>NC_137079.1:91164833-92364833 GCF_951640355.1 Cnephaeus nilssonii | reverse complement strand
AAAAATATAACTCTAATCATTAATTTCTGGCTCCCTGTGAGCATGGGCTTTATTAACCAATTGAACTTCATGTTATCCAGATTATTTGAGCTTTAATTTCTCATCTATAAGTTAAAATGAGTATTACCTACTTTATAGAGTTGTCATGAGAATTAAATGATATAATACATGAAAAATAATTATTTCCCATTACACAGTAAGTTCTCAATAAAGGGTAGCTTTAAAATATTATCTAACAAATAAAATTTAAAATTAATAATTGGGTTACAATAATTTCTGCACATGTCTTCTTTCCCCACATGCGTGTATGCTCTGGGAGGATGGGCAGTGGCCTCCTTTGATAAGTCTTCCCCAACCTTCAATCCAGTCCTGACATAGAGCAGTCTCTCCAGGAATACTGAGGGAATGAAATTCATCTAAATATCAATTTGCCATGGTTTCAATTGCATTGATAAATAGGAGTTATCAATAGTTATTTATATTTAGTATTGATTTCTTTTCCTTAATACATTTTAAAAATTTAACTCTAATTTTAAAAATACTGTTTTTGTTTTACTCTACTGTTTAAGAAATTGAAAGTCAATAAATTAGTGTTAAGAAGCTTAAGCCTAAAAAGAGTTAGCAGATAAATCATAATGAGCTTTTCCAAGGAGAGGTAAAATTGAGACAACTTGGGAGAATAGCAGGAATTGGTTATCTGCTTTAGACTTGTCTCAAAAACAATGACCTATATAGTGTGGAGAGCTGGATACAACTAAGAAAAAATTGGGACTCATATGTGAATATGTTATGAGAATACTTATGTCATCAGAGCCATTTATTTGCAAGATTCAGTTAAAGACATATTGGGCGTAAACATGTAGGTTTGCTCTATAAGGAATATATTTTCAACTTTCAAATTAATATACCATTTCTCTCCTAAATCTATATAAATAAATGTATATAAGTAACTGCTCCAAATTAATTTACAAATATTATCTGGTGCTACATCAATATTTGAAACATATTTGGCTCAGATTTAAATGTTGCATTGTGTGCTTAGAGAGAACTTTAATTATATAATGGGATTCCAGTCTAACACATATTTCAAACACCGAATATGTGCTATGCATAGTACAAAGATCTAAAGATATGGCACCAAAGAGTAAGAGGAGAAGTGCTAAGATGCTAGAATAAAAGAATGGGGCCAGATTGTGTAATGCCAAGCTTTTGAATTTGGAACATATTTTATCTTATAGGACAAGATTGGAAAATATATTTACCTTGAGTAAAAAGTAATAAGTATTTGTTATCTGGAAATCTGTGGTGGAAGTGGTTCTCAGACTGAAAGCAGCTATAGTGGGCAAGAAGGCCCTGGGAGTAGATGACCACTCACATGTTGAGTATTTATCATACTTGTCTTATAGTCAAAGGTAGCTACTGGAGGTTTCTGACAAAGGAAGTGACCTCATCAGGTCTGTGGTTAAGAAAAAACTGTCAACAAGGAGAATGAATCAGAAAAGGAAAAATTAATGCATTTGCTTTCACCTCATAGGCAACTCTTTTCTAGACACAGGAGAAACTATTTATCTTTGCAGTCCCTCCTGGCCACTCATCTTCTCAATTTGGGAGAAGGCAAGATGATCTTACTCCTAGGACAGGACACTGTGATGCAGGATTATTGCTGTGCTCTGCCTACCCATGTAGGAGTGCAGGCTTTTCATTTACTTATTCTGTAGGAATTAAGCAAAAACTAATTTGTTTCACATTTCAGAATCAAGACTGCCTTTTTTTTTTTTTTAATCCTCACCTGATATTTTTAGAGAGGGGGAAAGGAGAGAGAGAAACATAGATCTGAGAGAGACACATCAATTGGTTGCCTCCCGCAAGTGTCCCAACCAGGGCTGAGGATCAAACCCACAACCCAGGTATGCCCCAACTGGGAGTCAAACATGCGGCTTTTCAATGTACAGAATGGCACTCCCGCCAACTGAGCCACACAACCAGGGCAAGGCTGCATTTTTAATGAGACATTTTCTGAATCCCAAGCTGAGTATCATCCTGATAAATATTATAAATTTATTAAAGAAAGTGAATTCCTATAGCTTGACCCAAGGTAGCCTTCAGACTCTGCTGATACCTGAGAACATTTATCCAAAATCAGAAGCATTTCTCTGAAAGAGAAATAGCAGCCAATAGTGCAGAATGTCAATCAGAGTTCCAGCAAGAAACAGATGGCACTCTCAAACTAAGTGAGCAAGGAGTATTAATAAAAGAGTGATTTACAAAGGTGTGAAAATATTTAAAGACATGTACACAGGATGTTGAAAGACCTTGGGGCTATAACAGCAAAAGATGACGGTGGTTGTTAAGCTCTTTATTACTCCCAGGTCTGAAGGGAAATGTTCCAGTTCCATACCTCAGTAGTAGATAGCTATAGGGAGAGGGTCTTTGGAGTAGAACTGTGATATTTGATGGAAACATGTGGCCAACTTGTATACACTGCAGAAAGGGAATTAAATGCAAAGCCTCCCTCTCATCCCACTTGGGCTGAGAGCCAGTTGGTATGGCCTCTATAGTTCAGCTGGCAGGGCACAGATTGGGACAGAGAAGGGTAAAGAGTGGGTCTGGCGGGCAAAGAGAAAATAACCATCTCACTGCAGTTTTTGATATGAGGTAATTCCACATACAGTATTAATAAGGAGAGATTACTAAAATGTTGAGCTAGCAAGATTTAAGATCATGTTCCTTCATGTAATCATAAAAAAAACAAAACAAACCTTGCACAAATGGCAAAGTCTTGGTCTTAAGTAGTGGTAACTTAGTTCCCAGTTCCAGGGAGCAGAACTTACTTGCAAATTATTGTGTACATCGGTACTAACCTAGCTGGGAATGTCTGAAGAAATTGATTCGCTGTCTCTTTCTCACATAACTCAGGACACAGGCAGGAAAAGCTGAAGGCTCTGCTCATAAAGCTACAAGGAGATTACACACCCACAGACACCTGAGCAATATATCCTCACTGGAGACATACAATAAACCATCCAAGGCCCAGAGGAGAATGTGGGGTGAGATTTTCTGGGAAATTAGGAAATTCAAAAACAGTCATTTTTATAGGGGAATCTAGAAAGCCACGTGCAAACATAAGTAAGATACATGTTTTAATCCATAGAAAACCTTAAACTTTCCCCTAAGGTTGATCCCTAGGCTTAGAGCAAGTCTAACTAAGTGGAAAGAGTACCTCCTGCCCTAGCCGGTTTGGCTCAGTGGATAGAGCATTGGCCTGTGGACTGAAGGGCCCCAGGTTCGATTCTGGCCAAGGGCACATGCCTGGGTTGCGGGCTTGATCCCCAGTAGGGGGTGTATAGGAGGCAGCCAATCAATGATTCTCATCATTGATATTTCTATCTCTCTAACCCTCTCCCTTCCTCTCTGAAATCAATAAAAATATATTAAAAAAAAAAAAAAAAGAATACCTCCTCACAGAGCCAGTCTACTAGGTCTGGAAGTGGTAATTTTACTCTCTCTCTCTCTCTCTCTCTCTGTCTCTCTCTCTCTCTCTCTCTCTCTCTCTCTCTCTCTCTCTCTCTGTCTCTCTCTCTATCTCTCATTACTCTGTTTAAGCTTCTGGAATTCAAGGAAATGTCTATCAAAACATCAGCTGAACACTAGCTAAAGTAACAGAGACTTCAGTGAGCACACATGGCAAAAAATAGACTTTTAGAAAAGTTTACCAACAAATGGACTATAACAGCTTTCAACAATCAATTAATCAATCAAACAAACAAAGCAAACACTAGGGAAGAGGGCCGGATTTGGTATTCAAAATTTCCACATTATAGTATTCAAATACTCAAATTTCAACAACAACCCTACCACAAGGCTTACAAAGAAACAACCATAACAACAATAACAACAAAAAACAGCTAGTCCGAGGGCCAAAATAAATTGACAAAAACTGTCCCCAAGAAATCTGATAATGAACTTAGTAGACAAAGACTAAAACAACTTTCTTAAATGTGCTTGCTGTTCTGAGGGAAAACATGAACAAAGAACTAAAGGAAATCAGAAAAAATATATATTTATATTGATATGAAAATATCAATAAAAAGATAAGAATTATAAAATATAAACAGATATAAATATTGTGTAATAACTAAAATTAAACATTCACTATTGGGGTTCAACAACAGATATGAGCAGGTAGACAAAAAGAATAAGAGATCATTAAGATAAGGCATCTGAAATTATTGAGTCTGTGGATGAGAAAAAAATATGAAAAAAGTGAACAGAATATAAGGAACTCATGGGATACCATTAAAAGGATCAATATATGCATTATGGAAGTTCCAGAAGGAGAAAAAGTGACAGAGAAATCATTTGAAGAAATAATGACTGAAAACTTACAGAATTTAATGAAATAGATAAATCTACAAATCCAAGAAGCACAACTAACTCCAAGTAGGATAACCAAAAGAGATCTACTTCAAGACACATAATAATCAAACGGCAAAAGACCAAAGAGAGAATATTGACATCAATAAATGTGTAGGAATTCATCAAGTACAGGGGGTCTTTAGTAAGATTATTCCTCAAATTCTCAGCAAAAACCTTGGAGGCCAGAAGACAGTGGGATGATATATTTAAAGTGCTAAGAGGAAAAAGAAAAAACAAAAAAACTTAACTGAGAATTCTCTATCTAGAAAATAATCCTTCAAAAGTGAGAAAAGGAACTACGACATTGCCAGAAAGCAAAAACTGAGAGTCCATTACCGCTAAACTTTCTCTACAATGAATGCTAAAAGAAGTCCTTCTCAGGTGTGTGTTCTTTCCAATACTACAAACAGTTAACTTAATTCTGACATTATCTACCTGGAGATAGCATCAGACCTAATAGGTTAAGGTTTCAGTCCTATAAGACTACTCTCACTTCCCCACTAAAGATGCCAGTCACAAGTACATGTTGTCACCTATGCTTCTATCTGACTTATTATAGAGCAGAGTTTCCAATGACCCCTCCTTAGGTTAAATTAATTTGCTAGAGTAGCTCACAGAACTCAGAGAAACATTTTACTTACTAGTTTACTGGTTTGTTATAAAGGGTATAACTGAGGAACAGCCCTATTGAAAAGATGCATAGAGCAAGGTATATGGGAAGGGGTATACAGCTTTCATTCTCTCTAAGTGTGTCACTCTCCTAGTACCTCCATGTGTTCACAAACCCTGAAGCTCTCTCATTATTTTGGGTTTTTATGGAGGCTTCATTACATAGCCATAACCGATGAGATCATTGGCTATTGGTGATTAAACTTAATCTTCAACCCTTCTCACCTCCTTCAAGGTCCAGGGGTAGGACTGAAAATCCCAACCTTCTAATCACCTGGTTGGTTCCTGAGGCAACCAACCCTCATCCTTAGGTTATCTAGTGACTTTCCAAAAGTCATCTCATTAACATAACAAAAGACACCGTTATTGTTCTTATCACTTAGAAAATTCCAACAGTTTTAGAAACTCTGTGTCAGTGTTTCTTGTTATAAGCCACAATAACACACCTTGCTATCAGAATGAAAGAATGTTACACAGTAACTTGAAGCTGAATGAAGCTATAATGATCTCTGGTAAAGGTAAACACATGAGTAAATATAAAAGCCACTGTAATTTTGGATGTAACACTCTTTTAATTTAACTTCACTTCAGGATTTATAAGACAAATGCATGAAAAGTAATTATAAATATATGTAAATGGGCATTTAATGTATAAAGATGTAATTTGTAACATCAATAACATACATGGGGAGAGCTATAAAGAAAGAGTTTTTATGCAACTAAAGTTGTTGGTATCTGTTCAATTATCAGTTATAACTTTAGGAAGTTATATGTAATCACCATGATAACAAAGAAAATATCTATAGAATGTACACAAAAGGGAATGAAAAAGGAATCAAAATGTTTTATTACAAAAACTCAACTAAAACAAAATAAGGCAATAATGGAGGAAATAAGGAACAAAACAAGATGTGACATACAGAAAATAAATAAAATAGCAAAAGTAATACCTTCCTTATCAGTAATTACTTCAAATACAAATGGGTTAAATTATTCAATCAAAACGCATAGATTGGAAGAATAGATTTTTTTAAATTGAACTATTTGGTATCAACATGAGACTTATTTTAGTTCTAAAGATAGAAATAGGTTGGAAATAAAAACATGAATAGAATATTTTATGCAAAAAGTAAGCAGAAGAGAGCCTGTGTGGCTATACAAACATTAGACAAAAATAGTCTTTAAGTTAAAAATTATTATAAAAAGGATATTATGTATTGATAAAATAGTCAATACACTGAGAAGATATGACAATTATAAATATATATGCACAAAACACTTAAAGAGCTCTAAAACATATCTAGAAAACATTGGCATAATTGAAGGGAAAAAATAGGTAGCTCTAAGATGATAGTGTTGACCGGAATGGTGAGCTGAGCTGTTTTTTTCTGGGGTTGTGTCTTGTGACGCTGAAGAATGAGCTCCGTGGACCAGAACATTTAAGCAGAAGTGTTGAAAATTTATTACAAGCAGATTCAGACTCCCCATTGGGGAGGGGGCCAAAAGAACGGGTTTCCCCTTAAAGCCTTGTAGCCCAGGGGTATGTATGTGCTACAAGCCTCCTCTATATCTACCTGTGTCATCACCTGATTGATTCCCTCAATTGTTTTTGCCCAGCAACGGACCTGAACTTTCTGTTTCTATATGTTCTTTCTCTGTTCCTATTCTGAACTTTTTTTGTGTCTATGTGTGTTTGTACATCTTGTTGCTATAGGCCTTCCCTTGTTTTCCCATGCCTCCCATTTTGAGTCCAGACATATTTTATTACTTCTGCGTGGTTGGTTTCTGTGATTAGGCTTGCTCAAACTGCCTATGTTCCCCCTGCCTTTGTTTTCCACTGGACCTTTGCCCTATCTGCCTGTGTTCAAGTTAACCCTCTCAATAGTAGGAGACTCCAATACCCCCGCCTTTGGTAATGACTAGTGCAATCAGACAAAGATCAATGGGAAACAGTGGACTTTAACAACATTACAGATCAATTGGAGCTAACACACATATACAGAACATTTTACCCAACAACAGCAGAATACACATTTTTCTCAATTGGACATGGAACATTCTCTAGGATAGACCATATATATGTTAGACCACAAAACAAATCAATAAATTAAGATGATTGAAACTATATATTTGATCACAATGGAATCAAATAGCAAAAGGAAAACTGGAAAATCCACAATATGTAGAAATTAAACAACATATCACAAGGGAGATTAAAAAATACCTCGAGACAAATGAAAAGGGCAAACAAAAACACAACTTATCAAAACTTATGGGATGCAAAAAATCAGTTTAAAAAGGTACATTTGTAGCGATAAATGTTTACATTAAAAACACACACAAAGGGTGATCCAAGATGGCTGCTGACAGGAAGACAGGCTGCAAGATAGTGTGTGAGTGAGAGAATGAAGGGAGAGTATGTGGACATGTGGGGATTGTCTATATTTGTGAGTGAGGGACAGCTATATTCCAAGGGACTGTTGGGGATTGGCAGACCGGACTCCTCTGGCTGGGCAGCCTCTACTGCTGCTGAAATCTCTCCCAAAGTGGCCAACTCTGCCATGGAGACCACACCATCTTGAAGGGGAGATGGCTGTGATTGGGAGACCGGCTGTGACCAGAAGCCCAGCCTTACCTTCAACCAGGAAGACCTTAGATACCCCCCAGGACCTTAAAACCACAATGCCCAGGGACCAGCTGCCTCAGCTGCGAATCCACGAACACTGGGATTCCAATTTCCCTGACCACAGGCTGTCCAGGGGGGGACAGAGTGGCACCAAAGATGTGGTCAGGCCCTGCACCTTCTCATGGAGCAGAAAGAAGAAACAGCTGAATTGAATAACATCCACCCAGAACTGGCAAATTAAACACAGCTGATGAGGCAATCCATGGACAGAAAGGTCAAACATCACCTAGAGCAGTGGTCGGCAAACTGTGGCTTGCGAGCCACATGTGACTCTTTGGCCCCTTGAGTGTGGCTCTTCCACAAAATACCACATCCTGGGTGAGTCTATTTTGAAGAAGTGGTATTATAAGAAGTTTAAGTTTAAAAAATTTGGCTCTCAAAAGAAATTTCAATCGTTGTACTGTTGATAATTTGGCTCTGTTGAATAATGAGTTTGCCGACCACTGACCTGGAGAAAGGTGAGATTTGGGATCCAGGCTGGAGGGAGAAACACATGCAGTGGGAACTAGAGTCTCAGAGGAAGACTGCACCCCACAAAATCCACAGCCGTTAGGGTCAGTGTAGCCCTCGAATGTGGAAGGGGGTTCACAGGGCTGCTGGCAGAAACGGACTCTAGATATTAACCTATAACTGGACTGGGCCCAGAAAGGCAGCCTGAAGTTCTGTACCAGTTGTGCAGAGCCAGGGGGAAAAGACTTGTGCAGAGCCAGGGGGAAAAAAGTTGTGCACAGTGCCAGGGGAAAAAGATGCAAGCCTGCGTGCCTCCTCTGACTTTTTATTTTTTTTATTTTTAAATCCTTATTTTTGCTTGTTAAGTCCAGTACATAGGATCTTCCAATTAAAAACACTCACCAAGACTGCAGGGGAAAGTTGTTTTTGTGGAAACTGGAGATCAGAGTAGGGAGAGATGAACAGAAAACCAGCTCTGGGGCAGTCTGTCCCTCCAACCCAGTATTAAATGTGGCAGGAAAAGCAAAATCTAAATATGGGATAGAGAGGTCTTTTAGCCCCAGATATTAAGACAGAAAGACTGCCACCCAGGGATTTTATCAGAAATTGACTCTTGTGTGTAAATACAACTAAAGACAGACTGAGAAAAAAAGAGAACAGAGAGATCCTTCCTGCTTGAAAACAGGGTTGTGGCTTATGACACAGAAGAGCGGTGGATTGCAGTGAACTTCAATACTCTGCTGACTACCAGAAAGGAAATAGACATGCCAAGCAAAACAGTAGAGGAAGTGAAAGACCTTCACTACTTTGCATTTTTATTTTTTACTTAAGAAACTAATTTTTTTCTCTCACTTGATTTTACCTTGTTTATTTTTATATTTTTAAGTTTAACTATTATTATTACTTCTATTATTTTACCATTTTTTAAAGTTTTATTTTATTTTTTCTTTATTTCATTTAATTTGGGATTAGTGTTCTACTTTCTATTTTTAATTTCCTTTTAGCGTTATTTTACTCTATCTCAATTTTTCCATTATGCCAACACTCTCTTTCTCACTTTCCCCCTTTTTTGTCCTGTTTCCTTTACCCTGTTCCCCCTTTTAGTTTTTCTCTATCCTTTCTTTTTACTCCCTGTTAAAAATTGATCTTATTCATATATCTAATTTCCTCTCCCCTGCTTCAAGCCCATACACACTTCTCTCTTCTCTTTCTTCACTATCCAAATTCCTTTTTGCCTTTTTCTTTCTTTCTGTCTTGTTGTTGTTTGTTTGATTGTTAGTTAGTTGTTTTTTTTTTTTTTACTTCTGTTTTTCCTTTCCTCGATTGTTCTCTTCTTCTACTAATTGCTTAACTAATTCCAGTCACCAACTCAGACCTATCTACTCTCTATTCTCCTTTTCCAGTAGTAAAAAATACATAGATAGATAGATTAAAGAAGGGAGAAATTTATATATATATATGATTTTTCTAATATATATATATTTAATATATAATTTTCACTTTTTTTTATTTTGATTTTTACTTTTCTTTTTATATACTCATTCTCTTTCTACTTCCTCTATACTGAATTGTGGCTATTTCCCCATTCATTCAAGTCCTTGACCTTACCTTCTGGAAAAAAGCTCTGCCTCATCAGTTCATCTGGGTGTTTGTTGTTTGGAGGTTTGTTGTTAGCATTTTTTGGATTAGATGTTTGGAGTTTGCATTAATCTCTGGGCATTTGTTGTTTGCATTTTTTTATTAGTTGTTGTTTTATTGGAGTTTTCTCCCCATATACATATATTTTCTTCCTTCCTTTTTCTTCTCTTTCTTTTCTCTCTTATATTTTTTTCCTTTTCCCAATATCATTTTTTCACTCTTTTTTATTCCCTAATTCTCTTTTATCTGGTGGTCACCTTTGTTTGAGGGTATTAGTATCATGAATACATTTGCGTATGGTGCTCTGTGTGTTGTGTCTTGTTGTGTTGTGTTTTGTGCCTTTAAGTCAATGCAGGAGAGAGAGATCTACATAACCAGACACCCTGAGAGAAGTGATCATGGGGAGACAAAGAAACAGCCTGCATACAAAAGCAAAGGAGGAATCACCAGAAAAGAAGGAATCACCAGAAAAGGAAGTAAACATAATGGAGGTAAGCAACATGACAGAGAAAGAATTCAGAGCAATGGTCATAAGGTCACTGAAAAGGATGGAAGACAAATTCAACAATATGTGTAAGAACCAAGAGGAAATGAAGAAGAACCAAGAAGAAAAGAAATGTGACATTGCTGCAATAAAGAACTCAATAGAAAGCATCAATAGTAGACTAGAAGAAGCGGAGGACAACATCAGTGAGCTAGAAGACAAGGTAGGAAAAAATACCCAAGCAGAACAGCATCTAGAAAAAAAACTTAAAAAACAGGAGGAGAGCCTAAGGGAACATTGGGACAACACAAAACAAAACAAAATCTTCATAATAGGAGTGCCAGAAGGAGAGGAAACTGAGCAAGGAATAGAAAACCTGTTTGAAGAAATAATGACAGAAAACTTCCCTGATATTAGGAAGAAAAAACACACATAAGTCCAAGCTCACAGAGTCCCAAACAAGATGAATTCCAAAAGACTGACACCAAGACACATTATAATTACATTGGAAAACACTAATGACAAACTAAGAATCTTAAGGCTGTCAGAGAGAGACAGAAAGTTACATATAAAGGATCTCCCATCAGACTATCACCTGATTTCTCAACAGAAACACATCAGGCTAGAAAGGAATGGAATGAAATATACAAAGTCATGCAAAGCAAGGATCTGAACCCAATAACACCATACCCAGCAAGACTATCAATCAAAATTGAGTGAGAAATTAGGAGCTTCACAGACAAAAAAGGACTAAGGGAGTTTATTACCACCAAACCAGCAATGCAAGAAATGCTAAAGGGTCTGCTGTAAAAAGAAGAAGTAGAAAGGGAAGAAGGAACACAGGCATAAAGAATAAAAATGGCGACAAATAAGTACCTATTGATAATAACTTTAAATGTAAATCGATTAAATGCCCCAGTCAAAAGACATAGGGTAGCTGAGTGGATAAGAAAACATGACCTATACATCTGCTGTATACAGGAAACCCACCACAGAACAAAGGACTCACCCAGACTACTGGTGAAGGGATAGAAAAGGGTTTTTCAGGCAAATAGAAATGAAAAACAAAAACAAAAACAAAAACAAAAACTGGGGTGGCAATACTTATAGCTGACAAATTAGACCTCAAAGTGAAGACCATAACAAGAGATAAGAAAGGCCAGTTCACAATACTAAAAGGAGCAATTCAACAAGAAGATATAACTCTTGTAAACATATATGCACCCAATACAGGAGCACCCAAATACATAAAAAAACTTCTGGAGGATATCAAGGGAGAGATTGACAGCAATGCAGTCATAGTAGGGGACTTTAATACCCCACTGACACCACTGGATAAATCCTCTAAACAAAAAATTAGCAAAGAAACATCAATCCTAAATGACTCACTAGATCAGAGGGAATAAATTGACATCTTCAGAGCATTTCACCCCAAAGCCACAGAATACACATTCTTCTCAAGTGCACATGGGTCATTTTCAAAGATAGATCACATATTGGGTCACAAACAAAGTCTCCCCAAATTCAAGAAGATAGAAATCATATTAAGAATCTTCTCAGATCACAATGGCCTAAAATTATAAATCAACTACAATAAAAAAACAATTTAAAAAATCAAACACCTGGAGGCTAAACAGCATGCTGTTAAACAATGATTGGATTACCAAAGAGATCAAAGAAGAAATAATAAGCATCATGGCAACAAATGACAATGAAAACACAACGATCTAAAATCTATGGGACACAGTGAAAGCAGTCTTGAGAGGGAAGTTCATAGCTCTACAGGCCTATTTCAAAAAACAAGAAACAATGGTAATAAAATATCTAACCCTACAACTCAAAGCATTAGAAAGAGAGCCACAAGAAAAGCCCAGCATAAGCAGAAGGAAGGAAATAATAAATATCAGAGCAGAGATAAATGACATAAAGACAAAACACACACACACACACACACACACACACACACACACACACACACACACAAACAATATAAAAGATCAACAAAACCAAGAGCTGGTTCTTTGAAAGGATAAACAAGATTGATGAACCTCTAGCCAGGCTTACCAAGAAGCAAAGAGAGAGGACCCAAATAAACAAAATCAGAAATGAAAGAGGTGAAGTAACAACCAATCCCACAGAAATACAAATTATTATGAAAAAATACTATGAACAACTCTATTCCAACAAAATGGACAACCTAGATGAAATGGACATATGGTTAGAAAAGTACAAGCTCCCCAAAACTCAATAAAGAAGAACCAAAAAACCTGAATAGGCCAATAACTACCAAAGAAATTGAAGTAGCAATAAAAAATTTTCCAGCAAACAAAAGCCCTGGTGTGGATGGCTTTACAGGGGAGTTCTCCTAAGCATTCAAAGAAGAATTAAAACCTATCTTCATCAGACTATTCCAAAAAATTGAAGAGGAAGGCACACTTCCAAGCTCTTTCTATGAAGCCAGCATTACCCTAATCCCAAAACCAGATAAATACACCAGAAGAAAGGAGAACTACAGGCCAGTATTCTTGATGAAGACAGATGCTAAAATTCTCAACAAAATTCTAGCAAATCAGATTCAGCATTACATTAGAAAGGTCCTACACTATGACCAAGTGGGATTTATTCCAGGGTTGCAAGGATGGATGGAATAATATCCACAAATCAATAAATGTGATACATCACATAAACAAACTGAAAGACAACAATCACATAATCATAACAATTGATACAGAAAAGGCATTTGACAAAATCCAACACCTTTCTTGATAAAAACTCTCAGCAAAGTGGGAATAGAGCCTTATATGACAAACCTATAGCCAACATCATACTCATTGGGCAAAAACTAAAAACATTTCCCCTAAGAACAGGAACAAGACAGGGATGCCCACTCTCACCACTCCTCTTCGACAGTACTGGAAGTGCTAGTCATAGTGATCAGACAAGAAGAAGAAATAAAAAGCATCCAAATTAGAAAAGAAGAAGTAAAATGTCCTTATTCACAGATGACATGACACTATACATAGAAAACCCTAAAGACTCCATCAAAAAACTACTAGACCTAATAAATGAATTTAGCAATATAGCAGGATACAAAATTAACACCCAGAAATTTATGGCCTTTTTATATACCGATAATGAACTCACAGAAAGAGAAGCAAAAAAACACACAATCCCATTTACCATTGCACCAAAAAAATTAAGATACCTAGGAATAAACTTAACTAAGGATGTACAAGACCTGTACTCAGAAAACTACAGGACATTGAAAAAAGAGATAGAGGAAGACATAAACAAATGGAAGAACTTACCATGTTCATGGATTGGTAGAATCAACATCATTAAAATGTCCATATTACCCAAAGCAATCTACATATTCAATGCACTCCCCATTAAAACACCAACAGCATGTTTCAAAGACCTAGAATAAACTCTCCAAAAATTCACATGGAATTAAAAAAAAAAAAAAAAAACCACGCCGAAAAGCAGCAGCAATCTTGAGAAAGAAGAACAAATTTGGAGAATCATACCAGTTACCAAGCTATACTACAAAGCCACTGTTCTCAAAGCTGCCTAGTACTGGCATAAGAACAGACATATAAATCAATGGAATAAAACAGAGAACCCAGAAATTGACCCAAGCCATCATGCTCAATTAATATTTGACAAAGGAGACAAGAGCATACAATGGAGTCAAGATAGCATCTTCAAAAAATGGTGCTGGGAAATTTGGTCAGATACATGCAAAAAAATTGAAACTAGATCACCAACTTACACCATACACAAAACAAACTCAAAATGGCTAAAGGACTTAAATGTAAGATGGGAAACCATAAATATCCTACAAGACTCCACAGGCAGCAAAATAGCAGACCAAATAGCAGACACAATATCTTTACAGACACAGCTGTTAGGGCAATGGAGACTAAGGAGAAAAGTAAACAAATGGAACTGCATCAAAATAAAAAAAAATAAATCCCACTGCATGGGAGAACATATTTGCCAATGATATTTCCGATAAAGATTTAATCTCCAAAATTTACAGACAACTCATACAACTTAGCAAATGGAAGATAAACTATCCAATCAAAAAATGGGCAAATGACCTAATTATACACTTTTAGAAAGAGGACATACAGAAGGCCCAGAGACATATGAAAACATGCTCAAAGTCACTAACCATCTGAGAGATGCAAAGCAAAACAACAGTGAGATACCATCTCACACCTGTCAGAATGGCTATCATCAACAAATCAACAAATGACAAGTTCTGGCAAGGATGTGGAGAAAAAGGAACCCTCCTGCACTGCTGGTGGAAATGCAGACTGGTGTAGCCACTGTGGAAGACAGTATGGATTTTTTTCAAAAAGTTAAAAATGGAACTCCCATTGACCCAGTAATTCCACGTCTAAGACTATATCCCAAGAAAACAGAAACATCAATCAGAAAGGATATATACACTGCTATGTTCATAGCAGCACAATTTACAATAGCTAAGATTTGGAAACAGCCTAAAAGCCCATCAGCAGATGAGTGGATTAAAAAACTGTGGTACATCTACACAATGGAATACTATCTATACTAATAATAGAGGAATATGCAAATTTTCTGGGAAGCTGTCACATAATGACCAATCAGGACGAGGGAGGGGCCGCAGTGGAGAACTCTCTGCATGCCTGCACTGGGGATCAGAAGGACCTGGAGAGGAAGGGAGAGCAGATAGGCAGTTAGGGGGATCAGGCCAGCAGGGGGGAGCAGATAGGCAGTTAGGGGGATCAGACTGGCAGGGGAGAACAGTTAGGCAGTTAGGGGGATCAGGCCAGCAGGGGAGCAGTTAGGAGCATCAGACAGGCAAGCAAGTGAGTGGTTAAGAGCCAGTGGTTCTGGATTGCGAGAGGGGTCCCAGATTTGAGAGGGTGCAGGCTGGGCCTAGGGCCCCCCTACTCAGTGCACCAATTTTGTGCACCGGGCCTCTAGTGCTGCTATAAAAAGGAAGGAACTTTTACCATTTGCAACAGCATGGATGGAACTGGAGAGCATTATGCTAAGTGAAATAAGCCAGTCGAAGAAAAATAAATATCACATGATTTCACTCATATGTGGGATATAATGATCAACATAATTTGATGAACAAGACTAGAACCAGAGACAAATGGTAGGGGAGGGTGGGTTAGAGAGCAACCATCGGACTTGTATGCATGCATATTGGCATAACCAATGGACACAGACACTGGGGCAGTGGGGGCTTTCCCGGGGTGGGAATGGCTGGGGTACATCAGTTGGGGTAAAAGAAGACATATGTAAAATTTTAGACAATAAAAAATAAAAATAAAAAATATAAGAGAAAACACACACACACACACACACACACACAAAAGATCTCAAATCAATAATGCAAATTTATTCTCTAAGGAACCAGGGGGGAAAAGCAAACTAAACCCATAGCTAGAAAAAGAAGGAAATACAGTAAACTCTCAATCCTGCTGACTGAAATTTAATGGACTTTGGATTTAATGGACAACTTCTCTGGTCCGTATGTCATCTGTGAAAATTTAACACCTTGTTAATTTTAAAATGCTTTTAGCCAAGATTTGCTTATAATTAAATTAACAGGGTTTTTTATTTTATTTTATTTATTTTTTTGCTATTCACTGTTATTTTAAACAAATTTTAGTGAATACTGTAGTAATTTCATCAACATAAATAAACATTACATATCTACATTTATAGTCTACAAATTTAAATATAAGAGTCGCTGCTCTTAAACAATATTCTGCGAACGAGTAGCACATGATCATACCATGTGGCATGAGATAATTGGGTCTATTGTCACATGGCGTGACTTTGTGCAGAAGTTTTAATGCATGTAGACTAAATGGTTCTGATGTGTGCTAAGCCATGCCACAGCTGTGTGCATTTGTTTATTCCAGGTGACTGGTGAATGAATGCATGCATTTACTAGACCTATTTAGTACAAATTTAAAATTACAGTAATAAATATAGAAAACTTTTCTGAAATTAAAGTTTTCATACATACTTAATTTTAATTACACAACATGTCTATATAAGTAAAAACAGGTAAACTAACTAATTTGTCAATTTTTTAACATATAAATTCAGAAAACCTACTTTATTATATAACTAGAGACCCAGTGCACGAAATCGTCCCTGGGTAGGGTCCCTAGGCCTGGCTGGCTATCAGGGCCAATTGAGGCCTTCCTTTCCCAGCTGCTGGCTGCTGGCTGGGGCCTTCCTTCGCTCAGCACCGTGACCTGGAGGTCAGCACATGTCATAGCGGTCGAATTCCCAGTCGGTCACACTCCCAGTCAGTCAAACTCCTGAGGGGACAATTTGCATAGTAGCCTTTTATTATATAGGATTAAGGAGTAGAGTCAGCATGCATATTTCAGATTTTAAGATTACACAGTCTAGGGCAGTGGTTCTCAATCTTTCTAATGCCGCAACCCTTTAATAAAAAAAGGGTCCCACAGGTTGAGAACCACTAGCAGGGTCGCCTAAGACCATCGGAAAACACAGATATTTACATTGCGATTCATTAACAGTAGCAAAATTACAGTTATGAAGTAGCGACGAAAATAATTTTATGGTTGGGGGTCACCACAACATGAGGAAATGTATTAAAGGGTCGCGGCATTAGAAAGGTTGAGAACCACTGGTCTAGGGCATTTCTATTATGCCTTTTACTCTTGTATCTAAAGAAAACTAAAATGATGGACCTAATAAAATGGCCTTTGGTGTCTTCATCCCTGACATAATTCCCACTGGTAATAAAGTGCTACTATTTTGATGGTTTATTAACTTTCATTCCTGAAATGGTGGCTCATCTCACTCCAATATTGACTTTGGACTGCTGGATGTTGTCTGCCCTTTCTATAGTCTATGCAAGAGCAGAATGGTTCATATGGCACCAGAGCCCAATAATGCAGCAGCATCCACAGTGACAGTAGAAGCAGCAAAAAACAAATAAGAATTTCATAAACTGAGTAAGCTGGAATCAATTTGGTTTTGAGTTTGTTCCTCATTTTAAAAAATCTCTAAAAACTGGTGTTATCTCATTGAACTCAGTTATAAATAAAAGTCAGAATTAGAGCTTCCAACTTTTTGAACAAGTTAAAATATGTATAATGCTTAGCTTTCTGACAAATTGATGACCTGTTAAATTCCAAAGTGCATGTGACATTTGTTTACTTGGACTATTACAAGAAAAGAGATATTTTACAATTTTATATTAATTGTAGTAAAACTCAAAAAGATGCTTCTGCAAACTTCTGAATTTGTACATTTTAAACTTTTAAAATAACTTTCAAACCTATTACCTTGCTTTAGCACCATGGTAGCTGGGAAGGTGATGTACCTGTTAGGCCAGGTATTTCTGCTTTATAGGTAACATTTCCAGACTAGGAAGTGGAAGAGCAGATGAGGATTTAGTTATTGTGACACAGTCTGAGGTGAAGGGATGTTAGCCAAGCCAAAAAACCTGGGTTTTCTCAGTCTTAGAGACCTGAAATTTCTGGGGAGGAGGTGCTGGTACATTAACTGTTCTTTAATGGAGTTATCTAGAGAAGTAACTCCACATTTTGTTTAGATTCCATTTATTGCCCTTTGCTCTTTCATAGTTTTACAACATTCCTTCTCTGTCACTGGCCACATGCATAGAGATCAGAGTGACAGTGACAGGAGATGTTAATCAAGCAATTAAAACACTTAAACCACTTCAAAACACATTTTATCTTTATTGTTGAAAGTTATATAGATTACTCGTTTTTTCCCCATTGATGCATTCTAGCCCATCCCCTCTCTCCTCCCCAGGCCTTCAGCACACTATTGTCTGTGTCTATGATTTATGCATATATGCATATAAGTTCTTTGGTTAATCTCTTCCCACCCCTGCCTTCACTCTGAGATTTGTCAGTCTGTTGCATGTTTCTATGTCTCTGGATCTATTTTGTTCTTCAGTTTATTTTGTTCTTTAGATTCCACATATGAGTGAGATCATGTGATACTTGGCTTTCTCTGACTGGTTTATTTCACTTAGCACAATACTCTCCAGATCCCTCTATGCTGTCTAAAAGGGTAAGAGATCCTTTTTTGTTTTGTTTTGAGGTTTTTTTTTTACAGCTGCATAGTATTCCATAGTATTTAAATGTACCACAGTTATTTTTTTTTTTATCCACTCATCTATTGATGGGCATTTAGACTGTTTCCAGATCTTAGCTATTGTAAATTGTGTTGCTATGAACATAGGAGTACATACATTCTTTCTGATTGGTGTTTCAGGTATCTTAGGACATATTCCTAGAAGGGGGATCACTGGGTCAAATGGCAGTTCCATATTTAATTTATTGAAGGAACTCCATACTGTTTTTCATAATGGCTGCACCAGTCTGTCTTCTCACCAGCAGTGTATTAGGGTTCCCTTTTCTCCACATCCTTGCCAGCACTTGTCATTTGTTGATTTGTTGATGTTAGCCATTCTGACAGGTGTGAGGTGATACCTCATTATCATTTTAATTTGATCTTTCTGATGACTAGTGACTTTGAGCATTTTTCCATATGTCTCTTGGTCATCTGTATGTCCGCTTTGGAGACGTGTCTATTTGGGTCCTTGGCCAAATATTTTTTAGTTGGACTGTTTGTCTTCCTTTTGTTAAAAAGGATTACTTTATATATTTTGAATATTAACCCTTTATCAGACATTTCATTGGCAAATATGTTCTCCCATACAGTGGGCTCCCTTTTCATTAAACCACTTAAATGCTATGTATGACACTAATGCTAGTTGCACTGAAAAGCAGATGTAATATATCAGTTTTAGCCGAAACTGGTTTGGCTCAGTGGATAGAGCATCGGCCTGCGGACTCAAGGGTCCCAGGTTCGATTCCGGTCAAGGGCATGTACCTTGGTTGCGGGCACATCCCCGGTAGGGGGTGTGCAGGAGGCAGCTGATCGATGTTTCTCTCTCATCGATGTTTCTGACTCTCTATCCCTCTCTCTTCCTCTCTGTAAAAAATCAATAAAATAAAAAAAATATATATATATGTATATATATATATATATATATATATATATATATATATATAATCAGTTTCATAATTCCAACCCAAATTGTGTTATATAAGCCTGGTCTATTAAAGACAAAGCTTACATTCCTTAAGAAGATGGAAATTTGAAAAAGACAAAAAAAAAATCAAAATGAAAAAGAAAGCTTTCATTTATACTTCACATCTTGTCAGGTGACTCCTGCTATCTTCTTTAGGTTGAATGCTTGAACACAGGAAATATAACTGCATTAAGAAAGAATTTTCCTATCACTGAGAAAATCTGCTTATTAAGTTTGTCAGAAGCTGTCTTGCCTCCCCGCCAAAATAACAAACTGGTGAATTCTATGCCAGTGGGTGAAGGTGGCTTATCAGGCTCTCATCTCTGAAGGTAGAGAGTATAAGTAAGGTCACAGGTAAAGGCATTGGTGGCCTCTTTTTAGTCTCGTCTTTCCAGATTAAGGTAGTTCAGTGTGTGTGTGTTTTTTTAAAAGAAAACATCTGGGGTGGAAGTAGAGGGTGGGGGTTGGGTGGGGATACAAGTTAACAGGTCTGGTATACCACGAGGCTAGGTATCCCTGATGACCAGCAAGGGTTGGGAAGGAGAAAGCCCATTTAGGCCTACAGAGCTCCGTGGTACCATCTCCTTTCTACCAAAATATTTACTAAATGCTTAAACAAAAGCCTTGCAAATCCCCAAAGATCAATTCTTCCCTCTGGGGTTTTTTAAAATCAGTTCTACCCTGTGGATCACATGGGCTATGGGATATATTGTCTCTGCCTGCAGAGAGCACTGGCCACCAGGCCTCAGTCCTGCAATGCCTGTCTGTACTTCTGAGTTCTGACCATTATTAGTTAACACTGCTGTTCAAGTTTAAATATGGAAATATCTTCCTTTTAATCCCTGTTTTCTTTCCTTAACCCACAGCACACTAACCTGTCAAAGAAAGCCTTCGTATAATTAGAGTAAATGCTGCTTCAGAATGGTCTCTGTGTCAGGGTGTGGACGGCATTCAGCAGCATGGAAGTGGAATGCGACCTTCTACTTGTATAATCATCATGTCTAAGAACATCAGACACCCCTTACTGTATTGGTGACACACAGACTCTTGGGGGACGAATAATCATATTAACATTCATTTGGGGGTGAAGCAATAGAGAACAATTAGTAGAAACTGATTCCAAAATATAAAAATTAATAGCACAAACTTCAAAAGATGTTTTCATTGTAAACTGAGGTTTTTGTTCCCTGATCAATTATTCCTCTGCCCTTTTATTTTATTTTTATTTCTTTAAGCCCAAGAGTTTGCTTTAATTCATACCTTCTACTTATCAGGCTGCTACATGGGGACAGTCACACTCCATGTAGCTCTCATTAAGAGATCTGCCTGCCTCTGCAGACGATGTTCCCAGTATCAGTACATCCAGGTCTTCGGCAGGTGGAAGAGTTGTGAGTCCACATTGTGCTGGTAAAGATGATTCCCCTGCACTGTACAATCATAAACCCGCTTTCACATTGTGTGATTTAGACTTCCAGGTTACAACCACTTTCACATTGTGTTTTAGACTTCCAGGTTACAACCACTTTCACATTGTGTGATTTAGACTTTCAGGTTACAAGCAGTCATTTCTCCATTACAAACTTAGGGTGCTGTTTCTCGCCATTGGGTCCTTTTCAATAAATGGCAAAATAAAAGCAGTAACTTCTCAATTAGACTGAAAGATGAAGGACATAACTTGACTTCTTTTCCTATTTACTACCAGCATGTTTCTCCCCCTTTCCTTTAGATTGCATGTTTAAACACTGATGTAAAGATAAGTGTCTCATGTTTTGGGACTAGAGTTATTTTTATAATTGCACATGAAGCCCTGAATTGGGATATCTTAGTAGTACTTAGAGGTTAACAAGATAAAGGGACATGCCTGCCAATGTCTTTGAAGAAAGGCTGCATTATGCAATGGAGGGCCAAGCGTGAGGTTGTGTGAAGCTCCTACCCTTCCTCTTCAAAGTTCTGGACACAGCAATACAGCTCCAGGTTGTCCGGAGCCAGCGTATCTGCAGCCTGCGAGCAGGAGCTTATGCGTGTCATGGAGTGAAGAATGCTCAACCCTGGAAGACACTTTGTAGATCATAGAGGCCAACTTTCTTAATTTACAATCTAAGGGCTAAGTAAGTTAACTCTGGTTTTGAACAAGAATATTTTCAAGTACTGTACACATTGTGAATCATTTTCATATACATATGTCACTTATTTCTCCCCCTAATTTGAATGTAGATGCTGGTTCCATTTTGCAGTTGAGAAAACTGAGGCTCAGGAAGATTAAGTGGCTAGTTCTAAATCATAAAACTGCAAGTAATGGAGATCAGACTTGAACCTCCATTTTATAAATTCTCCACGCTTTTCACAAGGCTACGTGCCCTGTCTGCATTTAGAGCGTATGTACTCCAACAAACATTTATTGCCTGCTTTCTAGGTGTCTGATAATATTGTGCATAGCCTGTAGTCTGCATTCTCTCTACATCTAAGCCATTAATAAAAGGTGCTAATATATGTGAATCAATTTTATTTTTTGTTATTTTTAATGTCATTAGGAAAGTAAATACAAGAATTTGGATTTTAAAATTTTTTTTGTCTTCATTTTCCTGTGCAAGTAAGAAGTACCATTTTGGCTTATCTCATGAAGGTGGTACCAAAGTACCTGACAAAGATAATCATAAAATCTCCTGGGAGATACCTGGAAGGTACCTAATCTAACTTTGTCATTTTTAAGAGATGAGAAAATTAACACCAGGAACTTCTAGTACATTTTTCAAGGTTACATATCTACTTAGATGTTGAGCCAGGACTGGAAATCAAAATGTTTGGTGATCAGTTTATTTCTTTTAGAAGAATAGTTTTTAGCCAAGTGTAGTTTGATTATTTCATATTAATACTTCTTCCCCCCCCCCCAGACATATTTTAAAAGGGACAGGATAAAAAGAGATACTTTTGGGTTGAGATATATGTATATTCCTGAAACCAACATACAACAGAAAGATTAACAATTAAGCACATTAATCTGAAAGAAAAGGAAAAAAACTAGGAGCATTCCTGTTCTCAGTTATATTTTCTCTCCCTAATCAAAACCATGTGAAAAGCTAGACAAGAATCAAGAGCCCAGTATGATTGCCAAAGATGAAGGGAAAGCAGAAAAAGAAAGATGAGGGAACAGTGAAGCAGAGACCCAGTATTATTTCCAAAACTTTAGCACACAGTAACACTTCCAGTTCTTCATAAGATAAGAATATTTTGCTCACATTGGGCTAATTTATGCTGCCCAGGAAAGCCGGTAGCTGGGCTTACAGCTCACTACTTCCTGTGGGAGTCAGAGAAATAGGCTCAAGACCTTCATTTCTTAAACCAAAATGCTCCCAAGTCAGAAGAAAAACCTCCCTGTTCATCCTGCCTTTTGGTGGAAGGAGTCCACAGTCAACTCCTAGCAATCATCAAGAAAATGTCCATTTATCAGGTGTCTTTTTTTGTGTGTGTGTGTATGTAAGAAAGCCTAACTTCCTTTTGGCTTACTGAATTCCAATTACTTATTATTCATGCAAGTTAATTATTTATAGTTGCAAGTTTTGTTTTGCCATGACAACACAAGCAATTTTAGGCACAGAAAAAGCCCTGCTAACCACTTGGAGCTGATCTCCATTCTGTCTCTCCATTACCACAGTTCCTTTACAGAACCTTGCATTCAGGGCACAGAGAAAGGAAAAGTTTACTGGGAGGCTGCCTCCTGAAATTCACTCCATAAATTTTCATTGTTATATCAACTTAGATGAGGCCAAATAGTGAAGACAGCTAAATGATACAGTCTCATTTAATTTGTTTTAAAACAAAGTTCAAAAACATTTTCATCCATGATTATCTTCCAAATTCTTGACAATAGTCCTTTGACTTATTCTTCCTTCTTCCTACTTCCCTCCTTCTCTGATTACTCCTACATTATTAATAAGATGCCATATTTTTTTCCATGGGTGCCACCTCAACCAACTACCTGTTAAGAAATTATCTCATTCCAGTCTTCCTCTTGGTATCCCAGCAGGTGTGACATGAGACTGAGGAAGAAGGTGTAGCTGGTTCACCTGTTCACACCTTCTACTTCCTGATATTCTGGTCTAGCTCTTTTTTGAAGATTTTTTTCTGTGGGCTCCTTCTCCTTACCCCAGTCTGAATCTACTGACATGAAAATCACTGCTCTAGTGGGAAGGTTTTTTGGATCAACTGAGAACCCTCGGGGTCTCTTGGTCTCCCAACAACAAGGGAGCTCACCCTAGAGCTGATTCCAGGTTGGCACTACCAGTATAGGAAGTAAAATTCTAATTTGTCATTCAGAGATTGAGCCTCATGACATAAAATGACATGCCCAACATCTACTCAGTTAATGAAAAGTGCAGAACCAAAAAGACTCAGATCTGAGTTTCAACTCAGTTTTCTTTCCATCTTCTAAGAGCTTGCAGAGCTGAGTTACAGGGAGCATAGGCCAGGGGGTCATACTGGAGAACTTCCTGCTCAAAACACTTGGTCCTTTGGGTTTTGATTATAGTAGAAGGAATTATTTATTTTTATTAGGAAATCTGAAGGAATAGAAGACCCAGACACTCTGGGTGGGAACTGTATAATTACACAGAACTCCATGGAGAGCACACAGGAAAAATATAATGTAACCAAAAATTTAAGAAATAAAATGAACCTAAAGATCTTTATAGATATCCAATTCTTAGATATTCTAAAGATACTCTTAGTGCCTTCTACATTTTAAACCCATTTTATCACATAATGCTTTTTTCAATTAATGATTATGCATATCTATAACACAAGAAGATTTTAATTTCACTTCTTATATTTGGAATCATGAAAATATGCACCCTGGAAAAACCAAGATGGCAGCATAAGGTAAACACCTAATTGTTGCCTGCCACAAAAATTTTGAAACTACAACTGGAAAACAGAGCGCACACTGTCCAGAACCACCGGAAAGCTGGCAGAGTGGAAAACCTACAACTAGAGAAAAAAGAGAGGGGGACGCTGAGCCTCAGGAGCTGTGGAGGTGCGGAGATCCGTGAGCGCGGAAAGGGCGGGCGGCTGAATACGCAGCAGGCTTGCTCGCAGCGCGCGGAGAGGGAGGGCAGCAGATGCTGTGTGGCTAGCTTTCTCGTTTGGGAGAAAAACAAAACCTCCCGACTGCACTGAAATCCAGCTGCGGTCGGGGAGAAACTGGTCTGTTAGGCAGCGGGAGAGGCTCAAAAGCTGCCTTCTCTCAGAGGCGTGCAGCCATTAATTCGGGCACGGAGAAACCGCCCCTCTTAGGGCGGAGCAGACGGGAAACCAAAGCTTGTCTGCACCACCCTGAGACTCCGCCCCATCCAAGCTGAGCACAGAAGCTCTCCCAGCGGAGACACTGCTGATCCTCACAGCCAACTGGCTTGGAGATCAACTCCCGCCAGTGATACCAACAATCCCAACCACTCTGAACTCCAGTTTCTGGGGACACGCGGAGGACCCAGACGCCTACGGGACTTTCGGCCATCAGTCGGAGAGTGAGAGTGACTTTTCTGTTGGTGTGGACGACACCAGATTTCAACCACTCTCATAAGGGACACATTCAAGAGGCAGACTCAGTGAGCACCAAAGCCCTACTGTGTCTCCAGCACAGCAATTCTTCCGTTATAGACACAGCAGGCCCTCACAACCAATTGGACCGGAGGTCAATTCCTCCCAGTTTACCAACAGCAATCAGGGCTTTTAACTACACCAAGACTTTCCACTCAGCCCACAAAGGGGAGTACCAAGAGCGACCACCTAGGGTGATTGGGGAAGCTGAGCTACCGGCCCCTATAGGTCACCGACCACACAAAGCCACTCCATCAACACAGGGAGGCAGCCAAAATGTGGAGACATCGAAGTATGTCACAAGTAGGAGAGATAGATGAAAGCAAACTAATGGACGACACAGTGTTCAGAACCATATTTATAAGGTTACTCAAGAATCTTCTAAAAACTGCTGAGAAACTTGAAGAGACCTTCAAGGACCTAAATGAGAATACCAAAAAAATGGAAAAGGACCAGTCAGAAATTATGCATACACTGTCTGAAATAAAGAATATACAGAGTAGACCACCGCACCCGAAGAGTCAAACCAAAGATCTGGAATATGAGGAAGAAAAAAACACCCAACCAGAGAGGCGGAAAGAAAGAAGAATCCAAAAGTGTGAGGATAGCATAAGGAGCCTCCGGGATGGCTTTAAGCGTACCAATATCCGAATTTTTGGGGTGCCAGAAGAGAGAGAACAAGATACTGAAAACCTATTTGAAGAAATAATGACAGAAAACTTCCCCCACCTGGTGAAAGAAATAGACTTACAGGTTCAGGAAGCGCACAGAACCCCAAACAAGAGGAATCCAAAGAGGACCACACCAAGACACATCATAATTAAAATGCCAAGGGAAAAGACAAAGAGAGAATCTTACAAGCAGCAAGAGAAAAACAGTTAGTTACCTACAAGGGAGCACCCATACGACTGTCAGCTGATTTCTCAACAGAAACTATGCAGGCCAGACGGGAATGGCAAGAAATATTCAAAGTGATGAATAGCAAGAACCTACAACCAAGACTACTCTACCCAGCAAAGTTATCATTCAGAATTGAAGGGCAGATAAAGAGCTTCACAGATAAGAAAAAGCTAAAGGAGTTCATCACCACCAAACCAGTATTATATGAAATGCTGAAAGGTATTCTTTAAAAAGAGGAAAAAGAAGAAAAAAGTTAAGATAAAAATTATGAACAACAAATACATATCTATCAACAAGTGATTCTAAAATCAAGTGAATTAAAAATCTGAGGAACAGAATAAACTGGTGAACATAATAGAATCAGAGGCATAGAATGAGAGTGGATTAATAATTCTCAGGGGGAAAGGGGTGTCTGTGTGGGGGGTATGGGAAGAGACTGGAAAAAATCATACACCTATGGGTAAGGACAACGGGGGGGAGGGAACCGGGTGATGGGGAGATATGGGGGGGGGGAAGGAGAAACAATTGTAATAATCTGAATAATAAAGATTTATTTTTAAAAAAAAGAAAATATGTACCCTTACAGATTCTTGTGTCCCCAGATACATAGGTACTCCCCCTCCCCATAATCGCTAAGAATTTCTGTAGCACAATCTCATAGATAGAATGGCAAGAAATGACCTGGCTAAGATTCTATAGCTATTTATCTGCCTGCCCAAGATAAGAACATATGTTTCTTACCTTCTAGGCAAGAGCTTTATCATCTACTAGAAGCCCGATGCACAAAGATTCGTGCTAGAATGGGCTTTCCTTTCCCTGGCTGCCGGCACCGCCTTTCCACTCCGGCCCAGCCCCTTTCTGCTCAGGCCCTGCAGCCGCCTCTTTCCGCTCCAGGAGCTGCCTCTTTCTGCTCCAGCCCCACCTTCCCATGCTGCCCAGAGGCCCTGAGAGACCGGGGATGGGGTAGAATGCCTGCGTTGTCGCCGGGGCGATGACGCAAGCATCCCGCCTGCCCCCCCCCCGTCACTTGGCGCCTGTGTATGCAAATAAACTGCCATCTTTGTTGGGTTAATTTGCCTATCACTCCTGATAGGCTGGTGGCGTAGCGGAGGTACAGTCAATTTACATATTTGTCTATTATTAGGTAAGATAATATTCTGTGTGCTTAGAATTTAAGTGTATCAAGAATATGAGATGTTGCCCAGCTGTTGTGACTCAGTGAGTGATAACTCATCAACCAAGAGTGTTATCTGTTGGATTTCTAGTCAGGGTACATGCCTGTGTTGCAGGCTCAATCCCAAGTAGGGGGCACGCAGGAGGCTGCCAATTGATGGGTGATTTTCTCTTATCATTGATGTTTCTATCTCTTCCTCTCCCTTCTTCTCTCTCTAAAATCAATAAAAAACATTTTTTTTTTTAAAAAAAGAATGTGATATGTACTATTCTTCAAATTCCTTAAAGTGCTCAAAATATTTCATTGGGGAGA
Source organism: Cnephaeus nilssonii (assembly GCF_951640355.1). Lineage (NCBI taxonomy): Eukaryota > Metazoa > Chordata > Mammalia > Chiroptera > Vespertilionidae > Cnephaeus > Cnephaeus nilssonii. The sequence goes on along the minus strand of NC_137079.1, from coordinate 92,337,394 downwards.
GTTATTCTAGGCATTTTCTGGGAAACAAGCACATGGTACATCCATCATCCAAATGAGTCTTCAGAAACACTGATATTAGAAGCAGAGAATAGAGCCCCAAAGTCTCAATCTGCCTCTGAACAAAAGGGAGGGAAGTAAATGAAGATAAGAGTTACAGAAAAGAAAGCACCTGTGACCATTCAGATTTACACAGTAAATATTAATGAATGCATAGCTTAAAGCAGTGTAAAGCCCAATTCCTAGATTTAAAATTTTAAGCATAAAATTAATCAGACAAGTGAAATGAGAATTTTTAAATGCTTGTAAGTGCCCCAGGAATCTTTAGAAATTTAAGCAGCACTCTATAATTAATACACATGGGATTTTATTTCTTTTTAAAGAAAGAAAAAGTACAGCTGTACTGTGGACTCACAAAGAAAGATAGAGAATTTCATCTTGAAAGATATATAATGATCTCTTCCTGAGAATATCAAAGAAGATAGACTCATCCTATAGCAAGCCTGAAAACTGCAAGGGACAGGAAAGGACAGTAGTCCCTGGAAGGAATGTGTGTGTGAAAAGATTATTGAAACTTACAAGGCTTTAATAAAAGGATTGGAGAGAAAGAAACACAGGAGGTCCATTAGTAAGACATAGGAAAGATAAATTTAATGATGAACATGACATTATTGAGATAATAAACTACATCATTAAATTTATCTTTTAGAATGAAGAAAAAATACATCCCCAGGAATCTTTTTGTGGGGAAAAAGGAGTAGAAATAATGATCTTTAAAAAAATTGGCCACTAGTCAACAGCAAATTTTAAAACAAAATAACTTTAAAAGTAAGCAAAACTAATGAAAATGCATTGAGCTGTACACTGTGACACATGCACTTTAATTATTTGTTACACAGGAGCAAAAAGTCCAAATGAAAATGAAATAAAATGAGTTTTTTTAAAAAGGTAAATATTAAAATTATAATGATGTGTAAACAAGAATCAAAGATGGAATAGTAAGGTAATGGAATCAGAAAGAAGCACATAGATATTTTAAACACTTATTAGAGAGCTGAAGATGAAAGGAATAACAATCAATCAGAATACAATCACCTTTTACTTTTGCAATCAAAATATGCTGTTCTGTTGGAACAGATCCCACACAACAACTCATCAACCTGTGTTTGTGGCCAGTCCTCACAACCAGTTGGCTTAAGGGTCAACCCCACTCACCAATGTTCCAACCTTAATCAAGGCTCCATTACAATAGAAGGGCACACACAACTCACACACAGACACACCTGGAGTACCTGACTCAGGAGGCTAGTGACACTGTGACACTAAGACTACTTCTGCATAAAGCCATCCTGCCAAGATTTGGAGATGTAGCAAATCTACCTAACACATAGAAATAAACAAAGAGAAGCAGCCAACATGAAAAAAACAAAACAAAAAAATCAATAAGCAAGTTCCAAATGAAAGAATAGGACAAAACTGCAGAAAAAGAACTAAACAAAATGGAAGAAGGAAGTCTACCACATACTAGTACATATTTCAAAACACTGGTTAAAATGATGCTCAATGAAAGTACGGGAAGAATAAAAGATCTCAGATAGAACTTAAAGAGATAGTAAGCACAAAAAAGGACAGAAAAACCATAAAAAAGAACCAGTCAGAAATGAAGAAAACAATAACCAATATAATGACAAATAAATAACAAAGATCAGAGTGGAAAAAATTAAGTCTAAAGAAAATAATAGAAAAGATTGATGAAAACAAAAGCTAGTTTATTGAAAAGATAAACAAAACCTTGAACCAGACATGTCAGAAAAAAAACACGAGAGAGGATCCTAATAAAATCAGAAATGAAAATGGATAAATGACAGCTTACATCACATAAATACAAAGGATTATAAGAAAATATGGTGAACAATTATGTGTCAACTAACTAAACAATCTGGAAGAAATGGATAAATCCCTAGAAACATACAATCTTCCAAGAATGAGCCAAGAAGAAACAGAAAATCTGAACAGAGCAATAAATACTAATGAAGTCAAATTAGTAATTCTCAAACTCTCAACAAACAGAAGTCCTAGACCAGATAGCTTAACAGGTGAATTTTACCAAATATTTAAAAAAGAATTAACACATATCTTAAACTATTCCAAAAAGGAGGGAAGGCACCCATGTTTATTTTACAAGGCCAGCATTACCCTGATTTTAAATCCAGATAAATACATTACAAAAGAAAATTATAGGCCAATATTCCTAATGAACATAGATGCAAAATTCTCAACAAAATATTAGCAAATGGAATTTTGCAATACATCAAAAAGATCATATACCATGACTAAGTGGGATTTATTTCTGGAATGCATGGTTGGCTCAATATGTACATATCAATTATCATGATACACTACATAAACTAAATAAAGAATAAAAATTGTAGAGTCATATTAATGAAGGTAGGAAAGGCATTAGACAATATTCAGCATTTGTCCTATATAATAAAAGCATAATATGCAAATTGACTGAACAGCCAACCATCTGTGACCACGTTATGAAACCCACTGGTGTCAAGCCAGCCAAGGTGGGTGCGATGTGATTGGTCGGGAGCTCGACCATTGCCCCATGATCACCCCGCAGAAGGAGGCCCAGGCCACTGGCTGGAGGGCTGAGGCAGGTGGGCAGGGCCTCCCTCTGCGTGGGAAGCCTGGGTCCCAGGTACTGGCAGCTGGAGGGAAGCCTGGGTCCTGGATGCCAGAGGGAAGCCAATGGCAGCAGCCGGGAAGGATGGCCTACTCTTGCATGAATTTCATGCATCAGGCCTCTAGTTTATCATAAAAACTCTACAGGTAAGTGGCAATAGATGGAACATACCTCAACATAATAAAGACCATCTATATTAATAAAAGCCTAGGTGGCGTCTTGCCCTCATGTCATCACAAGAATGCCGCCCCCATGTTGTCACAAGATGGCCACCATAAGATGGTCAGCAAGGGAGGGCAGTTGGGGGCAACCAGGCTGGCAGGGGAGGGCAGTTAGGGGGGACTGGGCCCACAGGGTAGGGCAGTTGGGGGGGACTGGGCTGGCAGGGGAGGGCAGTTTGGGGCGACCAGGCTGGCAGAGGAGGGAAATTGGGGGTGATCGGGCCAGCAGGGGAGCAGTTAGGCATCAATCGGGATGGCAGGGGAGTGGTTAGGAGATGATCAGGTTGGCAGGCAGAAGTGGTTAAGGGCAATCAGGCTGGCAGGCAGGAGAGTGGTTAGGAGCCAGCAGTTGGACATCCCTCTCACAATCTGGGACCACTGGCTCCTAACCACTCACCTGCCTGCCTGATCGCCCCTAACCACTCTGCCTGCCAGCCTGCTTGCCCCCAACTACCCCCCCTTCTGGCCTGATCACCCCCAACTGCCCTCCCTGCTAACATGCTTGCCCCCAAATGTCCCCCCTGCTGGCCTGATCACCCCTAACTGCCTCTGCCTCAGCCCCGCCACCATGGCTTTGTCTGGAAGGACGTCCGGAAGGTCTCCTGGTCTAATTAGCATATTACCCTTTTATTAATATAGATAGTAGAGGCCCAGTGCATGAATTCATGCACTGGTGGAGTCCCTTGGCCTGGCCAGCAATTGGGGCCAATTGGGGCCATCTTGCCCAGTCCCGATCAGGCTGATCGGGGCCGGCCAGATGTGGGGGAGGTTGGCCAGCTGTGGGAGGTTGGCTGTGGAAGTGCACTGATCACCAAGAGGCAGTTCCTGTGTTGAGCGTCTGCCCCCTGGTGGTCAGTGCACATCATAGCTACCAGCCAATCATCTGGTCATCTGGTCGTAATCGTCGCTTAGGCTTTTGTATATATAGATTTGAATGTGAAATGTTCAGAGTAATTGCATGTTGATCAGCTTTTATCTCCACAATTCTGCTTTCTTACTATTTAGTTTTATTCCAAAAATAACATTATATGCATTATATTTTCTGTCTATAATTTGTTTCTTTAATGGCGTTCTTATGTTTATATTTTGAATGAGAATATTACCATATAAAAAATGACCTTTCAGGAAATGTAATTCCATAATAAAGATGATACTTTATTTCTCATGGTCTGTATTAGTCAGCTAAAGGTTTAGGAAGTGATGTTTAAGACATTGAAGTCAAGGGTTTTTATAGTTCAGTAGCATTGTTCTTTTTCAGATTTTTGACTTGGTTACAGATGCATTCTGCCATTTTGCAAAGTACTTGCTATTGATTAAGAAAGGAGTTGGATAAGGGAAAGTGGTTGCCTTAATGCCATTCATCCCCACTATTTTGTATCAGCAAATATCATATGACCTAAATAAAATAAAAGGGTTTTTTTCCTAAAAAAAAAAAATTCTGTGTGTGCTTTTTTTTTCAGTATCAATCTACCAAGTAAGCTTACCACTGAGACTAGATTGGAGAACAAAATTAAATATGAAATGAATAAAAATATCTTAACCCTGAATAACTAGGTTCATTTTGTGTGTGTGTGACTTTTGTTGTACAACTGAGCTAACTATACACAGATCTTAGGGAAGATCCCCATACATTGTACAACCATAAAAACATTGAAACATAAGAAAGACACTTGTCAATATTTCTAGAAATTTATTAGAATAATAGTAAGATAATGCTTTAAAAGAAAAAAGGTTAGTACTTAAATAGAAAGGGTTCAATGTATATTCATTGTTTGATCCAATCTTCAGTGGGAATGTTCTAAGAACAAAAACAATGTAATGTGAAAACAGAAAACACTCGAGTTGCTTGCTGTATCAGTGCAGTAACAAACTCTTACCATATGTCATTAGTTTTATTCAACTGCTCTGTGCTTATCATTTCTTAAGTGGGTTTCAGAATTTGTAGTATCCAGGAAGCATGACATCTCTTATTGACAAGGATGATCTACATTACTTGTACATGCTATTGCATTGGGCAAGCCTTCTGCTGGGTGCCAGGAAGAGGACCCTGCACTCTCTACAAAGGAAGGCATCTTCCCAAAAAAAGAATAGCAGTGGGAAGTCAACAGGCCAGTATTCCAGTCTGACTATGACCTTGTTAAAGTTACTGTCCTTAGCCTTTAGTTTCCTCTTTTGGAATATGAAGGGCTTCAATCAGATGACCTCCAAAATCCCTCCCTATTCTGAAATTCGATAACTGGTCTAGAGAACAGTGTTGTCCATTAAATAGGAATTTTGTACTCTGTCAGGTTCTTCTGCCCCAAATATTCCAGGTCCTGACTTGTACACAATAAGGAGCAAAAGGCAACTTCGTTTGATCCTGCAGTTAAAAATATTTAGTTCTTTGGTCTTTAAAACATTCTCTCCATGTTCATAAATATTGTAACCTTGACATAGCTAGATTTGTACTTAACTATAAATACACACTATTGGCAAAACCCCATAAAATAATTGACTTACAATGACCTTGAGGCTAGCAGCATAACAACTCAAGTTTCTTATTATCATTCTGTGCCAGATTAGAGAATTTTCCTCTCATTCAGCTGATTTTCAGCCTTGGTTTGGTGGGTAGTGGGTAGTGGGTAGTGAGAGGTTTAAAATGCTCAAAATTCTATGCTGTGATGTGAATTTCAACAACCTATTTTGGGGAGCTATTTTAATTTCTTACACATGATTAATGTTAACATTTTCTCCTTATCACTATCTTAGATTTAATTAACAACTGGAGTGATTATTCTTTCTGGTTGTGATGTTAGATTATTAAGACTTTGAATGAAGAATATAACCTTGCAGGTTAAAAAGCCAACAAAAATACTTTTAATGGGACAAGACTGTGAGTGTCTATGTGGACCAGTGAGTATTAAAAAATCTGCTTACATTGCCCAGCCAGCGTGGGTCAGTGGTTGAGAATCGACCTATGAACTAGGAGGTCATGGTTTGATTCCCAGTCAGGGCACATGCTCAGGCTTGATCTCCAGTGTAGGGCATATAGGAGAAAGCCAATCAGTGATTCTCATCATTGATGTTTCTATCTCTCCCTCTCCCTTTCTCTCTGAAATCAATAAAAAAATATATTTTTAAAAGTATGCTTGGAAGACCCAAAAGTTATTGATTATAAAATGGATGTAAGAGGCTCTAAGTTTAATTGGAAAGCACTATAACAAAAAAGAATTGTATTTCTTCTTAAAACCTCACATATAAACAAGCATTTCCACTGTATAGAGTAAGGCTTGGAGACATAGATTCTCATGGTGTTTTCATCTCCGCGATTTTGTAATTCTATGATTGCTCTAGATGGGGTAGTGTCACTAGTTGTGAATAGCTAAAGTTGAGGGAGTATAGAGGGAAGGAATTTGCCTCTATTCAAATTTGAAAAAGTGCATATTTTAAAAACCAAAAAACTTTTACTGGCTGATTACAGACAGCAATGATGCCAAATCAAATTGGGTAACTGTTGCCCAGTGTATATATCTTCCTCAGTAATTATTTGTTAAATTAAATCTGAAAGTAAATGATTGCAAGATATTTTGGAAATAAAAAGTCCCATGAAATATTAGATATAAAAATATAAGAGCTAAGTATTATTCAGGAAAAATTAAATATTAAATTATTTGACTCCTAATCAATGATTCATATCCTAGGGATTTCCTGTAAAATATTTAATTAATGGTTATAAAAACTTTAGATTTTAAATGGTCTTTTGAATGCAGTGGAGGCACTGCCAGCCCCAATGGGCCCCGACAAGAACAGACCACAGCAGGATGGTGGAGCAGGTGAATGGGTGGCGCCAGGCCAACGAGGGTGAAACAGGGGCCCAATTGCCCCTCTGATCGCCCTGCAGACAGCGACCAGCGGTGGCAGTGGGGACTGGGGCCACCACCTGACTCCCAGGCACTGAGGGAGCGAGGGAGGGGGTTGGCCCCAACTGATCGCCCTGCAGATGGGATGGTGGAGCAGGTGAAGGGGTGGTGCCAGGCTAAAGTGGGGTACCAGATGGGGCTGCGGGGCTGCGAGGCTGGGGACGTGAGCTGGGGCCCAATCTCTGCAGGCCACACCGAGGGACCCCATCCGTGCATGAATTTGTGCACCAGGCCTCTAGTTAAATAAATAAGATCTAGTTCTTATTGTGTGGTAGCACACAATAATAACAAATGATAACAATGTCCCAAACATAGAAAATATTGTTAGCCACACAATAGGCTATGGACATGACTACTTGGAGCCATATAAAGAATTTTCTGCCAACCATAGATGGTCTGAATAGAAAGCAAGTATAAACTCAATTATTCAAATATTTGAAAATTTAACAGTTCATGAACTAAATTGATTAAATAATTATCCTAGTTCCATACAAAGTGCTGAGAGAGAGTCACCAGAAAAATGTTCTTGATCCTTATTCTTATCTCTTAATCCCCTTTAAATTAGTTCCTTCTCTCAGGTGTTCAAATCATCTGTCCTCTACAAACAGCTCTCCTTCCCATCTCTGATGCTTAACACACATCTCATTTCTACCTTTCTCTTCCAGAACACTTTCTAAAAAGTGTTAACACTCTCCTCACATCTTCACTTATACTTTTTCCTTTGCAAGCTGGCTTTGGCTTTAGTGTCTCTTTGAAGATCTCTGTTTTAAAGTTGTCTTAATTTATAAATAAACTCATAATTACAAGATTAATTTTCTCTTCTCAATTTTTAGTTTTGATATTGTGATTTACATAATAAGAAACACCTTTTTTTTAATCTTCATCCCCATGTATGGCTCCTAAAACCCCTTTTTTAACCAGACGTGGGCTTTTGTTTGCTGGGAGTTTTTATTTTTATTTTTTTTTTATTACTGCTTCTATTTCATCACTTGTTATTGGCCTATGCAAGTTTTCTGATTCTTCCTGATTCAGTTTTGGGAGGTTGTATTTTTCTTAGAATTCGTTCATTTCATCCACATTGTCCAGCTTGTTGGCATATAGTTGTTCATAATATTTTCTTTTTTTAAAATATATTTTATTGATTTTTTTACAGAGAGGAAGGGAGAAGGATAGAGAGTTAGAAACATCGATAAGCTGCCCCCGCCTGCACACCTCCCACTGGGGATGTGCCCGGAACCAAGGTACATGCCCCTGACTGGAATCGAACCTGGGACCTTTTAGTCTTCAGACCGACACTCTATCCACTGAGCCAAACCAGGGCTCATAATATTTTCTTATAATGCTTTCTATTTCTGTGGTGTCAGTGGATACTTCTCCACTTTCATTTCTGATTTTATTTATTTGGGTCCTCTGTCTTTGTTTCTTGATGTGTCTGGCTAATGCTTCATCAATCTTGTTTATCCTTTCAAAGAACCAGCTCTTGGTGTCATTGATTTATTGTTTTTTTTTTTTTTTTTTTTTAGTCTCTATAGTATGTTATTTATTTCTGCTCTAATCTTTATTATTTCCTTTCCTCTACTTACTTTGGGATTTTCTTGTTGTTCTCGTTCTAGTTCTTTAAGTTGTAGAGTTAAATAGTTTATTGTTGATTTTTCTTTCTTTTTTTTTTTTTGAGGTATGCCTATAGTGCTATGAACTTCTCTCTCAGAACTGTTTTTGCTGTGTCCCAGAGATTTTGGGTTGTTGTGTGTTCGTTTTCATTTGTTTCCAGGAAGTTTTTTATTTCTTTCTTGATCTCGTTGGTAACCCATTCATTGTTGAGTAACATTCTATTTAGCCTCCATGTGTTTGAATATTTTGGGGAATTTTTACTGCAGTTGATTTCTAATTTCATTCCACTGTGATCTGATAAGATGTTTGATATGATTTCAATCTTCTTGAACTTGTAGAGACTTGTTTTGTGTCCTATTATGTGGTCTATCTTTAAGAATGATCCATGTGCACTTGAGAAGAATGCATGTTGTGCAACTTTGGGGTGAAATGTTCTATAAATGTCAATTAAATCCGTCTTATCCAGTGTGTACTTTAGAGTCACTGTTTCCTTGTTAAGTTTTTGTTTGGAAGATCTATCCAATGAAGTTAGTGGGGTGTTAAAGTCCCCTATTATGACTGTATTGTTGTCAATCTCTCCCTTAAAGTTTTTTTTTTTTTTTTTTTTAATATTTAGGTGCTCCTATATTGGATGCATATATGTTGACCACAGTTACATCCTCCCTTTGGATTGATCTCTTTAGTAGTGACCTTTTTTGTCTCTTGTGATGGCCTTCATTTTGAAGTCTATTTAGTAGGATGTTAGTATTGCTACTCCAGCTTTTTGTCTTTTCCCCATTTGCATGGAAATTTTTTTCCATCCCTTCACTATCATCCTGTGTGTGTCTTTTGTTCTGGGGTGGGTCTCTTGTAGACAGCATATAGTTGGGTCATGTTTTTGTATCTATTCAGCTACCTTATGCCTTTTGATTGGAGCATTTAATCCATTTATATTTATTATTGATAGGTACTTATTGTTGCCATTTCAAATCTGTATACCTAGGTTTCTCTTTCCATTTCTTCTTCTCATTTCAGCAGTCCCTTTAGAATTTCTTGTAATGCTGGCTTGGTAGTGATGTACTTCTTTAGCCTTTTTTTTTTTTTCCAGGAAGCTCTTCATTTGACCATTTATTTTGAATGATAGCCTTGCTGGATATAGTAATCTTGGTCTCAGATCCTTGCTTTACATTACCTTGAGTACTTCATGCCATTCCTTTCAATCCTGTAGGGTTTCTGATAAGAAATCAGGTGTCAGTCTTATGTAAGGTGACCAGATTTTAACATTGGTAAAGTGGGACACCATTGACCCAGGGGGCGGGGGGGCGCGGTTCTTGATTAAAAATTTGGTCTATATGGAGCAACAAAATGTTCATAGAACGCAAAAATAGTATAGTAATATATATTTTTAAATTTCAACATAAGTACAATTTACAAATATAATAAATAAAAAATTATGTATAGTATTATTTTATTCTTTGGCATATTTATCATTTGAGTGAATTTCTTTTAGTAGATTGCTGTCGTTGTTTAAAAGGTCATGAATTTGCTGTAACGTAAGTCGTAAGTGTCACTTTCAAGGCTAGCGCTAGACTTTTTGCCACCACTATAAAATATAAATAATACGAGTACTGTCTGCTAAATTCAAGAAAATTTATGTATTTATGAAATAAATAAATAAATTACTTACCTAAATTATCTGAATAGCTGATTTGTAATGACATCACTTGTTTAACTAGTTTACTAGCACGCAGTACGATGTGTATCGTCTGAGAGACAGTTACAAAATGTTTTCGTTGTTGCCAATCCCAAAAAATGCCATTGTTCATTAAGTCCAAACAATGGTGGTCGAATTCTAACAACTGATCAATAATGCGAACTTTGATAAGCAGTTCTTGATAATCAGTTCTCAACAATTATTTGTTATTATTAAAGTTTAACATTATAAAATTAACAAAAATAATATAAAACTCATATCCTGGCTAATTAGCCACATGGCCGCCAAAAACCGTATATTCCCTTCCCGTTCTCCTGCCATTCCCTAGCTTGTCGTGCATTCTTTCCAAAAATCGGGACTTTTTTAAAACGCCGCAGGATGTGGGACAAATTGTTAAAAATCGGGACTGTCCCGCCAAAAGTAGGACGTCTGGTCACCTTAGTCTTATGGGAACTCCTTTGTAGGTAACTATTTGCTTTTCTCTTGCTGTCTTTAACCTTTTGCACTCGGATGTCGAGTGTGACTCGACACAGTTAGCATTAGAATAAAGGAATCAAGAAAAAAGCAAGCGAGTGCAAAGGGTTAAGATTCTCTCTTTGTCTTTAATTTTTGGCATTTTATTTATGACTAGAGGCCCAGTGCACAAATTCATGCACTGGTGGGGTCTGGCCAGCCTGCCCTGATCAGAGCCGATCGGGCCAGGCCTGCCAGGGGGATGTGCCACGGGAGGTTGTCCGGCCAGCCCTGCCCCCAATTGGGGTTGGAGGGGGCCGATCACGGACGGTTCTAGCTAGGGAGAGCAGCCTGGAGAAGACCCACTGACTAGAGCTGAACATGGGCCCCAGGCTTCCCAGGAAGGATGGCCTCGGCAAGGAAACAGAAACTACCAGAAGGCTCTGCAAACAGGCCCTGAGCTCCCTTTGGCCAAGTGGACTCAGAGCTGGTGTCTCTGTGTGTACATTAGACACAGGCTGGCACTTGCCTTTGTCTGTTATTCAAATCCATTGCATTGAAAACTTGTTCCCCTTCTTCTCTTTGGGCCCTTACAGCAAACACAGGGCAACTGGAAGACGCGGGCCCCAGTGGCAGAGCCAAGCCCCACAATCACCCAGAATTTAGGCCTAAGACAACTGGGTAGCAATCTCTACGGAACAGAACACACTGTTTTAGAGTCTTAATTCTTCCCTAAAATGTGCCCAGCCTCTCCTCTTTAGCCGGCATAGACTGAACTAAGGAACCAAAGATCAAGTTTCCTTTGAGGTGGGATCCACTGTGAACTAGCTAGTGGCAAGGCTCCTCACAGGTGGCTGCCTTCCCCCAAGCTTGGTGTGCTCTGAGCCAGGCTGTTTCTGGTGATGCCAGGTCCTGGGCTGTTGGTTGGGCAGCAGGTCTACAGGGTTTCTCTTTATCACCTTTCTAGCCTCCTGAGCAGTACCCTCCAGCCCAGCATGCCAGGCAGCTGTCACTAGAGCCAGGACTCGGAGAGTGAAGGAGCTGGCCTGTGCCAAAAGGGACCCGCAGGTGGCCAGGCTGTGCTCCCCACCCTGCTTCTCAGTCTCTCTTACGTGGATTGGGCCAAAGCCTGCTGCTTGAGACTGGCATCATGTGGGGAGGGTCACAGCAGGGAGAGGGGCGCCCTGACTTGCCAGCCTTGGTGATAATCATCTGGGTGCCCAGCTGATTGAATTCGTCCCACAGAGCCTTCATCTCAAGCTGCAGGCTTACGCTGGCCACCTTTGTGTTCTTCTTTACCGGCACCTTGGTGGCAGCTGTGCAACTGGCCCTGGGGCCCTCAGGCTTGGCAGTGGCACTGGTGGTGACGCCTGCGGCCAGTGCGTCATAGCGACCAGTTGTTCTGGTTGTTCCACCATAATGGTCGCTGGGTTTTTATTATATAGATGTGTCTAGGTGTGGGCCTGTTTGGGTTCTTCTTGTTTGAAGTTCTCTGTGCCTCCTGAATTTGTGTGGCTTTTTCCTTTACCAGGTTAGGGAAGTTTTCTGCCATTATTTGTTCAAACATGTTCTCTATCCCTTTCTGTCTCTTCTGGCACACCTGCTATTCTAATATTGTTTCGTTTCACGTTGCCCCACAGCTCCCTTAACCCTTTGCACTCACTTGCTTTTTTCTCGATTCCTTTATTCTAATGCTAACCGTGTCGAGTCACCCTCGACATCCGAGTGCAAAAGGTTAAGCTTTCCTCCTACTTTTTAATTGTTTTTTCTTTTTGGTTCTCTAATTGAGTGATTTTTTTCAATCCTGTCTTCTAATTCACTGATTCGATCCTCAGTTTCCCCTAATCTGCTGTATATTCCTCCCAATGTGTTCTTTATTTGTGCTATGTCATTCTTTATTTCTGTTTTCATAGTTACTATATCTTTTCTCAAGCTGTTGAGTATCTTTACCATCATTACTCTGAACTCTGTTTCAGATAAATTTCTTATCTCTACTTCATTCATCTCTTCTTCTGGAGAATTCTCTCATTCTTTCATTTGGGGTTGTTTCTTTGTCTTCTGCCAGTTTGGGTTTGTGACTATGTATTAGGTAAATCTGCTACACCTCTCAATCTCTAGTGCAGAACAGCGTCAAATGCTGTTTCTGCCTGATGAGATCAAGCAAAGACCCAAAGCCTCCAGAGACTACCTCTGCCCACAACTGACAAGATTTTGACTATATTCCCCCCAGGCAATCATCCTCATGTGTGGTGAGAGGTTTTTCAATAAGGTGGGGGCAGGTGCTTATGCCTGGAGGCTAATTGTTATTTTTAGTTTCTTAAGTGGCCTCAGGGCAAGGTATTTTTCAATAGGGTGGGTCAACTGTCTTTCCCCCAGGCAAGGTTGCCTGTATAGCCAATGTCTGTGTGGGAAAGATGTCTTCCACTGTGTAAGGGAATGACTCAGCACAGGAAACTGAGGGTGGTCTGCCTTTTGAGTTCTAATCCCTGAGTCCCCAATCCTGGCTTCTGCTCACACAGCTCCAGTCCACTCTGCTCTCCATCTGCTGGAGCACAAGGTGGGTGGATTCACAGGGAATTTTCTATGTTTGCCCTTTAAGAGGGTGCCTGAATTTCCATTTGTCACTCCCTGGCAGACAGCAACTCTGCTGCTTTTCACAGCCAAATGTTATGTGGGTACCATTCTCAGTTCTGGAGCTCTCTGCTTGGGGACCCAGCTTTGGAATTAGATCCCAGGGTTGTCAGTAGCAGCCCCCCACAGATGAGATATCTCTCTGGAACTTCAGTTGCTGTCTGTGGGGGCCCGGACAGCCTTTTCACGCCTCTGCCCCTCCTACCAGTCTCTACTCGGTCTCCACTTTTGGTCCTCGGTTATCAGGGTTCTCTCTAGTGAGTCTTCTGTTGATTATTCCAGAAGTTTTTCTGTATTTTATTTGTAATTCCAGTTTGTTCCTGGGAACATGTCCTTGCAGCATCCGCTTACTCTGCTGCCATTTTTAATTGTTTGCCCATTTTTAAATTGGATTGTTTATCTTTCTTTTGTTAAATTGCACGAGTTCCCTATAAATTTTGGAGATTAATTTCTTATCGAATGTATCATTGGTAAATCTGTTCTCTCATGCTGGGGGCTCTCTTGTTATTTTGTTTATGTTTTCTTTTGCTGTGCAGAAAATTTTTATTTTGATGTAGTCTCATTTGTTTATTTTTGCCTTAGTTTCCATTGTCCTAGGAGATATATTAGTAAGCATGTTGCTATGAGAGATGTCTGAGATTTTGCTGCCTATGGATTCTTCTAAGATTTTTATGGTTTCACTTAAGTCTTTTATCCATTTTGAGTTCTGTTTTGTTTATGGTGTAATTGATGGTCTAGTTTCTTTCTTTCTTTCTTTTTTATTTTTTTTTGCATTTATCTGCCCAATTTCTCCAACACCATTTATTGAAGAGACTGTCTTGACACCATTGTATGCTCTTGCCTCCTTTGTCACATATTAATTGAGCATAATAGCTTGGGTCAATTTCTCTGTCCTGTACCATTCATCTATATGCCTGTTCTTGTGCCAGTACCAGGCTTTTTTTTTTAGTACAGTGGCTTTGTAGTATAACTTGATATCTGGTATTGTGATCCTTCCAATCTTCTTCTTTCTGAAGATTTCTGCAACTATTCGGGGTCTTTTTTTAGTCCATATAAATTTTTAGAGAGTTTGTTCTCTGTCTGTGAAATATGTCATTGGTATTTTAATAGGGATTACATTGACTCTATAGGTTTATTTGGGTAGATGGACATTTTAATGATGTTGATTCTACCAACCCATGAACACGGTATATTCTTCCACTTGTTTATATCTTCCTCTAATGAGGTGACTTTTGTATTGCACTTAAAGATGGAGAATATTCCCAGTGAGGCCAATCATGTGATTATAGGGTTAGAACTTTCAGAAATTTGGAACTTTTTCACCTCTGGGGAGGGGAGAGGAGTTAGAGATTGAGTTCAATCACCAATGATCAATAATTTTATCAATCATTCTTATTTAATGACGCCTCCATAAAAATCCAAAATAAGGGGTTCAGAGTGCATCTGGATTGGTGGACACATTGAGGTGCTGGGAGAGTGGCTCACCCAGATCATGGACTCTCTCTGCCCCTAACCTGTACCAAGACGCCCTACGTATCTTGTCCATCTGACCATTTTTGAATTGTATCCTTTTATAATCAACTGATAACCTAGTAAGTAAAATGTTTCTCTGAGTTCTGTGAATCACTCTAGCAAATTAATCAAACCCAAAGAGGGATCATTGTAACCTCTGTTGTACAGTCTGCCATTCAAAAGCACAATTGACAACCTGAACTTGCCATTGGCATATGAAATGAGGGGAGGAGCAGTCTTGTAGGACTGAGCTATTAATCTTTGATAACTGATGCTATTTCAAGGTAGATAATGTTAGAATTGATTTGAATTATAGGATTCCCAGCTGGTGTCATAGAATAGCTTGGTTTGGGGAAAACCTTGAACATATGGTAACTGGTGACCAGAATTGTTAGTAGTCTATTATTGATCAATTATTTTCTTTGCAATTAGTTTTTATGCTTTGATTTCAATGATTCTGAATTCTGTTCCTTCTCTTACTATTTTATCAACCTCATCTTAGTCTGCCTTAGTGTGGACTCTTTTTTCAAACTGTTCTTTAAGGAAATGTTTCTAAGGTTCAGTTCCTAACTCTCTCCTTTGTTTCTACAGTGTGCTCTCAAATGGTGAGTTTATTTATTCCAAAAGGTTAACTCTAAATCTATATCTAAATTAATTCCTTAGTTCCATGCATTCTTTTCAATAACCTATTTGATATTTGAACCATTGGCTAAGAACCAGGGGTTATATAACCCAGAGAAAGTCACAACCTTTCTGAGGCAGCATCTGCTCCTTTGTGAGATGAAAGGATTAATCAATCCTTCAGGTTTAACATGAAAATTATTATTCAAGTTTCTTGAACAGAAGGCAAATTTATTATAGGCTAACTGTGAGCTTTAGTATTGCTAGTAATGCTGGGGAGATCAACTCAAGAACTATAGCAGGACATCTCCAGGAGTTATATAACTAGAATTACAGACAAGACACACTAAAGGAAAAGTTTGGCTCTGCTGACAGGCTACCTTTGAAGACACTCAGCCATGACTATAGACACTGCTGCCTGCACTACTATGATTGTGTCCTACGTACAATGAACTGACGCTACCTGCTCAACATCCTAGTATTGCAGACAGGAGTCAAAGTTTCCATATGGAACATTCTGTTGGCTAATACTGGATCATTTGGCTTGTGCACCTGGGAGCAGGCAGAGGAAAGACCTAGTTGACCCAACATATGAAGGGGATTTCCACCCAACAGGAATGGTGCTTGGATTTGGTACAGCAAATCCCTCTTCCAATATGAAAAATTTACCATAGATTTGAGGTATCTCAAATCTACCTCAAACTTGAGATATTTGAAGTATTATACCATCTGTTACTCAGGTAACTTCTGCCCAGAATATCTGCCATATGCACTCAGGATAAGGAATCTTGCTTCACAGGGATTTATTTTAATAGTTATTTGGTTTTAATCAGTAATTACATTGGTCAGATTGTTACATTTTTTAACACTTCTTTCTTTTCTTTTCCAGTCCTAGCACATAGGTTTTGTTAGGAAATGATTAATGAAGGAGTGGTTTAGGGGCTCAAAACAACACAAAACAAACCAAAGGCATAGTTTTATCAATCTAGGACAAAATCATTTTGACTGTAATTTTAGCTTTTATGTGTGATTTTCATGACTATTTTTTCCTTGCAATTTTCAATGAGCTTCAATTACCAAGTAATATTATTGTTACTAATGACAGAGAGCAGAACCTGCGGATTCAGGGCCTATCTTCTCTCAGAAAGGGAGAGCGTACTAAGGCAACACTTTTTCTGATCTCTTATTATTTCTCTATAAAGCAGATCCCAACACTCAATACTTCTAATAACCATCATTTTTTGAAAGTATATTTGATTCAAATATTTAAACATTTTAATATGCTGATGAAAGAAACATCCAATTGTGATTTGTACCTATGGAAGCCTACAGATGAAGGTGTGTAGTCTCTCAAATACACATATTTTCCTTTATTTTTTATTGTGAAACTCAACATGTCCCTTAAATTCATGAAAAAATGAAGGAGATAATGTGATATTATTTGAACATCTAGAAATATCCACAGAGGATAATAAATGCCTTCGCTACCTGAGCCCAGGTGTCATGTGAATTTTCAGTGTCTAGCAGTTGTCACAGAAGCACTTTATGGTTTTTAAACTTGGGATCTGATTTTATACCCAGTGGACTCTTAACTGATTTACCTATTTGTCATAGCAACCACCCAATGTATTTAAAATTAGAACCTTCTCCTATCTCCTTGGAATTCCTAATCTCCTGTCCCAGCTCTGCTTTTATTCTATGGCAATCTAGCACCTTCTATAAACCCATATGATTGAATTTTACATGTTTATTACCTATTTTCTATCTCATCCTGCTGAAGAGTAAGCTCTGTTAGGACCTGGGGCTTTATTTGTTTGCTTTGCTTATATCCTAGGAGCCTCAAACAGTACCTGGCACATTCTAGGGATATAATTAAAGTCTACTGAATGAGAGAACAATCATCTAGATGGATTTGAGGTCAGCTGTAACAGTTGAGTCATTTGCCTTTGATGTGTCTCCATGTTGGGCTCAATTCTTGGTCTGTGGTCCCTTCCCTCATATAATCCTGCTTTTCCAAAGGGTCTAAAACTCAATTACAGCAAGCCTCACAGTTTAGTGCACTCCTATTTCTTAGAATAATTTTATTTGAACAAGGATCACAGTTTAAAGCTAAAGGAATACAGTGTTTGTTTTTTTCAGACTTTTATTTTTAGGGGGAACACTTTTAGGTTCATAGAAAAATTGAGAGGAAGTTTCAAAAATTTTCCATATGGCCCCCGTCTTTACATGCAAGCCTTTCCCTACTATCAACATCCCTCTCTAGACGGTACATTTATTACAATTGGTGAGCCTACATTGACCCATTATAATCACCCCAAATCTATTGTTTACCTAAGGTTCACTCTTGGTGTTGTACATTCTATATTTACAAATGTATAATGACATGTAGTTATCATTTAGTATCATACAGAACAGTTTTACTGCCCTAGGAATTCTCTATATACTACCTATTCACCCCCAACATCCACAACTCCTGGCAATCACTGATCTTTTCACTGTCTCCATAGTTTTAACTTTTCCAGAATGTCATATAGTTGCAATCATACAGCATGTAGCCTTATCAGGTTGGTTTCTTTTATTTGGTGATTTGCATGTAAGGTTCTTCTATGTCTTTTCATGGCTTGATGGCTTTTTAGTGCTGAATAATATTTCATTCTCTGGATGTACCACATTTTACATATTCATTCACTTACTGAAGGACATCTTGATTGTTTCCAAGTTTTGGCAATTATGAATATAGCTGCTACAAACATCTATGTTTACATCACAACTTTGGAGCACAATTGTTGGATCATATATGAAACAAGTCAGACAGAAAAAGTCAAGAAACATATAATTTCATTCATTTGTAAGATATAAAACTGAAAGCAACAAACAAATAAAAACTCATAGACACAGACAACAGTATGATGATTACCGGGTACCAGAGGAAAGGAGGGTGTGGGGGGGACTAAAGCTGTAAAAGGAGTAGAATATATAGTGATAGAAATTTAATTTTGGGTGGTGAGCACACAATGCAACATACAGAAGGTGTATCATAGAATTGAAGCCTGTATCGTTTTATTAACCAATGTCATCCCAATAACTTTAATTTAATAAAAAGTGTATATTTTATTTTGTAGGAAACCACCAAATTGCTTTCCAAAGTGATTGTACCGTGTTGTGTTCCCACCAGCAATGATTCAGAGTCCTGTTGCTTCACATCTTTGCCAGCATTTGGTGTTATAAGAATACAATTTTAATTGCAGAATTTCCATCATAGCTTTGTCTTCTGTATAGCTTATAAATTCTAGCAGAAGGTAACTTTGGTTTAAAGAGAAATAGACTCAATCCCTCTTATTATCACATATAATTCCTAATTTATGCTTCTGGTGTGAACACTTATCTGTCCCAAGGAAGTAGTGTCCTCTTCTTTAGGATTTCACTGAAAACTATGTGTCATGTAGACAACAAAATAAGCACAAATCATAAGCTAGTTATGTTTGATATTTTTATCCACTGCTCTGGAAGACCTGAACTCGCCATCCTATTGTATTGCTTTGCTTTAACTTCTTTTTAAAATCTATAATCATTATCACCATTATCATCCCATGAAGTTTGATATTACATTATTTAAATTTTCCTAACCAAATACAGTATACCATACTTATTTAAAGTTCATTACTGGAAACCACAACACTCTAGAGTTGAGTCAATAAATGGTCTCTAGCTGTTTTGATTCACCTAATTAAAAGTATCTTTTCAAGATTTCCCTTCTTTTCTTCTGGCAAACTTTTACTATTTTGCTGGCTTTTGGCCTCCAGTGGAGATCATCTGGGGCAATCTGGTTTCTTACAGCATTTGGCCTTGGATGTTAAAGGGAAGAAAAGCACAGTCTAAGAGTTAGGAAGAGTGTGGCCGGGCCTGGAGCTCAGGAGGAAAGCAGGGCCTGAGGAGAACACCTATTACTAAACCATTGTTAGGCTAATCCCATTATTAAATAAAAATAATCTTCAGTCATTTGAGCTGTCTTTATTCTACCTTTATACTTGATTTATTGTTAGGCTGGGTATTAGCATTTAAATTAATTTTTTTCTTTTGATTTAAATGCATTCTTCTTTGGCTTTTATATAGACTTTGATTATATTTGACTTTTTTTAATCTCTGGAAGCTTTTATATTGTTTCTTTATCTTTAGTGTTCTGACATTTTTAACAAATGAGTCTTTATGTAGGTTTTTTTTCAAAACAACATTTTTTGAATAAATATGTGAAAAGCCCTTTCACACTGGAGCCTTTTCAATACTTCAATTGAGAAATTTTCTTGTATAATATTTTTTCATGATTTTTAGTGGAAGTTACCATAGAGAGGGGCAGGGATTACATTACGCCTTTTAGTTGGAAACCCCTAAATATTAGCAGGCAGTGGGTCAGTTTCTCAGGAGCTAAGTTTTTAAATCTCTTGCTTGGTAGGCTGAGCTTTCAGGCTGGCTGCTGTTATGCTGAGCCCAGGGAAGGAGCAGGGTTTAGGGGTGTCATCATTCAGTTGCAGACTTTCATCTAAACCTCCCTCCTTTCCCCCTCTCTCTTTCTAGCATACCTGGAGCTTGGAGGCTTGATCTTGTCTTAATAATGTTTTCTAGGAGAAACCTTCTGGTCTTCTATAGAGGTATAGTCACCTGGCTGTGAACGAGACAGCACACCTGAAAACTCTATGACTGTCCACTGACTTCAACAAACCTTGTTTTCCAACCTGTTCTTCACCCTCACCTTCTATTGTCTTGGGTCTTTCTGGCCTCGGTCTCTACATTGGCACATCTTTTACCAATACTTACTTAGGAGTTTCATCCCTTCTGCCATGTCATGTGCCACTCCTTCATTATCTTTCTGCATGCCAAAAAATTTGCTGAAATCTTTTTGTGCATGCTACCTTTCTTTTCGCTTTTACGAAATATAAACTTTTTAAAAAGGTCCTTTGCAATTCTGTTAGCGGGGCTTTAGGAGGGAATTCAGATTAAGAGACAACCTGCCATGCTTAACTAGAACTCCAATCAGTACTTCTCAAATGCTCTCTCAGAGTTCTAGGACTCCACAGCAGTCCTGCTAGTTGATAGGGGTAGTTGGGGGAGGTGGCGAGACAGTGAGTCTCTAACAATGCTTCAACTAGAGAGTATTGTTTCATCAGTTTTAAATACTGAGTTTCATGAAAGATGTCTTTGAACAAGTAGTTCTACAGCTGAAAATTTTCTTGGTGAAGGAAAAAATGAAGTAAAATAAAAGTCAATATAAAATAAATAAGTGAATATAAATTTTCTGAAAACTACTAGCCTAGATAATCTTTAATAGAAATTTGTGAAGTTAATATTTGATACATATGTAATTCTCTTACTCATCCAATAAATAGCTATTACGTTTCTATTCTATGCTCAGCACTGAGGTAAGCACTGATTGCCTCCTACTTGATATAAATAGATTTAGTAATGTGCTTTCTAATAATAATATTTAATAGTAACCACACATCTCACTTAACTAAAACATTACATAGATTAAAACAAATTGAAGTGATTTATAATTATCAGTATCCTATCCCATTTGAAGAGCAGAACATCAGAATATTTAATAAACCTGCTTCTTCAAATCAGAAACTGGGGCCAGAACTATGTCATTACTTAGGGTTGGAAAGTCATGAGAAGATTATGCTTTTTCTCTTTAAAACTTTGACTCTAATTTGTACCCAAGTAACAATACAACTTTTATTTAGTTCAAATGATCAACTTCTTGATCTTTTTGAAACTGATTTTGCTTTAAGTTATATATTACCTCAAACTCGGACAAAAAAGACAATGTTTTTGATGGGTGTCTGAAAAATTGGTAAGTTAAGAACATCATTCCTCAGTAACAGGCTTTTTTTCTAGTACTCTTTAGCTCAATAGATGACACAACCCAGCATCTCAGGGTATTAGTTTCTGAGGTTACCTTAACAAAGTACTACAAATTAAGTGGCTTAAATAATAGAAATTTATTGTCTCATGGTTCTGGAGACTAGAAGTCCGCGATCAAGGTGCAGGAGGATTGGTTCCTTCTGAGGACTATGAGGAAATCTATTCCATGCCTCTCCCCTGGTGTATTTCTGGCAATTTTTGATATTCAGTGATGTGTAGAGCATCGCCTCCATGTGTACCTTCATCTTCACAGGATGTTCTCTTTGTGTGCATATGGAACTCTAAATTTCTCCTTTTTATAAGGACACCAGTTATATTGAATTAGAATGCACCCTAATGAACTTGTTTTAACTTAATAACTTCTGTAAAGACCCAATCTTAATAAGATTACATTCTGAGGTACTAGGTTAGAACTTCAACATATGAATGTTGGGGTAGATGATTCAACTCAGGAATTTAGATTTCATTTTTGTAACCTGACTCTCCCTCCCTTTTCCACATCTAATCCATCAAAATATTCTGCCAATTCTATCTTAAATATACGTTGGTTCTGGCTATTTCTTTCTATCCTTAACTAAACATTATCTTTCTTTTTCCTGGACTACAATAGTAATTTCCTCACTGATCTTCTGCTTCCACTCTAGTTTCTCCTAACAAATTTTCTATATACCAGCCAGAGATCTTTCAAAAGTGCATATTTGATTATATCTCCCTTCTTCTTATAATATTCGATAGCTTCCCGTTGCCTAATCATAAATTTAAAATTCCTTCATGTGGCTGACACACAATTTGATTCCAGCATTGTCCCTCTTATTTTCCCTGTGCTCTGAGCTGATCCAAACAGGAACTTCTTTCAGTTCTTTAATTGAACCATGTTTTTGCCTCTAGGCTTTGAACATGCTGTTCCCAGTCTGGAACAACACCAACTTCTGCTCCCTAGATACTGACTCATCCATTAGGCCTCAACTTTAATGTTGACTAGCTTTAGGAGGACTAGCCCTCTGTACTAGGATGAATTGTGGAACTCAGGAAGACATGTCCATGTCTTAATCCATGAAACCTGTGACTATTACCTTTTTTGTAGCTGTCAGTAAGCTAAATTTCATGGCTATATCCTTAATGCCTAGCCCAGTGCCTATGGAAAACCAAAGGTGTTAATATTTAATACTAACAATATTAGTAATAATACGTTTATTGAATAAGTAAACAAATCAATCAAACAGTGCTTCAATATGGATATTATCCAAATTGTACAGATTTGAAAAAAATTAGATGTCTGGCACCTATGAACACGCTATAGTTCTGACTTTCCTAATATCTTAAAAACTTACAGACAATCTAATAGACAAAATGCTCACATGTGTCAAGACACTGTATTTTTTTATGTTTCTATTTATGTTTTAAGGCTGTTAGTCCATAGTACACAGTTGCTATCCAGAAAGTGTGTCCTCCCTCCAGAATTCCAGTTTGCCCTCCTTATACTAGTAGGTTCGATGCCTGACAAGACACTTCAAAAGCCCTGAAAACAACACTACTCCTGCAAAATAAAAACAAATACAATCTAATATGATTTATAAGTATTTGAAGGGATCTCTTATGAAGATATTCACTGAAATTTTATTTTATGGAATGTCATATTCATTATTTAGCACGTTAAGCGCCATGTCAGTCACAAGTGACTGACACTGTACTTTCCATCCGGAAGACAAAACAGGCTGGGGGCTTAATGTGTTAAAGCTGCTTTTAAAGAAGTGACATGGTCCTTAACCTAGAACATCCTATATAATAAAAGGCCAGCCACCTTAAGCGTAACAACCGGAAGGACCAGAGACCAGAACCACCACAGCCCCTGGCAGGGCTGGCCCTGCCCCCAAGCAAGCAGTGAGGGGTGATCAGATAGGCAGACCAATGATTAGGGGCGATCAGGCAGGCAGGCAGAGTGGTTAGGGGTGATCAGGCAGGCAGACCAGCCGTTGGTGATCAGGCAGGCAGGCAGAATAGTTAGGGGTGATCAGGCAGGCAGACTATTGGTTAGGGGCGATCAGGTAGGCAGGCTAGCAGTTGGGGCAATCAGGTAGGCAGACGGCTCATCCCTGGGCTGGCTCTGCCTCCAAGCAAGTGGTTAGGGGTGATCAGGTAGGCAGGCAAGTGGTTAGGAGTGATCAGGTAGGCAGACAGCCCTTTGCAGGGCTGGCCCTGCCCCCCAGCAAAGAAAGAGGGAGGCCCAGGCCACCAGTGTAGACACTGTGGCAGGTGTGCAGCCAGCCATCGATCGCCTGCAGAGGGAGGCCCAGGCCAGCCAAGCCATCGCACCCCTTGCCTGTCACTTGCAGAGGGAGGCCACTGGTGTCAGGGGCTGAGGGGTGGGCAGTGCTGCACAGATGGCAAGCAGTGTCAGTGGTGGGGGTGGGGCCAGCTGCCTGTAGCTGGAGGAAGGAAAGCCCCTATAGGCTCTGATCTCAGGCCAGGCCTAGGGACCCTGCTTGAGGGGTCCTGGATTGTTAGAGTGTTCAGGCTGGGCTGTGGGACCTCTGAGTGCATGAATTTTCATGCACCGAGCCTCTAGTTCTAAAATGATAGAAAACAAGAACTATAATTTTCTTCTTATAAGCAAAAAAACAGAAATATATTGGAAGGTATGTGTTATTAAAGACTAAAAGAAAACTAACAATGATAGGAAGGAATAATAATAATAAGCAAATTCACAAGTTCCATGTCCAATTCCAATTCTTAGAGCTAATGGTCATAATCATCAGTACTTCCTTATATGTCAAACAACTTTACCTTTAATTTTTAAAAATTATTTATTGTTTAAAGTATTACATATAATATTACATATGTCTCCTTTTCCCCCATTGACCTCTCCCTGGCCACCCCCACCCAAGCACATGCCCTCACTCCCCTAGTGTCTGTGTCCATTGGTTATGCTGATATTCATGCATACAAGTCCTTTGGTTGATCTCTTACCACACACCCCTCCTTCCCTCTGAAGTTTGACAGTCTGATCAATGATTCTCTGTCTCTGGATCTATTTTTGTTCACCAGTTTATGTTGTTCACTATATTCCCCAAAGAGTGAGATCATGTTATATTTATCTTTCTCTGACTGGCTTATTTTGCTTAGCATAATGCTTTCCAGGTCAATCCATGTTGTTGCAAATGGTAAGAGTTCCTTCTTTTTTTACGGCAACGTAGTATTCCATTGTGTAGATGTACCACAGGTTTTAATCCACTCATCTGATGATGGGCACTTAGGCTGTTTCCAAATCTTATCTATTGTAAATTGTGCTGCTATGAACACAGGGGTACATATATCCTTTCTGATTGGTGTTTCTGATTTCTTGGGATATATTCTTACAAGTGGAATTACTGGGTAAAATGGGAGTTTCATTTTTAATTTTTTGAGGAAATGCCATACTGTTCTCCACACTGGCTACACCAGTCTGCATTCCCACCAGCAGTGCCCGAGGGTTCCTTTTTCTCCTCATCCATTCCAGCACTTGTCATTTGTTGATTTATTGATGATAGCCATTCTGACAGGTGTAAGCTGGTACCTCATTGTCATTTTGATTTGCATCTCTTGGATGACTAGTGACTTTGAGCATGTTTTCATATGTTTCTTGGCCTTCTGTATGTCCACTTTTGAAAAGTATCTGTTTAAGTCCTTTCCCCATTTTTTTATTGGATTGCTTATCTTCCTTTTATTAAGTTGTATGACTTCCCTATACATTTTGGAGATTAGGCCCTTATCGGATATAGCATTAAAACAATAAGAAAGCCCACTGCATGGGAGAACATGTTTGCCAATGTTATAATAGTTTTACTTTTAGAAACTCCTTTTTCCCAAAGTCTTTTTGACCAATAAATCCCATGACCCCACCTCTTTTGTGATGGGATAGGGCTGACTGGAGTACCCCCTCCTCCTGGATATAGTGATTTATTCAAGGGTGAGTGTGCATCTCATGTAAGATTAATCAGATTTATTTTCAGGGATTGCTATGGATTTCATGAAAGAGAGTGATTTTATTATTTTCTTTTTCTTCTACAATTGCAAGTTCTAAAGATGATGTAATCTAAGCTTCTGATGGCTATCATGGCCAGCCTGCCTGAGAAAGAATCCAGGAAAGAAGAAAGTAAAGGCAAGAAACTGTAAAACAGAGACAGAATCTTGCAGGAGTTGTTTATGCTCCTGGACCTGGGAGTGCCTGTGGCTCAGTCTACTCTGGGACTCTGAAGAGATCTGGGTGATACAATAGAGAGGGGAAGAGTGGAGGGGAATGTGACAGAGATGGCTAGATGTTCTTACAAAAAAGAATGCTCCTGCTTCCACAGGGCAGGATTGTAACCAGGCAGTAACTGTCTATCAAAGACTAACGTTCCCAGCTTCTATCATCCAGATGAGGACATGAGGGTGTGAAGGAAGTGTATAACTTTATTTATTTATTTATTTTCTATAAATAAATGTAATTTTATTAAACCTTTGAGATTCCACATGAATCATGCTATTACTCTTGACTCCAATTTTTCCAGGTTTACTGAGATATAATTGACATATAACATTGTTTAAGTTTAATGAAGTGTGTCCCTTTAGAGCCAAGGTGGGTAAGAACTGGGTATGCCTTCTCTACCCTCTCTTGTTTTCTCTTGTTACCTGGATCCAGAGGACTCCAATGGCTTCAAGAACACTTATATTTAAGATAAATAAAAAAGGTAGTAGACTTCTGAAAATTAGTCTTACATGCAAAGATATTTAAGACTAAGCTAATAAAAAGAGGCATTTAAAAATATATAAATATAAAATTAGTCTTACATGCAAAGATATTTAAGGCTAAGCTAATAAAAAGAGGCATTTAAAAATATATAAGAGGCTGAAATGTTGTGCCCTTTGTGAATTAAAGGAAATAACTGAATCTGGTTAATGGTGATGACAGTAAAACGACCTATTAAGTGTCCATATTAATTGATAACACACATCAAAACTTTACTTTCTAAATCTGGACGCTCAGTTGTTCACTGGCAAAACATTTGGTTTTGGTCACTTCTCACAGCCTTGGTTTCATCATACAGAAGATCAAACCTGCAGCCCTGAATCCATCATCTTGTTGCCACACTGGAACTGAGAGCCCATCACTTACTGAGAGCCATTTCAGTCATGACTTTGTATTGGAGCCAAAGAGCAAAACAGACAGGCTTCTGGAATTGGTAGGCTTTTCTGTCTGAGGGTTGTTAAAAAAACTTAGTCACATTATATTGTCAGTAATGCCACCTCTGTTTGGCCTGTGCTATTTTACTATTTTTATCCTTTCTTCCAAGTATGTGCAGAAAATATTTGAACTTTCAAGTAAGAATTATCTAGTTAGCCGCAAAAAGAGAGGAAATGTTTTGATTGTTTTAAGATGACAACAATACTATGGTTTTGATTGGGAAACTTTAGGTTCAAGAATACTTTGCAGAGCCTACATAAAATTTGAGGATGAGTCTATACCCTGCCACAGAAAAATCTTTATTATTAATTCCAAGATATGTGGAATATTGGTTAAGCCTTATGAAGCAGCAGATTACTCTGTTCTCTCTTATATCGTCTGTAAGATCACATGTTCCAGATGCATCCAGGGGTTATGAATGTTGCACATTTGAGAAATGACCTTCACTGAGTCAGTTGTTGCTGATGGATTATTATTTAAAAGATAGGCAGACATTTGGAGCACCTTGCTTGAGGCTGATCATCTTTCTACAGGCTCTTTGGATAATGACCATCCACTTTTATCTGTCTTGTCAATTTAGACCAGCCCTGAACTAGTTTGGGTTAGTACTGAAATAAGTGAGGAGTGGAAGGTAGGCCTGGTTTGAGGAGCAACAAATTGAAAGAAAGAGGTGACATGAAGAAGAAATTGGGAATGAGAAATAGGAGTGGATGGAAAACTAAAGTTAAGGGGAGATTATATAAAGGCCACCCAACTGGAATTATTGCATAATATTATAGGAATATGTATATTGATTTAAGAAGACTGCCCATATAAAAAATATGGCAAAACACATTTAGATCATATATATCTTCTATACTAATAAAAGGATAATATGCTATTAGACCAGACATCTTCTGGACATCTTCCGACTTCCTTCCGGACAAAGCCATGGTGTCAGGGGCCAAGGCAGAGGTGGTTAGGGGTGATCAGACCAGCGGCGGAGAGAAGTTATGGGGTGGTCAGGCTGCAGGGAAGGGCAGTTAGGGGTTATCAGGCCATCAGGGGAGCAGTTAAGGGGCGATAAGGCTGGCAGGGGAGCAGTTAGGGGCATCAGGCTGGCAGGCAGAGGTGGTTAGGGGCAATCAGGCAGGCAGGTGAGCAGTTAGGAGCCAGTGGTCCCCTGCGGGATCGAGTCTAAACCGGCAGTTGGACATCCCCCAAGGGGTCCTGGATTGGAGAGGGTGCTGGCTGAGCTGAGGGACCCCCTGCCCTATGAATGAATTTCATGGACAGGGCTTCTAGTATATACTATATAACAAAAGCCTAGGTGGCATCACACAACGCCCTCACACAACATCGTTACAAGATGGACACCATGATGTTGTCACAAGATGGCCACCACAAGATGGCCAGCAGGGGAGAGCAGTTGGGGGCGACCGGGCCTCAGGGGAGGGCAGCTGGGGACAACCAGGCCTGCAGAGGAGAGCAGTTTGGGATGATCAGGCCTATAGGGGAGGGCAGTTGGATATGACCAGGCCAGCAGGGGAGGGCAGTTAGGGGAGACTAGGCCTGTAGGGGAGGGCATTTGGTGGTGACCAGGCTGGCAAGGGAGGGCAGTTGGAGGCCATCAGGCTGGCAGGGGAGGGCAGTTGGGGGTGATCTGGCCAGCAGGGGAGGGCAGTTGGGGGCAATTAGGCCAGCAGGGGAGCAGTTGGGCATCAAACAGGCTGGCAGGGGAGTGTTTAGGGGTGATCAGGCTGGAAGGCAGAAGTGGTTAGGGGCAATCTGGAAGGCAGGCAGGCAACGGTTAGGAGCCAGTAGTCCTGGATTTTGAGAGGGATGTCCGACTGCCGGTTTAGGGATTGGGCCTAAACTGGCAGTTGGACATCCCCTGAGGGGTTCCAGATTGCAGAGGGTGCAGACTGGGCTGAGGGACACCCCCCTTGCACACAGATTTCATGCACTGGGCCTCTAGTGTGTGTGTGTGTGTGTGTGTGTGTGTGTGTGTGTGTGTGTGGGTATACACATAAAGAGGTAATATGCAAATTAGCTGGGATGCTGTAATAGTCACAACTGGTCAGGAGGAGGCTATGCGCACAGGTGAGGCCTGGAGCGAAGACAGAGACAGAGACGGGGGGCCTTGCCCAAGCTGCCACGGCCAAGCACAGGCCTGGAGAGGAGAGGGCAGGCCCTCCTGCAGTCGCCATGGCAGAGTGCAGGCCAGGAGGGGAGAGAGGAAAGGGAAGAGGGAAAAGGGGAGAGGGGAGAGGGGAGAGGGGAGAGGGGAGAGGGGAGAGGACCCGCTCTCAGCCGCCGCAGCTGAGGGCAGGCCCTTGCCAGTAGTCCTACCTCTGAGAGTGAGCTGCAGAGGAAACACCTTTTCTGACTGCTCATTGGTTAAGCTCCTGGTATGCCACTCACAGTGTTCTTGGCCTAATAAGAATCCAAGAAGGTGATCTAGGGTTTTTCCTCCTCACTCCTGGAGGAAAAAATGAAGGTCTGCTACTGGAGGTCTAAGAAATGTCGTATCCTGCCCTAGCTGTTTTGGCTCCATAGATAGAGCCTTGGCCTGCCAACCGCAGGGTCCAGGTTCAATGATGATCAAGGCATGTTCCTAGGTTGCAGGCTTCTCCCTGGCCATGGCCCAGGTCATGGCTCATGCAGGAGGCAACCAGTTGAAGTGTCCCTCTCACATTGATGTTTCTCTCTGTCTTTCCCTCTCTCTTTCACGCTCTCTAAAAATCAATGGAAAAATATCCTCAGGTGAGGAAAAAAAGAAAGAAAGGGAGAGAGAGAGAGAGAGAGAGAGAGAGAGAGAGAGAGAGAGAGAGAAAGAAAGAAAGAAAGAAAGAAAGAAAGAAAGAAAGAAAGAAAGAAAGAAAGAAAGAAAGGAAGGAAGAAAGAAAGGTCATATCCTATAAAAGAGACATCTTGAAAATGCCTAAAGAAAGTTGTCATTTTTTCGTGATGAAGGGACTGGAGTCCATGTTGATAAAAACACCTTGGCAACTGCGGCAGCTGGCAGTGGCTGCAGCAGTGGGGTGATGGGGGCGATGCCTTTCCCTGATCAGCCAGGTTGCCTCCTGCAGAGGGAGGCCAGACTGTGGCTTAGTCCCGTTCCCTGGGCCAGCAGTAGGACATCCCCTGAGAGCTCCCGAACTGTGAGAGGGGGCAGGCTAGGCTGTGGGACTCCCCCTCCTGACCCCCCAGTGCACAAATTTTGTGCACCAGGCCTCTAGTGTGTGTGTGTG
Source organism: Cnephaeus nilssonii (assembly GCF_951640355.1). NCBI lineage: Eukaryota > Metazoa > Chordata > Mammalia > Chiroptera > Vespertilionidae > Cnephaeus > Cnephaeus nilssonii. The sequence continues at coordinate 92,307,709 of NC_137079.1, read as the reverse complement.
TGTGTGTGTGTGTGTGTGTGTGTGTGTGTATACACACTAGGGGCCCGTTTTACTGGAAAATTCCTGCAAGACTTCCTGCAGGCTTCCTTCCCGCCACCAGCACCTCTCCCACCCCGCCACCTCTCCTGCTGTGGCGGGTGGGGTGGGGCGGGCGGGGCGCACCCTGCCCACCCCGCCGCACCTGCAGTCACTGCCACCGCTGCCGCCTTCGCCACCGCCAAGGCCCCATGCACCGCTTCCGCCGCCACCTCTTCCGCTGCCCCACGAGCCCGCCCCCGCTCCCCCAACCCGCTGTGCCTGCCACCATCACCCGCCACTGCCTGCCTCTGTGGCCGCACGCACCGTCCGTGCTTTCCCTCCAGCAGCCGCCTTGCTTTCTACTTTCCCTCTCTTTTCCTTCTATGGTGTCTTCAGTCTTCACTCCTCCCTCCCTCAGTGTATGCAAATTAGTCACCATCTTGGGTGGGTTAATTTGCATAGTCTCCCTGATTGCCTGGTGGGCATGGCTTAGGCATAGCGAAGGTGCCGTCAATTTGCATATTACCCTTTTATTAGGTAGGATATATATGGCATTTATCGAATTGCTTACTATATGCCAAACTTCAGATAAATAACCATATCTTATAAAAGAAGAACAGCATTATTTTGTGTCAGTATTTGCAAATATTTCATAATAATTTCCATGATTACTATTATTTTGCAGATGAAGAAATGTGAACCACTAAGTGGTTGAATGATGTGCCCAAGGTCACAAAACAAACCACTGGCTGCACAGTGATTAGAAGACAGAGACTTTAAAATGAATTGCCTCTGGCTAGATAATAACTAAGGTTTAATTTGTCTAATATAATTTTTAAAAAATAATTATCTTCTAAAAGACAGAAAACAGGTTTATAAGCAAGTGTAAAGCTTACAATGCTTTTCTTTTTCTGGGACCATTGCCTTGTGGTGTGAAGCTCAAAACATTTAATGCTAATTACTCATTTGGTCACTTTAAAAACTTATTTGATGATGTCCTTGGTACAGAAAGGTGTTTTGCATTTTTAAATGTGCTTTTCTAAATCAGTGCTAGAGTGGTGACACTGTAGAATTCTGGCTTTCTTAATAAAACATCAGCCATTGATTACTGTCATCTTGTGTCTTAGACTAAAGTGCTCATAAAATTGAATTCAAGAACATCACATAGCAGAAAATGAAGCTATACTAATCCAATCTAATATTAGAAGAGAATCATAAATCAAGGAACGATAACTTTAAAAGGAACCAAATAATTTGAACTCTAAAAGCAAAAAAAAAAAAAAATTGCTCAGGTCAGATGATATTTCATAGAGAGCTAAGCCAATGGGCATATAAAAATGTGAGAAAAGCTTCAGCAAAATGATCAAGTGTTGCAAACTGTCAGAGATCTCCACCAATTCCAGCCTAATATTGGTCATTGGATAAAGAATTTGAATCCGCTTGCAAGTTTTTAACTTTAAGGATCCAGTTCTGCCCAATGAACAGTGATGAAAGCATTCTTGGTTGCTGTGCAATGTAGATATACAACTTCCCTTGATTTATATATCCTCTAAGGGGACACACCTTGACATCCTGTTTGTTGTCACAAACAGCTATAAATTGTAAATTAGGTGGCAGCCATATTCTTCTATTTAAAACACATCCTCCCTTTGTTCCTTCCTATGTAAAATCATCTTTCCTCTGCTTATTGTCCTACTTTTACAGTGTTCTAAAGCAACCAGTTGAGGTGTGAATGTTTTCCTCAGAAACTGCATCAGCTTCAGTACTGATCATTGCCTGCTGTGTGAAAACCTTGAGGTCTCATGTCAAATGCATATTGTCTTGTGGACCAGAACATAACTGAGAGCAGACTTTGGCTAACAATTAGATGTTTTTCCAATTCACATGAGTTTGAAAATTACCTTTGCAATAACTCAAAGTTGCTTATTCTTTATTTTGGAAATATAGAATACACATTCAGTTGTGAAGGAGCTATTAATGGTTTCTAGAGAGTCCATAAGCCCTTGAAAAAAATTTATGTGGTTTTTTTAATTGATTGTAGAGAGAAAGGGAGAGGAAGGAAGGCTGGAATGGAGAGAGAGAGAGAGAGAGAGAGAGAGAGAGAGAGAGAGAGGAACATGGATGTGAGAGAGAAACATCAAACATGTCTTGATTAGGAATCGAACCCACAATTTAGGTATGTGCACTGACTGGAAATCAAACTTCTTGTTTGGGTGCACAGGGTGATGTTCAAACCAACTGAGACACACTGGCCAGGGCAAGCCCTTGAAATTTTAAGCATGACTTCCTCTCTGCATTGTTTTCTGAGACAAAGGTCCATTCCCCTCCACCCCCTCCAATAAATTCTAAAAAAAGTCTGGGACCTCATTCTAGTATAGCATGCCTGCTTAATTTTGCAGTTTGGATTTCCTTCACCAAAATGTGAGTGCTAGCCAGTTTTTATGTCTGCTTGTATATGATCACTTTAATTTTTATTTTTTTGTTAATCCTCACTTGAGGATATTTTTTTCCATTGATTTTTAGAGAGAGTGGAAGGGAAAGAGAGAGAGAGAAACATGAATGTGAGAGAGACACATCAATTGGTTGCCTCCTGCATATGCCCTGACCAGGGCCAGGGATGGAGCCTGCAACCAAGGTACGTGCCCTTGACCAGAATTGAACCCTTGACCCTTCAGTCTGTAGGCTGACACTCTAACCACTGAGCAAAACTGCCCATGGGTTTTTGATTCCTTTTAGATAAAAACAGCCAATGCAAAAATTCCCCATGTTTATGGAAAGAAAAGGTGTAAATAATAAAATGCAGAACGAAACTGAAACGTGTGGTTTTCCTCTGGGCAGGATGCAAATGTGGTTTCTTTCCCGGGTTCTTGTCCAGGTGGATTCGAAGAATGAAGCCACAGTCAAAAGGTGAAAAGGTGGAAATTTAATGGAAAACAAGCACAGACTCCCACGTAAAGAGCGGGTCTCAAGGGAGTGACCCACTAAGCCCCTTTTTGTCTAAGGTTTATAAAGGCTGCAGTTCTTTGTGTCCTAATATTCTCTTCTGATTGGTCACTATAGCAGCTTCAAAGCTCAAACCCCATGTACCCCCACCCCCTTTATATCCCCCTTCAGTGGTAGAATTCTCTATCCCTTGTGAAAATCTTTTTTCCTCTTTCTCCCTTTTGTTTCTCTACTCCCTGTGGCTTTCCCCTATCTTCTGTGAATGGGTGTCTTCCTCTCCCCTTATTCTGTGTTATCTTTAGTTTTCTGTGAATGTATGCCTTTTGCCAGCTCCAAGTCCCCAGCCAACTGGGCCTCCCACCCCCATGGACTCCCTAATTCCTAAAACTCCCTAAACCTGCCTATTTTACCCCTAAAAACTCCTTTCAATAATACAAATAAAGGTGACTAAAAGTATTGTCTCTGGAACATCATCAGAAATTCACATTCAATGAGATAGACATGCAATTATAAACTCATATGATTTCTTACTATGTTCAGAACAATTCTATCTTGTCTTAAAAGTCTATTCTTTCAAGTTGAAGGAGTAGGCCTGTGTCTTTATGAATACTCCACATAACAGATAATGTTCTCATGGTTAATTGAAAATTACTCAATTACTTTCTGTGGTGCAATAAAAGTGTCAGTAATGTCTGCTGTGATGGGAATCCATTGCTCTGCTGTGGAAAAATTACCTTGGCATGCATTGGAAGGGGCTGAAAAGAGAGCATTTGGTGAGGTGACCTTTCTGCCTGTAAAGGTGCTATGAAAAGGTTTACATCTGATTATCACTTTTTGTTGTTGTTGTTAATAAGAGGTGACTTATTAAATGTCTGATTTTTCACATGAACCAATCTGCTGGACTTAAAAATAGAAGTGGATGAGAAAAGTACTCTTCTTATTGTTTAAGACAAAATAATTCAGACTTTTAAAGTAATAATTTATTTTTATACTTTTTCTTGAACAGTTTAGGGTTCTTTAATCATAATTTATTTCTGTATTTTCCTTCTCATTTACATTTTAATGTGGTTCTTAGCAACTCCTTTCCTAGCATATAATCCCACATCATACTTATTCTTTTCATCTTAGTAAATGTGTGATCTGGGTAATGATTGTGATATGGGACTCAAAACAGAAAAGAGAAGAAAAGCTTGTACTTTCTAAAGGGTGTCAATCAAGCCACATCAATCTGTGACCAGGTAGTTGAGGAAGGCATGTGGGCCTTGGCAAGAAAATGTCTCTATGCTTTCAAAGTTTGTTTGGCCTTTTTATTTTATTTTTCAATTGCAGTTTACATTTAATATTATTTTACATTAGTTTCAGGTGTACAGCATAGTGATTAGACAATCATATAATTAACAAGTAATTCTCCAGGTATTTTAAGTATCCACCTGGCACCCTACATACTTATTACAATATTATTGACTATATTCTATATGCTGAACTTTACATCTCTATTAAAATTGCCAATTTGTGTTTCTAAATCCATTCACCTTTTTTACCCAGCTCCTCAACCTTCTTTCCCTCTGGTAACCATCAATCCATTCTCTTCATCCATGAATCTATTTCTGTTTTGTTTGTTCTTTTTTTTAGATTCCTCATGTAAGTAAAATCATATGGTTTTGGTACATATATACTATGGAATATTACTTGGCCATAAAAAATGAAATCTTACAATTTGTGACAGCATGGATGGACCTAGAATGTAGTGTGCTGAGTGAAATGCATCAGACAGAGAAGGACAGATGCTGTGTTTTGGCCTTTTTAATGTGTTTTCTTAGTGTAGACTCAAAAAACGAACCTAACTTTGTATTGAAACTAAGAGGAGAGAGATTTTCTACATTCTAACAAGAATAATTACAGGCTTTCCTATCAGGCAAGGGGTAGCAATGGTAGAGAGAGTGGCAGGGAAGGGGAAAGAGAGAGAGAAACATGGATGTGAGAGAGACATCCAGCTCTGAATGGGAGGGGAGCCAGCAGAACCACAGTGGTGGCAAGCTAGTGGGAAAAGGAAGCGGGAAGCTAAGATGGACTCAGACAGGTGCAGGTAAGCATGCTGCCTTCTTTCCCGAGTCTCTGAATGCAAGCTCTCTCTAAACGGTGTGTGCTTGTTCCCTCATTTCCCAACTTATTACAAATTGTGCACATCAGTTATTATTATCAGAGGCTTCCCTCTTAACAAGACCAGATATCCTGAAGCTATTTGCAGCATCCTCTTGAATTTCAGTGTTCAGTGTGCTCTATGACCACTGGGGGAAACAGTGGTTATAGAGCACACTGAACACTGAAACAGTGGTCATAGAGCACACTCCCCCAGCATACAGGTGGGAGGTAGAGATGGAGTTGTCCTTTTCTCTATTATTTTCCTTATCCAGTCTACATTCATTCCTTAATACCTTTGAATTTTTCTCCCACTTATATTATCCATGATTCTGCTTCCATAATAGCTGACAATTCCTAACCATTAAGGCAATTCCATGGTGCAAATCGTGTTCTCATCTTTTACCACTGGCCGTTTATTGTTCAGATTTTTAATTCCTGCCATTTCACTTACTCTTCATCCTTTTACTTTTTAGTTTCCACAGTTTGGAATTTCTTTTTCTCCTACTCTTTATTCTTGTGGTCAAATGCCTTAAAATTTTTTTTATTTTACTTTAATTTTAGTAGTGTTTCAGGAGAGTGAGCAGCTGTTTAACCCCATTATATTTTATCATAAGTCCTCTTGTGATCTCTAAAAGTAGCTTTCTCAGGAACAAGAGCAAGATTGTCATGTACAGTTGTATAGGTTGTACAGTGAACAACTCTAAGGGAAACCATTCCCATCATAAGTGTTGTACATTTCTGCATCTATTTTGACAAATTTCTGGCAAATGACAGTAAAGTGTCTTGTACTGCAAAAATAGATATGATATAGCAATTGTTTAATAGATAGAAGTCAAGTTTCTTCATGAAGAAATAACTTTCTTTAAAATCCTGCAAAGGAGTCATATGTACTCATGGAAGTTCTGAACAAAAAATTTGAACTGTGACTTCTGATTTCAAAGATGTAGCCAAATCTTGTAGTTTAAGTTGGACCAGACTGACTTCCAAAAATGTACTAAGCAAAGTCTTATAATACTAACAATTAGGGAGTTTCAACAGGTGACCTCTTAGTAATCTGATCAAGATTCTTAGAATGTCTACTCTGCAGGGAAGAACTGAAATATCTTGCCAATATAGTGAAACAAGATCTTACTAATTGGTAATAGTTGCAGACAACTATTAATATCATTATTAATATAACTCAAACTAGAGGCCCGGTGCATGAAATTGGTGCACAGGGGCAGGGGGTGTCCCTCAGCCCAGCCTGAACACTCTCCAATCTGGGACCCCTCACGGGATGTCCGACTGCCCGTTTAGGACTGATCTCTGGGATCAGGCCTAAACGGGCAGTTGGACATCCCTCTCACAATCCAAGACTGCTGGCTCCTAACTGCTCGCCTGCCTGCTAGCCTGATCACCCCCTAACCACTCCCATGCCAGCCTGATTGATGTCTAACTGCTCCCATGCCAGCCTGTTTGCCCCCAACTTCCCTCCTCTGCTGGCCTGGTCACCCCTAACTGCCCTCCCCTGCAGTGTTGATCGCCTCCAACTGCCCTCCCTTGCAGGCTTGGGTCCCTCCCAACTGCCCTCTCCTGCTGGCCATCTTGTAGTGGCCATCTTGTGTCCACATGGGGGCAGGATCTTTGACCACATGGGGGCAGCTATATTGTGTTGGAGTGATGGTCAATCTGCATATTACTCTTTTAGTAGATAGGATAGAGGCCTGGTGCATGGTTGGAGGCTGGCTTGTTTGCCCTGGTGTCCCGGATCAGAGTGGGGGTTCCCTTGGGATGTGGGGCGGCCTGAGTGAGGGGCCTGTGGTGGTTTGCAGGCCGGCCAATCCCCCTGGCGACCCAAGCGGAGGCCCTGGTATCTGGAATTTATTTACCTTCTACAATTGAAACTTTGTATCCTGGAGCAGAGCCAAGCCTCCTGCTCTCTCCGTGGCCAGCAGCCATTTCTGTTTGGATTTGTTTATCTTCTATAATTGAAACTTGGTAGCCTTGAGTGGAGGCTTAGGCCGGCCAGGGCAGGGGAAAGATTGGCTTCTTCTATCGCCTTGGAAGTAGGCCTCCCTCCTACTTTCTCCGTGGCTGTAGCCATCTTGGTTGGGTTAATTTGAATACTCGCTCTGATTGGCTGGTGGGTGTGGTTTGTGGGCATGGCTTGTGGTGTAGCAGAGTTAGGGTCAATTTGCATATTACTCTTTTATTAGGTAGGATTTCATTTAAAAATAAAATCAGCAGCAGATTTCTGGTATAAAGTCATTTGCTAACATATCCTCACAAGTCTTCTAACTTTCAACTCAAATAACCATAAAGATAACAAAAGAATGACAACTTTGCAAAACTAAAACTGACAGCCAGCATATTAAAAAATTCTTAGAAAAAATTCCACTTTTTAAAAAAAGTATATGGGATACAAATAGAAATAAAAATTGTTGACCTAGTTTTATTTCCACCTGAAATAAAACTAAACTGGTTTAGATGAGTTCGGGAGATTGTGGTGCCTGTCTCAGTGGTGTATCTACTTCAGATATCTAAGATGTACTGTATACCAAACCAAAAACAGTGTGGGCACCACACAGTTGTATGGATACTTCTTTTTGATTCACAGGGTTGATCTCTCCACATACCATTTATCCCATCAATAATTTATCTTCTTCATTTATTTGGAATTTTTGACATCTAGGAAAACACATAGCAGAAAGTGTGTATGGAAGGAGATGAGAAGAAAAGAAAGAAGAAGGCATGAGAGTAGCATGATGCATTCTGGGAGTTTACATCTCAACAAATAAAGAGTTAGAGATGAGAGCAGATACAGGAGGGGCATGCTGGCATTAACTTATCAAGACAAGGAACTGGGCATTGGATGTAAAAGGAAGTCTAAGTCTATGACTGTCATACTAGTGGGATATGGGTCAGTCACTGAGAATTAGGCTAGAAATTGTGTACCTCAATTTTCCTTTCAATTATAAATCGTTTCTGATTGTAAATGAACAATGCATAAGACCATGAGCAAGTCACAGACCTTGTCTACTGGCAAACATTAACTCTAAATCTTTTTCTCTTTAAGATAAGTGAATAAGAATAAACATAGAAGCATAAGTAGTACATGAGAAAATACTATAGAACAATCAAATGGAGATAAGAGAAAGCCTCTCAAAATGATTTACTAAGTGTTTGGTAAAGGTAATATTATGATTTCAAATTTTACACAGACTGTTTAGTAAAGGTGATATTATAATTTCAAGTTTTACATACACTATTACAATAATGGAAAGAAAAAAACAATTATTTAAAAAAATATAAGACACCGTTGTTGGTACACACACACACACACAAACACACACACACACACACACCCCATAAGAAACCGCACATCTCTATGGACCAGAAATTAGAAAGTAGGCAGGGGATCTGCTTAAGCTCTCATACTAGGAGAATTTATACACTCTGGGCAGGAATAAAAATTGATTTCATATATTAGGAAAAAAGTCAATATATAAATCAAAATTCTTTAAATGTGCCAGAAATTTTTAGTAATATAGTTTGATGAATTAATTTAGAGTTCACTTCTAAATGATAATTTATCAAATTATTTGATGAAGAGTTTATTGTTGCACTATAAATAAGAGCAAAACAGAAATTTCATAAGTGTTCAATAAGAGACTATTAAACAAAATGTGTTATATTTATTCAGTGTAATACCTTGTAACCATTAAAAGTTTTAGGATATTTGACATGTTTATTTCACTTTGGAAAGTGAAAAAGGCAAGCTTCAAAAAAATCAGTCCTGGCTCTTTAGGTAAATTAAGTTATTTAATTAATCTATGTCAAGTCATCAATAGGGAAGACATTTAATATGTGTTAGTTTTTCAGCCCACACAGGATTATTTTGAGAGCTAGTCCTATCTAATAAAACGGCAATATGCAAATTGACCATCACTCCAACACACAAGATGATTGCCCCCATGGGGTCAAAGATGGCTGCTCCTATGTGGACACAAGATGGCCAGCAGGGGAGGGCATTTGTGAGCAATCAGGCCAGCAGGGGAGGGCTGTTGGGAGGGACCAGGCCTGCAGGGGAGGGCAGCTGGGAGGGACCAGGCCTGCAAGGGAGGGCAGTTGTGGGGGGACCAGGCCTGGAGAAGAGGGCAGTTGGGGGGACCAGGCCTCCAGGGAGGGCAGTTGGGGGTGACCATGCCTGTAGGGGAGGGCAGTTGGGGGGGATCAGGCCTGCAGGGGAGAGCAGTTGGGGGTACCAGGCCTTGAGGGAGGGCAGTTGGGGGGGACCATGCCTGTAGGGGAGGGCAGTTGAGGATGACCAGGCCAGCAGGGGAGAGCAGTTAGGGGTGACCAGGGCAGCAGGGGAGGGCAGGTAGAGGTTACCGGGCCAGCAAGGGAGGGCAGTTGGGGGGGACCAGGCCTGCAGGGGAGGGCAGTTAGGGGCGACCAGGCTGACACGGGAGGGCAGTTAGGGGCAATCGGGCTGGCAGGAGAGTGGTTAGGGGAGATCAGGCTGGCAGGCAAAAGCAGTTAGGGGCAATCAGGCAGGCAGGCAGGTGAGCAGTTGGGAGCCAGCAGTCCTGGATTGTGAGAGGGATGTCTGATTGCCTGTTTAGGCCCGATCCCATGAGGATCGGGCCTAAACGGGCAGTCTGGCATCCCTTGAGGGGTCCCAGATTGGAGACAGTGCAGGTTGGGCTGAGGGACACCCCCCCCCCCGTGCACAAATTTCGTGCACTGTGCCTCTAGTTTTATATAAAGTGGCTGCTTTAAATCTGGCATGTGGATGTTACCCAACAGATGTTAGACCTTTTCCTCTACCTCTAGTTTGTTTTCAGGAGAGCTAAGGTTTTACTCTAGCATACTAGTATACTGACATTTTGGATCAGGGTACAATATGCTGAAATGTGGATTTTGATGTGGTGAGGAAATGACAATGTGATTGTGTATGTGTGTGCGTGTGTGTATATTAACCTCTTACCTACTGCTCTCTCTAAACATGTGTTGAGCACTGATGTCCTGCTGATTATCAGAAAAGAGCAACTACATGAAAACCAGAGATCATTCTAGGTTCTGGCCAACATTTCCTACTTAGTCTGGCCATGATCCAAGCTCTCCCCTGTTCAGCTCAACAAGATCTACAGTATGTTTTCAAAAAGAGAGAACCTGGGACAAACTGCTGAGAGTTGTTAGTGTCCATTAGAGGACAAAACTCCATTTATGATTGTTTTTATTAAACTTATACTTTACAACAGCGTTTATAAAATTCTTTAGGTATAAAGTCTACAAATATCAGAATTGTTTTTAAAAATATTTATCTTTATTGTTTAAAGTATTATAAATGTTTCTTTTTTTTCCATTGACCCCCCTCCTCCCCATTCCTTTCCCCTTCCCAGGCCTTCACCCCATTATTGTGTGTGTCCATGGGTTATGCATAAATATATATAAATTATATTGTTGATCTCTTCCCTCCCAGTCCCTTTGCTCTGAGGATCCCCAGTCTGTTGCATGCTTCCATGACTATTGGATCTATTTTGTTTGTCAATTTATTTTGTTCATTAGATTCCACATATAAGTGAAATCATATGATAGTTGTCTTTCTCTGACAGGCTTATTTCACTTAGCATCATACCCTCTAAGTCCCTCCATGCTGTCTCAATGAAGATCCTTCATTTTTACAGCTGCATGCTATTCCATTGTATAAAGGTACCACAGCTTTTTTATCCACTAAACTACTGATGGGCATTTGGAATGTTTCCAGGTCTTAGCTATTGTAAATAGTAATGCTATGAACATAGGGGAGCATATATTCTTTCTGATTGGTGTTTCAGGTTCCTTAGGATATATTCCTAGAAGTGGGATCACTGGGTCAAATGGGAGTTCCATTTTTAATTTTTTGAGGAAGCTCCACACTGTTTTTCATAATGGCTGCACCAGTCTGCATTCCCACCAGCAGTGTACTAAGATTCCTTTTCCTCCACATCCTCACCAGCACTTGTTGTTTGTGATTTATCGATGGCCGTCATTCTGGCAGGTACTTCATTGTCGTTTTAACTTCCACCTCTCTGATGATTAGTGAGGTTGAGCATTTTTTCATGTCTCTTGGCCATATGAATGTCCACTTTGCAGAAGTGTCTACTTAGGTCCTTTGTCCATTTTTTTTATTGGATTGTTTGTCTTCTTTTTGTTCACTTCTTTGAGTTCCTTATATATATTTAGATATTAACCCCTTATTAAATGTATCATTGGCAAATATGTTCTCCAACACAGGGGGTTCCCTTTTCATTTTGAGTCTGGTTTCCTTTGCTTAGAAGAAGCTTTTTATTTTATTATTATTATTTTTTTGCAAACTTTTTGCAAGTGAGTGGAACGTTTTTCTTTTTTGTGTGTGGTTATATTTATTTATTTAATGTTACATGCAATAAACATTAATATTTCAAAAAAAGATTTTAAATATAATAATGTTGCATGCAATAAACAGTAATATATCAAGAAAAATGATTTTAAATATAATATTACATGTAATAAACATTAATATTTCAAGAAAAAAGATTTAAAATATAATAACATTATCAAAATTGTACTAACATAGTATAATATCACAAAAGCTGTAGGAAATATTAAAAATAACAGGATTACTTCTATTATATTTTAAAATATTTTTTCTCTGGCTCTATTTTTGTTCATCAGTTTATGTTTATCATTATATTCCCAATTGAGTGAGATCATGTGATATTTATCTTTCTCTAACTGGCATATTTCCCTTAACATAATGCTCTCCAGGTCCATCCATGCTGTTGTGAATGGTAAGAGTTCCTTCTTTTTACAGCAGCAGCATATTATTCCACTAGTGGCCCAGGCACGAAATTCGTGCCGCGGGGGGCGGGGGGGGGGGGCGGGGCGGGGGGAAGGGGGTTCGTCCCTCAGCCAAGCCTGCACCCTCTCCAATCTGGAACCCCTCGGGGGATGTCCAACTGCCGGTGTAGACCCTAAACCGGCAGTTGGACATCCCTCTCACAATCTGGGACCGCTGGCTCCTAACAGCTCACCTGCCTGCCTGCCTGCCTGATCGCCCCTAACCATTCTGCCTGCTGGCCTGCTCGCTCCTAACTGCCCCCCTGCCATCCTGCTGGCCCCCAACTGCCCCCCACCAGTCTGCTTGCCCCCAACCCCCTAACCACCTCTGCCTCAGCCCCGCCACCATGGATTTGTCTGGAAGGACATCTGGAAGGTCTCCTGGTCTAATTAGCATATTACCCTTTTATTAGTATAGATAGAGCCCTGGTGCATGGGTGGGGCCAGCTGGTTTGCCCTGAAGGGGGTCCCAGATCAGGGTGGGGGTCCCCTTGGGGGGCAGGGCCAGCTTGGGTGAGGGGCCTGGGGCAGTTTGCAGGCTGGCCATGCCCCCATTGGTGTGAGGGTCCATGCTGGGGGGCGTGGCAGGCCTGGGTAAGGGGTTGAGGGCCATTTGGGGGTGGTTTGCAGGCCAGCCAAGCCCCCTACTTTGTCTGGAAGGACATCTGGAAGGTCTCCAGAAGGTCTTCCAGTCTAAATAGCATATTACTGATTTATTAGTATAGATTAACACCATTTTTTTAATCCACTGATCTGCTGATGGGCACTTAGGCTGTTTCCAAATCTTAGCTATTGTAAATTGTGCTGCTATAAACATAGGGGTGTATATGTCCTTTCTGATTGCTGTTTCTGATTTCTTAGGATAGATTCCTAGAAGTGGGATGACTAGATCAAATGGAAATTCCATTTTTAATTTTTTGAGGAAACTCCATACAGTTTTCCACAGTGGCTGCACCAGTCTGCATTCCCACCAGTAATGCACGAGGGTTCCTTTTTCTCCACATCCTCACCAGCACTTGTCGTTTGTTGATTTGTTGATGATAGCCATTCTGATAGGTGTGAGATGGTACCTCATTGTCATTTTGATTTGCATCTCCTGGATGACTAGTGACTTTGAGCATATTTTCATATGTCTCTTGGCCTTCTGTATGTCCTCTTTTGAAAAATGTCTATTTAGGTCCTTTTCCAATTTTTTGATTGGATTGTTTATCTTCCTTTTGTTAAGTTGTATTAGTTCCCAATACATTTTGGAGATTAAACCCTTATTGGAGATAACTTTGGCAAATACGTTCTCCCATGCAGTGGGCTTTCTTATTTTGTGGATGGTTTTTTTTTTTTGCTGTGCAGAAGCTTTTTATTTTGATGTAGTCCCATTTGTTTATTTTCTCCTTAGTTCCCATTGCCTTAGGAGCTGTATCGGTGAAGATATTGCTTCGCGATATGTCTGAGACTTTGCTGCCTCTGGCTTATTCTAAGATTTTTATGGTTTCCCATGTTATGTTTAAGTCATTTTCCTATTTTGAGTTTATTTTTGTGTATGGTGTAAGTTGGCCGTCTATTTTCTTTTTTTGCATGTATCTGTCCACTTTTCTAAACACCATCTGTTGAAGAAACTATCTTGACTCCATTGGATGCCCTTTCTTCCTTTGTCAAATATTAATTGAGCATAATGGCTTGTGTCGATTTCTGGGTTCTCTGTTTTATTCCATTGGTCTATATGTCTGTTCTTGTGCCAGTACCAGGCAGTTTTGAGAACAGTGGCTTGATATCTAGTTTGTAATCCCTCCAACTTTGTTCTTTCTCGGGATTGCTGAGGCTATTCAGGCTCTTTTTTTATTCCATATGAATTTTTTGAGTGTTTTCTATGACTGTGAAATATGCCATTGGTATCTTAATGAGGATTGTATCAAATCAATAAATTGCTTTGGGTAGTATGGACATTTTAATGATGTTGATTCTACAAATCCATGAACACGGTATATTCTTCCATTTGTTTCTGTCTTCCTCTATCCCCTTTTTCAATGTTTTGTACTTTTCTGAGTACAGGTCTTTTACCTCCTTAGTTAAGTTTATTCCTAGGTATCTTAATTTTTTTGTTGCAATGGTAAATGGGATTGCTTTTTTAGTTTTTCTTTCTGTGAGTTCATTATCTTATGTAATAAAGAGCTAACGTGTTAATTAGATCGAACAGCAGAACGACCTTTTGGACAACCTTCTGGTCGAAGCCGGGGCTACAAGGGCCAGCCGAGGTAGCCAGGGCTTGAGGGATGACTGAGGCAGCTGGACCTGGGAGGGCCAAGTCCCTTGCATGAAGTTCATGCATTGGGCATCTTGTTGTTGTATAAGAAGCCATAGTTTTCTGGGTGTTAATTTTGTGTCCTGCTACATTGCAGAACTAATTTATTAAGTCTAGTATTTTTTTGATGGAGTCTTTGGGGTTTTCTATGTACAATATCATGTCATCTGCAAATAATGACAGTTTTAATTCTTCTTTTCCAATTTGGATGCCTTTTATTTTTTCTTCTTGCCTCATCCTTATGGCTAGCACTTCCAGCACTATGTCGAACAGGAATCGTGGAAGTGGGCATCCCTGTCTTGTTCCTGTTCTTAGGGGAAATGGTTTAGTTTTTGCCCATTGAGTATGATGTTGGCTGTAGGTTTGTCTTATAAGGCTTTTATTATGTTGAGGTATGATCCCTCTATTCCCACTTTGCTGAGAGTTTTTATCAAGAATGGGGATTGGATTTTATCGAATGCTTTTTCTGCAACTATTGGTATGATCATGTGATTTTTTTTCTTTCAATTTGTTTATTGGATGTATCACATTTATTGGTAATGTGATAAATCCTACTTTATGGATTTATCACATTTATTGGTAATGTGATAAATCTTACTTTATGGATTTAAAGATCATGGTGTATGATCTTTATAATGTAATGCTGGATTCAATTTACTTTAATTTTGTTGAGGATTTTAGCAGCTATGTTCATCATGGATATTGGCCTGTAATTCTCTTTCTTTTTAGTGTCTTTTTATGGTTTTGCAATTAGGATAATACTGGCCTCATAAAAAGAGTTTGATAGTGTTCCTTCCTCTTAGAGTTTCTGAAATAGTTTCAGGAGTATAGGTGTTAGTTCTTTAAATGTTTGGTAAAACTCCCCTGTGAAGCCACCAGTTCCAGAGCTCTTGTTTGCTGGAAGTTTTTTGATTAGTGCTTCTTTTTCATCAGTTGTTATTGGCTTATTCAGGTTTTTTTGTTCTTCCTAATTCAGTTTTGGAAGATTGTATTTTTCTAGGAATTTGTCTATTTCATCCACATTGTCCAGTTTGTTGGCATATAGATATTCATAGTATTTGCTTTCAAGCCTTTGTATTTTTGTGGTGTCCGTGATTACTTCTTCATTTTAATTTCTGATTTTATTTATTTGTGTCCTCTCTCTTTGTTTCTTGATGTGTTTGGCTAATGGTTTATCAATTCTGTTTATCATTTCAAAGAACCAGATCTTGGTTTCATTTATTTTTTGTGCTGTTTTTTTAGTCTCTATGTTATTTATTTCTGCTCTAATCTTCATTATTTCATTCCTTCTACTTTGGGCTTTGCTTATTGTTCTCTTTCTAGTTCTTTAAGTTGTAGGGTTAAATAGTTTATTGCTGATTTTTCTTTTTGTTGTTGTTGTTGTTGTTTTTGAGGCATGCCTGTAGTGCTATGATCTTCCCTCTCAGGACTGCTTTTGCCATGTCCCAGTGATTTAGGGTTGTTGTATGTTCATTTTCATTTGTTTCCAGGAAGTTTTTGATTTTTTTCCTTTTTTAAAAATATATTTTATTGATTTTTTACAGAGAGGAAGGAAGAGGGATAGAGAGTCAGAAACATCGATGAGAGAGAAACATCGATCAGCTGCCTCCTACACACTCCCTACTGGATATGTGCCTGCAACCAAGGTACATGCCCTTGACTGGAATCAAACCAGGGACCCTTGAGTCCGCAGGCCAACTCTAGCCACTGAGCCAAACCAGTTAGGGCTTGATTTCTTTCTTGATCTCATTGGTAACACATTCATTGTTTAATAATATGCTATTTAGCTTCTATGTGTTTGAATGTTTTTGGGTGTTTTATTGTAGTTGATTTCTAAATTTATTCCACTGTTATCTGAGAATATGCTTGATATGATTTCAATATTCTTGAACTTGTAGAGATTTGTTTTGTGTCCTAACATGTGTTCTATCTTTGTGCATAGTCCATGTGCACTTGAGAAGAATGTACATTCTGCTGTGTTGGGGGGAAATGTTCTATAAATGTCAATTAAATCCATCTGATCTAGTGTGTCCGTTAGAGTCTCTCTTTCCTTGTTAAGTTTTTGTCTGGAAGATCTATCCAGTGAATTTAAAGGGATGTTAAAGTCCACTACTATGACTGTATTGTTGTTGATCTCTCCATTAAAGTCCTGGAGAAGTTTTTTGTATATATTTAGGTGCTCCTATATTGGGTGCATATGTGTTTACCCGGGTTATATCCTGTTGTTGGATTAATCCCTTTAGTATTATGTAGTGACCTTTGTTGTCTCTTGTGATGGCCTTCATTTTAAAGTTTAATTTGTTGGATATGAGTATTGCTACTCCTGAAGAGATAGCCCCTCTCTGCAGTCTCCAGGCAACCAATACAGCCACACCCAGACTATACCCTGAGAAGTACAAAGGATACAAAAAAAAATCTGAGTAGTCCCTGAGAGCCCACAGGGACTGGCCTAAAGAGAGGCCCGCAGTCCCAGCAACAGGAAACTGAGAAATGGCAGAAAGTACAGAAGAGTGGGATCTTAAACCAGCCCTCATTTTTATTTTATTTTATTATTATTTTGTTATCCCTTTTTTCTTTTTTTCCTATTTTTTCATTTGCTTCTTTATTTTCTATTTCTTTTTGCATTATTTTTCATCATTCTAATTTTTAATTTTTACTTTACTTTTTTAAATTAATTTTTAAAAATTTATTATTATTATTTTCTTCTCTTTCTTTTTCTTCTTATCCACTTATCCTGTTTCTACTTCCTCTATACTGAACTGAGGTCCTCTCCATATTCATTCAATTCCTTAATCTTACTTTCTGTATATAAGATTCTGCCTCCACCCTCTTTACAGGGTATTTGGTGTTTGTATGTTTTGGTTTATCTGTTTCTTCTCTGGTGTTTTCTCACAATATATATATTTCTTTCTCTTCCTTTTTCTTCTTTTCCTTTTATCTCATACCATTTTTTCTCTCTTTGAATCAGTTGTGCTCTCTTTTCTCTCCCCTAATAAAAGAATTCAGAATAAGGGTCATACAGTTCATTAACCAGACTCTACAGCCACCCTCGCCAGGGACCTGCTGCCTCAGCTGCGGTCCCATGGTCACCAAGACTCCAGCCACCCCAGGCACTGGCTCCTGTGAGTTCCAAAGTGCACTCCCATCTTGCTGGCCCAATGCTTTAGCTCAGGGCACCACAACCACATGGGCAGCAGCCAGTCTGAGGAGCAGCAACCTCATACGGCCTGCTCCAATCCGAGGAGCAGAAGCCCTGAGAGTAGCCTGCCCCAGTCAGAGGAGTAGCAGCCCTGCGCAGCCTGCCCCTGCCCAAGGAGCAGCAGCTGCACAAGCATCCCGCTCCTGTCCAAGGAGCAGAAGCCACATGCAGCATGGCATAGTCTGAGGATCAGTAGCCTTGTGAGAAGCCTTCCCAAGTCCAAGGAGCAAATGCCAGCCAGAGGAGCCACCATTTCTGTGAACAGCACTCAACAGAGGAGCCACTGCCAATTGAGGAGCAGCTGCTGCTGAGACCACCCATGGAGCAGCCGGCCCCCAAGGAGCCACTGCCACCCAAGGAGCAACCCTGCACAACTTGACACCTAAATCCTTTGGTGAGAGCAAAAATGGGAAGAGAAAGAAACCCCCAAATGAAAGAAAAGGAAGAATCACTGGAAAAGCAGCTAAGTGAAATGGAGGCATGCAATATGTCAGAAAAAGAATTCAGAATAAGGGTCATACAGTTCATTAATCAGGTGGATGAAAAAATCAATAACTAATGTCACAATCAAGAAGAACTAAAGAGTGATATAGTTGCAATAAAAAAAAATTCCATGGAAAGTTACAACAGTAGATTAGGAGAAGCAGAGGACCGAATTAGAAGACAGGGAAGCAAAACACACCCAAACTGAACTGCAATTTGAGAAAGCAATTAAAAGACAGGAGAAGAACCTAAGGGAGCTTTGGGACAACATGAAACGAAGCAACAGATGAATAATATGGGTTCCAGAATGACATAAAGAGAAACAAGAGTTAGAAAACCTATTTGAAGAAATAATGTCAGAAAACTTCCCTGATGTGGGGAAGAAAAAAATCACACAAGCACAGAGAGTTCCAAACAAGATGAACCCAAAAAGACCACACCAAGACATGTCTTAATTACAATGGCAAACATTTAAGACAAAGAGAGAATCTTAAAGGCTACAAGAGAAAGGCAGAAAGCTATCTACAAAGGATTTCCCATTAGATTATCAAATGATTTCTCAACAAAAACACATCAGGCTGGAAAGGAAGAGAAGGAAATTTACAAAATGATGCAAAGCAAGGGACTAAATCCAAGAATACTCTATCCAGCAAAGCTATCAATCAAAATTGAAGGGAAATAAGGAGCTTCACAAAAAAAAAAAAAAAAAGGTTAAGGGAGTTTGTCACTATCAAGCCATCAATACAAGTAATGCTAAATGGACTGGTGTAAAAAAGAAGAAGGAACACAGGCACAAAAAATAAAAATGGCTACAAACAAGTACCTATCAATAATAACTTGAAATGTAAAGAGACTAAATGCTCCAATACAAAGACATTGAGTGGCTGAATGGATAAAAACATGACCCCTATATATGCTGTCTAAAAGTGACCCACCTCAGAACAAGGGACTCAGACAGACCAAAAGTGAAGGGATGGAAAAATATCTTTCAGGCAAATGGAAATGGAAAAAAAATCTGGGGTAGCAATGCTTATATCTGACAAAATAGACCTCAAAGTGAAGGCCTTAACAAGAGATAGGGAAGGCCACTTCATAATACTAAAGGGAGCAATACAACCAGAGGATATAACCCTGGTAAACATATATGCACCAACTGCAGGAGCACCCAAATACAAAAAAACAAACAAACAAACAAAAAAAACACCTCTTGGAAGATATCAAGGGAGAAATCGACAACAATACAATCATAATAGGGGACTTTAGTACCCCACTGACATCACTGGATAAATCCTCTAGAGAAAAAAATCAGCAAAGAAACACCAATCCTAGCCCTAACTGGTTTGGCTCAATGGATAGAGCATCTACCTGCAGACTGAAGGGTCCCAGGTTCGATTATGGTCAAGGGCATGTAACTTGGTTGTGGGCACATCACCAGTAGGGGTTGTGCAGGGGGCGGCTGATCGATGTTTCTCTCTCATCGATGTTTCTAACTCTCTATCCCTCTCCCTTCCTCTCTGTAAAAATTCAATAAAATATATATATTTTAAAAATAATGTGTTTCTTAAAAAAAAAAGAAACACCAATCATAAATGACTCACTAGATCAGATGGAACTAACTGACATCTTCAGAACATTCCACCCCAAAGCTACAGAATATACATTCTTCTCAAGTACACAGGGGTCATTTTCAAAGATAGACCACATATTGAGACACAGGCAAAGTCTCTCCAAATTTAAGGAGATTGAAATCATATCAAGCATCTTCTCAGACCACAATGGCATAATCCTATCTAATAAAAGAGTAATATGCAAATTAACCATCACTCCGTCACAAAAGATGGCGGCACCCATAGCCACAAGATGGCGGCACCCAGTCCCCTCAGCGCCGCTGGAGTGT
Source organism: Cnephaeus nilssonii (assembly GCF_951640355.1). Taxonomy (NCBI): domain Eukaryota; kingdom Metazoa; phylum Chordata; class Mammalia; order Chiroptera; family Vespertilionidae; genus Cnephaeus; species Cnephaeus nilssonii. The sequence goes on along the minus strand of NC_137079.1, from coordinate 92,287,888 downwards.
CCAGGCCTATCACTGACAGAGCCTGGACAGCAGAGCATGGGGGCTTCATCACAGCGCATGGGGGCTTCCTTAGAATGGCAGTGGTGGGGAAGCCTCAGGCCCGGCAGATAGAGCCCAGACAGCAGGGCATGGGGGCTTCCTTAGCATGGCGGTGGTGGCGAAGCCCCAGGCCCGGCAGACAGAGAGTGGACATCAGGGCATGGGGGCTTTGTCTCCATGGCTGTGGCGAAGCCCCCAAGCCCCGCAGAGAGCAGAGAACCACGGGCAGTGGGCCTAAGCCATCAGTAGGACATTCCCTGACAGCTCCTGGATTGGAGAGGGTGCAGATTGGGCTGAGGGATCCCCGTGCATGAATTTCGTGCACCGGGCCTCTAGTATTAGAAATAAACTATAATAAAAACAATTAAAAAATTCAAACACTTGGAGGCTGAATAGCATGCTATTAAACAATTATTGGGTTACTAAAGGGATCAAAGAAGAAATTAAAAACATCCTGGAAATGAATGAATATGAAAACACAACAATCCAAAATCTATGGGACACAGTAAAAGCAGTCTTGAGAGGAAAACTTATTACTCTACAGGCCTACCTCAAAAAAACAAGAAAAAATGGTAATAAATCATCTAACTTTACAACTTAAAGAATTAGAAAAAGAGCAATAAGAAAATCCCAGAGTGAGCAGAAGGAAGGAGATAATAAAGATCAGAGCAGAAATAAATTATATATATATATATATATATATATATATATATATATATATATATATATACTGAGTGGTCAGATTATTATGATCTCTGAATGCATAATAATCTGGCCATTCCATATGTATATATTAGAGGCTCAGTGCATGAATTCGTGCATGACTGGGGTCTGGCCAGCCTGGCCAGGGGAAGGGGACATGGGCAGTTGGCCAGCCTGCTTGCTGGTTGAACTCCTGGTCAAGGGGACCTTTTAGATATAGGATGTAATGTATATATGAGATCAATGAAACCAAAAGCTGGTTCTTTGAAAGGATAAACAAGATTGATGAACTTCTATCCAGGCTCACCAGGAAGCAAAGAGAGAGGTCCCAAATAAACAATATCAGAAATGAAAGAGACACAATAAATGTGGGAGCCCCTTTCACGTCCCACGTGGTTCAGGGTTCCAGTTCAGGGTTAGGGTTCTGGAGAAGGCCACACACAAATGAAAGAGACTAGAGAAATATTAATTTGGGAAATGGGGGGGGGGGCAGGCGGGAGCCCACCTCTAGTGGGAGGACTACCACCTTGCTTTGGCCTTGTTATCCCTTTTATTAAGACTATGGGATACACCCATAGCCCTTAGGCAGGTAATTCCAGTAATAGGCAGATTATCTTATCAGTAAGGATTTACATGATTATTTGGTGGGGAAGTTGCCTCAGTTACCATTGTCTCAATTAGATAGGGAGTGGTTGGCTCTGACCTTTCAGAGCTTCAAGGTTGAAAAGCCTCCCACATCTTTCTACTAGTGAGACAATGATTGGTTTCTGGCATCTCCCCCGTTTCTTTCCTTTAAAAAATCTTGCATCTGCAGACCAGAAATAAACATATAAGAACAAAAAATGATTGAGTCCCAATTTCAATGTCCAACAGTTCTGAGTCCAGTTTCAATGCCAAACAGTTCCTTATGTGTACATGTCAGCAATGATATTTCAGTTCTGGATGGTGGACAAATGGTGGTAATGCAGGTCCGACCCACTCTGGTTTGGTCCTGGGGAACCTACAGGGTCGCACAGCTGCTGACTGCTAGCATGGCAAGGCGTCGTCAGCATCTTCCATCTCTGGACTGTTTCTCCTCTTGTCTTTGTGGTTGGAACAGACCTGTCAATTCCTCTCTGTTGCAGGAATCCACATGGTCTTGGAGTTTTTTTCTGAAAATATGCAAACATATTCTCGACCAAAAATTAATAAAGGAATTTTTTCTATAAATTTGACTTGGGTTCCTTTTTATTTTTTACCCAAATGATTTTCCTTTGGCTTATTTTGACACCATTTGTGTTTTTCATGGGTGTCTTGCTGTTAGCATTACAAATGAAAATCAATTTTCAAAGTAAAATATTTTTTCTAGATGTAATTTACTTACAGGATATTTTTTCTTACATAACATTACTCCACTAACCTCCTTTTTTTGATTTAATTATTAGGAGGCTTTTGAAAAATTTTATAATGCAGTCTTGATAACTTTAAATTTTAATTTTTTGCACAAAAATATGACTGCTTTAGGTTCATTGCATGTTAAGCAATTTTACCATAAGATGAACTACCAATAAAATTTTTAGTTAATTCTTTAAAAACAACTTTTTGTCCAGTACAATTAAACCTTCCCAAATATTTACTTATTTCAATTAGCGAATTAAATTAATCTGAAAACTTGATTACTATTTTACTGTCAAATTTAATACTCTAATAACAATCTTAGTTTGTCCTGTAAATATTAGTGGAAAGGATTGTTTGCATTCTTGAGTAGGCCCTGAGCATTCCTAATGCTAGGCTGGATTTAGATATAGGGCAGCTGCTGTCGGTCAAGTCTCTGTCTGTTGCCTGAGCCCCAATCTGAGCTGGGCCAAACCTCTGTCTGTTACCCGGGTCCCAATCTGAGCTGGGCGTGGGAAATGAAGCAGCCATGGGGCAGGAGACCTCCCTCAGAAGGGTTCAGGCCCCTGCAAGGTTAGGGGGGTGAGGGTCTATGCCCCACCTCTGTTGACCCCCAAGTTCTCTCCTGATGGCCCCTCTGTGACTGTGCCTGTCTTAGGTTGTTCATTCCTTGAGGAATCTTACCTGTCTCTGGCTAACCAGCCATCCTCCGGGGCCAAACAGGGTAATGTGAGGTTCATTTCTGTCTCCTTGGTAGTCTATGCCCCCGTGGCCTCCATGCCAAGCACCTGCCTCAGAATCCCACCTTGGCCACCGGTGGGGCCCCAGCACTGATCACAGATCTTGGGAAACCCAGGTTTCTTCTCCAGGGAAGGCCCAGCTCACACCATTGGGTGAGAGAAAGATCTATGATACCAGCCATCACGAGGCTTCAACCTCAGCATGAACAGAAAGTTCAGGCAACAGCTGTGGGCAACTGGATTGTGAGAAGAGGGATCCTCTTGGCAAAAAAAGGGCAAGAGGGGCCAATATAGAATGCTCAAGTGCCTTCCCCAGGGGCCTTCCACACAGTGGAAGGGATTAAATCCTTTCATGTCCTTTTTATATTATTGCCAATCATTCAAAGAATTAGTTTTGTAAGTTTGTTTGGAATAATTGTACAATATGCTGTTATAAAATATCAAAAATTATAATGACATTGTAGAATAATATCATGTAAGGATATTCTTTGCTCTAAGCTCATGGTCGGCAAACTGTGGCTCGCGAGCCACATGCGGCTCTTTGGCCCCTTGAATGTGGCTCTTCCACAAAATACCACAGCCTAGGCGTGTCTATTTTGAAGAAGTGGAGTTAGAAGTTTAATTTTAAAAAATTTGGCTCTCAATAGAAATTTCAATCATTGTACTGTTGATATTTGGCTCTGTTGACTAATGAGTTTGCCAACCACTGCTCTAAGCCATGATAATTTAATTTCAAACTGGCTGTCAATTTCTTTTTATATATACAAGATCTAGTTACATTTTAATCCTTTCCCAGAAGCAAGTAGTGATAATCCCCTACTTCCTTGGTATCCATGCAAGCCAGAAACCTCTCTTTAATTTTACATACAAAGGAGCAGTGATTTGATTTTATGTCATACAAAAGGAAAACTGGGTGGTGACACCTGTGTAATTATACTTTCTTGCCCCACCCATGTTCCTCCTGGATGAACCAAGGTGTTTGGAATTATTGATGACTACATTAGGGGGGGATCAGCCCACATAAGGGTTCTTACTCATAAAGGGTCAGGAGCATAAGTCAAAAATACTTCCCCATTTTCCCCAGGTAATATTACCATACAGCTGATTACTGCTAGCATGGCAAGAAAGACGTTTTCATGCGTTCTGTACCGTCTTCTTTACCATGCCTCAGTTGTTTCCCGGGCTGTTTGTTGTCTGGCTCGTCCTCCTCCTGCTCCTCATATTAATTTTTATTTGATAAGGCTTTCCATGCAATTTCAAGTATCCTTTAAGAAGAGAGAATAAATTTCTTGTATTACTCCGGGCCCTTGGAGCTTTCCAAGAATCATCTCTGTTAAAGCCTTGAAATTTTAACATGGAAGAAACCATCAAACAAATATCTATATATGATTTAAATATTATAATACTTTTTATAATTATCTTAAGATATCAATTAGATTTTAAACTAGTTTTTGCATAAAAAAATTTTGGTTGGGATCACAGAATTAATCCTCTTTTTTAATTAGACCAATAAGCAACTTATTTTGAATTCCTAATTATTAGAGTAAACACAACATTTTATTTTCTCAAAAATAAGTTCTTATACTTTAGACATTTAATTACCACAACTATATAATTTCTCCCAATTTAATTTGCACTTTGAACTTTTAAAGCTGGCAAGTCAAATATATTTAGCATTTCCTAGATTAATAACACTTTACATTTTTAAGAAAAATGCAAGACATAATCAATTAATAGATTCAATTCTGTCCTCTAGGTTTTTTATGAGACAAATTTAAACTTTACTTTTTATTTGCCAGTAGCTCTGGAAAACCAGGTTTGGTTTATTCGAATGTAAATTACCACATTTTTCAAAGATGGTTCCTGGCAGGAAACTAGATTACCTGTCTGCTGGGGTAAGGGCATCTACCCCTTCCTCCATTAACAAAGGGCATAGCCAGTTACCTGGGTTATTTGGACCTTTATAATTAATACATTATTTATCTATATTTCAACAATTTTTTTGAGATTCAAATTCAATTCCAATTATTTTAAAGCATTTACTTTGGATAAATTCTATAACAGAGACAAATTTACTTATTTTTTCGAAGGCCTTAAAAGTTAGCTTTTTAACAAGGTTCATTAGCATTTAAAAACTACTCTTTATTATGGAAATGCAAATCCTGTTGCTAGAATTGGCTTGAATTTCTTTTGAGAAGACTTTTTCACCGTTTTCTTAGGAAAAAGAACCAGTTCTGGGTTTCTCATTTTCTATAGCTTTTGCAGAGAGATTCCAGCTGAAGACAATCTTAATGTCCGAAATCGGACCATGCGCTCATTCTGTCTTACAGCTAGGTTCTCTCCCCACCAGCACAGAAATTCCAGACACATTTCTAAATTTTTAAGACTTTTTCATGGCGAGAAAGGAAACTTTAAATTAGCATACTGGGAGAGTGGGCGTCCATATTGGATCACTGCGTGTCTCCCTTCCCCCACATGCTGCTTACTTTGGGGGAAGCATCAGCAACAGATCTGGCCGAATTTCTTTTCATGCTTAAAAGACAGACAGATCTTAAATTTTTTCTTTCTTTTTCGCTTTCCAAAGGAATAAGTAACACCCAATTTGGCCAAAATTTGCATTTCCCTGCGAGTTCTTTTATAATTTTTAAACAATACCTTAAGCAATCTCATTGCAGGAGAACAAATAGCCTTGCCCTTTCCTGTCACCTTTGAATTTCTGCACCAGAGGTGGTTTCAGCAGTGGAGTTTCATTTCTTATTACAGATTTTAAATTCCACATACAAACTAAGATTTTAATTTGAACAAGAAACCACATTCTTTAAGTATGCAAACCAAAAGTCTATAATAAAGTTTACTTTATATTTATAACCTAATTCTTCCCCATTAGCCTGGCTGAAAAAGACGTTCCCACCCTACTTACAGATCGCGACTCTGCAGTCAGTCCGTGGGCTTTGCGTGCGGTGAACCTCCCTCACCTTTTTTCGGTGAATTTTCCACACCTTTTCTCGGTGTAATTTTTCCTTCCTTCGCTCTTAGGCGAAAAATGTCTTCTTCTCCAGATGTCCCGTGGTCAGGCGCCAGATGTGGGAGCCCCTTTCACGTCCCATGTGGTTCAGGATTCCTGTTCAGGGTTCGGGTTCTGGAGATGGCTGCACACAAATGAAAAGAGACTAGAAAAGTATTAATTTGGCGATATTGGGGGGCCAGGCAGGAGCCCACCTCTAGTGGGAGGACTACCGCCTGGCTTTGGCCTTGCTATCCCTTTTATTGAGACTATGGGATACCTTAGGTAATTCCAGTAACAGGCAGATTATCTGATCAGTAAGGATTTACATGATTATTTGGTGGGGAAGTTGCCTCAGTTACCATTGTCTCAATTAGATAGGGAGTGGTTGGCTCTGACCTTTCAGAGCTTCAAGGTTGACACGCCTTCCACATCTTTCTACAAGTGAGACAATGATCAGTTTCCGGCAAATAACAACAGACCCCACAGAAATACAAAGGATTGTTAAAAAAATACTGTAAACCACTCTATTCCAACAAACTAGACCACCTAGAGGAAATGGACATATTCCTAGAAAAATATAACCTTCCAAAGTCAACCAGGAAGAATCTAAAAATCTCAATAGGCCAACAACTATGGAGGAAATTGAAGCAGTCATCAAATAACTTCCAGCAAACAAAAGCCCAGGGCCAGACAGCTTCACAGGGGAATTTTACCACACATTTAAGGAGGAACCAAAACCTATCCTCCTCAGACTATGCCAAAAAATTCAAGAGGAAGGAACACTTCCAAGCTCATTCTATGAAGCCAACATTACCCTAATCCCAAAACCAGATAAAGACAACACAATGAAAGGGACTTACAGGCCATTATTCCTCATGAACATAGATGCCAAAATTCTCAACAAAATTCTAGCAAATTAGATCCAGCATTCCATCCGAACGATCATACACCATGACCAAGTAGGATTTATCTTGGGGATGCAAGGATGGTACAATATCCACAAATTAATAAACGTGATACATCACATAAACAAATTGAGAGATAAAAATCAGATAGTCATATCAATCAATGCAGAAAAAGCATTTGACAAAATCAAACATCCTTTCTTGATAAAAACCCTCAGCAAAATGGGAATTGAGGGATCATACCGCAACATGATAAAAGCCTTATATGACAAACCTACAGCCAACATCATACTCAATGGGCAAAAACTAAACTCATTTCCCCTAAGAACAGGAACAAGACAAGGATGCCCACTCTCACCACTCCTGTTTGACATACTACTAGAAGTTCTAGCCATAGCGATCAGACAAGAAGAAATAAAGAGCATCCAAATTGGAAAAGAAAACATAAAACTGTCATTGTTCACAGATGACATGATAGTGTGCATAGAAAACCCCAAAGACTCCATCAAAAAATTATTAGACTTAATAAATGAATTCAGCGATGTAGCAGTATACAAAATTAACTCTAAGAAATCTATGGCATTTTTATACACCAATAGTGAACTTATAGAATGTGAGATTAAAAAAAACAAACCCATTTACCATTGCAACAAAAAAATTAAGATACCTAGGAATAAACTGAACTAAGGAGGTAAAAGACCTGTACTCAGAAAACTACAGGACACTGAAAAAAGAGATAGAGGAAGACATAAACATATGGAAGGACATACTATGTTCATGGATTGGTAGAATCAACATCATTAAAATGTCCATACTACCAAAAACAACTTATAGATTCAATGCACCCCCCATTAAAATATCAATGGCATATTTCACAGATCTAAAACAAACTCTCCAAAAATTCACCTTGAATTAAAAAAAAAAGACCCTGAATAGTTGTAGCAATCCTGAGAAAGAAGAATAAAGTAGGAGGGATCTCAATACCAGATATCAAGCTGTATTACAAAGCCACTGTTCTCAAAACTGCCTGGTACTGGCACAAGAACAGACATATAGGCCAATGGAATAGAACAGAGAACCCAGAAATCAACCCAAACCACTATGCTCAATTAATATTTGACAAAGGAGGCAAGAACATACAATGGAGTCAAGACAATCTCTTTAATAAATGGTGTTGGGAAAAGTGAACAGATACATGCAAAAAAATGAAACTAGACCACCAACTTACACTATACACAAAAATAAACTCAAAATGGATAAAGGACTTAAACATAAGATGGGAAACCATATAAATATTAGAGGAATCTATAGGCAGCAAAATCTCAGACATATGCCAAAGCAATATCTTCATTGATATAGCTCCTAGGGCAATGGAAACTAAAGAGAAAATAAAAAAAGGGACTACATCAAAATAAAAAGCTTCTATACAGCAAAAGAAACCACCAAAAAACAACCAGAAAGCCCACTGCATGAGAGAACATATTTGCCAATGTTATTTCTGACTAGTAGCCCGTTTGCACGAAGATTCGTGCAATAGACCTTCATTCACCTGGCTGCCTGCACCAGTTTTCTGCCGGCACCAGGGACCCAGGCCTTGGCTGTGGCCACCGCCTTCTGCCTTCTTTCAGGGTCGGGGCTTGGCCCTGGGCGGTGGCCTTGGGCTCGGCCACACCCAGCGTCCCTGCTACCTATCGCAGGAGCCGACCCCCAGTGGTTTCCTGCGATCTGTGCAGGCTCCTCGCTGGTGCCCAAGGCCGGGAAAGCCTCGGGCGGCTTTCCCGGCCTTGGGCTCGGCCGCACCCAGCATCCCTGCAACGGTTTCCTGGTGGGCATGGTTGGTGGGCGTGGCTTGGGCGTAGCGAAGGTGCGGTCAATTTGCATATTTGTCTATTATAAGGTAAGATAAGGGTTTAATCTCCAATATTTACAGGGAACTCATACAACTTAACAAAAGAAAGATAAACAACCCAATCAAAAAATGTGCAAAGGGTCTAAATAGATACTTTTTGAAAGAGGACATACGGAAGGCCAAGAGACATATGAATACATGCTGAAAGTCACTAATCATCTGAGAGATGCAAATCAAAACGACAATGCAGTACCATCTCACACCTGTCAGAATGGCTATCAACAAATCAACAAAGGACAAGAGCTGGCAAGGATGCGGAGAAAAAGGAACCCTCATGCACTGATGGTGATAATGCAGACTGGTGCAGCCACTGTGGAGAACAGTATGGAGTTTCCTCAAAAAACTGAAAATGGAACTCCCATTTGACCCAGTGTTCCTACCTCTAGTTATACATCCCAAGAAACCAATCAGAAAGGATATATGCACCCCTATGTTCATAGCGGTACAATTTACCATAGCTAAGATTTGAAAACCGTCTAAGTGCCCATTAGCAGATGAGTGTATTAAAAAATTGTGGTACATCTACACAATGGAATACTATGATGTGGTAAAAAAGAAGGAATTCTTACTATTTGCAGCTGCATGGATGGAGCTGGAGAGTATTATGCTAAGCGAAAAACACCAGTCAGATAATGATATATATACCACATGATCTCACTCATTTGTGCAATATAATGAACAACAAAATCTGATGAACAAAAACAGATCTAGAGACAGAGAAGCATCGATCAGACAGTCAAACCTCAGAGGGAAGGAAGGGGAGGGTGGGGGTAAGGGAGAGAGATAAACCAAAGGACCTGTATGCATGCATATAAGCCTAATCAATGTACACAGACACCATGGAGGTGAGGGAATGAGTAGGGAGGGTGGGGGGCAATGGGGGTATAAGGACACATATGTAATACCTTAATCAATAAAGAAAAAATAGCAAAAAATAAACTCCTTTAGCCCCCTTTTTAAATCTGTGAAGCTCCTAATTTCACCTTCAGTTTTGAATGATAGCTTTGCCAGATAGAGTAGTTTTTGATTCAGTCCCTTGTTTTTCATTACCTTGAATTCTTCATGCCACTCTCTTCTGTCCTGAAATGTTTCTATTGAGAAATCAGCTGATAGTCTAAAGGGAGCTTCTTATAGATAACTTTCTGTCTCTGTCTTACAGCCTTTAAAATTCTTTTATGGTCTTTAACATCTGCCAATTTAATTATGATATGTTTTGGTGTGGGTTTTTGTGTTGTTTTTTTTTCCTTCATTTTAATTGGGACTCTCTGTGTTTCCTGGACTTGTGTGACTTTTTTCCTTCACCCGGTAGGAGAAGTTTCTGTCATTATTTTTTCAAAGTTGTTCTCTATTCCTTGCTCAGATTTTTTTTCTTTTTATTGCCCTATTATGTGGATGTTGTTTCATTTCACTTTGTCCCAAAGCTCCCTTAAATTCTCCTCCTATTTTTTATTTTATTTCTTTCAGTTGTTGCTCTGAATGGGTGTTTTTTTCTACTTTGTCTTCTAACTTGCTGATTCAGTCCTCAGCTTCTTCTAGTCTACTGTTGAATCCCCCAAGGTGTTCTTTATTTCAGCTATGTCATTCTTTATTTCAAATCAATTCTAATTTATTGTTTCAATCCCCTTATTCATGTTGGTGTACTTCTCATTATATCCTTATAATTCTCATTAAGTTGCCTATAATTCTCACTCCATTGTTTGAACATCCTTTAAACCATTATTTTGAATTCTTTATCTGACAAATTACTTGCCTTGATTTTATTTAGTTCATTTTTTGGCCATTCCTCCTTTTCTTTCATTTGGAAACTAGAGGCCCAGTGCACAAAATTTGTGCAAGGGGGGGTTGTGTCCCTCAGCCCAGCCTGCACCCTTCACAATCTGGGACCCCTCAAGGGAGGGATGTCCAACTTCCTGTTAAGCCCACCGGGATTTGGCCTAAACAGGCAGCTGGACATCCCTCTCACAATCCAGGACTGCTGGCTCCCAACCACTCGACTGCCTGTCTGCCTGATTGCCCCTAACCGCTTCTGCCTGCCAGCCTGATCACCCCCTAACCACTCCCCTGCCAGACTGATCAATGCCTAACTGCTCCCCTGCCAGTTTGATTGCCCCTAACTTCCCTCCCCTGCAGGCCTGATCACCCCCAACTGCCCTTCCTTGCAGGCCTGATTGCCCTCAACTGCCCTCCCCTGCCAGCCATCTTGTGGCGACCATCTTGTGTCCACATGGGGTGGCCATCTTTGACCACATGGGGGCAGCCATCTTGTGTGTTGGAGTGATGGTCGATTTGTATATTACCTCTTTATTATATAGGATTGTTTCTTTGTCTCCCCCTTTTAGTAGTCTGGTAGTCTGGGGATCATGGTAAGGTGGGTGGGTTCACCACATGGGTCATTGCATTCAGAAATGATGTGTCACACTGGGCTACAGCAGTGCATCTGATCTTCTCCTGGCCCTGGGTTAGGTGCATTTGTTTTCTGTGGCAGGTCTATGAGTTGGGTGGCATCTGGTTACATCTAATGGGTGGTGTCAGGATGCAGGGCCATTTGACCAGGGGTGCCAGGTAAGACAAAGTGAGTCATGATGATAGGTCTGTGCATCTGGGGGCATTGGGTCATGGTGGTAGGGCTGGGAGCACCATGTCAAGGTGGTGGGCCAGTCATGCAGGGACACCAGGTTGGGTGTGTGCTGGTTTGGGGGGGCGGGCAGATCCCTGTGTCCAGGTGAGGCCAGTATCAGGGTGGTGGGGCATTCTGGGTGCTTGTGCAATGGGGACAGGGCTAAACTGGTTGCTGGTGCAGGGGTTGGGCTAGGCGGGAGGCTGTTCCACTGGTGCAGGGGGCAGGTCAGGTGCCCTGTTTGGCAATATGGCTGGGCAGGCTTGCACACTGCCTCTGGAGTCAGCCAGCCAGTCCGCCAAGGTCCACAGTTCAGGCCAACCAAGGTGCTATGACTAGTCGGTGGGGTCAGGAAATTCTGGTCTTAGCAGTGGGGCAGAGAGCTTTGGTGGCTTAGGGGTGTTGGGGCAGGGTCGCTTCCCACAGCCTCCCCCACAGAGGGCCCTGTGGCTCCCCCCAAAATGGTGGTGTTCTCCACTCAAGGCGAGAGACGTGCCAGGCCTGCCCAACCAGAGTAAGAGTTCCTCTGCCTGGAGCACCCAACTCACCCACCTGAGCTCCTGCTCCCACAAACAGATGCCCTCCCACACTCACACCCACGCATGCTCTTCCTCACACACTCACTGCCCTCACTCCAGACCTACCCACAGCCATGTTGGAATTCCTAGAGTTTATTTTCATTTATATAATGTGGTATGTCAAATTGTAACTGGACTTGGTCTTGCTGGAAGGAATAGTTTCAGTGGAATATTCAAAATAGGAGCTTACTCCCAACACACACACACACACACACACACACACACACACACACACACACACCCTATAATTTGCCTTGGCATGGTGAAGGTAATGGAGTCTTATTATGTATGTGCAGTAGAGGTTCCAATGTGAAGCTCTGACAAGTCTTTGCAGGGTAACTTAGCATGAATGACCATCATTTATTCTTGCATCAGCCCTGCATAAAATACCATCTTTGTAAAGTGTGATGCAATAATATGCCTAGGTTTCTTTTCTCTTACAATTGTGATTTTTAAAACTGTCATAGCAAGAATCTGTGAGAACAAGCCCATCAGATGGAGGATTCATTATTCAGCCTACTGAGTAAGATATCTTTTTCTTTCTACTTTCAGTATTTCTGAATCCCAAGCACTATTTTGGATCAATTTCAACTTTTCAATTATGCTTTTACCTTGTCAACAGGGTATATTTTTATTCCTAATTCATCTACCTTTACCTTATTAAAATATTGAACAAGACAGTTGTTGCTATCAAAGGGACCTTTGGAGTGGTTTGTGTTTTTTTGGCAGCACATGTACAGGCTATGTCTTTTCTCAGAATTGGGGAAATCATGTGATATCAATCCATTAAGTTAAAATAGTATCAGGGATTTGATTTATGAATGTAAAATAAGTTCAAACTATAGGGTTATGGACAAATGTGACCTCTTCATAGAATGAGGACTTCTGCAGTGTGAGAAGCAGAGTTCTAAAGATGCCCCAAAGGTTTCCTGGTCACCCTAAATAATAAAAGCACTTCAATCATTTAAGTGTAAATAGATTAGACACATGGATTCAATTTCCCTTCAAGTACACATGAATTGTTGAAATCCAGGGGAAAGAGCTTAGGGCAAAATGTGTTTTTGGTTTAGAAAAACCCAAACATTGGAAAACAACAATTGGAACATTTATTTAGCCCCTAATGTCACTGGGTCAGCTTATCCCTCTCTGTCAGTTTATAGCTTGTTCCAGGAAAGCAGTACATGCCTCAACTATTCTTGTTTTCTTGGATAAAATGCTCTTAGAATAAGAGGACCTCTTTGAAAAAATATCTCTAAAGAAAAACTTATCAAGGGTCCCAAATGGTTTTTTAACACAAGGTATCATTTACTCTATTAATAAAACTCTGATATCTCTTCTCTAATGATGGGGCTCACTTTTGCTTCTATTTTTGTGTTTGTTTGTTTGTTTTCTTACATTGGTAAGTATTTGCAGCTCCATGAGAAAACCCTTCTCTTTAACAGCAATAAGTAATTATTTTAAAACTAGTAACCCTGCGCACAAATCTGTGTGCCAGTAGCTTGCTGCCGCCCTCCAGTAGTTCTCCACCGCCTGCTTGTAGCTCGCTGCCCCACCCTCCTGCTGATCCGTGATCTGGTCGTTAAGCGGTCGGTTGTTACGCTTCACAGCGTAATGACCATTTGCATATTACATCTTTATTATATAGGATATGCATAGCTTTTCAAAGACTCAACAAGCTTTGAAAATAAAAGTACTTTGAAATGCCATATAATTTTGTTTGAACTCCTTTAAGTCCTTTAGGACCCTAAACTTGTCCCATTGCTCAGCAGTGCCTCCTGAATTATTATTCAAAGAGAGCAAGTGAAGTAATATGTAAGAGGAGGCAATGACTACAGCCAGTAAGAACAGTGGTGTTTAAGACTTGTCTGCCAAACAGGGAGACAATTCCATTACACTTGACATAGTGTGCGTATGCTGTGGTAGGTATGTGTGTGAGTATATGTTTGCATATGTGAATGTATGTTTGGTAATGGTAGTGGAGACTTGTTTGTAATATCTAAATAACCAAACAAGAGCTTTAAGTTGGAGAAAATGCGACATCAGTAAACAGAGTCAATCTGTTACTGATAGGCCCTGTGTTTAGCTTGTTATAACCACTTATATTTAGCATTGTGCATTTTCAGCTAATTGTTAGGATTATTTGCATCTACTTGTGTTTATTTCTTTCTTTTTACAAATGCCAGGGTATTCCAGTATTGCAATTTTGAACACAAACTAAAAATAAAAGGGTGGACCTTTATAACAATGGAAATTCTGCAAAATTAAGTATGCAATTGTCTCCATTAATGTGTTGATAGAGTCAGCATTGCCACAGTTAAATAAAACCAGTTGATAATCTGAATTATATATTAGTCAATAATACAACATCCTCATTTACTAAATCATTTTATCAGAAGTGCTCACTGGCAAGGTCATAATGATGGTGACAATTTTGAACATCCACCAAGTACCATGTGTTTTACTGAAAGTATTACTCATCTTCACCAAAACACTTCCATTTAGACATTTTAACCCCCACATCTGGATAAGAAAATTGAGAATCAGAATCTATAAATAGGTCACACACTTGTAAGTAACAGAGATAATACTTCAATCCAGATCTGGGTGATCACAAATCCATTCTGTTCCCTTTAGTCCTTTCCAAGTCCTTCAGCCCTTTGGTTAGGAAGGTCAGGAGGAACAGTATAACTGTGATAGTGGTAAAAAACAAACACACAGTAAAATAGCCACTAACAGTTATTTTGACATGAGAAGATATTATTACATGAAAAGTAACATTTTAAGTTTCTTATAAAATTGCCTACTGCAAAGTGAGATGTATGGATTTGTCTCATCATCTTCCTGTTGGGCCCAATTGAGGTGGTCATCTGCAGAACAAAATTAGTTATGTCACCCACACTCAGGGACCAGAGAAAGTCCTCTTAACAGAAAATTTGCCAAAGATTGATTATTTCAGTGTTTCAATTTCAACCAATTTATAATAAAATTTTGTCTGTAGAGTGTCTGGGATCTTTAAAATTTTTAAATGGATGTAATTAAATAAAAATTTCAGTTATCTATATATATTAAAAGGCAGCTACCTTAATGGCCATAATGACCTAACAACTGGTCATAATGCCCACTTTGGCCAGCAAACCGGCCAGATCAGGGGGTGGGGCCAGCAGCCAACCTCGTGGCCTCTCTCCCCACTGGCCTGCCCCTGATCGGACTCTCCCACCCCAATCAAGAGTGGGGGCCTGCCGGCCAAACACCCCCTCTCTCCCCCGCAGCCAGCCACACCCGTATCAGCCTGCCTGCCCCACCACAATAGGCCCTCAGCCCCTCCCCATGGCCACCCCACCCCTGATCACCCCCCACCCCAATTGGGGGCGGGGATGGCCGGCCAATCTCCTGCAGCCCCTCCCCCCACCTGGTCCCACCCCAGATCGGCTGCCCCACCCTGATAGGGGCAGGGCTGGCCAGCCAATCACCCATGGCCCCTCCCCCAGGCTGCTGGCCCCTGATTGGCACCCCCCACCCACCCCACTTGGGCATGGGGCCAGCGGGCCCACCACCCATAGCCCCTCCCCATGGCTGGCCCCGCCCCCAATCCCAATTGGGGGTGGGGCCTGCCAGCCATTCTCCCTCGGCCCCTTCCTCCAGCTGGCCCGGCCCTGATTGGGACCCTGATTGGGCCCCGATCCAGGCGGGCTAGCTGGCCAACCTCCTGCCATCTCCTCCTCCCGACAGGCCCAGCCCTGATCCACCCTGATTGGGGCCAGGGCGAATTCGTGCACTGGGCTTCTAGTCCTATATAGTAAAAGGCTAATATGCAAATCGACTGAACAGTGGAACAACCGGTCGCAATGATGTGTACTGACCACCAGGGGGCAGATGCTCAACACAGGAACTGCCCCTTGGTGGTCAGTGTGCTCCCACAGGGGGAGGGCCTCTCAGCCAAAAGCTGGGGCTCACAGATGGTGAGCACAGTGGTGGTGGCAGGAGCCTCTTCCACCTCTGTGGCAGTGCTAAGGATGTTTGACTGATGGCTTAGGCCCGCTCCACTGGGGAATGGGCCTAAGCCATCAGTTGGACATCCCCCAAGGGCTCCCAGACTGGGAGAGGACACAGGCTGGGCTGAGGGACCCCCTGAGTACACAGCTTTCATGCACTGGGCCTCTTAGTTAAATAAATAAGACATGGGGCCCTAACTGGTTTGGCTCAGCGGATAGAGCGTCGGCCTTCAGACTCAAGGGTCCCAGGTTCGATTCCTGTCAAAGGCATGTACCTTGGTTGCAGGCACATCCCCAGTGGGGAGTGTGCAGGAGGCAGCTGATTGATGTTTCCCTCTCATTGATGTTTCTAACTCTCTCTCCCTCTCCCTTCTTCTCTGTAAAAAATCAATAAAATATATTAAAAAAAAAAGACATGGGGATGTAATATACAGTACAGTGAATATAGCCAATAACATTGTGATAACTTTGTATGGTGACAGATGGTAACTAGACCTATAGTGGTGATCACTTTGTAAGGTATATAAATGATGTATAACTATGTTATATGCTTGAAACTAATAATACTGTATACCAACTATACTTAAAGTAAGTAAAAAAAATCAGATTGAATCTTTGTCCCCATCCTAGGAGCAGTAAGTAGATGCTCCATTTTACTTACCTTAGGTTCCCAGTTTGGCATATATCGAACACTTCAATTCCAACTTTAGGGGCTTAGGACATTAGCCTGTCTCTCTTTCCCTCCGTGTGTGTGTGTGTGTGTGTGTGTGTGTGTGTGTGTGTGTGTGTATGTGTGTGTGTGTGTGTGTGTGTGTGTACACAGATAATTCTAAGAGGTTTCCTTTGCTCACCTGCTATCAGGAGCTATAGATTATGTCAGAAAGTTTCCACAATCCAATTTGTGTGCCTGTTTCAGTCATGGATATTACCACTACAAGTCACAGATGATCTGCATAGATGACATAAACATTAGAAAATGTATTGGATATTAACTGGAAATATAGAAAGGTGGGCTTCAGAGTCTGTTAAACCCACTGGCTCCAACTCCCTTTCCCCACAGTTACCCAGGCTGTTCTCCTATCTGTTTGTTGGCTCCATCCATGCAGCTTCTGTCATGGCAGCAGAAAGTAGCTACAGTACTGTAGTTTCTCACTTCACAGCCACATACTGCAATATCCAAGGGAAGAGAAAATAGATGTCTCTTCCAGTGCCTCAGTCTTAAGAGACAGAAAATTTATTTCTCAGAAAATCTCATCATGCTACCTCTAATATATAATTAACTCAAATTTCTTTCACCCAGGGAACTCCCATTGATCACATTAGGCCTGACATCTCAATCAACCAATGGCAAGAGGCATGGGGTTGTCTAGAGACCAACCAGGTCTGTTCCTGGTTCTGGGGTTGAGCAGCTTCTCTGAGGCCTGTGAACTCTGAGAAGAAAGGTGGATTCCAATCCAAAGCTCGGGTTTCCTTAGGCAGGACAACGAGTTGAAATGGATGTGGGGCAGATTATACCTTGGGCATCTCAGGAGGCAAGAGAAGAGGAGCATGAAGCTTAGCAGCTTCCTAGACAGCTACATTCTGCAAGTAACAGAAAAGGAATGAAGAGCTCTACATTGCAATGCCTCTGGAGGGATCTCCATGGACTACAGCTGCCTTGCTCCAAGGGGCAAGTTCATGAGCTAGGCCCTGTTCCAGGCAATAGCTGAAAAGTGTTGCTTCAAGATGTGATAATGGCAGTGCTCCTGTTATGGTACTTTAATGGGGTTATTTGCAAAATTTCTGAAGACTTGTTTTTGCATATTTCTGTGCAGGTGCAGTCACAGAGATGGAAAGGCTGGTTGAGCTCCTAAAGACGATGCATTAGTCACTCAAGAGAATGACTATTGGAGCAGCTATAGCTGTGCCATCCCTGAGCCATGTGTGGTTATTGAGCATTTGAAATGTGACTACTTCAAAAGGGAATGTGCTCAAATTGAAAAAATACAAATCAGATTTCAAGCCTTAGTATGAAAGAAAAGAATATAAAGTATCTCAATATTTTTATAGTGATTACATGTTGAAATGACATTTTGAACGTATTGGGTTAAATAAGATTAAAATTAATACCTCATTTCTTATTTTTATTTTAAAAAGTAAAATTGCATATATGTATATGTGCTTACATTATAAATCCACTGGACATGCTGTGCTAAGCCATTAGCTAAGGAACGGAAGTAACTGGGAGGGTGTCTGGAGGGCAGTGGAAGGGTTGGACACACTGACGTGCCCTGAGAAGATGCTTGAGCCAATTTGCAGACCCTTCACTTGTGTTTCTATCCTGGGGTAAGAAGATTCCATGGCAGGAGCTTTCTAAGAGTTTGATGATGACAATAATGATGACAATGATAACTGCCCCTTAATGAAATGGTCCAGCCTGTAACAGGTGCCACCTTCATTTCGCTAGGTACTGCTGAAAAGCAACCACATCAGCTGAATGTTCATGTCGCCACAATAGTTTCTGATTTCACGTCTCCATGGCTCACTTTCCTTAGACTTAAAGACTCATGCCTAATGAACCTGTCAGTAACTACATTATTAAAAATTATGTGTGTCAGAATAAACTCAATGTATCTCAAGGTTGCCCCAGAGTTTCTGAACAGATGACTAATGTCAAACCTGGATACAGGAAAAAAAAAATACCCAAAACTGCTGTACACATGAATTTATCTTTTTGTTGTTTTCCAGATTGGAAGTGCTCGACCATATAGCACTTAGAGACTGGGAAAATGAACTTTAATGAAATACTGCTGCTCGTGTGATCATCACCTCTTAGAGGCAAACCTCTCTGACCTTTCTGTTAACATCACCTATCATTGCTTGGCATGTGTCAGACAGATAAGTATGTTGTGTGTCACCTCCTTTGGAGCAACACAATGGAAAATTTCCAGCTTCTTCAACTTTCAGAAGACAAAAGTTCATTAATTTTCAATATTTATTATGTAACTTAATTGAAGAGAGATGGATAATATAAACTGTTAAAACAGAGGATTCCCAAAATGTTTGTTGACAGCCAAGGTGAAAAATCAAAGCAAATAGAAATGAAAGCAATCATGTGAAATAATGAATAAAATGTCCACTCTTT
Organism: Cnephaeus nilssonii; assembly: GCF_951640355.1. Taxonomy (NCBI): domain Eukaryota; kingdom Metazoa; phylum Chordata; class Mammalia; order Chiroptera; family Vespertilionidae; genus Cnephaeus; species Cnephaeus nilssonii. Next base: position 92,268,901 of record NC_137079.1, on the reverse strand, counting down.
TAATTCCTGGAACATCAATGTGAGTATTTCTTAGATTCTCAAGGTGGCAGGAATCGCTAGTGTCAATATCCAAGGTTCTGCTTCCAGAATAAGTTTCTGGCCTACTTGTGCCATCTGACCATGCCTTCTCACCATCTTAGCTCCTAATCTCCAGGAACGTGTCTACTTTTGACCTCAAAGTCACTGCCAAGGAAATCTCATGGATGTCTCCCTTCTATCTCTCCTCTCTACCCAGCGGAGGTAAGAAACCAAGTGTTCTACACCTGTCCACAAAAGATGGGGAAGCTTTTTACTTCATAATTAGCAATGATTATAAAAATATAAATATTTATTTCACATTAAAAAAGGTATGGTTGGCACTTGACAATGAATGGGTTTCATTCTAGAACACATACAACAGAACTGTGTGCATCTTTCAACAGTAGCTTCAAGAGATGACTTTTAAAAAATATCCATACCTCAAACATACATACTAGTGGTCCCCAAATACTACAACTTATATGAGGCAGTCCTCATTTGAACATGCAAGTTTCAATATATCTGACAAAGCTAAGCCCCATTACTAATATAAGTCAATTCTATTCAATAGCATTGCATTGCTTTTTACCCGAACTCTATTTTATTTCTTTCAAAAAAAAAGGTAAAACTATTTTATTATTTGTTTAAGATTGTTCAGACAATCTTTAAGACCTACTAAAGTGATAGCACATCAAAAAAAAAAAGTGATAGCACATCTTATTTTGCATCTGCCTTCCAACTTCCAACCCCAATGCAATTCATAAAAACACTGCAAGCTTACTCACAAGCACAAAGGGCTAAGTAGGCTTAATACAAAAAGAATAAGATGCAGTGGAGGTTAATATATAAAATATGCTTTTTTTACCTTGTTGAGATACTAATTGTTTTTACTGATTTCTATATAGAGTAAGAGAAAGAGAGAGAGAGAGAGAGAGAGAGAGAGAGAGAGAGAGAGAGAGAGAGAGAGATTATCGATGAGAGAGAGAAATATCGATTGGTTGCCTCCCACACACAACCTGACCAGGGATTGATTTGCAACTGGGGCATATGCCCTGACCAACTACAAATCGAACCTGCCACCTTTTGGTATACAGGATGATGCTTCAACCAACTGAGCCACACTGTTCAGGACTAGATACTAAGCATTTCTTTCATCAGTTAATATTTAGTTTCTATTCTTCCTAAGATGCTGTGATAGAAACTGGGAGAGATAGAAGGGTCAAAATAGGTTTGCTGCCTTCCAGATGCAATTATGGCAGGAGGAAGAACTACAGAACTACACAAGTGCACAATTAACTATAGAAACTCTTTAATATGTAAGCACCTAGGGAGGACATAAATCAGTAGTAATTTAAAATGATAGCCCACGGTTTCAATTTTTAATGTTGAAGTCATGTCTATTTATAGTTGAAATACTTTTAAAAATTCAAAAAGATTTGTAATTATATTAGACAAAACTCAATCACATTATATGTCTTGCCTTGAGCTATCTATGTTTCTTTTGTGGCCAATATTTTGTGCCTGGGGGTAAGGGATTGTAGAAGCCACAGGTGTTGCCAAAGGGCAGCTGTGAAGGGCAGGTAGGTGGCAGGGGAGGGAAAGGAAGTTCAGAGCTGGGGTGGGACCAGCAGGAGTACTGAACAGGGAAGGGTGTGGTGGGAAAGCTGAATATGTAATAGGAGCTTTGGACTTTGTCAGAGGCATAGGTAGGGCCATTAAGAAGGACAAAATGGAGGGTGGTGCTCCTGGAGCTGTGGTTTGGGGCCAACTATATAACAACAGCACTTTGAAGTTTTTGGTCAGACCACTTCAAAATGCCTTCCTATCAATAGCCCAATGTTCTAGGGAAAGTGTACAACCTCTTTTCTTTAGATCTCCATACTTTATATTTCCAGGGGACTGAAAACTGAACAAGTCAACACATCTTTCTTCATCTGAAAACTCTGCTACTCAAATCTGTGGTTCTATCTCTGAAAAGTCATTTGATATCTTTGTATTAAGTTTTATTTTAACATTTAGGAAAAATTCCTTGGATTTCAAACAATTTTATTTATTATCATGCATAAAGTGATTTGTTTTAGAATACTGAGATCTTTCAAGTAAAAAGCCCAAAGAACTGATATATATATATAGTTAATAGGAATGGCCATTTTGGTTCTTACTATTGTTAATGTGAATGTCAGTAATATTACTATTGGTAATGTGGAACCTGAGAAAAAAGATGCCTACCAAGAAGGGCTCATGGTGGCTAACTGGGCTCAATTAAAAAAGCAAAACAAAAAACGGAGCCTAGCAGGCATTTCTAAACAAACCCAAGCCACAAGCTGCACTCCAGGGAAAAGCCCACACTAACCTGCCAGTCTCCCACAAGGAATTGCCTGCCTGTTCTGTGTTCTTGCCCTCTGAGCTAACCCTTACAAAGAGAAACCCAATAAGACTGAGGCTTTCCCTTCCTATCAGACCTGTACGACTATATACTCATTAGCATCTTCATCGACCAATCAGAATGGCTCCATTTTGAGCAATCAGGACAGTGCTTTTTGTAGCAAACTGCAAGGATTTAGAGTACTCATTTACATGAAGACTGACCAATCAGGATCCAGGGGCAAGGGCTTCTGTCTATATAAGTCAACTTTTGTCTTGCTTGGAGTGTGCACTTTCCCTTTCCACTAAAGACTGAGGCCTGCCTTTCCGTGGCTGGAGCTGAACCACCAAAGACCTCTTGCCAGAGTAAAGCAGAGTGAAGCCAAGTGGAGCAGAGCAGAACTGTATAGCCAGACAGGGGCCTTGCCCAAGGGCCAGCTTGTTTGAGGGCCACTTAGCTGTAGAGGGCCCCCTGGGAAGACACATGGACATTCTTTAGATTGCTGAGCCCAAGATATTTGACAGAGTCATATTAGTTGCACCCCGCCCCAGGAGTGCGGAGGTGTTGTCATTTCCTGGCTTACCTTTGTCTAGGTTCCGGAAGAGGGCTTTGAGATGTGGGAACCAGTCTAGCACCAGAAAAGAGGAAATGAAATAGACCTGGGCCCTCCCAAGCTCCTTTAATCTTAAGTTTTCCAGTGAACCCCCCTTGTATATGGGAGTATAAATAAATGTGCTGTGTGGCTCAGGGAGTCGTCTGTCTCTCCAGCAGAGGAGGTCAGCGACCCACCCGGCACCCAGCTTGCATCTACTTCTGTGTCTCTTTATTTCTATATTTCTCAATCCCTGGACGCCTCTATCAAGAACCAGTTTCATCTCTCTCCGTGCTGGCCACGGAAAAGAGAGATCCCCGCCGCTTCAGGCCCCCGCATAGTGACGCCCAACGAGAGGCAAGAGGCAAGGGATCGCTCCTAGAAGTGTGCGCGCACCACAGACTTAAGGTAAGGAGTGGATTGTTGTAAAATTTGAATTAGCCGGGTGTAAAACGTGGGTAATCCTTAAAAATGCTTTAAACTATGCTCATAGCTCAAAGATGCTGTTAAGCATAGTCAGATTCTTGATTTCTTTCTTAAGTTTTGTTGATGAAACCTGGGAAAAGGTTAGAAAGCAGTTGTGTGACCAATACTCAGCAAAAGTCCAGAAAAAATTCCTATTTTAATTGGTGATGGCCTTGATTCAGCACAGGAGAGTTTAAGAATGTCTATGTGGGGTGCAGTGGAAGGGTGCAAGTCTCTAAGAATACCATCTGCACCTCCTCTGCCTCCATGTGTAAACTCCTTGTAACCAGGTAGAAAAGGATAAAAGGAACTTCTCAGCAACTGCCAATAATTCTTTTATCTTAAAAATCTTTTTCTTTCCTTAAAAAATAAAAATATATAAAAATTGAAAAAGTAAATAAAATAAAAATAGTAATGCCAGACCATCACTGAATCTTTCCCCCAGAGCAAGCAGGATGTGGGGGAAGGGAGACACGTGGTGATCCAATATGGATGTCACTCCCCAACAAAGCCACTTCTTCGCCTCATCTTCGCCATCTTTATCTTTTTTTTTTTTCCCCAGCTAATGACTTAAAGCTTTTACAAATTCATAAATGCATCCGGGATTTCTGTGCACATGTAAAGGGAAAAGGCCAGTTTAAAAACGAGTGCGCATAGTTTAGAGCTGAACTTGACTTTTTGCTGTGTACAGACTGTTTTGGCCTTAAAAATGGCAAAGATGAACCGGAGAAAAAAATACAGGCCAGTTTCCCAAGACATCTAAAGTAACTCTTGAAATTTCCCACCAGAGGCAAGTAAATAGCAGGAAGAAAATAGTCAAGTTTACATATGAATGACTGAGAGTTTGCTTCTTGACTTTTCCAGCAGCAAAATTGTGACCGTTTTGAAATTTAGAGGCTGGGCCAGGCCTATTGGATGGAAACTTAAAAAGAACTTGGAAGTTTACTAAATCAAATGATAAATTTAAATGATCAAAGTGTATTGAATTGTTATAATACTGAAATGTTGATCTGAGTATGCATTGCATGAAACCTAGAGGTCAGAATTGAAGCTCTTAATTGATTATGTCTTGTATTTATTCTTAGAAATATAAAGTGTTATTGTGTTATTAATCTAGGACATGCTAAAAATATTTGGCCAACTCTAAAAGTTTAAATTTGATATATTAAGATAATTATAAAAAAGTATTATAATCTTTAAATCATATACGGATATATATATATTTGATGGTTTTTTTTACCATGTTAAAATTTCAAGGTCTTAACAGAGATGATTCTTGGAAAGCTCCAAGGGCCCGGAGTAATACAAGAAATTTATCCTCTCTTCTTAAAGGAAATCTTTTTAGAAAAAGATCTAATATACTTGAAATTGCATGGAAAGCCTTATCAAATAAAAATTAATAAATATACTTTAAATGTTATGAAGGTTTTGGCCCCAAAAATGGCAAAACAGAGTAACTAAATAATTGACAGCCAGTTTGAAATTGGATTGCCATGGCCTAGAGCAAAGGACATCCTTACATGATATTATTCTACAATGTCATTATAATTTTTGATATTTTACAACAGCATATACCAAACAAACTTACAAACTAATTCTTTGAATGATTGGCAGCAATTTAAAAAGGACATGAAAGGATTTAATCCCTTCCACTGTGTGGAAGGCCCCCTTGGGAAGGCAATTGAGCATTCTATATTGGCCCTTTTTGCCAAGAGGGACCCTCCCACAGCTGTTGCCTGAGTTTTCAGTTCATGCTGAGGTTGAAGCCTCATGATGGCTGGTACCATGGATCTGTCTCTCGCACAATGGCGTGAGCTGGGCCCTCCCTGGAGAAGAAACCTGGGTTCCCCAAGATATGTGATCAATGCCAGGGCCCCACCAGCAGGCGAAGGGATCCCAAGGCAGGTGCTGGGCATGGAGGCCATAGGGGCATAGGCTACCAAGGAGACAGAACTGAACCTCACATCACCCTGCTTGGCCCCGGAGGATGGCTGGTTAGTCAAAGACGGGTAAGATTCCTCAAGGGAGGAACAACCTAAGACAGGCACAGTCGCAAGGGACCATCAGGAGAGAATTTGGGGGTCAACAGAGGTGGGGCACAGAACCTCACCCCCCCAACATTGCAGGGGCTTGAACACTCGCCCCTTCTGAGGGAGGTCTCCTGCCCCATGGCTGCTTCGTGCTTCCCATGCCCAGCTCAGATCGGAGCCCGGGCAACATACACAGACTTGGCCCAGCTCAAATCGGAAAGAGACCCATATAACAGAGAGACATGGCCCAGCTTGGATTGGGACCCAGGCAACAGAGAGTTGGCCCATGGCAGCTGCCCTATGTCTAAATCCAGCCTAAATCCAGGAGTGCTCAGGGCTTTATCAAGGATGCAAATAAACCTTTCCATTAACATTTACAGGATAAACTAAGATTGTTGTTTAGAGTATTAAAATTTTAACAGTAAAATAGTCAAATTTTCAGATTAATTTAAATTGGCTAAATGGAATAATTGAATATTCAAGAAAATTTAATTGTGCAAAAGGCTGTTCCTAAAGTATTAACTAAAATTTCTATTGGTAGTTTATTTCATGGTAAAATTACTTAACATGTAATGAACCTAAAAGCAGTCATATTTTTGTGCAAAAAATTAAAACTTAAAGTGATCAAGACTGCATTATAAAAATTTTGCAAAAGCCTCCTAATAATTAAATAAAAAAAAGGGGGGGGATAGTGGAAAAATATTATGTAAGGAAAAATATCCAGAAAATTTTTTACTTTGAAAACTAATTTTCATTTATAATACTAAGAGCAGGACACCTATGAAAAAACACACTTGGTATCAGAATAAGCCAAAGGAAAATAATTTTGGGAAAAAAAAAAATCCCAAGTCAAATTTATAGAAAGGATTGCTTTACTAACTTTTGGTCGAGAATATGTTTGTATATTTTCAGAAAACAACTCCAAGACCATGTGGATTCCTGCAGGAGAGGAATTGACAGGAATGCTCCAGCCATGAAGACAAGAGGAGAAACAGTCCAGGGATGGAAGACGCTGATGACACCTTGCCATGCTAGCAGTCAGCAGCAGTGCGTCACTGCAGGATGCCCAGGACCAAACCAGAGACGGTCGGGCCTGCATCGCCACCATTTGTCCACCATCCGATATCATTGCTGACATGTACACAGGAGGAACTGCTGGACATTGAAATTGGGACTCAAACATTTTTCATTCTTATATGTTTATTTCTGGTCTGTAAATGCAAAGATTTTTATTAAAAAATTAAAAATGGGGGAGATGTAGAGGGCCCCCTGGGAAGACACATGGACATTCTTTAGATTGCTGAGCCCAAGATATTTGACAGAGTCATATTAGTTGCACCCCGCCCCAGGAGTGCGGAGGTGTTGTCATTTCCTGGCTTACCTTTGTCTAGGTTCCGGAAGAGGGCTTTGAGATGTGGGAACCAGTCTAGCACCAGAAAAGAGGAAATGAAATAGACCTGGGCCCTCCCAAGCTCCTTTAATCTTAAGTTTTCCAGTGAACCCCCCTTGTATATGGGAGTATAAATAAATGTGCTGTGTGGCTCAGGGAGTCGTCTGTCTCTCCAGCAGAGGAGGTCAGCGACCCACCCGGCACCCAGCTTGCATCTACTTCTGTGTCTCTTTATTTCTATATTTCTCAATCCCTGGACGCCTCTATCAAGAACCAGTTTCATCTCTCTCCGTGCTGGCCACGGAAAAGAGAGATCCCCGCCGCATCAGGCCCCCGCACTTAGCATCTGTGTTGTTCTCACAGATGTGTAGTATCACAATTGAGCTATATGAACTGAATAAAGATTCCTTCTTCACAGCACTCTGAATCGGGCATTCCCTTTGGCATTGAATTGACACCAACAACCATTGGCTGACAGTAACAATAGAGCGGCCCTTAAAAGCAATGAGGATACAAGGTCTCACCATGGGAGTCCTTTTGCTTCAGCAGAAAGATAGTACAGTATAAGGTTTTTAAAAAGGGAACTAGGATATTTTACATATAAGGTTTTTGCCTCTCAAAATATAAAGTAGTGCGTTTGACCATGGTAGAAATTTCATACAATGAATAAAAATTAAAAATCACTAATGCATCTGAATATACAATTTACCAAATTTTACTGACTGGTTAATTATAGACTGCATTGAGTTATTATGACAAATGTTAATGGCTTATGGCGAGCTAAATGCTGTTATCCCATTGGCTGGTGACTAATCTTTGCTAGGGAAGAGAAACATAGTAAACAGGAAGTCATCTCTGTGGCAACAGGCCATTCAACTTAACATTTTTAACACTTGAAGAGGTAATTACTTAGTTTTTTAATTTCCATTTTTGTAATTTTCACAGTTTATAATAGCAGTGAAGACCTTTGGGTCAGGCATTTTCTAGCTGTTAATAACAGGCTGATTTAAGGCCACTAATGCTTGAACATTGTGCAATTTTATTTTATTTTTTTAATGAAAAGAGAGCTGTTATTTTTTTCTTCCTCAACATTGTAGCATAAATAAGTGACAGAATTTTATGTTCACACATAAAATATTTTGATTTCCTGCAGATGATAATATCAGGGAGAAGACTGCCCTACTGGGTGACGTGGGGTTTGAGTATATCCCTCTGGATGGCATGTTAGAAGATAATTCTAGGGGACTCAGAGAGAAGACAAGACTGAGGACCATGCAGGGCAGAACTGAGAATATGAAGGTACATGACCTCAGAGACCAGGAAATGTTCTTTTGGAGGCAGTGTCCTGTCAATGGCTCCTTGTGAGCTCACCACAGGAGTCAGAGTCCTGGGCAGTTTCCTGGCCTTTTCCCACCCAGGAAAATATGTCTTCCCTCCTAGAAGTATCCTCAATGATCTGTGCATTAAAAAATCCCCAGGCATGGGATGTCTTGGAACAAGAGGGGAAGACTGGGTAAATAAAACATCATCTTCGGTAGCCAGCCACTCTCTGCAGAAGAGGCAGGGACCAGACATGGAGGCACACCATGCCTCTGCAGCCTATGAGCAATTTTTAATCCAGCTCTGAAGTCTCTCACTAGCTGCTGGTCTCTGAAGGAAAATGGGGAAGGACACCAGAGGTCTGCAACAATCCTCTCCAGTTCTTCCTGCCTGTTGCACAATATTATTAACCATTAATGTGTATGTATTGAAGGTGAAAAAGATAAAAATCTCTGACAGTGGCACCTTCTGCTGTCAGAACTCTGGGAAGCCACACCCCACTGCCATTAAGCCCCAGAGAGACAGAGAAAGGAGAAACTGGGGAGGCAGTGAGGGGGAGGCAGACCCACCACCTGTCAAATCTCCTCCCAATCCCCAAATAAAACCTGAATAGGCTCTCAAAACAAAGAGAGATGCTATTTACAGAAAGAAAGGGAGGGCTGATGCCAGAGAAGAGGGAATAATCTTGCAGAAAATGGGGGGCACACAGCCCAGGCACAGAAACCCAGAATCCCAGAGACAGCCAGAAGAGTTTGCACTTCCTTGATAAACACCAGTATTCTGATGACTGCACAGTTTGAGATGAAATTATTTTCAAACTTTATTTTTTAAAACTCATGGATTCATTTTACATGCTTTATTTTTTTATTTCAATTTAAAAATTAAATGGGGTAATATCAGTTAATAACATTATATAAATTTCAGGTGTAGAACTTTATAATATGACCTCTATATACACACATTTTTTAAAGATATATTATTAGCACACTGAACCCATCTCTGTCAATAAAGGCATACAATGCTCTGGAGCTGGATGACAGAACAGGTACACAGACTTTCCCTTGTAGCATGTGAAAGGGTTCCTCTTGAACTTCCCTTGCAGGAATTTTGTGACCAACTCTCCATAAGCCAAATTGACACAAATGCCTTTGGATGGGGGGGCCATTGAAATTAATCCTTTCTTTCCTTTCCAGTCTCTCATCAAAGATTTTATTACCGTAAAATCTGATATACTGGGATCTGCTCCCTGCCTGCCGTCCAGAAGCAGGCCATCTGGATTTTCCAGCATCATTTAGATGGCATCACTCACGGGAGCCAGAAGTCCTCTTCTCAGATTAGGGCTTCTCAGATTTAGAATTCTGTTATTTTTCTTTTATTTCTTCAAAGTCAGAGTCAGATTGTGAAAAGTTGCAATGTACTAAATGTGGGAGTGTCCAAGCTCCATCTAAACATTCTGTATATAAACTATCCAATTATAACATCATTAGATTTATCTTACTAGTACCTTTATATTTTTACCATCTTCCAGAGAAGTTTTATACTGTTATGTATTGTCAACTATGTCCTGCCTAAATTACATAAAGATTAATAAAGAGAAGCATTGAATAGACCATCCAACCTCAGAGGGAAGTCAGGGAGGTGGGGGCAGGAGATCAACTAAAGGACTTGTAACGCATACATATAAGCATAACCCATGGACACAGGCAGTAGGAGGCTGAGGGTATGTGCCGGGGGTTGGGGGTGGGTGGGAAGGACCAGGGAGAGGTCAATGGGGAAAAAAGGAGACATATGTAATACTTTAGCCAATGAAGAATTAAAAAAAATAAAATAAATTTTAAGAAAAGACTCCTATATCATCAGAAACATAGGTGATTCAGTGTCAATAGCTGCCTAAATCATGCAAGATTAGTCTGTGGTTTTGTTTACCCTGATTTTACTTTGGGGAACTGTAGTGGTCATGATATTTGCCTCTCAACATTCATTCTAAGTCCCTTTCTTGGTCCAAGTAATTTGGATATGGTTCACTCCACCTTCCCAACTTGAGGAATGGCCACTTGACTGAGGCTTGTCCCCTCAGTCTATTCCATCCCTTTGGCCACAGGAATTGGTTCAAGGATGGGCAAGTGACCCAAGCTGGCCCAATGAGAATCAGCTCATTACTTTTGCTGGGAAAGAGAAGCTTTTTTTCCTAGGGTTGCCCATCTGGAAAGGTTATAAACCTGGAGATTCTGGTGGTCACCTTTGCCATCAATGTATAAGTTTTTCTCTCTCTTGGGCCATAACCAGCATGGCTAGAGAGCAAATGAGTCCTGAGTAGGGGCGATGGGGGATTGAGAAAAAGAAAGAGACAGACACAGAGACAGTAGGGAAAGCTGGGACCAGATGGGACAGCTGTTCTCAGATGGAGAGATGACAGTGACCCAGAGCTAGTACAGTGCATTTGTTATATACAGCATGATACCAGGAAGTTTTACTAGAGTTTAAGACAAAGGAAATTATGTGACATCATGGTTAAAGATCAGGCTTCAATTTTTCATTCTTGTGGCTTCTTTGTAATTGTCACTCCAGGCTGAGCCCGAATAATTGCATCCGTTCCTGGCACCTGGCTGAATTTAGATAATGAAACCCACCCCCTGGCGCCTGAGCTAAAGGTCAGGCTGACAACATACCTGCCTCTGGCAAGGTATGTTTCCAGGACATGGCTCTCTTGACACCACTGGACTCAGCCGACAATCAGCTCATGTGCCTTCCCAGGTGCTCTCTACACCAATGGAGAAAACCTGCCCAATAATTAAACATGTAAAGAAGAAACAGAATCTTGGTGATCTTGATAGCAGCATTTGAGCATCTGGATCCAGTTTGTGGACTTATTAGTTATGTAAGGCACTAAATTCCTTTTATTTTGCCTCCACTGGTTTAAACTGTGTTTCTGTAACTTGTAACCCAAAAACACCTGACTTACAAAGACAAATTTCTTGCTTGTAAAAAAAAATATAAATAACTAAATAAAGAATTTTAAAAAGGAAAGCAACTGAAGATAAGTATTTGCTATATGTAGAATTGTCAAAGTATTAGCATTTGGTAATAATAAAAACTCCTTAAGGGAGTTTCCAGGAAGAAAAAAAGACAAAATTTTCAACAGGATAAAAAAAAAATTATACATTTGTTATATAACAAATGCACTGCACTAGCTCTGGGTCACTGTCATCTCTCCATTTGATGCTCAACCACTGAGCTGGCATTGCTCAGTGGTTGAGCATCAAATCAAACCATGAACCAGGAGGTCATGGTTAGATTCCAGGTCTGGGCATATGCCTGGGTTGCAGGCTCAAGCCCCAGTAGGGGGCATGCAGGAGGCATGATCAATGATTTCCTTATCGTTGATGTTTCTCTCTCTCTCCCTTTCCTTTTCTCTCTGAAATGAATAAAAAATATTTCTTTAAAAATGTATACCTTGAAATAGGTCTATAATACCTCAGAAATCAAAACCTATGGGTACTCTTCAACTCAAAATTCCATAAGGAGTGGTGAGACTCAGTTGGTTGGGTGTCATTCCATGCATTGAAATGTCACTGGTTGGATTCCCAGTCAGGGAACATGCTAAAGTTGCAGGCTACATGCCCAGTGGGACCCCATTCAGGAGGAAGCTGATCCATGTTTCTTTCTCTTTCCCTCTCTCTCTAAAACGAATAAAGACATATTTTTAAAAAAAATGTAAAAAGATTAATAAAGAATTCCTTAATAAAGTTGGAAAAAATGAGGGGAAATGGCAGTGTTACCATGTGTCTTCTGTGTTTCAGGCACTGTGCTAATAAAACAGGTATTTTTGCAGCCCATATAAGCCTGGGTGTAGCAAAGCAAACATTGAACTCTGTAGCTGACTTGCAAAATAACCTTGCCATTTAAGCTCTTCTTCTTGAGGAAAGAATTATGCCAAAATCTCACAAAGCTTCTTCTCAAGAGTGTCCCTCAGTTGTCAAGTTTTGCTGGGACTTCACCACGGAACTGACAGCTGCACCCCTCCTGTATTCTGATACTGATTACAGATGCTTCCTTCTTGTCTGCACTGCATGGCAGGACCAATTTCATTACTCTGGCCTCCTGGCAGGGGAACATTTCTCCTTCATCAGATTGTGGATCCGATTGATTTTTATCAACTAGATTGAAAGCTCAGTGAGAATAAGTGCCACAGCTACCTAGTGTTCTGACATCATCTCAGTAGGCACATAATAAGTACTAAGTATTTTTGAATGACCAGAAGTGACTCTAGCTTCAGCCTGCACTGGTCCTAGGAAATCAATTGACTTCTGTTTCCTGGGGCAGCTTCCAATTCACACTCCTCCAGCCAGCACTCTGAGCCTTTCTGAGAAGATTCCCCAGCATCGAATAGGATTATCAAATATGCATCCTCTCTCTCTCTCTCTCTCTCTCTCTCTCTCTCTCTCTCTCTCTCTCTCCTCTCTCGCTCTCGCTCTCGCTCTTGATATGCTATCGACACTATAATGTTTTTTGCAAAGTCATCACCATCATTCTAGAATACCTCCTGTAATTAATGGGTGAATCTGCTTTCTCTTAATTTCTTAACTAAGATATTCCTGTATGCCTTTGCCTTGTCACTTGTGTCTTGCCATGAAAAACCACTGCGATTAAAGTAGCAACGAAATACAGATTAGTCTACAGATTAGTCTTTACAATCTTTCTTAGGAAATGATCACTCTAACAACAGACTTCCCAGTTCCCCTCCCCCCTCCTTTTTGTGTGTGTTCTATGTGCATTTAATAACCTGGAGACATTTCTAGAGCAAGCAATAAGCACAAAACTGCTCCTGTGTTTGAAGCAAATGGGTATAGATGGATTTGCTCCCTACTTAGCTTGTAGCCTAATTTTCCATTCTCTGATGCCAGATCCTTTTAGTTTTCTAAGAAGTAGACACCAAATGCTTCCTGAAGTAGTTTGGCATAGATGGGGAATTGTAATGGAGGATGTGATGTCTAGACTGAGTATTTAAGAAGGCGTGGGATCTAGATGTGGTATGATCACAGAGGGAACTATCACAGGAGATAGTATAGTATGCAGTTGCTTGCTGTGAGAGGATCATAGGGCCAGTAATAGTTGCCCATTTCAGAAGACACTACAACATTAGTAGGGAGTCAGAATCCCAAATCCAGTGTGAGAAGTGAATCAGAGGGCAGAGCATGTAATCAGGGTTCAAACAGAAGTTGGATATACCAGGAAAGACTTAGAGGGTTTCCTGAGTGATTTGATCTTTGACTCAGTTCACTTTAATTGGCTTTGTTCCTCATGGTTACTCCATTTCAAGAGAACCTTGAAGGCTCTGCTGAATCTTATGGGAGACAAGATACAGCAAAAACATTAGGATGACCTTAAGCAGGGTGTGTCTTTGGAGAGGGGACAGAGGAAATTATCTATCAGTGGAAAAGGTTCACACCAAGACATACAGCTGGTTTAGGCCTAGAGGGCCTGGGGAATCTTGAGTAGGATCTGGGTTAGATAGGAAGACCATTGGGGCACCTTTGGGGACTTTTCAATGCATACAACATGAATTTATTAAATATCTACAGTGAGCCAAACACTGAACAAAGGAAAGCTCTGAAGAAACAATTACGGAAACTGAACTAGACAGTAGGCTGGAAGATGGGTGAATAGGAGGTTGGGACAGGTTGGGACAGGAGTAGGTTTAGGGAAACAGCTTAAATCTCCGTTAGGCTCTAATCAAACCACATTAGGAATCAGGGTCTATATTTTCCCCTCACATCTCTAATTTGTTTAACTAATGTCATTCTCAAAAGAGGGAAAAATAAGCATCTCTGTGGTTTTCATCAAGTTATTAGCATACCCACTTAATTTATTATTTTCTTTTTCTTTAATTTGACAAACATTTATTGAATTCTCACTAATCTGTAGGTACTGTGTTAGGTACTCAGTATACATTGATACTCAAGACAGGTATAGCCTCTGTAATCATAGAGCATATAGTCTAGAACATATCTTAGCAAACATTTTTTTTTTGTAAAGGGACAGATAATAAATATTTTATGGTCCTTTTACAACTATTGAGCTCTGCCAGTGTAAAATGAAAGTAGCTATAGACAGTATGTAGATGAGTAAGCATGGTTGTGTTTCAATGAAATTTTATTTACAAAACCAGTGGAGATACAAATTGTCTTGCAGGTCATATTAGTAGATTGCTGACCTCTAATCTAGAAGGAAAGTCCTTAGTCATGCAATTGTAGTGAACATGATGAATGTTTTGAAAGAGGAGGAGTGATAAGAGAACAGAAAATAAGAAATCCTAAATTGTCAAGTAGTCCAGACTGAAGTTTTGGTGTTTAAGCTGAAATCCAAAGGTTGAACAGTGAAGTAACCAAGTTGAATAGTTATTGGGAAGTTGGAGGAGCAGAGACTATTCCAAGGAGAGGGACAATCCTGAACGAATGTCCAGGCAGGAGACAGAGGGAGCATGAGAGACATTCCGTAAGGCTAGAAGGAAGAATGGAAGATGGGAACTGGTGAGAGATGAGATTACAGAAGTGTGCAAGGATCTTATTGAGGAGGGCCTGGTAATGCATGCTGAGAAGTTTGAACTTTGTATAAATAAAACAATGGGAAGCTCTTACCAGGTTTTAAACATTAGAGTGGCACGACCACATTTGTGAGTTTGAAATCTCTCTCCACTGTAAGATGGAGTCCAGGTAGAAGTTATCAAACTGGGTAGCCAGTTAAAAAGTGGGATCCCAGTCCACACAAGAAACAATGATGGTTTGAGGATTGTGTGGTGGTGATAATGGTAGATGATGAACTTTTCTAATTAGGAGGTGTCCTGAACTAAGCAACAAGCTTAAAAACTGCTTCTGTGGCTTGAGTTTGTGGCTCTTACTTAGCTTAGAGCCTCATTTTTTCTGTTTGCTCTCTGGAAATAGGTAGGAACTTTGATGAGAAAGAGATACAATTAAGAAAGGCAGGAAATAACTGTGAGAGGACAAGTTTAAAATCAGAATTAAAAGGCAGCTTGAGCTTAATTGGAATATCTCCTGCATCTTCCCATTCCAGTACATAGTGGGCTTTGGGAAATGAAGGCTCTTGTTTATACATAGTAAAGCCTGTGTTGGTGTTGATGAATGACTTCCCTCTATCTAATACTTCTCAGTTCTTTGATGGACTTCCTTTGAATGTGGCACGCAGGAGTGTGTCCAGTGGTTGCTCAAAAATATCACCTGAACTGGTTTAGCACCTTAGAATGTCTAACAGGCAATGCATATAACCTTTTTTTCTAAGCACTGTCAATGATGGCTTCAAAGAGATAATGAAAATCAGCTGTCATCTCAAAATATTTTAAAGATCTTTGAAAGTGATAGATGATTTCAAAAGTCTGGAAATTTTAGTGCTAGGAAAAGCTAGATGCTGAACCATTACTTCCAATTCCACTAAGCATTAAGTGGGGTTTTATCATAGTAAGCAGCCAGGCAAGATTTATGGGCAGGAAATAAAACCAACAAATCATTTGCCTATGCAAAATAAATTATTTGTTAATCACTTTATTTGGTGGAAAACAACAATTACTGTTGCTAACGGAGTGGATGTGTATTTTAAGCAGGTTACAAAAGATTCCTGTTGAAAATCTCTCACATAAAGCATCCAGGGTAGGTATGGACAGAAGAATAAAGTAAAAAAAAAAAATTCCTTCTCAAGTGTGAGAGCAGAGATGAACCATACCAGCCTGCCTCTTCATATAGCACCTCCTTCTGTGTAGCCATCTGCCCCGCACTTCTAAGTTTACAGGAAATAGTCAGCAATATCCATTGAGCACTGAGTGGGCTCAGGATCTCTAGGCCAAGGGCCATGACCACTTTATGACCTGACATCACGCCTACAAAGGCAAAGTGAAGTGAAAAGGGAGGAAACCAAGTGCTTAATGCTGGCTCCTTCCAAAGCTGCTTTCAAGGAATGAGTTTTCTCTCACCCCACTCACCCTCCTTATGTATGTTCACTGAGTTGGCTGATTTTAGTGTTTAAGTACTCAGCATTAAAAACTGCTTAATTGTCAGTGTTGTTTCTTTTTAAACAACTCAAATGATTTTTTGTGTGCATCTGCATGTGAGCAACATGGAGAATGCTGAGCTTTCATAAAAGTCTGGAGTGGTGGACTGCCTTATTTAAACCAATAAGATTGTAAAGTATTGTAGGCAGAGACCACTTTCCATACTTCTTTGTATTCTTCACAATGCCATGAATATAGGGGCTCAATATGGATGTGTTGAGAAATGCAGTTTGTGGTTTTCCCATTGCATATTGGCTGTGGCTCTCAAAAAGGCTCCCACACAAACTCACTCCTCATAATGGCTTTTGGTTTTTGTTAGGACTGTTCAGAACAATAAAACTGCTTCAAAAAATTGAAGCTTGTAAAAATCTAACCTTAATACTAATTTCAGGCGGGTTCCTTGCAATGACTTGCAGCTGTGATTGTCATTCTGCCGTGGGGAAAGTGTCAGCAAGACCAAGAATAGTAGCAGTCTGTCAGGTCCCTGTTTTTGACGTTCTCATCTAAAATGTTAATTAAGAAGTTGCTATGCAGAGAAATAAAATAAAAGTCAAGAAAAGTAGCAAAGGCAAAGGTACAATTATGTTAGTATTAAAATATGAAATTTGTTTTCTTGCATTGCACATGGGCTCCATGCTACTCATTTCAGCTATAAACATGTAAATAGCAAAGAGATAAATAGTGATGCCTACCAAATGAAAGGGTGTTGGATTTTTGATAAATGCCTTTTCTGTATCAATTGATATGATTATTTGATTTTTGTCTTTCAATTTGTTTATGTGATGTATCACATTTATTGATTTGTGGATATTGTACCAGCCTTGCATCCCAGGAATACACTGAGTAGCCAGATTATTATGGTCTCTGAACGCATAATAATCTGGCCACTCAGTGTGTGTGTGTGTGTGTGTGTGTGTGTGTGTGTGTGTGTGTGTGTGTATTAGAGGCCCAGTGCATGAATTCGTGCATGGGTGGGTTCTGGCCAGCCTGGCCAGGGAGACGGGACATGGGCAGTTGGCCGGCCTGCCTGCTGGTCGAACTCAGGGGACAATTTTGCATATTAACCTTTTATTATATAAGATATACACTGAGTGGCCAGATTACTATGCATTCAGAGATCATAATAATCTGGCCACTCAGTGTAAATCCCACTTGGTCATGATGTATGATCTTTCTAATGTAATGCTGGATGTGATTTGCTAGAATTTTGTTGAGGATTTGAGCATCTAGGTTCATCAGGCATATTGGCCTGTAATTCTCTTTCTTTGCAGTGTCTTTATCTGGTTTTCAGATTAGGGTAATGCTGGCTTCATAGAAAGAGCTTGGAAGTGTGTCTTCCTCTTGAATTTTTTTGGAATAGTCTGAGAAGGACTGGTTTTAGTTTTTCTTTGAATGTTTGATAAAACTTCCCTGTGAAGCCATCTGGCCCAGGCTTTTGTTTGCTGGAAGATTTTTCATTTCTTCTTCAATTTCCTCTTTAGTTATCAGCCAGTTGAGATTTTTTGATTCTTCTTGATTGAGTTTTGGAAGGTTGTATTTTTTAAGGAGTATGTCCATTTCCTCCAGGTTGTTTAGTTTGTTGGAATAGAGTTGTTCATAGTATTTCTGTGGTGTCTGTTGTTATTTCACCTCTTTCATTTCTGATATTGTTTATTTGGGTCCTCTCTTTTTGCTTCTTGGTGAGCCTGGCTAGAGGTTATAAATCTTATTTATCCTTTCAAAGAACCAATACTTGGTTTTATTCATCTTTTGTATTTTTTTTTTATTTTGGTCTCTATATCGTTTATTTCTGCTCTGATCTTTATTATCTCCTTCCTTCTGCTCACTCTGGGATTTTCTTGTTGCTCTTTTTCTAATTCTTTAAGTTGTAGAGTTAGATAATTTATTACCAGTTTTTCTTTCTTACTTTCTTTTTTATTTCTTTGAGGTAGGCTTGTAATGCTATGAACTTTCCTCTCAGGACTGCTTTCACTGTGTTTTGGATTGTTGTGTTTTCATTGTCGTTTGTTTCCAGGATGTTTTTCATTTCTTCTTTGATCTCTTTGGTAACCCAATCATTGTTTAATAGCATGCTATTCAGCCTCCAAGTGTTTCAATTTTTGTTATTGTTTTTGTCTTAGTTGATTTCTAATATTATGCCATTGTGGTGTGAGAAGATGCTTGATATGATTTCAATCTCCTTGAATTTGGAGAGACTTTGCCTGTGACCCAATATGTGGTCTATCTTTGAAAATGCCCTATGTACACTTGAGAAGAATGTATATTCTGTAGCTTTGGGGTGAAATGTTCTGAAGATGTCAATTAAGTCCATCTGATCTAGTGAGTCATTTAGGATTGGTGTTTCTTTGCTTATTTTTTTGTCTAGAGGATTTATACAATGATATCAGTGGGGTATTAAAGTCCCCTACTATGAATGTATTGTTGTCAATTTCTCCATTGATATCTTCCAGGAGTTTTTTTATGTATTTGGGTGTTCCTGCATTTGGTGCGTATCTGTTTACCAGGGTTCTATCCTCTGGTTGTACTGATCCCTTTAGTGTTATAAAGTGGCCTTCCTTATCTCATGTTATGGCCTTCACTTTGAGGTATATAAGTATTGCTACCCCAGCTTCTTTTTTAATTTCCATTTACCTGAAAGATATTTCTCCATGCCTTCACTTTCAGTCTGTGTGAGTCTCTTATTCTGAAGTGATTCTCTTGTAGGCAGCATATACACTGAGTGAACACATAATAATCTGGCCACACAGTGTATATATATATATATATATATATATATATATATATATATATATATATATATATAGGCCTGGTGCATGAATTCATGCATGGGTGGTGTCTGGCCAGCCTGGCCGGGACATGGGTGGTTGGCTGGTCTGCCTGTTGGTCAAACTCTTGTTGGTCAAACTCCTGTTTGAGGGGACAATTTGCATATTAGCCTTTTATTATATAGGATATACACTGAGTGGCCAGATTATTATGCATTCAGAGATCATAATAATCTGGCCACTCAGTGTATATGGATCATGTTGTTTTTTATTCATTCATCCATTTGATGTCTTTTGACTAGAGCATTTAGTCCATTTATGTTTAAAGTTATTATTGATAGGTACTTATTTGTATCCATTTTTATTTTTTGTGCCTTTGTTTCTTCTTCCTTTCTTCTTCTTCTTCTTCTTCTTCTTTTAATAACAGTCCCTTTAGCACTTCTTGCATTGTTGGGCTATACTCCTTTAGCCTTTTTTTGGCTGTGGAACTCCAGATTTCCCCTTTAATTTTGAATGATAGCTTTGCTGGATAGAGTATTCTTGGATTCAGTCCCTTCTTTTGCATCACTTTGTATACTTCCTTCCATTCCTTTTTGGCTTGATGTGTTTCTGTTGAGAAATCATTTGATAATCTAAAGGAGGATCCCTTGTAGGTAACTTTCTGTCTCTGTCTTACAGCCTTTAAGATTCTCTCTTTGTCACTAACATTTGCCATTGTAATTAAGATATGTCTTGGTATGTGTCTTTTTTGGCTCATCTTGTTTGGGAGTCTGTGCTTGTGTGACTTTTCTTCCTCCAATCAGGTATGTTTTCTGACATTATTTCTTTAAATAGGTTTTCTAACCCTTGCTCCTCTTCTTGTCATTTTGGCACCCCTATTACATGTATTTTGCTTTATTTCATGTTGTCCCAAAGTTCCTTTAGGCTCTCCTCCTGTCTTTTTTTCCCTCTAATTGCAGGCCAGATTGGGTGTGTTTTGCTTCCCTCTTCTGATTCGCTAATTTGGTCCTCTGCTTCTCCTAGTCTACTGTTGAAAGATTTCATAGTGCTTTTTATTGTAGCTATATCATTCTTTATTTACTCTTGATTCTTGCATAGGTTGTTGATTTTTTCATCCATCCAGTTTATGAACTGTGTGACTCTTATTCTGAATTCTTTTTCTGACGTATTGCAAAGCTCTGTTTCTTTTAGTTCCTTTTCTGGTGCTTCCTCCTTTTCTTACCTTTGAGGGTTGTTTTTCTGTCTGCCATTTTTGCTCTCACCAAAGGTTCTAGGTGTTGAGTTGTGTGAGTCCTGTGGCTGCAGTGGTGGGCTTGGTGGCAGGTTACACAGTCGTGACAGTGACTGCTCCTTGGGCAGTCAAGGGTGCTGGCTGCTCCTCAGGGAGTGGCTGCTCCACAGGTGGTCACAGCAGCTGCTGCTCACACAGCTTTTCATGGGGTTACATGCAGCACCTGATCCTTAGGCGGGCATGGGTGGCAGCTGCTCCTCAGCTGGCTTTTTGCATGGTTGCTGGCCATGGCTACTCATAGGGTGGTCACAGGTGGCTGTTGCTCACATGGATTTTTGCATGGGCACAATGGTGGCTTCTGGCACTGTCACAGTGCCTGGGGCTAAACCTTCAGGCCTGTGGGAGGGGAGTGCATTCCAGAGCTCACAGGAGCCTGTGGCTGAGGAGGCTTGAGTCCCGGTGACTGTGGGTCTGCATCTGAGGCAGAAGGTCCTTGGCCGGAGTGGCTGTAGGGTCCCTGGTGGTGTCTGAGAGCACCTGAGTGGAGGTGAGGCTGGGCTCTCAGTCACAGCAACAGCTGGCCACCCCAGGAGTGATTACAGTGATAGCAAAGGCTGCCTGGCTAGGTGAGCCCAGTCCACCAGCCCCCAAAAGTCCTGTGGGATCTAACTGACACACACACACACACACACACACACACACACACACACACTCTACGTCCACATACTCCTGTTTCTCTCCTTCACTCACTTTCACTCACTCCCACTCTCTTCCTCACTGCCATTCTCCCAGCCTCCATCTTCTGATCCTGGTTAGGTGATTTTTACTGTTAATTAGTATGGTTGAACACATAAAAATACTTTTATAATATCAGGATTTAAAATCTGAAGACTGTTATTTCTAAGTCTCATTTACTAAAATTGTATGTTTATTTCAGTGTTTATATGGTGGTTATAGTTTATGTTTAAGGTTAATTCTTTCCAGAATAATGAAGCACCCAGAAAATATTTGAACATGTACTTATCTATTAAACAAATAATGGTGTCATTTATAGTCAGAGCTGGCTTTGACTGGGAAGTAGATACTGTCAGAAACAACGAAGCCTGGATGAAATTGAAGTTTAGCCTCCAACCTTTAATGAGAGGATGAAATTTCAATTATCTTAAGATTATGGGAGGAGGAGCCAAGATGGCGGCGGAGGTGAACAGCTGATCTGCTGCCTCGCATGGCAGTTTTGGAAATACAACTAAAAGATGGACTGGTGAGTGTGGTGACTCCTGCTCGCGTATCCCCAGGCCAGGCGGCTGCTCCTCTCAGTCAGCACCTCAGCCGGGGCCATGAGCTTGTGGGCGCCGCGGCAGCTGCTGTGGCGGCGGCCGTGGACTCGGCGCAGCGGCTCTCGGTGAAGGAAGAGACCATCTTTCTGCAGGACGGGCCCATCCGCGTCACCGACCTGGCCCAGCTCCCCACTGAGATCCTCGGGGGGGCCCCGGAGACCGCCAACACCGACTTAGAGGATTCTTAGGACTTCCTGTCTTACACTCAAGTCCTCTAGCCATTTTGAGAGAGGAGAACCAAGAAGGCAGCAAAGTTAAACAAAGGAACTTCGCCGTGCACAGCAATTTCAAGGATTTAACTGGAGGACACAGCGTCTGCCACCCAGAACCACAGGAGAGCTGGCTGAATGGTGGATTTACAGCTAAGAGAGAAGAGGAAAGAGCAAACTCTGGAGGGGCTGAGGTGCGGAGGCGCGTGGGTCGGGCTGGGGGCGGGGGAAGGGATGTGTGGCTTTTGTTCCAACCCTAGGGGAGATTAGCTCCCCAGACGCCTGAGGGGAGAGGCTGGACTCTCAGCCTTCGTGTCGGAGAGTGGGAGTGACTTCCTTGCAGAGGTGCGCCCAGCAATCAGTGTTAGCTGCGCTGGAGTGCGGAACGAGGGGGCTTAGAAACGTGGAAAGCAGAAAAAGCAGACTTGCAGCCAGTGCGGTTCGCCACGCCATGGCCTGGTGGCGCCCTGAGGCCCCGCCCCGCCCTGAGACTCGCCCCGCCCTGGGACCCGCCCCGCTAATTTTGCAGGTCCGCCCCGCACGTTTTGCAGGCCCACCTGGGCTCCAAGCAACGGCTTTTGCATGTGGGTGGCCTGCCCTATGGCAGCTTGACCAGATAAACTGCGGTTCTAGTCGGACTGCTCCAGGGATGCTCAGACAGGAGGAGGAAACGGCAGTTTTTGCTGTAATTCCTGCTGAGTGGCCTCAGGCAGTAGCTGACCTACACTCCATTGGAGACCCAGAAACAAGGGCATCTGGTGGTCGGTGTGAGATGACACCAGATTTCAACCACTCGCATAAGGGACACATTCAAGAGGCAGACTCAGTGAGCGCCAAAGCCTTGCTGCACCAAGACCCGGCCCATAAATGTGTCTCCTACACAGCAACTCTTCCTTTATAGACACAGAGGATCCGCACGGCCAATTGGCCTGGAGGACAATTCCTCCCAGCGACACCAACAACAATCAAGACTTAACTATATAAAGGAGGACCAAGATGGAGGCATAGGAGGGAAGCCTGATTGTTGCCTACCACAACAATTTTGAGTCTACGACGGGAGAGCAGAGCAGACACCATCCAGAACCACCGGAGGGCTGGCTGAGCAGATGCTCTACAACTAGAATAAAAGAGAGGGGTACTCGGGATGAAGCTGATGCCGGAGACCCAAAGATCACACTTTAAGAACTACGGCTCAGGCGACACAATGGCGGCCTGGAACGTGCTCGGCGCAGTTCCCCCGGCGGTCTCCGGCTGAGGGGAAGGCCCCACTCGCTGCCGAGCACGGACAGACGAGCCACTGGGAGATATGGGGTGGGAGACTCCGCGCTTGCTGACCTCCGAGTCCTTCAAGAATCTCAACGCCCCGGAAGCGGCCAGGTGCGCACGCTCGGCGACCGGCCACCGCTGCAGACCCAAGGGCCGACGCAGCCACCCCGGACCAGCCTGCCGCCTCGCACCGGGCACACCAGAGCTTCGCTGAGCCCGCCGCCCAACAAGTTCTGCGGCGGCTGCCCTGGAGCTCTGAGAAAATGGCCGAAGGAATTGCTGAGATGGAATTGACCAACAGGAAATGGGATCAAGAAGACGAAACCCTGCTGGGTCCCGGATCCGGGTGAAGCCGTGCACCGCTGGGTCCGGGTGAGGCTAGGAACTGGGTCAGGGTGAGGCTGGGTCCCGGGCCTGGGTGAGGCCACGTGCCCCTGGGTCCGTGTAAGGCCACGCGCCCCTGGGTCCGGGTGAAGCTGGATCCCGGGTTCGGGTGAGGCCGTGTGCCCCTGGATCCGGGTGAGGCTGGGTCCCAGGCCCGGGAGAGGCAACGTGCCCCTGGGTCCGGGTGAGGCCATGCGCCCCTGGGTCCGGGTGAAGCTGAATCCTGGGTCTGGGAGAGGCTGAGTGCCCCTGGATCTGGGTGAGGCTGGGTCCCGGGTCCGGGTGAGGCCCTGGGCCCCTGGATCCGGGTGAGGCCACGCGACCCTGGGTCTGGGAGAGGCCACGCGCCCCTGGGTCCGGGTGAGGCCGCGCGCCCCTGGATCCGGGTGAAGCTGGGTCCCGGGTCCAGGTGAGGCCGTGGGCCCCTGGATCCGGGTGAGGCCACGCGACCCTGGGTCTGGGAGAGGCCACGCGCCCCTGGGTCCGGGTGAGGCCGCGCGCCCCTGGGTCCGGGGGAAGCTACCTCCCGGGTCCGGGTGAGGCCATGTGCCCCTGGATCTGGGTTAGGCTGGGTCCCGGGCCCAGGTGAGGCCACGTGCCCCTGGGTCCTGGTAAGGCCATGTGCCCCTGGGTCCGGGTGAAGCTGGATCCCGGGTCCGGTTGAGGCCGTGGGACCCTGGATCCGGGTGAGGCTGGGTCCCGGGTCCGGGTGAGGCTGCGGGCCCCTGGATCCGGGTGAGGCTACGTGCCCCTGGGTCCGGGGGAAGCTACATCCCGGGTCCGGGTGAGGCCATGCGCCCCTGGGTCCGGGTGAAGCTGAATCCTGGGTCTGGGTGAGGCCGTGTGCCCCTGGATCCGGGTGAGGCTGGGTCCCGGGTCTGGGTGAGGCTGCGGGCCCCTGGATCCGGGTGAGGCCACGCGCCCCTGGGTCCGGGGGAAGCTCCATCCCGGGTCCGGGTGAGGCCGTGTGCCCCTGGACCGGGTGAGGCTGGGTCCCGGGCCCGGGTGAGGCCACGTGCCCCTGGGTCCTTGTAAGGCCATGTGCCCCTGGGTCTGGGTGAAGCTGGATCCCGGGTCCGGTTGAGGCCGTGGGCCCCTGGATCCGGGTGAGGCTGGGTCCCGGGTCTGGGTGAGGCCGTGCGCCCCTGGATCCGGGTGAGGCCACGCGACCCTGGGTCCGGGAGAAGCTAGATCCCGGGTCCGGGCGAGGCCGTTTGCCCCAGGATCCAGGTGAGCCTGGGTCCCGGATCTGGGTGAGGCCGTGGGCACCTGGATCTGGGTGAGGCCACGCGACCCTGGGTCTGGGAGATGCCACGCGCCCCTGGGTCCGGGTGAGGCCACGTGCCCCTGGGTCCAGGGGAAGCTAGATCCCGGGTCCGGGCGAGGCTGTGTGCCCCTGGATCCAGGTGAGGCTGGGTCCCGGGCCCGGGAGAGGCCACGCGCCCCTGGGTCCGGGTGAGGCCATGCGCCCCTGGGTCCGGGTGAAGCTGGGTCCCGGGTCCAGGTGAGGCCGTGGGCCCCTGGATCCGGGTGAGGCCACGCGACCCTGGGTCTGGGAGAGGCCACGCGCCCCTGGGTCCGGGAGAGGCCGCGCGCCCCTGGGTCCAGGGGAAGCTACCTCCCGGGTCCGGGTGAGGCCATGTGCCCCTGGATCCGGGTTAGGCTGGGTCCCGGGCCCGGGTGAGGCCACGTGCCCCTGGGTCCTTGTAAGGCCATGTGCCCCTGGGTCTGGGTGAAGCTGGATCCCGGGTCCGGTTGAGGCTGTGGGCCCCTGGATCCGGGTGAGGCTGGGTCCCGGGTCCAGGTGAGGCCGTGCGCCCCTGGATCCGGGTGAGGCCACGCGACCCTGGGTCCGGGAGAAGCTAGATCCCGGGTCCGGGCGAGGCCGTTTGCCCCAGGATCCAGGTGAGCCTGGGTCCCGGATCTGGGTGAGGCCGTGGGCACCTGGATCTGGGTGAGGCCACGCGACCCTGGGTCTGGGAGATGCCACGCGCCCCTGGGTCCGGGTGAGGCCACGTGCCCCTGGGTCCAGGGGAAGCTAGATCCCGGGTCCGGGCGAGGCCGTGTGCCCCTGGATCCGGGTGAGGCTGGGTCCCAGGCCCGGGAGAGGCCACGCGCCCCTGGGTCCGGGTGAGGTCATGCGCACCTGGGTCCAGGTGAAGCTGAATCCTGGGTCTGGGCGAGGCCGTGGGCCCCTGGATCCGGGTGAGGCCATGCGACCCTGGGTCTGGGAGAGGCCACGCGCCCCTGGGTCCGGGTGAGGCCACGCGCCCCTGGGTCCGGGGGAAGCTACATCCCGGGTCCGGGTGAGGCTGTGTGCCCCTGGATCCGGGTTAGGCTGGGTCCCAGGCCCGGGTGAGGCCACGTGCCCCTGGGTCCTGGTAAGGCCATGTGCCCCTGGGTCCAGGTGAAGCTGCATCCCGGGTCCGGGTGAGGCCGTGGGCCCCTGGATCCGGGTGAGGCTGGGTCCCGGGTCCGGGTGAGGACGTGCGCCCCTGGATCCAGGTGAGGCCACGCGACCCTGGGTCCGGGAGAAGCTAGATCCCGGGTCCGGGCGAGGCCGTGTGCCCCTGGATCCGGGTGAGGCTGGGTCCCGGGCCCGGGAGAGGCCACGCGCCCCTGGGTCCGGGTAAGGCCATGTGCCCCTGGGTCCGGGTGAAGCTGAATCCTGGGTCTGGGCGAGGCCGTGTGCCCCTGGATCCGGGTGAGGCTGGGTCCTGGGTCTGGGTGAAGCTAGATCCTGGGTCCGGGTGAGGCCGTGTGCCCCTGGATCCAGTTTAGGCTGGGTCCCGGGCCCGGGTGAGGCCACGTGCCCCTGGGTCCGGGTAAGGCCACGTGCCCCTGGGTCCGGGTGAAGCTGGATCCCGGGTCTGGGTGAGGCCGTGGGCCCCTGGATCCGAGTGAGGCTGGGTCCCGGGTCCCGGTGAGGCCGTGCGCCCCTGGATCCGGGTGAGGCCACGCGCCCCTGGGTCCGGGAGAAGCTAGATCCCGGGTCCGGGTGAGGCCATGCGCCCCTGGGTCCGGGTGAAGCTGAATCCTGGGTCTGGGCGAGGCCGTGTGCCCCTGTATCCGGGTGAGGCTGGGTCCCGGGTCCGGGTGAGGCTGCGGGCCCCTGGATCTGGGTGAGGCCACGCGCCCCTGGGTCCAGGGGAAGCTCCATCCCGGGTCCGGGTGAGGCCGTGTGCCCCTGGACCGGGTGAGGCTGGGTCCTGTGCCCGGGTGAGGCCACGTGCCCCTGGGTCCGGGTAAGGCCACGTGCCCCTGGGTCCGGGTGAAGCTAGATCCCGGGTCCGGGCGACGCTGTGTGCCCCTGGATCCAGGTGAGGCTGGTTCCGGGCCTGGGAGAGGCCACGCGCCCCTGGATCCACTGGGCCAAACCGGTTAGGGCGATGGTGGGTTTTGTTGGTTTGTTTTTGAGGGCACAACCTTCTGAAAAGAAGAGGAGAGAGGACAATGCATCTGTGGAATGTTGAAGTGGCTGATCTGATTTGATGACTGGGTTGTTACTGATTAGTCAGAGGAAGTAAAGCCAGAAGAAGTGGAGCCATATGGGATTAGGCCTTAGCAATCATTTCATAAATTATGTAAATGTTTAACCAACATGCTGTATACTTGAAACTAATATAATGTTAAATGTCTACTGTAATTAAATTAAATTTTTTTATATAGTCTGCTCTATATGCAGAAAGGGGGAATACCATTTAGGGAAGAGCTATCTGGTGATGGTCCCCAGGGTGGATGGATGCTCTAGGGCTTTCAGGGTAGGTTGAGTAGCAGTATCAGAGAAACCAGGAGCAAACTGCTGCAGGAATACACATGTGCCATTTGTGGGCCTGGACCAGAGTGGAAGGGAGTTGACAATATGGTGGAATAATCTGTTAACTCCACTCAGGTCAGACAGTGAGTGCATAAATTTTCTTGGCAAATTTAGTCTAGAAACACACTCATAAACAATCTTGGTCTCTCCTTTTCCTCCACCTCAAAACAACTATTGAGTACTGACTACCCTCTCCTCTGCTGCACCTCTAAGATTTAAAACTACACTGGAATAATTTTCTCATTGCAGAATGATAATGACTATGGCCTGAGGCCTCCTAACCTCCCCCAGGTCTGTATGGTAGTCTAAATCTCTCCCACTTCAGGTATCTGTGTGGCCATAAGAACACTGTATGAGGACAGAAGAAGCTACTTTTATTAATATTAATATTAGCTGTTTTGAAGAGGTCATAGTGTTTTGTTTGCTTGTTGATTATAGATTTATTGGTGTTATTATTGTCTTAAATATATGTTACTAAAACCTTTTTCATTTTGCACTCCTACAATAAAATACTTTAGCATCCTCCTCGATATAGGTATGTTTATTTTTAATTATGTATTTTCTTATGTTAATAGTTATATTTTAGTGAGAATAAAAGAATAAATATGTTTTATGATTCATAAAATCTTGGTTTATCACCCTGTAATGCAATGATTTGAACTTCAAGTTATAAATTGGGCTTATTTACATAAGATATTTAAACCTGTCATAACTAGAAAAGATACCCCAAAGTGAAAGCAGGTCTAGGTGGAGGACATGCATCTCAAGCTGCTTCTACTAAATCATAACATGCTTTTTATCCATCCCCTTCAGTAATTACATAAAATTTTAGTTGAATATGTCTGGTAATTTTCCAATTTCCCTGAAGTCAAACAGATGCTCTTTCAACTAATCAGAACTTGTTACCTTTTAACATTTTTAATAAATGGGTTTATCAACCACTGAAACTCCTTTTGGAGGATTTTTAAAGATGCTAGAAAAAGTTTCCAAGTTTCTTAAATATATAAGTGACAAAACACATGGCTTCTGGTCCTAAAATAATAAAATGGAATCATTTCCAGACATTTGTTTTCACGGTGTTCTCTTTAAAGATAGCATTTTTTCCTTTTCTTTGATTTTTCAACATTTCCAATTGCAGTTTACATTTAATATTATTCTGTATTAGTTTCTGATGTGCAGCAAAGTAATTTAGAAAATTATGAACTTTACAGTTGGTACCCCGATGCTTCAAGTACCCACCTGGCCTCATACATAGTTATAGTGATACTATGGGCCCGGTGCGCAAATTCGTGCATGGGTGGGGTCTGGCCGGCCTGCCCCAATTGGAGCCGATTGGGCCGGGCTGGCCAGGGAAAGAGGCCACAGGTGGTTGGTCAGCCAGCCCCGCCCCTGGTTGAACTCCGGTTGAACTCCCAGTCGAACTCCCAGTAGAGGGGAAATTTGCATATTAACCTTTTATTATATAGGATTATTGACTATATTGCCTGTACTGTAATCTACATCTCTGTGACTATTCTAATTATTACCAATTTATACTGCTTAATTTCTTCACCTTTTTCTCCCAGCTCCCCCTAAGCCCTCCCCTTTGACAATTGTCAGTCTGTTCTCTGTATCTGTGAGTCTGTTTCTATTTTTTTTTTGTTGATTTTGTTTAGATTCTACATATAAGTGCAATCATATGGTATTTGTCTTTCTCTGTCTGACATTTCACTTAGCATAATACCCTCTAGGTCCATCCATGCTGCTACAAAAGGTAATATTTCATTCTTTTTATGGCCAAGTAGTATTCCATTTTATAAATGTATCACTGCTTTTTTATCCACTCATCTACCCATGGGCACTTGGGCTGCATCCAAATCTTGGCTATTGTAAATAGCATTGCAATAAACTGGTGGATATATTCTTTCACATTAGTGTTTTCAGTTTCTTTGGGTATATTTGCAGAAGTGGAATTGCTACTCAAAAGGCAGTTCCATTTTTAATTTTTTGAGGAACCGCCACACTGTTTTCCATAGTGTTTGCACCAATCTAAAGCAGGTTTGTTTGTTTTTTAAGTCGTTGTAATGTCATCTTTACACTGAAGGGAATGTATACATTTACATCTAATAAAAGTTTGTATTAGAAAGAGAAACTATAATTTTCTTACTGATAACTTGCTTTTCATTGTTAGAATTATATTAAATGTTATCTATATTTGATTTGTAGAAACTTAAACGAACTTTGCACATATCACCTGCAAAACACTGCAATTCATAGAACTCAGATAGATACTGACTACATTCCTCATCTGCATTGGTGAAGTGGAACCACCGGATGTATGGACTGAATGAAGAAGCTGGACTTAATCCTTATAATTATTTCATTTATATTTTAATATATGAAAATACATAAAAAATATGTTTACATGTTTTTCAACACTCCAGTTGATTATCTTTTGTTATATGTACTTTACTTTTAGAGCACGTTTAGGTTCATTCAATCATCTTTGTATCTATCTTGACAATCACTATGTTAAATGAATGGTAGGGTGATAGCAAAAGTATAAAACTGACTTCTTATAGCTGCATTTGGAATCAATGGAGAGACCTTAAAAGGAAGACCATTAGCAGTGACATTTTAAATTTTAGTAATTTTGAATTTGCCTGCATATTGCAAAACATCCAATTTCCCCTAAAGCTTCATTAAATAATTGCTGGGTCTTCCTGAGGACATCTATCATATTTATAAATCATTTTGTCAAGTTCTCCTCCATGCTCTCCTTGTTGGGCTTGTTATCCAAGCAGTCACCCAAAGGAGATGCGTTGCCATTGTCCTCAGGGCTACTGTACTTGGTGAAGATGTTGATTCTTTTCCCAGAGCTCTGCATCCTGGGGTTCCCTTAAGATGCCAACATTTGAAATGTATTTTGGAGGAAAACAAGTAACTTAAGACAATAATTTGGTTGAAATAATAACATGAGCCAAATGAAATATCCCCATTGTTATTTGTGTCCCTTAAGAATTTTTTCTACTTTCATAATTTTTAATTTCAAATTTTTTTTCAGCCAAGTGTTTTTGCCCAATACTATTTGTAATATTGAGGATTTAGAGACAACATTTAAATTGCTGCCACATTTTCTCTATTATGAACTATACAGAGTACAATTATTTCATTGGCAGAAATTGCATTGGAAGGAAGAAAACCAAGAAAAAATAGAAATATATCTATTCACTAACAAATTCTGTTAAGAAACAAAATAATTAAAATTTGCATAAATAGTTATAAAACTGGCTGACAATGAGCCCAAATTATTAATACAGGAAAAATATAGAATTTGAGAAATATTTATTTTGTTTTTAAGAAATCATCTACGCAAACCAAGACAAGTTGTTAATTCTCATCACTGCTATTTTGTTTTGAATTAAATTCCTTATAATAAAACTATTTTAAAACAAATTAACTGGAAGAAACAATCTTTTCTCCAGTCCTGAGTCAGTTTCTCTCACTCAAGTTTTGAAGCTACACTCCTTGGGTCCTGGTCATTTACAGAGCATCCTATGAAAACAGGTCTTTACTTCAGGATCCCAGGAAGTGTTGGCCAATCACTGTGGCCTACTTGATGCTGTCAGATTTTCCTTCAGGAAGCTCTTCCCAACTATTCTTTCTTCTCCTTCAAGACTTAACAGAGGACCTAGAAGTTTGATTGAATTGCATATGGGTCAGCATTGGAAGCCTCTAGGTTGAATAGCATTTTGTAACTTGAGAAAACACAATTTAAAATACATATTATAAAATAGCATTTATAATTAAAAAAACAACAACACATTTACAGTTGTTTAATTCTGCCAACACACCTGTGAGGTAGTCAGAGGAAAATTAGTTTGACCATTTTACAGATGAGAAAAATGAATATTCGAGCTGAAAGAAAACTTCAATATAATTTAAAAATCCAATTCTCTCATTTTCATGGTACATAAGGTAGTCCAGACAATTTCATACATTTAAAATACAGCCCTAACCAGTTTGGCTTAGTGGATAGAGTGTTGGCCTGTGGACTGAAGGGCCCCAGGTTTGATTCCGGTCAAGGACATGTACCTTGGTTGCGGGCACATCCCTAGTAGGGGGTGTGCAGGAGGCAGCTGATTGATGTTTCTCTCTCATTGATGTTTCTAACTTTCTATCCCTCTCCCTTCCTCTCTGTAAAAAAATCAATAAAATATATTTTAAAAAAACACACACAAAAAAAAACAACAGACATTCCATCCCCTTACTTGACGGAACGAACTCTTTCAGGGAAGCACAATATATATATACACATGTAAGGAGATATTTTATAAATATTAATCTATTGGTATCTATTGGTATGTACTGAAATGTATTACTAATTGAGCCAATGAAAACAAAGAAGCTAGCTTGCTGAATACAAAAGCTTAAAATTTGAAATTAGAAATGACAATAACTTTCTTACTCTCACCAGCAAGTCATTTCTCAATTTTGTTTTGGTTTCACAATGTTTGAAATACCCAGGTTTACCAGGTGTGGTTAGCTGATGTCTAAGATAGTCCCCAAAGATCCTTGCTTCCTGGTACCCCTGTCTTTGTGTAATTTCCTTCTTGAATATAAGCTAGACCTAGTGACTTGCTTCTAATAAACAGAACATGGCAAAGGCAAGAAGTGTCACTTCTCACATCTATATATATAAAAAGTCAGTGACCGTCATGTGGTAACAACCAGAATGACCGGTTGCTATGACGCCCACTGTGGCCAGCGAACCACCCAATCAGGGGGTGGGGCTGGCCAGCCAACCTCCCGCGGCCCCTCCCCCTAGCTGCCCTGCCCCTGATAGGCCTCTCCCACCTGATCATGGGGCAGGGCTGGCCAGCCAACTGCCTGTGGCCCCTTCCCCTGGCTGGTCCCACCTCAATGGGCCCCACCATCCAGATCGGCTCGTGGCCCCTCCCCCAAGCCAGCTCCATCCCAATCAGCACCCCCACTCTGATGAGGGGCAGTGTTGGCTGGCCAACCTCCCACAGCCCCTACCCCAGCCACTGGCCCCCAATCAACCCCCAGCCCCATTCAGGGATGGGACCAGATGGCCCACCACCCACAACCCCTCCCCATGGCCAGCTCTGCCCCCAATTAGACTCCCTACCCCAATTTGGGGTGGGGCCCGCCAGCAATCACCCAGAGCCCCTCCCCCAGCCGGCCTGGCCCTGATCAGACCCCAATTGGGGCGGGTCGGCCGGCCTACCTCCCACCATCTGCTTCTCCTGACAGGCCCGGCCCCAATCTGCCCCGATTGGGGTCAGGCCGGCCAGACCCCACATGTGCATGAATTTGTGCACTGGGCCTCTAGTCCTATCTAATAAAGAGGGGATATGCTAATTGACTGCCCTGCCCTCAAAGATGGCGGCACCCATAGCCACAAGATGGTGGCACCGAGTCCCCTCAGACCCACCAGGGTGGCAGGTGCATGGCAAGGCCAGGCCCGCCCCAAGGCGGGCTCGGCCACTTCATGCGTCTGCCTCTGGAGTCCCCCAGTCCCCTCAGCCTCCCAGCTGCCCAGGGATGGCCCAGGGCACAGGCAAGCCTTGGATTGCAGCTGCCCAGCAGCCAAGGACCGCCTGAGGCTCAGGTAACCAGGGCCAGCCGAGGCTTGTGCTGCTGGCAGTGGCAGCAGCAGGGGTGTGATGGGGTGTCCCCTTCCCCTGATTGCTGGGTCGCCTCCCACCCCTGAGGGCTCCCAGACTGTGAGAGGGGGCAGGCCAGCCTGAGGGACCCCGCTCCTGTGCATGAATTTTCATGCACCGGGCCTCTAGTAAGGTGATAAAAGACCTGCGACTTCTTTCATTTTCTCTTACTCTTCTTACTTGCTTGCTCTTGGGAAGCCAGCTGCCATGTTGTGAGGTGTCCATTGGAGAGACCCACATGGCAAGGAATTGAGAGAGGCTTCCAGTCAATAGTCTTTGAGGAAATGGATCTTGCCAACAATTAGGCAAGTGAACTTGGATGCTTTAGATGACTGTAGCCCTTGCCAACACCTTGGTTGCAGCCTGGGAAAGAGCCAGGGAACCAGTTAAGCTGTTCAGGGATTCTTGACCTATAGGAACCATGAGATAACAACTGTTGTTACTTTAAGCTACTAAATTTGGGAATAACCTGTTATGAGGCAACTAATAACTAACACACCAGGCAAACAACTGTAAAAGGCAATGGTTTTCTAACATCTCTCCTTGTAATCTCTGCATTCTTCTGAATTAGGAAGAAAAGGCAGGCAGGGTAAGTATTAGTGCATTTTCCCCATCAGTCAATAAGCCCACAGCATAAAGTGATGAGTATAATGTCTCCAGTGTTGTAGCCTATGTAATCAAACACATTTGAGCATGCGTGTTGCATTTATTACAACATAAACAATAAATACAAACTTTCAAAAAGTGAATTTTATGTAAATTGTTTGTGGACACCATGGAAGATGACAAATGTAGTGGAAGAGCCCAGGTTATAAAATTGGACTGACTTGTAATGCCTTGGTTTGGTGGAGTTTGTAACACACTAAGAACAAAGGCTTACAAAGATAGAAGGAAGAAGAGTGATCTGTTCTTTAGATGAACCCACATTTAAAATACCATCTTTCCAAAGTCTCTCCTCCACCCTCTATCTTTGATTTTGACATTGATAGAGAAGCTTTCAAGAGAGCAGCATATCTCAATCAGATGAAACAACTAATTTGAAGGAAAAATACATAATGAATGGCACTGACATGTGGTGACTGTAACAGCAACGCCTTCTGCCATTTTTCTCATGAAACATTTTATCTTGTCTCCCCCCCCACACCTTTATGTATTGCAAGTGTGTATGAGAGTGAAAACAAGAAAGAGAGTAAAACTGCCTCAGAAGTGTAAGGGGTACAGAAAAAGATGAGGCTGATGACAGGTGTATAAGGAGGAAGTAGGAGCACCCAGAGGGGATTGAATTCTTCCTCCATGTGCTCAGGTCTGGGTGTCCTGGTCCACAGGGTGAAAGAACACTGTCCTTCAAATCTCATGGAGTGCTTTGAATTAGTGCAGGACACTGCCTTGTTTCTTTTGCTACTTTGCTTCTCAATCTATGAAGACGAGTACAAGGAATGGCAAGGGCACCAACCCAACCTTTTGTCCCCCATTCAGCAATTGGCTGACATCCTCTTGGGCATTAAAAAGAAATATTTGACTTTACTAATAACTTATTGTAAATTATTATATAGCAAAGCATCAGTGCAAATATTTTTCAAGTAAAAAATTATGGATAAATCAATGATAAGAAGGAAAATACAAAACTGTACATAATCACTTTTTCTCTGTTCATTTTACTTTTAATATCCATGTTGTCAATGTGTTATAATTTTGACAGCATTTCAAATCAAAGCTATTTGACTGAAAACAAAAAAAAAAGCATTTGCCCAAACTTTATAGGTCATTTTACTCTTCAACATTTGTATTATGTAATGGAAAAACTAATGGCAAGAACTGGGAAGACCTGGTTTCTAGTTTTGGCTCTGGCAATAGTTTACCAGCTGGATCATAAACATCAGTATGGTTTTTGCAAGGCACTCTCCTTCCTATTATGTCCAAGCAAACTTTGCAACTTCTCACCATTTCCATGGCCATTGTCTTGTCTTAGTCATGTCACCTCCAATATGCACCACTGAAATAACTTCCTGGTGAGTCTGCCTGCTCATCCTCACCCCTTCCAATCTGTTCCTTCCCACACAGCTGTCAGAATGTATTTACATAAATAAATTAAGACATGCCACTCCCAATTTAAAACTCTCATGGTTTTGCACTGCCCACCTTTCTCATTTCATCTCTTGCTATCCCCATATCTGTCCACCACATGCTTGACAGTCGGTCTTCTATTAGTTCTTAGGCCAAGCTCTTTCTTACCTCAATTTCCTTTCTTCTTATCTCTGCCTAGAATGTGCTTCACTCAGTCCATCTTCCAAATCACTCCACAATTGGAATTTAATAAATATTAGTTAAAGTCAATAAATAAACCCAAAGTCTAAATTACTCCTTGTCATACTTTAATTTAAATATCAAGTCCTAAGAGAAGTTTTCCCAATCATTTTAACTAAAGGAACAACTCCCCCATGATTCTCACATATCCATATTTATTTTTTTTTAGCACTTACCACACTTGTGATTATTTTTTTCTTTTCTTTTTTGTTTACTTGTCGATTGTATATCTTTCCCATCAGAATCTAAGATAACTGAGAGCAGGCAACATTTCTGTCTTCTTCAGCATTATATTCTTAAGTACCGAGAACATAGGTTGATTTGTAACAAATATTTGTTGAAGAAAATGAATAAACCCAAATGCTACCATGTCTACCCCTACTTTCAAAGGCTGTCATAGCCTATTAGAGAAATACAACACTCTGCATGTCATCTTGATGTGGCTCCTTCTTTCTTCTCCAGCATGAAAAAAATTGCTTGCATTTCAAATGAAGCCATATTCTTTTGAGATTCTACTTTTTTTGCACACGAAGTGTTTGCCTAAACAGTGATGGGCAACCTTTTGAGCTTGGTGTGTCAAACTTCGCCAAAAAACTGAGCATAACTCGGGTAGTGTGTCACTTTGAGGAAAAAACTAACTCCAAGACTAGTCGCAAATGTTTCACCCTCAGGAGCAGCAAATGTTTCATCCTTGTCATGTGGCTGCGTGTCATCAGAAATGGCTACGCGTGTCAGTGCTGACACGCGTGTCATAGGTTCACCATCACTGGCCTAAAATGTCAACCACTACCTCCCCTGTATAATACCCTTGGCTAATTTTTATTTGTTCATCAAATAGAAATTCCTCTTGGAAGCCCTCTTTGATTACCACTCTGTCAGTCCTCTGCAGCTGCTGGTAAGTCAGGTTTCCTTCTGTTGTATCACATATCACATTCAGGTGAAATGTTTTCCCAACTCACATGTTTCTTTTTTGAGAGCCAAGATTATTTCTTATTACTCTCTTTGTTGTTGAGTACATAGCAGATGCTCAATAAAAGCTTGTAAATAAATATTAGTGAATGGCTGGCTCACTCTTTTTTAATGGTTTAGGAGTGTATGAGGTACCACTGATAAAGGCAATACTATAGAACTCAATCACACGCAGGAAATTACTCAAGTGCCATTTAGTACTAAACTAAGACATTCTATTACCATGACTTCAATTAATATTTTAAGCTGTGAAAGCTTTTGACTTTGCAAACCAGTGTCACTTAAGGTCACCCTTTCCAGAAATATTCTATATACCTTGGGTAGCGTCTAAGGCTATCCTAGTTTTGTCCTTATAAAAAAAAAAAAAGTAAAACCTGACTTACCTTTAGAGATCTGTTTTTTTAAATGGAATTGGCCACTTAAAAGGCATAAATGCATGACATGGTCAAGCTGAAGTCTGGGTATCATGTGAAGTCTTAGCTAAAAGAGTTTGGGACCTTAAGAAGTATCAGGCAAATGGAGAGGCTGAGAGTCCTTTGTGCTTGTTTGTCAGGTGTGGCTAATGGCCTATTTGCATCAGAATCACCAGGGCCTCTGGAGACACTGGGGTACTGAGCAAGCCTCTTGAGTGGGGACAGGAACCTACAGTTTACCTCAAGCTTAAAGTGATCTCACCTGAAGTCTCTCCCTGCCTTTGCAAAAGTCTTGGGGTAAACTTTCTTTCTTCTACCTTATAAAGCAAGAAAAGAATCACGTTGATCTGAAGTGGAGCCACATTTATCCTAGAAAAATATTAAAAATACTACCTATATCTGTCTATTTGTCTAATGTTTTTAAATTGTAAGATGTTGTCACTCACGGAAAACAGTAGTAAACAAGATAGAAAAATGTAAACTGTGTGTTTGGAAATGAGAAATGAGTCTTGTAAAGCAATGTTTCTCAAAAATCTATCCAAAAACCACCTGGAATTTTTTTGTTTCAAATATAGGTTCCCAGAACCCTGAAAGACACACAGAGGTGGAACCCCTTGGGGTGCAGCCTGGGAGTTGACATTTTTCATTAGCTCCCTGGTTGAGTTTTAAGCACACTCAAGTTTGAGAAGCCACACTGAAAGCATGGGGCTTTTTCATTAAAGAGTAGCAAGGCTATGGAGGTATAATCAGGACAAGTGTCCCTGGGAGCATGTAACCAGAAGATTTTGGCAAAATTGAAAAGGTAGTATATTAAAAAAAAAAAGAATGAAAGAAACTCAAGATACTGAATTAAAAGGGCTAAAGTTTATACAGTAGAAATAAAGCACTGATTAAAAAGGGTGGCCTATTTTTCCCATTATAGAGATAGGGTGTGTGGGCACAATTACCATCATCAAAGGGTTGTTTCCATGCATCACTAAATAAAAAGTGGCTCTGGGACCACAATCACCTATTATTAGAAATGTAATAGGCATATCTTGTTTTAAAGCCTATTTTTAATCTATCACCACCTGTAAAACTAGACTAAACAGATCAAATGTTAAGGCTATCTAAAAATACTCTGAGCAAAAACACAATTAGGGTTCTAATTAAAATTATCATTTAATAGGCTCTGTAGATAAGCCTGAAGAGATAAGTCCCTATCAGTGGCATTAAGTTCTAAGTGTTTATTAGACTTATAGTCTAAGCCATGTATTTTTGGACAATATAGAAATTATGTTGAACATGTTTCAAAACCCAAGTAATGATTGCAATTTATTTTCATTTAGAGAATCTTCTAAGTGCAGTGATTTCAGCAGACTAAACAATGTGTTGTTTGAAAATTTCTAGCTCATGAGATATCTTAGCTATCAGTCTATGCTCTCTAAGTTTTCAGATACCACTTCAGTAAGAACTCAGAGTATTTTTATCAAGGTTATTATGTTTGTGTCATATGCTGTAGGACAATGTAGAATCTCTTTATTTGATTATATATCATAGAAGCCACTCTCTGTGCAAAAAAAAAAAAAGTAAGTATTTTTAGATTTGGTTGACATTTCACTTTGTTTTTCTGTACTAACAAGGGAACCCAGTAGTGTAGTTTAAAAAAAACATATATGCTTTTTGGTATTAACATATGAAAGTGGTCACTGATGATTTTACTTATATGTGGAATTTAAAAAAACAAAACAGACTCACAGATTCAGAGAATGAACTCATGGTTTCCAGAGGGGAAGGCAATGGGGAAATGGATGAAAAAGGTGAAGGGAAACTTTAGAGGTATCTTAATTCTTTCACATCATCAGCCCTGCATATAATCCCATCAAGTAGATTTGTTACTTTTCCCCTCCAAATACACTTTAATTTCTTCTTGTCCTCTCTGTCTTCAATGACATCTTTGCCCAAGTCATCATCACATACTTTGCCTAATTAGTGTAAAAGCCTAAGTAGGTACCCTTATCTTTATTCTCTGCATTCACCAATACATTTCATACATGGTGATTTCATACATTCACCAATACATTTCATCCACAGTGATTATAAAACATAAGTTGTATCTTATGACTCCCCTGTTCAAAAGCCTTTAATGAGTTTTCATTGTTCTTAGAATGAAACCTAAAATCCTTAACAATGCCTTAAAAATTCAGCAGTAGCCTATCTGTCCAACATGACTTCTTGCCATGCTTTCCCTTGCTTGGATCCCTCTTTTAAGAGATCAAAGTCTTTCCATCCTTACTGCTTCCTAGCCCAGAGCAGTTCATCCTCCCTGCAGCACAACCTGCCTGACTAACTGTACCCATCCATCATTTCCTCAAAGAGGACTTCTCCCATTCCTCTTCTATCCAAATTGAATCCCTCTCTACTCATTTGATTAATTCAACATTCTTCTTTGCATTAGAAAATCCACAGGATGGGGACCATGAATATTTTGTACTGTAATTCTAAACCGAGCATAGTTCAGGAAAAAGTTATAGGCCAAATAAATAATTTAAAGAACAATTTCCATTGGTATCTCAATACAAAAATTAAAAATGTGAAGAGAAATAGAAACAAGTGGGTTTCCAGTTGCTTCTATGTCAGGTTATAGTTTTCCATAGAAGAGCTACAACTGAGTAGGAGTAATTCCAGGGACCCACTCCAAAGCTCATCATCATTAGCTCAAGAATGATTATTAAAACTACTTTTCCCTGGAAAAATGTTGGTATTTGTTCCTGAACTAATGCAGAAACAGATATTTTCTTATGGTGAAAGGTATTTTCATTAACCAAGTTATCTCCACATCCTTTTGATGCCATTGTAGTAACCTGGTTATTATGTAACAGCAATGGAGGAAAGACTAGATATAGGCAAGCCATTTATACAGCTTTGCAAAAAAGCTGCTTTTAACACTGTACAAGCCTGTTCTCTGCTCATTGATGGGGGAGGGGACTGGACAAAGGCAGTTTAGATGCATGCCCAGAAAGGTCTGAGAAGGTGAGGTGGAAGGTGTCTATCTGCCTGCCAGTCATACCTGGAAAAAAATTAGTGGCCAGGATGGGCATGGCCACTGCAAGTGCACAAAACCTGAATATTTAAATTTATCAACAAAGAAATGAACTCTCTCTCTTTCTCTCTCTCTCTCTCTCTCTCTCTCTCTCTCTCTCTCTCTCTCACACACACACACACACACACACACCAGGCCCTCCTGGGACTCCTATTGCTGGGGGCTTCATTCCCCTGTGCTCACGTGGTACACAGCCATGTGTGACTCCCACAATGAATTAATAGACTGAACCTGGACTGAATACTGAATGACACCTGGCTGCAACATGGAATGAAAACTCTGGACACTGGACTTGCTTATGGCTTTGCTGAACTCCCAGTTGCTCCTCTTTCAGCACTGGCTTGAGAGAAATGGGACATTGGAAACTGAGGAATGAACTCCACGCTCATAAAATCTTCTGTGGAGGCTTCTGAAAATTCTAATTTCAGCAGTGCCTCCTCAAGAACCCCACTCCCATGAACAATGGAGAAATCCCACTCATGTACTCCTCCAGCAGCACTTTGAAGTATATTAACAGAATTTTAAAAAGAACAGGCTTCTTAAGGGAATATTTTTTTATATGACACAAAGCACAAGCAGCAAAAGCTTCTGCACAGTAAAAACAACAGCCAATCAAAACAATGAAAAGGCAACCTACAAAATAGGAAAAAAATGTTTGCAAATCATATGTTAAAGGGGTTAATGTTCAAAATACATAAAGAACTTTTACAACTCAATAATGAAAGAACAATCTGGTTAAAATATGGGCAAAGGAACTTAAACATTTT
This sequence comes from Cnephaeus nilssonii, assembly GCF_951640355.1. NCBI lineage: Eukaryota > Metazoa > Chordata > Mammalia > Chiroptera > Vespertilionidae > Cnephaeus > Cnephaeus nilssonii. The sequence continues at coordinate 92,228,449 of NC_137079.1, read as the reverse complement.
CCCAAAGAAGACATCCAAATAGGCCAGAAAATACATGAAAAGATGTTCAACATCATTAATAATTAGGGAAATGCAAATTAAAACCACAATGAAATATCACCTCATACCTGTTAGAATGGTTATCATGAAGAAGACAAGAGAACTGTGGAGAAAAGGGAACCTTTGTGCTTAGTTGGTGGGAATGGAAATTGGTGTACCACTATAAAAACAGTATAGAGTTTCCTAAGAAAAAAAAAGGAAGAACTACTATATGATCCAGCAGTAGTCAAGTTGTAGAAACAACCTAATTGGTATCTGTCAATGGGTTAATGGATAAAGAAGATCACACACACACACACACACACACACACACACACACACACACACTAAAATGTTATTTAACTACTAGAGGCCCGGTGCACAAAATTCGTGCATGGGGGGTGTGTGTCCCTCAGCCCAGCCTGCACCCTCTCCAATCTGGAATCCCTCTCACAACCCAGACTGCTGGCTCCCAACTGCTAGCCTGCCTGCCTTCCTGATTGCCCCTAACCACTTCTGCCTGCCAGCCTGATCACCCCCTAACCACTCCCCTGCCAGCCTGATTGATGCCTAACTTTCCCCCTGCCAGCCCAATTGCCTCTAACTGCCCTCCCCTGCATGCCTGGTCACCCCTAACTGCTCTCCCCTGCAGGCCTGTTCCCCCTCCGATCTGCTCTCCCCTGCAGGCCTGGATCCCCCCCAACTGCCCTTCCCTGCAGGCCCGGTCACCCCTAACTGCCCTCCCCTGCAGGCTTGATCGCCCCCAACTGCCCTCCCTTGCAGGCCTGGTCCCTCCCAACTGTCCTCCCCTGCTGGCCATCTTGTGGCAGCCATCTTGTATCTATATGGGGGCAACCATCTTGTGTGTTGGAGTGACAGTCAATTTGCATATTACTCTTTTATTAGATAGGATGAGAAAGAAAAAAATTCTGCTGTTTGCTACAACATGGAAAGATATGGAGAGCATTATGCTTAGTGTGATAAGTCAGACAGAGAGAGAGACAAATCCTGTATGATATTACTTATGTGTGGAATCTTAAAAGGCCAAACGCATAGAAACAGAGTGTAGAATGGTGATTACCAGGGCTGGAGGTTGGGGTGGGAGAAATGAGGAGATGTTGGACAAAGGGTACAACCTTGCAGTTAGATGGATAACTTCTGGAGAGCTAATACAAAACATTGTGAATATAATCAATAATACTGTATTATATACTTCAAAGTTGATAAGAGACTAGATCTTAAATGTTTTCACCACAAAATAAAATGATACTCTTTTGCCATTTAAAATGCAGCTCCATACAATGCTTAGGTGCCTACTGCCATAACTGGGACTGCGCACCAGCACTCTGTGGACAACTCCACCCCCATGGAGGACTTGAAAGAGTACAGCAATATAGAGGAAATCCCGGAGGGATCCAAGATCATTGCCAGCAAGAATCAGCAGGATGACAGTAAAATGTGTATTGGAGGCCTGAGCTGGATACAAGCACAAAAGGTCTGACAATATTTGTCTCAATTTGGAGAAGTTATAGACTGCATAAATGAAACTCACCCGGTCACTAGAAGATTCAGAGGATTTGGATTTGTGCTTTTCAAAGATACTGCTAATGTTCATAAGGTTTTGGAACTGAAGGAACACAAACTGGATGATAAGTTGGTAGACCCTAAAAGGGCCAAAGCTTTAAAAGGGAAGAAATTTCCCCAAAAATGATTTTGTGGGTGAACTGAGTCCAGATACTCCTGAAGAATAAATGAAAGAATATTTGGAGACTGGAGAAATTGAAAATATTGAACTTCTCATGGATAATAAAAAATGAAAGAAGTTTTTGTTTTAACACATACACAGATGAAGAGCCGTTAAAATTTTATTAGAAGGTAGATATCAGTGTGGCTCAGTTGATTGGGCATAGTCTTGTGTACCAAAAAGTTGCTGGTTCAATTCCAAGTCAGGGCACATGCTTGGATTGTGGCTCAATCCCCCATTCCTGGTAGGGGGTGTGCAGGAGGCAGCCAATGGATGTATCACTCTTACATCGATGTTTTTCTCTCCCTCTCCCTTCTTCTCTCTCTCAAAATCAATAAAAATACATAGTTCAAATTTACATAAGCCAAAAATGCATAAAGGCAGAACATAAAGGAGGAAGAGGTGTTGTAGATGATGGATGAGATGTTACTACAGGTTGTGGCCAAGGTCAGGGCCAAAACTAGAACTAAGGATTAAATAGCTATTATGATCAAGTAAGTATATGGAGATACCAATAATGCCTATGGTGGTGATCAAAACTATAGTGGCTATGGAAGTTGTAATTGTACTCAGTATAACTATGGGAACTATGGATATGGACAAAGATATACAAACTACAGTCGTCAACAAAACACTTTAGCAAGGTGTCTCAAGGGGGTGGCAATCACTAAAACAATTACCAGTCATACTAAAGGCAGACATTGGAGAAAACAGCTGGAACTTCATTGCAGGCTATGTGTCACCCAGACCACATCTATCTCTGAGGCTTGCACATTTTGGGCAGAACACAAGGCATACACAGAAAATGCCATACTGTGGTATAGTCTCTTACAACTTCATGTATCAGTGTAAAGATTAAAGTAGTAAGCTTCAAAAAAGTGAAATGATAATTATGTGACATGATGGAGATGTTAGCTAACTCTGGTGGCAATCAAATGGTGCAACCATTGTCAAAAGATTAAAAATGGAGAAGGCCTGGGGTGGGGCAGGTGTTGGGTGGAGGGTGCAAAAAAGGGAGAAAATGGGAGACATCTGTAATCCTGTCAATAATAAAAAAATTAAAAAATGGAACTGCCTTATGACAGTGATTCCACTTCTGAATATTTATCTGAAGAAACCTGAAACATTAATTAAAATTAATATATGTGCCCCTGTTTATTGCTGCATTATTTACAATAGCCAAGATTTGGAAGCAGCCCAAGTGCCCATCACTAGGTGAGTGGATAAAAATAAGCTGTGGTACATTTACATAATAGAATACTACTCAGCTATAAGAAAAGAAGGAAATCTTACCTTTGCGACAGCATGGAGAGTATTATGCTAAGGGAAATAAGTCAGTCATAGAAAGATAAATACCATACCATATGATTTCACTCACGTGAAATCTAATGAACAAAAAATAACAAACAAAATAGAAGCAGATTAATAGATACAGAGAAGAGACTGATAGCTATTGGGGTAGAGAGGCTGGGTAAAAAAGATGAAGTTATTAAGCAAAGAAAAACAATAACAAACTCATAGACACAGACAACAGGAGGGTGGAGGAGATAGAAGAGGGTAAAAAGGAGACAACTAGTGATGGGAGGAGACTTGACTATGGGTGGTGAACACACAATACAATATACAGATGATGTATCATAGAATTGTGCTCTTAAACCTATGTAATTTTATTAACCAACTAGCAGCCCGAAGCATGAAATTCGTGTATGGGGGAGGGGGTCTCCCTCAGCCCAGCCTGCACCCTCTCCAATCTGGGACCCCTCAAGGGATGTCCGATTGCCCGTTTAGGCTCGATCCCCCCAGTAGAATCGGGCCTAAATGGGCAGTCAGACATCCCTCTCACAATCCAGGACTGCTGGCTCCCAACTGCTCACCTGCCTGCCTTCCTGATTGCCCCTAACCGCTTCTTCCTGCCAGCCTGATTGATGCCTAACTGCTCCCCTGCTAGCCTGTTTGCCCCTAACTGCCCTCCCCTGCAGGCCTGGTCCCCCCTAACTGCCCTCCCCTGCAGACCTGGTTTCCCCCAACTGCTCTCCCCTGCTGGCCACCGTGTGGCAGCCATCTTGTGTCCACATGGGGGCAGCCATCTTTGACCATTTTGTGTGTTGGAGTGATGGTCAATTTGCACATTACTCTTTTATTAGATAGAATCTCACCCTAACAAATTCAGTAGAAATAAAAAAATAAAATAAAACAATTGCAATGTACAAATGTATCAAGCCTGACACCTGAGGAAGAAGCACGTTTAAAGAAGAGTGCAGATACACTGTCGGGGATCCAGAAAGAGCTGCAGTTAGATCAATTTAAAGTCTTCTAATGTCATACCACCTTACTGTCTAGGCTACAGCAGGATTTTAGTTGGAGATTGTGCATATTGTCCTTTTTATCTGATCTGTGACTAAGAACATCAGTTTCCTAAAGATAGAAATAGTAATGGCCCATACAACCCAGCATCTGCATCCTGATGCTGGATGGTCCTTATCTTGTGTAGTCTTAAACTGGTTAGTGTGAAATAGTTCCACCTACTCAAAGACACCTCTGCCAGTGTTGCTCACACTACAGTTGCTCTTCAGACTAGATGTGTGTTTACTATGTGTTATATAACTTGTGGTTCCTTTACCCAACATGTCTAATCTAACTTTTTTTCTCTAGTCACATCCTGAGGTCCTCGCTGGGAGGTGGGCCGGCCGTGGGGCTGGGACTGTAGCTCTTGGGACACCGGGCGGCGGGAGGGAGACCAATAAATCCAATATTGCATGTTTTGTGCACAACTGTTCTAAAGGGTCTTATTCTGTGTACTGTATGTATCAGATTAGTGTACATTGCCATATAATGTAAAAAGAAAAGTCTACATATCCAAGTGTCATACCAGCTAAAATGCCAAATAAACCTTGAACAATGAAAAAAATAAATGTATCAAGCCAACCATAAACTGACTTAATGTTGTAAGTCAATCCTATCTAATAAAAGAGTAATATGCAAATTGACCACCACTCCAACACACAAGATGGCCGCCCCCATGTGGTAAAAGATGGCCGCCCCCATGTGGACACAAGATTGCTGCCACAAGATGGCCGACAGGGGAGGGCAGTTGGGAGGGATCAGGCCTGCAAGGGAGGGCAATTGGGGATGATCAGGCCAGCAGGAGAGGGCAGTTAGGGGTGACTGGGTTGGCCGAGGAGGGCAGTTGGGGGCAACCAGACCTGCAGGGGAGGGCAGTTGGGGGGGGGCAGGCCTGCAGGAGAGGGAAGTTGAGGGGGACTAGGCCTGCAGGGGAGGGCAGTTGGGGGCAAACAGGCCTACAGGAGAGGGCAACTGGGGGGGGACCAGGCCTGCAGGGGGGTGCAGTTGGGGGTGACCAGGCCTGCAGGGGAGGGCAGTTAGGAGTGACCAGGCTGGCAAGGGAGGGCAGTTAGGGGTGACTGGGCCAGCAGGGGAGGGCAGTTAGGAACATTTGGGCCAGCAGAGGAGCAGTTAGGCATCAATCAGGCTGGCAGGGGAGTGGTTAGGGGGTGATCAGGGTGGTAGGAAGAAGCAATTAGGGGCAATCAGGCAGGCAGGCAGTCGAGTGGTTGGGAGCCAGTAGTCCTGGGTTGTGACAGGGATGTCTGACTGGGATCGGGCCTACATGGGCAGTCGGACATCCCTCGAGGAGTCCCAGATTGGAGAGGATGCAGGCTGGGCTGAAGGACACACACCCCCGTGCACGCATTTCATGCACCAGGCCTCTAGTTATATATAAAAAACACATAAAAAGAACAAAGATATTGAAGAACAGATGATGAAGAGCTGCTGTTATAAATAATGGGGTCACAGTGAATTATACTCCAACCACCTGGGTCATTGGGTTTCATTTATTTGGTTAATCCTAGATTTCCCACTTATCTTTAATTTTCCTCCTAGACTTCTATCCTAAAAATGGATACATAACTTGGTAATCATTTTTCTGACCCTTTGGTAATATGAAACTTACAGGAGTAGCAGAGGGTATCAACCTGAAATACAAGTAACATTAATTTAGCAGGTTGAGCTGAGTCTGCAAGGATAGAGGGATGAACTCAGAACTTGTCTGAGGATAATGATATTTTGCCTAATTATTGCAGTTAGATGAAGTAATAAGAATGTGTTATTTGCCAACTAAGCATTTGCATTAACATGCAATTGCACTAACATGGGCACTATTCCAATTTAAATTCCCTTTCTTTCTTTTTTTCTTTCTTTCCTTTCAAAAATTAGTTGTGCTAGGTGTCTGGTGACACATCAGTGAGCACAACAGATGTGATCCCATTTTCATGGAAGTTATAATATAGTGGGAGGCAAACTTCAAACAAAGAATTTCACAAAGTAGTTTAATTACAATTATAAGTTATATAAAAGTTTACAATGAAAGTAAATGACAGAGTTACCTGACTTGTTTTGAAGAATCAGGAAAGGCTTCCTCAGAAAATTACATTTCAACATAATCTGAAGAATAAGGATTGCTTTCCTAAATGCCTTATATAAAGTACTAGAGGCCTGGTGCATGAAATTCATGCATGGGGGGGCGTCGGTCTCTCAGCCCAGTCTGCACCCTCTCTAATCCGGGACCCCTTGGGAGATGTCCGACTGCTGGGTTAGGCCCAATCCAACAATCTGGGACTGCTGGCTTCTAACCGCTCACTTGTCTGCCTTCCTGATTGTCCCTAACTGCCTCTGCCTGCTGGCCTGATGGCCCTAACTGTTCCCCTGCTGGCCTGATCGCCCTTAACTGTCCTCCCCTGCTGACTTGATCACCCAAACTGCTCCCTCTGCCAGCCTGATTGCCCCTAACCGTTGCTGCCCTGCAGTGTGGGTCCTGGGTGCTGGTATCTGGCTCCCTCCTCCCTCCTGTCATAGTCTGGGGCACACTGTGGGACCCAGAGTCCAGTCCCTGCCCACCCGTGCATGCCTCGAAATTGCGCAAGACCCAGACCTGGCCGGCCCCACCCCCATCAAGCCCTGCTGGTTCCTTACATCCCTGGCTGGCACCAGGCAGGGATGTAGCATCAGTCAAGTCCCTAGCCAGCACCAGGCAGGGACACAGCGTCAATCACATCCCTGGCTGGTGCTGGGCGGGGATGCAGCCTCCTTCTGATTAGTCATTACAGCATGAGGGTGTCATGACCATTTGCATATTAGCCTTTTATTAATATAGATTATAAATGCTTTATAAAATGTATCTCCTAAATGCTTTGTAAAAGCTTAGTATTTTCTATGTTCTCATCACTTTTCACACCTTTTATTCTTCAACTTGAAATAGTCCATTTAGAATCAGAGTGGGAAAATCATGTTTATTGGTCTGAGTATATAGTTTTTATTTTTGTTTCAAACTTCTTTGCACCTGGAAAGGAGCTGTTGAGAGCATGTACACACACACACACACACACACACACACTTTTTTTAAAAGTTATACAATACCCTCGTATTTTGAACTTAACCATGATCTCCATGATTACTATTAGGTTGCTCCTACATCTTAGGAAGTGCTCCAATTATTATAAATAATTATAGTCAACAGAAGACCCTCTGACCACACTTCCTCTTTGACTTTCTTCAAATATTCAGCATTGCCTCTGAAGGTGGAAGAGGGTTGAAACTGAAAAGGGTAATGTAAAGAACTTCAACTTTGGTAATGTTTTTATTTAACAAAAAATTAAAGCAAATATAAAATGGCACATTATAAATTCATAGTATAGGTTACTTTTATGTTATCTTTTCTATAATACTTTTTAAAAACTAGGGCATACAATTTGAAACCTTCCAATTAACTCATTCGTTAATTCATTTATGGAGTGTTTAAAAATAGCCTACCTATTTACATCTTGATAAAGAACAGTTACCTTTCCTACTTATCTTCTTTTCCTCTCTCCCATCTACCTTTCCAAGATCACTGCAATGGTAATTCATTTGTTCTTAAATAGTAAGTCTTTATAATTGTTTGAATGGACACATTCCATGAAATAAAAGTGTTAAGTATTTTGTCAAATATAAAACTTGGGAGAGCTTAGGGCCAAAATCTAAGGATGGATATCCTTTGTGCCAAAGATGCTGAGTGCCATGGTTCAGTTTTATAAATTAGGTTAGCATAACTGACAAGTTTTTGGATGAATTATGATAACTTTTTTAAAAATTCTTGTTTCAGCTTATGATGGTTTCTTAAATAGGAGCTATGTTCCTTAAGGCAAATATTACAAAGATTCTGCCAATGTAAATTGGCCCAACAATGAGTATAAAATTGAAACTACATATCTGAGTGTCATGCATACTCAATCATGTTTATGGTAACTCTGAATGGTTAAGAACTTATCTAACAGAGATGATTACCTGCTAACCTTTTGATAACTAATCAGTGACATGAGACTAGATGAATCTCATTCATTCAGGCAGCCAATTGGCAAAGAAGAATAAGGATTACTTTCCTATTATTTCCATATTATTAAATTGACCTTTACTAGTATTTCTATTATACAACTTGAAGCAGTCCCCCAAAGCATCTTCAGCTAAGGCCTGACAGAATGGTATTAAAGGTCTCTCTCTCTCTTTTTGTAATCTTTATTGTTGAAAGTAGTATATATGTCCCTTTTTCCCCCTATCAGCCTCTTCTAGTTCACCCCCACCTCCCACCCCAGGCTCTTATCACCCTACTGTCTGTGTCCATGGGTTATGCATATATGCATACAAGGTCTTTGGTTGATTACCTCTCAACCACTCACCCTCCCCCACCTTCTTCCCAGATTCCACACACTGTTCCATGATTCCATGTCTCTGGATCCACTCCATTCATCTGTTCATTTTGTTAATTAGATTCCACATATGAGTGACATCATATGATAATTGTCTTTCTCTGACTGACTTATTTCACTTAGCATGATACTCTCCAGGTCCCTCCATGCTGTCTCAAAGAGTAAGATTTTCTTCTTTTTTGCTGCTGCATAGTATTCCATGGTATAAATGTACCACAGCTTTTTTATGCACTCATCTTCTGATGGACACTTGAGAACATATTTGGCAATGATACATCTGATAAAAGGTTAATATCCAAAATATATAAAAAACTCATGCAACTTAACAAAAGGAAGACAAACAATTCAATAAAAAATGGGCAAAGGACCTAAATAGACACTTCTTCAGAGTGGACATATAGATGACTAAGATATATGAAAAAATGCTCAAAGTCATTGATCAACAGAGAGATGCAAATTAAAACGACAATGAAGTATCACCTCACACCTGTCAGAATGGCTACCATCAACACATCAACAGATGACAAGTACTGATGAGGATGTGGAGAAAAGGGAACCTTAGTACACTGCTGGTGAGAAGACAGACTGGTGCAGCCATTATGGAAAACAGTATGAAGTTCCCTCAATAAATTAAATATGGAACTGCCATTTGACCCAGTGATCCCACTTGTAGGAATATATTCTAAGAGACCTGAAACACCAATCAGAAAGAATGTATGCACCCCATGTGCATAGCAGCACAATTTACAATACCTAAGATCAGGGCTCTCATTTGAGACGACATAATTCCTTCTATATTCAGACTCAGATGTTCATAGTTTTCATGGTGAAGACAAAGGAAGCAATAATCAACAAGGCATAAATGACTGAAAGTAAGAGGTCTCTTGAGCTTTGTGCCATTATTTTGAATTCAACAGCAAGAATAATATTGTGCATGTATTGTCACTATGGTTATGAATAAGTTAATACATTAATAAATTAGTCCCTGATTTTGATTTTTCATATCATTTCAAAATTTGTCTCATTTATAAATACATCAACTGATGTGGTCATATTATGGAAACAAAATATTCTCTTTACAATCTCTTCTGGAACCTTGAATGGCAATGTGATAGAAACAAAAACTGAACAATGGAAATGAGGAGCCTGAATCCTGGCTGAATTCAGAGTACCACTTTTGCTTTTTGCTGTGATGTTTTCCCTATGAAGAATAGTTATATGGGAAACACTATAGATTAAATAACATACTTCAGTTGCCTATCCTAATGCCTTTAGTAGCTGAATATAAAAAGGAAGCGGGTTTCTATGGAATTCATTCACTCCAATATTCTGCTCTCTAGTAAAGAAGGGCTTATAATTTCAGTTTCATAAAAGTGCAGTTGGAAACTTTAGACACAGGACATCTTCTCTGAAACACAGTTCAGTGCATCTCTTTTTAAAAAAAAATATATGTTTTTATTGATTTCAGAGAGATGAAGAGAGAAAGAGAGAGATAGAAATATCAATGATGAAAGATACATTAATTGGCTACCTCCTACATGCCCCCTACTGGGGATCAAGCCTGCAACCCGGGCAAATGCCCTGACTGGGAATCAAATTAGTGACTTCCTTGTTTATGGGTTGATGCTCAACCACTGAGCCACATCAGCCTGGTGAGTGCATCGTTAGTAAAGTCCTCTCTCAGTATCCTTTTTAATCATTATTAGGATGAGGAACAAGTAATTTTTACCCAAGTTCCTATTTTGAAGTCTTAGTTCTTACCTTGGCAAGCTTATATTCCATGTTAAGGGTCCGCTCCTCTGAGCATCCCCAATCCCATCTAATCACCTCAGAGAAGGCTTGTGCCAGTAAATGACAAGACATATTGGGGTAAATTGGCAACTACATTTTTTTAAAAAAAGATGCAACATAGTCAGCTTCTGCTCAATCAGAATGAAAAACAGTGGAGAGAATAAAGATCATTCAGTTGAACAGATCCCTTTTGAGCAATCTCTAATCAGTTCACGGACACCTCCTCTTTACCCACCCCCCCCCCCCTTACATCATCTGTCTGCATCTGTGCAACTCTGAGCACAGTATTAAGAATATTTTGACAAGGGTGTCATTTTAATCTGAATGTCTCAAAATGATTAGGGGGAAAAAAGTTTTCTTTTGCCTTCAACTCCAAAATAAAAATGATCTGAGAAGGAGAAAAAAGTTTTCTAAGGATATCTACTTTAGATGCCATTTTATATGACTGCCCTGTTCCTGGAGATAATTTCAGGGTAGGGAAGAGGGTGTGGCATTTGTCATCATTCATTTGGGGAAGATTTGTCAAGCCAATGGAAGCAAATTTCTCCTCACTTAAGAAAATAAATCAAGGGAAACAACTTCGGAATTGTAGTTGGAAATTTGATTAAGGCTCTATCCCATATTATGTATGTGATGTTACATACATCTTTAACATATAGGAGTCTATTTTTATGTGTAGAGATAATACCTAAATTAGGGTAATATGGATATTAAATGAGGTAATGTGTATGAAAATGCTTCTTGCATTACTGACTTATATGGGTAGACAATAATATGTGAAGTGAACAAAGACAGAGTGTAACATCTGCAATGGTGGGAGCTCAACCTTGGGTTATCATTAGGGTGAGAGGACTCCCTAGATGGCAGTAACATGCCTTCAGCTTTATATTCCATATATGCCCCAGATGTGCATATCCATTTCTCAAGCCAGGTAGGCCTTGATGTTGAGTGGAGGGGGGAAGACTTCATTGGGACTTCTACTCATGCTTTCTCTTTGTGTGTTTTCCTCATTGAGGCCTCCCACTCCCACGTCTGCAGCAGTGAGCTCCTACAGCATTTGCTTGCAGATGACACAGGCTTTCCTTAATCATAATTACCTTGGAAACTCTTTGTCAATGGTTTCTACTCCCAAGAGTTCTTGTGGTATGTATTTTGGTTGACATGTCTCTTATATTGCATCTACAGGTTCTCTATTGCAATATGTTTGTTAAAGAAACTGTGTTATTTGTTCTATAGAGCTTCCTACATTCTATATTTAGCTACTTGCATACCCATGTTTTTAAACATTCCCTTTATCTTGTGTATTTCCTATAAATTGGTAGCTAGATCTAGAGACTTATTAGATTCAGGTTAGATGTTTTGTTAAGAATAACTTACAGCTGAAACCAGTTTGGCTCAGTGGATAGAGCGTCGGTCTGCAGACTGAAAGGTCCCAGGTTCGATTCCAGTCAAGGGCATGTACCTTGGTTGGGCACATCCCCGGTAGGGGTGTGCAGGAGGCAGCTGGTCGATGTTTCTCTCTCATGGATGTTTCTAGCTCTCTATCCCTCTCCCTTCCTCTCTGTAAAAAATCAATAATAATAAAAAAAAGAATACCTTACAGATGATGCTGTATTCTTTCTGCTGCATCTTCAAGAGACATATATTCTGTGGTTGTTTCTCCTTTTGGTGACATTGAAATTGGTCAGTGGGATGGAGCATTGTCAGCCTGATTCATTCTTCATAAAGTTTATCTAATGACTTTAAAAGCCACTAGTCATTGCTACTAGACTCATTATTTCATTAAGATTTGCAAAACACTAATATCATAATTCTAGCATTTCTTTTTTATTTATTGGCTGGAATTCTTTTATAAGTAAAAACTTATATTCATCAAGCATTTAATTATTTTAGGTATAACAAAGATAAGAAAGACTATCTACTAGTAAATGTTTACAAGTTTCACTTTACCAGTTTTCAGAATAATGAGTTAAGCTTCCTAATATTCTTCAAAGGTGACCAGTGATGTTATTACAATTTTTATTTCTCAGTGGAATTATGAATGTATATATTTTCACATATTTAATGTTTCAATCCATTACTCTCCCTTTTTAAAAAAAATATATGTTTTTATTTATTTCAGAGAGAAAGGGAGAGGGAGAGGGAGAGAGAGATAGAAATATTAATGATGAGAGAGAATCATCAATTGGCTGCCTCCTACACACCCACTACTAGGGATCAAGCCCAAAACCCAGGCATGTGTCCTGACTAGGAATTGAACTGTGACCTCTTGGTTAATAGGTTGATGCTCAACCTCTGAGCCACACTGGCTGGGACAGTAAAATATTTTAAAAAGGAGCAAAGATCCATACATTTCTCAGGCAAAATAAATAGTCTAGGAAAACATTGAGTTGATATCATGGAGTAGAGATACATTAAATATTTTAAAAAATTATTTCATATATGATAACTGTAGTGGGATCTGGAACATAAAATAGGCATTGGGTAAAACTAAGGAAATCTGAATAACATATGGACTTCTGTTAATAATGATGTGTGATGTAATGGTTTATTAGTTGTGACAAAAGTTCCATCCTAAAGTAAGATGTTAATTATAAGGGAAACTCAGAACAGGGTATATGGGAACTTTCTGTATTATCTTCACAACTATTCTGTATAACTAAAATTATTCTAAAATAAAAATTTTATTAAAAATAATTTCAAGAATAAAATAAACAATAATTTTGTATGCATAGGAGGTGTTAAAGGACAAAGGGAGGTTGGACAATAAAAGGTATTACTCATTAATATCCCATGCAGATTTACAGAAGTTATCACGTTTATCTAGAAATGGCATGGTGGACCTAAAGCATTTTATGGGGGTTAACAACCGTACTGACCCCAGTCCTTGCTCATTTACTAATAACCCTGAGAAACTTTCTGTGGATGAAACTGTATGTAATTCCAAGTTTTTTAAGAGCTATGGGCTGGGAGCCAAATAATGCTGTGAACTCTATTCTTTCAGTATCCTAAAATTAATCCATTGGAATGAACCATTCTAATTAGCTGTTTGAAATAGGAAGTCTATCTCTAAAAAATGTCTCGTTTTATTCAAGTTTTTTTGAAATGAGATTTTTTTTCCATTTTCATTAACAATTTTTAACACAGACATAGAAGTAGTTAGAACAGTATAATAAACACCTATGTGTCCATTACCCAGCTTTAATAGTTATTAAAACTCACAAGCTTGTTTTAACTATCCCCTCTACAACACCCCATCTTCCCGCTAGAATAATATTAAAGCAACTCTCTGTTATCAGAGTAATTTTGTTAGCAGTGGAAAATGGCACCAGGTAGGTGTCAACCTCGGTTCAGCAGTCTTAGTTCTTGAGTTCTGGCTAAGAAAAGAATTCAGAGCCAAGACTCAAATTGTAAGAGAAAGTTTATTTAGAAAGTCACAGAGGTAGAAGAAATGAGCAGCCATGGAAGAAATGGGCGAAAGGGGAAGGAGAGGTTTGGGTGTGTCTGGTGGAGGGAGGGGAGAGAGAGAGAGAGAGAGAGAGAGAGAGAGAGAGAGAGAGAGAGAGAGAGAGAGAGACACCCTGAGGAAATAAGGGGGCGGGGAAAGGTGTAGGCATGCTCCATAGAAAGAGCTGAGTTGGGTTGGACTTTTATCTGAAGAGGATCTCAAACGAATATTCATCAGCTTTGCTGTGTGTCTCCTCAGAGTTGTGGTCACCACTGATTGGCAGCACCAGGGCAAGGGATCATTAGTCACTGCATCTGGTTTTAATGTCAGCCATGGTGTCACTTGGCCTGGTTTTGCAGCTTTTCTGGCCTGGAGCTGAAACATAGCTGAAGCCCAGATGTCACCTCAAGGAGTTAACGCTTAAGAGAGTGTTCTGTAAGAGCTTGTAATTTTGCCTGTTGCAACTGGGGGTCTCTGCCCTGGTGACCCTCTGCACCTGGCCTATGGTTCCTATTCTGCTCATGCCTTTCTAACTGCCTACTACAATATGATTTTTAAATACACTGACATTTTAAGCATTCTCCTGTAAAGATTTACAGAACACCTATTTGTGAGGCAACTATTTTAGGAGGTAAACATGGAAATGAGTCAGATATGGATTTCACTTGAAAGAAGGAATTTGGTTTAGTAAGGGAACTAAGACAAACAGAAAAACCTGTTCACCATACTATGGGTCTTAATGCTATCATAGAGGCACAGACAAAATGCTAAAGGAGTCAAGTAGGGGTTGGGAACTTCAGCTGGAAGAGCTGAGAGAAAACTTTGTAGTGGCCACTGATAGTGACTCAGACTGTAAATACTGACCAGAATCACACACAGCAGAAAAGGGGGTGAGGAAGAGCTACCTGTTGTCCCTAGCCAATGTTGACCCCCACTACTCCTTCAAATACACACAGAGAGGAAGGGACATCTCAGAAGAGAACAGTTTCTCCAAAAAATAAACCCACTAAAATGGCCCAAATATTAGAGACAACTTCAGTCTAATTTGATGAAATAGAATCTAGAAACATTTAAGTTTTCCATGAACCTAACAGAATGGGGACTCTGAAAGAAATTAAATGACTATAAGAAGCCAAGATAATTCTAGTTCTTGTAGCCCTGACTTTGAGATATATATATCTGCGTGGGTATTAAAAGATTTTGGAGTAAGAATAGATAACTTTAAACTTGAGTTTTGAGAATGAAGGGTACAGCGATAGAGCAAACCTTAGAAAGGAGAAAAGCCACTTCTTCAGGAGTCTGTGTTGAGATATAAAGGAAAACTAGTGATGAGAAAGAAAGAAATGATGATTATGATAACTTTATTTTTTTTTCAGTGAAATGAAATCAAGATCATGTGCCAACTATGGGAGTCATTGAATTGGACCCAAATAAATCACCCAATGATGGTGACTGCAGTGGTGCTCTCTGTACATCCTAGGTTTCCCATATCATTTCTAGCCAACTAGCAATTAGGTGAGACCACATGGCTAGTCCTGGCCCATGGTACATGAGCATTGGCTTGTGTTGCTTCCATGATGATGAACTAGAGAACTGGGCTCCAACCTCAACCTTCTCTTCCCCTATCACAGCAACCCTGGGAGCCACATGGTGAGATGGTGGCATCATAAGATGGCAAAAACTCAATGCCAAATTATTGTATGCAGAGGAGCGCCCAGCCAACAGGTCTTTGCCATCACATAACTGAGATATGACCTTTTATTCTGACATCTTGAGGTTTATTTGCTAGTATAGCATAACATGGCCTGTCCTCACTAGAGCCACACTCACTGTCCAACTGAAGTTCGTGTAACTTGATAGGAAGCGCTTGTGGTTTTCTCTAATGCATGTCTGCTGAAGCTCTGCAATTAGATCTAAGAACAGAGATCATGTCTCACACTCCCCTCAGAGGACCTAACAATAATGTTTTACAAAGATTCACTGAATGTGAATTGAAGAAAGCCTTGGAGATTGACCTTTTGGAATTCTCATGCTTCATAAAGAGTAAGGAAAAAATAAACTTAGATGCTTCAGTTAGAAAAATAAAGCAGTGGCTAAAGAAATCACTCTGGGAAGAGTGTTTGAATTTTCAGGGTCATCAAACGCATTGTGTTTAATAACAATGATACAATTATGTAGAATGAGTTCCCACAGGCAAACTTCAGTTTAAGTGCCAGGACACTAACTCAGATACCATGACAATTTAAAAATTATACTTACTTTTCAGTTGTTCCCCCAATATTTTGATCAACTATAAAGTTTCAAAGCAACGAGAGATGTGAGTCCTGGATATGGTAGAGTCTCAGGGAATATTTCAAAAACAACAAAATCATTATAAATCAAGACATTTTAGAGATAATTTTCAGGTATCATAAACCTTTATACTTAAAAAAATAAAACAAATCCTGCCAATAACACTGATGATAGGTGAGCAGGTTTCCCATATTAAGTTTCTACAAAACTTAGGGGAAAGAGCATGGAAGAAATATAAGAAACAGCCTAAGAAATCATGATAGAGAATACTATTTCATAATGCTTTGATAAAAATAGAAAATAGCAGGCTAGTACCTAAAAGCACAAACTAGAATAAACCCCCAATTTCTTATTACAGATAATAATTAACATTTGTAAAACATTTTATAATAAAAAGTATGCTCCTACAAATTGTGCCATTTATTAATTTTTTAAAAAATTATTTTCATTATTGAAAGAATTACAGATGTTTCCATATTTTCCCCATTGATCCCTTCAAGCTGGTCTCCACCACCGTGCAGGACATCACCACCCTATTGTCTGTGTCATCGGTTATGAATGTATACATACAAGTTCTTTGGTTGATCTCTTCACACCCACCCACCCACCCACCATGCCCATGTTCTCTCTTAGATTCCACAGTCTATTCCATGCTTCCATGTCTCTGGATCTATTTTGATCACCAGTTTATTTTGTTCATTAGATTCCACATATGAGTGAGATCATGATGTAATACTTGTCTTTCTCTGACTGGGTTAATACTTTCCTGGTCCCTTCATGCTATCTCAAAGGGTAAGAGATCCTTCTTTTTTGTAGCTGCATACCATTCCATAGTGTAAACGCACCACAGCATTTTAGCCACCAATCCAATGCTGGGCTGTTTCCAGATCTTAGCTATTGTAAATTGTGCTGCTATGAACATAGGGGTGCATACATTCTTTATGATTGGTGTTTTGGGTTTCCTAGGATATATTCCTAGAAATTGGATCCGTGCATGAAATGGCAATTTCATATTTAATTTTTGAGGAAATTCCATACTGTTTTCCCTAAGCAGGCTACACAGTCTGCATTCCCACCAGTAGTGTACTAAGGTTGCCTTTTCTCAACATCCTTTCCAGAACTTGTCACTTATTGATTTGTTGATAGTAGCTATTCTGACAGGTGTGAGGGATACCTCATTGTCATTTTAATTTGCATCTCTCTGATGATTAGTTATTGTGAGCATTTCTTCATATGTCTCTTGGCCATCTGTATGTCCATTTGGAGATGTGCCTATTTAAGCTTTTTGCCCATTTTTAAAATTGGATTCCTTGTCTTCCTTTTGTTAAGTATTTTATTTCTTTATGAATCTCATTGGTAACCCAATCATTGTTTCATAACATGCTACTTAGCTTCCATGTGTTTGAATTTTTTTTAATATGTATTTTATTGATTTTTTACAGAGAGGAAGGGAGAGAGATAGAGAGTTAGAAACATCAATGAGAGAGAAACATCAATCAGCTGCCTCCTGCACACTCCCTACTGGGTATGTGCCCGCAACCAAGGTATATGCCCTTGACCGGAATCGAACCTGGGATCCTTGAGTCTGCAGGCCGACGCTTTATCCACTGAGCCAAACCGGTTAGGGCTGTTTGAATGTTTTTTAATGAGTTGCTTACATAATTTTGATATTAACCCTTTATCAGATATATTATTGCCAAACATGTTCTCCATACAGTGGGCTCCATTTTCATTTTGTTGATATATATATATCTTTTACTGTGCAGAAGCTCTTTATTTTGATGTAGTCTCATTAATTTATTTCCTTTGCCCTAGGAGATGCATCCATAAACATATTGCTACAAAAGGATGTCTGATATTTTGCTGCCTATATATTTTCTTCTACGGTTATTATGATTTCACAACTTATATTTAAGTGTTTTATACATTTAAAAAATTTTTTATTTTATTGTTTAAAGTATTACAAATAGTACATATGTCTCCTTTATTCTTCCGTTGACATCCCTGCGGCCTCCCCTACCCCCCTACCCCCAGCACATGCCCTCATCCCCCACCACCAGTGTCTTGCATCTATTCCATTGGTTATGCTTATAAGCATGCATACAAGTCCTTAGGTTGATCTCTTCCCCCTGTCCCTCCCCACAACTCTCCCCTGCCTTTCCGCTGTAGTTTGACAGTCTGTTTGATGCTTCTTTGCCTCTGTATCTATTTTTGTTCATCAGTTTATAATGTTCTTTATATTCCACAAATGAGTAAAATCATGTGGTATTTATCTTTCACTGACTGGCTTATTTCACGTAGCATAATGCTCTCTAATTCCATCCATGCTGTTGTAAATGGGAAGAATTCCTTCATTTTACAGCAGCATAGTATTCCATTGTGTAGATGTACCACTGTTTTCTAATCCATTAATCTACTGATAGGCATTTAGGCTATTTCCAAATCTTAGCTATTGTAAATTGTGCTGCTATGAACATAGGGGTGTATATGTCCTTTCTGACTGGTGTTTCTGATTTCTTGCTATATAGTCCTGGAAGTGGTATTACTGGGTCAAATGGGAGTTCCATTTTTAGTTTTTTGAGGAAATGCCATACTGTTTTCCACAGTGGCTGCACCAGTCTGCATTCCCACCAGCAGTGCACGGGGTTCCTTTTTCTCCACATCCTCGCCAGCACTTGTCATTTGTTGATTTGTTGATGATAGCCATTCTGACAGGTGTGAGATGGTACCTCATTGTTGTTTTAATTTGAATCTCTTGGATGATTAATGACTTTGAGCATGTTTTTATATGTCTCTTGGCTTTCTGAATGTCCTCTTTCAAAAAGTGTCTATTTAGGTCCTTTGCCCATTTTTTATTGGATTATTTATCTTCCTTTTATTAAGTTGTATGAGTTCCCTGTAAATGTTGTAGATTAAACACTTGAACATATTGGTAAATATGTTCTCACATGCAGTGGGCTTTCTTGTTGGTTTGTGGGTATTTCCTTTTGCCATGCAGAGCTTTTTATTTTGATGTAGTCCCACTTGTTTATTTTATCCTTAGTTTCCATTGCCCTAGGAGCTGTATTGGTAGATATTTCTATGACAAATATCTGCTATTTTGGTGCCTATGGCTTCTTCTAAGATTTTTATGGTTTCCCATCTTAGTTTAAGCTGTTTATCCATTTTGAGTTTATTTTTGTGTATGGTGTAAGTTGGTGGTCTAGTTTCATTTTTTTGCAAGTATCTGTCCAATTTCCCCAACAACATTTATTGAAGAGACTGTCTTGAGTCCATTGTATGCTCTTGCCTCCTTTGTCAAATATTAACTGAGCATAATGGTTTGGGTCAATTTTTGGGTTCTTTGTTTTATTCCACTGGTCTATATTTCTGCTCTTGTGCCTCTACAGGCAGTTTTGAGAACAGTGGCTTTGTAGTACAGCTTGATATCTGGTATTGTGATCCCTCCAACATTGTTCTTCTTTCTCAAGATTGCTGCAGCTATTCAGGCTCTTTTTTATTCCAGATGAATTTTTGGAGAGTCTGTTCTAGATCTTTGAAATATGCCATTGGTATTTTAATGGGGATTGCATAGAATTTATAGATTGCTTTGGGTAGTATGGTCATTTTAATGATGTTGGTTCTACCAATCCATGAACATGGTATATTCTTCCATTTGTTCATGTCTTCCTCTATCTCTTTTTTCAGCTTCCTGAAATTTTCTAAGTACAGGTTCTTTACCTCCTTTGTTACATTTATTCCTAGGTATCTTAATTTTTTTTATTGCAATGATAAATGGGATTGCTTTTCTTAGTTTCTCTTTCTTTGAGTTCATTATTGGTGTATAGAAAAGCCATAGACTTCTGGATGTTACTTTTGTATCCTGCTACATTGCTGAATTCATTTATTAAGTCAAGTAGTATTTTTATGGAGTATTTGGGGTTTTCTATGTACAACATCATGTCATCTGCGAATAAGGACAGTTTTTCTTCTTCTTTTTCAATTTGGATGCCTTTTATTTCTTCTTCTTGTTAATTGCAATGGCTAATACTTCCAGTACTATTTCGAACAGGAGTGGTGAGAGTGGGCATCCCTGTCTTGTTCCTGTTCTTAGGGTAAAATGAGTTTAGTTTTTGTCCATTGAGTATGATGTTGGCTGTGCGTTCGTCATATATGGCTTTTATTATGTTGAGGTATGATCCATCTATTTCCACCTTGCTGAGAGTTTTTGTCAAAAAAGGGTGTTGGATTTTGTTAAATGCTTTTTCTGCATCAATGGATATGATTATATGGTTTTTATCTCTCAGTTTGTTTATGTGGTGTATCACGTTTATTGATTTGTGGATATTGTACCATCCTTGCATCCCTGGAATAAATCCTACTTGGTCATGGTGTATGATATTTCTAATGTAATGCTGGATTCAATTTGCTATAATTCTGTTGAGAATTTTGGCATCTATGTTCATGAGGATATTGATCTGTAATTCTCTTTCTTTGTATTGTCTTTGTCTGGTTTTGGGATTAGGGTAATGCTGGTTTCATAGAAAGAGGTTGGAAGTGTTCCTTCCTCTTGAATTTTTTGGAATACTCTGAGGAAGATAGATTTTATTTCTTCTTTGAATGTTTGATAAAACTCCCCTGTGAAGCCATCTGGTCCAGGGCTTTTGTTTGTTGGAAGTTTTTTGATTACTGCTTCAATTTCCTCCATAGTTATTGGCCTATTCAGATTTTTTGATTCCTCCTGGTTGAGTTTTGGAAGGTTGTATTTTTCTAGGACTATGTCCATTTCTTTTAGGTTTACCAGTTTGTTGGAATAGAGTTGCTCATAGTATATTTTTACAATTCTTTGTATTTCTGTGGGGTCTGCTGTTATTTCACCTCATTCATTTCTGATTTTGTTTATTTGGGTCCTTTCTCTTTGCTTCTTGGTGAGCCTGGCTAGAGGTTCATCAATCTTGTTTATCCTTTCAAATTAACCAGCTCCAGGTTTCATTGATTTTTTTAATTTTAATTTTTTTTTTATCTCTATGTCATTTATTTCCACTCTGATCTTTATTATTTCCTTCCTTCTGCTCACTCTGGGCTTTTCTTCTTTCTCTCTTTCTAATTCTTCAAGTTTCAAAGTTAGATGGTTTATTACCAATTTTTTTTTTTTGTTAGTTTGTTTTTTGAGGTAGACCTGTAATGCTATAAACTTCCCTCTCAGGACTGCTTTTACTGTGTCCCATAGATTTTTGGATTATTGTTTTCATTTTTGTTTGTTTCCAGGATTTTTTAAAATTTCTTCTTTGATCTCTTTGGTAACTCACTCGTGGTTTAATAGTATGCTATTCAGCCTCCATGTTTTTAAATTTTTGTGATTGCTTTTATTGTAGTTGATTTTTAATTTTATGCCATTGTGGTCTGAGAAGATGCTTGATATGATTTCAACCTTCTTGAATTTTGAGAGACTTCCTGTGTCCCAATATGTGGGCTATCTTTGAAAATGTCCAATGTGCACTTGAGAAGAACATATATTCTGTAGTTTTGAGGTGGAATGTTTTAAAGATGTTAACTAAATCTATCTGATCTAGTGAGTCATTTAGGATTGCTGTTTCTTTGCTAATTTTTTGTCTAGAGGATTTATCCAGTGATGTTAATGGGGTATTAAAATCTCCTAATATGATTGTATTGCTGTCAATCTCCTCACTGATATCTTCCAGAAGTTTTTCTATGTATTTGGGTGCTCCTGCATTGGGTGCATATGTGTTTACCAGAGTTATATCCTCTTGTTGTATTGATCCCTTTAGAATAATGAAGTGACCTTCCTTGTCTTTTGTTATGGTCTTCACTTTGAGGTCTATTTTTACAGATATAAGTATTGCTATCCCAGCTTTTATTTTTCATTTCCATTTGCCTGATAGATATTTTTCCTTCCCTTCACTTTCAGTCTGTGTGAGTCCCTTGTTCTGAAGTGGGTCTCCTGTAGACAGCATATATATGGGTCATGTTTTCTTGTCCATTCAGCCACTCAATGTCTTTGATTGGAGCATTTAACCCATTTACATTTAATGTTATTGTTGACAGGTACTTGTTTGTAGCCATTTCTGAATCCAAGAATACTTATCCAGCAAGACTATCACTTTGTATACCTCATTCCATTCCATTCTAGCTTGGTGTGTTTCTGTTGAGAAATCATTTGATAATCTGATGGGGGATCCTTTGTAGGTAACTCTCTATCTTTCTCTTGCAGCCTTTAAGATTTTCTCTTTGTCATTAACATTTGCCATTGTAATTATGACATGTCTTGGTGTGGGTCTTTTGTGTTTCATCTTGCTTGGGACTCTCTGTACTTGTGTGACTTTTTTCTTCCCTATATCAGGTATGTTTTCTGTCATTATTTCTTCAAATAGATTCTCTAATCCTTTCTGCTCATCTTGGCCTTCTGGCACCCCTATTATATGTATTTTACATCATTTCATGTTGTTCTAAATATCCCTTTTTAGAACAGGCTCTCCTGCTTTTTAATTTTTTTTCTCCAGTTGGTGTTCAGATTGGGCTTGTTTCTCTACCTTATCTTCTAACTCACTAATTTGGTCCTCTGCCTCTTCTAATCTACTGTTGAAACCTTCCATAGCATTTTTTATTGTAGCTATATCACTTTGATTTCTTTCTGATTTTTGCATAGGTTGTTGATTTTCTTGTCCATCCAGTTTATGAACTGTATGACCATTACTCTGAATTCTTTTTCTGTCATATTGCATGCCTCCATTTCACTTATTTCCTTTCTTGATGATTTCTCTTTTTCTTTCCTCTGAGGATTGTTTTGTTGTCTCCCATTCTAACTATCATCAGAACGTCCAAATGCCGAGTTGTGGGGGCTTTAGCCGTGTGCATTGGGAGCCTTGTGCCACCCCAGTGTCACTGAAGATCTCTGACACCAAGACCTGTGGCTGCCATGGGTCAGTGGGTGCCACATGCACTGAGAATCAGAGTCACCAGCACTCAAGGCAGCCTTGTACGTGCACCTAGAATCAGGGACTCTTCATGCACTGCCCTGAAAAAAAAAAGTCCCCATGGATGTGCGCCGAAAATCAGAGTCCCCATGCTCATACACCAAGAATCGAGTATCAGAGTCTCTGTCACTTGGTGCTGCCTTGTGCCAAGATTCAGCATCCCCGTATGCACATGCATCAAGAATTGGAGTCCCTGGCACTCAGTGTGCCTGCACTGAGGATCAGGAGTCCCATGCGCACGCAATGAGAAACAGTTCTGGCTTGTGTGCACAGAGAGTCAAGTCACTGGTGCTCAGTGTTGCCTTTTGGGGTGGTGGGCTAAGGAGACCTGCACACTGGAAAGGTGCAACTGTAGTGTCAGGTGGTCAGCAGCTGTGGATTGGTAAGACTCAGTTTTTGCTGCCAGGACCTTGTGCCCTTAGTTGGATTCATGCATGTCCAGCAGTGGCTCACAGAGGCACCTGGGGGCCGTTAGCCAGGGCAGAGCACTCAGAGAGAGCCTCGTGCTGAAGCTGCGCAACCCATGGGGTCTGTGGGCAGGTAGCTGGGAAAGGGGTAGTCCCAAATTTACTGCCAGTCTGTGCTCTCTTACTTGGATACAAGCTTGCCCAATGGGGGCTCACAGTGGCACCCAAGTGCTGTCTTTGGGGCAGTGGGCTCAAGAAGCCTGCGAACTGGAAAGGCATGACTATGTTGTCTGGCAGTTGGCAGCCAGGGAGGGGGAAGTCACACTTATTGCTGGGGGAGCCGTGCATGCTTGGGGGTGGAAGTCCTAGAGTTTGCAAGTCTGTGGGCGGGGCAGCAGGATTTTGACTGGAGTGGCTGCAGGGTCGCAGGCAGTGTACAAGGCTAGTCTGGGTGGTGGTGCTGATGAGTTCTTAGAAGAGGCTGCTCTCCCCTTCAAGATGGTGAGGGTTCCGTGTCCAAGACCCGCAGCCCAGGCAGTGCCCACGGCAGTGGTAGGTGCTCCCTGTCCAGGAGAGCCTGGTCTGCCAGCCTCTGATACTCCTGCTGGATTTAACTGTCCCTCCCTCACTCACTCACACACACACCACACACATCCACACACTCTCCTTTCACCTCCTCACTCACTCATATTCTCTCCCTCACCTCCGTCCTGCCAGCCGCCATCTTCTTGTACCCTGTTTTATCCATTTTGAGTTTATTCTTATGTATGGTGTAAGTTGGTGGTCTAGTTCACTTTTTTTGCACGTGTCTGTCCAATTTTCCCAGCACCATTTATTGAAGAGACTGTCTTGACTCCATTGTAAACTCTTGCCTCCTTTGTCAAATATTAATTGAGCGTAAGGCTTGGATTGGTTTCTGGAGTCTCTGTTCTCTTTCATTGATCTATATGCCTGTTCTTGTGCCAGTACCAGGCTCTTTTGATTATAGTGGTTTTGTAGTATAACTTGATACCTGGTATTGTGATCCCTCCAACTTTGTTCTTTTTCTGCCAAGATTGCTGCAGCTATTCAGGGTCTTTTTTTTCTTTTTCATTTCATATAAATTTTTGGAGCATTTGTTCTAAATAAGTGAAATATGCTGTGGTATTTTAATAAGAATTGCATTGAAACTATAGATTGCTTTGGGTGGTATGGGCACTTTAATGATGTTAATTCTATCAATCTATGGACATGGTATATTATTCCATTTGTTTATATCTTCCTCTATCCCTTTTTTTCCAACACCTTGTAATTTTATGAGTACAAGTCTTTTACCTCCTGGATTAAGTTTATTCCTAAGTATCTTATTTATTTATTTTTTTTTGGTTGCAATGGCAAATGGGATTATTTGTTTAGTTTCTCTTTCTGAGAATTCATTATTGGTGTATTGCCAGAAGCCAATTCCAGCATGTCACCAGGGCTGAATCATCTGGGATGGCTAAAAAGCACTTCCCCCAAACCTGAATAGGATTGTCTGCTGCCAGACAGCTCAGGGCATTTTATTGCCTCCTGTTGGCCAAAACACCTGAACAGCTGTAGGCTATTCCCCAAACTGACAATGCTTCTGTACCCTTTGAAACCTTACCCTTTGAAGTGTATTATCTCCACCTTGCCTTAGGACAAATTGTGTTAATAAATAGCACAGGGTCCTTAGACAAAGAGTAGTCTTCAGTTCCTTTAGCTGAAGATCCTCTGACCCCCAATGCCTTTCAAAATTATCTTTCGTCTTTGGACTCCTTCTTGAACTACGCGCAGCTCCTTTCTCCAGATTGCTGAACCCTTTGTAAGGCTGGGACAAGGACCCTGGCAGTGTATAAAAATGCCATCAATTTCTGGGTGTCAATTTTGTATCCTGCTACATTGCCAAATTCATTTATTAAGTCTAGTAGTTTTATTTTGTGGAGTCTTTAGTGTTTTCTATGTTCAATATCATGTCATCTGCACATAATAAGAGTTTTACTTCCTCCTTTCCAATTTGGATGCCTTTTACTTCTTCTTGTCTGATCACTGTGTCTAGGACTTCCAGTACTATGTTGAATAAGTTTGGTGAAAGTGGAGATCGCTGTCTTATTTCTGTTTGTAGGGGAAATGGTTTTATTTTTTGCCTATTGAGTATAATGTTCACTGTAGATTCGTTATATATGGCCTTTGCTATGTTGAGTTATGATCCTCCTATTCCAACCTTGCTGAGAGTTTTTATCAAAAAAGCATATTGGCTGTTATTAAATGCTTTTTCTGCATCTATTGATATGATTAAGTGGTTTTCATCTTTCAATTTGTTTATGTGATGTATCATGTTTATTGATTTGGTAATATTGTACCAGCCTTACATCCCTGGAATAAATCCCACTTGATCATGGTGTATGATCTTTTTAATATATTGCTAGTTCCAAATCGGTAATATTTTGTTGAGGATTTTAGCATTTATGTTCATCAGGGATATAGGCATATAATTCTTTCTTTATAGTGTTTTTATCTGGTATTGGAATTAGGATAATGTTGACCTCATTAAAAGCTTGGAAGTGTTCTTTCCTCTTGGATTTTTTAGAATAGTATGAGTGTTAGTTCTTCTTTGAATGTTTAGTAAAATTCCCCTGTGAAGCTGTCCAGTCTGGGGCTTTTGTTTGCTGGAAGTTTTTTGTTTTTTATTTGTTTGTTTGTTTTTTATTACTGCTTAAGTTTTATCAATTGTTATTTGCTATTCAGGTTTTCTGATTCTTCCTGATTCCGTTTTGGAATATTGTAATTCTTCTGTGAATTTTTTTCATTTCACCAACATGTCTAGCTTGTTGGCATATAGTTGCTCATAGTATTATCTTATAATTCTTGTATTTTTGTGGTTCCAGTTGTTACTTCACCTTTTCACTTCTGATTTTATTCACTTGGGTCCTCTCCCTTTGTTTCTTGTTGCATCTGGCTAATGGTTCATCAATCTTGTTTATCTTTTCAAAGAACTCGCTCTTGATTTTATCTTTTGTATTGTTTTTTAGTATCTATGTCATTTATTTCTGCTTTGATCTTTATTATTTCCTTCCTTCTATGTACTCTTGGCTTTTCTTGTTGTTCTCTTTCTAATTCTATAAGTTGTAATAGTAAATTTATTATTAAATTTTCTTGGTTTTGCTGGTAGGCCTGTAGTGCTATGAACTTCCCTCTCAGGACTTCTTTTGTTGTATCCCAGTATCCCAGAGATTTTTGGTGGTTGTGTGTTCATTTACATTTGATTCCAGAAAGTTTTTTATTTCTTTATGAATCTCATTGGTAACCCAATCATTGTTTCAGAACATGTACTTAGTTTCCATGTGTTTGAATGTTTTTTAATGTTTTTACTGTAGTTGATTTCTAATCTCATTTCATTATGATCTGAAAAGATGCTTGATCTGATTTCAATCTTCTTGAACTTGTATAGACTTGTTCAGTATCCTAACATGTGGTCTATCTTTGTGAATGACCCATGTGAACTCAAGAAGAATGTATATTCTGTAGTTTTGCAATGAAGTGTTCTATAAATGACAATTAAATCCATATGATCCAGTGTGTCCTTTAGAATCACTATTTCCTTGCTAATTTTTTTTTTTTCTGGAAGATCTATCCGGTGAAGTAAGTGGGGTATTAAAGTCCCCTACTATTACTGTATTGCTGTTGGCCTCTACCTTAAAATCCTCCAGAAGGTCTTTTTCTTTTTAAATATATATTTAGGTGCTCTTACATTGGGTGCATATATATATTTACCCAGGTTATATACTAGTGTTGGATCAATTCCTTTATTATGATGTAGTGATGTTTATTGTCTCTTGTGGTGGCCTTCATTTGAGGCGTATTTTTTCAGATATGAGTATTGCTACCTCAGCTTTTTTTTTTTTTGGTTTCCATTTGCATGGAAAATTTTTTTCTTTCCATTCCCTCTCATTCTCTGTGAGTATATTGTTTTGAAATGGGTCTCTTGTAGACAGCATATAGTTGGGTCATGTTTTCTTATCCATTCAGTTACCCTATGCCCTATGATTGGAGCATTTAATCAATTTTTAACTAAAGTTATTATTAATAGGTACTTATTTATTGCCATTTGAATTCCTCATGCCTATGTTTATCTCTCTATATGTTTCTTCTTCTCATTATAGCAGTCCCTTTAGCATTTATTGAAATGATGATTTGGTGGTGATACACTTCTTTAGTTTTTTTTGTTTGTTTGTTTGTTTTTTAAGGAAGCTCTTTATTTCACCATCTATTTTGACTGATAGCCTTGCTGAATATAGTAATCTTGGTTTCAGATCTTTCCATTACCTTGAGTACTTTATGCCATTCCCTTCTGGCCTATAGAGTTTCTGATAAAAAAAAAAAATCATCTGACAACCATATGGGAGCTCCTTTGAAGGTAACAAATTGCTTTTCTCTTGCTGTGTTTAAGATTCTCTCTTTGGCTTTAATTTTTGGCACTTTCTTATGAAAGTGTCTGGGTCTGTTTGGGTTCTTCTTTCTTGGGACTCTCTGTGCCTCCTTAATGTTTGTGAGTTGTTCCTTCACCACGGTAGGGGACTTTTCTGCCATTATTTCTTCAAACACATTCTCTCTTCCTTGCTTACTTTCTTCACCTTCTCCTACTCCTATGATGTGAATATTTTTATGCTTCATGTTGTCCCACAGCTCCCTTAAGTTGTCCTTCTGTTTTTTAATTGTTTTTTTTTTTTTTTCATTTTGGTTCTCTGATTGAATGATTTTCTCTACCCTGTCTTCTAATTCACTGGTCTGATCCTCATCTTTCTTTAATCTGCTGTGTATTTCTTCCAGTGTGTTCTTTATTAGTGCCAAGTCATTCTTTATTTCTGACTGGTCTTTTTCATAGTCACTGTATCTTTTCTCAAGCTATTGAGCATCCTGCTATCATTATTCTGAACTCTATATCTGATAAATTTCTTATTTTCATTTCAGTTGCTCTTCTTCTGGAGCTTTCTCTCTCTCTCTCTCTCTCTCTCTCTCTCTCTCTCTCTCTCTCTCTCTTTTCCATTTGGGGCATCGTTTTCCTCCTCCCCATTTTTTTTTGTTGCCTATTTTGGTTTGTGTCTATGTAATAGGTAGATCTGTTATGACTCCCAATCTCTAATGCAGGACAATGTTAGACACTTTCTGACTTGCTCTGAGTAACCTGTTTGGAGCTGTCAGTAATCCACAGCTTGTGGCTCTCTCTGCTGAGGCTGGGTGCTTTTGGAAAGGACCAAGGTATACACAAAGGTCTGCTTTTCCTATCCCTGTGCCCCAAATTAGAATAAGTGAAGACTCAAAGCTTCCAGAGGCCCACCTCCGCCTGCAGTATTGATTAGCTTTGGGCTATCACCACAAGGCGAGTAAAAGGTTTTCCAAGAGGGTGGGATAATTGCTTCTTAATGGGCCTCAAAAATTCCACAGGGCAGGACAAGGAGGTTTCCAAGAGGGTGGGGCAATTGTTCCCTCTCCCTCCCCAGGCAAAAGCTGCCTGGATGGTAAAGGACTGCTAGAGAAAGATGTTCTCTGCAGTATGAAGGAATGACTCAGCACAGGAACCTGATATATCTGCCTTCTGAGCTCTGACCCCAGAGCCACCAACCCTGGATTCTGCTCACACAGCTCTAGTCCACTCTGGTCTACCTCTGCTGGAGCCCAAGGTGAATGGCTGCACATGAAATTTTGTGCATTGGCCCTTTAAGAGGGTGCCTGCATTTTCAGCCATCTCTCCCTGGCAGACAGAAACCCTGCTGCTTTTCACAGCAGATATTGTGTGGGTACCTTTCTCAGTTCTGGTGCCCTGGGCTGGGGGACCAAACTTAGGGTTTAGACTCCAGCATTCTCAATGGGAACCCTCCACAGCTGAGCTATCCTTCCAGAACTTCAGCTGCTATCCGTGGGAGTCTGGTCAGCCTTTTTTTGCCTCCATACTTCCTACCAGTCTCTACGTGATCTCTACTTTCTATCTTTGTTTATCAGGGTTCTCTCCAGCTAGTGTTCAGTTGATTATTCAGGATGGTTTTTCTGTTTCTTAATTTTAATTCCAGTTTGGTCCTGGGAACATGTCAATGTAGTTTCCAGTTACTCCACCACTATTTTGGAATCCCTTTTCCCTTATAATTCATGAGTTGAAGAACCCAGGCCTTTTGACTATATATAGTCTTCCCAACTGTCTAAAGGTCATGGAGCATTTCCTTTTATCTTTGATCCACAGTTCCTTCTTTTTGACCAGCACTGTCCTGCACAATTTATGGGGCTTTGAGCAGCTGCTAAGCATGTCCACGCCTCATGGAGAAAGTGAGGCAAGGCCAGCTTCCTAGCAGTGGGTTTTGAGCAAAAGTAGGTAATTCAAAAATAAAAATTAGGAAAAAGTAGCTCTACCTCACAGTTTTAAGAATTGAGTGAGGTGACCCAGAGTGTGTGACACACAGCAAGTGCTCATATATACTATATAAAGTGTAAATATTTGCTTTTGTTCTATTGTCCAAAGGTACTTTTACAGAGACACACAACATGTTTTCTATTTCACTTACATTGTAGTTATTATCAATAGCCTGTGTTGTAAACAGACTTTTTTCAGAGCACTCAACTCACATATGAAAAACACTTTCCTGCCCTAAAAAATCTCACCACTTCATAATTTTTAAAATGAATTTGTCACAAAGTTTTTTCCTATTACCTGAATTATGTGGTTACATATGAAAGTAGCCCAGGCTCCTATCTTGAGGGAGCTGTTCAAAATTTGCATACAATATCCCTAAATCTATGTATCTGTTCCCTTGGACAAATTCATATTTGCAAGAATTTTTGTTTGTTTGTGTGTTAATTCCACCTGAGGATAATTTTCCATTGAGTTTTAGAGAGTGGAAGGGAGGGGGAGAGACACAGAGAGAGAAACATGTCTCAACGAGGGCTGGGGATGGAGTGTACAATCAATGTATGTGCCCTTGACATAAACCTTCACTCTGAGGGCCTATGCTCTATCTACTGAGCCAAACCAGATAGGGATACAAGGTATTTTTAAGGGATACTCTACATGTTTCTTTTTTTTTAATTTAATAAATCTTTATTGTTCAGATTATTACAATTGTTTCTCCTTTTTTCCCCCATAGCTCCCCTCCACCCGGTTCCCACCCCACCCTCTGCCCTTACCTCCCCACTACTGTCCTTGTCTATAGGTGTACAATTTTTGTCTAGTCTCATCCCGTACCCCCCACACCCCTTTCCCTCTGAGAATTATTGATCCACTCCCATTCTATGCCCTTGATTCTATTATATTCACCAGTTTATTCTGTTCCTCAGATTTTTAATTCACTTGATTTTAGATTCACTTGTTGATAGATATGTATTTGTTGTTCATAATTTTTATCTTTACTTTTTTCTTCTTCTTCCTCTTCTTAAAGAATACCTTTCAGCATTTCATATAATACTGGTTTGTGGTGATGAACTCCTTTAGCTTTTTCTTGTCTGTGAAGCTCTTTATCTGACCTTCAATTCTGAATGATAACTTTGCTGCATAGAGTAATCTTGGTTGTAGGTTCTTGCTATTCATCACTTTGAATATTTCTTGCCACTCCCTTCTGGTCTGCATAGTTTCTGTTGAGAAATCAGCTGACAATCATATGGGTGCTCCCTTGTAGGTAATTAACTGTTTTTCTCTTGCTGCTTTTAATATTCTCTCTTTGTCTTTTGCCTTTGGCATTTTAAATATGATGTGTCTTGGTGTGGTCCTTTTTGGATTCCTTTTGTTTGGGGTTCTGTGTGCTTTCTGGACTTGTAAGTCTATTTCTTTCACTAGGTGAGGGAAGTTTTCTGTCATTATTTCTTCAAATAGGTTTTCAGTATCTTGCTCTCTCTCTTCTTCTGGCACCCCCATAATTCTGATGTTGGTACGCTTGAAGTTGTCCCAGAGGCTTCTTACACTATCTTCAAATTTTTGGATTCTTTTTTCTTTTTGCTTTTCTGGTTGAGTGGTTTTTGCTTCTTTGTATTTCAAATCTTTGACTTGATTCTTGTGTTCCTCTAGTCTGCTGTTCGGTCTCTGTATATTTTTTATTTCAGTCAGTGTATGTTTAATTTCTAGTTGGTCCTTTTTCATATCCTCGAGGGTCTCGTTGAATTTATCGGCCTTTTCTAGGAAATTCTTGAAAAACCTTATAACCATGGTTTTGAACTCTATATCCAGTCATTTGTTTTCCTCCATTTCTTTAGTTTGTGATCTGTTTCTTTGTCTCCACTTTTTCGCTGCTTCCCTGAGTTAGTAGAGTGACTTTGTGTGCTAGGTGTCCTATATAGGCCAGTGGGTCGGCCTCCCAGTTACCTGAGGTGGACACTCTTGGTGCATCCTTTTGTGGACTGTGTGTACAGCTTTGTTGTAGTTAACTCTTGATTGTTTTTGGTGTCACTGGGAGGAATTGATCTCCAGGCCAATTGGCTGTGAGGACCCGCTGTGTCTATAATGGAAGAACTGCTGCACTGGAGACACGCTTATGGGGCAGGACTTGCTTCAGTGGGGCTTTGGTGCTCACTGAGTCTGCCTCTTGAATGTGTCACTTATGGATGTGAGTAATTGAAATCTGGTGTTGTCTCACACTGACCACTAGATACACTAGCTTCTGGATCTCCAATTGGGTGCAGGTCAGCTACTGTCTGAGGCCATCCAACAGGAACTACAGCGAGAACTACAGTTTTCTCCTCTTTGCTTGGGGTTTGGAGGTTTTGGAGCTGTCTGACCAGAGCTGCAGTTTGTTTGGTTAAGCTGTGATAGGGCAGGCCATTTATATGCAAAAGCCACTGCTCAGAGATTGGGTGGGTTTGTAGATTGTGTGGGGCAGGGTCTCAGGGAGTCACTAGGCTAGGGCGTGGCAAACATCAATGGCTGCCAGTCAGCCGTCTCTGTGTCTCCGCATTTCCAAGTCCCCATGTCCCACGCCCCAGTGCAGTAAACAATCATTGCTGGCCACACCTCTGCAAGAAAGCCGCCCTCACTTTCTGACCTGATGGCAGACAGTCCAGCTTCTCTCCGTAGGAGTTTGGGTCCCCAACATCTCCCCAGAAACTGGAGTTCAGAGTAATTAGGAGCTTGTCTCCCTTCAGGTTGAAAGAAGCAGCACACCCAGACACCCGCCCCATTCCAATTTGCGCACCTCCGTACCTCAGCTTTTCAGTGCTTGTGCACGTCTCAATGCTCTTTTCTCTTTCCTTCTAGTTGTAGAACTTCCACTTAGCCAGCTTTCCCGTGGTTCTGTGTGATAGACGTTTTGTCTTTTAGTTGTAGTTTTAAAATTGTTGTGCAAGGCAGCAGTTTAGGTGTTTACCTATTCCGCTATCTTGGTTTTTATAGCCTTAGTTTCTTTTCTATACATGTTTCATTTGATGGAGAAAATTCACTACTCATCAGAGCCAGGGAACCTTTGTAAAGAAAGGAGAAAGAGAAGTAGTGTGCCCATAGCTCCCTGGAGGGGGCTAAAAGTCCAAAGATGTATATATTCTTTTTTAAAAAAACAGTATATTTTTATTTATTCCAGAGAGGAAGGGAGAGGGAGAGAGAGATAGAAACATCAATGATGAGAGAGAATCATTTATCGACTTCCTCCTGCATGTCCCCCACTGGGGATCAAGTCTGCAACCCAGGCATGTGCCCTTGACCAGAATCGAACTTGGGACCCTTCAGTCAGCAGGCCGAAACTCCATCCACTGAGCCAAACTAGCCAGGACCAAAGCTGTATGTACTCTTCCTGGCTTCCCACCAGCTCTCCATGACTTTGGCAAAGCTACACAGGGTGTGGAACCAAAAGCTTGCCCACATGATAGTATGCTTATACTGGCATGGAAGTGGGTGTTGCAAATTGGCATGCTACTTCAAAAGGAAAATAAAAGCAGATGTGAGTTTTGACATACACTTTGGAGGTTGGAGAAGGCAAGCATTCAGAAAAGGGGGAGATATTCATTTTGTTTTAAGCAAGCAAAGTATACAACTACTGAAAGTAGGTGGTTTACGTGACTGATGTTTTTGTAAGTGAATGAAAATTTATATACTGTATTCTTTCCTCCCAAATGTTTTGATTTGGCTTAATGGTGTCTTGAAAAATACTATTCTCTCTTTGCTTTTTTTCTTATTTGCCTCTGAATTTCTCCATCCTGCTAAATAGAAGTCCACTGGTGCTGGAGGCTAAGTCTAGCAGGTCATAATAAATGTGAGAAGTCCTCAAAAGGTTGAATGGACATTTTCAGCAGGGCTGAAAATCTGCATGTTATTACCTGCTGCTGGAACAGCCAAAGGCAATTCCCCTAACCTGACTGTTTACCAAACCTTACCTTTGATATGTATATCTGCTTTGCTAAAGGGAAAAATGTGTGAATAAAAAGCTGTGGGTCTGGAAATTCAGAGAGCTTAGTCACTAGAGCTAAGCATCCCCTGGCTCCCCCCAAATGTCTTCCAAATTTATATTTTTTGTCTAGTTTATTCATTTATACGCAGCCCCTTCTCCAGATTCCTGAACCCCTGCAGCAAAAAGACTGCAGCACACTGGTGAGAATAGAAGTCTTTCTATTTGAAGATTTATAAGAGCCTTGTAATAATCCTCTCTAAAAAGGATCATTAGGAGCCCCATGACAAATAATCACTTTTCCCTTTCTTCCAGTAACATTGAGATGTTTTCTAATAATGTGAAGAATTGGTCAGGCCAATTATATTCTATTTGCTTGTCAAACCTGAGGGACACTGAAAGCACAGCCTTTTGGAACCTCTGAGTGTTTAGGATGCTAAGAAAGAGAAAGCAGAAGTTCCCACCATAAAGGGACAGCTGCCAACTGTGAAATAAAGAAATGCAGAGAACCATAGCAGAATCAGCACTCTGCCCATCGTCAGAAGTGGCAGCATGCCTAAAATTGGAAACAACATTCCTCTGATTAGTTATCTATCATCTTAGACAACAAATTGATGCATTTTCAGTACCCATCAAGGAAGAAGCCAGCTTTAGAGGGAAGATGAAGAGAAGAACAGGATAAAGGGAAAAAAGTACAAGTGACACAATTTAGGGTGATTGGTGACATGCTAAAGGGCTTAAGAAAGGAGGGGTGCATCTTCTTGTAGGTATCCTTCAGAGAACTTTTTCTTCCCACCTTTCTGGTCCTTCCCCAGTATTCTATGCAAACCATCCTGGATTTGGGGGGCTCTATTAGATGTTTCTTGGTGCTCTACTGGACTCCTCTTCTTTCTCATGTTATACACTCTCCTTAGGTAATCTCAAATACCTCTATGATGTCAATAGCTACCTGAATTCTGAGGACTCTTCCAATGATATCCCCAAGTGAGACTCTTCTTGTGAGCTTCATACTATGCATATAACTGCCTACTGAGCTTCTCTGCCAGAGTCCCCCCAGAGACATAAAACTCAACATGGTCAAGATCACTCATTCGCTTTGCCTAGGCTTATTCTAAAAGCCCAATTTTCTTTCTCTATGTCATGTCTTTGCAAACAGCATGATTGCATGATCACTCACCTAAATGAATATCTCACAAACCCATCTCCTTATCTCTATTCCCATTACCACTACTTCAGTTCAGACTTCATTCATTTATCACCTGGATTGCTATCTGAAATCCCTGTCTGTGGTCTCATCTCCTTCTAGTCAGTTATTCAGTGTTCTCATGGTACTATTTATATAAGATGAAACATACTTCCTAGCAAGGAAGTATGTTTTGGAAATGTGTCTGGAGTCCTGTTACTGAGAACAATAGGGTACCTTGAAGAGACATAGGGCCACCAGCCACTTTTTTTCCAGGGTTTACTGACAAGTGGCCAAATGAGGTGAGAATCTCTCACTCCCACCACTGAATTCAACACATAGCTACAGAAAACTGAATCTCATTAAGTCATTAGAGAGGGTGGGATCATTGAGGTCTGGAATGAAGGGGAATAATGCTTTGGGGTTTTATTTTCATGGGAAGAAGTGGAAGCACTGTGTTTCAAGCCAAGGTGTAGGATATAAGAGAATTTTTTCATGAAAAGTGAAGATGCCTGCAAAATAGGATACTGGAACCTCACTCCCCAGATTGATGTTTACTGAATGACATTACCTTGGAACCATCAACCAAAAAGTATTGCACAATAGAGAGTTCTTGAGAGAAGTTGACTTGTATGCCTGGAGGTTGCCAACATGTGTGAATATAGGTGTATGTCTTTCTCCTGGAATAGTATGAAGACAACTCAGTGGGGGAAAAGAAGAAACAATGAATCAGCTTGAGTTCTCAGCAAGAATACACAAAATCTATGAAAAAAATGCATTCCACATAAGGAAGCTGGACAGCAGCCATCTTTAAAGTATTCTAACCTACCAAGAATAAGGGACTGAGGGAGGGGCATACTTTTGAAGAAGAAAGTGAGGAAGTATTACAGAGGTAATCTCTAGAATACATCACCCATGTTAGAGAGATTCAGAGTATAGAGATGTTACAGAGTCTTCCAAAGAAATCTGAAAATACATCCACAAAAGAAGCTTTTCTCTTATTCTTCCTTTTTTCAAATCTTGTCCTGGAGGAGCCAGAAACCAGAATGAGAGTGTAGACCCCACTGCAGGTTCAAAACCCCAGATCAGAACTGAGCTGAAGGAACAGAAGCAGCCATGGATTGAATGTGAGATTGGTATTTTGATTTAGACTCTACTAGACTTTTTAACCTCTGTAAATGAGTTCATTATCAAAGCAAGACTGTTCTTACAGCTGAACGTGACTGGAAACCTACATGATCTTGTCATGTTTTTAAAGGTTGAGGAAGAAATATCTGGCAGAACACATTTGAAAGCAGTGCTGGGAGAAAAACAAAGTTATGTCTCATCTTTCAAAGTCAAAAATATCATGTCACTCATCTGCTTAAAATCCATCAGTGCCTTCCAAGCGTAACTCTTGGCACATAATAAGCAAAAATGTGGGTGTTTTTTTTCATGAATAAGCATATTCATGTTGCACAAAGAAGCAAGCTCACTCCTGCTCACATATTTCTGACCTACAAAAATAAAATAAAAGTATTAAGAAGGCAGGTAATTTGCCGTTGTTATTAAACACGTTTTGAGAATATTACTTAGACCATGAATTAAGCATCTCTTTCCTTCTGGATCTATTGAGTATGCCTTATTATATTGTTGATATCTGTATCTCTATCTATAGTCATAGGTAAATACTTACTTATATTGTATCCTATGTCATCAGTGAAAAGAAGAAATGTCCTTAGTTTACAGCCTTCATTACTACAAGTGCTCATAGAAATTTTTATCATATTTAAGTTAGTAACTGATAAAGAAAAGAAAATATAAATTGTTAGATATCAATATCTATACTGTTATCAACCTCTATAGATATATATAGATATCGGGTATAGAGTATTTCTTTTCACAAATGACACCCACGTATGACCCTCCCTTTTGTTTCGGACCATCTCAACTTTGCTATTGACAATCCTCCAAAATGTGCCTGCTACTGATCCCTGGCTTATTTAGGTGGTCTACCCTATAGTTGGAGGCCTACTGGGACCCTCTGTGGCCACCATTGTGAGCCCAATGACAATTTTGCAGGCTAGCACCATTAGCTACCTTCAAGATCCCTAAGGAGGGCACAGGGAAACTTTCTAGAAAATCCTTTTCACTTTTGACAAAGCCTTGCTCCCAAGAATTGATGCAATTCTTATTTTGATAATTAAAAAAACATTGACCTTTCCTTTCTCAAAATATTACAGGTAATATTTAGGGTTAACTCAAGGGAAAGACTTAGAAATGCAAAAATTGAGATGTATTTTTTTTTAATTACCCAAAGCCATGAAATGGAACAACTGTGCTTGTATGTGGAGATGAAAAAAAAAATTAAAGAGTTATGACCTCAGCTTGCAAAATGCTCCTTCTGGTGGGAATAAATGTAAACATAATCCTATCTAATAATAGACAAATATGCAAATTGACCATACCTCCGACACACCCACAAGCCACGCCCACCATCCAATCAGAGCGAGTATGCAAATTAACCCAAACCAAGATGGCTACAGCCACAGAGAGCAAGGTTTCCTAGGTAACAGAGGAAGCCAAGCTTTCCACCTGCCCTTGCCAGGCCTAAGCCTCCACTCAAGCTACAAAGTTTCAATTATAGAAGGTAAACAAATTCAAACAAATGGCGGCAGAATGGAGCTTGAGAGAGCAGGCCAGGGTTGCCGCCGGCAACAGGGGAAGCAAAGCTTTCCACACACCCTGGCCGGGCCCACCCGCTTAAGGCAACAAAGTTTCAATTATAACCCCAACACAAATGGCTGGCGGCCTTGGAGGGAGCCCCAGGCTTGGCTCCACTCCAGGCTACAAAGTTTCAATTGTAGAAGGAAAATAAATTCCAGATACCAGGGCCTCCACTTGGGTTGCCAGGGGGCGTGGCCAGCCTGCAAACCACCACAGGCCCCTCGCTCAGGCAGCCCCACGCCCCAAGGGAACCCCCACCTGATCCGGGACGCCCTGCAGGGCAAACCAGCTGGCCCCCACCCCTGTACCAGGCCTCTATCCTATCTAATCCTATCTAATAAAAGAGTAATATGCAGA
Source organism: Cnephaeus nilssonii (assembly GCF_951640355.1). Taxonomy (NCBI): domain Eukaryota; kingdom Metazoa; phylum Chordata; class Mammalia; order Chiroptera; family Vespertilionidae; genus Cnephaeus; species Cnephaeus nilssonii. The sequence continues at coordinate 92,190,422 of NC_137079.1, read as the reverse complement.
TTGACCATCACTGCAACACACAATATAGCTGCCCCCATGTGGTCAAAGATCCTGCCCCCATGTGGACACAAGATGGCCACCACAAGATGGCCAGCAGGAGAGGGCAGTTGGGAGGCACCCGGCCTGCAAGGGAGGGCAGTTGAGAGGGACCAAGCCTGCAAGGGAGGGCAGTTGGAGGTGATCAACCCTGCAGGAGAGGGCAGTTAGGGGTGACCAGGCCGGCAGAGGAGGGAAGTTGGGGGCAAACAGGCTGGCAGCAGAGTGGTTAGGGGGTCATCAGGCTGGCAGACAGAAGCGGTTAGGGGCAATCAGGAAGGCAGGCAGGCAAGCAGTTGGGAGCCAGCAGTCCTGGATTGTGAGAGGGATGTCCCATATTGGAGAGGGTACAGGCTGGGCTGAGGGACAACCCCCCTCTGTGCACGAATTTCGTGCACCAGGCCTGTAGTTATAATATAAATCACAAAACTTAGAGATAGACTCAAGCAATCAAACATTCCCCAAGTCTTCAATTCCTCCTAATTCTGCCCTTATTTTGTGATGTACTACACACTGCTGAGCAATGGAAAAAAATCCAAAGCTGAAACACCTTATTTGGGCTCAAATGGAATTTGACAAGTAATTTATTAGGGAAGGCCACTAACATATATCCGAGGCTCATTCACTTTGGAAAGAAGCAGCCTAATGGGATGCAGGGTAAAGAGCTATGAGGAATGGCAAGAGATTATTTTTTTTCTATTTGGAGAGTTTCAAAATGATACCAAAAACATGTTGTCATGTAACATTTTGAAAAAACAAAACACTATTACACATAAATCAGAATCTATACCTCCTAAAATAAATAATAATTATAGAGTTAATAGCTTTCATAATAAAGCCAATCTGGAAAGCTGCTTAAAAGTAATACAAAACATTATGTGGAAAAGCACATTGTTAAGTACTTTCACAATGGGAAGCAGGAGAGGATGATACCATGTCCACTGAAGATGATTGATCAAAAATAATTTCTAATTTTATATAATTTTTGCCAAGCATTATGTCACTGCAATAGTAATGATTCAAATAAAAATGGAACTATCCAACCCAGACAGCATGGCTCATTGGTTGAGCATCGACATATGAACCAGAAGGTCATGGTTCAATTCCCAGTCAGGGCACATGCCCAGGTTGTGGGCTCGATCCCCAGTGGGGGGCATTCTGGAGACAGCCAATCAATGATTCTCTCTCATTATTGATGTTTTTTATCTCTCCCTCTCCCTTCCTTTCTGAAATCAATAAAAATATATTTTTTAAAATGGGACTATCCAATTAATTATATAATTTTTGCTGAGTTCTAAATCAGAATCTCACACATATATAAATATTTCCCCTGCTAATAAGTAAAGGTAAAGATTCCCTTTGAAGCATGTATATGCCATTTCAAATGATCTAAATAGAAATTTAATGAGTTGAATTAGGTGTCCTGGAATTCATGTTTAAGCCTATTCCAAATTTTATATGCTGGGGGTTTGTGGCTACTACTTAACCATTCCAGTAAACTTTGAATTGAAAGGTTAATCCTCCTTAAATGTTGAAGGCTGAAATGAAGAAATCTAGCATCAAATATCTCCCAAAACGCCATTTAATAATTCTCATGATTTGTCGTTGCCAAATGGCCCACCTGCAAGAGGAACTTGTAAACTCAGCAGGGAGATAAACCTGGACCAGATATATTTTGGCACAGTTCACTGTCTGCCTCCTTCCCTTGTTTGGAGGTGGCGGAGAGGTAGGTAAAATGGGGCAAAGCCACCAGAAGCAATGACAGCAGATTTTTGGATGAGCCTAGAGCTGGAAAAAAACATGGAACTGCATAGTGATTGCATGAGGATAAAATATGGAACTGGATGGTAGCAAGTTGTACACATGTAGGAGCAAGTTTTTGAGGCTAGTAACTATTAGACCTCTAAAAACTTAATCTTAGGTAAGATCTGAATGATCAACAAGTTTTGGGTACATAATAAGTTTAGGAATATTAACTTTTTCTTCCTCAGCCCTTGACTTTCCAGATCCAGCACAAGTTCTGTGTGCCAGTATATTACCACAAGCCTCCAGCATTCTCCTCCCTACTACCCTCTTCTACACACACATATACAAACACACACATGAATGCACACACACAGACACACACACCAGAATGTATTAAAAAAACAACACTCAGTCAGGACCATCTTGATTAATTTCTAATTGCTTCTTGTCTCTATTTTTTCCTGCCATTAATCAAGAAGGCCAAACTCTGGGGACTACTGTGTTGACCAAAATTGCCCAGCCAGTGTGGCTCAGTCACTGAGCATTGACCTATGAATCAGAAGGTCACGGTTTTATTCCTCATTGGGGCATATGCCTGGGTTGTGGCTGTAGGTGGCAGCTGATCAATGTTTCTCTCTCATCATTGATGTTTCTATCTCTCTCTCCCTCTCTTTTCCTCTCTGAAATCAATAAAAATATATTTTAAAAAAAGAATGACCAAAATTGTGTTGCAACATGGCTGATCCATCAGGAAAACTTCATCAGGTTGGGAGGGAAGCTGAGCTGGCTTCTTCTGAGGTGTGACTGACTAGGCTGGGGCAACCAGCTTCAGAAAACCTTTGGTGCACCTAGATATCTGTTACCTCAAAATTCTCCACAAAGGCAGAACAATAGAGACAAAGGAATAGAAACCTATCAACAGTGACTAAGAATGGCTGAATCATAAAAATGAATGTCACTGGGAGTCTGTTTTCTATCTCCCCTGAAGCCAACCAATAAATGTTGCCATTTGGGTACTGCTACATCCCCAGAAAGGTTGATCTCAAAAAGCACATTCCCTTTTTGGACGGCCTCCTTTTTTGCATTTTAGACTCTGGTACCTGCAGTCTTATTTTTTTTTTTTAAGTCTTTTTAAAGAAATATATTTTATTGATTTTTTACAGAGAGGAAGAGAGAGGGATAGAGAGTTAGAAACATCTATGAGAAAGAAACATCGATCAGCTGCCTCCTGCACACCTTCTACTGGGGATGTGCCTGCAACCAAGGTACAGGAGCTTGACCAGAATCGAACCTGGGACCTTTCAGTCCACAGGCTGACGCTCTATCCACTGAGCCAAACCAGTTAGGGAAATACCCGCAGTCTTAGAACAAAGACATTTCATTTTTCAAGAGCTTTAAAGAATTTAGGAATCTTAGGGAAGGAGTTGTTAACGAAAAAAAACCATTGAAACCTGTAAAGAATTTTAGTGAGTTTATTTGAGCCAAACTGTCAACATATGCCAGGAAGCAGAACCTCAATGAATTGAGATAATGCTCCGGAGAATGCAAGGTTACATCTATTTTTATACATTGAAATCAAAGGAAAGGGACGTAGGTGAGTTACATGAAATCCATTGGTGACAGATTAGGGAGGTGGGACAAAGCAAAGCGGGGAAACCTCTGGGATAGGGTGAAAAGCGAAATGATGGACATGTGCTTCTCTTACAGAGATGGATACAGGATACTTTAAGGTAATTAACAGTTGACAATTAACTTGATAACAATAACAATGAGGGAATGTCCCAGTGCCATTTGTTGTGCCCTGAAAGGTCCGGGGTAAAAGGAAGTTACAAGTTACCCAGACATCTCACAGATATGTTATCTTAGAGGCAAAAAGGCAAATGGGCTCAGTAAAGAAGATCTAAGTTGATCTTTGTCAGGGAAGATATCAGCTTAGGAATGACTGCCCACTATAACCTGTTTGTAGTTAAATATTTAATTTTCAGACCATCTTTTGTGGTTATTTTAGCTCTCTGAGTTTTCAAGACTGCCACACAGGCCTCCCCTGAGCTTGTCAGGTTAGCAGGTGGCTTCTTTCGTTCACAGAGTTCTGCATGTACAAAGGTTTTGCATGTACAAAGGTTTGAGAGAAGAGTGGTATACAAATATCTAGGCATATTCTATCTTTACTCCCTGATTTCTTGGAAGATACCATGTAGTCACTGATTCCAAGGCCTTCTGAAACAACCAAGTGTGGCTGCTCCAATAAATGGTTTCTTCCTGAGCAGGTGTGTGTGCAATCCTCTGTTTAGTTCAACACAATCCACAGTAACAATCCTTCAGATCACCACACAGAATCATGAGAACTTGAACTCCACTTAGGAGATAGCTGCAGAGATTGGGTTGGAAGTTCAGAGGAGAGAAACACTGGCTGGTTCATAGAATTGCAAATTCTCATTGAACTATCCTAAAGATCAGGACTTTAACTCACTCACATGGGAGTATTTCTCAAAATTCAGTAGTTGAATTCACATAATAACTTTTGACATCCCAATGAACCATTTGTAATGGTATTTACTTAATAATTTTTAAACAACAACTCACTGTCATTCACTTAGTTAATTTAAATATGCTCACTTTTTATATTGTAAAACTATGTATTTCAAAAGAAAACTTTAAATCACTACCCTTGATCTATCTTTCCATTATACATTAAAAGGACATGTCTACTAAAATACACATGTCTCTGTAGGGCCTAAAATCATTTCACATACCACCAGGGTTTCCTGTCCTATTCTTTGGGAAACATTGCCACCAGGCATGGTTCCCAAAGACCACACTTCTGTGGTGCCCTGCAACAGAGGCCTAGGGTTTCCAAATGGAGAAGAGGCTTACAATGCAAATGCCCCAGCATATAGCTTCCACTTAAAGCAATGGAAAAGTATTTGCAAACAGTATCAGCACCTTCCCTGAGAGAAGGTTTTGAAAAAGTGAAATAACCACCATTCAGGGCTTGGGCACCAGCAAGATGGTAAAGTCACCTAAAAATGGTGGATGGAAACAGCTCTGATAAACGACACCTATTTAGCAACTTTGCCTTGAGATGGAGTGCTTTAGTGTCACTGGCTGATCAGTACTTGCAAACTGTTAAATATCAAAAGAAAGTAAAATCTTAAAAGCTTCTGTGGTGGCTTTGTAATGTGACAATTTGACTAGGCTGATACATTTCCTGAAATTCTCTTTCTTTCAATCTTCTAGTTAGAATGTGTCTTAAGAAAGATTTTTGGGAGATGAGGACAAAGAGGAACCAGTGGCCAATCTGAAGCTCATATACATTGTTATGGATCTGCTGATTTACTTTGATGCTGTAAAGCAGCTTCTGCTCCACTTTCCCTTGGATCTTCCTTCAGTTTTTTGTACCCTGTGTCAGGTATGTGCATGTTCAGTTCTGGGATGAAGGGCTGACTTCTGCTGCAGAATGTCCTCACCACAAAAGTCAGAGGAACAAGAACAGCCATGGTGTCAGTTCCTTCTTGTGGGATCCCAATTTTGCTTGGAGTCTCTTACTTCCTCATGATCTTCCCCTCCTGACTACTTCCTGTGTACCTCAACATCCACATTAGATGCAGAGATAAAGTCTTAAAGAGATGACTTAACCAAATGCCACAATGAGGTTAGCCAATTCCCTGAAAAATGTATGTATACATATATGTTTATACTAGAGGCCTGGCACATGAAATTTGTGCACGGGGCAGGGCGGGGGGTCCCCTCAGCCCAGCCTGCACCCTCTCCAATCCGGGACCCCTCAGGGGATGTCCGACTGCCAGTCTAGACCTGCAGTTGGACATCCCTCTCACAATCCTGGACCACTGGCTCCTAATCACTCACTTGCCTGCCTGCCTGGTTGCCCCTAACTGCCCCTCCACTTCCCTCCCCCCGCTTCCCCCCCACTGGTCTGATCACCCCTCACTGCCTCTCCGTGCTGGCCTGATCGCCCCTAACTGCCCCCCCTGCCAGCCTGGTTGACCCCAACTGCTCCCTCCCTGCCAGCCTGGTCACTCCTAACTGCCCCCCTGCTGGCCTGGTGACCCCTAACTTCTCCCCCTGCTGGCCTGGTCACCTCTTATTGCCCCCACTGCCGGCCTGGTTTCCCACAACTTCCCCACCCCCCGCCAGCCTGGTCACTCCCAACAGCTCCCCCTGCCAGCCTGGTCACCTCCAACTGCCCTCCTGGCAGCCTGGTCACCCCTTGCAGCCCCCCTGCTAGCCTGGTCACCCCATGCAGAATGCTTGTTCAGTCGTTTTGTCATCCCTTAGGCCAGCCCTGGGCAGCTGGGGGGCTTAGGGGACTGGGGGACTGCCACGTGCCTGCCACCCTGGCAGGGCTGAGGGGACTGGGCACCGTCATCTTGTGGCTGTGGGTGCTGCCATCTTTGAGGGCATGGCAGTAAATTAGCATATTCCCTCCTTATTGGCTGTGGGTGCCACCATCTTTATGAGGGCATGATGGTCAATTAGCATATTCCATCTTTATTAGATAGTATATGTTTTACTAAATCTGAGACAGTAAATTGCCAGGAAACAAGCTTTTGATTGCTGTTGCATGGTTCTGCTTCTTCATGAAATAAGTGGGGTTTACAGGTTTTTGTTAATTTGGATTAATTTGAGTAGAGAAATTTATGCTTTCAAGCTATAGTTTGTAGCATTGTTAAATTAACCTGTATTAGTCAGGATAACTAACATTAGCTGATGTAACAAATTAATCCCAAACCTCAGGCACTTATGAAACTAAAGGTCCATTTCAGGCTCCAAACAGTGCCCAATGCAGGTTGGTGGAATGGGAACTGAGTAGGTAGACTCTGTTCCATGCTGTCACTTAGAGGCCCAAGCTCCATCCCTCATGTCAATTTACTTTCCTTTAGGGCCTTGTCCTCCTCTGCATCCAGCCATTCAAACAAGTAAAGTGAGAGAGGATAGAGAAAAACATCTGTTCTTAACTGCTTGGGCTTGAAAGTGACTTACATGAAAGGGGTGAGAACATGTAGTCTAGCTGTTCCCATGAAGAAGAGGACATCTCAGATATTGGTGAGCTCTGTAAGTCTCTGCTACAGAGCCTGACATTTCTAATTATTATATTCCTCCAGTGAGGAATTATTTTATGCCTGTTACACTCTATTTAAAATCTAATGCCATGTAGCAAGGACATGATCTCTTTGAGGAATGACAGTCTCTGTCAGAAGCAATCTCTGTCAAAGAACCAGCTTCACTGAATGTTTAATAAATAATTTACTCTTTCAATGTAAATTTTAAGCAATGGATAATAAAGGGAGAAGTTTATTTTGGAGTTGCTGAGTAAAATAAAAAGAAAAGAATAATTGTTCTGTGATTGAAATATGACAATCAATAATTGTATACATTATCCATATAGCCAGGTCACTTTCTTCCTCTTTCAGTCAGGATAAACTAGCATGCTAATATGCTTCAGTAAGTCAAAACTAAAATTCTCAGTAGCTAAAGTTTGTTATTTCCTGCTCATGCATCATGTACAACACAGCTGGCAGGGGTCTCTGCTGACTGTAGTCATGCATGAACCAATAATCTCTCTCCACACATGCTCTTATAATAACCACTGTTCAGAGGGCTGAAACTTTTAAAGCTTCTCTTGAAGGAGCATGCATCACTTCTGTTCACATTTATCTAGCAAAAAGGTCATGTGGCTATGCCTAACTTCAGAGGAAGATGAACAATGTTCAGTAAGAGAGAAGACTATACATGGGAAAATCATAACTCATACACTTTTTCTTTATTACTCCTTGTTAGTAGATAAAGCACGTTAATGAGGACAGGGCAAATGGAGAGATAAACAAAAATTTATCTAATGACTTAGAGGCACTAAAAACTTTGTTGATAAAAAAATAACATGTATCATCAAATAAAACTTACCAATAATGTTAATGCCATATTGCCCTTGAATACCAGAGCTAAAGCTATGTACAACACAAAATTTATTTTAAGCAACAACATGGGTCAGAGGAATGGCGGCGTAAGGGCACATCTATCCTCTCCTCCTAACATTTCAACAAAATAGCCATCTATAATTCAACAAAGAAGTCCCTGCTCAACATAGATGCATGCCTGAGAGACCTGCACACTGGAACAACTAAGGTGGGCTCCTTGTAATGGGCAGGGAGGCGAGAGAAGGGAGGGAAGCCGAACGTGGCTACAGCTGGGAACTGGCAACAGCAGTTGTGGGCAACAGAGCTAACCCAACAAGTGGCTGGCTGTTGGAATAGCCACTGGAGTGGTGGCATTGTGTGGTCACACACAAACTGTGAGTGTCTGAACCTTGGGGGCACGTTGTGAATGGGATGAGTCAGCAGACACCCTCCCTATAGAGCCGCTCCCTATGGGAGGACCTGCCTGCAGGCTTTCCAGCAAAGAAAGTAGATCACAGAGCCCTACCACTGATGAGACTCCCATGTCTCGCCTCCCATTGCCCTTGGATTGTTCCCAGGACTGTATTGTCTGTAAGCCAAGAGCTGTCGCCGTAGAAACACAGTTTCCCTGTGTGACTGAACCCCAGGAGGGGTGCTTGGGCTAGGAGGTCAGGGACAGCCATTACCATGAAGAAAAAACAAACTTCACCCCCAAGCAGCAGAGGCAGTACAGCCCTACGGAAGCCACAGAGGCTCAAAACTGTGAGGACACAGAGGAAAAAATCTTGCAATTCAGTGCCATCTACTGGAGCAGAGTAGAAAGACCTCCTCAGAGATAAATGGGAAAACAAAGGAGAACAAGGAATGCCATGAGCAACCACAACAAAGATTACCAGAAAGAATATGAAAAATCCCCAGAAAACAGGCTGGAACACAAGGAATTATGCGAGTTGAATGACAGAGATTTCAAGATTGCAGTTCTGAAAATACTCAATGAGATGCGAGAAAATACTGACAGGCAATTCAGCTCACTCAGAAAACAAATCAATGAACAAAATGAGTATTTCTCCAAAAAAATTGAATTGCTAAAAAAATATATATACTAGTAGCAAAAATCCTGGAAATGAAGCAAGTAATTAAAGAAATTAAGAGTGAACTGATGAGCATAGAAAACAGAACCAAACAGAGGAAAGAACTAGTGATATTGAAGATAGTAATCAAGAAATTATGCAGAGCGGAGAAGAGAAAGACCTGAGAATAAAGAAATACAAAATAGTCCTATGAGACCTCTCTGATTCAATAATAATAATAATAACATCAGAATCATAGGCATAGTGGATGAGAAAGAGAGAGAGTATGGAATGGAGAGTTTATTAAAACAAATAGTGGATGAGAACTTCCCAAATCTATGGAAAGAACTAGATCCTCAAATCCAAGAAGAAAAACAGAACACCTAGTTACCTCAATCCAAAGAGGCCCTCTCCAAGGCACTTGGTAATGAAGCTGTCAAAAATTAGTGACAAAGAAAAAATATTCAAAGCATCCAGGGAAAAGAAGGAAGTGACCTACAAAGGAAAACACATCAGAATTTCACCCGACTTCTCAGCAGAAACTCTACAAGCAAGAAGAGAGTGGAACCAAATATTCAAATGCCTGAAAGAGAGTAATTACCAGCCACACATATTATATCCAGCAAAATTATCCTTTAAATATGAAGGAGAAATAAGAACATTCCCAGACATATAGACACTGAGGGACTTTATCACTAGAAAACCTCCATTGCAGGAAATACTCAAGGGAGTTATTCTACCTGAAACAAAGAACATAAGGTCATAACACTACCAGTAGGATTGCCAAAAACTCACAGCATAAACAGGGATAATTTGTGACAATGAAATCATACAAGGGGAAGAGGGACCGGTATGGACAGGCAAAGAAAGATGAAGATCAGATGTACTCAAAAGGGAAAAAAAACAATGGTATATTTGCAACTTCACTTTTTATAAAACTAATGGCAACCACACAGAGAAATTCCCCAAATGAGACATATAGCTTAAAAAAAAAAAAAGGAAACAGAGGGAAGATGTATGAATACCACCAAAGAAAAACAACAGATAGAAGCATAAAGGAAAAGAACCAATGGAGGCACAGAGTTACCAGAAAACCAAAGGTAAAATGGCTATAGGAAATCCTCAGACACCAATAATTACCCTAAATGTAAATGGTCTAAACGCACCAGTAAAGAGGCACAGAGTAGCAGAGTGGACCAAAAAACAAAACCCAACCATATACTGCCTACAAGAGACATATCTAAACAGCAGTCCTAAGGTAGATTCAAAGTAAAAGGGTGAAAAATTATTCTCCAAGCAAATAACATCCACAAAAAAGCAGGTGTAGCCATACTTATATCTGATAAAATAAATCTCAAGATAACAAAGATAACAAGAGACAAAGATGGACACTTTATAATGATAAAGGGAACACTACATCAAGAAAACTTAACACTTCTTAATATATATGTGCCCAACCAGGGAGCACGAAAATATATTGAACAGCTACTCACAGAACTAAAGAGAGAAAGAGATCAAAACACAATTATAGTTGGAGACCTTAACATTCCATTAATAGCTCTAGACATATCAACCAAACAAAAAATCAATAAAGAAATATCAGCCTTAAATGAAACACTAGACCAAATGGATATAATCAACATTTACAGAACATTTCATCCACAAACTTGAGACTATACATTCTTCTTCGGTGCACATGGAACATTCCCAAGAATAGAAGATATGTTGTGTCACAGAACAAGCATCAACAAATTCAAAAAGATTGAAATTATTCTAAGTACATTTTCTGACCACAATGCCATGAAATTAGAAATCAACTGCAAAAATGAGGTAAAAAAAAAAAAAAACAACCTACAAATACGTGGAGATTAAACAACATCCTACTAAAAAAATGACTGGGTCAAAGAAGAAAGAAAAAATGAGATCAAAAGATATATAGAGACAAATGAGAATGATAACACAACATATCAAAACCTCTGAGATGCAGCGAAAGCTGTAGTAAGAGGGAAGTTTACTAGTATATCATTACAGGCCTATCTCAAGAAACAAGAGAAATTCCAAGTAAACAACCTAACATCACACCTAAAAAGACTAGAGAAAGAAGAACAAAAACAACCCAAAGTTAGCAGAGGAAAGAAAATAACAAAAATCAGAGCAGAATTAAATGAAATAGAGAACAAAAAGATTGTAGAAAAAAATTAATAAAACAAGGAGCTGGTTCTTTGAAAAGACTTATAAAATTGACAAACACCTGGCTAGACTAACTAAGGAAAAAAGGGAAAAGACCCATATAAAGAAAATCAGAAATAAGAGAGGAGAAATCACCACAAACACCACAGATATGCAAAGGATCATACTAGAATATTATGAAAGCCTTTATGCCACCAAATTCAATAATCTAGAAGAAATGGATAAGTTCCTAGAAATATATAACCTTCCTAGACTAAATCTTGAAGAACTGGAAAATCTAAGTAGACTGATCAGCAGTGAGGAAATTGAAACAACCACCAAAAACCTCCCAAACAACAAAAGTCCAGGACCAGATGGCTTCACCAGTGAATTCTAACAAACGTTCAAGGAAGAATTAAAGCCTATTCTTTGCAAACTCTTCCAAAAAATCGAAGAAGAGGCAATACTTCCTAACACATTCTATGAGGCCAATATAATTCTAATGCCAAAACCTGGCAAAGAGAACACAAAAAAAGAAAACTACGGACCAATATCCCTGATGAATACAGATGCAAAAATCCTAACCAAAATACTAACTAATCGAATACAACAGTACATCCAAAAAATAACACATCACGATCAAGTGGAATTCATTCCAAGGGCACAAGGATGGTTCAACATTCACAAATCAATTAACGTAATACACCACATTAACAAAAGAAAGGATAAAAGTCATATGAACTTGTCAATAGATGCAGAAAAAGCATTTAATAAGATACAACATCCATTTATGATTAAAACGCTCAATAAGATAGGAGTAGAAGGAAAGTACCTCAATTTAATAAAGGCCATATGTTATAAACCCTCAGCCAATATCATACTCAATGGTGAAAAACTGAAAGCTTTTCCCCTAAGATCAGGAATAATACAAGGATGTCCTCTCTCACCACTCTTATTCAACATAGTACTGGAAGTATTATCCAGAGCAATAAGGCAAGATAAAGAAATAAAAGGCATCCAAATAGGGAAGGAAGAAGTCAAACTGTCACTTTTTGCAGATGACATGATGCTATATATAGAAAACCCTAAAAACTCTACAAAAATACTACTGAAAACAATAAACAAATACAGTCAAGTTGCAGGATACAAAATCTATGTACAAAAATCCATTGCCTTCCGATATACCAATAACAAAACTTAAGAAAAAGAAATGGAGAAAACAATTCCTTTTGCAATCACAACCAAAAGAATAAAATACCTAGGAATAACTTAATAAAGAATGTGAAAGACCTATATACTGAAAATTACAAAACATTATTAAAGAGATTGAAAAAGATACAATGAAATGGAAAAATATCTCGTGTTCAAGGACTGGAAGAATCAACATAGTTAAAATGGCCATTTTACCCAAAGCAATATACAGATTTAATGCAATCCCCATCAAAATTCCAATGTTATTTTTTAAAGAAATAGAATGAGAAATCATCAGATTTGTATGGAACCACAAAAGACACAGAATAGCCAAAGCAATCCTGAAAAAAAAAAAAAAAAGAACAAGGCTGGAGGTATCATGCTACCTGACTTTAAAATATACTACAGGGCTACGATAATCAAAACAGCATGGTATTGGCAGAGAAACAGTTTCACAGATCAATGGAACAGAATAGAGAGCCAAGCTATAAAACCACACATATATGGAAAGATAATTTTCAACAAAGGAGCCAGAAATGCACATTGGAGCAAAGATAGTCTCTTCAATAAATGGTGCTGGGAAAACTGGAAAACCACATGCAAATGAATAAAACTGGATTGCAGTTTGTCCCCATGTACAAAAATTAATTCAAAATGGATAAAAGACTTAGACATAAGACCTGAAACTATAAGTCACATAGAAAAAAATATAGGTACCAAACTTATGGACCTGGGTGGTAGAGAACATTTTATGAACTTGACCCCAAAGGCAAGGGAGGTAAAGACAAAAATAAATGAATGGGACTGTATCAAACTGAAGAGCTTCTGCACAGCAAAAGAAGTGGACAACAAAACAAACAGGCAGCCAACCAGATGGGAGATGATATTTGCAAACAGTAGCTCCAACAAAGGTTTAATTTCCAAAATATATAAAGAACTTATAAAACTCAACATCCAAACAAATAATCCAACCAAAAAGTGGCAGAGGACCTGAAAATACAACTCTCCCAAGAAGACATACAAACAGACAATAGATATGTGAAAAGATGTTCAACCTCACTGGCAATCAGGGAAATGCAAATTAAAACTACAATGAGATACCACCTCACACCAGTTAGAGTGACCATTATCAATAAGACAAGCAACAATAAGTGTTAAAGAGGTTGTGGAAAAAAAGGAACCCTCATTCACTGCTGGTGGGAATGTAGACTGGTACAACCACTATGGAAAGCAGTCTGGCGATTCCTCAAAAAATTAAAAATAGAGCTACCATACGACCCAACAATCCCACTCCTTGTTATATACCGAAAAAAACTCAAAATAATTTATACACAAAGGTATATGCACCCCTATGTTCATTGCAGCATTATTCACAGTGGCCAAGACTTGGAAACAGCCAAAGTGCCCTACGATAGAGGACTGGATAAAGAAGATGTGGTATATATACACAATGGAGTACTACATGGCCATAAGAAAGGATGAAATAGCGTCATTTACAACAACATGGATGGACCTTGAGAACATTATGCGAAATGAAATGAGTCAAACAGAGAGAGCTAAGAACTATATGGTTTAACTCATGTGGGATATAAAACTGAAATTTATGTACACACACAGCAGTGTGGTGGTTGCCAGAAGGAGAGGGTGGGGGAAGAAAGGGGTCCTAATATGAGGTGACAGGAGAAGATTTGACTTTGGGTGGTGGGCACATGGTCCTATATACAGATTTTGTAAATTAGTAATCCACACATGTAACCTATATGATAGGACATTGAAAAAAGAGATAGAGGAATATATAAACAAGTGGAAGAATATACCGTGTTCATGGGTTGATAGAATTAATATCATTAAAATGTCCATACTACCCAAAGCAATCTATAGATTCAATGCAATCCTTATTAAAATACCAACAGCATATTTCACAGATCTGGAATAAATACTCCAAAAATTTATGTGGAAACAAGAAAGGCCTAAAATAGCTGCAGCAATCTTGAAAAAGAAAAACAAAGTTGGAGGTATCAAGTTATATTATAAAGCCACTGTAATCAAAACAACCTAGTACTGCCATAAGAAAAGGCATATAAATCAATAGAACAAAACAGAGACCCAAGAAATTGACCCAAGCCATTATGCTCAATTAATATTTGACAAAGGAAGCAAGGGTATACAATGGAGTCAAGATAGTCTCTTCAAAAAATGGTGCTGGGAAATTTGGACAGGCACATGCAAAAAAATGAAATTAGATCACCAACTTATACCATAAACAAGAATAAACTCAAAATGGATAGAACACTTAAATGTAAGTCGTGAAACCATAATAATCTTAGAAGAAAGCATAGGCAGCAAAATCTTAGACATCCCTCATAGCAATATGCCTGCAGATACATCTACTAGGACAAGAGAAACTAAGGAGGAAATAAACAAATGGGACTACATGAAAATAAAGAGCTTCTGCACAGAAAATTAAAAAAAGAAGAAGAAAGAAAATAAAATGGAGCCCACTGTATGGGATAACATATTTGGCAATGATACATCTGAAAAAGAGTTAATATAAAAAATATATAAGGAACTCATACAACTTAACAAAAGGAAGGCAAACAATCCAATTAAAAAATGGGCAAACGACCTAAATAGATACTTCTCCAAAGAAGACATACAGATAGCCAAAGAGACATATGAAAAAATGCTCAACGTCACTGATCATGAGAGTGATACAAATTAAAATGACAATGAGGTATCACCTCAAACCTGTCACAATGGCTACCATCAACAAATGGCAATTGCTGGTGAGGATGTGGAGAAAAGGAAACCTCAGGACACTGCCAGTGTGAATGCAGACTGTGCAGCCCCCATGGAAAACAGTATGGAGTTTCCTCAAAAAATTGAATATGGAACTTCCATTTGACCCAGTGATCCCACTTCTAGGAATATATCCCAAGAAACCCAAAATACCAATCAGAAAGAATGTATGCACCCCTATGTTCATAGCAGCACAGTTTACTATAGCTAAGATCGGAAATGGCTTAAGTACCCATCAGTAGATGAATGGATAAAAAACTGATATACTATGAGACAGCATGGAGGGACCTGGAGAATATTATGCTAAGCTAAATAAGCCAGAGAAAGACAAGTATCACATGATCTCATCATATGTGGAATCTAATGAACAAAATAAACTGATTAACAAAATAAATCCAGAGACCCAGAAGCATGGAACAGATTGTCAAATCTCAGAGGAAACATGGATGTGGGTGGGAAGAGATCAACCAAAGAACTTGTATGCATATATGTGTAACCTATGGACACAGACTATAGGGTGGTGAAGGCCTGGGGCAGGAGCTGGGAGCAGGCTAGAAGGGGTCCATGGGGGGAAAAAGTGGGACATATATAATACTTTCAACAATAAAGATTAAAAACAAAATTAAAAGGAAATTGTATGAAAGAAAAAAATGTAAGAAAACTGAGTCAAAAATGAAATATTTCCTCTGGGCTTGCCTCCCCTTCAATCAGTAATACAGATTCCAACTTCCCTCACCCATACCTGCTCCTCATCCAGGCTTCTTTCTTCCCCATGGAAAAAAACAAACTGGCGTTAGCTCAGGTCTGAGGAAGTGGCCTGAGCAGGAGAGGAAAGACAGAAGCCATGGAAGAAAAGGCAGCAGGCTATTTCCAGGTGACAGTTGGTGACTTGAGTAGGCCCATGTGGTAAAGAAAGACTAAATATAGAACAAAGTAGGCTCAGAACAGGGTATCAGAGGAGAAGCAGAAGTTGAAACTTTAATGGGTCTCAGGGGGATGGACTGTTGAAACCCTATGGACACCGAAGTTACTTTTATTTTAAATATATTTTTATAGATTTCAGAGAGGAAGGGAGAAGGAGAGAGAGATAGAAATATCAATAATGAGAGAGAATCATTGATCGGTTGCCTCCTGCACGACCCACACTAGGGCATGTGCCCTTGACCAGAATCAAACCCGGGACCTTTCAGTCTACAGGCCAATGCTCTATCCACTGAGCCAAGCTGGCTAGGGTACCAGAGTTACTTTTTATCTTGCACAATATCTGTATGAGTGGGCAGTAGTCTCTGAAATATTTCCTATGCTTTCCTCAATTCCCACATATCTATATCTCTATCTATCTATCATCTATCTATCTATCTATCTATCTATCTATCTATCTATCTATCTATCTATCTATATCTATCATCTATCTATCTATCATATATCATCTACCATGGTTTCTACCCTTTCTTCATGACTTCAGCTCTTTCCGGGGTATTAGTTCTTCAGTTTTGCAAATGAACTGATGTATTTTTTCTTTTCAATTTCGGTCCTCCCTAGTCTGTGGTTGGCATCATGCTCCTCACACAGCAAGCTAAAAGTCTTAATCTTTATTTTCTATGCCAAATCAGATGGCATGTGGCCCAGTGGCAACAACCTCCAACTTTGTCAATCCTAAACATAAGCACTTATTGTTAACATAACTCACTTGTCAATTGATCATGTCTATATTTTTAATGTTCTGTACTCGACTTAAAGATAAATATTACTTCTTATATCTTTATACCTAAAAAGTGCTATAATTTTTCTTTTAAATTCTCACCTGAGGATATGTTTTTACAGAGAGAGGAAGGGAGAGGGAGAGAGAAACATTGATCTGTTGCCTCCAATACACATCCTGACTGGGGATCAAACCTGCAACCTAGGTATATGCCCTGACCAAGAATCAGACCTGAAACTTTTTGGTGTGTGGGAGGACATTCCAACCAACTTAGCCACCTGGCCAGGGTGAAACAGTGCTATAAATTTGGCACAATATATGTGAAATATAGAATGCTTGCTTTTATTTAACTTTTTTTGAAGTAAAGATTTGGAATTCATTGACAAATCAGTTTGTCTAGAAACCAATGATATCACTAGGTTCCTCAAGAAAAATTTCACTACACTTAAACTATTTTATATGTTTATCTTCAATATTTCAATAAACTCCCATCTAAATGTATGATAGATACCCCAGCGTCTATTGACCTGGTATTTCAAATGTCACAGACTTTAACAAATAAAATTAGTTTATTAGTTAGAACTAAATGGAATTTTAAAGATAAGTGTGTTCAACTCTATACTATTACAAATGAGAAAGCTGTGGCCCAGAGGATTTCACTGACTTTGCCTGGAATGCTGCAGCCAGTTAATGGCAGAAATGAGACTTCAACCAAGATCTACTGATGATCTGTTATCTGTTTATCATTACAGGACGCCTTCTCTCTTTAATTTTTACAATAACATAAATGCATAGACATTTTAAGAAGAGTAGGGGAGACCTAATTGGTGTGGCTCAGTAGCTGAGCATCAATCCATGAACTAGGAAGTCAGGGTTCGATTCCTGGTCAGGGCACATGCCAGGGTTGCAGGCTTGATTCCCAGTAGGGGGCATGCAGGAGGCAGCCAATCAATGATTCTCATCATTGATGTTTCTATCTCTCTCTCCCTCTCCCTTCTTCTCTCTGAAATAAATCTATAATAATAAAAGTGTAATATGCAAATCAACCGAATGACTGAACAGCAGAAGGAGCATCTGGACGACCTTCTGGACGACCACGCTATGACACACACTGGCGCCAGGCCAGCCAAGGCGGGTGCAATGGCATTGGTCCGGGGGCACCGCCATGGCCCCATGATCTACCCACAGAGGGAGGTCCAGGCTACCCTCTGTGGGGCGATGGATTTCAGGGCCCCCAGATTGATCTCCCCACAGAGGGAAGCCCAGGCCACCAGCCAGCAACACTGTGGCGGGTGTGCAGGGCCAGCCAGCTATTGCCCTCCAGAGGGAGGCCCCGGCCAGGCAAGTGATCACACCCCACTCCTGTCGCCCACAGAGGGAGGCAACCAATGGTGGGGCAGTACTGCACAGATGGCAAGCAGTGGCAGCAGCGGGGGCGGGGCCAGCTGCCAACAGCAGTGGGGGTGGGGGGGTGGGGTGGGGGAGGAAAGCCTTGATAGGCCCTGATTGCCAGCCAGACCTAGGGATCATACCTGAGGGGTCCCGGATTGCGAGAGGGCGCAAGCAGGGCTGAGGGATATGCCCCCCATACACAAATTTTGTGCACTGGGCCTCTAGTTAAAAAATGAAAGAAAGAAAGAAAGAAAGAAAGAAAGAAAGAAAGAAAGAAAGAAAGAGAGAGAGAGAGAGAGAGAGAGAGAGAGAGAGAGAGAGAGAGAGAAAGAAAGAAAGAAAGAAAGAAAGAAAGAAAGAAAGAAAGAAAGAAAGAAAGAAAGAAAGAAAGAAAGAAAGAAAGGAGAAGAGTTGGGGGGTCTTGTTTAAAAAACAAATGACAACTTTGGACAGTGGTTCTAAGGTTGAATTTTCTTTAGCATCACCACTGGGCTTTGTGAAAACACCAATTCTCAAGAACCCCTTCAATTTACCATGTAAAAATATACAAAGCAGGTCCAGAAATGTGCAATTTAAGATATTTCTACCACTGATTCTGAAGTATCTCCTAGTTAAGAACTAACCTTGATTTTAATGGCTCTTGAATAAAATCTGATATCTTCCACCTAATCGTGTAATCTTGAGCCATTGCTTAATCTCTCGAGCTTCAAATTTCTCATCTGTAAAAAATGAGAAAATAATAGTAATTCTACAGAGGTAATGACATGAAACATTTTGCATGAAACAGGGTGCACACTCAATTAATGTTTTTTTTTTTATATTACATCCTTGAAAACTAAAACTCTCATATTCTTCTCTAAGAAGAGATCACATATGCCCTAGTAGATGAAGGCAGGGGCTCAATGATCAGAGAAACCTGAGTTCCAAGTTCAACTCTGCCATTTATCACTTAGATATCTTTGTGAAAATTACTCAAATTTTCTATGCCTGAGAGTTTTCTTCCTTATGGAATAGCAATAACGTAGAGATTGGCATATAGTCAATATGAAATCAAATTTTTTTCTCTTCTCCTCCTTTTCCTTCTTCTCTTCCTCTCCCACTTCTTCCTCCTCCTCCACTTCCTCCTCCTCCTCCTCTTCCTCCTCCTTCTTCTTCTTCTTCTTCTTCTTCTTCTTCTTCTTCTTCTTCTTCTTCTTCTTCTTCTTCTTCTTCTTCCTCCTCCTTCTTCTCCTTCTTGTTATTATTATTATTATTATTATTATTATTATTATTATTACTCTATTCTGACATCTAATGTGCAGATTTTACCAGTTGAAGTCTCTTTACTGTGACTTAAATGGAAATAGCTATTCAGGTGCTGAGTATGACATCATAAAATTATATAATCATTATAAACTATTGCCCTATGTATCTAAATTGTTATTGACATAATTCACATACAATAGAATGCATAGGTATTAACTGTAGTGCTAAATTCATTCTGAAAAATGCATACACTCATATAATCTACTTTCTTATTGAGATAAGGAACATTTCTATTACTCCAGAAAGTTCCCACATGTCCCTTCCCAGTAAATACCACCTCTCTGCACCTGAAGGGATAGCCATCTGATTTCAATCATGATGGATTAGTCTGCCTTTTTTGGAATTTCATATAAATGGAATCATAGAGTATTTTCTACCTTTCAGATGTTTTCTTTCATTTTTGAAATTAATACATGTTGGTGCTTGCACTGGTAGTTAATTCCTTAATACACTTTAATTGTCTAATTGAAATATTACTTAACTGACTGCACTGGTCATATAAGTTATATATGTCACGTGAAGAAATTACATTATCAATTCTTTTAAAGAAGTAATAGTGATTATAAACATAACAATTGCTAATGAAGAATCATAATCAGCTGATGGCAGGAATAAGAATAAAACATGATAACAGTAAAACTTGGCATTTGGCTATTTTGTCACCTCAGTGGGGAAAAAGTAAACAGTCTTGGCTTGGTAGCTTTATTCTAGTCTATTTTCATGCAGATATCAGAAAATTAAAATTTGGTACTACTGAAGTCATAAACTGCCTTACGTATGTTTTCAATATTAGGAGGCACCTTCATTAAAAAGAAATCTTTAGAACAGTGGTGTCCAATGCGCATGCCCACATGAATGATTGAAAAGCATTATATTAGCTCTTCTACATTTATCTAAAAAGTAAGAGATCATTAACTTGATGATTATGATGTGGATTGCCATGGCCTCTTGAGTCCATAGTCAGAAGTCAGGTGAGGGATGAAGAGGAAGTCCACCACCCAGAGACACAGTTGTTCTCATGCTTCCATTGCTTTTAGCATATTACAGTATATGATTTTACATGTGCCCCTATAGGAAGAATATGGATTATATGATATAATTTTAATTAAGTCAACCATCACAAACTAGTGATTTATAATTAACTAGAGGCCCAGTGTACAAAATTTGTGCATGCGGGGGGGGGGGGGGGAGAGGGTCTCTCAGCCCGGCCTGCACCCTCTCTCACAATCCAAGACACCTCGGGGGTTGTCCGACTGCTGGTTTAGGCCTGATCAGGATAAGAGAGAGAGGATAAGAGAGAGAGAGAGAGAGAGAGAGAGAGAGAGAGAGAGAGAGACATCCCTCTCACAATCCAGGACCACTGGCTCCTAACCACTCACCTGCCTGCCTGCCTGATTACCCCTAACCACTCTACATGCCTAACTGCTCTCCCCTGCCAGCCTGATTTCTCCTAACTGCTCTCCCCTGCCAGCCTGATCACCCCTAACTGCCTCTGCCTGGGCCCCCGCCACTGTGGCTTTGTCCGGAAGGACTACCGGAAGATGTCCAGTCAACCAAGTCTAATTAGCATATTACCCTTTTATTAGTATATATTCTTCAAAGAGCCCATGATACAATCTAACAGTGAAGTAAGCAAAGGAAAGAAAAAAAGACAGCAGAGTTGACCCTTCTCTGCTTCCTAGTAAAGGCTCTTTGTCAGCCATATTATGAGCTTAGGAAATTGATGGTCTCATCACAGCTAAGAAGAATTGGGCAAAAAAGAGGTGGCATTATCAAGAAGACTGTTTGAAATAGGAACTTGCAAGACATTTAAATATATTGCTGATTTTATCCTTAATTTATCCTTTATAATGTCCTATTTTTATAACATTTTTGTTCAATTTTTGTATATGTTTTAATTTACATACTATTTCATATATTAAGTACTTTATTAATAAATAAATATACATATACTAGAGGCCTGGTGCACGAATTCATGCACCAGTGGGGTCCCTTGGCCTGGCCTGCAGGCTCAGGCTGAAACAAGCTCTCCAACATCCCCTGAGGGGTCCCAGATTGTGAGAAGGTGCAGGCCAGGCCAAGGGAACCCACTGGTGCACCATCCGGGCCAGTGAGGGATGCAGGAGGTTGGACAGCTGGGGAGGGACCATGGGAGGGTTCCAGGGCATGTCCAGCTTGTCTTGCTCAGTCCTGATCAGCCAGATCCCAGCAGCAAGCTAACCTACTGGTCAGAGAATCTGCCCCCTGGTGGTCAGTGCATGTCATAGCAACTGGTTGACCAGTCGACTGTCTGCCCCCTGGTGGTCAGTGCACATCATAGCGAGTGGTTGAGTGGCCTTAGCATATCATTAGTATATTACACTTTGATTGGTTGAACAGCCAACCGGACACTTAGCATTAGGCTTTTATTATATAGGATTGGAGGTATTCAAATATTTTATCTCAAGGATGAACAATTTTAGTGTAATGCAACATTAAGCTATTTCTGTATGTATGCTCCACTATGAAGTACTTTTTATCTCTAAATTGCAAAGCAAGGAACAATGAGGTTAGGGAAACATTTCAACCATGATATCAAGTTCACCCCTTCTAATGACATGTATGGTTTGGGTTCAATAAGCTGCTTCACCTTGTAGTTATGCTTCTAGAACTCGGTTAGATATAATGTATATTACATTTAAATGAATATTTAGTGCCTACTAATGTAATAAAAACACCTTTTTTGTCATATTCTTGCATATTCCCTTACTATCTCAATGTGGCAAACACTTAGTAAAAGGCTCTTTAGTGTCCACAACCATTTAGATTCATGTAAATATATTTTGCTCTTTTGAATCTTGAGTTTATTGCTCCCCCATGAACTTGTTTATTTTTTTATTAGAAGGTTTCATGAGTGGCAAGCGGAAAAAAATAGAGAAAGAGAAAAATAGAAGCTTCTAGACATTAGACGTGAAACTGGAATTATTATTAGACAAATGATAGTAGTATCTGCTGCATTAATAGTCCCCTGCTTCATGTTGTGCTTTTCTTCCAAAGAACTTAGAGTGCTTTACAGACATTTAAGATCACATGGTGAATCATCATCAAAACAAAGATCTCAAGTTACCTGGTGATTAGTTTTTATTGATAACTGCCTTTGGGACTTATACCTGAGGTTAGGGTTTAATTACTCATCTAAAAAATGAGAGGGAAAGTTCTGATGAGGAGGAGAAATAATAAAAAGGAGAGAAATAGAGAGAACAGTAGAAAGATGAAAAACAGGTTATTTTCCAGTTAACTTTATTTCCTTCTGTCACTTGCCACCTCGTCAAAATTTAATTGTTTTTTTTTTTGGTCAGGTGGTATCCAGATCCCTGTTTGTTGATTACCTTCTGCATGTTCAGTGTTCCTAGTAGTGTCAATTTTCTCTATTTTTTTTCAAGTTGCTGGTGCTGGCATTTGGTTGATTGTGTTTATTCAAGGGACAAAGTATTTGCTTAGAAATATATTTTGTTGTGCTCATATAGTAGACTAAACTATATGAGCACATAGTGCTCTAATACATGTGCTTGAGAACTTCTCACAAATAGCCTCCAAATGTACTTATTCTATAAAGTGTGTGTGAACACATCTTTTAAAATGCTTTCTATATGTTGATTTTTTTTTCCTATATAACAGCCACTTTTCGGATAAAGCTCCCTAACTCATCACTTTTTGAAATCAGCCCTTGCTGAATTTAATTGCTAATATTGATATATTGTTCTCTGGATTTAGTCTATTTTTTTTCATGCATTTTATGTTTAGTCTCCCCAGTTAGTTTGTAATTTCTCAAGGACAGAAGTTGTACTTGTTGCTTTCTTCGGTATTTCTCTGTGGGAGCACTTCTTAACTATTGTGGTTAAAGGCCAGGTTCCACACCACTTTTCAGAAGGCATGCTGAACCTTTATATGAGCACACTTAGATGATAGTGTAGAGCTTATGCTCATGATTCATGCATTCATTCAATTACATTTTTATATCCTACTATATACCAAAGTTGTCTTAAACTCAACATTACACAAACAAACAATCCTGATTTCACATGGCTTGCATTTTAGTGAGGGCAGAACAGTTAATAAACAAAGTAAAATTTTAAAATTTTGAGTAAGTTAGCCACTGCTAAGCACTAAGGGGAATAAAGCCCCTAAAAGG
Source organism: Cnephaeus nilssonii (assembly GCF_951640355.1). Lineage (NCBI taxonomy): Eukaryota > Metazoa > Chordata > Mammalia > Chiroptera > Vespertilionidae > Cnephaeus > Cnephaeus nilssonii. The sequence goes on along the minus strand of NC_137079.1, from coordinate 92,166,926 downwards.
TAGCATCTGAATAAATACCAAGAAAACGAGGGAGCAAACCATGAAACAATCTAGAAGGAAAAAGTTCCCTGTAGGGGAAAGCAAGTGCAAAAGCAGGAGCAAGATGGGTTTGTTTAAAGAAGAACAAATTGGCCAGTAGGGCTTGAGAAGAGTGAGTAGCTGGAAAAGCAATAGAAGAGCTCAGAAATGTAACAGACCCAAAAGTGAAGGGCATTGTAGATCCCTGAGAGGGCCTCACTGTTACTCTGAGGAGAGGAAAAGCTATTTCATTTTACTGAGGTTGCTTTACAAGTGGAACACTAATAACTTAAACAATAGAAATTTATTGTCTCTCAATCTGGAATCTAGAGATTAAAATTGAGGTGTTGGTAGAGTTGATTCCTTCTGAGGGCTTTGAGGAAAAATCTGTTGTAAGCCTCTCTTCTTGGCTTATAGGTGGCTGTCTTCATGTTCATATGATACTCTTATGCAAGTCTCTCTCTAAATTTCAGTCATATCAGAATAGGGTTCACCCCCAATGACCTCATTTTAAATTTATAGAGACCTTATCTCCAAATAAGATCACATTTTGAGGTACCACAGATTAGGACTCCAATATATGAATTTTAGGGGAACACAGTTCAATTAATAAAGAAGCCATTGAGTACAGAAGTACATGACCTAATCCTATTTAAAAGAATTACTCTGGCTTCACTGCTGAGAATGAAAGCTGGGACATCAGGCAGGAAGCTTTTAATTCAGGTGAGAAATAATGGTGGTAGAAATGGGAGCAGGTGATAAAGGCAGTCAGATTCTGTATAGAATCCGAAGGTGAGTCAACATGTTTTTCTGGTGGATCAGGTGTAGAGGGTGAGAAAAAGGAATTAAAAGTAACTACCAGTCACTTTTTTTTTTTTTTTTTTTTTTTTTTTTTTTTTTTTAGGATTGGGGATACTATGAGAGGAACAAGTTTGGTGGTAAATAAAAAATAAATTTAGGACGTGTTAAGTTTCATATTCCTACTACATGTTCAAGAGGAGATACCAAGGTACAGCTCAATAAATGTGTCTGAAGTTAAGAGGGGCGTCTATCTTCAGCAGACAGATCGTCCTACAAGCCGAGATGTTAGAGTGTAACTAGAGAAGAGATTCAAGAACAAAGGCCTGGTTACTTCATTTGAGGTTTAAAATATGAAAATAAAACAGAAAAGAAGACTGAGAAGTGGGTGCTGGAAAGTAAGAAAGAAAATTGGTGGAGTTTGGTGTCCTGGAAGTGAAGAAAATAAAATTATTCAAGAGATCCAGGCAGTTAAATACTGCTATGAGGCCAAGTAAGATGAGAACCGAGAGCTGACCATTGGGTCAGGCAACGTTGGTGACCTTCTTAAGGGTTTCAGTGGGGAAATGGGCCAACAGCTCATTGAAATTGGTTTGGGAGAAGCTGAGAATGTTGGACCAGCAGGTTCAGACACCATCAAGAGCTCTCGTTGTGAAGGGAAAGAGAGACCCGGGGCAGTGGCTGAAGGGGTAATGTCAAGGACTACAGCAGATTTACTTGTTGATGGGTAGGACCTAATAGGAAAAGGATATTGATGATATAAGCAAGATCAGAGCAGTGATCATTCTAGAACTGCTTCAGGATTTCTCCCAAGTCTCAGTTTTTAATTTGAAATGGGATAATAATACTCCCTAATAGTTTTGCTATGACAATTAAATGAAATAATACATGTGGAGTATGTAGAAAACTGTTTAAAATTATCTCATATAATAAAAACCTAATATGCAAATTGACCAAACAGTGAAACTGCTGGTTGGCAGGGAGTGGGGTCGGTGAGAGGGCTGTGTCAGGCCAGCCAAGGTGGTTGCCAGTGGGCAGAGAGAGGGGATGTGATGCGGGGGATGGAGGTGACTGGTGGCGGCAAAGGGGCCATCAGGGGGCGGGGCTGGCTGCTCACTGGCTGGCACTGTCCCCTGATTGGCCCATTGGTTGCCTCCCACAGAGGGAGGCCAGACTGCAGCTTAGGCCTGCTCTCCATGGAAAGCAGGCCTAAGCCATCAGTCAGACATCCCCTGAGGGCTCCCAGACTGCCAGAGGGCACAGATAGGGCTGAGGGACCCTCTGGAGTGCACAAATTTTTGTGCACTGGGCCTCTAGTACATATATATATATATATATATATATATATATATATATATATATATATATATAATTGCTGAAAATTATATGTAGCCATGTAAATATTCCTGTTATGGTCATTTTATATACTTTTAGACACAGACCTTTTAAGTTTAACATGTAGTTCCATAGTTCTATAGAAGATATGATTCATTTTGTGGGTGTAGTTATTCATCAATGGAAAGAGAAGCAGTTGTGGCAAAGAAGAAAGACTTGTTAGCTATTTGTCCTTGCTCATGATACTTAACCTGTTCAAGCCTCAGTTTCCTAGCCTATAATAGATACTAAAATCTCTGCCATAAAGGATCAATATAAGGAAGTGACAGAGTTTATATCCAAGTTCCAACATATAGAAGATGTTCATATACTTTTTTTCTGAATTACAGAAGTCAAGTCCCCCACAATAGGTCACATTAATATCAAATGGAAGGGTATTTATTGTGTGTGCAAGTGTGTGTGGCCTTCCATGTTAATTAAGTAGTTTGAAACTTTTTTAAAAAATCATCACCTGAGGATATTTTTTACATGGATATTTGTTTTTGGAGAGAGTGGAGGTGAGGGGGTAGCTAGGAGAAAAAGAGAAAGAGAGAGAGAGAGAGAAAGATGAGAGAGACACAGAGGGAAGGTAGAGGAGGGTGGAGGTAAGGGGGAGAGAGCAACCAAAGGACTTGTATGCATGCATATAAGCCTAACCAATGGACACAGACAACAGGGTGTGAGGGCATGAGTGGGGGGGATAGGGGGTGGGGTGGGGGAATAAGGACACATATGTAACACCTTAATCAATAAAGAAATTAAAAAAAAAAAGATGAGACATCAATTGGTTGCCTCCCACATGTGTCCCAACCTGGGCCTGGGCCTGGGCCTGAGCCTGTAACTGAGGTATGTGCCCTAAACTGGGAATCAAACCCAGGACCCTTCGGTCCAAGGACCAACACTCTAACCACTGAGAAAACCAGCCAGGGCAGTTTGAAACTTTTGATAACTAGCAAAAGTACTAAAATTTTAAAAAATGTAACAGACGTGGAGATTGTTACATTTTAAAGCTGTTTATTATACACTAGGTTAAAGATTTGTAACAGGATAGTACTATGCCTTCGTTTCTGAAGTCATAGCTCATTGCTCTGTGCCTGACACAAAATAAGTTTTCAGTAAATATTTGTGGAACTGGAGTTGAATAAAGCATACACTTATAGAGTACCTTTTTAATTGAACAATCTTTTGTAATGATTTTATATGATAATCTTATCTCTTTTTTAATTTTTTATTTTATTGTTTAAAGTATTACACATAGTAGTACATATATCTTCTTCTTTTCTCCATTGACCTTTCCCCAGCCTCCCCTACACCCTGTTGCATGCCCTCATCCCACCCCCCATTTGATAATTATTAAGCTTTATAATTATACAGTGGTGTTACTAATACTTTGAGTACCAATAACATTTTGCATTTTACTATCATTTTATCAAAAACTATAGTTTTTCTTTAAAAGCTGATTATCAGGCTGTGCCACATTTCCAAGATGTTTTGATTATATTCAGCCTCATGGAATAGAGCAGAGTTAGCAAGTTATGGTATTTTACTTCTCTCTTAGGTTTCCCTGCCTATAAAATAAAAACAATTGGATAATATTAGGTTTAAAAGTATTTTTAACTTAAAGACTCTATGTGTCTATAGTAATGATCTTTTTAACTCATATTTTCTGAGATTCACTTTCTCTCCTTAACAAGGCACACCTTTTTTTTTTTTTTGGCTAGGGTAGGAAAAATAAAAACACAAAATAATTCACCATGAGTGAGAAGTTGTGCCAATCCTGTCTCTCATGGTTATCTGTAATCCAAGGCTGGCATTCTCTCCCATAGTCCATTCCAGACATTTTATCTGAGCTGGTGAGTCAGCTGCACTGTGGCCTGGAGCTAGGATAGAGGGTAAAGCTGGAGCTGAAGATTGAGAGCACTCTGATAGAGTGCCCATTGATGTTCTGTCTTACACTAACCTCCTTGGCATAGGGCAACAAAGAATCACTTTAAATACTCCAAATAATTATTAAATATATTGTTGTGAATAAAACAATCAGATTAATGGTTGAAATCATGGGGCTTGGAGTCAGGCGGATCTCACATGTAACCTGGGAATTACCCATGCCCTAGGGCTGAATGAAGCAGAAAGGCAATCACATCTCTCATCACGCCAGCACCATGACTGCCAAATAGGAAGGGTTCAGAAATCTTAATTGTAGCTAATGCTATTTCATTTCATTTATAATTTGTAAGAATGCCAGAAAAAAATGCATTTGCCCTCTCAGTGGCATGAGGTAGGATGGCAATGGGGCTGAGTGTGGGGTGCAGTAAGGGGTTAGAGCAAAGGAATAAATAACAATTGTGGATGGTAGATCTTAGAGAAAGTTCTAACTGAGGTATTATCTCCGCATCTGGAGGTCCTTGGATTTTTCTGTGTTTTTATTTTTATTACTTGTGCCTGGGAGACAATAATTCTCATAAACGTTAATCAGGCACATTCAGCTATGTTGAATCAGAAAATAATGAAGGACAGGGCCTATAGTCCATACAAGGGTCTTTCATAAACTTTATTCTTAAATAGAGGATTATTGTACTAATTCCACTAGAACTTAATGTTTCTTTCTTTAGAAAAGTGCAGTGTACCTTTTCTGGCTGAACTATCCTTGAATGTGCTGCCAAACATTTTCTACAATAAACTATGATGTAGAAATCTATCAGTGGTACTAAAATTCTGCAGAGGAGGAATGAGGTGGCCAGTGTAAGAAAGTACCAACTCATCTGAACTTTGACTCTTTAACCATTGACTTAAAAAAGTTAGAGCTTTTTCAGTCCAAAATACTCCATGTTCATTCATTCCTTATAATTTGTGACACACAGAAGAGAAAAAGTCTGTGCATCTCTGCGTGTGTGTGTGTGTGTGTGTACATGCACCTATGTGTAAAGACTGTAAGTAGGATATAAAAGGGAAAAACTGAAAGGAGTGACATTATCAAAGATTGATGTTAAAAGGAATACTGAGTCAATGTTATTCTAGGCAGTACATACAAATTTCAACTTAGAAACTGGCAAGTTGGTTATATTTTTCAGATGAGCAAACTGCATACTTTCAAAATGATGGAAGAATATTTCAACATGAATTTTAACAAGATTTTTTTATTTATTTTAAGAAATGCCAGGCTCAACCAGACAGAGCTGAGCCACCACCGATTGATCCTTGGCCAATACTTTCTCAAGGAATCAGGACACTGCCCGGTGAGCCAGGTTGCACTTTTGGGAAGATATTGTGTGTGTGTGTGTGTGTGTGTGTGTGTGTGCACGCACATGTGTGAAATGATATGGCATAAACAATGGATCTACTTGGTTTTCTGCCTGGAGTCACTGCAGATTATCTGGACAAACTTTACCAGCCCTCTCTGAAAGCAACTGGGCATCTGCAGCCAGCGAGCCCTCACAAAGCAAGAGATAAATATTTGACATTGCAAAGGCTGAATGAATCAGGAGCCAGAAACTCAGGTTTCAAATTGACCTGGGCAATTTACTGACAACTCCTCTCTTTCATTTTTCTACCTGTAAAATTTAATTCGCCCTGCTAAATTTAAAATATCTTGAGAGAATAAATTCTAAAATCATGTCTGTGAATCATTCTGAGCACCTTCTTAGAATGACAACTGTTGAGGGCTGCTTTAAGGATAGGTGCCTATCCCAAACCTCCTTCCTTTGAGAACTGCCTCTCCCACCCACAGGTCTGGGTCCCACCAACCAGATCCTTTAACATGCTGCTAAGCTCCTTCCTGGCCAGAGTTCATTGAACCAAGGGTCATCAAGGGAAGCCAATCTCTACTTTAGCCAAACCTGTTAGTATCTCTTCCTCAGAAATATAAAAGGAGAACTTAGAACCTGGGTGGTGTTTGGAGCTTTGAGACCTGGAAGTGATATCGAGCCAAGGTTCCAGAAAGCAGAAAGGACACATATGTAATCATGTGAATAAAACAATGCACTAATAAAAACTAATATTTCACTAATGGCTGAATCTGGCCTCTTTATAAAGTTCTGTTCAGGTGCATGTTGAGTGGACTCAACCTTGACATACAAGGATGTCCAGGAACAAGCAGGAATTTGCAAAGAGAGAGAGAGAGAGAGAGAGGGAGAGAGAGAGAGAGAGAGAGAGAGAGAGAGAGAGAGAGAGAGAGAGAGAGAGAAATGAGGCTAAAACGGAGAAAGAAGCAGAGATGAATAACTGCTGGTCCCCAGAGAAGATGCTGGTTACTGTCTTTATTCCAGTTCCTCATTCCAGGCCTTTATGAATCTTGGCTCCTCTTCCTGCCCTTGGCCTCCAAGTGATAACTTCATATCCTTCTGATAAATTTTACTTTTTAGCATATACTAGTTGGAGTGAGTCTCTGTATCTTGGAACCAAATGATCATATCCTATGCCTGAAATCCTATAATCTGAGTTCCCTGTCTCAGAAAAGCTAGCAATGCCATTGACATATGAGGATTCTCAACAAGGCATTTTAAAGACAAGCAAATTTCTTAAAAATCTCTCTGAAAAAACACTAGATTCCTGCTTGTTCCTGGACATCCTTGTATGTCAAGGTTGAGTCCACTCAACATGCACCTGAACAGAACTTTATAAAGAGGCCAGATTCAGCCATTAGTGAAATATTAGTTTTTATTAGTGCATTGAACAATAACCAATCTCAGACTACTCCACAGCTAAGATGGGTTTGACTCCTTGACAACACACAATGGATTTGTTCATATATAGGTAAGACTTGTCTTCACTAATCCGCTGTGGCTGCTCCATGTAGCAAGTGAAATGTAATTCACAGCTCAGATGGCCAATCCAAAATAATGCTCTCAAGGGCATCAAATGGGCCAGAAGAATTTTTAACTGAGACCAGAAGCATTGCACCATCACCATCCAGCCTTCACTGGAGGTGTGAGAAGCCAAGTTGTTTCTGTTCACATAGAATTTGGGTGAATCATGAACATTTCTGTCAGTCTGAGGCTGAAAGTGAAACCCTATTCAACCATCAAGATTTGTTCAACTGAAGGCTGGTTATGGTGGGAATAAAAGCATAGCATTTACTCATAAGTAGTCCCAGACCTGTAGGTGGAGAGCTTTCCTTTCTGATACCTGGCTCATCACATCATCAAAGAGTATTTCTCTCTTTCATAGAAGAAGTACCCACATACTGTTTTGAAAAGATTACTAGATGAAGAGCTAAAATACTGGTCCTAACACCAGCCATGTATTCTTGAGCAGAGTATTGGCTTTTCTGAGCCTTGATTTCCTTATCTTTAAAGTGTCAGTGTTAGATTACATAGCCTCCAAGTTTCCTTCAATGTCTAAAAATGAATGACCTTTTTCCTAACAGTAGAAACTCTTTGGAGTAGGAACCATATTTTCAACTCCTGTGGCTTTTGTCACTGACCCCTTGACAATGAATGACTTTCCTAAATGTGTGTAAATGTCTTGTGAAAACTGAAGAATCAATCAGTCTCCCTCTCAAATGCACACACTTAGGTGTCACAGACTTCAGCACTCAAACCACAAATCAGCTCAACAGTAAAGGCCCCCTTTCTGCTAATGACTATTACAAAGAGAGATTATGATCAAAATAATGTTCCATCCTGCAACTGCTCAAGAGAGATGAACCTTCCAAATTCTGTTGTCTGTAGATTCTGACAACTACTCATATTTCCAATACAAAAGTGGGGTTAGTAGGAAAAGTATATTTTAACTCTGCTTCAGTGGAACTTATGGGTAAACCTAGGGGATTCACCTTGCCACTTTCCCCCATGGCTCTAGCTGAGAATATCCTGACAGCAAGACATACTCACACCATAAAACAGCTATGGAGACGACAGATCATTTCCCTGGCCTCCTTGTCTGTTCTCCTGTGATTTCTGTCTGTTAGTGGGACAGAAGGACCTCCTCCATCTAGCCAAGAAGAGGGCACTCTTGTGAGAAAAGTGCCAAGGAATGTACCCCCTCCAAAAATGTCACCAACTCCCTTGTGAAACAATAAGAGGGGACATTCATGTAACATCCAGGTGTTTTGATTCTAACACCTGGTGCATATGATTTTTTTTTTCTAGTGCACCTCTATGTCCATAGCAGCATTATTTACAATAGCTAAGATATGGAAACAGCCCAAGTGCCCATCAGTAGATGACTGAATAAAAAAGCAGTGGTACATTTACACAATAAAATACTATACATCTGTAAAAAAGAAAGGATCGCTTATCTTTTGAGACAGCATGGATAGGCGTGGAGGCTATTATGCTAAGAGAAATAAATCAGTCAGAGGACAACAAATATTACATGATCTAAGTTATATGTAAAATCTAATGAACAAAATAAACTGATGAACAAAGTAGGTCATGACAAGGAAGCATGAAACAGACTGTTGAATCTCAGAGGGAAGAGGGGTGGGGGGATGGAGTGGAAAGAGATTAAACAAAGAAATGCATACCCCATGCACAGACAATAGTGAGTGAGGCCTGGGGTGGGTTGGGGACTGGGTGGATGGGGAAAATGGGGGTCATCTCTGTAATAGTCTCAACAATAAAAAAGAGAAAAAAGTAGTCTAAAGTCTTGAGTTTTCTCTCAAATATTTATAAACTGACATCCAACAGAAGGAATTTAATTCATATCAGGAATAGTCCAGGGTGTCTTTTCTGGAAGAAATATCAGTTGAGTTGAAATGACACAGTCTGTTTGAGCTAAATCCAAGTATTTTAGAACATGTTTCCTTCACTAGTTTTGAAAGTCCAAAATAGTGAATCTAAAAAAAAAAAAAAAATGCCTGAAGGTTTTTTCTCTGAATGGAATTTTCCATCTTATTCTTGTTACTGTTTTTACCAAGTGCCCATTTCTTTCTGTGCCCATGCATCTTCTCCATGCCCATGCATCTTCTCCAGTAACCCAAGGTTTATTTTGATGAAACATGTTGGCTATGCTCAGGGTCACAGGAAACAAGCACTTAGTCTTCAAAGTTTAAAAATATGTTTGCATATATAAAAGACTGTTTTATTTTTCAAAATCTCACTAAGAGAAAAAACTTACACCATTTGAGGATCTTCTTGTTGGGAACAATCTGAATTATGGATTTTATTGTTTTTTTCTCAGAGAGGCAAAGCGGGCACTGTGCTCCTCAGTCATGTGATTAAGATCAGCCCGTTTTTGTTCTTTGCTTCAAGGTTTCTGGACTGGAAAAGAAGTTGGTGGCCTATACAGGTGGATAAAATATGGTAATTTGATAATATGCTATACCTATAGAAGAACTTCAAAGAATACTGCCTGTTTAGTTCTGGATAAAACTTCATGGAGCATATGTCATCTGAAGCAAAGCTCAAGTAAGTGATACTGTATTGGACCCTGATCTTGAACTTTAGTTACCAGTGTGACTTTTTATCAGAGTAAAGGGGAGATATACTTGAGAGAGAGTGGATAGATGATTCTCTTTTCCATGACTGAGTTGAAGATTATTCAGTTATACCTCCTTGATCCCAGCATCACTTAGTTGAGTGGGATGTAGGAAAGAAAACTGGAAATGTAAGGCAATCACACAATCATAGAATCTCTACCTAGGAAAGAACTTTAAAGCATTTATATTCTACTCAGTTGTCTATAGTTGAAATTACTCTATAATATCTCTGCTGTTACCTGATATCCAGTTATAATAAACAGTGAATAAGGCAATACACTCTGAATATGGCTATCATTGTCCTTGGAAGGATGCAAGGTTCTCAGGAGGACCCTCTCACTGCTTGTTAATCTAAATGTTTTGGCCATAGGTGCTGACTTTCTTGACCTCAGGAATTCAATGCTGATGATCTGGTTCGATCCTTGATCAGGATGCTGGGTTACATCTTCCATTTTTAAGCCTAATGATTCTAGGAAACCTTATTTATTCACTATTTTATTCTTCATGGAGGAGAGCTCAAGATGAGGTGGGTGAAAAGCTAATGATCTGCAAGCACATAAGCTGTTCAAACATCTGTGGCCAGTACTTCCACTGGTGCTGTTAAAGGTTTCTTCCTCTCTGCTCTAAGTCACTTGGTCTAGCTGTCTCTGGAGAAGGCTGCTGTATGCTCTGTCCTATGTCCTGACCTTTGCTAAGGATTGTCTTACCAGGCATCTCAACAGTCTGGTTCAGGCCAGAGATTTGGGCTCCTGGACTTTCCTTCCTGATGCTAATTTTTTCATTGCAGCTCATGGATACCACTACCCACCCCAGCACCATTTTTTCTCTTCTTTCTGTTTATTTCAGTCATAGAGTTTGCCAGTATGATAATAAAATATGTACATTAAATTAAAATAAAGTGAGCCATTGTTTTTTCCTAAGAAGATAAGAACCTCTTGATCAACAACTATTACTGAGCTCCCAATATGTGTCAGGCATTCCCTTTGGATGTCTGGTTTTTACAATTTTTTCTAATTCCACCTCACCATCTCTTTAAAATACATATTTCAAAACTGACAATCCTGTTGTTTTTTTCTTTTGAAACATCATCTTCATGGTTTGTTTAGGTGGCTTTTCTCCTCCCAGTCACAGTCCTTCCATTTTCTGCTCCAAGAGAGGGGGAGGTGGAGTTAGGTTCTACACCAAGGAGATTGTTGGCACTCACCTAATAAATGATATGGTAGACCAGGAGAGCTCTCAGAAGATATAATTATTGAAGCAGAGAAGAATGATAGGTCCTTTCAGTAGCAGAGCTACTTGAAGCTCCTTCAGAAAAAAGAGCTAGAATTTATCTTCCTTTTATTTTAGCAACCAGGATTTCCTTTGTGGCTCCTAAAACCAAAGCTCTTTTCCACTCCATAGCTCACCAGTGATTAATTATAGTATAAATATACCTTTTCAGATGTAAGTAGCATTGGAGATGTCAAAATTCAAAGAGATATTAAATCACATGGAACATTAGTATCAGAGCTAATAATAGAATTCAGGTCTTCTAACTACCAGCTCTACCTGCTATAATAACATGATTCAAAGGATCCACCTGAAAACAAGATTCAAAACAACAACAAGAACAAATCTCTTCCTTTATCACTTGCTGACAAAGACAAAGTCTAAGAAATGCTTCTTAGCTGGACAGATGTTCAAAATATTTTCTAACACTCCTGTTTTCTCCTCTCTCATGAACTAGGGCCACTTTAACCTGAAGGAAAGACTTATTAGATGTATTAGGAGGTTTTGTTCACACTATAACCCTGAGGGGACAGTGGTAGATGGTCAGTTCGCTTCCTTGAGGCATCATAATAGCTTAATTGTTATGTGATGATGGGACCCATTTCCCTGGCTGTGGCTACTGTCCCAGAAGGTAAATGGTCTGCTTCTCAGAAGATCCCGAATAAAGCAGGGAAAGTAAATACAAAAGGCAATGCTATGAAAGTGGTCCCCTTGAGTGAAGATAATAAGGGGACCACGTATTTGCAGAGAATTTACAAACAATGACAAAATCAACTATAAGTCTGTCAACATTTTAATATCTCCATGTGCTGGCAATTCAAAACAATGTCCGTGAGTAAAGCATGACTTCTTGAAAAAACATATTTTTCATCTGTACTCTAATGTTTAGAATAATTGCTGAAGTTAGTGTTGATTTTACATGCAAAAATATCCATGTAAACTTCAAATTAGTATGCTTTATTTATGTATTCTTTTTATGTATTTTTCCATGTCCATCGCGGCTAGAGAGTAGTCCTGTTCCTGAGTATGGGTGGCTAGGGATTGAGAAAATGAAAGAAAGAGACAGACACAGAAATAGAAGGAAAGAGTTGGGGCCAGGTGGGACAGCTGCCCTCTGATGGAGAGACAGTGACCCAGAGCTGATTCAGTGCATTTATTTTATACAGCAAAATACCAGGAAGTTTTACTAAAGCCCAAGACAGGAGGGGAAAATGGCAGCAGAATAGACAGATGTGTCCTGAGCCTTGCCCAAGAGCAGAAAGAAAAAATAGCTGAGGGCCGCACAGAGAGTGTTTGTTGGTGAGTTAAGGAACAGCTATATTCCAGGAGAAGGTGGGGGACTGCTGGACAGGGTTCCCCTGAAAGGGCAGCCCCACTGCTGCTGCATTCCCTCCCAGACCCACCGGCTCAAACGTGAAGACCGCACCATCTTGAAGGGGAAAGTGGATGTTATCGGAAGCCTGAAAATCTACAACTGCGGCTCCCAATGAACAGCTGCGAAACCCAGAACACCGGTCCCCAATTGGTGTAAACACGCGGATTCAGAGGAGCTCTACACTCCACCACGGAAAGGAGAGACAGAACTACATAACCAGACATCCGGAGAAGAGAGACCTTGGGGAGACAAAGAAACAGCCTGCATATGAAAGAAAAGCAGGTATCACCAGAAAAGGAAGTAAAAGAAATGGAGGCAAGCAACCTGTCAGAGAAAGACTTTAGAGAAATGGTCATGAGGTGGCTGAAAAGAATGGAAGACAAATTCGACAATATGAGTAAGAACCACAAGGAAATGAAGAAGAAACAAGAAGAAATGAAAAAATAACATTGCTGCTGTAAAGAGCTCAATAGAAAGCATCAAGAGTAGACTAGAAGAAGCAGAGGTCCGCATCAGTGAACTAGAAGACAAGGTGGGAAAAAATACCCAAGCAGAGCAGCTTCTAGAAAAAAAAAAATTAAAAAGCAGGAGGAAAGTTTTAGGGAACTTTGGGACAACACAAAACAAAACAACATCTGCATAATAGGGGTTCCAAAAGGAGAGAAAACTGAGCAAGGAATAGAAAACCTGTTTGAAGAAATAATGACAGAAAACTTCACTGATATAGGGAAGAAAAAACCCACATAAATCCAAGAAGCTCACAGTGTCCCAAGCAAAATGAACCTCAAAAGACTGACACCAAGGCACATTATAATTAAATTGGCAAACACCAACAACAAAGTAAGAATCTTAAAAGTGGCCAGAGAGAGACGGAAAGTTACATACAAAGGTACCCCCATCAGACTAGCAACTTATTTCTCAACAAAAACTCGTCAGGCCAGAAGGGAATGGAATGAAATATACAAAGTCATGCAAAGGAAGAGTCTGAATCAAAGAATAATGTACCCAGCAAGGCTATCAATCAAAATTGAAGGTGAAATCAAGAGCTTAACAGACAAAAAAGGACTAAGGGAATTTATTACCACCAAACCAGCAATGCAAGAAATGCTAAAGGGTCTGCTGTAAAAACAAGAAATAAGAAGCGAAGAAGGAACACAGCGGTAAAGAATAACTATGGCGACAAATAAGTACCTATCAATAATAACTTTAAATGTAAATGGATTAAATGCCCCAATCAAAAGACATAGGGTTACGGATTGGATAGGAAAACACGACCCATATATATGCTGTCTACAAGAAACCCACCTCAGAAAAAAAGACGCACACAGACTAAGGGTGAAGGAATGGAAAAAGGTTTTTCAGGCGAATGGAAATGAAAAAAAAGCTGGGGTAGCAATACTTATATCTGACAAATTAGATCTCAAAGTGAAGGACATAACAAGAGATAAGGAAGGCCACTTCATAATACTAAAGGGAGCAATCCAACAAGAAGAAATAACTCTGGTAAACATACACGCACCCAATACAGGAGCACCCAAATACATAAAAAAACTCCTGGAGGATATCAAGGGAGAGATTGACAGCAATATAATCATAGTAGGAGACTTCAATACCCCACTATCACCATTGGACAAATCCTCTAATAAAAAAATCAGCAAAGAAACATCAATCCTAAATGACTCATTAGATCAGATGGAATTAATTGACATCTTCAGAACATTTCACCCCAAAGCCACAGAATATAATTCTTCTCAAGTGAACATGGGTCATTTTCAAAGATAGACCATATGTTGGGACATAGGCAAAGTCTCTCCAAATTCAAGAAGACAGAAATCATATCAAGCATCTTCTCAGATCACAGTGGCATAAAACTGGAAATCAACTACAATAAAAACTATCCAAAGAAATCAAACACATGGAGACTAAACAGCATGCTATTAAACAATGACTGGGTTACCAGAGAGATCAAGGAAGAAATAAAAAACATCATGGCAACAAATGACAATGAAAACACAACAATCCAAAGTCTATGGGACACAGAGAAAGCAGTCTTGAGAGGGAAGGTCATAGCTCTACAAGCCTACTGCAAAAAACAAGAAACAATGGTAATAAATTACCTAACCCTACAACTCAAAGAGTTAGAAAGAGAGCAACAAGAAAAGGCCAGTGTAAGCAGAAGGAAGGAAATAATAAAGATCAGAGTGGAGATAAACGACATAGAGACCAAAGAAACAATACAAAAGATCAACAAAACCAAGAGCTGGTTCTTTGAAAGGATAAACAAGATTGATGAACCCCTAGCCAGGCTCACAAAGAAGCAAAGAGAGAGGACCCAAATAAACAAAATCAGAAATGAAAGAGGTGAAATAACAACAGACCCCACCAAAATACAAAGGATTGTTAAAAAAAATACTATGAACAACTCTATTCCAACAAACTGAACAACCTGGAGGAATTGGTCATATTCCTAGAAAAATATAACCTTCCAAAACTCAATCAGGAAGAATCTAAACAGCTCAATAGGCCAGTAACTATGGAAGAAATTGAAGCAGTCATCAAAAAGTTTCCGGCAAACAAAACCCCGGGGCCAGACAGCTTCACAGGAGAGTTTTGCCAAACATTCAAGGAAGAATTAAAACCTATCCTCCTCAGACTATTCCAAAAAATTCAAGAGGAAGGAACACTTCCAAGCTCCTTCTATGAAGCCAGCATCACCCTAATACCAAAAAGAGATAAAGACAACACAATGAAAGAGAATTATAGGCCAATATCCCTCATGAACCTAGATACCAAAATCCTCAACAAAATTCTTGCAAATCAGCTGCAGCAGTACATTAGAAAGATCATACACCATGACCAAGTAGGATTTATCCCAGGAATGCAAGGAAGGTACAATATCCGCAAATCAATAAATGTGATACATCACATAAACAAACTGAGAGATAAAAATCACATAGTCATATCAATTGATGCAGAAAAAGCATTTGACAAAATTCAACACCCTTTCTTGATAAAAACTCTCAACAAGGTGGGAATAGAAGGATCATACCTCAACATAATAAAAGCTATATGTGATAATCCCACAGCAAACATCATATTCAATGGGCAAAACTAAAACCATTTCTCCTAAGAAGAGGTACAAGACAGGGATGCACACTCTCACCACTCCTGTTCTACATAGTACTAGAAGTATTAGTCATTGCTACTATTCAAGAAGAAGAAATAAAAGGCATCCAAATTGGAAAAGAAGAAGTAAAGCTGTCCTTATTTGCAGATGACATGATATTGTACTAAAAAACCCGAAAGACTCCATCAAAAAACTAATGGATTTAATAAATGAATTCAGCAATGTAGCAGGATACAAAATTAACACCAAGAAATCTATGGCATTTCTATATACAAATAGTGAACTTACAGAAAGAGAGATTAAAAAAGCAATCCCATTTACCATCGCACCAAAAAAATTCAGACACCTAGGAATAAACTAAGGAGGTAAAAGACCTATATGTGGAAAAGTACAGGTCACTGAAAAAAGAGATAGAGGAAGACGTAAACAGATGGAAGAACATACCATGTTCATGGATTGGTAGAATCAACATCATTAAAATGTCCATACTACCCAAAGCAATCTACAGATTCAATGCACTCCCCATTAAAATACCAACGGCATATTTCACAGACCTTGAAAGAACTCTCCAAAAATTCATCTGGAATAAAAAAAGACCCCGAATAGCCACAGCAATCCTCAGAAAGAAGAATAAAGTAGGAGGGATCTCAATATCAGATTTCAAGCTGTATTACAAAGCCACTGTCCTCAAAACAGCTTGTGTACTGGCACAAAAACAGACATATAGACCAATGAAGTAGAATAGAGAACCCAGATATCAACCCAAACCACTATGCTCAATTAATATTTGACAAAGGAGGCATGAACATACAATGGAGTCAAGACAGTCTCTTCAACAAATGGTGTTGGGAAAATTGGACAGACACATGCAAAAAATATGAAACTAGACCACCAACTTACACCATACACAAAAATTAACTCAAAATGGATACAAGACTTAAACATAAGACGGGAAACCATAAAAATACTAGAGGAATCCACAGGAAGCAAAATCTCAGACATATGCCAAAAGAACTTTTTCACTGATACTGCCCCGAGGGCAATGGAAGCTAAAGAGAAAGTAAACAAATGGGACTACATCAAAATAAAAACCTTTTTCACAGCAAAAGAAACCATCAACAACACAAGAAAGCCCACTGTATGGAAGAACATATTTGCAAATGTTATCACTGATAAAGGTTTAATCTCCAACATCTTCAGGCAACTTATACAACTTAATAAAAGGAAGATAAATGATCCAATAAAAAATGGGCAACAGACCTAAATAAAATCTTTTCAAAAGAAGACAGAAGGAAGGTCAAGAGACACATGAAAACATGCTCAAAGTCACTAATTATCTGAGAGATGCAAATCAAAACGACAATGCAGTACCATCTCACTCCTGTCAGAATGGCTATCATCAACAAATCAACAAACGACAAGTGTTGGCGAGGATGCAGAGAAAAACGAACCCTCGTGCACTGCTGGTGGGAATGCAGACTGGTGCAGCCACTGTGGAGAACAGTATGGAGTTTCCTCAAAAAACTGAAAATGGAACTCCCGTTTGACCCAGTAATCCCACTCCTAGGAATATATCCTAAGAAACTAGAAACACCAATCAGAAAGAATATATGTAACCCTATGTTCATAGCAGCACAATTTACAATAGCTAAGATTTGGAAACAGCCTAGGTGCCCGTCAGCAGATGACTGGATCAGAAAACTGTGGTACATCTACACAATGGAATACTATGCTGCCATAAAAAAGAAGGAATTCTTACCATTTTCAGCAACCTGGATGGAACTGGAGTGCATTATGCTAAGTGAAATAAGCCAGTCAATGAAAGAAAAATACCACATGATCTCACTCATTTAAAGAACATTATAAAGTGATAAACAAAAGATAGATACAGGGGCAGTAAAGCATCAAACAGACTGTCAAATTACAGTGGGAAGTTTAGGGAGAGGTGGGGGAGATAAGAGATCAACTGAAGGACTTGTATGCATGCATATAAGCATAACCAATGGAAGCAAAACACTGGAGTGGTGAGGGCATGTATGGTAGTGGAGTGGGGGGGGGGCAATGGTAAGATATGTACACATATAACACCTTAATTTAAAAAAAAGAAAAAAAAAGCCCAAGACAAAAGAGATTATGTGCATTCTTGTGGCTTCTTTGTAGTCATCACTTCTTGGTGGACCTGGATAATTGTGTTTGTTCCTGGTGCTTGGCTGGATTTAGATAATAAAAGCCACCCCCCTGGTGCCTGAGCTGAAGATCGGGCTAACAACACACCAGCCTCTGCCAAGGTGTGTTTCCAGGGCATGGCTCTGCTGGGCACCGCTTGATTCAGATGACAATCAGCTCAGGGGTCTTTCCCAGGCGCTCTCTACAATTTTACAAAGATGTTAATATAGGGTACTCCAATTTCACAGCTGGTCCCCACTCATGCTGACTGACCTGCACATTTTTATTTCAAGAATTTGTGGCTAACAGTTTGGGATTGTTCAATCTTGTTTCAGCAACAGCCCATGTCTTCATTTCTTACTAGACAACACATTCTTGTCAATAAATAGTAGATTCAAAATAAACAACAATGAAACAATGATAGTTCATTAGTCAGCTCAGGCTGCTGTAACAAAATAGTACAGACTAGGTGCCTTAAACACAGAAATTAATTTTCTCACAGTTCTGGAGGTTGAAAGTACAATATCAAAGTGCCAGAAATATTGGTTTCTTGGGTAGCCTCTTTCTTCCAATTGTAGACAGTCACCTTGTTGCTATGTACTCAGATGGTCTTTCCTATGAGTTCATGTGCACCCTTACAACCTCATTTAACCTTAATTACTTCTGTAAAGTCTCTTATCTTCAAATATAATTACATCGGGGGCAACGGTTTCAACATATAAACTTGGGGGTAAGGAGGACACAATTCAGTCCATAACAGATAGCAAATGTAAAGAAAAAAAAAACACAGAAGTTCAGTCATTTCAATTCTGTATTCATTGTGACTATGCAGCAATTTCATTTGTGTTTAAAATTTTAAACAGAGAAATAGAGTGTAAATTGCAAAGCATATTGTTTGGTAAAGGCAAATTTTAGTTCATCCTAAAATATTTTACTTCTTTGGAATAAAATTTATAATTTTTCATAAATTATTACTCATATAATTGTTATTTATTTGTTATTAAGTTGAAATGCATTGTTCATTATTGCAACAAACACGTGGATATGTTTTCCCCTTTTCCAAAAAATAAATTGATTAAAAAGTTTTAATCCATTACTTGTGTACTTTCTCGTGCTGTTAACTTTTATTTTAACTTTTGACTGGCCTGATTATATACACAATTGGAAAGAAAAGAAAATCTTTGCTGTGTTTCTTTATTAGATACTTTTATATTTTGTTTTGTTATTATAGTTAAAAATAAGTTTGTCATTGGATATCAAATACCTATGAAAAGCCACTAAGCGAGGTTGTTGGTCATGACTATAAGGGGGCATGGAAAGAAGCTAAGCAAATCATTATCTTGAGAACCTAAGGCCTTAAATTAACCTAAATTAAGTTTTCTCTGCAGAAACGTGGCTGGGATCTTTCCTAATAATGCAGGGCTGTGGAAAGTGAATAAATAGATCCATCTGCCTCCATCTGGGCTCACTCTCAGTTGCTCCTGCTTGGGCCCTGTCTGCCTCATCAAAGGCATGGAACACATGTGTATTGATACCCCAGCCCACAAATCTGAGTCATAGTCACTCCAGCAATCATCCATTGGCCATCCCTTGTGCCTAGAGCATGTGTCCACAACAAACTCTGCCCTCTGGAAGATGAACCTCAGAAACAGTCGGCAAGGACCTCAGAAATGGGCTTGAGGCTGTTTGGGGTAGAAGGATATGTTTTGGGGGACCACATACATGGATCTTGGTGAACAGGACTTCAAATGGGCATGTCTCCATGGCCCTGTGGACTCTTCACCCTGCAGGCTATATAGGGTGCCAGGCTAGCTAACCAGGCTGTCCAGATTGAAGGGAGGCAGTACTGTGGGCAGCAATGTCTGCTGGTGCATGGGACTCAGCTCTGAAATGTGGCCATGCAAGATGTATTTTGCAAAACTTTATCCTCACTAGCTCTTTGGTTGTTCCATACATCATGGACCTTAGGTATCAGGTCCTTACTCAGGATTCCTTGAACTGCCATAAAAAGCCATGGAAAGTCTTTCTGCCTTTTGAACCTCCATCTAAGAATGATATGTTGATATCTTATTTCTGTGCCCTAAGGCAGCTGGTTGAGAATTCTATAGACCAAAGTCAAACTGTTCCACACTTTCCTAATAATTGAATATAACATTTTTCCTCCTTATGATATTTATATCAAAAGTACTTGATAATAAACAAAGATGACTTTTTAAGTACCCTTTATTCAATATATCTACAGCTATATTTGCATTGATATATATTTACATATGAATTCACATGTATGTGCATGTGTGTACTTATGCATCTGTGTGTGTGTTTGTTGTGTGCATGCATGCACCTGTGTTTGTATCTTTGACTCCCAGAAGTTTCATTGAGAATGATTTGTTTTGAATCCTGATGCCTGTTCTGGGTGAGACTTTTTTTTCTCTTAAAGGTGTCAGCAGAAGCTGTGAAAAGGCACAGATCAGAGAATATAATATCCCTTCAGGGACTTCTTGGAGGTTCACACTTCATGTGCCAGACTCCCTTGTTTTAGGATAAGTATTTGACATGCTTTGTTACCTGATTAAACCTGCATGCGTTTTGTTCTTATTACTGTCTGAGGCACTGTGCTGTGAAATAAAAATTACTGGCAATTGCCTGCCAAATGCAATGATTCAGAGAATTGTGAATTAGGATTGTTTAATTACAGCGATCTGCACCTGATAGGTTAATTGCACAAAGCAAAGTTAATCTCATGCTCTCTATTTTCAAATGAATTCTATTGAATTGCAGATCATTTAAAAGGCCTTATTGATCCTCTATTAATAAATAAGAAACAAGAAACAAAATTCTTCATTAAGACATAATCTCATTTCACCTGGGGTGGAGAATGAAGGAGAAAATTACATTTTTATGAAACAGTAGAGAAACACCAGTGATTTTTATGGGACATTTCTTCCATAGTACTTATATTTGGTATTATTATTCTGTACTATTATCATTAAATTTAATTTGAACATATTAGCCTCACAGCATTAGATGAATTTTAGAATAAGTAAAAACAAGGGGATTTGTGGCAAAAGAAAACTGTTATAAGCTCACATTGTTTTTAATATCTTTGATTGACATTTATATTTTAAAGAAAGTGCTATAAATTATGTCTAATTTTTTACTTACAGACCATTTTGTTATAGTTTATAGATGTTAAATAAAAACAACAGAAACAATTTAGTGCTACACAGTCTATAAAGGCAGCTTCTTTAAAAAATTTGACCTGATGAGTCACAGCCTGAGGAGCTGATATCTAAGTTATTTATTTATTTACTAGAGGCCCGGTGCACGAAATTCGTGCACGGAGGGGGGGGTGTCCCTCAGCCCAGCCTACACCCTCTCCAATCTGGGACCCCTCAAGAGATGTCCGACTGCCCGTTTAGGCCCGATCCCACTGGGATCGGGCCTAAACGGGCAGTCGGACATCCCTCTCACAATCCAGGACTGCTGGCTCCCAATTGCTCGCCTGCCTGCCTTCCTGATTGCCCCTAAATCGCTTCTGTCTGCCAGCCTGATCACCCCCTAACCACTCCCATGCCAGCTTGATTGATGTCTAACTGCTCCCCTGCCAGCCTGTTTGCCCCCAACTTCCCTCCTCTGCCGGCCTGGTCACCCCTAACTGCCATCCCCTGCAGGGTTGATTGCCTCCAACTGCCTTCCCTTACAGGCCTGGTGCCTCCCAACTGCCCTCCCCTGCTGGCCATCTTGTGGTGGCCATCTTGTGTCCACATGGGGGCAGGATCTTTGACCACATGGGGGCAGCCATATTGTGTGTTGGATTGATGGTCAATCTGCATATTACTCTTTTATTAGATAGGAGGATAGAGGCCTGGTGGGTGGGTGGGGGCCTGTTGGTTTGCCCTGAAGGGTGTCCTGGATCAGGGTGGGGTTCCCTTGGGGCGTGGAGAGGCCTGAGCAAGGGGCCTGTGGTGGTTTGCAGGCCAGCCAAGCTGCTGGTGACCCAAGCAGAGGCCCTGGTATCTGGAATTTATTTACCTTCTACAATTGAAACTTTGTAGCCTGGAGCGGAGGCAAGCCTCCTGCTGGATCCGTGGCTGCCGCTTGGAGTTGTTTACCTTCTATAACTGAAACTTTGTATCCTTGAGTGGAGGCCTGGGCCCGCTAGAGTGTGTGGAAAGCTTAGCTTCTTCTGTTGCCGGGGAAACCCAATGGTAGCCATCTTAGCTGGGGTTAATTTGCATACTCGACCTGATTGGCTGATGGGTGTGGCTTGGCTGGTGGGCGTGGCTTATGTAGCGGAGTGATGGTTAATTTGCATACTATCCTTTTATTAGAGAGGATTTATTTATTTATTTATTTACTTATTTACTTACTTACTTACTTTAATTGAATTTATTGGGGTGACATTGGTTAATAAAATTATACAGGTTTCAGGTATACAATTCTACAACACATCATCTGTACATTGTATTGTGTGTTTACCACCCCAAGTCAAGTCAGTTTCCATCACCATTTAAGCCCCCTTTATCTTCTTCTACCTCCACTACCCCATTCCCCTTGGAAATCACCACACTGTTGTCTATGTCCATGAGTCTTTCTTTTTTTTTTCTTTGCTTAATTCCTTCACACTTCTCACTCAGCTCTCAAAACCCTCCCTTCTGACAGCTGTCAGTCTGTCCTTTGTATCCATGAGTCTCTATTCACTGTTAGTTTATTTTGTTAATTATATTCCACATATAAGTGAAATCATATGGTACTTGTATTTCTCTAGTTTATTTCACTTAGCATAATGCTCTCTAGGTCCACCCATGCTGCTGTAAAAGGTAAATTTTCTTTTTCTTTCTTTCTTTTTTTTTTTTTTTTAAGGATCAATTGTATTCCATTGTATAAATGTATCACAGCTTTTGTAACCACTCATCTACTGATAGAAAATTGGGCTGCTTACAAATCTTGGTTATTGCAAATAATGCTACAATGAACATAAGGATGCATATATCCTTTGGAATTAGTATTTCAAGTTTCTTCAGATATATTACTAGAAGTGGAATTGCTGGGTCATAAGGCAGTTCCATTTTTAATTTTTTGAAGTAGCTCCATACTACTTTCCAGGGTGGATGCACTGATCTGCATTCCCACCAACAGTGCACAAAGGTGCCCTATTCTCCCTATCCTCCACAGCACTTGTTACTTGTTGATTTTTTGATGATAGCCATTCTAAAAAGTGTGAGGTGATTTCTCATTGTGGTTTTAATTTGCATTTCTCTGATGATTAGTGACAGTGAACATCCTTTCAAATGTCTATTAGTCACATGCATATCCTGTTTGGACAAGTATCAATTCAGGTCCTTTGTCCATTTCTTTTTTTTTCTTTTTTTTCTTAAGGTATTATATGTGTACATAACTTACCATTGCCCCCCCCACTCCCATACATGCCCTCACCCCCCAGAGTTTTGTGTCCATTGGTTATACTTATACACATGCATACAAGTCCTTCGGTTGATCTCTTATCTCCCCCACCTCTCCCTAACCTTCCCCCTGTAATTTGACATTCTGTTTGATGCTTTACTGTCTCTGTATCTATCTTTTTGTTCAACAGTTTATAATTTTCATTATTATCCATAAATGAGTCAGATTATGTAGTATTTTTCTTTCGTTGACTGGCTTGTTTCACTTAGCATAATGCACTCCAGTTCCATCCAGGTTGCTGAAAATGGTAAGAATTCCTTCTTTTGTATGGCAGCATAGTATTCCATTGTGTAGATGTACCACAGTTTTCTGATCCAGTCATCTGCTGACGGGCACCTAGGCTGTTTCCAAATCTTAGCTATTGTAAATTGTGCTTCTATGAACATAGGGGTGCATATATCCTTTCTGATTGGTGTTTCTAGTTTCTTAGGATATATTCCTAGGAGTGGGATTACTGGGTCAAATGGGAGTTCCATTTTCAGTTTTTTGAGGAAACTCCATACTGTTCTCCACAGTGGCTGCACCAGTCTGCATTCCCACCAGCAGTGCATGAGGGTTCCTTTTTCTCCGCATCCTCGCCAACACTTGTCCTTTGTTGATTTGTTGATGATAGCCATTCTGGCCGGTGTGAGATGGTACTGCATTGTCATTTTGATTTGCATCTCTCGGATAATTAGTGACTTTGAGCATGTTTTCATGTGTCTCTTGGCATTCCTTCTGTCTTCTTTTGAAGAGATTCTATTTAGGTCCATTGCCCATTTTTTTATTGGATCATTTATCTTCCCTTTATTAAGTTGTATAAGCTACCTGTAGATGTTGGAGATTAAACTTTTATCAGTGATAACATTTGCAAATATGTTCTCCCATAAAGTGGGCTTTCTTGTTGTTTTGTTGATGGTTTCTTTTGCTGTGAAAAAGGTGTGTTTGTTTTTTGTAGTCCCATTTGTTTATTTTCTCTTTAGCTTCCATTGCCCCAGGAGCAGTATCCGTGAAGAAGTTCTTTCGGCATATGACTGAGATTTTGCTGCCTGTGGATTCCTCTAGTATTTTTATGGTTTCCCGTCTTATGTTTAAGTCCTATATCCATTTTGAGTTTATTTTTGTGTATGGTGTAAGTTGGTGGTCTAGTTTCATTTTTTTGCATGTGTCTGTCCAATTTTCCCAACACCATTTGTTGAAGAGACTGTCTTGACTCCATTGCATGTTCATGCCTCCTTTGTCAAATATTAATTGAGCATAGTGGTTTGGGTTGATATCTGGATTCTCTATTCTATTCCATTGATCTATATGTCTGTTGTTATGCCAGTACCAGGCTGTTTGAGAACAGTGGCTTTGTAATACAGCTTGAAATCTGGTATTGAGATCCCTCCTACTTTATTCTTCTTTCTGAGGATTGCTGTGGCTATTCGGGGTCTTTTTTTATTCCAGATGAATTTTTGGAGAGTTCTTTCAAGGTCTGTGAAATATGCCGTTGGTATTTTAATGGGGAGTGCATTGAATCTGTAGATTGCTTTGGGTAGTATGGACATTTTAATGATGTTGATTCTACCAATCCATGAACATGGTATGTTCTTCCATCTGTTTACGTCTTCCTCTATCTCTTTTTTCAGTGACCTGTACTTTTCCACATATAGGTCTTTTACCTCCTTAGTTAAGTTTATTTCTAGGTATCTGAATTTTTTTGGTGCGATGGTAAATGGGATTGCTTTTTTAATCTCTCTTTCTGTAAGTTCACTATTGATGTACAGAAAGGCCATAGATTTCTTGGTGTTAATTTTGTATCCTGCTACATTACCGAATTCATTTATTAAGTCTATTAGTTTTTTGATGGAGTCTTTCAGGTTTTTTATGTACAATATCATGTCATCTGCAAATAAGGACAGCTTTACTTCTTCTTTTCCAATTTGAATGCCTTTTATTTCTTCTTCTTGTCTAATTGCAATGGCTAATGCTTCCAGTACTGTCAAACAGGAGTGGTGCGAGTGGGCATCCCTGTCTTGTTTTTGTTCTTAGGGGAAATGGTTTTAGTTTTTGCCCATTGAGTATGATGTTTGCTGTGGGATTATCACATATAGCTTTTATTATGTTGAGGTATGATCCTTCTATTCCCACCTTGTTGAGAGTTTTTATCAAGAAAGGGTATTGGATTTTGTCAAATGCTTTTTCTGCATCAATAGATATGACTATGTGATTTTTATCTCTCAGTTTGTTTATGTGATGTATCACGTTTATTGATTTGCGGATATTGTACCATCCTTGCATTCCTGGGATAAATCCTACTTGGTCATGGTGTATGATCTTTCTGATGTACTGCTGCAGCCGATTTGCTAGAATTTTGTTGAGGATTTTGGCATCTATGTTAATGAGGGATATTGGCCTGTAATTCTCTTTCATTGCATTGTCTTTATCTGGTTTTGGTATTAGGGTGATGCTGGCTTCATAGAAGGAGCTTGGAAGTGTTCCTTCCTCTTGAATTTTTTGGAATAGTCTGAGGAGGATAGGTTTTAATTCTTCCTTGAATGTTTGGCAAAACTCTCCTGTGAAGCTGTCTGGCCCCAAGCTTTTGTTTGCCGGAAACTTTTTGATGACTGCTTCAATTTCTTCCATAGTTACTGGCCTATTGAGCTGTTTAGATTTTTCCTGATTGAGTTTTGGAAGGTTATATTTTTCTAGGAATATGTCCATTTTCTCCAGGTTGTCCAGTTTGTTGGAATAGAGTTGTTCGTAGTATTTTGTAACAATCCTTTGTATTTCGGCGGGGTCTGTTGTTATTTCAACTCTTTCATTTCTGATTTTGTTTATTTGGGTCCTCTCTCTTTGCTTCTTGGTGAGCCTGGCTAGGGGTTCATCAATCTTGTTTATCCTTTCAAAGAACCAGGTCTTGGTTTTGTTAATCGTTTGTATTGTTTCTTTGGTCTCTATGTCATGTATCTCCACTCTGATCTTTATTATTTCCTTCCTTCTGCTTACACTGGGCTTTTCTTGTTGCTCTCTTTCTAACTCTTTGAGTTGTCGGGTTAGGTAATTTATTACCATTGTTTCTTGTTTTTTTGCAGTAAGCTTTTAGAGCTATGACCTTCCCTCTCAAGACTGCTTTCTCTGTGTCCCATAGACTTTGGATTGTTGTGTTTTCATTGTCATTTGTTGCCATGATGTTTTTTATTTCTTCCTTGATCTCTCTGGTAACCCAGTCATTGTTTAATAGCATGCTGTTTAGTCTCCATGTGTTTGATTTCTTTGGATTGTTTTTATTGTAGTTGATTTCCAGTTTTATGCCACTATGATCTGAGAAGATGCTTGATATGATTTCTGTCTTCTTGAATTTGGAGAGACTTTGCCTATGTCCCAACATATGGTCTATCTTTGAAAATGACCCATGTTCACTTGAGAAGAATTATATTCTGTGGCTTTGGGGTGAAATGTTCTGAAGATGTCAATTAATTCCATCTGATCTGATGAGTCATTTAGGATTGATGTTTCTTTGCTGATTTTTTTATTAGAGGATTTGTCCAATGGTGATAGTGGGGTATTGAAGTCTCCTACTATGATTATATTGCTGTCAATCTCTCCCTTGATATCCTCCAGGAGTTTTTTTATGTATTTGGGTGCTCCTGCATTGGGTGTGTGTATGTTTACCAGAGTTATTTCTTCTTGTTGGATTGCTCCCTTTAGTATTATGAAGTGGCCTTCCTTATCTCTTGTTATGTCCTTCACTTTGAGATCTAATTTGTCAGATATAAGTATTGCTACCCCAGCTTTTTTTTCATTTCCATTCGCCTGAAAAACCTTTTTCCATTCCTTCACCCTCAGTCTGTGTGTGTCTTTTTTTCTGAGGTGGGCTTCTTGTAGACAGCAAATGTATGGATCATGTTTTCTTATCCACTCAGTTACCCTATGTCTTTTGATTGGGGCATTTAATCCATTTACATTTAAAGTTATTATTGATAGGTACTTATTTGTCGCCATATTTATTCTTTACCTCTGTGTTCCTTCTTCATTTCCTATTTCTTTCTTTCTTTCTTTCTTTTTCTTTTTTTTTTTTACAGCAGACCCTTTAGCATTTCTTGCATTGCTGGTTTGCTGGTAATAAATTCCCTTAGTCATTTTTTGTCTGTGAAGCTCCTGATTTCACCTTCAATTTTGATTGATAGCCTTGCTGGGTACAGTATTCTTGGATTCAGACCCTTCCTTTGCATGACTTTGTATATTTCATTCCATTCCCTTCTGGCCTGACGAGTTTCTGTTGAGAAATCAGTTGCTAGTCTGATGGGGGTTCCTTTGTATGTAACTTTCTGTCTCTCTCTGGCTGCTTTTAAGATTCTTACTTTGTTGTTGGTTTTTGCCAATTTAATTATAATGTGCCTTAGTGTCTGTCTTTTGGGGTTCGTTTTGCTTGGAACTCTGTGAGCTTCTTGGATTTATGTGGGTTTTTTCTTCCCTATATCAGGGAAGTTTTCTGTCATTATTTCTTCAAACAGGTTTTCTATTCCTTGCTCAGTTTCCTTTCCTTCTGGAACCCCTTTTATGCAGATGTTGTTTTGTTTTATGTTGTCCCAAAGTTCCCTTAGGCTCTCCTCCTGCTTTTTAATTTTTTTTCTAGAAGCTGCTCTGCTTGGGTATTTTTTTCCATCTTGTCTTCCAGCTCACTGATGCGGACCTCTGCTTCTTCTAGTCTACTCTTGATGCTTTCTATTGAGTTCTTTACAGCAGCGATGTCATTTTTCATTTCTTCTTGTTTCTTCTTCATTTCCTCGTGGTTCTTACTCATATTGTCAAATTTGTCTTCCATTCTTTTCAGCCATCTTATGACCATTTCTCTGAATTCCTTCTCTGATAGGTTGCTGGCCTCTAAATCATTTACTTCCTTTTCTGGTGATGCCTGCTTTTCTTTCATATGCGGGCTGTTTCTTTGTCTCCCCATGGTCTCTCTTCTCCAGATGTCTGGTTATGTAGTTCTCTCTCTCCTGCGTTGATTTATCCCTTTGCACTCGCTTTCTTTTTTCTCGATTCCTTTATTCTAATGCTAACCGTGTTGAGTCACACTCGACATCCAAGTGCAAAAGGTAAAAGGCACAAAATACAGTACAACCAGGTACAACACACAAGGCACTGAATAGCGATGTATTCATGATATTAATAACCTCCAATAAAGGTGACCACCAGAGAAAGGCAAATTAGAGGATAGGAGAGAAAGAAGAGTAAAAGAAAGAAAATAAAAAAGGAGTGTCAAAATGAAATTTGGAAAAGGAGAAAAATAAAAAAAAATAAGAGAGAATAGAACGAGACTAAGAGAGAAAAGAGGAACAAAGTATATATAGGGAGAGAAATCTCCAATAGAACAACCACTGATCACAGCAAATGCCAGAAACAAGTACCTGGAGATTAATACAAACTACAACACCAACTAATATCAAGTGAGGCAAGGGAAAACAGAAGTAAAAAACAAACAAAAACACAGCAAACAACAACAACAAAAGCACAGAGAGAAAAACAATTTTTTTTGTATAGTTAAGACAGTGAAGAGAGAAGTGTGTATGGACTAGGAGCAGGGGATTGGAAATTAGATATATAAGTAGGGTGAAATTTTAACAGGGGGTAAACAGAAAGGATAGGGAAAATCTAGAGCAGGAAAGGGTTAAGATAAACAAGACACCAAAAGGGGAAAGATTAGGAAGAGAGTGATGGCGTAAAGGTAGAGTTGAGATAGAATAAAATGATGGTGAAGGCAAGATGAAAATAGACTGTAGAACACTAATCCCGAAATAAAATAAAGAGAAAATAAAATGACATTTAAAAAAAAACTAATAAAAAACAAGAAGAAATAAAATAAAAAAGGTAAAATAGTAATAGTAATAATGCTGATTGTAAATAAAAATGTAATAACTAAAAAGGTAAAATCAAGTGAGGAAAAAAAAAGAAAAAAATAGTTTCTTAAGTAAATGATGCAAAAAATGAAAATAAAAAAAAAGTTAAAATAAAAAAAAGAAAATGTGCAGTAGTGAAGGTCATTCACTTCCTCTGTTGTTCTGTTTGGCAAGCCTGTTTCCCAGTCCGGATAGTATTACAGTTCCCCGCGTTTCACTGCTCCTCAGTGTTGTAATCCAAACCTGATTTTCAAGCAGGCGGTGTTTTAATTTCTGGTAATCCTTGATTTTTGACTACTCTAGGGTCAATTTCTGATTCAGCCTCTGGGTGGCAGTGTTTCTGGGTTGACTTCCAGGACTCTAAGGCCTCTCTAGCCTTTTTTCTCTGTGGCACTCAATACTGGTTTGCGGAGGCTGGCAGACAAGTTCAAGCAGACTGCACACCCCTGAAACTCCCAGGCTATCCCTCCGCGTCAGATCAAAACGGGTTGCTCTTTAGAGATCCCCCCTGTTAGCAGCTCTGAGGTCTCCCTTCCACAATCACGGATCACACCGGCCCCAACAGCCACAGACTTCTCCACAGACAGACCTCCCTGGTCCTCCAGCTCCTGCAGTGAACGCGCGTTTTCCTCTCCCGCTGGGACTAGAGACCTTACCCTATCCCCGCGAAATCTGACCTTTCCGTGGTGGAGTGAAGAGCTCCTTTGAGTCTAAGAGTTCGAGCCACCTGGGACCGGTGTTCTGGGGCTCACAGCTGTTCGGTGGTCGCTGCAGTTGTTGATTTTCAGGCCTCCAACAAGATCCACTTTCCCTTGCAAGATGGCGAGGTTTCCCTTTCCAAGCCTGTAGCTCTGGGAAGGGACCCAGCCGCAGCTGCAGTGGGGGCTGCCCGGTCAGGGGAACCCCGTCCAGCAGTCCCCCACCTTCTCCTGGAGTTCAGCTGTCCCTTAGCTTGAGAACAAACACTCCCCGTGCGACCCTCAGCTGTTCTTTCTTTCTGCTCTGGGGGAAGGCTCAGAACACGTCTGTCTATTCTGCCGCCATTTTCTCCTCCTTTGTCAGGATTTTATTGCAGCTTTAGAAAACAGCTCTGGCTGTCATATGCAGAGGGAATTCACAGGAGAGATTGCAGGTGGACGTGAGGCTGAAGGGCCAGTTTAGGGAATCTCTCTGGTAGGTTGAATCTTGGCGGACCTATCTGCTGACATAGCTACAGAGGTAGGGTAAGTCCTGGGCCCCAGGCCACCTGCTGCTGGGTAGTCCCTTTGTCCATTTCTTAATTGAATTGTTTATTTATATCTTTTTTGGTGTTGAATTTTATAAGTTCCTTAAGAATTTTGGATGTTGAGCCTTTATCAGATATATCAGCGAATATGTTCTATTATTCAGTGGAATATCCTTTCATTTTGTTGATGGTTTCCTTTCTGTGCACAAACTTTTTAGTTTGATGTAGTCCCATGTGTTTATTTATTCTTTTGTTTCCCTTGCTCAAAGTGATATATCAGAGATAATATTGTTCATAGCACTACAGGCTTACCTCAAAAAAACAAGAAAAACTTGTAATAAGTTATCTAATACTACAACTTAAAGAATTAGAAAGAGAGCAACAAGAAAAACCCAGAGTACATAGAAGGAAGGAAATAATAAAGATCAGACTGTAAATAAATGACATAGAAACAAAAAAATAAAAAAAGTAAAAAAGATCAATAGAACCAAGAGCTGGCTCTTTGAAAGGATAAACAAGATTGATGAACCCCTTGCCAGACTCACCAGGAAACAAAGAGAGAGGACCCAAATAAACAAAATCAGAAATGAAAGAGGTGAAGTAACAACTGACGCCAAAGAGGTACAAAGGATCATTAAAAAAATACTATGAACAGCTCTATTCCAATAAACTGGAAAACCTTGACCAAATGGGCATATTACTAGAAAAATACAATCTTCTAAAACTCAATAAGGAAGAATCAGAAAACCTGAATGGACAAATAACTACTGATGAAATTGAAGCAGTAATAATAATAAAAAAATCCCAGCAAATAAAAGCTTGGATTTGGATGGCTTCACAAGGGAATTTTACCAAACATTCAAAGAACTAATACCTGTCCTTCTCAAACTATTCAAAAAAATTCAAGAGGAAGGAAGTGTTCCAAACTCTTTCTATGAGGACAGTGTTACCCTAATCCTAAAACCAGATAAAGCCACTAAAAAGAAAGAGAATTACAGGAAATATCCGTGGTGAACATAGATGCTAAAATCCTCAACAAAATTCTAGCAAATTGGATCCAGCATTACATTAGAAAGATCATACACCATGATCAAGTGGGATTTGTTCCGGGGGTACAATATCCACAAATCATTAAATGTGATACATCAAAAGAGCATACAATGGAATCAAGACACTGTCTTCAACAAATGATGTTGGGAAAATTGGACAGATACATGTGAAAAATGAAACTAAACCTCCAATTTACACCATACACAAGCATAAACTAAAAATGGATAAAATACTTAAATGTAAGTCATGAAACCATAAAAATCCTAGAAGAAATCATAGGCAGCAAAATCTGAGACATCTCTTGTGGCAATATGTTTATTGATACATCTCCTAGGGCAAGGGAAACAAAATAGAAAATAAGCAAATGGGACTACATCAAAATAAAAAGCTTCTGCACAGCAAAAGAAACCATCAACAAAATGAAAAGGGAACCCACTGTATGGGAGAACATATTTGGCAATGATACATCTGATAAAGGTTTAATATCCAAAATATAAGGAACTCATACAACTTAACAAAAGGAATACAAATAATCCAATTTAAAAAAAATGGGCAAAAGACCTAAATAGACACTTCTCCAAAGTGGGCATACAGATGGCCAAGAGACATAAAAAAACAAACAAACAAACAAACAAAAAAAACCATTCAAAGTCACTAATCATCAGAGAGATGCAAATTAAAATGACAATGAGTTATCACCTCACACCTGTCAGAATGACAACCATCAACAAATCAACAAATGACAAGTGTTGGAAAGGGTGTGGAGAAAAGGGAACCCTAGTACACTGCTGGTTGGAATGCAGACTGATGCAACCATTATTGAAAACAGTATAAAGTTTCCTCAAAAAATTAAATATGGAACTTCTGTTTGACCCAGTGATCCCACTTCTAGGAATATATCTTAAGAAAACTGAAACACCAATCAGAAAGAATGTATGCACCCCTATGTTCATAGTACAATTTATAATAGCTGAGATTTGAAAATAGCACAAGTGCACATTGGTAAATGAGTGGATAAAAAACTGTGGTACATTTACACCATGGAATACTATGCTATGCAGCAGTGAAAAAGAAGGAACTCTTACCCTTTGAGACAGCATGGAGGAACCTGGAGCGTATTAGGCTAAGTTAAATAAGCCAGTCAGAGACAAGTATCACATGCTTGCATGTGGAATCTAATGAACAAAATAAACTGATGAACAAATAGATCCATAGACATAGAAGCATAGGACAGACTGTGAAATGTCAGAGGAAAGGCAGGGGAGGATGGGTGGGTGGGAAGAGATCAACCAAAGAACTTGTATGCATATATGCATAATTCATGGACACAGACAAAAGTGTAGTGAAGGCCTGTGGTAGGGGGTTGAGGTGGGCTAGAAAGGGTCAGTAGGGAAAAAGAAGACATATATATTACTGTCAACAATAAAGATTTAATTTTTTAAAAAGTAGTTATGCAATAGTAATACATACAATGATACGTATTTAAAAAGCAGTAATATGGAAAGCTTTTTGAGACTTTCCATATAAACAATTAACAATTCTTATTCTAATAGCTAAAGTTTGAGTATTGTAAACATCTATATGTTCAATATACTCTACATATAAATGTAAATATATACATATAAATATATATATATATTAGTACAATAAAGTATTGACATAGATAGAAACTCGCTGATTCTCTGATACATAAATGTATCTTTCTCTACTAATTCTTAAGCAGTCTAATATTAGTCTTTTCCTTTCTAAATAGCCATATTTGGATTCAGAGTAAGTCTTTCTTTTCACTTCTTATTTAATCAACATTGGCACCAAATCCCCCTCTGTCAGCTTGATATTCAGTTTGAGTCTGACCTAATTCTACTCAGGCAATGAACTTACTCCCCATGGTCAGTCAAAAGCAGTTAGAAGGAAGGAGAAAAACATGGGAGGAGAAGAGAGATGTCAAGTATTTCTTGTACTGGGCAGCATTATGGCATCAGCCTAACAATTTTAGGTACTTTGGTAACATTTCATGGATTGTTAAATATTTTTCTCATTTCATACTGCTCCTGATTGAATTTAACTTGATTCCACTCATTTCTTCCCCAGCTATGCAGAGCAAGTTTTTCAGGGAGACTGGGGTCGAGAAAAGTGCATTTTTCATCACCTCGAGTCAGTGGTTCTAACCCTTGTGTGTTTGTTCCCAATGCCCTTCCAAGCACTATATTGCCTGGTGGTACTTGTGAGCCCGATTGCTGATGTCTGCTGAG
Organism: Cnephaeus nilssonii; assembly: GCF_951640355.1. NCBI lineage: Eukaryota > Metazoa > Chordata > Mammalia > Chiroptera > Vespertilionidae > Cnephaeus > Cnephaeus nilssonii. The sequence continues at coordinate 92,133,525 of NC_137079.1, read as the reverse complement.
TCCCCCCTCTGGTTGTGTTGTTTGTGGAGCTAATTGTGTAGTGCTCTTGTGTGGTCTGAAGCCGGCCACCAGGTGTGTTAGTTCGAGGGTCTCTTGGGAGGAGTCTCTGGTGCAGGCCAACATCAGTGGTTGTGATTAGGAGTTTAAAGTGATCTGCAATTGGTAACTGCCTGTGCTGGGCTTAGAGGCACACTGGAAAGGCTATGCTGTGAACTGAGGCCAGCTGCCACTACTGCCAGGCTTGGGGCCACTTAGCAAGAAGTACAGGGCATGCAGAGGCCAGGTGCTGCTTATCCGACCTTCGTGAAACTCTTGAGAGATTTTAGTATAGTCTGTAGCATGCACAGAGGCTAGCAGCTTGTGAAGCAGCTGCTGACAGAGGTTCAGGCTGGTGAGCAAGTTGGGTGGGACAGTGTCAGGGAATCACCAGGGCCAGGTGAGGGGGCGTTAGCCAGGTTGATGGAGACTCCGATTTGTTGCCCATTTGCACCTGCCAGCTGTGTATGGGGAGGTCTCAACAAAGGAACAATGACACCTGCTGAGAGGACGGCTGAGGGCAGCCCCTCCAGCCCTCGCCCTGAAGCCAGACAGTTCAGTTTTTCCCTGGCACTTTCTGAACTGCTGTCCCTTCCCTGGAGCTTAGGATGAGTGCTGTGTCTGTGCATGAGACCCACAGGAGGAACATCTCGCACTCCAGCAACCCCCCTCTCACCCTAACTGAGTCCCTGCTGATTTTCACAGCCAGCTATTGTGGGGACTCCTCTTCCTGGCACTGGGGCTCAAGGCTAGGAGGCCAGGTGTGGGCCGGGACTCCTCCTTCCTCAGTGGGGACCTCCACAGCAGAGATATTCCTCCCTATTCTTAACCACCATGTGTGGGTGTGGGGCCAGCCCATTTAGATTCTCCTCCCCTCCTAACAGTGTCATCATGTCTTTTTCTGTGTATCCTTAGTTACAGGAGTTCTCTTCAGTGAGATTTCAGATGGTTCTTAAGGGTGGTTGTTCTATACTTCAGATGTACTTTTGATACAGTCATGAGAGAAACAGGTACAGTATTTACCTACACTTCCATTTTGACTGGAAGTTTTTGATACTGATATATTTTAGACTACCTTCAGGATAGGTATCTTACACTGGATTGTAAATTATCAATTCCAGAAAGAATCATAAAGACTTGCTCATGACGGACATGTTCCCAAGAACAAGCTGGAATTACAACTGAAATACAGAAAGGCTTCCTAAATAGTCAACAGAAAACTCCCAGGAGAGAACCCAAGAACAGAAGGTGGAGACCACACAGAGACTGGTAGGAGGGGCAGAAGTGTGAAAGGGCTGGCTGGGGCACCCACAGATAGCAACTGAAGTCCCAGAGAGATATCTCAGCTGTGGGAGGTGCCACTGAAAACTCTGGAGAAGCAAGCATTGGAGACTCTAAAGGACACACTGGATCAGATGGATTTAATAAACATCCTATCTAATAGAAGAGTAATATGCAAATTAACAATCACTCCACAACAAAATGGCGGCGCCCATAGCCACAAGATGGCGGCGCCCAGTCCTCTTAGCCCTGCCGGAGTCCCAAAGTCCGCCCAGCGGCGGCAGTCCAGGGTGTCTAGCTGGGAGGCTCCTGCCCCCCACGCAGCGATCCCTGCCCAGTGGCGGCAGCCCGGGGTATCTGGCTGAGAGGCGCCAGCGCCCAGCGTGATCCTGGCCAGCGGCGGCAGCTTGGGCTGGGATCTCAGGCCAACAGGGCCGCACACTCCCACTGTGCAATCCCCTGGCCGCAGCGGCAGCATGGGCTGGGGTCTCAGGCCGGCAGGGCCTCGCACCCAAGCCTCATGATCCCCTGGCCCCGAAGGCAGCCTGGGCTGGGTTCTCATGCCAGCAGGGCCAGGCACCCCCACTGCGCGATCACCCAGCCAGCGGTGGCATCCTGGGCTGGGGTCTCAGTCTGGCCAGTATGCGATCCCCTTCCAGTGGTGGCAGCCTGGGGTCTCAACCATTGAGTCACACCAGCCAGGCAGATATGGAGGAATTTTAAATGTTTCTTTTTTAAAATATATATTTTATTGATTTTTTTTACAGAGAGGAAGGGAAAGGGATAGAGAGCAAGAAACATCTGTGAGAGAGAAACATCGATCAGCTGCCTCCAGCACACTCCCCACTGGGTATGTGCCCCCAACCAAGGTACATGCCCTTGACCGAAATCGAACCTGGGACCCTTGAGTCTGCAGGCCAATGCTCCATCCACTGAGCCAAACCAGTTAGGACTGTCCAATATGCTAAAGAAAAAGCCCTATCTAATAAAGAGGGAATATGCAAGGGAGGGCATTTGGGGGTGACCGGGGTTTCAGGGGAGGGCAGTTGGGGACAATCAGGCTGGCAGGGGAGTGGTTAGGGGGTGATCAGGTTGGCAGGCAGAAGTGGTTAGGGGCAATCAGAAAGGCAGGCAGGCGAGTAGTTGGGAGCCAGCAGTCCTAGATTATGAAAGGGATGTCCGACTGCCTGTTTAGGCCCGATCCTATGGGTCGGGCCTAAACAGGCAGTCGGACATCCCCCAAGGGGTCCCAGATTGGAGAGGGTGCAGGTTGGGCTGAGGGACACCCCCCTCCCATGCACGAATTTCATGCACCGGGCCTCTAGTTTATATATAACATTTCATCCCAATGCAGCAGAATGTACATTCTTCTAAAGTGCACATGGATCATTCACAAAGATAGACCACATGTTAGGGCACAAAACAAGTATCTACAGGTTTAAAAAGATTGAAATAATATCAAGCATCTTCTCAGATCACAGTGGAATGAAATTAGAACAGTAAATGAAATTACTACAGTAAAAACACCCAAAAACATTCAAACACATGGAAGCTAAATAGCATGTTATTATACAATGAATGGGTTACCAATGATATCAAGACAGAAATAAAAAACTTCCTGGAAACAAATGAAAATGAACACACAACAACCCAAAATCTCTGGGACACAGCAAAAGCAGTCCTGAGAGGGAAGTTCATAGCACTACAGGCATACCTCAAAAAACAAACAAACAAACAAAAAAACCACACACACAAACAAACAAACAAAACAAAAAACAAGGAAAATCAGTAATAAACTAACCCTAGAACTTAAAGAACTAGAAAGAGAACAACAAGAAAAGCCCAGAGTAAGTATAAGGAAGGAAATAATAAAGATTAGAGTAGAAAGAAATAACATAGAGATTTAAAAAAAAATAAAAAAAATTCTGATTCATTTCCTGTCACCATGACCATTATTGCTTGTCTCATTTTCGGTTCTTGTAAGTGTATTTCTAATAGCACATGATCTCGCTCATCTAGTGGAAATAATGAACAGCATGGGCTGATGAACGGGAACAGACCTGGAAACAAGGAGGCACGGATCAGACTGTCGGGCCTCGGAGGGAGGGTAGGGGAGGGTGGGGGTGGAGGGGAGAGATCAACCAAAGGACTTGTGTGCAAGCATATGCGCCTAACCAGCGGTTGGGGACAACGGGGGGGGGGGGGCATGTGTGGGGAGGGGTGTGGGATGGGAATGGGGGCATGAGGACAAGTATGTGATACCTTAATCAATAAAGAAATTTAAAAAAATAATAAAAAAATTAATGAAACCAAGAGTTGGTTCTTTGAAAGGATAAACAAAATTGATAAACCATTAGCCAGACTCATCAAGAAACAAAGAGAGAGGACCCAAATAAATAAAATCAGAAACAAAAATGAAGAAGTAACCATGGACACCACAGAAATACAAAGGATCATAAGAAAATACTATGAACAACTATATGCCAACAAATCTGGACAATGTGGATGAAATAGATAAATTCCTAGAACAATACCATCTCCCAAAACTGAATCAGGAAGAATAAAAAAAAAAATCTGAATAGGCCAATAGTCACTAATAAAATTGAAGCAGTATAAAAAAAACTCCCCCGAACAAAAGCCCAGGTCTGGAGAGCTTCACAGAGGAGTTTTTCCAAACATTCAAAGAAGAACTAATACCTATACTCTTCAAACTATTTCAGAAAATCCAATAGGAAGGAACACTTTCAAAGTCGTTTTTTGAGGCCACCATTATCCTAACATGAAAACCAGATAAAGACACTGCAAAGAAAGAGAATTACAAGCCAATACCCCTGATGAACACAGATGCTAAAATCCTCAACAAAATATTAGCAAATCACATCCATCAATATATTAAGAAGATTATACACCATGACCAAGTGGGATTTATTCCAGGGATGCAAGGCTGGTACAATATTTAAAAATCAATAAACATGATGCATCACATTAAAAAATTGAAAGACAAAAATCACATGATCATATCAATAGACTCAGAAAAAGCATTTGACAAAATTCAACACCCATTTTTCATAAAAACTCTCAGCAACCCAGCACTGACTTCTGGTGTTTGGTCGAGCCTTGGTTGTTATGGACCGTGGCTCTTTATATATATAGATGACAGAGATTTATTCATAATTTTGTTCCCAGGCAAACAGAACATTTAAGAAATGTCTAAGACAATCACACACACACACACACACACACACACACACACACACACACACACGTGTACTCACATACATACTTATTCCATTCTAAATCCTCAACTTGTACATACTCATCACTGTTTCTCTCCACTGAAACAGTTTGAAACACTATAAGAGGTTCCAATTTACTCAATACATTATAATTAATCACTATATTATCTAGAAGCCAAATAATATTTTTTATTTCCCAGTTCCACTTTCTGTCCCAGCCATCTATTCTTCTAAAAATGTTATTGTGGTTAAAAAAATGGCTCCAAATGTGATGAACAACCATAGAATAAACAACATACATGAGGTTTTGTGTCTCGCATTTCATAATATCAGGAAATGACCCAAATAAAATCATCCATTTAGAGTACCTCTTTGGGGATTTTCTCTGATCAAATAAACAAAGGTAAAATATATAATAGTAATTGGGGTTCACAACACCTCAGGTATAGAATGTCACATTTTGACCAACATTGTGCTGAGGACCAGTCCTCTCATATGGGACCTGAGTTGACAAGAGTCAAGGAGCTATATCCCTTCTCTGAGGGTGAGCAGTCTGGAGAAGACCACCAATGGTTTGTATGACAAAACCAGCAAGCATATATTCAAATGCCTAGAGAGGCCAGGTAGATCATGTAAATGGGAAAAGGAAAATAAATGTGAACAATAGAGAGCAGTTTGTTAAAGTATTCTGTAAAAAGGAAACAGCCACTCACTTCCAATAATGTGTTAGCTTGATGGTCTATGAAGTCAATGTTGCCAGGTTTTAGAATTTTTAAAAGCTAGAAATGTGGATGTTTATGAGAAAATTTCCAGTTTTGAAGCACTGCATATATCATACAAAATATTACTGAGTGTTAAATGTGACCTCCAGTCAGTCAACAATTGCAACTCCTACATGAAGCAATGATCCATGACACCTTCTGAAGACAAGGGACTCAGGACTTGAAAAGGAGTTCTCAGGTTAGAATGTTCAAAGACAACTCTAACGTTCAAAGACACATAGTGAAATTCATTTCAATTTTTAATTTGTAAACTATAACTTTAATATCTCTAGTTCACATTTTGGACATCCTTAGAAGTTAGTAGTAGTCCCACAATGCTTGGAAAGAGAGAAGAAACAGGCCTAAATAGTAAAGGGTGAAAAAAATGTTGCGCTACACAGTATGTTTATTTTAGAGAATAAGGAATGTTAAAAACTGCCTCAATGTTTTTCAGCTCTTCTTGTGTCTCCTTTTCTTTCACTTGCTCATATCTCTCAAAATTTAAATGCTTTGACTGTGTTAAGAAATTATATGTGAATCATCCTCAGAGATTTGGTCTATGATGAGGGGACCACATCCATTAGACAATTACTATCCTTTCTAAAAGTTTTCATTTAACATCGCAAAACCTGCTTTGCAGCCTGAAATTCTTCTAGCTCCCTAACCAACAGATGGCATTACCAACTTTCCTAAAACACACATACACACCATTCTTGTGAGAAAACACACAGTTCAGCACTGGTGTTAGAAGCACGGTGAACTTATCAAGCAACAAAGTGGGTGGCAGGGAGAGAGATGAGTCTAAGGAAAGGTTCATCCCCATTTTTCCCTCCCCATTACAGAGCCCAGGGCACTTAAGGTCTACCACACTTCTATGTGAGGACAGAAACATCACTATATATAAAAAGCCAGCAACCAGAATGCCATAATGACTGGAACGACTGGTTGCTATGACGCCCGCTGCGGCCAGCAAACCTGCCCAATCAGGGGGTGGGGCCGGCCTGCCAAGCTCCCATGGCCCCTCCCCACAACAGTCCCTGCTCCTGATACTCCCACACCAATAGGGTGCGGGGCTGGCTGGCTAACCTCCTGCAGCCCCTCCCCCTGGCGGGCCCTGTTCCCGATGGGCCCCCACCACCCCGATTGGCCTGTGGCTCCTCCCCCCAGCCAGCTTCACCCCCATTGCCCCCCCACAACAATCAGGGGTGGAGCTGGCCGGCCAACTTCCCACAGACCCTCCCCCAGCCACTGACCCCCGATCAGCCCCCCACCCCATTGAGGGGTGGGGCCATCCAGAAAACCACCCACAGCCCCTACCCATGGCTGGCTTCACCCCCAATCGGTACCCCCCACCCCAATTGGGGGCAGGGCCTGCCGGTCAATTGCCTGCGGCCCCTCCCCCCAGCCATCCCGGCCCTGATTGGGCCCCAATCTGGGTGAGCCAGCCAGCCAACCTCCCACCATCTCCTCCTCCTGACAGGCCAAGCCCCAATCTGCCCTGATTGGGGTCAGGCCAGCCGAACCCCACCCATGCACGAATTCGTGCACTGGGCCTCTAGTTATTAGATAAAATGTAGCCTTTGAACAGGAAATGGGAGGGTCATTAGTTTGGACTGGAGCATATATCTATATACCGTATTTTCCAGCATATAAGATGACTTTTTAACCCAGGAAAATCTTCTCAAAAGTCGGGGTCGTCTTATACGCTGGGGTGTCATCTTATAGGGTGGGTATATCCCAAACTCTATATTTTAACTGGAAAAGTTGGGGGTCGTCTTATACACCCATTCGTCTTATATGCCAGAAAATACGGTATATAAAAAGGCAGTGACCATAATAACCGAAGGCTCAACCGAACACCGGAAGTCAGTCCTGCAGTCAGTGCTGGGTTGCCGTGGTGACCCAGCACTGACTGCTGCCACTGTGGGCATGGTGACTCAGCACTGACTGCTGAGGGGGCTGCAGATCAGGCCCAGAGAGAGGCCCGGAGAGAGAAGTAGGGTCTGATCCATAGCCTCCATGGCAGCTGTTGATCAGCCCTTGCCTCTCTTTTTCCCTCTGAGCCTGGCCAGCAGTGCACGTCTTTCTCTCTGAGCCTCCGAGGGGGCTGCTGATCAGCCCTGCCTCTCTGATCAGTCCCGGAGATAGGTCTGGAGATTCTGACTGGCATAGAAACTGACTAATCAGAACCAAATCTGGGTGAACTGCAAGGAGCCAATGGCTGCCTAGGAAGCGGAGCTTTTGATGCTGACTGGCATAGAAACTGACCAATCAGAATCAAATCTGGGTGAACTGCAAAGGCAGAATCTAGTGTGGGGGCTGAGGAGGGGTTTTAAGGAAGTTGGGGGTGAGATCAGGCTGGCAGTGGAGGGCAGTTAGGGGCGATCAGGCAGGCAGGCAGGTGAGTGGTTAGAAGCCAGCAGTCCCAGATTGGAGAGGGATGTCCAACTGCCGGTTTAGGTCTGATCCAGCAGTCAGACATCCCCTAAGGGGTCCCCAATTGGAGAGGGTGCAGGCTGGGCTGAGGGACACCTCCCCCCACACCCTATTTCATGCACTGGGCCTCTAGTAGAATAATGTCACTGCCTTTGCTAGTGTCAAACCTAAATTTATTAAACAGCCTGTGGAACAGTAGCAGGGCACCACTATCTTCAGATGCCATCTGATATTGAGTGGTGGGAACAACAGCAAAAAAATTCCCTGTCTACCCACCCAAATCAGATAATTATACTCACTGCAAAACATCCAGGCATGAAGCACTGGAAACCTTTTAAGGGGGCCTTTATCATGTCCTGCCTATTCCAGAACTAGACTAATTAGCTTCTATTTCAGCTGACTTCAGTACAGAGAGCAGGCGAAGGAGAGAAAAGAGAATGAATTGTCAGCATTATTGAAAAGATTCATGATTAGTCACACTCACTCACAGGCCAGGTCCTTGCCAGACACCACACCACTCATTAGCAGACCTGAGAACTGGCGTGCCTCCCACAGCTGAGCAACATCTCTGGGCCTGGCAGGCCTCGGGGGACCCACAATGCCCTGTGTTCTCCCACACCCTGTGATGAGAAAGGCCAGTTGGGGCAGGTCTAGGTGAAACTGGATCCCCAGATGCCAAATGAATCTGTTTGTTTTATGCTCTATTTTGTTTAAAATATAATTATTCGGGAGCTCAGCTGGTGTGAAATCAAGGTAACTACTTTTCATGTTACACTGAAACAGTTACCTGACTGGGGCCACCATTTCCTCCCCAGGCTCCCTTTGGAGGACCCAAGAGCTGGGCATGTCTGTGGTTTGGCAGCCTCAATCCTCTTATGTTCAGCTACAGCATGAGCTCTGCTCTTCCTGGAACTGGAAATGTTTCTTTTTCTTGTCAGAGAAATACCAACAATTATAACTTAAATGTGTAGTGTTGGCTATCAGAAGGCTCAGGGCATTAAGACTAATCTAACTTATTGGCAGGAGACAGGGTGGACAGCAGGAATAACTTACTAGTAATTCCCTCAGCAATGGGGAACCTGAGGCTGAGAGGCTAAGGTAATTGCTTGAAAGTAAAACAAAGAAGAGTCAGTTCCCTCCTTTTCTGTTCACTTTCACTCCATGTGCTTGAGCTACAATCCTATACGAGAAGATGCCATTTCTAGTTAGAACAGTAAACCAACCCCCCTTTATCAAAATATCATTCTCACAGTCACAACTCCATAAAAGCTCAATCAAAATGAATCAAACAGTCCAGCCAGTGTTGCTCAGTGGTTGAACGTCAACCTATGAACCAGGAGGTTATGATTCTATTCCCCGTCAGAGCACGTGTCCTGGGTTTCGGGATCGATCCCCAGAGTGGGGCATGCAGGAGGTAGCTGATCAATGATTCTCTTTCATCATTGATGTTTCTCTCTCTCTCTCTCTCCCTGTACCTTCCTCACTTTTATTTTTAAATAAAATATATATTTTTAAAAACTAACCAAACAGGCCTGACTTCTGTTAGTGAGCTCTGTACCCTCCTCAGGGGATGTGAAAGCAGTGGGTGTGGGGCTATTACTTACAAGTGATCACAATGGGCATCAAACCAGGTGGGTCATTATCCCATAGGCCAGAGTAATGTGGAATCACGGTGGGCTCTGGGAGAGAGGAAATAGCTGTCACCAGCTCAGTGTAGAGGTGTGGCACCCCATCCCCACCAAAGTCAGTAGATAGCCTCATACTAGAGCCTGTGTTACTTTGCATACACAGCCATACATATTAGCTTAGCTTTATGGTACCTTCAAAAAGTGACCCTGGCCTAGAAGAAATTCAAGTGGTTAAAAGCCATCATTAACAATGTAAGTATGACTCAAACCATTCATACTCCATTTCTTCAGGCTTCTTGGAGTTGTTGCCATGATGACCCGGGCATGTGTAATGAAGCCTTGGGGAAATCACTGTGTTTCTAGAGTTTTCAAAACTTCCTGCAAACCTTCTAGTCAGTATTTTGCCTGAAGGATGTTGGCAAACTCAGAAGGACATTTGCCATCCTGGATGCTCTGCACTGTACATTCCCCTTCCTTTCACAAAGGCGAGAAGGGGGTGGTGGGCCAGGGGGTCCTGCGGAGGGAGGGGAAGACTGCCCCCTCCCTGTGAGGGTTCTCCAATCTCTCCCATTTGCTATGCTCCTGACTATAAAGAGTTAGCACCTCAGACAAGGAGTAAAGTTAAAGGAATACCTCACTTGACCCCCTCCAAAAAAAAGAAAAAAACTTGCGTAGGAGTTGCCAGAGTCTCCTACAGGATCCCCACCCCCATGAGACTGGCTTTTCCGGCAGTATGAGTATTCGTGACCGTGGCAGCCAAGTTAAGCCTGACTTGTGTGCACTAAAAATATGCGCCAGTCTACTTCTGAGAGTGTGCATATGTGCACACCGAGGAAAATATATTTCACCTCCAGTTTTTTCATTATTGTTTTTTAGAAAGGAAGTGAAAATAATAGGCAATAATATTTGCACTTTTCCCAGGCACCATTTTAGGTGTGTGGACTCTGTCACCCCTCCTCACAACCCTTGAGGAAATATTTTCCTCATTATACATGAGGGAGATAATACACAGAGAATTCCCATTCACAGCTAAGAAGTGGCAGAGCTGGGCTTTGAACCCAGAGCCAGTGTGTTTAACTACTATGCTGATTAAGAAATGATGGTATGATTCTATGTGGACCCTGGTTCTTATGCATCCTGAGTTTTGGGAGTACTTCTCTCTCTTCAGTGACACATATGCAGAGAGAGACAAAGAAGATTTGGGAAAATAAGGCCAAATGGAAGTTTGGCATAATGGTCAAGAACCAGGATTTGTGATCAGCAGATCTGGCTGGAATCCACTCTCTCACCAGCTATATAATCTTGGGCAAGTTAGCCTTTCTAAGCCTCATTTTCCTCATCTATAAAATAGAGATAATGAGGACCCCTAGCTCACAGGGTTCTTGAGAGGTTAAAAAGAGTTGACCCACATAGACAGCATTGAACAGTGGTTGACCAATAGTAAATGCAGAATAAATGGTGGTGTCAATTATTATTAAATACTGTGAGGTAAATGACAAAAGAAGATAAAGATTTTAAAAAAGATTTAAGGTCCACATTTTTTTCTTAGTTATCAAGTTTACCATAGAGACTTATGTACCATAAGTAACACAGTTCCCTTTAAAAGTTTTTGAAAATAGCTCCATTTCCTTTGTTGGCTGCTGTCCCTTGTTCTATTTCATCCCTTTCTCCCCAGAATTTGGTAAATAATTCACAGCTATCATGTAACAGCTAAACCTGGCTTCTCCACACCTTGACTCCAGGCCCTGATCACAGATATGCTCCCATTATCCATTGGTTCCTGTCAGAAAGGTGCCTCTGGGCATTATGGCTGGACACTCAACCTCAGGTTTTCATGTTCTGGAGAGGGCACAGCTCTACCCCATCCCCTCCAATCATCCTCACCTGCACCTCTCCTGTGCCTCACAGCTTGGCAACATGCTGGTAGGCCCCTGGCCAGGAGCCCGTATTCCTCACACAAGTCCTTTCACTATAATAACCATATTTTCTCTTGTGGTGAAAAGTAATTGAATTAAATTAGGCAGCATTTGATCCTGACTATACTAATTGCCTGATCTAATTGAGGCCTCTGTGAGGTCATGGGCAGAATGAGTGGTCAGACAGATTTTCTCATCCCAGAGGCCTGCACACAAGAGACCCCATCCTCCACATAGAACCCTCTGAAGGGCAATAGGGCCAAGTGGGCTAGAGAGTGAACCAGGACACTCTCCAGGCATGCAGGGAACATAATAGAGGACAGGCAGAACAAGGTTTGACTGATTCCACAGCATACGGACATGCAGATGTTTAAATAGGAACAGATGGAAGCACAGGCAATCAGTGACATCTATAAAAATGAGCTAAAGAAATACTTTGTGTGTGCGCATGCACACACACACACACACACACACACACACACACACACTCATTGGAGGAGGATTGGCTAGTACGAATTGAGTTTTGCTCTGGTAACATCTCAAACTGTCCATGGTTTAAAAGACACCTGTCTTTGGCAAACATGTCATCCCAGTAGCTTTTATCAGAATAAATTATGTGGGTGTTTTTCTTATCTAAAAGTAAATAAGAAACACAGAGAACTGTTTTTAAATGTCTAATTAGCTCTATTTTCCCTTTTCTCTGCAAATAAAATTAAATATAGAAATCAACATCTAAATTTATCATCAGGATCCACAAAGGAATACCAGGAGGGAGGAAGAGGAAGAAATTTCAAGGTTTTATGCCTTTAAAAAACCTCTTTCTCCATCACGCTTCCCTTGTCTTTACTGACCACAGAATCCGGGAATCAGACACAAAATTTAGTGACCTTTGGAAACATTTAATGCCATCTCTCTCAATCTTCATTTCATAATCTCTTAAGGCAAACATGAAAGCACATGTTGAGGGCACCTGGAAATTCAGCTCTATCTGCACAACACTGGCAAGACTGACTTTAGACTCAGAGGCACAGCCTCTGTCACTTCACCATATTTGTCTCCCTTGATGGTTGGCCCTGGGTGAACCAAGTAATTGAGTTGCTGGGCTGGGAGGAGTACTTTATTTTGACTAGTCACCCACGATCTTTCAGGAGGTTAAAAAAAAAAGTACTGGGATTTTGTGGACAATAAGCAACAGTCACACACAAGGACATAAGATGGTAAACATTGCACAAAGTAAATGCTTCTTCATTGTGTCTGTTCTCATATTATTCATCCAGAGGTGATGGAAAGACTTCCCCCTTCATTGATATTCAGAAGATTCAGTTTGAGTGTGAAGATAAGGGTCTATGGGCTGAGTAAGAAAGGAAATCCTAAACACCCAATAATTTTTAAATTATAGGTTATGACACATTAATGACTCCAGGATGAGGAAAGTTTCCATGGGGCCCTATGATTCAGCCCATTAAGGGAGTCCAATGCCTTTAACAAGTGTCAACTTAGTTCCCAACCCATGAATCCTCTAGAGTTCAACCAACTCCTTCCCAGTAAGAGGTCCTCCCAAGAGATATGATGAATCACCATTACAGTATTGATACAGCAAAGGGAGTTAGTCTTGCTTTACTATATGAAACTAGCTTAACATTTACTATTAAAACTTAAAAGAGGATGAGGAATAGGAGAGAATACCAAAGGTACCCTGGCCTAAATTCTTTCCATATATGGCTTTATATCACTAGTATAAACTATACACTTGAATCCTCAAATCCCTAAGGGTTGTCCCTAATTGTGTTAACATACTAAATTGTCCTATTTATAGGCTGTTAAAGTAAATGAAATGTAGGTTAAACGTAGCACTGAGGCATGTGGTATATAATGTGGTCAAAGAATTCTCACAATGCAAGCTGGCAAAGCATAATCAAATCTCCTGAGCCAACTTGAAATTCAGTACCATCATGGTGCTTTCTTTACTTCACCTGCATGTTCCTTATTCGTGATGATGCTCTATCAGTGTTGTCTGTGCCCTTTTTCTTTTCTCACTTGTACATTCTCCCCATAAGGGTAATTAAGAGTTACTAGTATTTAGGGTTTCAGTTACCATGTGCATACTCTGGAAATGTCCAAATTCAGATGTTCGGTTAACACACCCCCTAAACTTGAGTAAACTCAATGAATATCAATAGAGAATATACTGCATGGCAGGCCCTGGTCTGGGTACTGGACATCGGGAAATGAATAAAGCTTGGTGTCAGTTGTCAAGGCTGACATATAATTTTATATTCAGCTACTTACTCAAACTTAGAGCAATAACAATAGCAATGATGATTTTTTTTTAAATCTGCTACCATTTGTTGTGAATCTATCAAACAACTTTGTGCTCAATACATAGTGTTCTCTGGCCCACCAGAGCACATAGGCACGGCCTTGCTCACTCACAAGCCAGGCAAGGCTCAGGTGCATCACCTCAATATGCATTCTCATCCCAGCCTAACAGCCAGGCAATGATAAGTAGACATGGACCAGATCACAGCTTGATAATATGTTATAGGTCATTTCATCATTGATCCTAAGGTCATGGTCTCATCTGACTTTTATATCTATAATAAGAAAATGAAGATGTTGGTAGATAATAATTTAAATCTGAAGTAAAAATGTCATACCACTTTTAAGCTTCCAGATCAGTTAAGTATCCCAAGATTGTAAGTTGAGTTCTTTTGAAAAAAAGCTATCTTTTGCAACTAGTTCTCTGAGTAAATAGTTTTTTCAATGTTATATAATTAGAATAAATATGTATAAAATGGAAGTTGAGCTTGTCACACATAACCCCTATTTTTAAATTAATATCTCTTTATTATTCTCATTGATTAATTTTATAACTTATAAATTTTAACTTATAAACTAAACATTCCCTAAAAAAATGCTTTTATTTGTTTTACATGCTGAGTTTCTCCATTAGATTTTGATGGGGGGAAAAAAATCTAGTGCCAAAGAAATTTGAAAACCATGGGACAAACCTAAGGATTTAGCCCTGCAAATGGGGCCCCTCTTGGGCAGGCCTGCCTACATCCTCAGCCCCACATCCTCCTACACCCCTCACACATACCCTGCACCTCGACATGAAAAATCCCCTGCTCCTCCTCCATCTGAATCTTTCCTTATACACGCTGTGTTCTCTACTGGAATACCCTTCCCCCCTCACCTCTCATTGAACATCACCTCTGGGAAGCCATCCTGATATCTGCTGATTGAGATAGGATGTGTGTTCTCATATCTGTGTTCCCACAGAAATGCTTCCCCAGCCCCTCCTCCATCACTAGTTTTGTGTGTGTGTGTACATGTCTGGGTTCCTAGTTAGGAAGAGCTGTAGCTTATTTATATTGATTTGCTTAGTGGCTACCCTCTGCTGGCTCATAGTATATACTTAATAAATGCATGTTTAATGAACAGATAAGCACCTTAGATAAGAACCCAGATTTAGTCCTTAAATTTTTAAATTTCTAAAATGTCCATGCTTGATGTGTAATGCCTACACATTGATGTGTAATAGTTAAAGGCACTGCTTTAACTATTTATATGAATTGTCTCATTTAATCCTACAAACCAGCTTCATGAGATAGGTATTAGAATTCTTATAGTATTTTTCAGATGGGGAAATGAGGCCCAATGAGGCGATGTAATATGACCTAATTCCTACAGTTAGTGAAAGGAAAGCTACACATGGATGCTGTATATCCTCCTCAGGATGTGCCTACAGCTTACACAGAGATAGCTGGTACAGTTGAGCATCTCAGTGACACAGTCCTGATGACTATCCTCTAAAACAGATGTATTTGGGGACTGGTGAGGCCACTTTCCTCTGCACTAGAGGGTCCCAGAGTGTGGTAATTTAAAGCTCTGATTCCATTGTGTCTCCTACCTTTGCTCTGCTCCTAAGGCTTGCTGCTCATTGTTCCAGTCTTTAGAAAGGCCAGGAAGAGAAGATGAAGGGACATGAGCATTGGAAGAATAGGATCCTGAATGTAAGGATTGAGTCTACCATTTTGGCTGACCTTCTTTGAATTTGTTTTATCATCTTTAAAATGAGTCAATAACACCTGTGTAACATTGGTTGGTATTGGTTATTGTTAGACTAAAATATATATGTATGACATATCTCACTTCACTTTCCTTTCTTCTTTTCCATTCTAATTACTTGATTCTAATGTGCTGTATGGTTTGAAAACCAAGGCTGGCTGTTAGAATATCGCCTAAGATAAGCATTAAACAAGCTTCTGACATGGCATTCTTTGAGTAAAACACATAGGCTTTAGAACATGTCTCCTCTCAGCAGTTACTTTGGCAGCAATGGGATCTTCTTTGCCCTCTTCCTGTTTTTTTGTCCATCTTCCAGAGAGATGAGGTTGGGTTCCAGACAAGTGAGGAATCTTGGTAGTCATCAGTCTTAACATGGCTCACCACTTGGTGGCAGCACAACACATTTCCTTTATCCCTACTCACATAAGTGTATAAAAAGGAGGCACTCTACTTATGGGCCACTCTCCACTTCTCAATCTCCTACATTGCTTTTGATGTAAATTATTGCTTATACTTTTAGGTAGGAGAAAATACTGTTTGTGTGTGTTTTTATGCCCTCAGTTAGGGTGACATTGAGCTTTGCCAAAATCAAACCAGGCACATTTTATTAGACCATTTCACTGGAGGTTTTTTTCTTACACAAAATTATCTACAATTTAAAAGGTAGAGAAATTTTCTCAGTGTTACACAGCTTTTTAAAAGATAGGGACAAAACCTTTATTGGAAGAGCAATTTATAATAACAGTAATTTTCTACCTCTGCCCTGCTATTGTTAAGGATAGCAGTTCTAAAAAGAACTCAGCTCTGGTCTCTCCACTTAGCCTGTAGTCTCTCTCACATAATGGCCTGTTTTAACTTCAGCCCATTGCCATGGAAGTAATTATGCCACATGCTCAGAAGAGCAATTTGCTATGGAATCAAAAAAGCAATTGGGTTCAAAATGAAAAACAATCTCTATATCTGTGAGGGAAAGAAGCATGATGAGGTGGGGAGGATCCAGAGAGCACTGTTTTGTGTATAAGAAGGCTGTGAACAGAAGTTATGACACAAAATGTTATTAGAGTAAGACAATAACACACACTGTGAATTAAGTAATCTTCCTGATGCCCCCTTGGTTTCTCCAATATTCTTCTATCACAGCACATGGTCAGATGGTCCCAAATAAATAGCTCTTTACAGCTGTTACATTTTCTGTACCAAGCATTCCAAGTGAATAATTTTATTTCTTTCATAAAATCTTGAAAAAGAGTCAAAGACCCCATGGCTATCGATGTGATCTGAAAGTTCATCTTGTACCATTCTCCTATCTTCAGGAGTGTTCAAACTGAAACTTTCCCAAGACAACCAAAATCTACACTGAAAATACCATACAATATTTTTTTTCTGAGGCCAAAGACAAAGATCCCTAAGAGTGAAGGGTCAAATATTTTTTCAAGGAAGGAACATATCTGGAGTAGAGAGACCCCGTGGAAGTCTGGACTCTGGGGTTTGCCAGCCCTGGGACTTGGACAAGTCACATGATGTCTCTGCACTCAACATCAAAGATAACAATAGGCATCACAGACTTGTTGCAGTGATCGAAGGACACAATGGATATTAAAGTGTTTTGTAAACTAGACAGTGTTATTCAAATGACAGTTACTAGCTGTGCTCACTCAGCCCATTTCCCCCTCAGTGGGCTACAGAATCCCAGCCCACAGCGCAGGAGTGCACTTCTATGTGCACAGGCACCACCGGCTCAGCAGCCTGCAAGGAGGTGTAATCTGAGGTCAAAGGGAGGACACAAGACCCGTGTACACCCAGCAACTTCCTGCCTCCTCTGGAGGAAGCGAATCTGTGCACTTTCCAAAGCCCAACCTTGATCTAGCACTAGACCTGAGGGGTTGAGTGACAGGAGATCCGGATTCGGGCCACTATCTTGTCACATGACTCTAAGTTCTTTATTTACTTATTTGGTGACTCATTCCAAATAAATAGTGGTTAGAGACACAGCTTTTGAACCAGGCAACCTGGGTTCAAAATCCTGGTTCCACCCATGATTCAAGAGGTTTCTTCGGGATAAATACAAATACTAGCCAGTATATATTTATCAAGCATTCAGGTAGGCCAGCCTTGTTCCAAATGCTTTATGTGTATCAACTCAGGTGACCTTCATAATAACTCTATGAGGTTAGCCCCATAATAATTCCCATATTCCAAATGATGAAACCAAGGCCGACGTGCTTCAGTAACTTGGTCAAGATCACTCAGCTAGTGAGTGGCAGTCTCACACACTCATCACAATTATGGTGAACTCCTCTTAAAGAAATGTGTCAATGTATGTGAAATGCTCACACTGGTCCCTGACATTCAGTTAGCACTTAATGACAGCTATTATTCATTGTTTATTGAGGACCCATTATGAACCAGCCACTTTGCTAGATGCATGAAGAAACACAAGCTCTACAGCCCCACCCCACAAATATCACAAATAATAACACCAGCTCTATTTATCCCATAATTGTTCTGGAGATCAAGTCAGAGAGACAATGTATAAATATTTAGGTGTGCTAAATATTAAGCAAAAAGTAGCCACATTTGGAAGTCTGATTTAGCATTAGTTTATATTAGTTGTATCTGACATGATGTCCTTGTAAGAGGAAAAACTTAATCCAAGAGATACATTATAATAACCTTCTTGTTGGAATAAACATCATCTGGTGCTGTGGCAAGTGTCTAGAACCCCATTTGCCAAAATAACTGATTTGATTTTGTAGTTCCCAGAGTGTCACGTTGACTCTAGCCCTGTTGTCATAACTCTAGGCTTGTTTATTTTCCTCCAGAGTAGGACACTTAAAGTGATATAAAATTCTGTTTTGTTTTCCAGGACTTGCTGGCCTTCTACCAGAATAGTGAAGAACTGTTTTTTCTAAACACACAATCAACATATATTTGCAAAACACTATACTAAGGACTATATTTGTTCCTGCTTTCCTCAATTCATATCTACCAGATTGGAATAATTCTGCTATAATTTTTATATTACAAAGTCACATAATAAAGGCAATAGGGGCTTATTCTTCCTTTCATCTCCAAAGAATGTATTATAGAAGAAAGTTGAGCCTAATACAATCTGTGAAAATATTAAAGAGCACATGGTTCTTTTAACCCAGCAGGCAAATTTCTAAGGGAACATAGTAAGTAACATGACACTAATCTGATTTTAAAGGGCATTTCTTGGCCACCTACTGTGATCTAAGTTTCAGAATATAATAACAGCTGTGTTATGTTGGACAAGTTACTTAACTTTTCTGGACCTCAGTTTCTTTATCTATAAAATGGCAGAGGGCATAAAATACTTGGGAAGCACTTTCTAAGTATTTATTACATCATTTAAGCCTCAAAAAATATTGTGAAATAGATGTTGTTGTCCCCATTGCATCTGATGAAACTGAAGCTTAGCTTCCTGACCTGAGTTCTCACAGCTGGTAAACAGAAAGGTGAAGATTCAAACACACTTAATTTCAAAAGCCTGTGTTCTTTTCCCTCGACCAAAGGCACAGGACAAGGTGGGATTGCCGATGGAGAATTCAAAAGCCTAAGCAATTGGTGCCAAGTTTTATTCTGATCAACTCAGTTGTCCTTATCCTAGTTATTTGGACACTCTGGCCCCAGAATTTCTTGGTATCTGTATTTGCAGGTCAGTGCTCAAAGAACTTCTCATAAACAGTTTCAAAATACCAATGCTCTATTTTAAAGGTAAGCAAAGCCAATTTGATTTTAAAGTCAGAAAGTTCCGTTCCCTCTGCTCCATGACATGCTTTGCATGCTAGAGGTCAAGTTTTCCCAGTGCTAAGGGGGGGCTTAACTAGGAAGTTCTCAAAGCAGGAAAGTTGAGCGTGAGTGTCCCTAAGGTCATCAGCGGAGAGATGGCCTTGAGAAGAGGGCATGATCTAAGCAGGCTTGCCACTGGGAGTCAGGCATGAGCAAATACACACTATTTTTGCCAAAGGTTATACACCTAGGGAAGCAGCTGGCATAGTTGCGATTGCTGCTGGCTATGGTGGGAACGTGCAAAAAGAAGTGATGTCAATGTCTGGGTAGAGAGTGAAACTGAGAAACTTTCTTTGGGAAGAATAGTGAGATTTAGTGCCTTAAAATGCATGACACTCTTATGCTCCTCCTCCCTCTCCCCCACCTCTTCCTCCTGCTCCTTATATTCCTGCTTCCCCTACTTCTTCTGCTCTCCCTCCCCCTCCTCTTCCTTCTTATCCCCCTGCTTCCCCTCCTTCACCTGTTCCCCCCCCTCCTCCTCCTCTCCTCCCTTTTATTACTAATTTTTTCATAGAACAGCAATCAATCCATTTTACTCAATCCATTTAACTCAAAGCATATTCTGTCCTATATGCTTATATATATTTTTTTTTTCACTAAAACGTCATAAGATATGCCTCACACCAAGCCCTACCAGGTACCACTCAAGGTGATGAGCATACAGTTTTTTCGATCCCTCTTCATATACTCATTCCCAGAAATGATATTTCAGGTCCTGTTCTTTGCACCTGTCTGAGAAAGATGCTGATGAGGAGTGCCACCTCACTAACCAGGTAGTTAAGCAGACTGGAAGGATAGCAATGGAAGTTTTAAGAGATGTACCTGTGATAAATGCTTAATGATGTTAGAAAAATTACCATGTCCAATGGCAAGAGCCAGTTATTATAGTCCATAAAGGAAAATTATAACAACACTTTTAAAATGAGAGCACTCTCATTTATTTCTTTAAAACACCGTGAAAAGAGTCCATATTCCAGCAGGATGGAAGAGAAAATGCAAAAAAAAAAAAATAATGGTTTTTGCTCCACTGACTTTCCTGTCTGTCTCCTAGAGTCTCTCCTGACACAGAGGAGGCCAGTTTGGAGTCAAGTGCAGAATCTGCTCCAAGCCCAGTTACTCCTGAGCCCAGTCAGGCACTCGGGGACACTTCTTCGACTCTCAGGGCATGGCAGCTCCAGCCTTTCCCCAGTGCTGTCCTGACTGTCCGAGAGGAAGGCCGGCGGATTCTCCAAATGCTGGTTGCATTGCAGTTCTGTCAACAGGTCCCCAGAGGCCAAGGTGAAGGCCTGGACTGTCGGCTTAGCCCTATGTTGCTCTGTGCTCAGAGACCACAGTCAAATGAGGAAATTCCCCATGTGAGAGTGTTGTGTAAACTTGGCACCATTGTCATATTCACCCCCAGCCTTCTTGGCTAAATGATTGCAGTTCGTAGAGCCTTTCCTGAGAGCCTTCTTCCCTGATCCTCTCCGTGGTGCATCTCTGAGTACTCCATAGAAAATGTTCTCTGCTTTGGTGATGCAGGTCAGATTTGCAGAACCTAAATTAACTGAGGACTTAAGCATTTTTACACATTGGCTGCCTTTTGTACTTAAATTCAGATGACAGTTGCTTAGTTCCCAGCTCTGTTCTGCATAGATTTAGCCTAATATTAATAAAGAATCCTCAGGACCACTCAACTCAGTCCCATCCTCCCCCTCCCCCCACAATAGTAGCAGTGTTACATCTGCAACTAGAAAGCGAGAAGGATCTAATTACACAACCTGGGAAAGAGAGACTTTCCTGATTGTAGCAAAATATAAAATATATTATGCCATCACTGGAGTTAGTATGTGAAACTAGTGTAATTTCATAAAAAGAGCTCAGAATTGAGAGATGGGAAATCTGGATTCAAGCCTTGGTTTTAGCACTTAAAAAGTAACAGATTCTCAACCTTCCTTTTGTGCATCAGGGACCCCTTTGAAGACCTTCTAAATTCTTCAGAACCTTGATCAATATATATACAAAATTTGAGAGCCTGGCCCTCATGGTAACAATCCCTTCCCAGTTTTTCTCTACAATCTTTTCTGGCACTAACACCCATAGAGTCCATTAATCTTGCATTAGGAGGGAAACAATATAGTAAGTTATATTTTTAATGTTCAAAATGCTAAGTGTCCCATACAGCCTTGAGAGGAAAACAGAATAGTGTTGGGAAATTTAATCAACTGGTCGCTGTATCTTGTCCTTGGTTTTTACAGAATGCTAAAATTATCCCCAGTTCCTTGGAGTGTTATACGCAGTTCCATATGGTTCCTATCCTAGCAATCTAGCAACTCATCAATCTGTTTACATACCAATGTTATACTTAGATTGATATTTAACTCTGCTCAGAATTCATGCCTTGCAAACGACTTATAAATGACTGCTCTGTGGTAGTAGAGTAGATATTGCACTAAATAGATACTAGTAATCATTTTTGTTGCAAATAATGATCCCTTTCTTTTAATTTATACATACATAACTTCATATTTACACACACAGAGATAGAGCTGGCTATGCCAGAGTCCCCAACATTAAGAAGTATGCTAAATACTGAATGTCAATTTTTTAAACAGCAACCAAATTTCTAGATATAAACAGACTCAAGTAAAAATGTATGTACAGTAAATAAACAGCTATCAATTCACATACAAAAAGTGTGCACTTGTTCTCTTTTTCTACTTGTTTTTATTTAATGGTATATGTCACAGTGGTTTTTAAAATCTGTCAACAATAAGTAGCTACTACTTCTGTAGTTTTATAGTCTTAAAGTTGGAAAGGATTTGAAAGGTTGTTTATGCTGGCTTCCAACCAAACACAGGAATCCCCTCTTAACATAGAGTTCTGCAAGCCTCTGCTTGAATACCACTAGTGATGGGAACTCCCTTTTGTACAGATCTATTTGTCAGGAAGATATTCCTTATATCAAGCCAGAATAGGTTCCTGGTAATTTCCATGGCAGATCTAAACCTAACTTGTCTTTTTTATTCTTCAAACTAAATCCTTCTTCTATGCTTCCTATTCTGATTAATAGAACCTCTGATCAACCACTTAGAAACCAGCCTCACACATCTTTCTTTTTCTCATGCAGTTCCTTACCAAACCCAGGTGAGTCTGTCTTTCTAAAATCTCCTCTTAGTTCTTGTGCTTCTCTCTTTTCCAATAATTTTATAATCTCTTCCTTGGATTACTGCAATAGTTAATAACCGATCACTCTGCTTCTAATCTCATCCTTTATAATTCACCATACAAATGGAATCAAGTCTCTACCCTATAAGATCCTACACTGAAGCCCTTTAACACTAGAGCATGAAGCTCCCCTCCTTCTATGATCAGGTTCCAGCTTAGCTCCTCAGTTGTAGGTCTTCCTTCCCACTGCAAGTTTCAGCCCTATGGAAACATTATGGTTAGTTCCCTGAACATGCAATAGTAGTTGATATCCCATGCTTTCATGAACTTTGTTAATTTGCCTGAAACACTGGTCCCTCTTGACCTGCCTAATGATGTTCCTAGCATCCCATCCTTCCCTGACCCCCTCAGGCAAAGCTGATTCCTGTCCTCTTTGAGCCTCCACTAGGCCTTCTGTTCATCCCAATCACAATAAGTGTTGCTTTTAGGGACATATATTTAAACGTTCACCTCCCCCACTGGAATGAGAAACCCATGAATTCATCCATGTGTGGAGCCCTGGGAGAATAGCACAGTGTCTGGCTCTCAGGAGGTAGGAGCTCCCTAAATGCCTGTAGTACAGCTCTACAGTCTCTGCCTGCTTTTTGCAAGCAAGAAGGAAGGCAGGAAGGCAGGAAAGAGGAAAAGGGGAAGGAACATGGAGGGTGGGAGGGAAGGAATAAGAAAGAATGGAGAGAAGAAAGGAAGGAGTCGAATAAATTATCTCCTCAAACAATAGCCATACCATTTCTAGATAGCTTTTCCCACTCTGAATTGTAAAAACTACTACTCTCCCTAGATTAAGCATTTCCAGTTATTCGTTATAAGATACTTTTTATAGACATTTGACTTTCCTAACAGCCCTTTTTCCACAAATGCTAGAGCTGAACAAAATATTCTACCTGTTCTGACCGATGAGGAAACTGTATGTTTGGCTATGACTAAAATACTCCTAAAGTAAGTTATTTGGTGCATATTACAGCTGAACTCCACCTACCCAATTTTTTTTTCTCATGAATTACTTATATGTTTTGATGTCCCAATTCTACACTTGTATAGTACATGTACCTGCTTTTCTAAAACTTCACCACCTACCATCTCCACTGCCCATATGACCTCCTCCTCTATCCTCAGCTAAGGCCCAGATAGTCCAAGTATCTCTTTATAGATATTGAAATAATACACACACAGAGCTCAGACAGAGTGTCTCAGTGGTTGAGTGTCGACCTATGAACCAGAAGGTCATGGTTCAATTCCTGGTCAGGACACATGCCCAGGTTGCAGGTTCTAGCATGCAGGAGGCAGCTGATCAATTATTCTCTTTCTTCATTGATGTTTCTATCTCTCTCTCCCTCTCCCTTTCTCTCTGAAATCAATAAAAATATATGTATTTTTAAAAGTTACACAGAGAATGTACCCAGAGAGTGTAGGTCCTTAGAATATAGTACATACACTAAGGTTGGGCAACCTTCTGATCAGTTTGCACACCGAGGAGCAAGCAGAGAAAGTCAGGTAGCAGAAAGAAGTGGGCTAATGGAACAGACACCCAAAGAGAAGAGGAAGAGAGAAATTAGGGGAGTCAAGGGAAAGGAAGGGAGTGAGGGAACTCTCTTGGTCTTTGGACTGATTTCATGAGATCTGTTTGGGCTTTGTTCCTGTGAGGTAACTTTGTATCCTTTCATTAACCATGTGCCACTGGCCCCCACCCTGTGTATACTCATAAACACAAACACAGGGAACACACACAGAATTGTGTTTCCTTGAAATGAGAGAGGCTTCACTAGAAGTCTCGGCCTACTGATTTTTGTATCTTAGAAACCAAACATTATATTTACTCCTATTAAATTTAAATGTCTGTATTTTTCCAAAATTCCAGTATTTTAAAATGTCATAAAATTTCTCATAATACGTTTAGGAAATATACTCACCCGATCTTTCAGGCCAGTGACCGTCTGAAGAAAGAAAATGAGGCTTGTGTGTCCCAGTCTTTATAAACCCATGATGGGTCCGTAAATAATCTCATTTCTTCCAAACATTTACCGGTCCTCTATTTAATTATCTAATCTAGAATTCTAAAAACTAAAATGTTTTCTTGTTTCAGGCCTTCTGCACCTTTTCCATTCTCCACGATTCTCCAGACATTTTCATGTTGTCCTACCATATTGTATTATCTTTTCAGTTATCATGTTGGTTTGACCTTTCTTGTCTGAAAATCACTTTTTTTTTGTTATTGAAAAAAAATGAAACTCACATAGGAATAGAAATATTTGTTTCATTTGAGTCTACATGATCCCTAATTAGCCCAGGTGTGAGATCACCCCTTGCATGATCCAGACTAAGGTCATTTGTCCAGATCTCTTTCTTTCTCAAACCAGAAGAAACTAGGATTATCTCTACCAACTGCTGATTCTATCATTTTAAAATATAAAAGCATAATTCTTCACTCCTTTTCCAATTTATTTAGTTTGACTATACACACACAAAAAGATAACAGTAATAATAATAGCAGCTAATACTCATTTTGTGTTTCCTATATACCAAGCACTAGGTTAAATATGTACATTATTTCATGTAATTCTTATAACAGTGTTATGAAGTAGCCCTATTAGTCATCCCCATTTTCAGATAAAACACTACAGTTTACAGAGATTATATGGCTTGCAAAATAACACGTAGAAAACAAATGTTAGAGCTGCAATTTGACCCTAGTCATGGTTTGCATCCTCTCTTACTCCTATTCTGCTGAGTATAGGGAGAAGGCTGTTAGAACTGGTGTTATATTTGGAATCTACTCTCTTATTCATTTGCTCATAAAAAATTCACTCTTACTACTGGTATTACTATTTTTATTACCATTATTAATATCATTAATGTCTCAATGCCAATTAGTGATACTGATGAAACTTGAACCTCAAATGACTAAATGCATCCTAAATTGGATACTAATAAACCCAGCAATTAGGGAAAGCAGCCATTGATATATCTAACTCCTCATATTATGCATGGGCTGTATTCAAAATTGTGTTTTTAAGTTAGTTGCTCAGAAGTTCAAACACATTTCCTCATTGAAATAATGTTTTAGATAGGTTCAGCCCACACACACACACACACACACACAAAAGCTGAAATACTCATGTACAATTAAAAGAACACAAGACAATTTTACATGTATAAACCTGTATTTTAGCTACACATTCTTCAATCTTTGCTGCTCCTGAAAAATTTCCCTGAGATGATTATAGCACTATCAGCACTGAAGTTCATTCATACTGAAGTCAAACGATGGAGGTCAGATTACTCTTTAACACAATCATCTTTGTGAGCTCCCACCCTCACCCATGGGCTTGACACCAGGTGAGGTGAGCACACAGTAGCTGTTTCCTGGGTGGGTGAAAACACTTAGTACTGAGTAGTTAGAGAACTCAGTTGTCCTAGGGTGAAAGGTGCACTGGTGAGAGAGAGTTGATGAAATCCCATGGTGAGCTGAACTTTCTTACGGGTATGGCTATAACTCCTCCCTAACTCCTATTTTGTATGAGCACAAAAAGAAAACAGGTAGAATTGGTGTAAGTCTGGACTTTTCAGTAGGGGTTGATAATTATGTTGGTATCCTATGGATAGTAGAGATTCCAATATATCTCCTTCAACCAACAAACATGGATTTTCCCCCTAAGTTAGCCAAAAAGAAAGTTATTTAACCTAGTGACCCTGAAGAGTTTGTTAATGAGCAATCTACCCATAGGCTCTATTTTCTTCCTTATCTATTAAAGATCAGTTACCTGTGATTTGGAAAAGAATTCATCAGGTACACACAGATTACCTATGCTGAAAATCGGCAGAATCCATGGAAATATTACTTTAACCACCTAGATAACCTTAGGCCCACTGAATTAGTGGTTGCCATCAAGTACTTATGTTTTTCCCCAAGGGCTCAGAAGAATAGAGTTAATTTTAATTTCTATTCAACAAATAGCACCCTCTTGCTCCAACTAGCTTATGTGGAACTGACAGGTCTGGGCCTGACTGACTGATAAAAGAAACATACGCTCTCCTCTCCTCAGGGGTCCCCCGAATCTCTCAGTCTCTGTTCATCTGGAACTTAAATACATCACTTAATATCTAATGAAATATCTATCACAAATATCTAGTGAAAATGTATATACATACAAAACACTTCACAAATGGTTAGACCTTTATTTGTAATCACCAAAACATGAAAACATCTCAATGTCCTTCAACTGGTAAATGAATATAGAAACTATAGTACATCCATGCATTGCACTACTTACTTCAGCAATATTGATACATGTAACCATATGGGCAAATATCAAATGCATTATGCTAAGTGAAAGATGCCAGACCCAAAAAGCTACATACTGTATGGTTGCATTTGCGTAAGATTCTGTAAAGGCAAAGCTATAGAGACAGAAAATCAGTCAAGGGCTGGAGTAAAGGGAAGAGGTTGACCACAGAAAGGAACAGAGGCATTTAGAAAGGTGATAGAACTTTTCTATATCTTCATCATGGTGGTCACATAAGAATATGTTTGTCTAACCTCATAGAACTGTACAACAAAAAAGTACATTATGTCTCAATAAATTTTGCCAAAAATAATTTTTAAAAATTTTTGTAAAAAAAAAAAAGAAGAAGAAAACAAATGGCTACGTGAGATTATAGTACTCTTAACCCCTATAAATGTTCAGGTAGATGTTTTAAATTGAGAATGATTAATTTGATAGCTAAGTGGGGTCAGTATTGGGCAACATCCACCCAGCAGAGCAAGCTGATTGCTGTTCTGAGAGGCCACAGAGAGCCCTTGTGGGTACAACACAAGTTGATTCCTAGGACTTATTGATAGTGTAGGTTGGGATGGCAATTGTATGGCTGGAATAAAAGCCAAGCTTCTTGTCTGTGGCACATGGCTTTTAGTGCTTCTTCTTCTCTAGGGCAAAGGGTAGATGCCTAAATGATCAATGAGCAAAAATATGATATGATATGATATGATATGATATGATATGCACATAGTTTCCAATTGCTTCCACTTGACATCTCATTGAATCCTTTTAAGAAGTTTCTAAGACAGGGGTTATCTCCCTGTTATGTAGGTGAATAAGCTGAGGTTGGAGGATGTGACTTAGCCAGATCATAGCAACATTGTGAACTCTAGGGCTGGAGCTTCTGACTTCACACTTGTTTGCTTATTGTTGGTGGTAGTGGTTTAAACAGTACTTAACTCATTGTCTTTGAGATGAGTTAATCCTCAAAATAAGAAGAAAGACTGGTGGCGGCAGATAAAAGCTTTTCTTTCACTGCAAAGATTAAAATTAGAATGAATTTCTGAAAAAGAGATATAAAGCAAATGTCAGGACTTTGTCCAGAAAGTCAGCCTGTGGCTACATGAAACGAAGTGTCTGATTTATAGCTGTGTAGTTCAGGACAGTAGTCAGGTATTTTGACTACACAATGGAAAACACTTATATATTTAGTTTTGAGATTTACTGTCTGCCTTTTCCATGCCAGCCAGGTGTCCAAGATGGTTTGATTTACATACCTCCCTAGGGACCCAGTGGAGGCACATGGAAGTTGGGTTTGTATCTACAGGGTAAGTGTCTCTTGGAGCTCTGTTGTTATATCTGGAATCACTAGACACCCCCCACACAAAAGCATGGAAAATAAATCATACTTTCACACATCTTCCTGGTAACATACATTCCGCTGCTACATTGCACAAGAAACACAGAGCATGTCATGTTTTTGGTTAGTATAGGAACAGCCTTGGAAATTCCAAACAGGGAAAATTCTTGCAGTGGCAGCTGATAAGCTGATATCCTGCTTAGACTCTCTCCTCTCTTTCTGGCACACCACCTGAGTGAACAAATTGGGTTCTGTGTGGTTCTGTAATGTCACAGATGGCCCTTCATACCACGCCTCTGCTTAAAGACCTTCCAGTGTCTATATGGGAAACGGGGGCCCAGAAACATTGAATGCAGGGTTAGTAAGTGTGGAGGGAAAATAGGAACACAATGTGACATGGGCTTTGTGCGCACTATGACAGATCACACTAAGTCCCCTTATCAGTCTAGATGTATGTGAGAAAGAGAGCAGAGTTCAGAAGTGGCTTAATTCCACCCTACTGCTTTCTGACACTGGAGATTTCCCCCCTCTCTTTCACTCTTTCAGTCTCAACTTTTCTCATCAAACCCTAGCAGCAGGCTCACACCTTCAGAAGAAAGTGGAGAACATTTGAACGGTCTCTGGTCTCTTCTTTGTTCTTTTGTGTGTTTTTTTTTTTCTTTGTTTACCCAGTTTGAGGAGAAGCTGGAAGAGGAGGAACACCAAGGTGGGACGGGGAGGAGGGTCCCTAGAGGCAGACAACAGAGGAAAAACTAAAGCTTGAAAGCCTAAGCACCTTAGAGGACTCCCAACGCATTAGTAATTGTACATCTCTGCATTACCTGCAATCAACCTTCAACAGTTCTTGTGTATTTCACTTGGAGCAAACTCAGTTTGTGAAAATCTGCATTTTCACAGAAGAGAATTTATGGATGGATAATCCAATAGCAAAGATGTGACTTTAAAAGTATTTATAGAGGAACCAAGATGGCGGCATGGTTAAACAACTAATCTGCTGCCTCGAACAACAATTTCAAAAATACAACTAAAAGACAAAACGTCTACCACCCAGAACCACGGGAAAGCTGGCTGAGTGGAAGATTTACAACTAAGGAGAGAAAGGAGCACAAACGCTGAAAAGCTGAGGTATGGAGGCGCGCGAATCAGGCTGGCGGCTGGCGACTGGGCGCGCGGTTTTTCTTCAACCCGCAGGGAGACAAGCTCCCGATCACTCTGAAACCCAGTTTCTGGGGACTCGCGGGGGACCCAGACACCTACGGGGAAAAGCTGGACTCTCGGCCATCGGGTCAGAAAGTGAGAGTGACTTTTTTGCAGAGGTGCGCCCAGCAATCATTGTTTTACTGCGCTGGAACGCGGGGCGCAGGGACTTGGAAACGTGGAAAGGCAGAGACGGCTGACGCCAGCCATTGCCGTTGGCCACGCCCTAGCCTAGGGACGCCCTGAGACCCCGCCCCGCACATTCTACAAACCTTCCCAGGCTCCACACAGCGGCTTTTGCATATAAATGGCCTGTTCTGTGGCAGCTTAACCAAATAAACTGCAGCTCCAGTCAGACTGCTCCAAAACCGCCCAAGCAAAGGAGGAGAAAACTAGTTCTTGCTGTAGCTCCTGCTGGGGGGCACACAGTACACAAGGGTACACCAAGAGTGTCCACCTCAAGTAACTGAGAGGCTGACTCATTGAACCAATAGGACATCTAGTACACAAAGCTACCCTACCAATTCAGGGAAGCAGCGAAATGAGGAGGCAAGGAAACAGATCACAAACCAAAGAAATGGAGGAGAACAAGCGACTGGACATAGAGTTCAAAACCACGGTTATAAGGTTTTTCAAGAATTTCATGGAAAAGGCCGATAAATTCAATGAGACCCTCGAAGATATGAAAAAGGACCAACTAGAAATTAAACATACACTGACTGAGATAAAAAATATTATACAGAGACCCAACAGCAGACTAGAGGATCGCAAGCATCAACTCAAAGATTTGGAATACAAAGAGGCCAAGGACACTGCTCCAGAGAAGTATGAAGAGAAGAGAATTCAGAAAGTTGAAGATAGTGTAAGAAGCCTCTGGGACAACTTCAAGCGAACCAACATCAGAATTATGGGGGTGCCAGAAGAAGAGAGAGAGCAAGATGCTGAAAACCTATTTGAAGAAATAATGAATGAAAACTTCCCCCACCTGATGAAAGAAATAGACTTACAAGTCCAGGAAGCACACAGAACCCCAAACAAGAGGAATCCAAAGAGGACCACACCAAGACACATCATAATTAAAATGCCAAGGGCAAAAGACAAAGAGAGAATCTTACAAGAAGCAAGAGAAAAACAGTTAGTTACCTACAAGGGAGCTCCCATACGATTATCAGCTAATTTCTCAACAGAAACCATGCAGGCCAGACGGGAGTGGCAAGAAATATTCAAAGTGATGAATAGCAGGAACCTACAACCAAGACTACTCTACCCAGCAAAGCTATCATTCAGAATTGAAGGGCAGATAAAGAGCTTCACAGATAAGAAAAAGCTAAAGGAGTTCATAACCACCAAACCAGTATTATATGAAATGCTGAAAGGTATTCTTTAAAAAGAGGAAAAAGAAGAAGAAAGATAAAAATTATGAACAACAAATACATATCTATCAACAAGTGAATCTAAAAGTCAAGTGAATTAAAAATCTGAGGAACAGAATAAACTGGTGAACTTAATAGAATCAGAGGCATAGAATGGGAATGGATTGATAATTCTCAGGGGGAAAGGGGTGTCTGTGTGGGGGGTATGGGAAGAGACTGGACAAAAATCATACACCTATGGATAAGGACAGTGGGGGGGAGGTAAGGGCAGAGGGGGGGTGGGAACTGGGTGGTGGGAGATATGGGGGGAAAAAGGAGAAACAATTGTAATCTGAACAATAAAGATTCATTAAAAAAAATAAATAAAAATAAAAGTATTTATAAACTCCTCCATTAAATACACCTTTTCTAGAGCATTTTAACTATTACTAGATTTCTAACAATGTGATTATCATGTAGTTCTATTGGGTAAAGTGAGTCACACCTGCAATAAAGTCAAGGTTTACAGAGGAGAATATTCTCCATTCCTTCCACCATTTACCTTAATACCTTAAGTGGGAGAGAGAAATAGCTGGCAAGAGGGCTGAGCTTCCTGATCATTTTACTTTCCATAGCTCTGGGTTTTATGGGACCAGTGGGAATGAAGCAAGTAAATGAATAGGAGTGAAATAAAGCAAACCAATTGCCTTTTCAACCTTATGTTTTAAATAAATCCTGGCTAAAAATACTCAATTTATATATAGATTCAAAACTTAGCTTTCCCCCTCATTATAGATCCTTCTCATTAATCTGCCTCACGGTGTTTGAGAGTTCAAACTGCACAACACTGTTCAAAACTGTAGAATATTAGGTGTCAGTGTCTTTATTCTGCTCACTGATACTGCAGAGAAATTATTCTTCATCACTGCTCAGCAAAATCATATACACTCAATGCTTAATCATCACTTGTATTTTTTTATTTTATTTTTTCCAGTTTCCTTGCATTATTATAGTGTCTGTTACTGGTTTTTAAGAGCTTGTTTATGACTAAAGATATTAACCATTTCTCATGCATTACAAATGAAATACCATGTTTTTTGTTACTATTTTACTCTGGTGTTTTACTTTTTGGTTGTATCAAACATGTGTATTAAATATAATCATGTTCTGTTTAAAAATTTTTTAAATAAATAAATAAATCCTGTCTCTCAAGTAGTGGCCAATTTAATCTTTAAGTATGTCTGTGCCCAGATTGCATGTTACAAGGGCAGAACATTAAGAATCTCTTGACTTGGCCCCAACCTATTTAAAGTATTAAAATAAATACCATAAATTCTATACAAATGATCAGCCAAGACTTGTGCTTAAAATCATTAAAACTGATTCAAGTGTAACAGTCATTCAGTCAACAAATACTTACTGGGTGGCAAGCTCAGCATGAGGTATCAAGGTGCCCACTATAACTATATCCCAGATACTGATCTCTAAGTGTTTGCAGCCAAATTGGAAGGCAGACACATACACAAATAACCCCAAGGTTATGTTAAAAGAGCTAAACAGGAGCACAAAATAAATGTGATGTGGAAGAAGGATTGATAAAAGGAATCCTGCGGATAGAGTTAGGAAAAGATATTCCCAGAGAATGGTGCTTGGCCCAGCCTTGCAAGATGAGCAGAAAGTAACAGGATCAGGAGGCCCCTGTTCAGAGCATTTACACTCTGGGGAATTCTCAACCCAGAGAGCATTGAATTTTCCATCAAGAGGGCTGCCAATTTAATTTTTCCATGAAAATATATATACATGCACATACACACATTTGCCCTCCTCAGTCTTGTCAGATTGATAGCAATTATTTTTGTTCTATTTTCTCAGGTCACATATGTATTTAGATATAAATTCCAAAGGTGAATAAATAGTACTGTGATTTCAAGCACTCTGGGGAAAGATTTAGGATATTAAATAAATAACAATTAATATTTTTCCATCTGATTAGCAGATCATATGGTGTTTTCTCTTTAGAATTAATTTAGCTTTCTAGTAAGGTTATCTTGCACACTTTCCAGGGTCCCCTGATATAAATAGACTAAGTAGTAAAGAGGAAATCAAAACAAGTGTGCATTTGTCTGGAACATGGTGTCAGTTGTGCGGAGTGGAGGAAGATAAACACTAGAAAACAACAACTAACAGAAAGCTTTAGGGCATAGCTAGTCACTATGATACCACTGCAATATCCTTGTCAGATCAACTGGTTGGTCATAAAATACTAGCTAGAAAGTCAGGTCAAGATCAAGGAGAAAACATAGATTACAGTGAAACAATGGAGGTAGTTGGCTCTTCTAATTTATTTTTAAAAATCGCTTCAAGTTTAGCAAATTTCTTCCATAAAGAAAGAAAAAAGAATACCTCACTATTATAATCAATAATGAAAAATGGATCCAGTTCCAAAGTTGCCTAGTGCTTGCCAATAGTAAGTTGGGGATCCTAAATGAAGATTGATCTACCTAAATACTTTTTTGGGAGTTGGGGGGGGGGGGGGGGATGGGTATGGAAAAAATGCACATAGCCTTCATTCTATTTGTAATTAATCAACAACATGCCCTTTTTGACATAGATTCTGCTAAACCAAAGGGGAGAAGGGGTGAATGGTGTCCAGGTTTACCCAGAACTCTTAAGTTTTGAACTAGAAAACCCCTCAGTCCTGGACAGACCAGGATCAGGATCGTTGGTCACCCTCAGGGAGAATGAATTCCCAAATACAGGTAGCTACATTCCGACTGAAGGAATTCTGGGATGGGAGGGGCTATTTGTCTATAGGTCGATCACTGACCTGGCCTGTTAGGTCTCCTTTCTTTACACATATTTGGGCCTCTGATGGAAAGGAATAAAAAGGAGCAATCCTTTCTTTTCCCACATATATTCTCAAAGTCAGTGCCTCTTTCCTGTGGCCAAACCAGTTACCAGCAGGCAGACACAGCTGATCAAGTTCTTGGTAAATGACAATTTCACCCACCTGTAGACAGTGAGATTGGTGTTTCCAAGAGGCGTTAAGATAGCTTCCCCTGTCCAGTGGGAAAAGGATTATCTGGGAACTTGTGAGACATGCAAATCATCAGGCCCTACCCAAGTTAGCCTGAATCAGAAACTGGGAGGGGCCCAGCAAGCTTTGTTTGAATAAGTCCTCCAGGTGACTCCGGAACAGACTCAAGTCTGAGAACTATCACCCCTGCTCTACAGACTCATCTCAACAGATCAGATAGATTCTAACTGATAGAATCAGTATATACCTGATGTACCTATCACACACAAGTGAAAAAAAATAAAGTTAGAGTGCAGTACATGAGTTTAAAGGATTTTTATTATAAATAGAACAAAGGCTAAACATCTGAAAGAATTTGATCAGATGTCACCTCTCCTCCTTTCTCCCTTTTCACACCCCCAGTCCTCACCACACCCACCCTTTTCTCCCCTCTAGAAGCAGGACAATCCGGTCTTGGAAAAGGACAGGTCCCTTTAATGCCGACCCAATTAGGTCAGCAACATCCCTTCTCAAGGCCTGTTGGTCTCTGCCCTCCTGGATAAACCCCACTCAGGGTTGCCTAGCAGCCTGGCTTTCTGGCCTTTAGAAATGATGATAGATTCGTTTAGAATAAGGGGTGACTGAGCTCAGGTGCTGCAGAAATGGCAGGTGGTTGGAGCTGACTTGACAGCAATTAAATGTACAAATCTTTGATTAGGCTCCAGAGAATGGAGTCATTAGCAACCCAGAACAGACCAGCTTGCTTTCCACCGCCTCATTAGCTGCTCCACCAATGTTACTTTAAAAAGCCAAGGGGCGGGGGGAAAAGCACCCTCTCCAACACAGAATTAGGAAAGTTGAGTGACAAAGCAGAAAGGGAGGGGAGGAAGCCAGTGTAAGCATTTCTAGTTGAACAAACAGATCCCCCACTTTCTTGCAGTGTGGTTGCTGACATGAACGTGCATGTTTGCTGGGCTGTGAAATAGCCCCATCCCTACCTGATTAAGCCCCAAAAGGCTCCTTTTTTAAATCTTTTTTTCCAAAATTCTCAGTTGATTCTTTCTTACCGGCCAAAGCCTCAATGTGGTGGGAGCCTTCCTCTAGGTGCGAAGTCCAGAAGGACCAGATCTCATGCAGAGCTACTGCAGGGCTCCTTAACTTCCTCAGCGGTGGATCTGGGGTCCAGAACCACCCTTTAGGGCCACAGAACCCATCTCAGTGTCAATATTCTGTTCCAATTCAAGGTCCTGGCTCCCTCTGTGATCTGGGTTGATATCTACCTTATGAACTTCCTCCATGTTATTAGAGAGCTAGAGGCTGGCTAAAACCAACCATGCCATTTAAATAATCTTTCCAACTGGGAGCTTTAAAACAAAAGAAAAATAGCCTCAGAGCCTTAATGTAAAATCTTGTGTGGCTTTTTATTTGATACTAGAGGCCCGGTGCACAAAATTCGTGCACGGGGGGGGGGGGTTTGTCCCTCAGGCCAGCCTGCACCCTCTCCAATCTGGGACCCCTTGAGGGATGTCCGACTGCCCGTTTAGGCCCGATCCTGGTGGGATCGGGCCTAAACGGGCAGTCGGACATCCCTCTCACAACCCAGGACTGCTGGCTCCCAACTGCTCGCCTGCCTGCCTTCCTGATTGCCCCTAACCGCTTCTGCCTGCCAGCCTGATCACCCCCTAACCACTCCCCTGCCAGCCTGATTGATGCCTAACTGCTCCCCTGCCAGCGTGTTTGCCCCTAACTGCCCTCTCCTTTAGGCCTGGTCACCCCTAACTGCTCTCCCCTTTAGGCCTGGTCCCCCCCAACTGCTCTCCCCTGCAGGCCTGGGTCCCACCCAACTGCCCTTCCCTGCAGGCCCGGTCACCCCCAACTTCCCTCCTCTGCTGGCCTGGTCACCCCTAACTGCCCTCCCCTGCAGGCTTGATTGCCCCCAACTGCCCTCCCCTGTTGGCCATCTTGTGCCGTCTATCTTGTGTTCACATGGGGGCAGGATTTTTGACCACGTGGGGGCAGCCATCTTGTGTGTTGGAGTGATGGTCAATCTGCATATTACTCTTTTATTAGATAGGATGTGCCTAATTCATTGTATAATTTATTATTTTTATTGTTCTCAACCTGCCAATTACTGGATTAATATTTATAAAGCATGTTCCACAAATATTTATTGATCATCTGCTATAAACCTCATATTAATTGCAGTGGGAAAGCTATGGATGAGAGGATATTCTCTCTTTGACTTTATAATTTTCTAGAAAGAAGTATCACATATACTTCCCATCATTTTTTTCATTTATTTATTCAACCATAAATGCTTAGTTTAAACACTGTTCTTGCCAAGAAAAAACACAAAGAACAATAAGC
Source organism: Cnephaeus nilssonii (assembly GCF_951640355.1). Classification (NCBI taxonomy): domain Eukaryota; kingdom Metazoa; phylum Chordata; class Mammalia; order Chiroptera; family Vespertilionidae; genus Cnephaeus; species Cnephaeus nilssonii. Next base: position 92,097,595 of record NC_137079.1, on the reverse strand, counting down.
ATTTTCATGAATTTGCTCATTTAATCCTTCCAGCAACTCTATGAGGTAGGTACTATTATTATCTCCATTTTAGAAGTAAGAAAACTAAAGCACAGAGATGTTAAGTAACTTGCCCAAGGTCATGCTGCTAGTAAATAACAGGGCTGGGGTTTAAACCAGCTGCTTAAACACTAAAATATATGCTCCTTTGAGTTGCTTACAGCTTAGTAGGGAAAATAAACATCAAAACCAACCATTTCAATACAACGTGATAAGCACATCTGTGTAAGATATATAAAAAGTGCATTGTAGGGAGAGAAAAAATTATTAAGTGCTCGTGGAAAAGAATTCACAGTGGAAATGATGCTTGATCTGGGTTTTAAATTAAAAAGAAAAAAACCACCGCTTTTAAGAAGTTATAATCTAACTAGAGGCCCAGCACACAAATTCATGTACCATTGGAGTCCCTTGGCCTGGCCTGTGGGATCAGGCCAAAACCGGCTCTCTGACATCCTCTGAGGGGTCCCAGATTGCAAGAGGGCACAGGACAGGCTGAGGGACCCCACCGGTGCACAATTGGGGCTAGGGAGGGATGTGGGAGGTTGGCCAGCTGGGGAGGGACTGCGGAAGGGCAACAGGAAGTGTCCAGTCCGTCTCACTCAGTCCTGATCAACCGGACCCCAGCAGCAAGCTAACCTACTGGTTGGATCGTCTGTCCCCTGGTGGTCAGTGCATGTCAGAGTGAGCGGTTGAGTGGCCTTAGCATATCATTAGCATATTACGCTTTGATTGGTTGATTGGACGACTGGAGGACCAGACACTTAGCACATCAGGCTTTTATTATATAGGACTAGAGGCCTGGTGCATGAAATTCATGCACAGTGTGAGGGGGTGTCCCTCAGCCCAGCCTGCACCCTCTCCAATCTGGGACATCCCTCTCACAATCCAGGACTGCTGACTCCCAACCACTCGCCTGCCTGCCAGCCTGATCACCCCCTAACCACTCCCCTGCCAGCCTGATCAATGCTTAACTGCTCCCCTGCTGGCCCAATTGCCCCTAACTACCCTCCCCTGCCGGCCTGGTCACCCCTAACTGTCCTCCCCTGCAGGCCTGGTTGCCCCCAACTGCCCTCCCCTGCAGGCCTGATCGTCCTCAACTGCCCTCCCTTGCAGGCCTTGTCCCTCCCAACTGCTATCCCCTGCAGGCCTGATCGCCCCAACTGCCCTCCCCTGCAGGCCTGGGTCACCCCTAACTGCCCTCCCCTGCAGACCTGATCACCCACAGCTGCCCTCCCCTGTAGGCCATCTTGTGGTGGCCATCTTGTGTGCACATAGGGGAGGCCATCTTGTGTGTTGGAGTGATGGTCAATTTGCATATTACCTCTTTATCATATAGGAAGATAAGATGCTTCACTAAATTCCTTTGATACCATTGTGTAGACATAAAAGGCATTCTATGGAAAGTAACCTCACAGTATGATCTGATCATAAATTTCTAACTGGGCAGGTCATGATGAATAGTCACGCCCCAGGCCCATAACTTCTTTAGTGAAAGGTTTATCTTTGCCATAAGCAAGCCCTGTTCATTGGACTTGTTTATAGGTGAACACACTTTTGAAATAAATGTAACCACCCTGAAGAAAGCACATAATGTAAATTATCCTGTACCCCAATCCCCAGCTTCATGTAATCTTTCTTATGTTCTCTCCTTAATTTCAAATGCATAAAAGAAGTTGCAAAACTGTCATTTTCTAGAGCAAGCATGTCAACCTCAAAGGCTAACATGGGCCAAATAAACAAGGTTTAAGTTAATGTGGGCCGCAGAAAAACAAAAGCTTCAATTTTCATAGAAATGTAGGTTTATTTCAATAGAGATATGCTGAATACAAAGGGCTGAAATAAATGAGTAATCATTAACATAAAATAATAGAACATTTTAATAAAAATTAATATTTTTTTTCTTGAACATTAACTTACCAGACACTGAATAACTGCACAAATAAATAAGCATAATGCAAATAAACCTATTTTACTTGTTCTCCGAAAGCGACATATTTCCTGTTGCGCACACCAAACAAGTCAGTCCAAGACTAATGACGTGCAATCAGCTGCTAAAATATTCGCTGCTAGTATTGGTGGAGAGAAATGGTGCACCTGCACCTAAGGCGCATAAGGGAAATTAATGCAACACGATTATAGTAATCAGTCATTAGTGAACATTGTAGTTCGTCATTAATAATTATGTATAACAGGATATTATAAAAATTAAGTTACGGAATTTTTATTAAAATGTTTCTTACATACTGTTATATTGTCTGGGCTGCAAAAATATTTGTTGTGGGCTGCATGTGGCCTCTGGGCCGCGAGTTTGACATGCTTGCTCTAGAGCATAGGAGTTCTCACTTCCTGACAATTGTCATCAGGTTTGGCTCAAACACTTTTTATAAAAATTCTCTACAGGTTTGGACATTTTTAAAAATCCTCATACAAAGACACATTTTCATTGATTTCCAGAGAGAGAAGAAGGGAGAGAGAAAGAGAAACATCAATGTGAGAGAAACATTGATCGTCTGCCTCCCATAGATGCCCTGACCAAGGATTAAAGCCAAAACCTGGGATGTACCCTAATCTGAGATCAAACCCACCACCTTCTGTACCTTCTGGTGTAGGGACAACACTCTAACCAACTGAGCCACATCGGCCAGAGGTTTGAACATTTCTTACATCAACAGTTATGACATAGTTTTTGAAACAAAGATATCAAATATATTGGGAACCTTGAAAAGGAAGAGATGACATTTGGCTATGAATGATTTTAGGAGGTGGTATCTAAGTGAAGCCTTTAAGAACTGGTTAAAGTTTAGGATCCAGCCTTGTTAAAAGCAGAGAAGTCAGGAGAAGGGGAAGGTAAGGATGGGGTTACAGGAGGGAGAAAAGAGAGGACAAATCTAAGGAGATGAGGTGAGGAGATAACATGGGAAGAATGATTTGAGCCTAAGCATAGAGGGCGTTGAATGAGAATTTATTTAATTCCAGAAATCTATTGAAGTCTTTAGGAGGGAAGGGAGTGAAATAAAAATGACTTAGAAATACCAAGGAAAGAAATAGAGATATACAATCAGATTAGAATAATAAAGAAATATACTTTGAAGCTAAGAAATGTAAGGGGTTGTATTTACTCTGCAAAGCTCAAATATAGTAACAAGAGGAATTGCTTTATAAATCATAATGTGCTGTACAAATATCATTTTTATTTTAAACAATATATTTATTTGATCTGTAATTCAATTCTCTTTTGTCCAAAGTTAGAATGACACCCACGATATCTGCATGTCTCTATGGCTAATAAGTAGAGAGGCCATCAAGGAAGGAGCTCTTTATCTTGAAGTAGACAAGTATGAGAGGCCTTTCTAAAACATCTGCAAGAGGAATGACTCAGAATGCCCATTCTCAGAGCATCTGGGCCTCCTACGGAAACTGCAGTGACACAATCTTTCTCTATATGGTCCACTGAGAAGTCTGTTCTGAACCAGGGAGAATAAATAATTGTTGCTCTTTCCCTGACACCAACAACAACCAAAAATATGGTTCTTCTGATTAAATTAAGAAGGCACCACAACCTCATTTACTACATTCTAATTTTTCTATCCAACCAATTGACTTATATGAGACCACAGCCCAACCTGTTTCTTTTAAGAATAATCTCTTTATCTCTTTCAACGTACTCTTCTAATTGTTTTGGGTGTGAGGTGGCAAACTGGGTTCATTTTTCACCACATGTTTCAGATGCTTGTTTGTTAAGTGATTTCCCAGTCTTTTTTCTTGTCATTTCAATCTGGAGTTGGATGACTTCCACGCAGTAGGCCTGGGTAGATGTTCCCTCCTCCCTTGCCAAAAGTGTATAAAGACCATGGCAGCCCCCAGGATGCTGGGGAAATGCCTGATGGTTATGGGGGCAGGAGGATGGTCATTCAATGATTTCAGCGTTTCCAAAACTTTAAGCTGATGCATAACCCCAGGACAAGGACAAGGAGACATTTGAAGTTAAATATATTGTTTTTCATGATTGTGAATTGGAGCAAAAATGAAAATGGGGTCTCATCTGTTAAATAATAATGATTGTAATACATACATGGTTTCTTCTGAGGTAATTTCTTTCCCTTGAGCTTCACGTGGATAAACAGGAAGATAGAATTATTATTAAACTGCCTGAGTCTGTTTTCAGACAGGTTCTTTGACACTACCATCTCACCAACACCTCCAGTTGCTTTGCATCCCTGGCCTTTTGCTATGCCTAAGTGGCAAAGCTCCAACCCTGAGTGAATCCTGTAACCTGCCTTTCTCTTAAATATTGCCCAACAGTCTTAATGGGCCTGTCACAAATCCATAGTATTTAACTGAGCTTCAGAACTGAAGCTTTTCTTTGATCAGCACCCTTTCAGTAGAAATTCCACTTTTTCAGAACTCTCCAGAAAGGTTTAATATTCTCCTTTACCCTTCACTTATACCATATGGCCTCCACGTATGTGTTTTAAAAACCTGAGCCTGTTATGTGCAAACTTGAAGCTTGTCCTCACCTACTTAACCTTTCATCCACTTACCTTTTTGCCTAGAGTCTCCTAAACATGGAAAAGACAATGTTTTTATTAGTTTCTTTTGTTTCTATACTATTATTTTTTTGTTTGTTTTTAGATGGGCTGCCTCCTGTAAACCCCTTACTGGGGAACTGGTAACCCTTTGGTATGTGGGACAACCCTCAACCAACTGAGCCACACAAGTCAGGGCTTGTTCCTATACTATTCTAGACCAATCTCTTTCCTCTTAAGCTCTTGGTATCATATCCACCTATCTCCTTTTGGACTTTGATCCATCAAATACCTTCTTTTTCTCTTGCCTTTACAATTTCTTCCTCTCCATAAGTTCTTTCCTATCAGAAAGAAACTTTCTTTAATCTCCCCCACTAGAAGAAAAAGGAATGAAGCTCCTCTCTGCTGTCCCTTCCTTCCTCTAGCTACTTCCTTTTCTTCTTTTCTCAACAAAATATTTCAGTCAACATTCTCTGTCTCTATTTTGTCATCTCATATTCTTTCCTCCCTTCCTTGTCATCCCACTTGCAAAATCAGTTGGCCTCTTCTCTCTCCTACCTTGATGGACCTCCATATGTCATATAAAATGATGGATCTCTCCCTTCTTCACATTTTGTAGCTTTGCTTATGTTCTCCCTTCTGCCTGAAATGTCTTCTCCCTCCCTTCCTTGCCTTTCCTAGCCATCTTCTGCTTGTCCTTAATTACCTGGCTTAGAAAACAGCAGCTATAGGAAACCTTCCCCAAACCCTGGTGCTGGATCAGGTGCCTGAGTCTATACCCCAACACCCACATCCATACATTCAGCAATCTCTGCACTTACATGTTTTGCTGTAATTATTTCTTAACTAGAGGCCTGGTGCACAGATTTGTGCACTGGTGGGGTCTCTTGGCTTGCCTGCGGACATCCTCCAGAGGGGTCCCGGATTGCGAGAGGTCACAGGCCAGGCCGAGGGACCCCACCAGTGCACGGCCAGGGAGGGACTGCGGGAGGGCTTCAGGGCATGTCTGGCTCGTCTCATGCAGTCCCAATCGGCTGGACCCCAACAGCAAGCCAACCTACTGGTCAGAGCGTCTGCCTCCTCATGGTCAGTGTGCATCATCGCAACTGGTCAAACAGTCGAATAAACTGTCAGGCATTTAGCATATTAGGCTTTTATTACATAGGATTATGTGTCTCCCCCATCAGACTGTGTCTTATTCATCTTTGCACCCCCAGTCCCTTTCATGGTGCCTGACATTTACAAGTTGTTCAGTACGTGTTAAAGGTGTAAGTGGTTGAAAGCCTGACCATCAGCAATCTCTTCCTCACTCTGAAAAATAAAGTGACATATTCAAGTGGCAAAAGAATTATAACTAATTATCTCAGACAGCTGTGATTTGAAATATTCTTCTCTGCAGCTAAGAGCATCATTGTACTGAACCACGGTTCTGCACCATAAATGTACCTTCCCTGACCAACCTAAACTTCTTCCCTGCAAGTAACTGTTGAAAGACTGAGTCAAGGTAGTGGAGAGAAGTCACATGACCAGTCAGAAACTTAATATATTTGCATATTTTTACTTAAAATGTATTGTTTTATGTTGTAATTAACTCCCCAGCCTTTATTCAAGGCCCTTTATGTTAGTCTACCTTTCCAGCCCTCACATGCAGATATCACTAACCGGGACTCCACTTCCCAACACTGGCTTTGCCTCTGGCCTTTCCCCTTCCACACTCTTCTTGCGCCATCTTTCATGTCTTCTCCACTTTTACAATTCCTGTCAAAGCCTCAAAAACAGCTCAGATAACACTTTTTATTTACCGTCTTCTGTCTTCCCCAGCCAGAAGTGACCTTCTAATAGTTACTGTTTACACTAACCATTTGGAAAGTAATTATACACTAAAATTAATGCTATATTGTCGTGAAACCTTCTTCATGGCCTGGACTGGTCTTTAAACTGATCATTTGTCATCATTTGAGTTTATGTATATCTGTGTCTTTTTTGCTAATAGTTTTTAGGGGACTAATGATTTTCTTCTCTTTAAACCCCTGATTCTCCCCAACCTTCCCATTCCAACAATCTCCTCTTTTTCTAAGTTCAAAGACTGCACTTAAATTCTGATCTTACCCTAGATCCAGGCTGTTACCAAATCCACCTGATCCTTTCCTAATACATCTGACTAATATACTCCTCTATCTATAGCCCTGCAGCCCTGGACCAGCCTGTCTACATGAATCCAGTGCTACACAGAGAGTATCAAACAGGAGCATCATTCTCCTTTATATTTTCCAGTTCTCCAAAATCACCTGTGTTATGCCATGTGGTCCTGGTTCAGCAAATACCCAAATTTCATGTTCCTTGTGTACTCTTCATAGCACTACAAGGGGAGGAGGTAAGAGTCAACACATTTACAAAATGCCCACGACTCAATCAGAAAACCCCCAAACAATGTGAGATGTAAATAGTGCCTTCCTTTACTAAGATCCCACTGTAATTTTTGATCTAAAATCAAATCACAGGGAACAATGCAACCACCCTTACAAGGTGTGATAAAACCAACTTACTTGTGATTTAATTTTCCACTCAATATGTTATTCTGATTTATGAGGAATATAGTTTTGTGAAGCAATCATGGCTAAAGTACAGACTCAAGCAGGAGGCAGGTATGTGTGAGTTGGTTTCAAAAGACTTTCACATGGATGGGTCACTTATGTGGAGAAGTCAGGGAGAAGGAATAGCTGTGGAAATGTCTTCAGTAAGGATTTGGTGACTGAAACTAGCATTTGAATATAATCATTTGGAAACTGTCTGATATGTGAGGTGACAAACAAAAGTGGTCATTTTCTGGCTAAAATTTTATATTATCTCACCATGGAACAAAACCACAGGTATCACATCCTATTACTGCCTTTATAGGTGATCACTTTATACAATGTCAACCCTCCATATAGGAAAATGATGATTTTGCTGAGTGTCCATTGGGTGCCAGGTGCTATTTGTTTTGAGATCTGTGTAATATTAACTCATTTAAATTTCTCAACAACCCCCTGTTATGATTATTGCCCACCTTATACAAATGAAGAAACTGAGGCTGAGAGGGTTTTAGTTTCTAGCTCAAGGTTACGCAGCAACAAGTAATAGCACCAGGATTTGGACCCTGGTAGCCTGATGGCAACCCCATGGTTTTCCTCTCTGGTGCCAGACTACTCATAGGTTCTTTCTAGGTTCTGAGTAGTGTCTTAAGATTTTTGTATATCCTAACTCTTAAACCTCACAACAATTCTATGACACAAGAACTAGTTTTGTCCCCAATACAAGATGAGGAAACTGAAGCGCTGGCACATTATGTGACTTGCCCAAGGCCACATGGCTGTGGAGGGGCAGGGCACAGATGAAAAGCAGGCACTATGGTCCTGAGGCAACACTCTTGAGCAATGTTGCAGGCCCCCACTCACCAGCCACAAGTAACAAAGGAAGGGCCACCTCTCAGGGCTGCTGAAAAATAATGGGTATAAGGCATTAGCATGGAGCTGGCCCAAGGGTGTGTCCCACCCTACACACAGGCCCTCATTCCCCTCTGAAGGCTTTCACATCACCTTGACTCTCTCTCTCCCTCTTTTCTGGTGCAAGGCGTCCTGGTACCCCTTCCTCTGCTGCAGTCCTGGGACAGATAAGAGGTCAATACTTCAGCTTCCTGGGGCCAGGTTTTGTCTCCCACACCCCATGCAAGCTGAGCTATTATCACATGGCTCTGATATGTGGTTTTGTTAGGAAGGGACACAGTAGGGCTAAAGTGCCCTAATCCCTTTGTCTGTCCAGGCTGAGCTGCTAGCCTTGCCTGCTCTAGTGCCCCTCCCTCCCCATCCTTCTCATATAGTCTGTTTGCTAAATCCCATTTTTTTTGGCTTGGCATCTCTGACTCTGTTTGTCGGACCCCCTTGTTCCCAGTTAACAATTTGGAATTGATTTGGTGGCTTCACAAACAAAGAGAGTCTCAATTCTGTTTCAAAATTGGGTGGGATGGCTGGTAAGGTAGAGGGTTGACAGGAGCAGGGGGTTGTAGATGCCCCAGTTCTGCAGGGAAATTTCACTGAAAGGTAGTTGAGAGAAGGATGAACAATGTTTGGCTTAAAAGCTCAAAGTCTGGCTCCCTGCTCTTAGGGCAAACATTGCAGAATTTCCAAATGATAATTCTAGATGGTTTACACTTGATGTAAAAGAAAAAAAAAGAATTGAACATAGCACTGACAAATAGAAGATGGGGAACATAGTGCTTTCAGATTATGCTGTACAATATAAATTTAGGGAAAGAATTGAAGGAATCAAGTTCAGGGTGTCAAGTGTGGCCTCTGGAGCCTGGTCATGTGGGATCTTGCCCCAGCTTTACCACTAATCACAAGCCATGTGGCCTTGGGCAAGAAATTAGCATCTCTAGTCTCAGCACCCAACTCTGCAACATGAGCCAGTGGTAACTGTGCCCTCTCCACAGGGAGGCTAGGATAATTGTAATTGAGCATGCTTATAATGTAATTATAAGCATGTCTGATGCATAGTAAATTCTCAGTAAGGATCGGTGATCATTGTTACCTATGAAGCACATAACAGGAATCCTGCTCCCACAGGTGGTGCTAAAAAGGGAATTGTTAAAAGGTTTTGAAGAGAATATAAACTTTGCTCTCCAGATGCTTCCATATTATCTGGTTGTTAATCTGTGTTTACCTGGTAGCCCTCACTCAGGAACAAGCTATGATTTTAAAGGGTGTAGGGTTTGCAATATTATTCTGTAAACATTTTTATAATAAAATGTCTTTAAAATACTAGGATTTTATTTTGGGTTAATTTTTGTTTAAAATGTATTACCCTCTTTTTAGAAACTTAATATTTTAACCTTTTGCACTCGGATGTCGAGTGTGACTCGACACGGTTAACATTAGAATAAAGGAATCGAGATAAAAGCAAGCGAGTGCAAAAGGTTAATTCATGTATTAAGGTTAATAAATTAGAAATAGAAGGAGAGAGTAGGATCAAGAAGAAAGTGCAAACAGTTAACACTGCCTTATGAAAACTTTTTAGAGCGAGACCTGCCTGGGTCCAAATCCCAGGCTGAACTTCCTACATGTTTGTGTTTTGGGGCAATTTACTAACCTTCAGTTATTTGTTTCTTCTCTTCATAAAGTGACATGAATAATGCCTGCTGTCAAGATTGCAGTGAGGTTTACGTGAGATGACATATGTCATCCCTCACCTAGCCACACACTAGGCCCTGAATATACATTACGTTTTTATTTCCTGTAATAGTGAAGTATAAATTGGGGGAATAAGTGGGGTAGGAGTGTGGGTGGGGGTGTAGGAGAATGAGTTTTGTAGATTTGATGAGAAATTTGTTTGAACTCTCTGTTGAAATAAGTTCAAAGCAAAATTGTAAAGTACATGTTATAGTCTGGGCTGCTTTCTTCCTTGACCAGTGGCCTCAGGCAGTTTCTAACATGTGGACCTCAGAAGAGAGAATTAGATTAATTCATTCCTAGGAATAGACAAATGACAGGTTTTAAATATAATGACTTCTCAGAAAATTTGCATTTTAACTACTGAAAAGCCTTAAATCAAAAGAACAAGTTTTCAATAATTGAATCTCAGCAGGTAATGTAGAGGAGAAATTACATTTTTGTTTTTTTGGTGGGTGGGGAAAGCAAAGTAAAGGCTTTTCTGGTGTCTCCAAAACATGCCACATAAATGCCAATGCCTTTTATTCCAGCAAAGTTTGTGGGGTGAAGGAAGAAGAAGACAAGAAGCTCCTTTTCATCACTGCTCACTGTCAGATGTTGACTCTAGTGGACAGTGGGGCATCCTGAATTGTCACAGCCCAGTAAGAAACATAGCAGGAGCTCTACAGGCACAGGATGCCATGGACAGAAGGACAGTGTCATCAGGAACCTGAGGACAAGCAGGAGGAATGAAGAAAATGGTCTAAATGTGCCAGATAACATAGGAGTTTAAGGTACATTATCTCATTTAACCCTCACAATGATAGTAGGAGGATATTATTAACTCCATTGTACACACAGTAAATAAGGCTCAACATAGCCCAGGCAACATGCCCAACATTACGCAGCTGGAGGTCAGCAGGGCCAGGATTCCGACCAAAGTTGACTGTTTCCATGAGGACCAAATCAACCCCAAAGGACACAGTAACTCTAGTGCATGTGTTCTGATCCCTGTGTCTGAAAAGTTGAGAGAGCAGAGGCCAGCACTGTTACTCTTGTTGCCATCCTTCCTTTATAATTCTGCTTTCAAACAATTGGCTTTGAATGCCCCATCAGACCCATCTCCCTGGGAGGCCATGTTCTGGCCTGGCCAAACCAGCTGTCGACAGGAAGGAGGTGTTTCATTCCCTTCCTGCCTGTTCTCTCCTCCTCCCAGTATCCTGGGGCCTACGCACCTCTCCTGCAGTGCCTGCTTATCTGGAGAGTTTGGTTTGCTCTCTAGATAAAAAAAACAAAGCCTGCTTCTTGCAGGCACTTGTAGGCCACTGTTCTTGGGAAATTGTGGAGGAAAGGAGGAGGAGAATTATGGTGGTGGTGATGATAATGGTGATGATGATGATGATGATGATGAAGGTAAGCCCACCCCAGCCCTTGGGAAATGTAGCAGTGAGCAATTATTTCTTTTTGTTGGGGCTTTAGGATAAGTATTCCCTTGTCATTTACTGTGGAATGTAAATAATCTAAATCAAAAAGTGATCAAGACAAGAGTAAAGAGCCACTTCCCCATCTGGGTTAGGATGGTAAGAAAGCAGAAATGTCACCTAAACTTTATTTTTCTCCCCATGGGAAATGGAGCAGCCTCAGCAATTTGGGACCTCCAGCCTCACCATAAGATATTGGCTCCTAGGATGATGCTAAGTTTATGCTAATGAGGTGAATCATGGTGGACCACTAGATCATTTCAGAATGGAGGCTGGTCATGCCAGAAAGATCATTCATGTAACTAAAGAGTTAAAGGTTTGAGCCACATGATTTCATCTCAACCTCCATTCCTTCAGGGAGAGAAGATAGAAATTGATATCAAACAAGTGTAGATCCTAAGATGATGACAGATTAACTGGAAGCTAAACTGACATTCTCCCAAGATCAAACTGGAGTTACAACTAAAATATAATAAAATTATCCTGAATAACCAACTAAAGACTAGCAGGAGAGAATCCTTATAACCAAGGATGTGAAGAGGAGGCCACATCAAGACTAGTAGGAAGTGCAGAGGTTGGTGAGAGGACTGGCCGGGCGCCCACAGGCAGCAGCTGAAGTTCTGGAGGAATAGCTTAGCTGTGGAGAGTTTCCCTCAGAATTCTGGAGTCTAAACCCCAAGCCAGGCTCCTCTGTGCCAGAACTGGAAAAGGTGCCCAATAACACCTGGCTGTGAAAGCAGCGGGGTTTGTGTCCACCAGGGAGAGATGACTGGAAATGCGGGCACACTCTTAAAGGGCCAATGCACAAAATTTCATGTGCAGCCACTCACCTTGGGCTCCAGCAGAGGGATGGTAGAGTGGACTAGAGCTATGTGCGGAGAATCCTGAGTTAGTGAATCTGGGAAGAGAACTTGAGGGGACAGCCACCTGGATCCCTGTGCTGAGTCATTCCCCCATATTGCAGAGGCCATCTTCCTCAGGTAGACTTTTACCATCCAGGCAGCTTTAGGTTGGAGGGAAATGATTGCCCCCCCCCCCATTGGAAACCCTCTCGGCCCCACCTTGTGGAGTTTAAGTCCTGCTGAGCTCTACAGCCTGATGCTCACTAAGTGACTAAGACTATCAATCAGCCTGTAGGCAGAGGCAGATCTCTAGGTGCTTTGAATCTTTGCCTGACATGCTTCTGGGCCCAGGTCTAGTAAAAGCAGACCTTGGTCCCCAGCTTGGTACTTTCCACACACATCCAGCCCTAGCAGAGGGAGCCACAAGCTGTGGAGAACTGATAGCTCCAAACAGGATACTCTGGTCAAGTTACAAACAGCACCTGACATTGGCCTGCTCCTAAAAACCTCTGAAGAGGCCCCAAACCAATAACCCCACTGGCCAGCTTTAGACAATAACAGATCAAGATCAATAAGCTTCACAAGCAGTATATCAATAGGGAGATATTGGCAGGCTCCAAACCCTGCTGAGGTGAATACCATTTTGTGTTATAAGTACCTGCACAGCAGCCTGCATGCTGTGTGTGGGGTTGAGCCTCAGCATCAGCCAGTTTGAGGGGAAAGCCCAGGCACAAACAGGCCAATAGCAATCAAGACTCAATTACAACAGGAGAGCCTACAGAGTGCTCACAAGGGACATTATTAAAGCACCCAGGTCTGCTGATCAGGCGAGAATGCGCTACCAAGTCCCATGAGTCACCTACCACATAAGGCCACCCTACCGAGACTAGAAGTTTTAGCAGATCTATTTAATACATAGAAACAAACCCAAACAGGCAGCCAAAATTAGGAGACAAAGAAACAAGTTCCAAATGAAAGAACAAAAGAATTCTCCAGAAGAAGAGCTAAATGAATTTATAAGATACAGAGTTCAGAGTAATGATTTTAAGTTCAAGAGTATGAAAAAAAGAAAAGATATAGAAACTATGAAAACAACCCGTCAAAAATGAAGAATGACATAGCAGAAATAAAAAATATACTGGGAGGAATGAACAGCAGATTAGAGGAAGCTGAGGATCAGATCAACAAATTTTAAGACAGGTAGAAAAACATCACACAGTCAGAGAACCATAAAAAAAAAAAGCAAATAAAAAAGCAGGAGGACAGCTTAAGGGAGCTGTGGGACAACATGAAACATAACAATATTCTTGAGTAACAGAAGGAGAAGAACGTGAGCAAGGGATAGAAGGCCTCTTTGAAGAAATGATGGCAGAAAACTTTCCTAACCTGGTGAAGGAAAAAGTGACACAAGTTCAGGAAGCACAGAGAGTCCCAAGCAAGAAGAACCCAAAGAGGCCTACTCCAAGACACAACATAATTAAAATGCCAAAAATTAAAGACAAAGAGAGTATCTTAAAGGCAACAAGAGAAAAGCAATTTTTTACCTACAAAAAAGCTCCCATAAGGTTGTCAGCTTATTTCTCAACATAAACTCTGCTGGCCAGTGGGGTTATTGGTTTTGGGCCTCTTCAGAGGTTTTTAGGAGCAGGCCAATGTCAGATGCTGTTTGTAACAAGGATCTAAAACCAAGAATACTCTATCCAGCAAGGCTAGCTTTAAAATAGATGGTGAAGTAAAGAGCTTCCTAGGCAAAAGAACACTAAAGGAGTTTATCTTCACTAAATCATCATTGCAAGAATTGTTAAAGGGACTGCTGTAATAATAAGAAGAAATAGAGAAAGAAACATAGGGATAAAGAAGAAAAATGGCAATAAATAAGTACCTATCAATAACAACCTTAAATGTAAATGGATTAAATGCTTGAATCAACAGAAATAGGGTAGCTGAATGGATAGGAAAACATGACCCATGTATATTCTGTCTATAAGGGACCCACTTCAGAAAAAAAGACTCAAACAATATAAAACTAAAGGGATAAAAAATGTTTTTCCATGCAAATGGAAACAAATAAAAAAAGCAGGGGTAGCAATACTTATATCTGACAGAATAGACTTCAAAGTAAAGGCCATTACAAGAGACAAAAAAGTTCACTATACAACACTAAAGGGAATGACCCAACAGGATGATATAATCCTGATAACCATATTATGCACCCAATATAGGAACACCTAAATATATTTTTTTAGAAATCTTGGATGATTTTGAAGGAGAGATCAACAGTAGTACAGTTATAGTAGAGTACTTTAACACCCCACTAACTTCACTGATAGATCTTCCAGAGAAAAAAATCAACAAGGAAACAGTGACCCTAAATGGCACACTAGATCAGATGGATTTAATTGACATTTATAGGACATTTCACCGCAAAGATACAGAATATAAATCCTTCTCAAGTGCACATGGGACATTTTCAAAGATATACCAAATGTTAGAACACTAAGTTTCTATAAGTTCAAGAAGATTGAAATCATATCATGCATCTTCTCAGATCATAATGGCATGAAACTAGAAATCAACTACAATAAAAACACTCAAATACATGGAGGCTAAATAGCATGTTATTAAACAATGAGTGGGTAACCAATGAGATTAAGAAATAAATTTAAAACTTCCTGGAAACAAATGAAAATGAACACACTATAACCCAAAATCTACGGGACACAGCAAAAGCAGTCTGAAGAGGGAAGTTCATAGTACTACAGGCCTACCTCAAGAAACAAGAAAAATCTCTAATAAACTATCTAACCCTACAACAAAAAGAATTAGAAAGGGAACAAAAAGAAAAACTCAGAGTAAGTAGAAGGAAGGAAATAATAAAGATTAGAGTGGAAATAAATGACATGGAGATTTAAAAAAAAATACAAAAGATCAATGAAACCAAGAGCTGGTTCTTTGAAAAGATAAACAAGGTTGATGAACTTCTAGCCAGACTCATTAAGAAGTAAAGAGAGAGGACCCAAATAAATAAAACCAGATATGAAAGAGGTGAAGTAACAACTGACAGCAGAGAAATACAAAGGATTGTAAGAAAATATTACAAACAACTATATGCCAACAGATTGGACAACTTGGGTGAAATGGAAAAATTCCTAGAAACATACAACCTTGCAAAACTGACTCAGGAAGAATCAGAAACTCAGAATAGACCAATAACAACTAATGAAATTGAAGCAGTAATAAAAAAATAAAAATAAAAAACTTCCAGCAAACAAAAATCCTAGACTGAATGGCTTCACGGTAGTTTTACCAAACATTCAAAGAACACCTAAGACCTATACATTTCAAATTATTCCAAAAAAAATAATTAAAGAGGAAGTAAGACTTCCAAGGTCTTTTTATAAGGGCACCATTACCCTGCTTCCAAAACCAGATAAAGACACTGCGAAGAAAGAAAATTACAGGCCAATATCCCTGATGAACATATATGTGAAAATCCTCCATAAAATATTAACAAATCAGATCCAGCAATATACTAAAAAAATTATTCACCATGACCAAGTGGGATTTATCTCAGGGATGGAAGGCTGGTACAATATTCACAAATCAATAAATGTGATACATCATATAAACAAAATGAAAAATAAAAATCATATGATCATATCAGAAAACACATTCAACAAAATCTAGCACCCATTTTTAGTAAAAACTTTCAGCAAAGTGGGAATGGAAGAATCATATCTCAATAAAATAAAGGCCATATATGACAAACCTACAGCCAACACCATACTCAATGGGCAAAAGCTAAAATTGTTTCTCTTAAGAACTGGAACAAGCCAGGGATGTCCACTTTCATCGTGAATACAACATAATACTGGAAGTCTTAGCCACAATGATCAGACAAGAAGAAAAAGTAGAAGGCATCCAAATTGGAAAGGAGAAAATTAAATAGTCATTATTCGCAGATGACATGATATTGTACATAGAAAACCCTAAAGATTCTACCAAAAACTACTAGATTTAATAAACGAATTTGGCAAAGTAGGAGGGTACAAATTAGCATCCAGAAATAGTTGGTGTTTTTATACAGCAATAATGAATTCTCAGAAAGAGAAACTAAAAAATCAATCCTATTGATCATTGCAACAAAAACAACAAAAAATAAGATACCTTGGAATAAACTTAACCAAGGAAGAAAAAGATGTTTACTCAGAAAACTACATGAGATTGGAAAAAGAAACAGGAAGATACAAATGGAAGAATATACTGTGATCACAGATTGGATGAATTAACATCATTAAAGTGTTCATCCTACCCAAAGCAAACTATAGATTCAATGCAATCCTTGTTAAAAAAACAAATGACATAATTCAAAGATCTAGAACAAATATTCCAAAAATTTATATGGAACCAAAAAATACCAGAATAGCCACAGCAATCTTAAGAAGTAGGAGGGATCACTATGATGGATATCAAATTATACTACAAAGCCATTGTAATCAAAACAGCCTGGCACTGGCACAAAAACAGGCATATAGATCAATGTAATGGAACAGAGAACCCAGAAATCGACCCAAACCATTATGCTCAATTAATATTTGACAAAGGATGCAAGAACATACAATAGAGTAAAGGAAGTCTCTTCATTAAATTGTGTTGGGAAAATTGGACAGGTACATGCAAACAAATGTAACTATATCACCAACTTACACCATACACAGGAATAAGCTCATTCCCTAGAATGACTCACAGAACTCAGAAAAACACTATACTTACATTTACACAATGGATAACAGACTTAATGTAAGTTGTGAAACCATAAAATCCTAGAATAAACCATAGGCAGTAAAATCTCAGACATCTCTCATTGCCGGAGGCCAAAGCATAACAAGCATTTGCATAAAAGTGCAAAAGAGACATTGGAAGGCCAATGAATGGACTTTGATATTCAGCAGGGCTGAAATCAGCACAAGTTTGCTCCTGCTGTGATTTCCTGACCTGATAATCTTTACATTGTATACCAAACTTTACCTTTGATCTGCCTGTATGCATTGCTAAAGGGAAAGTGTGTATTCAAAGTGAATAAAAGCAGATGGACCTACTGGGACTTGGTGAACCTCTTCATGAAAGAGGCTTCCACCTGGCCCCCCAATGCCTTCAAAATTCATATTTCTTGTATAGTGTACTCATTGTGTTGTCAGCCCTCCTGCAAGTCATCCTGAACCCACTACACAGGTTGCTAAATCTCATAGCAATATGTTTGCCAATATATATTCTAGGGTAAGGGAAACAGAGAAAAAATAAACAAATGGGACTACATCAAAATAAAAGCTTCTGCACAGCAAAAGAAATCATCAAAAAAATGAAAAGGGAGCCCACTCTATGGGAGAACATATTTGTCAATGATACATCTAATAAGGGGTTAATTTCCAAAATATATAATGAACTCATACAACTTAACAAAAAGAAGACAGTCAATCCAATTAAAAGTGGGCAAAGGACCTAAATAGGCACTTCTCCAAAGAGGACATACAGAAGGCTAAAAGACACATGAAGAAAATTCTCAAAGTCACTAATCATCAGAGAGATGCAAATTAAAAGGACAATTGGATATCACCTCACACCTACCAGAATGACAACCTTTAACAAATCAACAAACAAGTGCTGGCCAGAATGTGGAGAAAAGGGAACCTTGCTGGTGGAAATGATGACTGGTGTAGCCATTATGGAAAATGGTATGTTGTTTCATCAAAAAAATTAAAAATTTGACCCAGTGATCCCACTTCTAAGAATATATCCTAAGAAGCCAGAAACACCAATTAGAAAGAATATATGTACCCCCTATATTCATAGCAGTGCTATTTACTATAGCTAAGATTTGGAAGCAGCCCAAGTGCCCATCAGCAGATGAGTGGATAAAAAAGTCATGGTACATTTACACCATGGAATACTATGAAACAGTAAAGAAGGATATCTTACCTTTTGAGACAGCATGGAGTGACCTAGAGAGTATTATGCTAAATAAAATAAGCCAGTCAGTAAAAGACAATTATCACATGATCTCACTTACCAGTATATGTGAAGTCTAATGAACAAAATAAACTGATGAACAAAGTAGATCTAGAGACATATAAGCATAGAGCAGACTGACAAATCTCAAAGGGAAGGCGGTGGTGGGGTAGGAAGAGATTCACCAAAGAACTTGTATAAATATATACATAAACCTTGGACACAGACAATAGTGCGGTGCAGGCCTGGGAGTGGGGGGAAGTGGGGGTTGAGCAAGTCAGTGGGGAGAAAAAGGGAACACCTGTAATCCTATGTAATAAAGAGGTGATATACAAATTGACCATCACAATCTCACAAGATGGCTGCCTACGACCAGGCTGGCAGGGGTTAGTGAGGGATGACCAAACGACTGAACTAGCAGGCTGCGTGGGGTGACCAGGCCAGCGGGGGGGTCCATGAGGGGCAACCAGGCTGGCAGGGGGGGCAGTTGGGGGCTACCAGGCCAGAAGAGGGGGCTTGGGGGCAATCAGTTTGGCACACAGAGGCAGTGAGGGGCGATCAGGCCAGCGGCTGGGGGTGGCAGTTAGGGGCGACCAGGCAGGTAGGCAGGTGAGCAATTAGGAGCCAGCAGTCCAGGATTGTGAGAGGGATGTCTGACTGCCGGTTTAGGCCCAATCTCCAGGATCGGGCCTAAACCGGCAGTCGGACATCCCCTGAGGGGTCCTGGACTGGAGAGGCTGCAGGCTGGGCTGAGGGGACCCCCCCCCCCACTGCCATGCACAAATTTCATGCACCAGGCATCTAGTACTTTCTATAATAAGGATAAATTTTTAAAAGAGAGATCAAACAAGTGACCAGTGATTCAATCAATCATGCCTACATAATGAAACCCCAATAAAACTCTGGACACCAAGGTTCAGGTGAACTTTCTGGTTGGTGATTACATCAATGTTTCAGGAAGGTGACATCTCCTAATGCCATGGGGAAAGGAAAGGGAAGCTCTGTATGTGGGATTCTGCCAGCCCTCCACCTATAGGTCTTTTCTTTTGGCTGGTCCTGATTTGCATTCTTTAAAAGAAAACTGTAAAGTATAGTGTTTTTCTGAGTTCTGTGAGCCATTCTAGTGAAAGAAAATTCTGAGGGCATCATTGGAATCTCCAAATGTGTAGACAATTTTTCAGAAGTTGGGTGGCCTGGGGACCCTGGAACATGTGGCTGGGGTCTGAAGTGAAGGCAGTCTTTGGAGGAGAGTGACCGTTAACTGTGAGGTCTGCTCTAACTCTGTGTGATTAGTGTCAGAATAGCAATGCGCATATTTTTGAATGAATTGTAAATCTCTTACAGTCTCATGAGGGAGGTGAAAGCAAACCATATTCCGCCTCTTTGTCACTCCTTGTCTCACCTGGAGAGAAGAGGATGCAATGACTCAGCTTTCATGTTAGCTGTTTCTTTGGGTAAAATGGTGATTAAAGTTCCAGTTCTGGAGCCCAGTCTTATACAAAACCTGAAAATGTATTTACATGGTGCCACTGAATTGACATTTTTGGAGCCAAATCAGCTATTTAGCTGATACAACATGTTAGTGCCAAAGAGTGAATTGATTAATGAATAATCAAACGTATTTGGTGTTTTTAAAATAGAGATAATTTCACAGAGTTCAGACACAACCCAATTATTTTGTTAGGAAAAGTGAATTGGCTTGGTTATGTGCAATTCAATCAGTTGCTTGGCAGTCAACTTGCCAATAGTTTTAGCCTCTCAATTTTTTTTCTGTGATTTTAATTGTAGTATTGGGCTAAAGGATAGTCTATCCATTTGCCGCCTTGGATTTTTCAGGCTTAATTTTACAATATAATCCTTTGTTTATTTATGTGTTTATTTGTTTTACTACCCAGACTGAAGAAATGCAACTATTATTTTACTAGAAGTGCTGGGGTGGGGGAGGGTCCCTCAGCCTGGCCAGCCCACTCTCACAGTCCAGGAGTCCTCAGGGGCAGGAGGTCACCCAGCAATCAGGGGAAGGCAACGATGTCCCATCACACCTCTGCTGCTGCCACTGCCGGCAGTGCAAGCCTCAGCCAGCCCTGGTTACCTGAGTCTCTGGCGGCCCTGGTCATCTGAGCCTCGGGCGGCCCTGGGTGGCTGGGAAGTCACCATCCAAGGCTGGCCTGCGCCTCAGGCTGACCCTGGGTGGCTGGGAAGCTGCCATCCAAGGCTTGTCTGCTCCTCAGGCATCAGCTGGGCAGCCACCATCAGAGGCTTGCCTGTGCCTTGGGCTGGCCCTGGATGGCTGGAGGTTGAGGGGACTAAGGGACTCCAGAGGTAGGCATACAGAGTGGCCAGGTATGCCTGAGGATGGGCCTGGCCTTGCTGCATGCCTTCCACCCTGGCGGGGCTGAGGGGACTGGATGCCATCTTGTGGCTGTGGGTGCTGCCATCTTTGAGGGCTGGGCAGTCAATTAGCATATTCCCTCCTTATTGGCTGTGGGCGCCACCATCTTTGAGGGTGGAGCAGTCAATTAGCATATTCCCTCCTTATTGGCTGAGTGCCACCATCTTTGTGATGGCATAAGGGTCAATTAGCATATTCCTTCTTTATTAGATAGGATACCCCTGTTATGTTTTCCTTCCACCTTGTATCCACCAATCTTCTCCAGTTCCTTTTACTTTTATTTTCCTCTTCTTTTATTAAAAACTAGAGGCCCGGTGCACGAAATTTGTGCACAGGGCAGGGGGAGTGTCCCTCAGCCCAGCCTGCACCCTCTCCAATCTGGGACCCCTTGAGGGATGTCCGACTGCCCCTTTAGGCCCGATCCTAGGGATCGGGCCTAAAGGGGCAGTCGGACATCCCTCTCACAATCCAGGACTGCTGGCTCCCAACTGCTCACCTGCCTGCCTTCCTGATTGCCCCTAACCGCTTCTGCCTGCCAGCCTGATCACCCCCTAACCACTCTCCTGCCAGCCTGATTGATGCCTAACTGCTCCCCTGCCAGCCTGTTTTCCCCTAACTGCCCTCCTCTGCAGGCCTGGTCACCCCTAACTGCCCTCCCTTGCAGGCCTGGTCCCTCCCAACTGCCCTCCCCTGCTGGCCATCTTGTGGCGGCCATCTTGTATCCACATGGGGGCAGCCATCTTGTGTGTTGCAGTGATGGTCAATCTGCATATTACTCTTTTATTAGATAGGATAGAGACCTGGTGCACGGGTGGGGGCCGGCTGGTTTGCCCTGAAGGGTGTCCCAGATCAGGGTGGGGGTTCCCTTGGGGCATGGGGTGGCCTGGGCGAGGGGCCTGTGGTGGTTTGCAGGCTGGCCACACCCCCTGGTGACCCAAGCGGAGGCCCTGGTATCTGGGGTTTAATTTATCTTCTACAATTGAAACTTTGTAGCCTGGAGCGGAGCCAAGCCTTCTGCTTGCTCTGTGGTGGCAGCCATTTCTGTTGGGATTTATTTATCTTCTATAATTGAAACTTTGTAGCCTTAAGCGGAGGCCTGGGCTGGCCAGGGTGTGCAGAAAGCTTGGCTTCCTCCATCGCCAGGGGCAACCCTAGCCTCCTGCTCTTTCTAGCTCCGTGGCTGCCGCCATTTCTGTTTGGATTTATGTATCTTCTATCATTGAAACTTTGTAGCCTTGAGTGGAGGCCTAGGCCGGCAAGGGCAGGCAGAAAGCTTGGCTTCCTCCATTGCCGGGGAAACCCAAGCCTCCCTCCTGCTCTCTGTGGCTGTAGCCATCTTGGTTGGGTTTTATGCATATTTGCTCCTGATTGGCTGGTGGGTGTGGCTTGTGGGTGTACCGGAGTGATGGTTAATTTGCATATTACTCTTTTATTAGCTAGGATATGGAAACTGCCTGGCCAGTGTAGCTCAGTTTCTAGAACATTGCCCCATGAACCAAAGGGTCGCAGATTTGATTCCTGGTCAAGTGCACCTACATGAAGTGCAGATTTGATCCTGTGTTAAGGAAGCAACCAATGGATGACTCTCTCACACCAATGCTTCTCTCTCTCTCTCTCTTTCTCTCTCTCTCTTAAATGTAATAAGAGTTTACCCAATGCTGAGAAGCTTACAAGACATTCTATTGGCTTCCACATACTATATTCTAAGCTTTATTTTACATAATTTGCTTGCACCTATTCAGCAGTGTTGTGTTGCACCATGACCCCCAGATCTTTGTATTTCATGCTTGCTTGGATTCCCAAGCTTCCCTTCTCCCTTCCTCACCATTTTTGTATCTGGGTAAAATTTGCTTTATTCCTAAATTACTATTTGGCATTGGTTCTAGCAACATTATATTTTATCCTGTGTATAGTTTTTCAGGGTCACTTCAAATTTTCTCCATATTTTAAGGGCCTAGTGACAATATCCATATTTATGACATTTGCCTGAGATTAGAACTATTGCTTTTCCCTTGAATTGGGAATGCTTAACTCTTGGCTAATTGCAGTAAAGTATGGTTAGATCCCATTCATGGCTTTTCTAAGAGACACTGTCCTACCATATCCCTACTGAAATGTCCTATTACCTCTGTCCTCATCTGATTAGACTGTAAATATGTACCTGTTTCAAATCAAGCTTATCACATGACCTATTGTGAAAAAATGAGCTCCAAAAGAAATCCACTGAGCCAATCAGATCCTCACTTACAAGACTTTGAATTTGTAAATACACAGAGATTCAAGCTGTTTGCCATGGGGGCTGAAGTGCACTGAATAAACCCATGAGTACCCCTGAGCCAGTTGAAGTTAAGAGCAAACCAAAATTGTGAGGAAATAGAAAACTATGATTAAACTGAAGATATAATGTAGAGCGATTGTATTAAGCTAAGGGTGGTGGGAGGAGAAATTAAAGTATACAGATAGAAAACAGCAAAAGTGTTGGCTAAGTCGCTTCAAGGGCAGAGTGTGAAGATCCACCCCTCAACCCCCACCCCCGCCCCAAATGCCAAGGTCCTGAGAGCTATATTGCCTCCAACTCTAATCTTTGTGTGGATTAATCATACTGTGTCTTTTTAATTAGAAAACTCCTTCTTCACTTCCTTTTATTTGTTACAATAACTGGACCCTCTCTTTCTGTGACCCAGCCATCAAGGGTTGCAGTTCTATGTAACTCAGGACACCTATATCTATTGCTTCCACCTGTGCCTAGATAGTAGCGAAACTGACAGGGAGCATTGACAAGGGGTCATGTCACTTACTTGTTGCTACAGTTCCATCACTATGCTCCTTCAACATGAAGCAGCCACTTACTTAGTCAAGCTTCTCTCCCAGGACTGACTCTCCAACAAGAATGCCTGAAGGATCCTAGGTAAAAACAAATAAAAACACTTATAGATCATATATGTTACATTCCTTTGTCTACACGGAAGGACATTATTGGTTTGGCTACATTTGCTCATTAAACTCCAGGAGACCTTTTTGTTATGCATGATATCCACCTTCTACTCTGTGATTCCTGGTTTCTAAGTGATTCACAGGTGTGAGGTAGCTGAGATATTCTCCCAACTCTGAGGGAAAGTGATGCAAGAAAAATCTGAGTGACACAACATTTCTTTTATTATTTCTTGGCCTTTGGTTGTCCTGCAAGACAGCAAGGCTTTGGGTGCAATCAGAGCCATAAAATGAGAAAAGGATGAGTTCTTCCCCATCCTAGTCATCTGTAGGGAAAAAGAGGCAACTATTTCACCTCCAGAGGGACAAGAATGAAGAGGGCTTGAACTGAACACAGATGTGTATAAAGCCTCAAAGACTGGTCTCACTGTTTTCACATAGAACTGACCCCATCCTTTATCACAGAGGGGGCATGTCCAATCCCTAAGTACAGGAAGGGATTTAGACCCCACATCTATATGTCTGTTCGATGAATAACCTGCCCATGGATACACCAGCTAATTAGTTAGAGCTAACAAATTAGAGCTAACATCTTAGTGAATATGTTTATTCACTGGAAGCTGGTCACCTTGAACCACTTGACACCACAATTCCATGGCTCTCCATGACTGGTTCCAGAAGAATTGTGTCATCTTCACCTGTTTTACTGGTGGTAGCAATTATGCAATTGTCTAAGTCAGGACGACTCCCTACCATACATACAGGGCTAAATCTAGACCATGGAGAGTCAGTTATTTGGTCAGCCTGGCATGCAGAGGTCTCAGATGTGCCCTGAATCATCCCTGAGTACATCAAGGATTCCACTCCACAATTCTCTGCAGGCCTGACTCAGGTGGCAGCTTCACCAGATAGGCCCATGGCTTTAGGTACTTCTCACAAGCCAATTACTGCTTCCACACACAAACAAAGCCATTCACTAGACTTGCTTACTTCTGCTTAAAGATACAGGGCCTTGTGCTCAGGGCTCCAGGCTGCTACATGCACACCTCTCTCCTCTGAGTTTCTGGTTTCTGCCATGACACCATAGTGTAGTAAACCTACCTAGGGTCCATTTCACATTAGTAATTGCATTTGAAATTATGAAAACTGGAACATCTTAGAAAATGCGGTGCCTGATGTGAAAGAAAAAAGAGGTGAGGAGGGCAAGAGAAGTATTCAGAGCAGCATCTCCCAGTTCAGATAGGTTCCTGGGCACAAGCCTACGAGTTTCTGTTTCAGGGCATCTGATAGGGGCTCATGCCACTGTCTTTTTTAAAAAGCATCTCTGATGGTTCTGTTGATTCTGACAGGGTTGGGAATCATTCAGGTACACACACACACACACATACACACACACGCATGCATAGGACTAGGTTTTATGTAGTTATAACTACATAAGTATGACCATGTTGTCATAGAAGAAAGCAGGAGAGGTATGCAAGTGCATGGTATACACACACACACACACACACACACACACACACACACACACACACACACAAATATCGTGGGGAGAAAAGGATCTTCTCTAAGAAGTCAAGAGGTAGAATCAATATCATTAATATGTCCATAGTACCCAAAGCAATCTACAGATTCAATGCACTCCCCATTAAAATACCAACAGCATATTTCACAGACCTAGAGCAAACTCTCCAAAAATTCATCTGGAATAAGAAAAGACCCTGAGTAACCACAGCAATCATGAGAAAGAAGAACAAAGTTGGAAGAATCACAATACCAGATATCAAGCTATATTACCAAGCCACAGTTCTCAAAACAGCCTGGTACTGGCACAAGAACAGTCATATAGATCAATGGAACAGAACAGAGAACCCAGATATTGACCCAAGCCATTATGCTCAATTAATATTTCACAAAGGAGGCAAGAACATACAATGGAGTCAAGACAGTCTCTTCAATAAAATGGTGCTGGGAAATTTGGTCAGATACATGCAAAAAAATGAAACTAGACCACCAACTTACACCATACACAAAAATAAAGTCAAAATGGATAAAGGACTTAAACGTAAGACGGGAAACCATAGAAATCTTAGAGGAATCCACAGGGAGCAAAATCTCAGACATATGCTGAAGCAATAAAACATTAAAATTTAAAAAAGAAGTCAAGAGATATAACATTAACTAATAAAATGTTCCTGAGTAGTCACCTTTCTTCCCCAAGCCTTGCTTGAAAAATTAAAAGTTTGGATTAAATTCTCTCCAAGATCTTTTCAGCTCCAAAGAATGTTGATGCTGTAAATACTATAAATTTCTCGCTGCCCTCAGACTTTAATTTTTCTTTCAGGTAATGGTTGTTGTTTGGAAAAAAACACATACAAGTGGGCCAACCCAAAATATATTTTTAATATCTTCATTCCATATAGGTGACTAATAATTAGAAGTATAGGTAGAGAAAGCAGGTAGTAGGAGTATGAATTAAAGAGGATGAGCCCACGATGGTGTTATTGAAACTTTTCCCATCGAATAAACATAATGAACCCCACAGAAAACTATAAACAGAGAAATTCCACAGTCATGCATTGTGAGAGTTGCTGTAGGGAAGGGAGTTAATGACAGGGAAAGTAGTTGACTTGTAAAGAAGGGTTTGGGAAATATCAGAGTTTGGAGGAGAAACAAGACAGTGGCTACATGTGAACAAAGCTAAGTCTTTTTCCCCTGCTTAACCCAGAAGGGAGTTCAGGCATTTGGATGTTTCAGGTAGAGATAAAGCCAAAGAGGGAAAAGTCACTTCATAACTTATGGATTTCAACAAAGCAGGAAGCAAGGAGCCTGAGGGCACAGAAGAAAGACAAGGTTGTATTTCAAGTGAGTAAATCTGAAAGAATTTTCTTAGCCTCTATCAGGAGCTGGTCATGGCTTTGTGAAATGGACTAGCCCTGGCAAATAAATATTGACTGAAGAGCAGATATTTCTAGTCTTAGAACTTAAGGAAGACAAAAAGTGGGTGTATTTAGTAAGACTCCCAGAAAGGTAAGGAAGCAGAACACAAACCAAGTCTATTTCAAAATCTTGAATGAAATAGTTTCAGCAGTTGTGAGTTAAGGTGCATGGATTTTGTATACATAATTAATAATTCTCAGTAATTATATGCAGACTAACCAAATAATGTTTAATGGCTATTAATTATATAGCACTAGGGGCCCAGTGCACGAATTAGTGCACCTTGAAAAGAACTGTGGACCGCAAGGCTGTGGTGGGCACAGAGGCAGGTCTTGGCCCATCCTCTGCACCCCCACCCAGCACCTCCTGCTGTGGCCCCCAGTCCCCTGTCTGCCTGCAGTCCTACTCCAACCACTGACACTCCCACGTGCTGATGGTGCCGGCCCCACTCACACCCGCTGACAGCTTGGAGCCATTAGGGCTGGCACCAGCAGCGGGTGCGAGCGGTGGCTAATGCTCTGATCGCCCCTCAGGAGCAGGGGGAGGTGGAGAAGCCCTCAGGGGCAATCAGGGCCGGCAGCCACCGCTCGCACCCGCTGCTGGCGCCGTGTGATTACCTGGTGATGGCACCGAGCAATTGGGACTGGTGCTGGGCGCCGGCAGTGGGTGTGAGCAATGACTCTGGTGCCAGCAGCAGGTGTGAGCACCCAGTGGGACCATGACAAGCAGGAGAAAAGAATTTTCAGTAACCACCAGAGGCTTGCCCCAATGACAGTGACCGGTGCCCCCACTCACCTGCTCCACCATCCTGCCGTGGCCTATGCTCGCCATATTCCATGCTCTGCCGCCTGCTGCTGATGCCGCCATGTTCCGTGCGTGCCCCCTGGTAGTCAGCGCACGTCATAGCAACCAGTTGTTCGTTTGTTCTGCCATTCGGTCTATTTGCATATCAGGGTTTTACATAGAGAGATTTTATGTAAATCATATAAATTCTCCATATAAATTTGAGATGCTTACCTAGATATATAAAAGCCTAAGCAACCATTACAACTGAACGACCAGAATGACCAGAATGACTGGTTGTTATGACACACACTGACCATGAGGGGGCAGACGCTCAATGTAGAAGCTACCCCCTGGTGGTCAGTGTGCTCCAAAAGCGGGAGCACTGCTCAGCTGACCTATCTGTCCCAGTGACCCACTAGCCCAGCAGCAGCCACTCACTCCCTCAGAAGTCCTGCCAGCCTCCTGGAAGTCAGCCTCAGGCACTGCGGCCACTTCCCTTCCCTAGATGCTCTGCAAGAAAGAAAGGATATAAAAGCAGCTGCTGGGTGACTCCTGACAACTGACGCAAACATCAGCGGGAAGGATCTGGATCCCAGGCCGGCAAGGACGTCCCACCACATGCATGGAGGGCCAATCGTGTCCCAGCCCCACGCCCCCAGGGACTCCACCCATGCACAAATTCATGCACTGGGCCTCTAGTTTCATATAAAAGATTCCCAAAACCATTGAGAAAAATTAGCCCAAAGGATAATATCTAACAATAATAAAAAATTATCATGGGGACATTTTTTAAAAGTAAGTGCTGCTCTCAATTGTAACTCAAAACTTTTTCAGATTCCTTCCATTTTTAAAGAAAAACTAAAACATGGATAAAATGCCACACGAACTTAAAAATCTCTCTAGCTCTGTGATACTAACCCTCCCCATGCAGTAAGCAGAACTCGCCACCCTACCTTATGTATTCTTTCATAGATATACTAGAGGCCTGGCACATGAAATTCATTCGTGTGTAGGTATGGTCCCTAGGCCTGGCCTGTGATCAGGGCCATATTCCCTGGCTTCCCCCAGTGGCCCCACCCCCTGCCACCACCCATCCCTGGTTCCCCATTCACCATTGGGTGATCAGAGCCTGACGGCTGGGGGAAGGGACCAAGAGGTTGGCCATTCCCACCTGCTCGCCAACCCCACCCCTACCATGGGTTGTCCTCTGTGTATGGGGCAACCAGTGGGGTGGAGGCCTTGGGCTGGCACCACCTGCACCACCCACCCCCAGTTCCCTGTTCACCATCGGGTGGTCGGAGCCTGCTGGCTGGTGGGAGGGACCAAGAGGTCATCAGTTCTGCCCATTTGCACCCTCTCCACAGCCACCCACCCCAGTTCCCCATTTGACATTGGCAATCGGAGCCTGCCAGCCAAGGAAAGGGACCAAGAGGTGGTCAGTGCATGTCATAGTGACTGGTCGAGCGGTCATTCTGCCGTTAGGGTCAATTTGCATATTATCCTTTTATTACATAGGTCACCTCCATTTTGAACAATATCTATTTTTCTGTCATATCATAGGCTTACCATTCTTTGTTTGAGAATTTCTTAGGTCTCTGAAATTCTAAAGACATTATCAATGGTCACTATTTTACATTTCCAAAACTGATATCTCTCTACTGCATTTTTTTGAATTTGCAGTGTTCAACATGACCATCATCAGCTTCTTTACCTTCCTGTCATATGACTTTTGGACTCATGGAAACCATCAGTGATTCCCTCCTAATCAAAAGCAATGACACTACAGGGTTCCCATCTCTCCCTGACATACTCTGTTGGCTGCATCCCTTCCCTAATGCTTTCTCTTGCTTTGGCTTAAGAAATAACTTCTAGTTTTCCTCATTTATATGCTCCCTCCTTAGGTCTCTATTAGTCAGTGCAAAGTTCAATGACAACATGGGTCAGACAGGTACATAAGTGATGGAGGCAGGCCAGGGATGAACTACAGCTAAGGGTGTGCCTAACCAAAGTGGATTAGCCATTGCACAGCTTTGACCAATGATTTAACTCAAGGGAAAGGAGATTCAGTGTCATCAAGCATTCATAGTTTTCAAGGGAATCTAGAAATCTAAATTTTCATGGGGAATCACAGTTTTAAACATTAGAAATTAATTTTTAAAATTTTCTTAGAAATACTTGGGAGCCAAATCAGGCACATTTAGGACTGGGATCAGCCTGAAAGCTATCTGTTTGCCACCTCTGCTCCACACTGCTTCCTCTATTCCATCATACCAAAGACATGGGACCTTGTGGCCAAAAAGTCATATGTAAAGTTTGGAGTAAACCAAGGGTTGCTGAGTATGGAATGGAGATATGCTCTTGCTTTATGTGAAGGAATACCATATAGAGATTTCCTCAAGAGGGGTGGAGAAACATAAGAGGAATTCAGGAGAGATAAATAGAAGAAACCTAAATTGTGAGAATCTTCATTGTGCTTTGTTGGTTGCAAAGGAAAAGGGCACACCCAGATTCCCCATAGAATTGCAGCTGGAGCATGGACACACTTGGGGTCCAAGGCAGTTCTAGAAACCAACAGCAGGATCTCAGAGATCTCTCTCTGGTGTTCCTCCTTTAACAAGCCTGTTATTATCAGATTCTGGAATCTTTGTGCATATCTTTCTTGGGTTCTCTTCCCAGCTAACAGAAGTTTTTATAAGTTTTGCCTATAGCTTGTTCACATCTCCAATTCAATTCCCTTAAAGAATAATTCTGTTTGGCCTAGTTAATCATTTTCTGACCTTATTTGAACACTGCATTTGTGCCAGCCTACCTCAGAGGCTATAAGCCAGTTAAAAATTTGATTCCCTTGAGTCTGTCTCACCCATGGGTCCAATCCCCTGGCCTGCAGCTCTGCTCAGTTGCCCCAGGTGGAAAGATAGTGTGGTAGGTGCAAAGGGTGATCTGCCTGAATACTTCACTTACCAGAAGTTGGGATAAAGCAAAAACAGCTGAGAGGAAAGAGACTCTTCTCTCATCAATGACTCTGGGAACAGCATTGAAACTTTTAGATCAACTAGTACTTGTATAGGGAATGAGTTTTGGAGGGGAAAAACTCAGTAAGATTTATACCATGATTTGTAGAAAACATAAAAAGTGGTCAGACCTAACCAGCTCAGGGAATAAGGGAAAGGGAAAATCTAAGAAGGCTGCTATTTTTGTTAGAGTACTAAATAATACATAACTCTTAGCATCCAGAGTACTAATTCATGTAGAAAATAAATAAGTCAGAAAGTGGAAATCAAAATATCAAATTGACTGATAAAGCTAGACCAGTCACCAACCCTAGAAATAAGCAGATCTATCCACCTTGTTATATGCCAATTGGAATCAACTATGCCTACTTATCCCAACAAGCCTTCAGAGAAGCAGGCCATGAACAGAGCATGCCCTGTGTCCAGGCAGATGTGTGAAACAAGACTTGTTTTGCTCAAATTTGCCAGATCAATTCAGATATTCCATCCTTTTGTGAAGAGTGAAACAAAAGGACAGATGTTTTTACTTTACAGTTAAGACAGAAATGCTGAGGGGAAAGAGAAATGGTGCCCATGATAATTTTTAGGTCAGAGTTCTGTACATTGTTTTCAAAATTAATTGAAATAATAAGCTTACTTATGTAGCCAAAAATGTTTGCATACTCACTCTAACCAGGCAGACCAGGTCTCTGCCCTAGTAGAGCTTGTAGTCTATAGGAATTCAGGGATTAATTATATCACCAATATATAGATACACATTTAGAAATGTAAATGTGTGCTTTGAAGGAAAAGCACCTGGTACTATGGGAACATTAATAAGGATAACTCACCTAGCATGGACGTGGTTCAGTGTCAGGAAAGACTCCCATGAGGAAAGATATTTGTTCCGATATCTGAAGGCAAAGATGGGTAGAGAGATCTCTAGACAAAGGGAGTAGAATGTGGAAAGGAGAATGATATTGCAAAGAACAAAAAGGAAAGTTTATGTGGGATGGTGTGTGAATAGTGGGAATGTGCTGGTTATGCAGATACTGAAATGCCCCATTTCCCCTTTGAAACCACTGGGGAAATCCAACCAAGGAAAACACAGCAACCAACAGGGACTTTAAGATATCCAGGCAGGTTAGCATTCAAGAAACAACAACAATGAAAAGGAAAAAGTTACAAAACAAAAATAGGTGCTTTGATAAAAGAAGAGAAAAATTTCAAGGAAGGCTGGTAGGGTGATCAACAGCAGTAAATTCTCTGTGAAATGAACTAAAGTGAGACTTGAGTACTATTAGATTTAAAACAGGGTCACCACTGGTCATCTGGTCAAAAACCATTTCAGTGGACTGGATGGGGCTGAAGCCAGATGGAGCTGAAGAAATGGAAGCAGTTGTTCAGCAGAGAAGAGAGATGGAGTGTTAGCTGGAGGTAAAAGCAATATCAGGTGATTTTATTTTTAGATTCATGTAAAGTATTTAGCAGTTTAGGGTCCATTCAATACATATGGCATGATCACTACCTCCCAAAAGACTGTATAATAGTGTAATTGGATAATGTAAGAATGTTTGTAATGTTGTCTTGGTATCTGTTAAATGTCAAGTAAGAGTGTAAACAATAAAAAATAGAAGTATTTGAAGTTCATTCAATATTTAATTAAATAACCTCTTTTCTTATTTTGTTTTCTTTCTTTCTTTCTTTTTTTTTTTTTAAGAGTAAATCTCCTGACATGTAGGAATGGAAAAAAAATCTCTGTCCAAAGGCATCTTGGTTTCCTTGTTGCCAGTAGAGCTAAGAATGATCTACTAAGTTGCTCATTCAGCAAAATTGTGCTTAGTTTCTATCCTCCAATGCCCCTTTGCACTACAGTACCATAGTTTGTGTACTAACATTTCTGAACTCAGGGGAGTACTTATTAACTCTCTATGATATGCGAGTATATGATATGTGCTGAAGGCATAATAATTAATAAAACATAGTGCTTGAATTTAAGGAGCTCACTCAAGACCAGGAAATAGATGTGAAAACAGATATTTACAAAACAATGTTGTGAGTATATAATGAAAATATAACCAAAAGGCAGTGTTAGTAGGGAGGTCATGAATAGAAGCTTGACAGTCTCCCCAAGGATAAGAAAGCATCCATGACAGAGGAACTTGTATAAAGAGTATGGTGATTATTTTTTTAAGTTATCTCAACTTTGTCCCTCCCCTTTTTTATATTCTGCAATCTAGACTTTCCTTGAAACTAACATGAAGAGATTGGTAGAAGATTTAACCACTGAACACAAAGAAATCAGTTGGTCAAATAAATAATCCATTTCCATACTCTTATAAGCACACTACTTGCAATACTCAGAAAATTCTAATACACTGAAATGGTAAAATGCAAAAGTTAAAGTACATGACTTCCTCTTAGGTTCTCACATATTAAAGGGTAAAACACAAATGTAGATACTTAACACAATAACTATCTAAATTGAAACTTTCTTTCCTTCTTTGCTTTTGAATTTCTTGCGCTGAGTTTAGAAGGATGACAGATGAGTTTAGGCAGAGAGGGACAAGAGTGGAAGAGGAATTGAGAAGGTGAGGACAAAAGACTATGGTTAATTAGGGCAATAAACTCTGTGTGTCAAAGCTTTTACTCAAGAAAGATTCGGGTCTTAGTTAAGGACTTCTTTATGAATCTAACTAATTTTTCCTCACATAATAAAAGTTAAATATTCAACAGCTCTAATGACTGAGTTACCTGTCTGAGAAATAAAACTGTCTATGAAAAAAAAAATGTCAGAGAATGATCTCAAGAGTTGACTTCTTGAGACTTTGAGCACCAAATTGTGGTCTCCCTAATCACACCCAGGCTCGGCTATAGAGTCCGAGAGTCTCCAAAGAGGCAAGGATGATTCCTAGACTGGAGAGTGATCTACGGATGGCTATGTATGTACCCAGTTAGAGGATCTGCCTGTTTCTATCACCACCTGAATCTTCTCCAATGTTCCCAAGCACCTGGGGGTATTTCCCGGATGTCCCCAGATGGTTTAGTAATAGTGCCACCAGCCTCCTCCTTGCTCTCAGGGAGCAAATGAATCCTTGATCTGAAACATGAAGCAGTTGTTAACACCCTCTGTAACAAGGTCAGAGCTTGCAAAGATCATTACTCTTTCTGCTCTCAGACGTGCTGATACTTATTGCAGTATCCCGACAAGGCAACATTCTTAACTCTTAGTGCCATGGTTCTCAAACTTCTGACCATCAGAATCATCTGGAAATCTTGTTAAAACCCAGATTACTGGTTCCCACTCCTAGAGTCTCTGATTCAGTAGAGCACCAAATTGTGGTCCTTAGATCGCAATGGATGATTCCTACCTATTCTTAGATTGCTCTCCAGTCTAGGAATCATCATTGCCAAGAGGATTTGCTTCTCTAACAAGTTCCTGCAATGCTGATGCTGCTGGAGTCCCACTTGGAGACACTCGGTCCTACGGGATCCTTGATATCCTGAGCTTCCATGCACAATCTGTGGATATGTGCCTGTGTGGTTTTGCCCAAGAGTGTGCTCCATAGTTTTAATCAGAATCTCAAAGTGAATTAAACCACAAATAAGCAAAACCCAATGACTAATAAGGCAAATACCTGAGGGAATACAGATCTCAAAGATAAGACCCTGTGGTACAGAAAGTATAAACTCACTGGATAGAGCAAAGGTAGTTCCACAATAGGTGTTCAGAATTATTAGGTAAAAGTTGGGTAATGGTTGATAGGCACTATCAAAATAAAGAGATTTGGTTAGGAATTAACATTCTCACCCTATAGGAATTTTTAAAATTATAGATAATTATGCTAAATTTCAACAAGATGATTTGAAGCATTATGCTAACTCAGGAGTAATAAAGCATGAATCACTATGCAATCTTTAAAAACGTAACCCCAATCAATCAACACTGGAATAACAACAGACAAAAGGCTAGGATCTGTCATTATTTTATTGTATCATAGTTAAAATTGGCCTTCAACTTACTCTTTAAGATCCCCCAAAGGGCAATGAGATGCTCCATGTAGAGCCAAATGAAAATCCATATCCCTTTAGGCTGCCCTCCCCATTTCTCTCAGAATCCCTTGCTTTTTAGAGGCAGTGTTACACAACAGGTACAGCACAGGCTTGTATCCAATCAGACCTTGGTTCAAATCTCAGCTTTGACCTTTGCTAGCTATAGATCTTGAGCAAATTTCTTCCACCTCTTTGAACCTCAGTTGCCTTATCTGTAAAATGGGAATGACAGCCTCACACACAAATATCTTCTGATGATTAAGTGATATGGTCTATAAAATCTCTGAGACATAGCAAAAATTTAACAAGTGGTCATGTGAATCAGGTCTTGCCCTTGATTGATGTTGCAAGTAGAATCACGTTTGGCTATTATGCTTAGAACTAGCACCTAGCCTTCCAATGAGTCCCTCCAGGCCCAGTTTTTTTATACCCAGTTTTATTTAATCAGACATAATTGTCTGCCTACTTTTCATATGACTAACATTTCATAAGGGTTGTGGCTTAATCTAAGAACAGTCCTCAAGCTTGAAGTTCAAGTAAGATCCTTTAGTTGGTGCTGGGAGAAAGTACTGAACTTGCTGACTAAACATCTGCCCAATATGTATTCTCTCTCCTGAATCTAAAAGACTATAGACTAAAGGAGATAAATAAGGGTGAAGGGTTAGAAGGGAGAAGAAGCAGATTACAAAAGTTTCCCATACAATGACTGCAAAATACTTCACGAGGAGGGGAAAAAACAGTATTGAGTACCACCTTTGTGTATTATTACAATGCCTTTTTATAGAAAAAAAAAACAAACAGAAAAATATTACCTAAATTTATAGAGCCAGTGATTGGTGGGGTTGGGTTGAAATTCAGGCCTCTCTTACTCTAAATGTCACATGCTTTTTAGTTAAATCATACAATCTTTGCCAAAATAATTGACCTCTACTTTATAGCATTTCTATTTTAAGTAGGAGAAAGGATAAATGGTGGGGATATGCAGAAGAAGAACCATAATGTACCTACAGTAATTGAAAATATCAAGAGAAAAGTACATCATCACTAGAACAAAAATTAATGACAAAATACACAAAATTGCTTGATACAAAATACATGCTAATTTTAGACTGTAAGACCTATTTATGGCATCTAGAATGCACAAAGTTAACCAAAGTTGAAGAGTAAAGGCAATGAGTTCATGGGCCTATTGAGGACAGCAGAGAGTTGGAATTTGATGCACACCTTTCCCTGTCAGAGATGGAGGTCAACAAAAAAGTCTCGCCTGGCAAGACTGCATTGACTTTTGAGAATCAAGCTCTGTGTGAAAGGAAGACTTAGATTAGGGCATATTTGGAGACAGGACTTTGCACTTGTGTCCAATCAGGCATTTGCATTTGTATCAGAGTGGCAAAAGGGTCTTAACAAGAACAAACTGCCACAGCTGTGATTGGAGAAACAAGAACAGCTGATGGAGTTAGAGCCCTAGTGGTACACACTGTTGGGGTGAACATGCTCAGCCCCACTGGCCCTCAACGGAACAGACAGGCTTGACTTCATGGCAAGAACACGGAGCTGGGTGGGCAGTCTTACTTAGTTTCTTGACTCACCCCAAAAAGCATATGTTTTAGGCTCTTGGTTTTAAATGGACATCACTCCAGGAGATAACTTTTGAACCTGATAATACCCATCATTGAAATAATAGATGTCATAGACATATGTGGAATTCAGAGCCTACACAATGGAATGGACCAATGGAGAAAATTTAAAACATAAAGAATAAAGACAGTATCCATGTTCTTATTCATATTCTAAATTTAAGGAACATCCATCATGGGTCAGCTACTATGCTCAAACTAATAAATACAAAGATACATATGGCATGATCACTGCCTCCCAAAAGACTGTATAGTAGTGTAATTGGAGAATGTAAGAATGTTTGTAATGTTGTCTTGGTATCTGTTAACTGTCAAGTAAGAGTGTAAACAATAAGGAATAGAAGTATTTGAAATACATTGTGATCTGAGATGGTTTTAATTGTCTTCACAAAGATGGTAGAAAATTAATGGGATCATGGATAAAGGTTAGGTTCAGATGGCAGAACAATAGAAATAAGGGTATTCCAAGAATGGAAAATTACATGAACTAAAAGAGCCAGCATGAAGTTATGGGGCAAAGCTAAGGCACAAAGAGTAGGTCAGTCTGGCTAAAGTTGTGAATTCATGTGGAAAGAATACACTGAGGAATTTAAAGACAATCTATCATTCGAATTTATAAGACCACATATAATATCATGGCTTGTATCTTTAATTTGGTAAAATATGATCATCATATGTCCCACCCACTAAATTCTGAAAAAAAAAACTTGTAGCCAGGATCATAAGTCCTATTTATGATTCTATCACTCTGTCCCTACTTCAGTATCTTGAACTTAGTAGGCTAAATGAACCAATACAATTTATTCTCTATATGTTGAGAGTTGTCTTCCTAATGAATATTTTATCAAAAAAACTTATTAGGGTCTTAAGGGCTAAATTTTGAGATGTGCAATTTCAAAACTATATTTTACCTTTTGGAATTTAAAATAGATTCTAAGAGCAAAATAACTGGAATGGAATGACATATACAAAGTGATGAAAAGCAAAGGAATGAATCCCAAAATACTCTATCCAGCAAGGCTATCATTTGAAATTGAAGCTGAAATCAGAAGCTTCATAGACACACACACACAAAAAAATAATAATGAGGCTAAGGGAGTTTATTGCCATCAAGCCAATAATGTAAGAAATGCTAAAGGAACTGTTGTAAAAGGAAGAAATAGAAAGGGAGAAAGGAACACAGGCATAAAGAAGAAAAATGGCAACAAACAAGTACCTATCAATAATAACCTTAAATAAAAATGGATTAAATGTTCCAATCAAAAGACATAGGGTAGCTGAATGGGTAAGAAACCATGACTCATATATATGCTATCTATAAGAGATCACCTCAGAACAAAGAACTCACACAGACTGCAAGTGAAGGGATGAAAAATCCAATGACCATATGGATTGAGCAAATTCACCCCATCTAGCTAAAATGAGATATTTCTTCTCCTCTCACAATTACAGAGAAGATTTTTCATATTTTTTTAATATCATCTGCTGATGTGCCAAGTAAATCACACAGCTTCTCCAAGCAGCCATGTGGAGTGGAGGTGAGCATTGTTTTCCTTTAAGAGATATGATTACTAGATGGTTTTAGAAGATAAACATTTACAACTATTAACAGCAGATGTAACCCATTATTCTTAATTAATTGATACCATTATATGCAATTATTGTTATAGCAGGTAAGAGCTCTGCTGCAGAAGAAATGCTTGTATTTGTGACTGAATACCTGAATGAATAAGTGAAGGGATAAATACATGCAGAAGAACTGATGTTTCTCAAAGTATGGGCAGTGAAGCCCCTGCATCAAAACCAGACAGAATGCTGACTTAAAATGCATAGTTCTTAAAGATAGGCTTGCATTTTAACAAGCTCTTGGGTGATTCTCACGACTCTAAATGCTATAATCTTTGCTGTGGAGTAGGGAGGGAACAGACTTTTCAAAACATGGAAGTTAAGCTAAAAAGTATCTGTAGTAGATCCTGATTGTAGGGCTGAGAGAGGCCAGGAGAGAGAGCCCCAGATATTTTCCTGAGGCTCCTGCAGGCAGAAGGGCCCTGAATGTATGCTGTGATGAGATGATTTGCATAATAAGGGGGTCACAGAAATAGAGAGCAGAGGTAGTTCTGGGACACTCATAGATGATGACTGCTCCCAGGAAAGCATTGCTGCCTTAGGTTTGCCCTGGCTCTTTTCATCCTTCAGCAATGCACCAACACAGGCTACTGAAGTGTAAGTAGCTCCAGGAAGCATGACAGAATCCCCAAGGACAGGTCATAGCAACCAAGGACTGGATCCTTTAGGAAGAATATATGCCTTTAATAACGTGTTTTTGGACTTCTATCTCTTGGTAACAAGGATCACAGGACATTTGGTTTTTAAGATAAGGGCTGATATAACCAAAGGACACTTGTGAAGATGAATCTGAGAAACATGTACAAACTGATTGGAGAGGGGTAGAAATCATAGGCAGCGAATGCATTTAGGAGACCACTATAGGGTTTACCTATTATAGTCTGCCCTGTTCTTTTGACAGCCTTCATATTTCCTGCCAGCACTGATTATTCAAAATCTCTAAAGGCATAGAGATTATCTCTTATCAGTCTTTGTGTTGCAACTATGTATGGTGCCAAACTGAATCAAGCAATCTCATATTTATCAGCCTTTTTATATTTTTACTAGTGGGGTCCCTCAGCCTGGCCTGTGGGATCGGGCTGAAACCAGCCCTCTGACATCCCCTGAGGGGTCCCAGATTGTGAAAGGGCATAGACCAGGCCAAGGGACCCCACCAGTGCACGATGGGGCCGGTAGGGATGCAGGAGGTTGGCCAGCCAGGGAGGGACCTTGAAAGGACTCCAGGGTGAGTCCGGCCCATCTTGCTCAGTCCCAATTGGCTGGACCCCAGCAGCAAGTTAATAACCTACTGGTCAGAGGGTCTACCCCCTGGTGGTCAGTGCACATCATAGCAATTGGTCAACCAGTTGGCTGTCTGCCCCCTGGTGGACAGTGCAAATCATAGCAAGCGGTTGAATGGCCTTAGCATATCATTAGCATAGTATACTTTGATTGGTTGAACAGCCAACCAGTGGACCAGACACTTAGCATATTAGGCTTTTATTATATGGGATTCACCAAATAAATATTTATTGGATACATATTTTGTGCTAAACACTATACTAAACCCTGGGAATAGAGTGATGAGCAAGAGACAGGGTACCTACAGCGATGGGGAATGGTGTCCACTGGGAGACAGACACAAAAGGCAGCGTGTACAAGGGCATTTCAGGCAGAAGAATAACACAAACAAAGGAGCAGAGGCCCCGCAGAGAATTGTGTCCTCCGTGTAGGTTAAGTAAGAGTCACATGAGATGGAGCAGTGAGTGTGGATGAAAAGCATGGCCCGAATGCCCTGCAAAGAAGTTTGAAATTTAGTCTACAGGTAGGAAGGAGCCATTGAAGGCCTTTAAGCAGGTGAGCTAATTGACCAAATCTAGGTTTTAGAAAACAAACTTTATAACAAAGCAGAGCGTGTACTAGGAAAAGTAGACTCTTGAGGCAGGTATATTAGTTACAGCGCTATGGCATAGTCCAGGTGAACGGTGATAAAGACATGAGTGACAGCAGTGACAAAGGGGATGGTCTGAAGAGGCCAAAAGGGCCACATAGAAAATGAAATCTATAAAGCTTATCACTGGCTGAAAGAGGAAGAGAGGAAGGCTAGAAGGAGATTTGAAAGTGTCCCTGTCCTGGTGACCACGTGGATAAGAGAATGCCATTAATTTAATATACCACAAGAAGAAGAGTCTGTATAAAGCAAGCTGGCACATTCGGTTCTAATTTGTCTCTCACATTTCAGTTAGGCATCCCATTAAACTCACTGACTTGGCCTCAACCCTCAGCTCCCCAGTAGACCACCATTAGTTAACCTCATCAGGTACAAACTCATTACCTCCTAATCCAACCAATATTTATTGTATGCCCGCTTTGATGAAGTAATTTCAGAAAAGGATGGATTAAATGCTAAATTAAGATGCACCTCCTACTTTTATGAAGCTCACGGGATCAGAGTCATTGATTCATTGACCTTTCCCATAAGCCAGATCGTGTGCTGGGCACTTGATACACTAGATGAATAACTTTTGGTACCAGTAAATTCACATACAGAAATAAATTATGTGCTGACATTGCTCTAACATTAAAACTAACTCCCACAACCCACACTTTCAAATGTTAGCTCATTGAGGCAATTTTATTTTTCTCATTTATTATTTTTAGAAAGGGCACATTTATTATTTTAAATATAAACACTTAAACATATCTATTTTATTTGAAAAAACAATTCTGCTGTTCAAAAGTGAAAATATAGCTTGGCAATTTCAAAACTAAAATGTGGAGCCTCCCAGTCACCCTGGTCACCGGCATGTCCATGCTGCTATTGACAGAGCCAATGCACAATTTCCAATCAATTCTTTGTCCCAATCCCAGCTTTGGACAAGTTTGTCTAGGGCAAATACGAGTGTCCACAGGATGCAAAAAGTAGCTGCTTAATTCAATTTTTTAAATTCAATCACCCAGATTTTTTTTCCCCTCTAAGACACCAGCCAAGTGTTTGCACTGATTTTTTTCCAGAGAATTTATTGGTTCACATCACATAGACAAGAACTCTATGTCCAAAGAACTCAGAGTTTCAAAGCAAGGTGATGATGCAATGAGACATTTTGACCAAATTCCATTCTGGATTTGATGAATCCACCCAAACCAAGAGGAGCAGCTGCTTCTGGTTTGAACCAGTTCTGGAGTCAGCAGAGTGTACTACAAACATCACTGTACTAGGAATGTGGAAGCTGGTGCTTTTGTCCTTTCTCTGCTACTAACTAACTGCCAGACCTGGGTTAACTCACACAGATTTCTTCAACTGTTAGTGAACTCTTTCAATCAGTGAATTTCAGAGGCTCCATCCAGCTTTTAAAATTCGGCCATCCCAGAAACATCTCTTAAAGAACAGTTCTCCAACTTCGCCATTCTGGGTAAACATGCTGGTCATGCTGAAATTTCCTGTTCTTGGTAATTACAATTAATTAGCAGAAGTCTATGGCATAAAAATTATTTAATCATAGTGCAATACGGATCGTAAAAGCTAGCCAGATGGTGATGAGATGAACTAAGAGAAGAAACTTCCTTTTCATTTCCAAAGCCCTGTTTAAAGTGTTTGCAGGCTTCTCTGACTTGGGTGATTACCAGCAAGTCATTAGTTGTTTCTGCAAGCAAGGCCCAGCCTAGGCTCAGCCTTGCTTTGAAAGACTCCAGTCTGGTCTGAAGTTTCATTTGGAGCCTGGTCAGAAAAATGCTGTTGATGGTAGTGCGATTTACCTCTTTCTGTGTTTGAGGACAAAGAGCCTTCTGACAAACAGGGTAGGAAGAAGGCTTCCCAATCCAGACAGAGCACGTCAGCTCCAGAGTGCCTCCTGTTTGCTGTAAAGCTAAGAAGGAGGAACTGGCGGGGAGGGAGGACGGGAGGTAGGGAGGGAGAAAGCATGACTTGCTAAAGACCTCATGCTATTTAACTGTGCCTCACCCTGGCTAAGAAATAGAAGAGTTTTATTAAGCTATTCTCTTCATGTCTGCGTATCTTAGGAGTGACGTTGGGTTAGAATGTACTTCATAAGCAGATCTGGGTTTTTGAAATCCTGGTGGAATCTGGAGTCTGTCCTTCCTGTGTTTATCCTTAAATTCTTGTGCCCTCCCCTCTCTTGTTATTTAATGATGTGGATTCGGGTCAATGGCTCAACATGGAATTATTTTAAATTTTACAGTAATTTCAGAGTAGAAATAGAACCTTCAAAGTAAATTTGCTTGTGTGAAGAGTGGCACATTTCATCCTCTAATCTATGTATGGATATTTATGATTTTGTTTTACAAACTGGATTCATTCATTCTAGCTCCCAGGCATGCATGTGGCCCCCTTGGGAAAAGGAGGG
Organism: Cnephaeus nilssonii; assembly: GCF_951640355.1. NCBI lineage: Eukaryota > Metazoa > Chordata > Mammalia > Chiroptera > Vespertilionidae > Cnephaeus > Cnephaeus nilssonii. Next base: position 92,055,817 of record NC_137079.1, on the reverse strand, counting down.
GGTTTTATATCACAAATAGAGACCTGACTTACACCTACATCTTCACCTGTGGGTTTGGTCCAAATGAAACTGTAGGAAAAGACCTAATAAACACATGAGCATTTAACCTAACTCAAACCAATGATTAACTAAAATGTGAGGAGAAAAACAATAACAGGAACCAACAATAGTACGAACACAGATGAATCATCTGTCAACCCTTCCTGATTGACGTCAGATGGGCTGCAAATGGTGTTTTACAAGTTAAGGACAAGGTGACCTCCAGGGTCATATGCTCATGCTTCTTTAGATTATTTTCCTTTTCCGTTAATGTTCACAACATAGGGGTTGCTACTTAGCTCACAGAAGTTATCAGTCAATGAATGAGTATAATCAAACACGTATATAAGATGATTCACTAAATGTTTGTGAATTAGGAAATAAAGGGATAATTAAGTCTAAAAAGAAGGAAAAAGGCAGATTAATTGATCGCCTATAATAGGACGTCAAGAAATGTTAACTAACAATAGCTTCATTATTTTTGTTATTACTTAAATTATCTGCCCATGATTTTAGATGAAATCTGACCCTGGAGATAATACCCTGGAGCTTCCCCATGGCTATGGGACAAATCCTGACGTTTACTCTCTCCTACCTAGACTTTGTACACATTCTTCCTTTGTTTAGGCAGTAAAGGAAAAGCCTGTTGAGTGGGGAAAGTAAAGCCGGTGATAATAAGATAATGCTTTATTAACAGTAGGATCCAGTTTGTAGGCAACAAAAAGGTGGGGAGTGATGAATAAATTTGGTTCAGAGAACATTCTGAGATTTTAGTTTATTTAAATAAAACACTTATCTCTCTGATTTGAGATGGTTCGTTAGGCATTCCTTTAATAAAAACACAAGTTTCAAAAAACTATTTGTAAGTTTTTCAGTGTTCAGCTAACTATTAATGCTACTAGAGGCCGGGTGCACAAATGTAAAAATGTAAAAATTCGTGCACGGGGAGTCCCTCAGCCCAGCCTGCACCCTCTTACAATTCGGGACCCCTTGGGGGATGTCCGACTACCAGTTTAGGATCGGGCCTAAATGGCAGTTGGACATCCCTTTTGCAATCTGGGACTGCTGGTTCCTAACCACTCACCTGCCTGCCTGCCTGCCTGATCGCCCCAACCACTCTGCCTGCCTCATTGCCCTTAACCACTCTGCCTGCCTGCCTGATGCCCCTAACTGCTTGCCTGCCTGCCTGATCACCCCTAACCACCTCTGCCTCGGTCCCCGCCACCACGGCTTCATCTGGAATGACATCCAGAAGATTGTTTGGTTGTCCAGTCTAATTAGCATATTATGCTTTTATTATTATATATTATAGTTCCTTGGTTCAGCTAAGTTCTTGTATTTAATAAAGACCCTCCTCCTCCAAATGATCATTTAAAGAAAACATTTTGTTAGGAAGATGCAATGTTATTATACAGTGGCAACTCGTATACAAATTATTCATTATTACAAGTTGGGTCACTTGAGCACACCTGAGCTAAGCAGGCCTCAGGCGTATAATGATGGCCCTAGGTCTCCTGGGACAATGCTGTATAGGAAGGGTCCTAAGAGAAGTGGGGATTGATGGGAATGGAGGATCACGCTGGCTGCAGAGACACACAGAGTCCCTTTGCCCTCATGACCCTTGTAGCACATGATCCTAACCTGAGTTTCTAATTGCTCAGGTAGAGGGGACAGGAACTTGTGCTGTTTTCTCTCCCTCTCTCCTTCATATAAAAGTGACAAGGGATCCTGGGGGCATATGGAGAGTTTGTAAGTATTTTAGTCTGGAAACTCAGGATGACTGGGTACAGAGAGTCTTGAGCCAGTTAATCCAGGCTCTTGGTTTTTTAGTGGGTGTGACTCAAGAAATTGGAATTACATAAATGAATAAGAACACAGAATTCAGAATTTAAACTGAGAATTGTCTCACTAACTTCTTGGACTTAATTTAGATTTGGGTAAGAAGGGGTAGATGCCAAAAAAAAAAAAATGCTTGGAAAAATACAACTTCTACTAAAACAAAATAAAAAAAGTTCTAGTATCTTTCTCTTAATCATGAAGACCCTTATGCTGAGTAAAATGAATTCACAATTTTTGTAAGAGTAGTGGACATAGAGCTGCCTCTGTTACAGCCACTTTCTGAGTTTTATTTACTTCTCTGAAAAATGAGTGAAGCAACACATGGTTCTAATACACATAATGGTAGTTCTAGTTTTCTCACTAAGGCAAATGATCAAACTACTAAGACTTTACCAGAAGCCTAGGTAGTCCAGATAGGGCAGGAATATCACCAAATATATTCAAAGGAACCTGCAAAACTACATAAATATAATAGAACCATTATAATAAAGATAAAAACATTAAGTAAGCCATAGAGGAAAAGACAGACAGAGGAGGAGAATTATAGAAAAATCTGGGTAAAGTTACATATTGCAATTGCGCTTCCTCCTAATCAAATAAAAATGTCAACAGGATGATTATAATTCCCAACAGCTAGCAAAAGGAAGCATACCAGTTTATCAAAGAAGAGATACTATAAAATAATTTCAAAATCTAAGTGGAATGCATCTTCTGGTTTGATATGTAAGAAATGATGAAAAACAGAAATGACAATATCATCAAGAATAATTTTCAAAGCTCCAAAAATGTGTTTCATGATCTTTTTTTTCTTAAAGAGATATCAATAACAGATCCATAACAACAATAATGAACCAAGGGATCTAGAATAAATAGTATAGCTATATTGCTTTCTGGTGATCTAATTTAGTAAAAAGATAGACCTTTGATTGCCAATATTTCCATCCCACAATTATTTTCAAATATTAATCATCTCATGATGTGCTGTGGAATTGTGCACCTAAAACTTTTATAATTTTGTTAACCAGTGTCACCCCAATAAATTCAATTAAAAAAAAGATAAAAAGAAAAAAAAATAATCTCAAACTGGCTTTGATATCATATAGACCATTATTGGGCAAGGCCTATATACATACAATGAAGAAACACGATAAATAATTGGCGCTATTATCATTGGGTTCTTTCAGTTTATGTGTTATTTTTTGATTTTTTTAAAATATATTTTATTGATTTTTTACAGAGAAGAAGGAAAAGGGATAGAGAGTTAGAAACATCGATGAGAGAGAAACGTTGACCAGCTGCCTCCTGCACACCCCCAACTGGGGATGTGCCCGCAACCAAGGTACATGCCCTTAACCGGAATGGAACCTGGGACCCTTCAGTCCACAGGCCAACGCTCTATCCACTGAGCCAAACTAGTGAGGGCAGTTTATGTGTTATTAATTAAGATGAACTTTTATTTAAACAAATGACTTGGCAGGGATCCCCTACCACCACCACCAATAAATCTGAGTGGCCACCACTTACTTAGCAAGTGGTTTAGCATTTTTCAGGAGACAGCCAAACTTTGGGTTCATCATGGTATCTCTGGAGGAGAAAAGATGGATTGGTAAAAATAAATAAATAAATATAGGTTATTATTTAGAACCATCTGAAAGGAGTCTAAATGTTCAGCGTTTGCTCATTTAAAACAGAAGTTTCTGTAAGCTTCTAAGTTTTTTGAGACTTGCCTAGTTTGAGATTGGAGAGTGTCATGTGCCATATGTTTTTGTAGGGGAAATGGATGTTAACTGTTCCTCATATGAATGCTTAAAGCAGTTATGCAATATAAAAGCTTAGATTTTGTTTGACTATGATAATCCTATAAATGACCTCAGAATTTCAGTAATATAGTATTTTGCAAAGTGTTATAGGAGGTAAAATCTAATTTCCAGTTTTCTTTAACAAAATAAAAATTCTAATAGAAAAAAATTATTCACTTGTACCAAAATGTTCAGCACAACACTGTTTTATAATAAAGAAAATTTGGTGCTGAAACCGGTTTGGCTCAGTGGATAGAGCGTCTGTCTGTGGACTGGAAGGTCCCAGATTCGATTCCGGTCAAGGGCATGTACATTGGCTGTGGGCACATCCCCAGTAGGGGATGTGCAGGAGGCAGCTGGTCGATGTTTCTCTCTCATCGATGTTTCTAGCTCTCTATCCCTCTCCCTTCCTCTCTGTGAAAAATCAATAAAATATGTTTAAAAAAAAAGAAAGAAAATTTGGGAACACCTATATAAACAACAAAAGGGAAATAGTTATGAAAATTATGGTGTTATCAATTAGCTATTGCTGCATAACAAGTCACCCCAAAACACTCTGGCTTAAAACAACAAGCATTTGTGTTTGTATATGAGTTAATAGATCAGATGGGGGTTTCTTCTGGTCTCAGCTGGACTCCTTCATGCATCTGTGGTCAGCTTATAGGTCAACTGGAGCTGGCTGGTCTATGAAGGCTTAGCTGTAATGGCTAGGTTGAGTGGTTCCCTCCCTCCCCCATCCCCACTCCCCCTCATAGTTTCTCAGTTCCTAGTAGACTTGCTTGGGATTTTTCTCATGATGATAGTCTATAGCAGGGTTCCAAGAAGAAAGCAGAAGTATGCACGTCTTCTTGAAGCACAAGCATAGAATCTGCACATCATCACTTCTGCTACGATCTCCTAGCCAAAGCAAGTCACAAGATCAGTCCATATTCCAAGAGTTGGAAAATAAACTTCACCCCCTGATGGGAGGAGCTACAAAATCACATTGCAAAGGTTGTAGAATCAGGGAGAGGTGAAGAATTTGAAGCTGTTTTGCAATTTACCACAATGGTAGATTTGATAGATTATTATCCAGTCCTTAAAAATGAAGCCCATGCAGCAAGTTTATAAAGTTAATGGAACAAAAGGAAAAATTATGCTTTAACTTTCAGTACCATCATATAAATATGATTATAAAAGGTTACAGGAGAATATACAAATAGGATAGTTGCATAAGAATGGTAGAATTTGTGTTTTTAACTATTTGATAAAAGAATATTCTTACAGTTTTTGAGGAGAAGTCAAACCTCATATCACATCTGCATATAGCATAAGCTATATTTTATTTCTTCAGTTGAATTTGGCTGACGTACACAGTGAATGAACAAACAAATTATGAAGAAAAGGCAAATGACCTATTTTTTTTCCTTTTTAGACAAAATGATTCAACCCCAAAATTTCATGCCATACAATTCAGCTGACAGAAGGAATTTAATGTGACGCCGTATCTTGTTATTTCTAGAGAAATGGAGTTACAGAGAGCTTTCAGACTACAAAGCAGAAAGCCTTTGCCTGTTCAAGTATTTTGTTCAGGAGTGAAACCTTTCATTGTATGACTAAGTCAGTGGAGATGATCATCTCAGTCAGAATTTCCTTCTGTCTGCACGTGTACTCTGCAGGCATCTGTTCTTGCATTTGGTTCAGCAGCTGAGATCTCAAGTGAGTGACTCAATTCAAGGTAATGCTGAATATTGTATTGAAGTTACTATGTAGATATTGATTTCATGGCCTTTGACTCTTTCTGAGGTCAGCCATTGACCAGTACATTAAACTCAATCTCATGGGTTGACGTTAGCCACCAGTGGCATCGTGCTCACTAGGTTTGACTTAGTGATGCTGTGATTGTTCTAATACAAACCTTCTCTGGAGTACAATTTCTTCGGGATTGCTTTAAACAGGACTCATTTGTGGCCTAGTTGGCAAATAAACTGTGTTGTATCACAGCAAGTCGAATGCAAGTTTACACTAGAGGTAAAGCCAAAAGGCACAGTTCCTATGGGACAGCAAAGGAAACCGGAATTAAATATATTCAGAGCTGGAAGGCAATTTAGCATCTGAGGAAAATCAAGTCCAAGGGCAGCATGCAATTTGCATATATTTCTGTCCTAAACTTAGTTGCACTGAGGTTGCTCCAAACCTCATCTCCATTGTTCTGTTGCCCTGAGGAGTCTTTGTCTTCCTACAGACAGCAGAGAGCTGGGAGCACTAATGCCCCCACGAGATTGTGGGAAACTAGTCTAGGCAAGAGAGGACCATGTCACTCCCCATTTCACCGTGCCTCCTGCTTACTTTCAGGAAGACTTGAAAGCTGTCAGTCCTTCGTCCAGCCCCAGCCCCTCTCCCACTCTTCCCAGATTTTTGATTTAATCCTCTAGCCAGCCTAGAACCTATGTGTCCCCAAACCCTCTCCTCTTTGTTTCTAGCAAAACATGCACTTAGAGCTTTTTGCACAGTGACATATAATTTATTTAAATCTCAAAGTGTGAATCCTGTTCAAGGGATTGGCATGTTCACAAGGATTGAAACTTAAAGAACTGGGCCTCTTAAAGGTGAGGCTTCATGTATGAACCCATGGGAGGGGCACAGAATCAAATGGCTAGACAACTTGAAGGAGTGAAGCAAGCCAGGGAGCAGGAGTGATGTTCTCCAAAGAGGCTCCTTTGCAACCAGGTTCTCAAGGTGACTGGTTAACATGATGGTCCTGTGCCAGCTTAAAGAGGTTCGAGGGGACATCATTCAGCTGAGACACTCTAGAGTGAGGAGAATGGGTGGTGCCCTTTTTATATCCTGGCCAGACTCTTCACCCACTGGTGCAAGAAACAGGTCTTCCTTTCTGGGGAAATTCTGGTCATATTTTCCTTTTTGTTATGTTTTCAAAGGAAGTTGAAATGTGGGTTTTATGTGAAATTTTCTGATCGTTAAATGCTGGGAACTAACTCCAATTTTGGAAATTCTTTTGTGGGGACAGTAATGTCTTCTGTGGGCTGAATCTGATCCACTGGATGCCCTTTTACAACCTCTGCTGAGAGTGGACATTTGGAGAAAAGTGGGACAAGGTGAGACAGAGCAGATACTCCTCAAATCATAAAGCAGGAAAGAACATATTGGGGGTATGATGGAGGCTTATTAGCATCTCCCAAGATGGAGCAAATTGAAGACATGTGGGATTCTTGTTTTATGTTTCTAAAAGGGATATATGACTTCTAAAAGCTCTGTAACCTTCCCTTAGTGACTGGCCACCCACTTGTGGCCACCCATGAGGGACTATGTGTGCCACGAGCGGAGGGATCAGACAGCAAGAAGCTGAAAGCCACAGATGTGGGGTTACCACATTGCCCATGCTGTCCTGCTTACCCTAGCACTGTTTCCTGGGTGTGGAGCAGGAAATGTTCTTACAGAGATTGTCAGCAATATAGAATCTCAGTGCTCTAAACTACCTTAGCTGTCATCTGTCTAACCCTATTGTTTCACACAAATCAACTGAGTCCAGAGAATGAGCGACTTCTTGCTCTCAACCTCACACAGCTGGTTTATGGCCAAGCTCAGACAACAACCCAGGATAGCATCATATCATAAGAAATGTCTGTTTCCCATTACCCTGTGTCCTCCCACATCTGTCCCATTCGGAAGGCTGAGGTTCTGCAGTGAGCCGGGTTTGAGTTGACCTAGTGAAACAAGAACCACAAATAAGTTCCTGTTACCTGGAAACAGAACAGCAATCCTTATCTTAAAAACCTTCCCTACCCCTCACTTCCATCCTCACCCCAGAAGGAGTTGTCATAAAGGGCATTTGTGACATGAAAAATTCAAATATAGCTTCATTTGGTATCTTCATGAGACTTTTCAAATCAAAAATTTTGCAAGGCAGGGGGTGGGGTGGAATCTTTCTCAAATTATGCACCGTTATTTAGGGCTCAGAAAAGAGAGATACCAAATTATTTTATGCTTGGTTTGATTATGACTAAGAGCTTAGTAAGTGTACATGCCTGACACTCTGTAAAATGTTCATTTCATACACATTACTGCATTTAATCGGCATTATTATTCCCCCTTTGACAGTTGGGGAAGTGAGGCTTTAATAGGCTCACTTTAAGTGAGGTTCTAAGTGTGCCCAAATGCTCACAATGTGGAAGTGATAGAGCCAGGATTTGAACCCACATAGATGGACCAGAGCCCTAAGGTACTGTAGCTGAGCTTCACCCCTGACTCAAATCCCAAGTGACATTAAATACTTCAAAGGCCCATGTTTTTTCACTATCCTGGCATCTAGGTAGCTACTCTAGTCCTTTATGCAAAACACCATGCTGCGCCCACTCTATCAATTTTTTTTTCCAGGCTTCAAAAATGTGGTCTTCCCTCATTATGCCAATTAGACAGAAACAGATGGTCTTGTACTCAACAGTTAACCATTCAACATTTATGGAAGAAAATCCTGGAAGGTTTATTCTAAATATGAAAGTGTCAGTCCAAAGGAAAAAAATTAAAACAATTCTTGAGGCGGGGTGCTCTAGAGGAAGACTTTCTGCACTTTACCAAATGTCATGGGATGTGTACACTCTAATGGCAGAATGTCTTTATCCCAGAAGAATACACATAAACAGAGAAGGTAATTGGATTCATTATTTTGACACCTGAAAGGATAATAAGAAACCCTTAACCCACCGATAATCAGCTAAGTGCACTGTCATTGTGTATCATCCAACCAGACTATGGGATATCACATTAGCAAGTTGGCTGGCCTATTAGAGGCATATAATTCTTTCAAATACTTAACACAGAAGTGGATAGGATTCAAAACATCTCCCTTGTCTCTGACATGCATCCAAATTTTTAATAGCAGCTAAGTACCTTACTAAGCAATTGAATAAAATAATGCATTCAAGCCTTACAAAATTTTTTCAGGCCTCTTTTTATCTCTACATTTCACTGATGGAAAATGGGTTGTAATTAAAATTTTTAGATTAGGCACATGCTGTGCAATAGATTTTTTTTTCTTTGTAAAATGCAAGCATTTCAAACTATCGGAGTTGTTAAGCAATTTTGATCATTTTGAAACTAGCTGTCAGATTTAATCTGTGCTAAAGAGACAGAGGGCAAATGTATTCTGAAGCTTGTTATATAATTTACAGATTATTTTTACAATTTATATCCCATCAAATAGGGTATATTAGGCTCTCAGAGAGCACGTAATGATCAATTAATTTTAGCAAAGCAATCCTGGTGGCACTTATGGGACAGAAATGATTAGACCCTTTTCTGGCTGAGTCCCAAGGTCAATTCATCAAATATGACTGATTACATTTTCTAATGGTTTCTCTAGGCCCATTAAAGAACATTCAGCTATTCAGACTCCCCATTGATCATGACATTCAAAATTTGCTTGGATGGCTCCTGACAAGCAAAAATGTATTCTCTAATCTTTAACCACATAAACAATAGCTAACCACTTGTAATTGAGTTTAAATTGATTTCAGGTGGCTTCATAGAAAAGCAATTTCTACAACAGATTAACTTCTTAATTAAAGTATATTAAAAATACTGTCAGGTGTAGAAATTCTGTTACAGCAGAAAATTATACTTCATTGACATTCATTTATGAAATAATTGCTATTCTGTTCCCAGTTAACAGGTTGCTTATCTGTGGTTCTTGTTTCACTGGATCAACTCAAACCTGGCTCACTGTAGAACCTCAGCCTTCCCAATGGGACAGATGTGGGGAGGGAGAGAGGGTAATGGGAAATAGACATTGTTCCTAGCATGATGCTGTCCTTGTACTTCTGTCTGCGGAAAGGTACTTTTCTCAGGGGATGAAACCTTTCTGCACAAACCATAGACTCCCTTATATGAGCTGAGAAGTGAGGAAAAGCAGTGCCAACCTCCATATCAGTAGTGACTCAACAGGTTCCTGTGAGGTGTTCTTCAGAGCATTTTAAGTGGACACCATCCCTCTCCTCTAAGTCCTTGCTACTCAAGAGTGGTTTTCAGATCAGCATCAGAGTCATAGAAATCGGAGTCTTAGGTCTCTGGTGCCCCACCCCAGACCTACTGAAACAGAATCACCATTTTAATAAGATCCCCAGGGGGGGACTCACTTATGATATTAAAGTTTAAGGAGTGTCTCTCTATGAGAATGTTGTTTGCATTCCCATTATCTCAGGCTGTATCTATACTACATTAGAAACATTTGGTCAGTTTGGTGAAAAACAAACAAAAACCAATGAAACTGATTGTTAAGCATTATGTAAACCAAACAATTTCCTCTGCATTTTCTACTTTTCATGTCCCTTTCTTCAAGACCCTCCTAGCTTTCTATATTTCCTATTTTGGCTGCGGATACCCTCGGTGAATTCAGTCCCACTTACTAGTTCTGGCCAAGGACATGGGACATATGGAGTTCTTGGTTTGGGCCACAGTTGGTTTTAGAATTAAGCGTTATCCCTGTACTGGCCACACCAATCTGGGGTAATCTGACCTTGGTAGTTTGCTCTCTCGGCACTGAAGCCTTTGGCTCATGCTCCTAAATTGGTCCCGGCCTCTGTCATCCACATCCTGGGGATTTTTTGCTGCCTTTTGCACTTACATTTTATATCTTGCCCACCTGTTCTACTTCTTATTCTTACCTGTCTAAACTTAGGATTGTGGCATTGACTTCTAACCTATCCCATAGGTGGCAGCCTCTAGCCTGCAGTCATGTGGCTTGTGGTAGTTCAAAGGAAGCTACAGAAAAATGCATCTGTACTTAGCACCCACCTGTCTTTAAGAAAAATTGGTTTAGAAAATTGGTTTGGCTACACATTTGAGTCCCCTGAGGTGATTCAAATTTTCTGATTCCTAGGGTCCATCCTAGATCAGTTTAAATCAGAATATCATGTCCTGAGCATAAGTAGTTATGAAAAACTCCCCGTGATTCTAACATGCAGCCAGAATTAGTGAACAGAGTAAAGAAACTTCCCTCCCCAGCCATGCCCAACCCCACTCTGTCTTCTATGCTTAACAATTTACTTCCCCTTATATTCTATTTAGTCTCTCTCTCCCACACCAGAGCTTTTAGGAGATAGTGAATGAAGAGTGTAGGGCTTCTGTGTGTGTGTTAATGGGAGGGAAGGATAGGAGGAAAAGGGAGGGGGAGAAAGACCCTGCATAAATTATCCATCATATTGCTAAGGCTGTTACCCAGATTGAAGAGTAAACTAGCCACTCCAACATCCTCTAATTTAAAGTGTACAACTAGTGCAGAAGAATCACAAAAAGTGATACAATGTAACCCAGTAATCATAACCACCACCAAGACTGGAAGAATGGCAGGCATAGCATGAGGGAAGAGCACATATTTGTCCACTTGCAAATGTTAAAAAAAAAGAGAGAGAAAAATACCCCTCGTTGTGTCCACAAGTGGCAGTTCTCAACCTGTCCTGAGCATTCTAAGTCTTGGAAATAAAGCTGAGAAGGCACCAGGTGCTCTGTCCATGTCCAAGATTAGCATGAGATGGAGAAGACAAAGGCAGCACCGCCCACGCCGGGGCTCCTGCCTGGTGTCTGCCCTGGGTGGGTCTGAGTTGCCAGGTTAGAACACTTGCTGTGGTGAAAACCAGGAGTCTCCTGACAGGCTTCTGCTGCTTATCATTTCTTTCCTGGAGTTTATAACAACTGACACAGTGTGCTTGGTTCTCTTTAAGTGTCATCCCCAGAACAGCAGATGAGCTGTACCTGGGAACGTGTCAGACATGCAAATACTCTCTGGGGGATGGCCCCACCCCAGAGCTACTGAATCAGAAACTGTGGAGGTGGGGCCCAGCAAACTGTGTGTTAAGAAGTTCCCCAGGCAATTCTGTCTCACACTAAAGTTTGAAAACCATTGCTTTATTTTACAGTTACTTAGAGATTGCTTATGTGTCCCCTCAGTCTACTTTTTCACCTGGTCTGGTAAGGGGAGTCTCCACTGAGACTCTGCCTGAGCAGGGGCTGACTGGCCAGTCCTTCTGCAGTCCCCGCTCTGACTCTCTGAGCCTCTGTTTTCCAGGCTCCTGACTGGCCCCTGATCTCTGTGGTCTCGTTTCCTGGATGTAAGCTTTGCCTGTTGAACCTAAGGGAGTTGTATTCTTCTTCCCACCTCAGTTTCTCTTCCAGGCTTTAACCCCCCTCCTCCACCTGGCTCTTTCCACTCTGCTTCCTTCTTTTCTGGACTGCAACATTTAGGTGGCTACCTATATGTGGATATAGGCAAATATTTTAGAATGAAAGAATTAAGCACTTTTTGGTGTCCAAATCCTTCTACCTATTATATCTCATCAGCTCATTGTTATGTTCAAATAAAAATCTCAAGTATTATCCCTATGTAACAGCCAGCAACACTGAGGCCAATCTAGGTTGCAATCCAGTTAATAGTAAAAGACTTGAATTTGGATCTCTTAAATCCTACTCAATGCTATTTCGGTAACAGTGAGGAATTGTAACCCACCCCACCATTCTTTTGACATTGTTTCTGTAAATACTGACTCTGACTAATATGTAGCTTCTAGATACACAGCATGTTTGTATAAAAATTCTAGGAACTTACTTCAGAAGATGCAGACTCCAACCTTCAGTCATCCCAGCTCTAGGAGAATTATTGATCTTCAACTGTAAAACCAGAATGGCACAAAACCAGAATGGCACAAAACCAGGATGACAGACCAGACCATCACTTCACCAGTTTCAAGGATCTTATTGTAATGGATTGTGTTGGTCTGCATGTAGAGAACTTTTCAACTCCCTCCCCTTGATCTCTATTCTGCTTTGCTCTCCCTTCTTATAAAATCCACTGTCTGCACTGAGGTAGGGAGATGGGCTTTGGGACAAGAGTCCCCCATCTTGTCAGGTAGCCAACACTAAAATAACCTCTTTCCTTTCTCGCCAGCACCCGTCTTTCATTGCAGCAGGCAGCTGAACCTGGATTTTGCTTACATTTCCACTAAGCTGCATTTTCCCCACTTTTCTTCCTTCCTTCCTTCCTTCCTTCCTTCCTTCCTTCCTTCCTTCCTTCCTTTCTTCCTTCCTTCCTTTTTGATTTTTTTATTGATTTCAGAGAGGAAGGGAGAGGGAGAGAGAGAGAGAGAAACATCAATGATGAGAGATAATCATTGATTGGCTGCCTCCTGCATGCCCCCCACTGGGGATCGAGTCTGAAACCTGGGCATGTGCCCTTGACCGGAATTGAACCCGGAACTCTTCAGTCTGTAGGTTGATGATCTATCCACTGAGACAAACCAGCTAGGGTTTCCGCAGTTTTAATTTATCTCTCCAGTGGCATTTTCCACTCTCCCCAATAGCACACCATTAACATTTCAAACAAGGCCCAGATTTGATATTAACATTTACTTACAGCAAGTACTGGTTTAAACCAGACAAAGTGCAAAGAATGTATTTTACCTTGTCACACTGCTGCACAACAAAAAATTTAGCAGAAGATAAGAGGATGGATGTTTGGGCCATGCAAAGGGGTCACCTGCCACCACTGTGATTGGTTCCTGGGGTCAAATGAGCCTCTGGTGATTGACAAGGGTGATTAATGGGTCAATAACTCCTGCAATGGTTGAGAAGTCCAGAGGTTTTCAACTTGAACTTATTAGTTCATATTTACCATACCTCTCATTTCGTAGGAAGATCAAGAATAAACTTGGGCATTTAACAGACAATGGGATTCTCTTTAGGATCTTCTGCTATAAGCTCTAGTATCTGAACACTGATGCTTTGCCTAGAAAACAAGCACCCATCTTCTGGTCTTAGCCTGTTCAGAGGGAAAAGGGTGAAGGCCCTGAGCTGAGACACAACCATTTCCAGTGTGTGCTGAGGAGGTTGAGTGGACTACTCACCTATCCTAGGTCCTGAACCCATGTCTCAGCCCCTCAATGCAAACCCTGTGACTTGGTACTTATATTGAAACATTAAACTCAGAGAGGTGCCTGTCACCTCAGCCTCTGTGGCTGAGGCCTTGACCACTGAACACCCACTCCCTCATTGCATCTGTGTCTGTGCTTGCTACCTGTGTAAACCTCTGAATTCTAATCTCATCCAGCCTATGGGGCGGCCAGACCATGGCCATGCCTTCTGGTTTGGCTGAATAACAGATTCTGATCGCAGATTTGCCTTTGAGACTAACACAAACCTCAATCCCATTTCTCATATTATCGTCTTATTTTCTTACTTTCTCATATCAGCATCTCATCTCACCCCACGTACTTTCTAGATGATCCACCCCAAGCTCAGCCCACCTTTCAATACAAATTCTTTATGGTCATTTCTGACCTATGGGTCTTGTGAGCTGGCACCTATTCTCTCCAGCTCAGGCAATGGTCAAGTCTGCACTGGGCTCAATGAATGACAGTAAGAAAAAAAATCAATGTGTGAAGAATGGAAAAAGTGGATGAACTACATTTATAGAACTGCATTTGTGTAAGCATAACCAGACTGGCCTTGGCTTTTAAATATTAAGCTAAAAAGAACTTATCATCCCTTCCCCAAGTCAGTTGACTCTGAATCCCACAGGTATTTCTATGCCTCCTCAGTGGTCTCAATTGTCAGTTACTGTGAGAGAACCTGACAGTAAAGAATATGGCAAGGAGAGGATGAAATAAAAAGAAGTAGAAGAGTCCTGGCTGGATGGCTCAGCTGATTACAGGTTTGATTCCCTGTCAGGGCACATACCTGGGTTGCAGGTTTGATCTCCAGCTGGGGAGTGTATAGGAGGCAACTGATAAATGTTTCTCTCTCACTTTTCTCTCTCTCTCTCTCTTCCTCTCTCTCTAAAAAAAATCAATAAAAACCTAATCTTGTGAGAGTATTTAAAAAAATAAATAGAAGAAAATGAATGATTCAAAAAATAGCTTTTAATGAGCACTTTACTCTGTCCCAGGCACTCTGCTAAATACTTAGTACACAGTAGCACACTCAATCCTTGCAACAATCCTATATAATAAAAGCCCAGCGATCAACCGGTGGAATGACCAGAACAACTAGTCGACCAGTTGCTATGACATGCACTGGCCACCAGGGGGCAGATGCTCAAAGCAGGAGCAGGATGAGCAGCGCTCCCACAGCGGGTGGGCAGGTCCAGGCAGGTCCACAGCCACTCGGCTGACCAGGATGAGCGGCTGCTCCTGCAGCAGGCCGATCCACACAGGCCACGCCCCACACCAGTCCACGAATCCCGTGCACTGGGCCTCTAGTCTTGTATAATGCAATATGCAATATTGTTTCCAAGTGAAACTGTGGCCAAGCCAGAATGTGGTCCCAAACCTGTGTTCCTAATACCTGTTAAGCTTCTTTTCTCACAGACATGGATTCTCTGCTCTTCAACTTAGTTCACGCCTTCATTTTGGCCCTAAGAAGTGGTGACTTGGTTTCCATCTCCCACCATTGTCATATGTGATGTTTTTGCCAACAATCTTCTCTTTGATGTTATGTGACACCAATATAAACGTTTGAAACATTGAAAAACTAAGTTGACTAACTAGGCTGAGTAATTGCAGCTCATGTATCCTGAGGAGAGGACTGGACTTGGGTCTCATTTCATGTCATGTAACCTTGAAAACCACTGACCATTTCTGAGCCTGCTCTCTCATTCTATGCCTCTATGTTGTTCAAAAATGAAATGAGCTATTGACATAGGATTATTCTGTAAACTGGAAGTCACCACAAAAATTAAAAATTACCATCATGTCAAAAAAGTGTTCAACTCTTTTTTTCCACTGAATTCAATAACTACCTATTAGCCAGAGAGGGAGACAAGATCTTTTATGTCTGGGTTCATTCCAACAACAATACTTTCTATAAACATTCATTAAGGTCCTAACATGAGCCAAGCACGTTTATAGATATTTTTTCTTTTCAGAAACAAGAGACAAGACATTTATGACCAAGTTACTTCTGCATCTTTTCATATTTTGGTGGGTATTACACCTGCTGTGAATTAAATACCTAGAGCTGGACATGGATAGTCAGTTAACTGGGATTTGGACACTATGGTTTGATTCTAAAAGCACGAAATTATTTTCATTCTGCCTCAGCATCTGTCACAGGCAAATTGATGTGGCCTTTGGGCAAGGTCAAGTTGCTTTTTCATAAAGGCCATTTTGTCAGATGAATTCCCCACAATACAGTGAGGATGAAACACAGTAGATGCATCACAGCTCAAAATGCATGGCCGGCTGAACATGAGTCAGGACAGTATAGACTTATAGACAGTCTCAT
Source organism: Cnephaeus nilssonii (assembly GCF_951640355.1). NCBI lineage: Eukaryota > Metazoa > Chordata > Mammalia > Chiroptera > Vespertilionidae > Cnephaeus > Cnephaeus nilssonii. Next base: position 92,039,873 of record NC_137079.1, on the reverse strand, counting down.
TACCAGCTTTCTACTTTTTTTCATCTTGTTTTTCTGCCTGGATGTGTTCAGCTTTTAGATTTTTTTGTTGTTAACTTTATACCTATTTTTTATACTTTCTAATAAGTGTCTTAGTAAGAACGAGGCAGCCAATGTTTTTTCAGAGAAATGCATTCAATATAAACAACCATGATAGACTATGGTATTTCTCTATTTCTTTTAAATAAACATATACCAGAAACATATTTTTATTTATTTTTTTAAAATTACTTTATTGATTAAGGTATCACATATTTGTCATCAACCCCCCCCCTTCCCATCCCAAACTCCCCCACATGCATGCCCCCATCCCCCTGTTGTCCGTGATCACTGGTTAGGCTCATATGCAAGCACACAAGTCCTTTGGTTGATCTATCTCCCTTGTCCCCACCCTCCCCTACCTTCCCTCTGAGGTCTGACAGTCTGATCAATGCTGTTCTTGTTATTCAGTCTATGTTGTTTTTCTTTTCCCCTAGATGAGTGAGCTCATGTGATACTAGGAATACACTTATAGGAACCGAAAATGAGACAAGCAATAATGGTTATGCTGAGAGGCAAATGAATCAGTCTATAGTGAGTTTCTTTCTGGGCCAACGGTTCTTTTGAGTCCCGATTTCTATGTCCAACAGTTGTTTATGTGTACATAACAGCAATGATATTTCAGTTCTGGATGGTGGACAAATGGTGGTAATGCAGGTCCGACCCTCTCTGGTTTGGTCCTGGGCAATCTGCAGTGACGCACATCTGCTGACTGCTAGTATGGGAAGGCATGGTCAGCGTCTTCCATCTCTGGACTGTTTCTCTTCTGACTTCATGGCTGGAGCACTCCTGTCAATTCCTCTCTGTTGCAGGAATCCACATGGTCTCGGAGTTGTTTTCTGAAAATATACAAACATACAGAAACATATTTTTAACAGAAACTTTTTTATTGAGGTATAATTTAAATAACTTATAATTCACCCACTTAAAGTACACAATTCAATGGTTCTTAGTATGTTTACAGAGTTGCAAAATCATCACCACAATCAATATTAGAACATTTGTATTACTCCTCAAAGAAATTCCATACCCATTAATGATAACTCTTCATTTCCCCCTAAACTTCTCAGTCCTAGACAACCAATGAAATATTTCATTTATATATGCATTTGCCTATTCCTGACACTTTCTATAAGTAGAATTATCCAATAAGTGGCCTTTTGTGTCTGGCTTCCTTCACGTAGCATAATGTTTTCAAGGTTCATCTATATTGTAGTTCCTGGAAATTCTGCATTGCTCAATTAGGAACTCAGACTCAACTGATTCTTCTCATGGAATTTTGTATTGTTTTAGCTTCTCTTGTAATCTAATCTAATAATAGACAAATATGCAAATTGACCACACCTTCGCTACACCCAAGCCACGCCCACCAGCCAAGCCACGCCCACCAGCCAATCATGATGAATATGCAAATTATCCAAACAAAGATGGCGGCTAATTTGCATATCGCGACAGCGTAGAAAGAAGCCAAGAGCTGCAGAAGGGAGCAAAGCTGCAGAGAAGCAAGCAAGCCGGGGGGGAGGAGAAGGGAGGAGCGGAGGCGGGGCCGGGGGAGAAGGAAGTTGAGCAGGCGGGGCTGGGGGAGAAGGGGCGGGGCCGGGGAGAAGGGAGGAGCGGAGGCGGGGCCAGGGGAGAAGGGAGGAGCGGAGGCGGGGCCGGGGGAGAAGGAAGTTGAGCAGGCGGGGCCAGGGGAGAAGGGAGGAGCGGAGGCGGGGCCAGGGGAGAAGGGAGGAGCGGAGGCGGGGCCGGGGGAGAAGGGAGGAGCGGAGGCGGGGCCAGGGGAGAAGGGAGGAGCGGAGGCGGGGTCAGGGGAGAAGGGAGGAGTGGAGGCAGGGCCGGGGGAGAAGGGAGGAGCGGAGGCGGGGCCGGGGGAGAAGGGAGGAGCGGAGGCGGGGCCAGGGAAGAAGGAAGGAGAGCGGGCTGGCGGAGATCGCGGGGCGGGGGACAAGGGAGGAGAGCAGGCAGGGTGGGGTAGAGTGCAGCAGGAAACCCTATTGCAGGATTTTTCCTGCAATGGGAACGCTAGTAGTAATAATAAATGATAATAATACTAGATGCCTATATGCATCCTTACAGCAATCTAGAGGGGTGCATCTATGGTCACCACTTTCCAAGTTAAGAAACCAAGAAATGTCATAGTGTTTATTAAGTGATAGAGCCATTTTCTCACTCAGGTCTCTGAATCTAAATCTGTTTGTCTCCTCTACTGCACACAGGTCTGTCTTGGAATATAAGTCATAATTTTCACCAGCAGCATCATGAACACCTTCAGGATTTGTTTCTGTTTCTCTGCACCATGGCTGTGGTTTTGCCTTGCACCAGAGGAGGAGTAGAGAACAAGCTCCTTCAACATGAAACCCCTTCAAATATAGCCTATGTGGGAAATGAGGCAGGACATACAATGCTGAAGACTGTGGGACTCCACAGTCCAAAAGACTTGGCTTCAAATCCCATAGCTTTTACCTTTTAGTTGTGAGTACTTTGGGCAGTTACTTTCTCATTCTTGATTTTCTCACATGTAAAATAAAAAGGATAGTGCAACATTGTAGGGTTGTTATGAAATGAAATAAAAAAAATGAAGGCTTAGCACAGTGCCTAGCACAAAATAAATGCTGAAGAATATTTACTATTGTTGATTATTATTACCCCACTAGAGGCCCGCTGCATGAAATTCATGCACGGGGGGGGGGGGGGGGAGTGCCCCACAATCTTGGACATCCCTCTCACAATCCAGGACTGCTGGCTCCCAACAGCTTGCCTGCCTGCCTGCCTGATTGCCCCTAACCGCTTCTGCCTGCCAGCCTGATCACCCCTTAATCACTCCCCTGCCAACCTGATCGATGCCTAACTGCTCCCCTGCTGGCCCGATTGCTCCTAACTGTCCTCCCCTGTAGGCCTGATTGCCTCCAACTGCCCTCCCTTGCAGGCCTTGTCCCTCCCAACTACCCTCCCCTGCTGGCCTGATAGCCCACAACTGCCCTCACCTGCTGGCCATCTTGTGGTGGCTATCTTGTGTCCACATGGGGGTGGCCATCTTGTGTGTTGGAGTGATGGTCAATTTGCATATTACCTCTTTATTATATAGGATTAGTCAAAGATGGAATGGCATTTTATCAGTCATTCAGGCAGCACACACACTACTGTTGTTTGGGAAGTAAACTCATTGGCCTTCTATGATGATATCTGAGGTACCTTGTTAAAGGAGGAAAGGTTTTAATGCAAGAGGGAATAAAGACGAAGCAAAGCTTGCAACCCTGGGCAAGAGAACACCCAAGGCCCAGAATAAATGACCTGCACAGAGCCTGGCACTGCAGGGGGCAGAGGGAAGAGCCAAAGGGGAGAGAGGCTGCCATGCTGTCATGGTTTTACTGCAGCAAACTATTGATGGAGAAGCAGCTTTTAGAAAGTTCACTGAATCTTACAAAAGCATGACTACCATAGTAGGAAAGTTTGCCAAATTATGCAATTTGTAGCAAATGCTCCTTCCCACCCCCACAGTGATGTTCAGCTTTTGGCTGAGCCAAAAGCAGCTGCTGGCAAGGAAATCACTTAAAAAAATTTTTTTTTTATTTTGGCGTATGGCAAAAGGCTTGGAAGTAGAAAAAGACCCAGAGAGGACATTTTCCTTAGCTATTTATTAAAATAATTTTCTGGATTTGGCAAAATGGCATTAATCAAAACACATAAGTCATAATGAAACTCATTTCAAAGCTTTTAATTGAGAGAAATAACTTCTTGTGAAAGTTCTGGATAAGTAATCTAACTTACTGATATATTCTCATATGCACAATAAGAATGTACAAGGATATTTAGTGGAACATTTTTTAATAATTGTGAAAAACAATTGGAAGTTCTAAAATAGGAGAGTAGCTAAGCAAAGTATAGTATATGCATTAAAAGAATACCATAGAACTATTAAATTAATAGACTATGTTCATGTTGATATAGGATGATGTGCAATGTAAAATGAACAAAAAAGCAACCCATGTAACAATATATGTATTTGGTTTGTTAAAAATGTATAAAGATACATGATGCAATAAGCAGATGATATATTATAGAATTGTACACTTGAAACAAGTATAATTTTATTGACCAATGTCTCCCCAATAAATTTAATTTAGGAAATGAAAAACAATGTATAAAAACGGCCTGGAAGGAGACACTAAAACTGTTTGCACTCTTGGCCTTGGGGAGAAGACTGGGTTGAGATTGGGTGTCAAGAACTTCCACTGTTTACTACCTATGCTTCCACACTCTATTTTAATGTCACATATATATTCTTCCTTGTGTTCATTCACTCCTTGCTGTTCCTCCTGCCTTGAAGGGGCTTCATCTCTCCGGATTTAGCTTAAATCTCAGCTTATCTGACCATTACCTAATTCACAACCACCACCTACTTCCCCAACACTCCCTATCTCCTTTCCCAGCTTTTCTTTCTTAGTACATATTACCTAATATTTTACATATATGGGCCGAGTGCTCGAATTCGTGCACCTTGAAAGAAACTGTTGGGCCGCAAGGCTGCAGTGGGCACAGGGGCGGGTCTCGGCCCATCCTCCCTGTCCCTGCCTGACCCCTCCTGCCTAGGCCCCCAGTCCCTTGTCTGCCAGCAGCCCCACTTCCACCACCACCCCTCCCAAATGCTGATGGCACTGGCCCCTCTCGCACCCGCTGATGGCACGGAGCAATTGGGGCCAGTGCCAGCAGTGGGTGTGAGCGGGGCCGGCGCCATGAGCCGGTACGAGCAGTGGCTGCTGCCCTGATTGCCCCTCAGGAGTAGGGGGATGTGGAGAAGCCGTCAGGGGCAATCGGGCCAGCAGCTGCCGCTCACACCTGCTGCCAGCGCCAAGCAATTGGGACCGGCGTCAGGCACCAGCAGCAAGTGTGAGCAGCAGCTCTGGCACTGGCAGTGGGTGCAAATAGGACCAGCGCTGGCAGCAGGTGTAGGCACCGGAAGCAGGTGCGAGCACCTGGTGGGACCGCGGTGCATGGGAGCAAAGAATTTTCAGTAACCACCAGAGGCTCATCCCGATGACAGCAACCGGCGCCCCGCCTTGGTCTGGCGCCCCCACTCACCCGCTCCACCATCCCGCCGTGGCCGATGCCCACCATGTTCCACACTCTACCACCTGCTGCCAACACTGCCATGTTCTGCGTGTGCCCCCTGGTGGTCAGCACACATTATAGCGACTGGTTGTTCGGTTGTTTGGTTGTTCAGTTGTTCTGCCATTTGGTCTATTTGGGTTTTATGTATATAAATTTTATTTATGTCTTCTTTATTATCTGTCTTTCCTCCATAAAAAAATGGAAACTATGAGAGCAGAAATTGTGCCTGTTTTTTCACTATTCTATTTCTACTGCCTAGAATAGTGTCTGGCCCTTTGTAGAGGCTTGTATATCTGTCAATTCACAGAATGGGTGAATGTTCATGAAACACTTTTACAATAAACTGCTAAATATATGTATATGTGTGTGTGTGTGGCGCACGCATGTGTTCATATGTGTACAGTGTATATATTATATAAGTATATGTTTATTTATGTCTGTTTGTGTATATGTGTGTATAAAAATGTAATAGTTGTTGAAATTTTAACAACTGTCAAAAGCAGGCATAAAGATATTGATGCTTGAAGGACAGAGGAGGCCGTCCTGTACAGAGAACTCTTAAAATCTTCCTATGACTTCTTCACCCCTGTTCTTTTACTTTTATTCTTGCCTTTTAATTGGGGTTAGTTTTCCTTCACTTCTTTACATGGTAGTGGTTCTACACTAGAACCTCAGTACTTATAAAATGCAAAAATTATTTTAATAAAGAGAATGGGGCTACTTAAGTATTTTAAGCTAGAGTGATGGAGGGCGGTTGCTATTTTATATTAGCCTCAGAATCCATTATACTTCTGGTTGCTCCAAATTAAGAAAAATTTTATTTGTATAGGTAAGTATTTATTAATAATAAATTTTAAATAAATATGTCATCTTATGGGCTCAAAATATGGTCCAGTTCAACTGAAATGGCAAAAGAAGCTTTACCCCAAAGTTCACATAAGCAGATGTGGCAGCACAAACTTATGAGTAAGTGTTGTCTCCAGTGAACAAACTTTTGGTACCAAACACATATATGCCAATGTTGTTAATTATAACGTTTTAATAGAAAACATTCTTAAGTGAAATTGCCTTAGTTTATCCAAGCCATAGCAGAGACCTGCAGAAAATGTTGCAAACCTTTGTCTGGAAGTGTTTTGTCTTGGTGACTTGTTGATACCTTCTTCCTGTTTGCAATTTCACTGCTTCTTAGTCAGAGCTCACATCGCAAAGGTGCCCAATCCAAAGTGCTATGTGAACTTCAAAATGAAAACAAATGAGGAGTTCAGCCAAATACTCATTTCATGTGTCCTGCACACACACACAGGAGAAGAATATGATGCTGCCTGGTCAAAGGGTTGGTAGCAACTTCTATCCTTTGGATGGTTCACAGTTTTGACTTGATGGACATTTAACTAAAACTTGGCCATCTTTCTGTAGCCCCCTTGAACACTACAAAAAGCATTGGGACCTTCTGTCTCTGAATTCAGCTCTTATCATCATTGAAGCCTCCATCTTAGCAACATACTCATTGGATCTTTCAATGCAATAATTTTTATTTAATCCATTTTAATAATAACATTCATTCCACATATATGTTTTAACATAGTATGCTCTTAGAATAAAATGCAAATACCTTGCCTTATTCTCCAAGATTGGGCTCATGTCTACTATGCTGTCTCAATTTCATGTCTCACTAGCTCTTGCCAGCCTCCAAACATTTTTTTCCCCACCATCTGTCCTCTGCTCTTGTTGTTCCTACCTTTTGGAATGGTATCTTCATCAGTTAGATTCTTTTTTAAATAGCACCTCCTCTGAGAGGTCATCCCAGTATCACCTCATCTTTCCTCTGTCATATTCACTCTACCACAATTGATCTTTTTTTCCCTGGTACATCTAACAGTCTTTAAATATCTTTGTTGTTGATATTTTTTTATTTGGGTATTATCTGTCTTTCTTCATCAAAACTTAAGCTCTGTGATGACAGAGACATGTCTTGCTGACTACCATATTCCCAGTGTTTAGCACATAGTAGGTTTTTAATAAATATTGAATGAATGAATGAATGAATGAATGAATGAAAACTACCCCGATGTTGACATAGTATGGAGAACACAAAGGATTGGGCTTAGAACTAATAATATAGAGCATAGAGTATACACAGTGGAAAATGAGAGAAAATCTAAGGGACAATGAGCAGAGAGAAGCAAGTTGGGGAACCATTAAATAATTGGAAATAGAATTTTTAAAAAAAATAGTGAAAGAAGTAGCCCTTCTAAACAATGGATCAATTTAGAGGCAGCCTACACCAGAGAAGTCTTACAGCATGTGCCAGGTCCCCAGCAATTGAGATAAAGTTCCAAAAAAGGATTCATATGTTTGGAAAAAAAATAAATAAATCTAGGCAGGACCATGGTCTATGGGCCTATCCATGAGTCTATGGGGACTAGGCAAAAGTATTTATGGGACAAAGACCAAGTAAAATCCAGAAATACACCAGAGTTCCATTGTCCCCTCCCCCTACCACCACCTCTAAGATACAAAGGTCAGTGCTTGGTGCTAAAGATTGGAGTGACCTGAGCCTGTGGCCATAGATGAGGGTGAGAAGGCAGTCCCACATAAGGAGGGGTTGGAAAACAGTCAGGGACTAAAAGAGGGGAGCAGACATTTGTCATCATGATGATGTCCAAAATTACATTTGGGAGTAGAAAATACTGTCTTCCAAGAACACATAGTACAATGGGCTCCAGCCCTACAACAAAGCATTCTCTAGATGCCTCCTCTCACCCGCCCCCCCCCCACACACACACACACACAAACATACATATCTTCCTGCTCTCACACCTGTGCATCTGCTGTTTTCTATTCCTAGGAGTACCTTCTCCAACTTTTTATCTGGCAAACTCTCACTTGCTATTCAGAAGCCAACTTCAGTATCAACTCTATTGTAAGCCCAATATGCTTCTCTTGAATGCCTTTACTCTATTTCACCCCCAATATCGTGGTCTGGATCAGTGACCTTGCATATCCTGGAGGATCTGCTCTGTTCTAGTAATCATGGTATGTGTGCCTTCAATGAATTTTCATGATTGAGGGCAGCCAGGAGGGCCTTGCTAAGGCCCTGTCTCACCCAGTTCACGCTCTGTGCAGACAGGCTGCCTAGTCAGAAGCCAAAGCAGTTAGGCCCATGCTGTACCCATGCCTCAGTCACCGACTTTCACGGTAAGAATGGAATGGACAATACTCACTGCCTGATGTGAGGCCAGACAAGGTGCCCAATATGTGAGAGTCTTTTTCTTTCTTTATTTTTTTTTATTTTTTTTTTATTGATTTTTTACAGAGAGGAAGGGAGAGGGGTAGAGAGTTAGAAACATCGATGAGAGAGAAACATCGATCAGCTACCTCCTGCACACCCCCTACTGGGGATGTGCCCGCAACCAAGGTACATGCCCTTGACCGGAATCGAACCTGGGACCCTTCAGTCCACAGGCCAACGCTCTATCCACTGAGCCAAACCGGTCAGGGCGAGAGTCTTTTTCTTTTGGGGCTCACACGAACCAACAACTGCTCTGGGAGCCACCAATGTTGGCTGAGTCTCTGCTGGTCTTCCTCCCTGCCTCTGGAGCTCAAGGTTCACCATCACCCTGACTCCATAACAGTGCTCTCCAGTTCTGATCACCGGACATGTTGTCTGCCCTGTGGCTTCTCTCAGCCAGACAGTCATTTAGTCAATATGCACCATGGGAGTGGAACACAGCACAGTGCTAGGTTTTGTGAAGCTAGACAGAAAGGGAGGCTGTGAGGAGTCTTACTCTGTGGGGCTCCAGCTTTGCCAATTCCATCTGGGACTATCAATAACGGACCCAACTGAAGGTCCACAAAGATGCCTCATACATCAAAGGAGCCTTTCAGAGGTAGAGGAGAGGAAATAAACCAAATGATGAAAAGACTGAGGTACAAAGCCTTCTGAGTAGAGATATTACATAAATTTCCATAAGGCAAGGTTCCTCTTTCCCTCTGAGTTGTGCTCTGTGAAACATATAAATAATCCAGGTGTCTCACAAAAAGTGTACTTGTGTGACATGTATGTGATGATGTGTTGGTGATATTTTAGGTATGTGGCAATTATAGCCAGTGAGAAAGCCTCACATTTTAGAGTCTGGGAGGTCTAGGTCTACATCCCTGTTCTGCAAAAACAACTGCTCTGTGTGACTTCAGACAAATCAACCTGTCTCTGTGCCTGAGTTGTATCAGCCGTAAAATGAATGACTTTGTTTACAGGATTGTTAGGAGGATCAAATCAAAGAATATATATAAAGTAATTAGCTACTACCTCACCCCTTGTAGGCATCAAGGATACTGTTTCTGAAATACATCCTATTGCATTTCTAAGGCCTATTGTCCCAAGCAAGGGTAAAGTTAACTCTATCTAGACCAAAGAATGTCCTAAAGTAGAAATGCATAAATAAATCAGGTTTCCACAAGGCAGAAAAAGAGAGTGATCTGACATTTAGGCGAGCTCCTTCCACCCAGAAGGGAGTTGGAGGGAGGCAGGAACAGAGGAGAAAACAGGGCAGTGGTCAGCCTGAGGGGGGTCTCCACTTCTCTTTGTCCACAACCCTTTAGGTGAACCTTGAGTAGAGCAGTGAGAGAAGATGGTTAACAACTCTCTATAGGTTTAAGAAACTTCTAGAATACTGAAGTTAGGTTCCTTTCTCCTGAAAGCCTTTTGTAGGAGACATGCATTGGAATCCAGAGCATCCAGCATGGCGTGAGAGCTCGTAGAAAAGCACCAACTGAGCCGAAACCGGTTTGGCTCAGTGGATAGAGCGTCGGTCTGCGGACTGAAAGGTCCCAGGTTCATTTCCGGTCAAGGGCATGTACCTTGGTTGCGGGCACATCCCCAGTAGGGGGTGTGCAGGAGGCAGCTGATCGATGTTTCTCTCTCATCGATGTTTCTAACTCTCTATCCCTCTCCCTTCCTCTCTGTAAAAAATCAATAAAATATATTAAAAAAAAAAAAAGAAAAGAAAAGCACCAACTGAGAAAGAGCACAGGAGCAGCCCCCCCCCCCCCCCCCCCCGCTCTCCCACAATGGAGGCAGGTGGGAAGAATGTGGCTGCAGGTTTTTCAGTCTCTCAGTGATGCTGGAAAGGCCAGAAGATCAGAAAGAAGGCAGTCAGGAATAGGAGGCTGCAGATGCAGTGACCTCTAGGCAGAGGCAGAGTTCCCGTCCATAGATGCACACAGGAGCTCTCAGCAGACACCCATGCAGAATGCTCAGTACCAGAAAGGAGGCAGCGGAGCTCAGGCAAGGCCACCAAGAATGCAGGGACACCCCTGAGGCTCCTTCATCTCCACTATGATGTTAGACTCTGGCATCATTAGATGAAGGGAAAAAGAGCAAGAAGAAATCACAAAGGACCACAATTTTCCCAAAATAAGCTATGCTAACATGAAAGAGGCTGTTTGAAGTCAGTCAGAATTGCATTAAATCAGAACATTAAAGTACCCTCTCCCTTCCTCGTTCTCACTTCCACTACCAAATGAGAAATTAGTCCTTGGAAGACAATAAAAACAGTTGTAATTCTTTGCCAATCCAAGTACGAATGAGTACACTTCAATACCCTCTATTTGTTCAAGGTTTTAGTAGTATTACTATTGTTCTTTATTGCTATATTTGATCATTTTAGCCTGTAAATATGGCAGTTTCCAATGGTTCAAAGTAATAGATATTAATTGCTACTTTTATGAAACCAAGATATGGATGGAAAAGCGGTTCCCTGCCCTCTGACCCAAAGGACACTGTATCTGAAGGTTGGACTTGGGCAGGTCTGAGAGGTCAGGCAGTCTGTGCTTGGTGTATTCTCTTCCCAAACCACTTTTCTTTCTATAGCCATTTCCCCTTCCCACCATTTTTCCATTTGGATCACCCAATGCAGGCAGGAGGAAATCAAGCAGTGTGCTTATCAGCTTGAAGTAGTTTCTGACAAATAAAAAGGGTTGCTTCTTTATGCAGAAAAGCCTTCCCTAATAGTTGTAGTATGATCAGGCTGAATATTGGTTGAAAATATAAGGTAAGCCACTAACAATCTCATCCTCTGAGGGTGGTATCTCAGTGTTTCCAATTTTATTTTCTATGGGCTTGAAGTTTGTGAAACAGATAATATTCATTTAGACTCTTCTTGGAACATAGTGCATATATATCAGAATATATCAGAATAGATGACTTTATGCTCCTTCTGGACTCGTTCCCTCTCTTCAGCTGGGAACAAGCTGACCCACAACTCCCTAGCTCCTCACCAGTCATAATGTCATAGAGTTAGAGGTGGATTTGGAAGCCTTGTAGCCATGTATCGGCCACACCTCCGGAGTCATAATTGCTCACAAACCACCCTAGAACAATTATACTGTTTCAGCTCACGCACTTCCAGCAACAAGGAGCTCACTTCTACTTCCACTATTTGAGAATGTCCTTCCTTATGTTAAATCACAGTGTGACAATGTGTGGAGATTGCTAGCCTGGGTTTCAGAATTGGTGAGATAAAAGATCTCATCTAACTCTCTGTATTGCTAGCTAGTATATGAATATGAGCAAAGGCCCAAACAATTTGTGGTAAGGATTAATTAAGGAACTCCTAGTATGTAGGATCTACTCAATTAATACAACACCTTTGTGTATTACACTATTATTGTAGTTCTACCTTCCAGGGAGACAAACAACAAATCCAATAATCTCTTACACTTTAAATATTTGAAGACAGCTGTCACAGGCCTCTGAGTCAAATGTCTCAGTTCTTTCAGTTGCAACCATAAATTTTAGAATTCCATTCTTTCACCTCCAATCCTTCCAGAGGTTTCTACGCTTCCAGGAGTTCTCTCCAATCCAAGACTGCCTGCCTCAGTCTTGGGCAGGACAGTCCTGAGGTCCAGTTCTTTTGTGAATCAAAGGAAACTTTGTCTGCTTCCCATCTCTTCAGAGCCCACTCTACTCTTCTTTGACTTTCTCTCCCCCAGTGCATTCCTGTCCTTCCTCTATTGTTAGCGAGAATAAGGCAACTTTTGATTAATGGTAGGTGCATCCATCAATGGGTGCAGACCTGGAGGCAGTGTAGTGTAGACTATGGCAGATGCTCAGGAACTGACTTTAATGAGTGGCCAGTGGAAACCTATAAATGTCTGTAATTGGGGGAACTGGGATTATCATTTACACCAAAATGACCCTCCTGAGCATGTCTCTAGATTGCATGTAGATCTAACTTGCATATAATTTCCTCCTGAATGAGACTGTATAGATGCCTGAGCTAACCTTATTTCTCATCTTTGTAGATGTGCTAAGCTCGGCTTTTGTGGCAGGTTAAGTTTGTGAACAGCATCTGGGAAAGTTGAGTACACTCAAGAAGAGGCACATAGCTCCATGGAAGATCCCAACCTCATCTTCTGACCTGGGACCATGCTGGGGACCTCCAGCACAGTGCTGACCATGTTGCTGCAGGACTCCTTAGGCTCCTCACCAAAGAAACACTGGGCTCTTCCCATTCTGAGCAGGACTGAGAGGACAGCTTTGCAGGAACAGGAGGCGTTGTCTAAAGTTGTCACACATCTTCACACACCTCCCTGACTTCAATAGCACCATGAAAATGCAGGCAACTCTCTCTGTGTATATAAGTGCTTCAATGTAAGCAAAAGTGCAACGTTTGATCTCTGTCTCAGAACAATGGATTGTTAACTGTAGTACAATTCTGATGCCTTTGCATGACTCTTTGAAATGCTAACTGTGGCTGTGGTCAAATTTCACCACAGTTTGAAGGCCTGCTTTAAGGAGATCCATCTAAGGCTTATATAGATACGTCTATAGTGCTCTTATTCTCCATTATAGTCCTTAGGACAAAGTGTAAGTTAAGAGAGTTTTACCAAGGATTCTAACTCCCCAGCTTTTCCCTGCCTCAGAGCCTTTGTACTTGTCAGTTCCTCTTTCTAGAATGTTCTTCCCTCACCTCAGAACATTCTTTTTAGAATGTTCTTTCCCTCAGTTCTTCCAACATTCTCAGAAAAACATTTCTTGACCACCTTATACAAAGTAACCCTCACTTCCAGTTTCTTTCTGTCCTATAATCTTGTTTACTTATTTATCTTTTTAAATATATATTTTTTATTTACTTTAGAGAGAGAAGGACAAAGAGGGAGAGAGAGAATGGAACATAGATGTGAGAGAGAAATTGATTGGTTGCCTACTGGGAATAAAGCCTGCAACCTGGGCATAGGCCCCTACTGAGAATGGAATCCATGACCTTTTAGTGCATGGGAGATGCTCAACCAACTGAACCACACCAGCCAGGGCCCTGGTATCTTCTTTAATTCCTCATGGCACTCCTACAATCTGAAATCAGCTTGTTTATTTGTTAATTTTTTACTTCCCTGACTAGATTTTTAGCCCCTCAAGTGGAAGCCTCGTCTGTTTTTTACCCCAGTGTCTTGTACATATAAGGCACTCAATAAATATTAAGTGAATAAATGCTACTATCACAGTCTTTTAAGATTCTTAATGAATAGGAAAAAAAAAAAAACTTTCATGAATTCCAAGTAGGAAGAAGACAGAAAATAAGGCAGAAAATGGAAGAATTGTTAACTGACACATTAGCTTGAGATTGAAACGACCAGAAAAGTGAAAATATGAATGTTTAATTATAAAATGTGAGCAAAGGCAGTTTTCAGCTAGGAGCAGTATTATGTCCTCCAGAAGCAGATGGAGTCTAAAATGCCAAGGATGGTTATTTCACATCCCGTCAAGACCTGTGCCCAGTTCCTTGCTGAAGGACAGCATGATTTTTCAATCCCTCCCAAGAGCCCTTCAATCAGAAACATTTCAAATCAAAGCACAGAAAAAAGTCAGGAAATCCTTGCCATGTACAGCATCTGGGCAGAAATAAGAACATCTGTTCTCAGCATGAACCCTATTAGCTTCATCATTTGGCTTTCAACAACAACAAAAAAGTACAATTATGATACATGGGTGTAATTGGTGGCAAGGTAGCAACCCGTGCTCTGCAGCAGGCGGCATGCTCCCGGCAGACGTGGCTGCCATGGAGGAACGTCCACATGCTGAGGGACAAGAGACATGCCAGCAGCAACAGCTCCGGCACCTGGGGTCAGACACAAGCTTCCAGAGTCAGAGGCAGGAGCAGATAGATGAGGAGGATGAGAAGAGAGAGGAGATAGGGAGAGAGAGGGGATGGGAGGCATGAAAGAGCAGCCATATAGACCTGAGCCACACAAAAGAGCATGGGGGTGAGGGGAGGGGGCACACACAGAGAGAAAGGTCACTCTGCCTGACAAATAAATGGAGCAGCAGTGTCCCACCAGAGCAACACCACTTTCTAGATGTGTGACCTCAGGCAGGTTGCTTAACCATTTTGTTGGTTTCCTCAACCCATAAGAGCTAAAAATCATGGCACCTCCTGCAGAGGGTCAATGTGAGGGTTAAGATAGTTAATGCACATAAAGGGCTCAGAGCAGCATTTGACTCTTGACTCAGCGTAGGCTCTCAGAAAATGTCAGCTGCCATTGGTATTATTATTACTACTATTATTATCAGCATTATTTATAAGATGGTAGTTATACCTCACAGCATAATGAGCTAAGTACTGGTATTATTATCAAGTCAAGAAGCAAGAGTATGGAAATAAAGGGCTCAGCCTCAGCTCTGTCTCTAGAACTTGTGTTTCTTAACAACTATTTTGCAGGACTCTAATGCCTCCTTAAGAATACCCCTGGAGCTTATTGCTGCTCAAGTGATAACAAGCCAGAAGCACTGCAAACTATAGCTATGCCTTGACTTGTTATGTGGAAGGCAAGGAGCAGACTCTTTTCTATGTACCTAAGGAAACAGGATTGAAGTCAGACACGAGTTCAAATCCTAGCTCCACACTCAAGAGCAGTGAGCATGCTGAGACGAATGACCTCATGGCTGAGCTCTCCACTGGAAACAAAGAATAAATCTATGATGAGGATTAAACAGGACCATGTAGAGACCTCACTGTGTCTGGCACTCAGCACATACAGTAGCTCTTCGCATCATTAAAAGACAATATGTTCCCAGTGAACACTGAGAAGCACTGGGGTGATGGGAAAGGAGACAGAAAGGTAAAGTGTCAAGGAGAGAGGGAAGCATTTGACAGATGGCAGACCTGGGAGCAAGAACCAGAGAGGCCAGGGATGAGGATGGAAGTTGTGAGCAGTGGCAAAGGGAGAAACCAAGAATAGCTGGGCTGCTTGGGACCCAGAAACCCCCATTCACCTCAGCACTTCAGCTCTGAGAAAGCCTCTCAGAATCACAGTAATGATGTTCCTGATAGCCAAATGAATAACACGTTTCATTATGTGCAAAATAATCTATATAAAAGGTCCAAGATTTATATAGATTAGAATATCTTTTAAAATGACTTCTTATCAAGTTGTCAAAATTTTATAAAAGGCATGTAAAGGGGGGTATGTTTCTAATCTATAATAATAAAAGTGTAATATGCTAATTAGACCTGACATCCTTCCAGATGTCCTTCCAGACGACCTTCCAGACAAAGCCAGGCCTGCGAGGGAAGCCCTGGTCCCAGGTGCCTGCTGGCGGCCAAAAGGAAGCCTGGGTCCCGGTTGCCAGAGGGAAGCCGGTGCCTGCAGCTGGGGAAAGGAAAGCCTACTCTTGCAAGAATTTCGTGCATCGGGCCTCTAGCATAAAAATAAAAATAAACAGACTATGCAAAGGGTTCATACTCAATGACTCTAATAAGACTGAGGAGCTGATGTTTATATTTCTGTAAAGTCCCTTCTCTTGGAAGATGCCCTCCTGGCATATGAAAATCTGTTTAATCTTGAGCAACTTTCCTAACCTCTCTGAGCCTCAACATTTTCATGTACAAAAGAAATATAATAGTAGAACCTTCCTCATAGATAATTGTAAAAATTAACAGAGATGATGCATGTGAACAGGTCAGCACAATGCCTAGCACATAGAGAGAACTCGATCAATGTGAGCTAATGTTATTATTTCTATTTGAATTATTACTTGGCAATTGCAATAGACAAAGTGTGCAATATGGCTTAAGAGCCATACAAATCTGATGTCTGGAAATTATCCAAGGAAAGTAGTCAAAAATATTAACTCCTCCCTCTGCCTCTCGCCCTGTGATCAAGTCCTCTCAACTCCATGTTGTAAGGACCTCTCTCCTCCACTCTGTCCCTTCCTTGCTTGTTTTTTCCCTTTCTCACGGGATCCACCTCAGCCAACAGCAAGGGCCTCCTCTGAGTTTCCTGCTACTAATCCCCTTAATCTATTCTTCTTACAGAAGCTTCATAGTCCATCTTTGAAGTCTTAGCTTGTATTAAAATTTGATTCATACACATTTTTTTCATTCTACTATATAATATAACCACATTTGCTTTCATGAAATAAAATTATTTAGTCCAGCCAGTGCTGCTCAGTGGTTGAGCATTGACCTATGAACCAGGAAGTCATGGTTAGATTCCCCATCAGGGCACATGCCAGGGTTGTAGATTCTATCCCTGATAAGGGGTGCACAGGAGGCAGCCGATAAATGATTCTCTCCCATCATTGATGTTTTTATTTCTATCTCCCTTTACCTTCCTCTCTGAAATAAATAAAAAATATATTTAAAAAAAAAACACAGAAAATTATTTAAATGACTTACTATTGGTTAAATTGACACTCCTGAAAATTTCCAAAGCTTCTCCAGCTGCCTCGTTACTAGGGCTCAGCAAATGGTTGCAGACTTGAACCACAAATGTAAAAAAAAAAAATGGGTAAGCAAAAACACTAGGAATTAGTATGCAACTGTGACAATAATTGACAAATTAGAAAAGTGGGATTATGGCTATATATTTTACTCAATTTCCCAAGTATAAGGACAAATGTTTTCTCTGATTGTGATCACTGGAAATGTATTGTATATATATAGGAAGGGCGTGGAAGTATTGCCTAGATACTTGTGGCTTGTGAGTGCTGTTTGCAGAGCCCATGGCTATTCCTGGTCAATGTTTCCCCACCAGGAAAGAACAGGTGCCCAAAGTCTGACAGATCGTGCGCCACCCAAGTGTACAACATTAAAGAACAATGACTCCTGAAGTCAGGAGAAGAGACAACTGTGCCAGTCTCAGTGTGCAGCAACAGCCACAGCTACACCTCCAGCCTGAGCCAAAGGGAAGAAATGTGGGCTTCGGCTCCCCTGCTTTACCTGTCTCAGGACTGCTGCTCTCCTTGGTTTTCTCCTGTTATACGAAAGGAAGTCCACCACTACCTGCTTACGCAAAGCAGCGGCCTGGCTCCTCCATGATTCTCCAGCAGCTTTAACGCACAAAATGACATTCCCAGGGCTTGCTGCCAAGAAGCTGATTTGTCCTGTTTCCCTGCTTGCCCATAGTGAGGAAAGAAAGCATCAGGTTCATGGGGTCCAATGTTGCAAGCTGTGATTTATTTGTTCTTAACAACTATGGCTTCGGCTCCGTGATATCTGTGAGCCAAACATTCTCATCAAACATGTTTTTTATTCAACTGTGTGCCCTCAGGGTGCTGCAGGCTTGTTTGGCCGCCTGCTGAAGACTGACAGCTCACGCTGCACCCTCGACCCCCAGGAGGCCGCTGGTCAGCCATTCACAGCCTGCTCTGTGTCTGGCCTTTGTAGCTCCTCGTCACCAGGCAAAGGCATCTCACAAACATCTGCATCATCACCCTCCTTCTCAGGGCCCCACTACCTAAAGGAAGATGCTTTTCCTTTTCTTGAAAGCACTGTTTTCCTCTCTTACCTGTTTTGTCTCCTGTTTGCAGTTTAAGAGCCAGAAAGGCAGATGGATGTGAGAAGCCACCTAACACAGCAAGAAAACCCATCCTTAATGGAGCCTGTGGAGGGGCCAGACCCCATGAAGATGACTGTGAACATTTGGGCCTCGGCACAAGAGCCTGGCAACTGGAATGCTCAGTTCACACAGTGAAGCCCAGGCCCCAGCTATTAAAGTCAATGAAAATGAGAAGCCAAGAATCTTCCTGAATTCTGTTAGACCCTTTTCAGGATCCAGGGCCCTAAGTCTCTTCTTCAGGTTTCTACAATAAATAAATAAATAACAAGCCATCAAATCTAATAATAGACAAATATGCAAATTGACTGCACCTTCACTACGCCCAAGCCACGCCCACCAGCCAAGCCACGCCCACCAACCAATCGGGACGAATATGCAAATTATCCCAACAAAGATGGCGGCTAATTTGCATATCGCGACAGCGTAGAAAGAAGCCAAGAGCTGCAGAAGGGAGCAAAGCTGCAGAGAAGCAAGCAAGCCGGGGGGAGGAGAAGGGAGGAGCGGAGGCGGGGCCGGGGGAGAAGGAAGTTGAGCAGGCAGGGCGGGGGGGGGAGAAGGGGCGGGGCCGGGGGAGAAGGGAGGAGCGGAGGCGGGGCCAGGGGAGAAGGGAGGAGCGGAGGCGGGGCCAGGGGAGAAGGGAGGAGAGCGGGCTGGCGGAGAAGTTAGAAAAGCAGGGGGGCTGGCGGAGATCACGGGGTGGGGGACAAGGGAGGAGAGCAGGCAGGGTGGGGTAGAGTGCAGCAGGAAACCCCATTGCAGGATTTTTCCTGCAACGGGAACGCTAGTTAAAAACATAATAAAACAGAAAGATGATTTAGAGGGCAGGTGTTGAAGTTACATGGATAGACATAAATTTATATCCCAAGTCTTGCATTAACTAGCTGAGGAGTCCTGAACAACTAACCTCATCTCTCTGAGCTTTAGTTTTCTCATCTGAAAAAAAAAAAATGAGGCTAATTGTGCAAATTTCACAGTGATAGTAAGGATTAAATGAGAGTTCATGCAAACTTATAGCCTAATACCTGATACTTAATATGTGCTTAATGAATATTAAGTGTCATTAGTATTTGTGCCATTGTTTCAAAATTATTAGTCAAGAAATGCACAAGGATGGGACATATTTCAGATCATTTTTTGCCTCCCAGCTTTTGGCTTATGTAATTACTTGCATAAAAAGAGCCCTTATCCCTTCCCCATCTTCCCTCCCCCACTCCCAACCCCTGTGTCTATTCTCATCCCTGAATCCTGCAACTCCCTATACTGATCCTTTGGACATGTGTGCCTTTGTCCTTTGCTCTTCCCTAGACAGTTCCTCAAGGGCATGGACTGTCCTTTCCTTAGCTCAGTAGCCTTTCAAGTGTCTGAGATGTTGCTTCCCACATACTAGGTCTTCAACACTGCTTGTTGAGTGGAATTCTTACTTTAACTCTGGAAACATAAAAAAATGAATTATTGATTTCATGGGCTGAGATCTTTGAACATTTTCAAAGTCTCAGAATCACTATCCAGTCAGAAAAGTTCAAAGAATGAATTCATTGACTGGCTTATTCTGCTCTCAAAGTCATTTACACTTCAGTCAGGAGAGGCCAGGGAAATGCTGATCACTGGGGAGCTTTTGTCTCTTCACAGACTGTCTATTACTGGGGGAGAGAAATCCCCTGGTCTGTACTTTAGAATATATGAACACCATGAGCAAAAAAACTGCCCTTTCTATGGCCCATAGTGCCCTCGATTCTTGCTCTGTACAGCAAGGGACTATGTGTCATTGCTGGTCTGTACCACCTGGCCTGGTGTGGGGAAGCTTAGGGACCCATTCTAGGGCCTCACTCTCCTTTCTGCACTAAGAGGTTTGGGATACTTGTCGACCCAGGGGCCAAAACCTACAAAGCTTAAGTTGACATCTCCTGGGAGGTTTCACTCACTATGTTCACTGCCTCCTTCCAGATTCTCTTTCCTAATGTAACTAGTTATAATTTACTGTTAGGTTTTTAGGGTGGATTTGGTGCTACCTGGATGTTAAGTATTGTCATTAATATCAATTAATTATGGTGCAAAGTCCTAATACCTGCACACACACACACACACACACACACACACACACACACACACAAATAAGAAAATTCTGAATGCAATACATTAATTGAGAAAGCCACATTATATACAGATTTTTTGAAAGAACCTTTTATTGCACTGACTTAAAATTTTATAGCCTTTTCTGGGCTTCCACATAAAATCCCCATGGTAAGGCTATTGTGCCAAACCAGCCAGAAGATAGGGAGATAAAGAGAGTCGCAGATCAGAGCCCATGAGGTAGAAATGGAAAACTCCAGAGTGCTCTGATGGCATTGGTGACAGACAGCCCATTGTAGACAGAGAAGTTATCAGTCATCTGTTGCTAACAATAAAATGGCAATAAATACATATTTATCAACAATTGAATCTAAAAATAAATGAACAAGGAATCTAAGGAATAAAATAAACTGATGAATAAAATAGAACCAGAGGCATGGAAACATGGAACAGACTGATGAACCTCAGAGGAAAGTGGGGAGGGGAGCTGAGGGGAGTTAACCAAAGATCTTATATGCATATATACCAGGTGTACCAGTTAATAATGTGGATTTTTTAATCAAAGAAAACATGATAATTTCAAGAGAAACATCAAAAGTGCTTTATTCAAAGTAATGTCCATCGCTAGCTACACATTTTCCCATCTTTCAGGTAATTTGTGGATACCGTCCCAATAGAACTTTTCTTGTTTTGAGGCAAACCATTCAGAGACCCAATTTTCCACTTCTTCGTATGTTTTGAAGTGCTGCTCAGAAGTGCATGTGCCATCAATCAGAACAAGTGGTAATCAGAAGGAGCAAGGTCTGGTGAATACAGCAAGTGGGTTAATACTTCCCAGGCAAGATCTTTTAAGTGACTTTAACTGGTTTTGAAGTGTATGATGGTGCGCCATCATGAAGCAAAATTACTTTGCCGGGTCTCTGGCCAATTCTGGTCGTTTTATGATCAAAGCATGGTTCAAATTGATTATTTGTTGTCAATAGTGATCAGTATTAATGGTTTCACCTGGTTTTAGAAGCTCATACTACACCACACCTTCCTGATCCCACCAAACGCAGAGCATTGTCTTCTTTCCAAAGTGATTTGGCCTTGCAGTCGATGTTGGTGATTGACCTGGATCAACCCATGATTTTGTGCATTTGGGATGCTCAAAATAAGTTCACTTTTCATTGCCAGTCACAATTCGATGCAAAAAAAGACTTTCTTTTGTGCCATTGAAGCAACATTTTACTGATGACTTTCCGGTTTTCCATTTGTCTTTTGTTCAGTCGATGTGGCACCCATTTTCCTTCCTTTAAAATCTTTCCCATTGCTTGTAAACGACCAGAAAATGTTTGCTGAGCAATGTTTAATCTTTCTGCAAGTTGTTTTTGAGTTTGACACACATCTTCATCCAATAATGCTTGTAACTTTTTCAGTTGACCTGGACGTTGTCTTTCACATCAAAATCATCACTTTTAAAGTGTTTAAATCAGTGTTCACAAGTATCTTGAGATGGATCATGTTCATCATAAGCTTCCCGAAGTATACGATAACTTTCAGCAGCACTTTTCTTCAAAATAAAGTAATGAATTAAAACTTCCCACAAATGCTCTTTTTTTGGCATGAAATTTGACATTTTTAAGCGTAAAAATATCTATGATGTTAACACCTTCAGCAAATTTGACATATGAAGTTTTGAAACTTGTTGTCAATACAACCAAATAGCATACATATCAAATTGCATATATACCAACATATGTGTAACTCCATCTATTGAAAAAAATCTGCATTATTAACGTCCACCTGGTACTTTACCTGTGGACACAGACAATAGATGGTGAAGGCCTGGGGTGGGGCTGGAACTGGGTGGAGGGAGGGAATGGGGGGATCAAAGGGGGACATATGTAATACTCTCAACAATTTTTTGTAAAACCATCAAGTGACACCTCCAAAATGAATTCTTGCAGAACTTATAAGCAAACTAGAAGCTAGTCTCAGAGCTTCTCAAGAAGTAAGTGCAAAGCCAAGAGCTGGGGACTTAAACAGCTGTGGATCAGACCTTGGTGCTGGAAATGAACAATCTGCCCCTCAAGCTCTACACTGGGAGGGACCCAAGTTCCCAGAAAGGGCAGTACTGCCCAGCCAAACAGCCCAGGAAGTTTGCTCTCAATTATCCACCCCATATGTAATTTCAGGAAAACTTATTATGTAAATTGCAGATTTTTTGACACTTAACTCAGGAAAAATGAGTTGTCCAACAGTGATTTAATGCCCAAATAAACCTGTCATCTTTATCCTTGGCCTTTTCTTCCCCTTCTTACCAAAGAAAAAGGATACAGACATTTTTCGAAGAGAAAATAAACTCCCAAAGACGAAAGATTTAAGTTTTTAAGTTTCCTTAATGCTGAAACTAAGAAGAGGTTCTCAAGTTGGCAAAACACTTCCCTCCCACATGCCTATTAAATCACCACCAGATCCAAAGGCTCTGACTCAGAGAATGTGTAAGCCCAAGACTTGTCCCATAAACACAGTGTTTCCAAGACCCATGTTCTAGATTCCTTGCAGTGCAGTGCAACTCAGGGTCGGGGCAAATAAGGTAAGGAGACCATTCCAGTTCAAATTCTGAAGCTGTTTTGTTTTGTTTTTGTTTTTGTTTTTGTTTTGAAGTTTAAGTAGAAGCCAAAAGGACTGTTCTTACTATTGTCTCAAACTAAACTGCTGACAACTAAGAAGTATGAACACTTGGCAGAATTTCAACCTCCAATAAGCAAACTATATGATATAGTTTTGTGTTGCTTTTATATAGCTTTTCTTTTTCTACCTTGTGATATTCCAGAAACATATGGGCACTTTGTCCATGCCCCCTTCCAGGACTTCAGGAGCCACCCTGGTGGCCCTCATGGAAGCCTGTTGAGGCTGGGATATCCCAAGGGAAACAGAGGCTCTCAACATAGGGGAGCACTGACAGGCCATGGAGCTTGCCCAGGAACAGGTGTCCTCCTTCCTCTGGAATAAGTCCACTGCTAAGCTGCCCGCTACGGGAATTGTGATTGGAACAAATTATCAAGACTGTCATGAGAGTCAAGGATGACTCTGTGAATGAAAGGCACTAAATAGATTTGAGAAGGGTTATCTCCCTTCTTCTCTTTAATCCCAACTTTTCTCCCAATGTCTAGGTTTGACATTGCTTGCTTCCACATGTGTTTACTAATTCACTCAACATCACATCCTCCTCCCACAATTCCCTGGTCTGTTTTCCTCATGACCCAGAGCTTTTCCATCCCTCTTCTTCTACCAAAACCCCCTACTATGTGTACCATTTCCTTTTGGCTCTGTTATCACTCAAAGGAAGCCAAGTTATCTAATAAAATAACTTCTGCTAATGTGCTAAGTCTCCCAGGGAACATATGTATTTATCAGTTTCTGGAGAAGATGTGTTAACCCAAGAAGTGATTTTAAGTGTGAAAGATCAGGGTTTGGTATTTTGAGAGGACATGAATTATTTAGCGGTAAAGAAGGAGTTAATCAGCTTAAATGACAGGGAAAGGTAGGGGAAGAGTTGGCCTCAAGCACAGGTGGAGAGAAACTCTGCCAGGACCTCACTGACACTCATCACAGCTTTTGCCTATGCATGGGCCTAGTTTTTATCAGCTTCTCTACTTGGCAGGGACCATGCCCCTGGTAGGTCTAGGGCCATGTGTCCTTATAGCTCCTATTAAGGGAAATAGCTTATTTCTTAGAGTTTCAGGGAAAAACTCTAATTGGCTCAGTTTAAATCACATGCTCATCCGGGGGCCAATTACTGTGGCCAGGAGATTTGGCCAGTGTTCTCATTTTCTAGTGCCATACCAAATAGCTTTAAACAGCACACAAATATTATCTTACTAGAGGCCCAATGCATGAAATTCGTACATGGGGGGGGGGGGTTGTCCCTCAGCCCAGCCTGCATCCTCTCCAATCTGGGACCCCTCGAAGGATGTCCGACTGCCCATTTAGGCCTGATCCCACCGGGCAATCAGACATCCCTCTCACAATCCAGGACTGCTGGCTCCCAACCGCTCGCCTGCCTACCTGCCTGATAGCCCGTAACCGTTTCTGCCTGCTAGCTGGATCACCCCCTAACCATGCCCCTGCCAGCTTGATCAACACCTAACTGCTCCCCTGCTGGCACAATTGCCTCTAACTGCCCTCCCTTGCCAGCCTGGTCGCCCCTAACTGCCCTCCCCTGCAGGCCTGATTGCCCCCAACTGCCTTCTCTTTCAGGCCTAGTCCCTCCCAACTGCCCTCCCTTGCTGGCCATCTTGTGGTGGCCATCTTGTATCCACATGGGGGTGGCCATCTTTGACCACATGGGGGCAGTCATCTTGTGTATTGGAGTGATGGTCAATTTGCATATCACCTCTTTATTAGATAGAATAGTTCTAGAGGTCTCACTAGACAAAAGTTGAGGTGTTCGAAGTATATATTCCCTTCTGTAGGTTCTAGGGAGGAATCCATTTCCTTGCTCATTCAGTTTATTAACAGAATTTATTTTTTATGCTCATAAGACTGAGGTCCCTGGTTCCTATTTCCTTCCTCATATTCAGGCAATCCCCAGCTTCTAGAGGCCACCCACATTCCTTGGCTCATAGCCCTTCTTCCATCTCCAAATCCAGCAATGGTGGGTCAAGTCCTCATATTTCAGATCTCTCCTGTTTCTTTTTGTTGTCACATTCTCCAATCTGTCTTCTTTCCTTTTCTACTTTTAAGGCTCCATGTGATTTTACAGGCCCACTTAGATAATCCAGGATAATCTCCCCATCCTAAAATCCACAACCCTCTTTCTATCTACAGTGTCCTTTTGCCATGTAATGGCAATGTATAGTAAATAGCATACTCATATATAAATGGCAACAAATATGTAAAACATATCCACTGGTTCTAAGGATAGAGCATCAACATGTTTAGGGCAGGAGAGTGGGGGAGGGCATTATTATATTATCACAACCAAATTTTGATTGTATATTCACATGTGTAGCCAGGGCATGGGCTGGTATGATTGACAGCTCCAAAAAAAATCATGTGGAAGGGGAAGGAAGAATAAATTCCCTAGTGAAGGACAGAATGCTGTTAGCAGGGAATCAAAGAGAAAAATAAGGCAGAATGGGCCTTATTAAGCATTTAAGTTACTACTCAGAGGTGTTGGTAGGCTTTTTCAGTAGAGATTTTAATATTACTGATGGCAAGTGTCTAAAACATTTTTTTAATGATTAAATGAGAGGGGAGGCAGATCAGAGGCAGAGAATTAAACTTTTCCAAGTTTATATATCCACAGTGCTAGAACTTTTGGGGGGCTTAACTATGAGAAAAAACAGAGGAAACAGAAATTACTCATAGGAATTTAGCCCAAATATCATGCTCACATAGAGCAACATAGGACAGCCAAGAAAGAGAGGGGACTAGAAGACTCATGTCCTCGAGTACACCAAGGGGTGGACCAGAGGAGGTTTAGCTAGCAAGGCTAAAGATAGCAACCATGTACAAGATTCCAGAGTGTTAGTTGGAACATATTGGTTATGATTCAAACTCGTGTACCCATCCGCACAATCTTAGGTAGGTTTGACCTTGGGCCAGGTTCATCTCCAGTGAAAGAAGAGAGTAAGAGTATCAAGGATGTCAATGAAGTGACTGCACAAGCTCCCATCCCATACTTATACCTGACATCCAGAACCAACTGTGGCAGGATAGTGAGAAGCTAGAAAAAAATCTTGGGCAAGTGGAATGGGGAAACTGAGACAATAAAATTAAACAAGGCCAAACAGTGTAGGCTTGCAGCCAGCCTGTGAATTGCAAGACCTTATCTTCCCCAACCAAGGACACTTGAGAGCAAATGGTTTATACCTTTCCTCCCTAACTAGAGAATATGTAACTTAAGTCACCCTGGCCTAAGAAAATAGAGAGCAAAGACCCAATAAGTGCCAGCTGAGCCAGCTAAACTGAAGGACAGATGAAGTGTGGGGACAAATAACAAGGACCCCAAAAGCATTTGGATGGTATCAGTTGAGGAGGGAAGGGGGGAAAGGGGAAGCTTATGCTACCTACTGAACAAAAAAGTCAGCAGTCTTGGAAATTGCCAAGATAAAATCTCCATATGTTCTCCCAAATTCTGGGAAAAGCCACAACAAGGTAAAAGGGGGGCTTTGAAATCTAGTCTATTCTGCAAGGAAATCTTGAAATCAATAGGGGGGGAAAAGTATAATATCCTTGAATCCCCATCAGGCACTGTGCTCAGATGAGCTGACTTACCTGCTTGTGCTTCATGCCAAGTGCATTCTTAATAAATTAATTTGCTTTGCTTCTGTAATAAATTTGCTTGCTTTGTTTCAACACTGCTTCCTGTCATTCATCTGAATTCCTTCTCCAGAGCATGACAAAAGCCAAGGAGGGGAGACTACAGCAGCTCTCCAGTAATACAACCACAATACTATCCCACAGAGCCCTGGTCATTTTTAACAGTAGCTATTTATTGATCCAAGTTGCAGCATATATTAAAACCCCTTGGAAAATTGGACAGGTACATGCAAAAAAAATGAAACTAGACCACCAATTTATACAACACACAAGAATAAACTCAATAGGGATAAAAGACTTAAATGTAATTCATAAAACCATAAAAATCTTAGAAGAAGCCATGGGCAGCAAAATCTCAGACATCTCTCAATATGTTTACCAATACATCTCTTAGGACAAAGAAAACTAAGGAGAAAACAAATGGGACTACATCAAAATAGAAAGCTTCTGCTCAGCAAAAGAAACCATCAACTAAATGAAAAGAGAGCCCACTGCATAGTACAACATTTTTGGAAATAATACATCCAATAAGGGGTTATGCTGAGAACCAATTCCAGCATGTAATAATTACAAGAGTTTCACCAAAAGGTTGGTGAAGCTAGGGTGGCTCAACAAGGGTGAGCCACATATGTAGTTTACCTGTTGGAAACGGCTAAACGGCACTTCTCCCAAACCTGAATAGGATTGTTAGCTACCAGACAGCTCAGGGCATTTTATTGCCTCCTGTTGGCCAAACACCTGAACAGCTGTAAGCTATTCCCCAAACTGACAATGCTTCTGTACCCTTTGAAACCCTACCCTTTGAAGTGTATTATCTCCACCTTGCCTTAGGACAAATTGTGTTAAATAAATAGCATGGGGTCCTTAGACGAGGTGAGTCTTCAATTCCTTTTAGCTGAAGATCCTCTGACCCCCAGTGCCTTTCAAAATTATCTTTCGTCCTTGGACTCCTTCTTGAATTTATGTGCAGCCCCTTTCTCCAGAATGCTGAACCCTTTGTAAGGCTGGAAAAAGAACCCTAGCAGGGTTAATTTCCAAAATATATAAGGAACTCATATAACTTAACAAAAGGAAGACAAACAATCCAATTAAAAATTTGAGCAAAGGACCTACATAGACATTTCTCTAAAGTGGATATACAGATGGCTAAGAGACATATGAAAAAATGCTCAACGTCACTGACTATCAGAGAGATGCAAATTAAAACAACAGTGAAATATCACCTCACATGTGTCAGAATGACAACCATCAACAAATCAACTGGTGAGAATGTGGAGAAAAGAGAACCCTATAACACTGCTGGTCAGAATGCAGACTGGTGCAGCCATTGTGGAAAACAGTATGGAGTTTCCTCAAAAAATTAAAAATGGAACTGCCATTTGACCCAGTGATCTACTTCTAGGAATACATCCTAAGAAACCAGAAACACCAACCAGAAAGGATATATGCACCCCTATGTTCATAGCAGTGCTATTTACAATACTAAGATTTGGAAACAACTGAAGTGCCCATTAGTAGATTAGTGGATAAAAAAGCTGTGGTACATCTACACAATGGAATACTATCCTATATAATCAAGATGTAATATGCAAATTGACCCTCACACTCTCGCACAAGATGGCTGCCCCCATGTGGTCAAAGATGGCCACCACAAGATGGCTGGCAGGGGAGGGTAGTTGTGGGAAATCAGGCCAACAGGGGAGGGCAGTTAGGGGAGACCAAGCCAGCAGGGGAAGGCAGTTGGGGGCAACCGGGCCTGCAGAGGAGAGGTTAGGTGTCAATCAGGCTGGCAGGGGAGCGGTTAGGGAGTGATCAGGCTGGCAGGCAGAAGCGGTTAGGAGCAATCAGGCAAGCAGGCAGGTGAGCAGTTAGGAGCCAGCAGTCCTGGATTGTTAGAGGGGTGTCTGACTGCAGGTTTAGGTCTGATCCCTATGGACCTAATGGGATCGGACCTAAACCGGCAGTCAGACATACCCTGAGGGGTCCCAGGTTGGAGAGGGTACAGGTTGGCCTGAGAAACGCCCCCCCCCCATCCATGCACAAATTTTGTGCACCGGGCCTCTAGTCTCTATTATAAAAACCTCGTGGACCAAATGCCAAAAGGCACCTGCTGAAAGTCATATGATTTCTTCATGGGAACAAGTAAGTGTTGCTCTGTTCAATTCTCATCTTCCAATGAAAGTAAGTTTAAGTGCTCCTGAGAAGGAAAGGTTAGGGCAGGAAACTATTCTTATCTTCATCCACAACTGTCTTCAAGGTGGGTCCTGTGGCATACCAGGTCTGGGTCTCGTGCAATTTCGTGCAGTGGGCACTCTAGTGGGGATATAAAACAGGTGGTTGAATGGTTCAGGGATCCTTTCAGTCCTGCTGCTGCCCAGAACTGTGTTTCTATTAGTTCTCTTTTAAAACAAGTTGGACTTGCCTGCTTCTTCTTTGGCCTCTGAACAACTTCAAATTTGGGGGCCGCTTAGCATACATGGCCTTTTCAAGAAACATCTACACTTCCCATTTAAAAACTCCTAAGGCTGGATGACAACAAAACTACCTGGTGGGAAAGGCATTTAGAACTGGAACAACCCTCAAGACTCAACCCCAGAGCTGCTCACCAGAAGTCATGAAATGTCACCTGGTGCTTCACAAAAGCTTAACTATTATCCTTGACGTATAGACAATTGCCTTGATATGACATGGATAAGCAATCGGGTTTGGGGCAGTAAGAAGTGATGTAGATAAATTGGGAAATGTTGCATGTCAGTTCACTGTAAACTCTGCAATAGAGATTAGGAAACAGGAAATTTATTGGAGGGTGGTCTTTGGGTTAATACCTGTGGAGGAAGGGAAGGAAGCAGGATTGGCTGGAGGGTGAAACTGGACTGTGGACTTGGTGAAGAACTTAGCATGGGGAGCTCTGAAGCTGGGCTGACCTTTCTTTCAGAAATATCCCCAGTTGGGACAAAGAGGTCAGATCTTTATCTGCCTGCATTGACCAGTCATTTGATGGAGGTGGACCTCAAGAAGTAGGCAGTTTTTGAAAACAGAGTCTGTCTTCATAGAGGGCAGTTCCCAGAGTAAGCTGATGATAGAGGGATGTCAGCCAGCATCACACCCAGAAGCTGAAGGAATAGTTCCTCAATCCTGCAGGAAGAGCTGGGTGGAGCCACATACATAGGAAAAGAAACAAATGAGCCCTCCTACCTGGATTATCTCTTAAAGTGACAAGCAGTGCCCACTGATACTCCTTTTTACAGTTTGTTGCCACTGCAAAGGCTATACTCTGAGTCTTGTACAATCTGTAGCTTCTTCAGATGTTGACCCATGGCCAATTTTCTGGTGGTACTCGGCAAAAGAAACTACCAACAGTGGGAAACATAGCTGATTAGAGCAGGTTCATTCTGGTTGATAACTGTCATGGGTTATATTATATTAATTTTATAGCAAAAATGTAGGTGGAAAAATCCATATAATGTCTGTTATGAAAAGATAGTATATTGGTTTATAGGGCTGCCATAAAAAAACACCCCAGATTGGGTGACATACACAACAGAAATTTACTTTCTCACAGTTCTGGATGTTGGTAGTCCAAGACTAAGGTGTTGGCAGGTTTGATTTCTCCTGAGGTCTCTCTCCTTGACTTATAGATGGCCTCCTCCTCAGTGTCCTCACATGACTTTTCTCTGTGCACACGCATTCCTGGTGTCTCTTCTTCTTCTTATAAGGACACCACACCAGTCCTATTAGATTAAGATCCTAGACTTATGACCTCATCTAATCTCAATTACTTCTTTAAAGGCCTCATCTACAAATACAGCCACATTGGAGGGTGAGGGGTGAGTTTGGGGTAAAACACAATTCAGTCCATGAAGACAGTGTAGAAAAATCCTTGTAATACACATATTAGTCTATAGATGAATGAATGGTAGATTGTAAATTTTATAAATGGAGGCCATTCAAAAATATATTTAAATTTTTTTTTGTAATTGTAATGAGTAAGGCACTCTCCTTGGGTGTAAAATTTAAGGGGGTAAGAGACCAAATTCAGCAATCAAGATAAATGCTATTTTTAGCTGTGTGTTTTAAAGATCAAAATGAATGTAAAAAATGCACGATAAGCAAAATATCAAACATTTAATAAAGATAGATCAGACTTGAATTTATACAACTCTTCCTCATTTGCCTCATTCTAAACCCTGCCCTGGCTCTCCTAGTCTATCTTAAACAATATAAAGTTGTTCCCTTAGTAAAACAAACTCTCAAAGGTCATCTTGCATTGCTTCCATGGTCTGTTGCCTGAGGACATAAGCCCATGTCAGCATCTTTGGCTCTACACTTGAGGGAAATGCTTTGATACCACCTCCAGCCCTAATGGTGGGAAAAGGCAGCGGAAACCGGCAAAAAAAAACCTCAGGGAGAGAGAGGAGGAGACAAGGGAATTGGTAGATCCAAAGACCTAAGCACAGAATTTGAAACTTGATCTGAAGAGCAGAGTGAGTTGGTACTTAATTAGGACTCCAAAAGCAGGAACATGCACAGTGCAGAACTTTAAATCTCATATTGGGCTCATAATATCTGAAGTTCTCTAGATATTTGGGATTTACTGAACTCCCATGTTGCAGACAATATGATTGTCAAATCTATCTTAGGGAAAAGTAGTAATAGAAGAAAAGAGAAAAACATAAGGAAAAACTAGTACAGGTGCAATAGAGGTGTGACCGAAGGTATCTTCTACCACTAACAACAATAACTTGGAAATTATGTAAATCACATGTTCTTTGGCCTTAAACTATTAAATTAGTACACAATAGGTCAATATCAATGATATTCAAAGTCAATTGTTCAGTGAAAAAGTGTATCTCAGGAAAGCAAGATTTGATTGCAACTCTAAGATATATATATATATATATATTTTAAGTTTATGAAAGACAAAGATAAAACTCTACTGACCCTCTGAGATATTTTTGGGCAAGGCCTGACATTTGGACTTCTGTGCTCTTCTCTAATTATCCAATTTTAGGAAAATCCTGATTAAATCAGTTTAACCAGAATTCCCCACCCTCAATATCTGATCACCCTCAATATCTGATCAGGTTCCCCATCATCCACCATCTCCCAGGTCATGTCTGATCACCCTGGACTGCCTTCAGCAAGCATTCTGTTAGGTCAGTTTAGCCAGAATCTTCCTTTACCGCCAATGTTTCCTTAGTAATTTTCCATCCACCAACACCAACGCTGCTCCTTGGCTGTAAGTTCCCATTCACCCAAGCTGTGTTTGGAGTTGAGTTTACTCTCTCTTGCCCGATGAAAGACCCTATTGCTGTGGTCCCTGAACCATTCTGATGACCCCCTTTTGAATAAGGTTTTCTTACAATCTCTAACAAGTATCATGGAATAGTGTTTTCTTTAATATAAATCTAGGCTGGTCTCCATGAAAAAGAGAGTTTTGTTAGAGGGCATTGAGGAAGGGAATGTTGGTTCTTTACATCCCATCACACAGTAAGCAGATATGAAGCACTCGTAGGCAAAAAAGACAAGTGTGAGCAAATAAAAAAATCTTTGTTTAGCCCTAGCCAGTTTGGCTCAGTGGATAGAGTGTTTGGCCTGTGGACCAAAGGGTCCCAGGTTCAATTCTGGTCAAGGGCACATGCCTGGGTTGCAGTCTCGGTCCAACGTACAGGAGGTAACCAATTATTGATTCCCTTTCATCATTGATGTTTCTATCTCTCTCCCTTCCTCTCTGAAATTTAAAAAAAAAAAATCTTTGTTTAGGTGATGGGATAATGAGTAAATTATACCTTGAATTTTTATTTTTATAGTAATGTTATTTAAAAAAACACACACACAATGCCAATATATAAATACAAGAGGCCTGGTGCACAAAATTTGTGCAGGGGTGCGGTCCCTAGACCTGGCCAGCGATCGAAGCATGGGCATCTGGTGTGGAAGGGCAGATCCCAGCTGACCTCTGGGCTCTTGGCAGCACCTGGGGCCCCGGGCCCCCACACACTCCTCTCCACCTGAGTCACAGTGCCTGTGTCCCCACGCAGAGATGCGGTGAGTGCAGCTGGAAACTGCAGGCCAGGGCACAGCATGGGCCTCTGAGCTGCCCAGCAGCACTGCATGGAAGCTGGGTGGGCAGCGCACTCTCCCAGCCGGCCTCACAGACCGGCTCCTGTGCGAACCCAAGAGGAGCACGACCAGTCCCTGCGGTCCCAGTGGCTGCAGCCCAGCTCACTGGGAAGAGGCCATGTGGGTGCAGGGCGGGCTCCTCGCGGGCGCCTGGCACCTGAGTGCGGGGGGGGGGGGGGGGGGGGGAAGGGCTTCCCCAGTGCATGAGCCCTGGCGTCCAGGGGGAGGGTAGCAGGGGGAGAGAGTGTGAGCTTGGCAGACAGCCTGCATTCTCACCGCACCTCTGTCCCCATCATCACCCCCACCCCCAGGTAGCCAACACCCACCAAGTTCCGTGCCACCCCCTGGTGGTCAGCGCACATCATAGCGAACAGTCGAACTCCCAGTCTCCCAGAGAACTAGTGGTCCAATGACCACCGGAGGGCACAATTTGCATATTAGGCTTTTATTATATAGGATAAGAAGGCTTGGCTAGTGATAGAAGCACAAGAAAAGGAGACCCCACTAAAGCACAGGTCCTGCCAGTGGGAAATAGTCTGTTTGGGTCACTATTGCTGCATAATAAACTAACCTAAAACTTAATAGCTTAAAACAACAACCATTGTACCATGCTCATGGATTCTGTGGGTCAGGAATTTGAACTGGGCACAGAAGAAACAGCTTGTCTCTGGTCCAGTGTGTCTGGGACCTCAGCTGGAAAGATCTGAAGGTTGAGCTGACTCAGCTGCTGGGAACTGGAATTATCTGGCGATTCCTCCTCATGTTAACTTGCTTAGGAGGCAGGAGAGGTCCTAGCAGCCCAGGCAGTTACCATTTCTTACTGGACTTGAAGAAATCAGCTCTGTCATTTTAAGCATCATTCCCTTCAGGTGATTGCCAGAATGAGTCACTGTGGCCTCTCTTCCCCACTGAGAGTCCCATCCACCTGGGGACACAAGACTCAGGTCAGCCCTGGCCCCGAGTCAATTTGCCACCATCAAATGCTTCCCTTTGGGGCTGACTGGGGACAACAGCTGACCTGCCTTAACCATAACCTTCAACAGCCCTGAACACCATGTTAGTGATTTTTCTCCCTTTAAAAAAAAAATAAGGAGAAGAAGCAAAAGTCTAAATGGGGGAGAGGAAGTCTTGAAACAGAACTGAAAACTAAAGAGAAAGGAGGGAAGGAGGCCTTGATGGAGTAAAAAATAAACGACATCAAAGACCTAAGAAGACAACCAAAGACCAAATTATTGTGGTGATGGGATAGTCATGAGGTTTGTTTTTCAGAAGCGGAGCCACTTTTCCCCGGTGTCTAAGTCCTGATAGGTGGTAATTAGCTGGGTTGGAGGCACGGTCACTCCTCCAGGTTGCTAAACTTTTTGCCTCCATGTCACCTTCCTGAGTTCACACCAATTGCCCAGCGAGAAGTGAGCCTCAAGCAGTGAGCACATTGCCCATGTTGTCAAACAAACTGCAGGGTGAAGTCTCTGCAGAGTCTAGGGGCCTCAGGATGGTAGGTTTACAACACAGAGACCTTAGCCTTCCTACACAAAGGGGTTATTTATTTAACAAACACTTATACATGGCTTACTATGTGCGTGCCTCGCAGTTTCCTGAGTCCTTTGCAAATATCAGCTCAGTTAATCCTTGTGACCTCATGACCAGGCTGTGAGGGAGGTACTGTTATTAGCTGGATCTTACAGATGAGGAAACTGAGATAGGTTAGATACATCACTGCCCAAACGAACCCAGCCAGTAAGTGGTAAGGCCAAGATTCAAACCCTAGCCAGCCAGCTCCCAATTCCCTGCGGGCAGCCACGGGGCTATGCTGTGAGGCTGGCTGGCTGAGCTGGGGAAGAGCAGGGCAAAGGAGGAAGGACAGAGGAAGGCACCCGGCACACAGGCAGCGTGCCTTAGTCACCTGCAGGCCGGCCGGAGCTGTTCTCTCCCTCCTTGAAGCCTACAGTTCTGTCCCTGCTCAACCAGCTGCCCTTCCATGTGCCTGCATATAAACTGTGGGGCAGAGGGCCAGGGTCACTGTGGCAATTTGCAAACCTTGTCGTGGGACTGAGAATACTTTCTATTGGGTCTTAAGCTTCAGTGTTCATAGAAGACCATGACCTCTGGCTGAGTGGGTGAGGGTGAGATGGGGGATGGGTGTGGGTAGGGCTTCTAGATAAAATACAGAATGCCCACTTAAATTTGAATTTCAGAATAACTACAAATAATTTTAATACAAGTTTGGACCCAAGCAATGTTTGAGACATACCCATACTAAAAAAAAAAAAAAAAAAAAAGTATCGAGTTTAAATTCTAATTTAACTGGGTATTCTGTATATTTTGTTTTCTAATTCTGGCAACGTTAAATTTTGGCTTTTGCAAATCTCTAAAATGCTGAGTGGGAACACTGCTGGGAGGGCAGGTGGGCTTCTCACTTGAAGCCAGGCGGTGGTGAGCCCTCTGGGGAAACAGG
This sequence comes from Cnephaeus nilssonii, assembly GCF_951640355.1. Taxonomy (NCBI): domain Eukaryota; kingdom Metazoa; phylum Chordata; class Mammalia; order Chiroptera; family Vespertilionidae; genus Cnephaeus; species Cnephaeus nilssonii. Next base: position 92,004,907 of record NC_137079.1, on the reverse strand, counting down.
AAAGCTGACTCCCATGCTAAAAAGAGGTAGTATCCTATGGCTATGACAGAGAACAGGAGAAAAATAAAAATAACCTCCCATATCCCATTGTGCTGTCCCCCAGGCTTGTATAACACATTTTGCATGAAGTCCTCTTGCCCCAAAACTTTTTAATTTGAAAAATTTAAACCCACAGAAAAGCTGCAATAATACAATGAATACTCATTTTGCTACATCTGCTTTCTGTTTCTCTCTCTCTGTGTGTGTACACATGTGTGCACATAAGCACACGTAGTGTATTCATGTGTTTGATGAACCATTTGAGTGTTTGTGGCAGATATTGTAACACTTCATTCTTAAATACCTCAGCATAAGTCTCCAAGGAACAACACCATAGCCACAATACCATGCATGACTACACTCGGGAAATGTAACATTAATACCATACTATTAGCTCAGTCAAGATAAGAAACATCCAAACCTAGAGAATTTTTATAAGAGTTTATTTGAGCCAAACTGATTGAGATACTGGGAATCAAGATCCCAAATATTCTGAAGAATTACAGTTTTGCAGTTTATTTTATAGATGAGGAATTAAGGAGGGAAGGTGGGGAAGATTACATAAAGGTAGGAGAGAACAAGGTAGGGAAACCTCTATGATTGGACTTCAGAGTAGTTAACAAGATGATGTGCTTCCCTTGAGATTGGTTACACCTCTGAGGGGTCTGAAAAAAAAGGCTACTCTGGCATTTCAAAGGTGTGTCAACCTAGATGCACAAAAACAATGGACAGGGCTTGCTTAAAGCAAAGATTAAACATTTACTAAAGAAGTTATAGGCCTATGGCTTGACTACTCATTATGACCTGCCCAGTTAGGAATTATGATCAGGTCAGGTCATCCTGTGAGGTTACTTTCAGTCACTTGAAATTGTCAGATTTATTACAGAATCCCACTTTTATTCACAGCTAATAAAAAGTCCACATTCAAATTCCTTTAATTGTTCCAATAATGTACACATAAAATTATCCCAATATATACTATATGCACACACCAATATATATACATATGTACACATTATTGGGACAATTGGAGGTATTTGAATGTAGACTTAATAGTATATGTACATATACCTAAACATTATTATTATTAACATAATATTAATATAAGTATTTTTAAATGTTTAATGCAAAATTCAATCAAAAGTCCCAAATACATTTAATTATCATGTTTGTTGAGCCTCCTTTAATCCAGAGTGCGTACTGCATGCTAGACAACCCTTATCTAATTTCATCCCTATAAGATAAAGGCTATCTCCTTTTACAAATAATGAAACTGAAGCTCATTAAAAGTTAATAACTTACCCAAGGTCACATGGCTAGTACATGGTGTGGTCAGTATTTGAACCTGAACCCTGACCCCAAAATCCACCCCGCCCCTTCACACTGCGCTGAACTCTGTCTTCAAGAAATTATACAGAAAGAATAACACTGTGGTTGGAACTGGGAACTATTCCAGGAGATGAGAAAAAGTTCCCTAGAAATATATGGGATTTTAATAAAGAAGCTGCTCAGGTTAGTAAGGCAGGCGGTGCAGTATCATGATTAGAAGTAAAGTCTTGAAGTCTCATAGACTTGGGTTCAAATTTGAATCCCTCTGTTTCCCAGCTATGTTCCCTTTACCTCCTAGAATCTTCACATTCCCACTTATAACAGAGAATAATAACAGTGACCTTACCAAATTATTATGGCACTCTATTAAATCTATATATATGAAAGCCTAAGCGACCAAAAGACGGGTCGACTGGTCATGATGATGCGCATTGACCACCAGGGGGCAGACGCTCAATGCAGGAGCTGCCCCCTAGTGGTCAGTGCCCTCCCACAGCCAACCTCCCATGGTCCCTCCCCCTGGCCGGCCAGCCGGGATCAGGGCTGGGTGAAACAGCCCCTATCCGCCCGATTGCCAGCCAGGCTGAAGGACCCCACCTGTGCACCAATTCATGCACTGGGTCTCTAGTATTTACATAAAGTTCTTAGCACTGCTCTTATTAGGCATGGTAGCAATGGCCTGAGAGCAGCTGAAAAGAGCCATGGCACAGAGCCGCTGATCTAAAAAGAAATCAGGTTCACTGATTTTTTAACATTCACCTCAGTCAGTTCTACCACAAAAGCAGGGGAACAGCTGTGGGAAACTGGAGATTCAGCCTGCATCGCTAGAAACCAGTAACATGAGCTCCCCTTCCAGGCTGGAGCTCCCTTTATGAGAAGGAGAAAGGGAGCGCAGGCAGGAAACTGCCTCAGGGGCCTGCAAGCCACACCCACCAGAGAGGCAAGTAGAGGACAGGGCTCCTTCTCCAGGTTTCCAGTGTGATCAATGATTTCCTGAGTGTTTGGTGTTTGGAAGCCCAGTACCTTTGGAGAAGGTGGGAGCAGGCTTCAGATGGCTGAAGGAGAAGAAGGCTGTTCTGGGCTGAAGTGTGTCCCCCCGCCCCCCCCAAAATTCACATGTTGAAACCCTAACCCCCAGTACCTCTGAATGTGACTGTATTTGAGGATATGATGTTTAAAGTGGTGATTACTTTAAAATGAGGGTGGACCATAATCCAATACTGAATGGTGTCTTTTATAAGAAGAAAAGATTAGAACACAGCCAGGCCAGACTTGCCTATTTGCAGAAGGAAGACCATGTGAAGATGCAGGGAGAAGACAGCCATTTATAAGCCAAGGGAGAAGGTCCTCAGAAAGGACCAAACCTTCCAGCACCTTGATCTAACCTGCAGTCTTATGAGAAATTGGTACTTGGTTATGGCAGCCTTAGCAAACTAATGCACAGGACCCTGTGTTCCCAGAGGCAGGAGTGGCCTAGAGAAGGCATGGCACAGCTAGACAGAGAAGATTAGACAGGGCTTCCACTCTACAGAGGGGTGGGGGGAGGGGGGCATAGCAGCAGGTCCCCAAACTGGGACTCAAGAATCCTGGGTTATTGCCACCTCCTGCCACCCCAAATCTCCACTGGACAGATGCAGGAGATAGGCAGCTTGCAGATTGTAATCAGGTCATTAGCCTGACTAATGACTTATCTCTGAAATGAAAGCATGTGGATTTGCTGATTTTTAAGGTCACTTCCTCATCTAAAATTCAGAGGGGAGTCCATTGGCTGGAAAAGAGAGCTGAACTGATCTGCTGGCAAAGGCAGCTCGGTGGTTGGAGTGCTCCGTCTTTTCTGAGGAGAACCTGGCATGTGTTGTGTAGGAGCCAGCGACCTGGAAGACCAGAGCCAGGCTCTGCATATGGTGTGAATCAGCTTTTTCTTTCTCCATGGAGAAGGCTGCTTGACAAGTCAGGGTGGCGCCCAGGCCAAGCTTGGGGTAACTGTTCCTCTGGAAGCTGGGCCTGCTAATTGTGTGACATTGGCAGCCAGGAATGGCCTCTTCTTTGTTACACAGAGCGGCATGGCCTCAGGGGATGCTGAGAGTCTGGCCTCTCCAGGGACACTGCCAGGCCACACAGGAAGCCAGAATGTTAAGAAGCTGCTAAGAGACCAAGGCAGCTGGCAGTTAACTGTCCCACACACTTCATCGCAGAGACCAGTCCCTGATAACCCTTGAGGGGGCAGCAAAGTTATACAGTCCCAGCCTCCTGCTCACACCCACTTCCACAGGATGGAGGACATTCTCCCTCCTCCCCAACAACAGAGCACTTCTCTGACTTTTCTCCAATCTGCCCCCATCCTCTACGCCAGGCGCAGAGTTACAGGACCACCAGCTTCTAAACAATTTTTCTGCAATTCTCTGAAAAGTAACTAGTAAGCCAGTTGCCATGCTTCAAAAGATGCATGAAGTCATACCATATAAGACTACCTTTCTGAACTTTGGTTAGCTATTAAGCATTTACTTCTCTCACTCCTCTGATCATCCTTGTGTCAGGTGGTGCGTGACCTAGGCAGAATTCTTCTTCTCTACGGATGGTCAGAAAAATGGGTCACTAAATAGTCCTGTGGTTTATTCAATGACATGGGGCACAACAGAACCAAATGGCACCTCCAAATCCCTGAATCAAGGTTCCAACTCCTAGGAGATACATGTTTGGCCCATTTTCCACTAAAATTTTTATTATATAATTTTATTTTATTATTTTTCATTTTAACACCCATAGCCTTCTCTTATATTTTACAAAATTATAAAATACATTTTATTATTTTTGTTATTTTATTATCCAAAACATTTTACCTGTTTCATGTTACAAATAAAGTTTAGATGTTTAAATAATTATGAAATTATTTTCCATTTTTACTGGTGTATTTGATGTGCACCTGGATGGGTGGCACTGGGCACACTTAAAATAAAGAGAAATAAATTACTCTGAGTTGTGATAGCATATGTATTTGCTCAAGAGTGAATGGCAAAGATCTGCATTTCATATTTACAGTATATCAACAGACATATGGTAAACCATACTAGGTGCTTTTTATTTAAAAAGTCAGTCATGCTGAATGCACAACTTAAAGGCACATGACGACAGACAGCTGCTCTCCATGGGAACAAGAGCATTCTCATTCCTGGGGATGTCGTTACTGATATTTGAAGAGCAATCTGAAGTTTTCAGAGGGATTGCCAGTTTCTGATATGAAGCTCAATTGAGCATGGTGAAACCAGAGGCTCCAGCCGCCTCACTTTAACAGTTTAACACCCTGATCTTCAGAGCTTAAAATTACAGGTAAGATGATATGAGATTGAGAACCACAAATTGCCCTTCTACTCACTCCCGGCTCCCCGCCCAGCCCCTCCACCCCATTTTTACACTCTGCCTTCGCCAGGGAAGTCAAGAGTTGGTGTCCCAGGTGAATAATTGACAATTTTAGCATCTTTCCCAGCTCCTTTTTTCCTTTTAGTTTTCTGACTAGGTCTCAGGGGAGGATGTTTGCCTGCAGGGCTGCAGAAGTGTCTGCGAGGCAAGTGTGGGAAGAAGAAGGGCCGTGAGAGGTCCTTTCCTGCACGGACCAGAGGTGACAAGCACCTTCTCCCCCACTGGAAGCTCTTGAGGAAGGAAAGGCAGTGTAGCTCAGTATAGCACAGCGCCTCACATATGCATTTAACTTACGTGTATTAAATTATGTGTGCTCAGCAAAAAGAGAGACAGGAGAGGGAAAAACAGGAACTGTAGTTTGTATAAAACCCAATATCATACACTTTTATTATTGTATCCATTAGTAAACATTTATACATGAATATTACTGTATCAGTTTATGTACACAAACCACATGTACTGCCATCTACTTTAGGGTGACACAAGGGCTTTCCCCAGTAATTTTGAGTGCACTTAACCTTTGCCTCATATACTGACTTTAGAGCCTCATCTCCAAAAAAAAAGATGCTATTCCACATTTTCAAATATAAAAGATAATTAATTATGCTAATTAGTAGAACTGTTAATGTGAAAAATATTAAACTGAAGGACCCAGGGTTCAGCTGAAAAATGGATCTCAGGTACCCAAGGGTCTGAGTAGCAGACATTGAACACAAAAGACAGAGCAGAAGCGTAAGAGGTGGCCTGAAAGAGGACATCAGTAGACACTAGACCTGAAGTTCTATCTTTTATCCAAAAACAAACAAACAAGGAGCTTACTGTGTGTGCCTTGTTTTGGCCAAAGGATAGGACAGTAATACAAAATCCAGTGGGCACAGCAGTATCTAAGGAGAAAAATTTTAAAGCAGATTATTCATGTACACCCCTGCCCTCCTTGTCATCATCATTGCTTTGGTTGTTGAAATTTACTGAGTGGCTCCTCATAGCTGACAGAGGAGACTGTGGACCACTGTCCAGGGCAAAAGTAATGTGGTTTCAAGGAACTAAGCAGCTCAGATCACAAGGGGATTATTATAGAAAATCTGCAAGAAGTGCAGCCAAGCCTCAGACGAAATGGGAGGCTGCTGAGCATTGAACTCTCTGTTTTTTTGAGGCCCCAGGTCTCTCACTGATTGTCCCCTCTCTGCAGACCAGCGTCTGTGCTCACAGACCACTCATCATGGCCCACATGGCCAGTCCTGGCATGGAGGATTTCACTGCCAATCTTGGTGACTTCCATCTTTGAAGACCACTACCGAGTCCTGGTCTCCTGTGTCTCTGTTGAAATCCCTCAAAGAAAGAATAAGGGGAGAGGACGAATAGGAGCAGGCTACCTCGTGGGTTAGAGATACACTCTTGCACTGTGTGATTAGGACCAAGTTGGGGCAGGTGTTACAACAGTAGCCAGTCTGTCTCCCTCTCCAGAAGGGGCTGCAAAAGGGAGGGAGTGCAAGTAGCTCTGGAAGGGGAGTTTGGACGCTGCAGCAGAGCCACCAGAGCCAGGAATGAAGGTAGTTTAGTGAATTACCAGAAGTGTCCGAGACTAAGAAATTCTAAGGCACCTCCTAAAACAAATGAATTTGGCCTACTCAGTAATGAAGGCTAATATTTATTGACATTCCTGAACACAATATGCATGCTTTTTAATCTTTTCCCAAGTTCTAAGCACTCTGTAAGTGCTAATAGGCATTATTGCATTTAACTCTCACACTCTATGAGGTAAGTACCATTACTATTCCCAATTTACAGATAAGGAAAGTAAGGCTCAGAAAGGCTAAAGAACTTGCCCAAAATTACAGTTATTAAGTGACAAAGCAGGGACATAAACATAGATTCCAATTATCTAACTACATGCTTTTTAATATTGATTTCCTTTTATTTGTCCTTATTTGGCTTAAATACATAAGTTGAAATACAATTTTTCTTCAGTATTCTCTAAAATGTTCCTAAAAGAAGATTTCAACATTTATATTTCAGGTTCTCTAATACTTAGTGTCAGAATGTTCTCCATAATATTCAACCTAAATTTCCAGAAGACACTTAAAACTTACATCACCAATATCATTAGCAAAGAGTTACCTGAACATTTGATGCATCTCGACCTCTGACCAGATGCAAAGGATACAGAAAGGTGAAAGGGTCAGAACGCTGACCTCTGTACAATATCACTTCAGGCTCTGAAATCATTGGACTCTCAGCCTGCCCTCATTTCTGTAAGTGAAGTCACTGCTGCTCCTTCAGTCCTGCCTTCCAGCCATTTAATCATTTTCATTTGCTTTCTCCGGATTGTCTTCAAATCCCTTCTCAATCACTCCACCTTAGTAATAGGTGAGGCCAGAAAGAATGTAGAACTCTAAGAGAGGCTGATCAGGGTGCAAGGGTGGGCGTGAAGTTCTCTCCTGCTGCACACTTGTTTATGAATTCCAAGGCTACACCATTGCCTTTTTCTTAGTAAGAGCAAAACAACTGACTTAATAGTTAGTGTGCACACACTAGAGCCCCAGCTTTTCTTTATTCTGTACTTGTGCACCGCCAGCTCCTTCCTGGCCTGTTTTATGGCCTTATTTTTATTCCGACATAAATCTCCCAGCCCTGTCTCCATCCTGCAGCATCCTGTTTTTGTATTATTCGCCTTCACCAGCTGGGTAGAAGCACTTTCAATTTTAATTCTTTGCTTTATTGTCTCCTTCTTGCCATAAACTCCTTGCATTTTGAAGGATTTTTAGAAATAGTTAGTTCTATCTAGTCCTTTGCCATTAGTTGGGACTTGTCATTGCCCAGTTCATCTTTAAATAGCGAGAAGAAAGGAGTGACCTCTGTTTCTTTCAGTAAGGGGTGAAGTGCTTAGGAGGGGGAAATCTATAATGTACCAAGCACTAGATTCACTATTTTAAATACATTTTCTTACTAATTTCTTGAAATGTCCTGGTGATATGGGCTTATCACTGTCATTTTACAGATGAAGAAGCTAAAGTTCACAGAGATTTAAGTTACGTGTCTAAGGCCACAATATTGATAAGAAGTAGAATGAGAATTTAAGCCAGTTCTGAAGGCCTTCAAACTTTTAATCCTTTCCTCCATTTACACTTTCTCCCGGTCAAAACATTTCTCTTTGCCAGACTTAGGCATTTTATCCTAGCTCTCTTGTGTCAGGTAAATCTTTTGTTTTCTCATCTTGAAAATAGGGATAATAATATTCATCTTCCCTGCCTCACAGGTCAGGTTCAATGTCAAAGTACTTCAGAAAATATATAGCCTAAACACGTGCAGGTTATTATAGTTGTTATTATTGACCTTAAGCATTGTTCAGTGTGGGGTTCAGAAAACCCTTCCTCAGGATTTGAGGCTCCTTGTATGCAGCAAAGAAATGGATTTATCAAAGATATATAAAACCCTCCTTAAAAAGGTACTTTATCAGTTAGGGTATTTTCAACTGCTGGTAACAGAACCTTGACTCAACCAGAGTGTTATTCACATAGTAAGAAGTTTGAAGGTTAGTTAATTCATGGGCCCCTTGACATCATCTACGAGCAAAGTTCCTCCTGTCTTTCAGCCCTGCCCTCCTCGACAGGATGGCTATTATTCAAGCTAGCTCATTTCAAAAACGCAAGATGGCAGACTCTGGCACCACATGCAAATACCTCCATTCTGCCGAAGAAGCTAAAAGTGCCTGCATTTTACTGGCAGTCTTATTTTATAAGCAAAATATCTTTCCCAGATGCCCCAACCCCCAACAAACATTCCTTCATATCTCACTAGGCAGAATGTGCTCTTGCCTAAACCAATGTCTAGAAGGGAGATGAGATAACCATGACTGTCTTATTGAAACACAAAGCTATGGTAGGGAGGGCAGATTATCCAAACAAAACCAGGGTTCCGTTTATAAGGAAGAAAAGGAGAATAGCTGTTGGTAAACAACCAACAATATCTGCCCTAGAAAATAAATTAATCGATTACTATGACTGATTCTAGTCTCTCCAAGTCTCAGAGGATCTATAAATGATAAACAACCCCAACAGTCTCTTCTGCTCGCCACCCACCATTTCCATTTAATTTCAACCCAGTTCTATTTTATTTCACATTTACACAGACTAAAAAGCCTTCTTCTGCCTCCCTGGGCCTCTTACTTTCTCTTTATTTTGGATGCAGCTTGTACTAATCAGTGCCAGAATGCTGAAGGGCTGCTTAACATTTTCTTTTCTAAGCTTTCCCAAGTGAAACAGAGAGAAGGACTCCAGGATGGGAAGGCTCTTCAAGTGGCTTTAATTAAACTAAGCTGCACGTTTCTCTTCACATCTGTGTATCCTTTCCAAATTACATCGTCCTCAGTAAGAATGTCTACATCGCTGCCATTGTTATTACCTTCCCAACAGATTTAGTCCCTAAAGAACAATATTCCTGCTATGTTCCACATAGAGAAGATACTTGTTCTGAACCAGCAGCATGGAGTTCCATAGAGTGCAGGCATTTCTGGATTTAGTTCAGTGGTCTGTGAATCACAGTGATTGGTACATTCCAGGAGAGAAGCTCTAGCAATCAGATGAGCCTCAAGGTTAATTATGTAAGAACAGGTAATCACTGTTCAGAACTAATTATCAGGTTGGACACTCATAGATGCTGAGTCTCAACTCAAGAATATTTTTAGCTTTGTGTCCACCGGCTTTTCCTGTCTTTCTCTCCCTCTGTTTACCCTAAAATTAACATTAATCAACATTTGGCTCCAAGCACACTATGCTTTCACCATATAATTATAACAAGTTTCCTAATAATATATTTTTTAAAGTTTGACCTTAAAGCTCCAGCTTCTATCTCTGAGTCAAGATCTGCATATGCAGCAGAGTTAATTAGGCTCTGGGGCCCATGGATACTTAAAGAGTTCTCCAACCCCCCTACCACCCTATCCTGTGTGGTAACAGACACAGAGATTTTCATAGCACACACTTGTAGCAACGTTCTTCTAATGAAGCTGAAGGGAATATATTTAGGCTTTTTGTTATGGGGTAATTAAATGATACAAAAGCAATAATATTTTAATTATTGCCACTTAGAGACCATCAAAATAGTTACAAACAGGCAAACAAGCTGGCTATCTAGTCATTATTTAAACATTTGGAAACCACACTTAAACCTTGAACTAGATGGCATTCCTTGGCTTTCTGATGCTAACTCTTATGAACATGGTCAAAAGAGACTCAAAACACTGGTAAAAACAAAACAAAACAAAAAAAACAACAACTTATTTTCCTCACTTTATGACCAAGAGAGAAAAAAAGGAGATTTTGTATAACCTCCATTGCTGGGTTAACATTACTCTTCCTTGCACCAGTAGTGGAATTGGCTCCACAGGTGTACAAGGGTTAGAAAAGTAGCAATTAAGCAATTTCTTTGTAATAAAAAATTGGAACTCTGGGAGCTTGAGTTCAGGGTTTAACACTAGTAAAGAACGCTAATCTAGCTCATTTTTTTTACAGTATATTTTTATTGATTTCAGAGAGGAAGGGAGAGGGAGACAGAAACATCAATGATGAGAGAATCACCGATCAGCTGCCTCCTGCATGCCCCCTACTAGGGATCAAGCCTGCAACCCGGGCATATGCCCTGACCGGGAATCGAACCGTGACCTCCTGGTTCACAGGTCAACACTCAACCACTGAGCCACGCTGGCTGGGCTTATTTTTTATTATTCACTTAATTTGTAAAAAATGATACAGATCACTAATAAAACTATTTGCAGACTTACTTCCCTCTCTCATATGTTTTATTTTTTCCAGTTTTATTGAGATATAATTGGTCTATAACATTGTATTAGTTTTAGGTGTACAACAAAATGATTTGACATATGTATATGTTGCAAAATGATTACCACCCTAAATTCAGGTAACATCCATCACCTCACATGATTACATTTTTTTTCTTGTTAATGAGAACCTTTAGGATCTATTCTCTTAGCACTTTTCAAATAAGCAATACAGTATTGTTAACTATAGTCATCATGACTCATTTTATTCCCAGAACTTAATTACCTTATAAGTGGAATTTGAACCTTTGGACCACCTTCTCCCATTTCACCCATCTCTGGTTTTTGTTTTTTTTTGTTGTGTTTTGTTTTTTTGTTGTTGTTTTTTTGTTTGTTTTTGTTTTTGTTTTTACCTCTGGAAATAACCTATAAATTGTAAAGTGAGTCCTTCTTTTAAAAACACTCTCTATATTTACTATCTCACTTGAGCCTCACACCCTGTGAGATAAACAGGACAGGCATTTTTTATTGTTTTAAAATTGATAAAACTGAGTGTCAAGTGGTTAAGTGACTTACCAGAGACCAATGTGGAGGGACTGTATACACCAGTTTGCCCAGAACAGTTTTATTTCTACATGGTGTTCCATTGGTAATATGAGAGGGCCTCTTGGGATTCTCAAAGGTGTCTTAGTTTGAATGATAAAGCATAGGTCAAGGTGAGAACCCAATCTTCTATTTCTTGGTCCAAGGCTATTGTGGCCTCACTTCTAACTAACATGGTTACTGAAAAATCAGGCAAGTTGGCCAACAAAATGGAGCTTATCCTCACCCATGAATTATTGCAACTGGGAAACCAAGTGAAACTCACCTGAGGAAGAACCCCTTTCAGGTGGTGGAGGTGGTTTCAAAGATGACTCTTTCTCCTGACTCAGTGTGGCTGACTCAATATGGCCAAAGCCACCCAGACTGGCCCAAAATTCCAAATGTCAAATACGACTTAAAAATACCCAGCACTCATCTACCCAGAATGAACACTCTACCCTTCAACTCCCCTGATTTCAAGCCAGTTATTCATCTTAGTGCTAAATTTACCTCCTGTTCACACCAACCTTATATTATCTTACAGTAAAATGTGAAAATCGGAAATTGGTGTTCTAATTCTGAGGTGAGTGAAAATTGTATATGTATTAGCACAAACATAAGAGAAAACTCTCGTTAATCACAGAGTCCAGGGATGGAAGCACTAGTTTGAGGAGATGAAAGTCATATTTTAAGATCCTTATTTTAAGGCATAACTTGCCCACACTTAGACTTCTCCTACCTTCTACTTTTTTCTCCTAGTAAAGGGATAAATAAATAAATAAATAAATAAATACAGATACTTGAGAATAATCTGAGTTCTCAGGAGAGAAAGAACCAGAGAAATTCAATATTTTATTTTAAACATTTGATTTTATGAGCTCGGTTGTCCTTTACTTTTCCTCATCCAGTCTAATTTCGAATGGCTTTCTTTCCACCTGACTCTCTCCAGGAAGTATGTTATTAAAGTAAACCACAGAGGTGGGCCTCATCCTGCTCCTAATGGTATGTCTCTTAGTACCCTGTGGTGTGTGCATCTATGGGTCATTTTCCTGCTGAGCGTTTGAAAATGTGCTTGTGAAGAAGGAATTGAGTTAATTATTTATAGAATGATTCGCAGCATTGTTTCCATTTTGAAAACGACTGTAACTCTTTCCTTAGCAATCACCTCCTCCTCTAGAGAGGAAACTTCTCGTGTGAGAAGTGTTCAGCCAGGGCACACCTAGCATTGCCTTTTCACAAAGCCCACCCTATTCTCTACTAATCTTTGGAAAACTACTCCCTTACTGGATGGCAGCTCCTCCACTGTAACATGGACTACAGGGAGACAGAGGCAAACAAGCCTGGGCTTGCCTTTCCCTACACTAACACTGAACAGCACTGACACTTCAGACTCAAGCATACACCTCAGAGCTGCCCAAAGGCCACTTCCACAGGACAGAGGAGAAGTAGCCAGAGTCACCAGAGTATCTTAGTCTGACCAAGGTAGGATGTCACACAAAGTTGTTCTATGCCCTCAGTGATGCCCTGGTTAGAAACTCTGCAAAGGCAGTGGAGAAAAATAAAGCCAGAACACTGTTCCAGAAATTCCTTGAGAATAATTATCTCACAGGTCAGTCAGAGATGCAACCAAACAGCTCCAGGACAGGTGTCGCTGATTCCTAAGATCCTTTCTCCCTGTCCATTGTTGTAGCTGAGCCAAGCAAACATGCCCTCACCCAATTACTTTCCTCCTTCTTTACTTCATCCCTTATCATCTCAATTACCATCCCCAAAGAGGCCCCACAAATGAAGAAGTTAGAACCACAATGGTCAACATCATACTTAATAATAACAATTATATAATTATATATCTCTCATATAATGATATGTAATTACCCAATAATTACTATTAAGCAGAGCAGTGATGGCCACTGAGGTTCCAAAACCCTTTAATTATTGTTATAGCTGATAATGAAGCAGAAGATTATCCTCTAACATTGTTTCTGTGTATCATCCTTTTCTCTTTTGAGCTCCTTAGTATCTATTTATTTATGTTTTCATTTTTGAGCTGATGTCTGATGGGAAGATGGAGGCCTTAGAACTCAGATCTTAGAACTCTAGTTTCCTAAGCATGTTACATACAAATCTTCTAAGTATTTATTTTCTCTTTCATCTCCAAGTCTAGACAGTATCTGGACATGGGGAAATTTCACACCAAAATAGGTAGAATGGGACCATGCCCCAACTTCTTTCCAACTTTCTCTGAGATACTCAGAAAAACAAGCTATGCATAACCCTTGGATAGAATTAAAACAAATCCTCAGTTATACTGACTTTATAGTCTTAGGCAATTCAGTCTCTCTAATCTGATATGTACCTTCCTGTAGAGGCAAGTACTGAATTTCATCTTCGCTGTATTTCAACTTTGAGACATCTTTTTCAGAGGTGAGTATGTGGAGAGGATACCTCAACAATATAAAAAAAGTCTTATGCTAAAATTGATGCAAGAAAAGTGAATTATTTGCTGAAAACTATACCACATACTTCCAAGCTCCATCCTTCTTCCTTTTTCCCCAGATTGCAAGTCAATCACGAGAAAATTTATCTAGGGGTTTACAAGCTAAAACAAGAAAGATTTCCATTTCCTGGTTTGAGACTTGACCCCTTTCTTCCTCAGTGATACCTAATTTCTAAATATAATGAGCTAAAAATTATCCCATATCTATAGTCCAATAGATTATAGGTAAATGTGATCAAAGAGACTAAGGCAAATGAAAATAATGTGAATTTATTTTCTTCAAAGTAAATTCACCATAAGATGATGTTTGTAAAAGAGACACAGCTTCATCTACCAGTTACCATTAAGAAGCTGATCCTTTTAGCAGATAATAATATTCTAAATTATCCCCCCAAACCTATGCAGATGTCAGAATTCAGAATATAAAGTAGTTTTGAGGTCTTTACAGCTCTTGCTTGTTACTCTTGGAAAAAGAGTTTGTAAGCACAAAATGTAATTCCCAACAAAAGCCTGAGTGCTCTGTGTGGGACTCACTTCTACTCCATGCCAAAGGAGGAGGATGTAGTTCTTTGCTTTAATGTATCGCCCTTGTTCATGCTGTCGCTATTCTCTGTCAAAAAGTCACCCTGTGCCTCAAAGATTGGGTACTGACACAGAACTCTTAGTGTCCATCCAGATGGGTAACTGAAGCAGCCCCTGCCCATCACTCTGTGTCCACTGGGCAGCCGAACTTGCCAGATCTAAACTCAACCCTCGGTCTTCATCTGTTGGTTGAAAGCTGGAACATCCTGAGCCCTAAGGCACGTGAAGGCAGTCCCCTGCTCAAGATCTTTACGTGGCTGAACTTACTGCAGCCTAGAAGGCCCTCTGTGAAGGGTCTGTCCAACATCAGCAGACAGCACTCCTCACCCAACCATGACATCCACTGACATTAGCCTCCATGCCCTCTAGCATCTTTGTAAACTCCTAGAATATTCTTCTCCTTATTCTTTGTCAAGCTAACTCATATTCATCTTCCAGGTTTCAATTTGTAAGTCATTTCCTTAGAGAGGCTTTCCATGAACCATCCCACCTAAGAATGCTTCTGAATGTGTATAATTATAAACTATCCTTCATAGCACTTTAACAAGTTATTGAAAGGTAAATTTAAAAATTACAAGTTATTGAAAAGGTAAATTTAAAATTTACAAACTTTGCTGCACCTTTTTCCCCACTTGATGGTAAGCCTCATGAGAGGAGAGAGGTAGTTTTCGTTTCTTCTTATTTATTCAGTGTTGGACATGTAGTAATCCTATCTAATAAAAGAGTAATATGCAAATTGACCATCACTCCCAACACACAAGATGGCTGCCCCCATGTGGCCACAAGATGGCTGCCACAAGATGGCCACCACAAGATGGCCACCACAAGTTGTGGGCGATCAGGCCTGCAGAGGAGGGCGATTGGGAGGGACCAGGCCTGCAGGGGAGGGCAGTTGGGGTGGAGACCAGTCCTGCAGGAGAGAGCAGTTGGGGGGGACCAGGCCTGCAGGGGAGGGCAGTTGGGGGCAAGCAGGGCTGCGGGGGAGGGCAGTTGGGGTGGGGACCAGTCCTTCAGGAGAGAGCAGTTGGGGGGGACCAGGCCTGCAGGGGAGGGAAGTTGGGGCAAGCAGGCCTGCAGGGGAGGGCAGTTGGGGGGGGACCAGGCCTTCAGGGGAGGACAGTTAGGGGTGATAAGGCCTGCAGAGGAGGGCAGTTGGGGGTGACCAGGCCGACAGCAGTTAGGGGCAACCAGGCTGGCAGGGGAGTGGTTAGCGGGTGATCAGGCTGTCAGGCAGAAGTGGTTAGGGGAAATCAGGCAGGCAGGTAGGCAAGTGGTTGGGAGCCAGCAGTCCTGGATTGTGAGAGGGATGTCCTCTGGGATCAAGCCTAAACGGGCAGTTGGACATCCCTCTCGGGGTCCCAGATTGGAGAGGGTGCAGGCTGGGCTGATGGACACACACACACACACACACACACACACACACACACACCCTGTGCACAAATTTCATGCACCGGGCCTCTAGTTTACAAATAATTGTGTAATAAATGAGTGAATTCAGTAAATGCAATGACCAGAATAAGTAAAGACACATTATCCTATAAGCCAATGTAGGAAATCAGCAAGAGAAACAAAGGCAATGAAACAATCAGAGTTGAGATCCAGACCATCTAGCCCCAATGTACAAAACAACACATCAAGGCTTCATTCCACACATCCTGCTACCACAAGAATGATAAGAACTTGGCCCAGTGTGGTATCTGAAAGGAAGATCCAAAGACCCTGGATTCCCTGGTACAGTACTCACTTCAAATGTTTGGCCCTTTGTTCTCAGAAGCCATCAAAGTTCTGGAAATGCTAATGTTCCAGCATCCATACTCCATCTTCCAGTATCTACATCCAGAGACAGGGGAAGAAAAGGAAGGAATCCTTTGTGAGTCATAAATCCCTATTTTTGGTTTAGAAACTATGAGCAAAGAGCTTACATGTGTGTCAACCTCAAAAGTTAGGGAGATGTCCTAAAATATCCTTCCTTTCCTCCATAACCTACTGCAAGTATGTAATTTACTATTTTATTTATAGAATTTTTGTAACTGTGTTTTTAATCTTTACTAAAGCTTAGGGATAATTGGTTCCATAAATTTACTACCTGCTGTATGAAGCTGTAATTTTATAAACTTCTCTGAAACTGCCATTCTTAAGCCACTCTGTGCCTCTGTCTCTGCTAATCTGTTTATCAGATGGAGAAGGTCTGTTTGTCCTTTTCTTCCAGCCTCTTCACTCATCTTTTTAGCACAATTCCTTTGACTCTCTCATGTCCTTCTTTATGGTCAGTTCCTTTATTAACAACTCGCTTTACCGAGAAACACTCAGAAGAATAGATTTACTTCACTAATGCTTCTAGGCCCTCACTACTCAAAGGGGACTGTAGCGTCAGAATTTAGAAATGCAGAATTCCAGGCCCCACCCCAGGTTCTGAATCAGAATCTGTATTTTTACAAGAATCGTGGGTAACTTCTTTGCACAGTAAAGTTTAAGGATCTTCTCTAGAGAATCTTTATCTCTAGCCCCAAGAGCCCTTCCCAGTGCCCTCCACCCCACCCCAGCCCCTGTCCTACCAGCAGAACCTTCCCTTACACAGAAGCTGGCTGGCTTCTGTGGCCCAGCTTTGTCCCACTTCGATTGAAAAGAGCTCAGGGAGCCTCAGGACTCGGAGCTCCCAGGAAATGAGGGTATCAGAGGTAATGGTAGGAAATACCAACTGCCTTATGTGTTTACTGAACACATAAGTTTTGTGTGCTACCATCTATATATATAAAAGCCCAGAGACCATTATGGTGGAATGACCAGAACAGCCAGGACGACCAGTGGCTATGATGTGCATTGCGGCAGCCAACCAGCCTGATCCAGGCCCTGATTGACCCCCCCAACCTCCCACAGCCCTTTCCCCCAGCTGGTCCTGCCCCATCAGACCCCCTACTTGCTGGTCGCAGACATAAGGAGCATGCAACTGAGTTGTCAGCACCCCTTCTGAGGGGAGACACCCACCATGTTTACAGAAGGTACACAGAAGACACTCAGTGAGGAGTCTGCACGGGTTGTGTTCCCACCCTCATGCTGTCCCCCTCCCCTACCACCACAATGCCAAAGGAAGCCTGATTCAGGAACCCTGTGCTGACCACCCACATGGAGAAACAGCATGTGATAAACATCATGTCCCGCAGACGCCTGAATCCACCTCAAGAGGAAGACACTACAGACCCAGAGCGGGAAGATCTGGACTGAGACAGAGGTCTGGGAAAAGCAGGGCCGCAGATGGCCGTGTTCTGCGTTTGCTGCCCGACCCTGCTCCCCAGCCCCCTCCGTGTGCAAAGCGCCTGCATCACCGCCCTTGGATGGAGGCCTGTGAGCAAGTGAAGAGCTGTGGCTGTGCCTGTGGCTGCGCTCAGCCTCCTGCCCTGCTGGATAAGCAGAAAACATATTTACGTACCAGAATCTAAAACCCTCTTTATTGGTAATAGCGCAAATAATGCAAGATCCACACGTATTTCCGGCTGCGTGTGAACCCAGATCGAAGGCGTGCTCTCTGCTGAGAAGGCTGCAAAGGCTGCTCCTCTCTCGAACACAAGCAACCTGGAGAGGTTTAAATGAAAAAGGAGATGAAAACAAAACAGCAACAAGCTCTGAAGCCACTGCCGATGCCATCAAATCCTCTGCCGGGTGGTGATGTCAGAGCCCGTCTCCCCAGCTGACCAGGCCAGATCCGCCCTATTGGGGCAGCCGGCTGGACTCCACCCATTCACGAATTCGTGCACTGGTCCTCTAGTATGATATAAGAGGTAGAGACTAGGGATGCTGTTAAACATCCTACAATGCACCGGACAGCCACTACAACTAACAAAGGTTCAGCCCCAAATGTTCAACATACTGAAGCTGAGAGACCCCACTCTGGGTAAGAGTTGGTATGACATTAACCTTAGCAGCCTCTTTATCACAGACTAGTATCTTCCATTCTTCTCACTGTTTTTCATTTCCCTTCACAGGGGTCCTTCGAACACTCTTAACCCTAGCCCTGGCCAGTGTGGCTCAGTTGGTTGGGCATCGTCCCATGCACCAAAAAGTTGTCTGTTCATTTCCCAGTCAGGCACATGCCCCAGGTTGTGGGTTTGATCCCTAGTCAGGGTATGTACAGGAGACAAACCATCAATGTTTCACTCTCACATCGATGTTTGTCTCTCTCTCTCTTCCTATTCCTTCCTCTCTATCTCTAAAAATCAATAAAAATATTTTTTAAAAGCCTTAACCCTTTATGCTCCATTGGAAGTTTCAAGCCTCTCTGGAATGGCCTGGCTGTTCATTTCCTGTTGGCTATAGTGCCTTAGCATTTACCTCGGGACTGGAACAACTTGGCGGGTACAGGGAGAGCCACCCAGGCAGGTCTATACCAGCGTATCAGTCAGGCTGCCATTTTATTTTATTTTATTTATTTTATTTTTTAAAAAATATATTTTATTGATTTTTTACAGAGAGGAATAGAGAGGGATAGAGAGTTAGAAACATCGATGAGAGAGAAACATCGATCAGCTGCCTCCTGCACACCCCCTACTGGGGATGTGCCCGCAACCAAGGTACATGCCCTTGACCGGAATCGAATCTGTGACCTTTGAGTCCGCAGGCCGACGCTCTATCCACTGAGCCAAACCGGTTTCCGCATCAGGCTGCCATTTTAGAGAGAAAAAAATGCACGAGGATTCTGGCCATTAGTCCTTGTATATCCCTAATTCTTTCTGTCTTTTCTCTCTCTTCACTGTTCTTGGGGTCTGAGCCCTGACTTTCCTCTCTGGGTCACTAACTGGTCCTTAATTGTACACCTAGCACTAGATACTAAGCTCTTTCATACTTCTGGCTTCCATGGCTCTCTTTTCCCTATCACTGATGCCAAACGTTTAGCTTCTGTTCTTGCATGTCTCACTGGACATGGGCTAATTAAAGCTCATCTCACTTTAATGCATTGCAAGACCCTACTCACATCCAGCTCTTCCTGAGGACATCTGTGATTAACTTCACAACTACTTAAAATTAACACTGGTGACACAAATATTGGATAATCTGGGAGGATGTGGCTGTGTCCTCATGCATACTTAACTTTTAGCTTAAAAATATGATACAACATATTATTCCTAAAACATGAACTGAGAAGTAAATAGAAAGGACAATTATAAAACATGTCTGCATAACTAATAGGCATAAAAGTACACTTGAAGTAATGTGCATAAACATTTCAAAAATTCACAGAGTCTAAGACTGTTAGAGAAATGGTTTTACCTGTTTTACCAAGCAAGAGGACACTTTGTGTAGACCATGAAGATCTGAGACTCATCCTTCACTCTTTATTCTGGTTACATATTGAAGTCCATGGATGCACAGAGCATGCCCCTTCTATACTCTTATGGGATATTGTGGAGGACAAAAGTGGACACACCCAGCACACAGAGCTTCTCACACACATGCCCACTCCTTCTAGAAGCTAAGTTGTGGTGTTGTTTTCTGTTTTTATTTCCATTTTTTTCTTGTTTGTAGGTCTAATAAACACTCAAGCCAAAGAGTCTGGTCTCAGATCATTAGGAAGGGGAAGGCAATCTAGTCTTGATCTACTCTGGGGTCAGTAGCCTTCAGTTAAGATCCTTACCTACTTCATGGTAGTATTAGCGGCACTGTTTTCTAGGTTAGCATAGTGAGTACTATAATTCTATTCCTTCTTCTTAATTTCTTCAGACTCCACCCTTTCTCCAAATAGTCCATATGTCTCACAGAAAGCTGATCCCATCACCAGGCCCAAGAGCAGACATTGATTAGTTTAGGGTGATCCAGGTAAGCCCACACATTTAGCCAGGGATTGCTCTGGAGCTCAGGCTTCAGAAACAACTCATGGCATTCCCTTGGTAATAGTTATGGTGTCAGAGTGGGACAAGACCTAAATTGGCCCAATCAGACTGAAGTGAAGGATTTTTCTTCCTTGAATAATAGTTTCCCCCTTCCCCAATCCCAGGGAAGTGAGCAAGAAAGAACAAAGCCCCAATTTTTGCTGGTAGCCATTATACAACCTTAAGGAGAAAGTTTAAGAAAGAAACCAATGCCAAGGACATAGGGCAGGAAGACACCAATAATTGGATCCTGATGACATGAAGCCATTGAATCAAACATCCTTGAAATTCACTCTACCTTCTTGTTGTGAGAGACAATACACCTCCTGTTGATTTGCATCAGGTTTTCTCTTACAGCCCAGAGCTTCTTACTGATCATTTCTCCGCCACCTATGAAGGAGGAACCACACCTCCCCTTCCAAAATGCTCAGTAATTCACTGACATCTTTTTTACCTCAAGAGACCTCCTTCCTAAAAACATTAGAAATTGTTATACTCCAACTCTAGACCAGTAAAGCCTCCTGGGACCCCTTTCACCCCACTGCCTTCTTTTTTCTTTTCCTATCCCTCCCTGTGCTCATCAGCCAAACCTCTTTCTCTCTCCATTTCTGCCAGGGCTTTGTGACCTTACTTGCACAGTTTACCCAGGACAGCTTCAGGTACAAGTGTTTATGAAGCCCATGACAAGTACTTTCTAATCTCGCAGAAGCCTTGGGGTATATGGAATCCTGCAGGGTACCTGAATGATCAAACTATTTCATTTTTTTAAACTCTCTTTAGTTGAAACCAGTGCCTTAAAATAGATTTGGATCTGTGCTTTGCCTGAAAAGAAACCTGACAGGGCTTGCAACTGGCAGTGCATCAGTAACACCTCAAGGAAACCAACAGGGAGAAGCTAATGAAATGGAACGGTTTTTATATTAACCAGTTAGCTATTCAGTTTAGGACAGATGTGGAAAATAAGCCCATATGTGACAAATTCATTAAAGTGAAATTATCCATTCAACACCTTGATGTCTAAGCAGACTGATGTTTCAAAATTATTATAATTATGATCATGGGGATAAGGAGAACCAAACTTTAGAAAGAAGATTTAAAAAAATTAAAAATTTTAGTACTACCCTGTGAGATGGAAATAATGAGCTAGTCACAGATTCCCCAGGATATCAGCAATTGCTCTAAATCTTTCTTGATGAGAAATCTGTGTCTCTGAACTCAACATTAATTCAAATGCAAATAATATCTCTTTCCACCCCCAAGAATTATTATTCTGGGTCTGGCAGGCAGTTTAATGGGGAATCTGCAGGTGCACTAAACTGAGCCAGGGAAGTTGTTCTAGTTCCAGACAAAGCTTTGACTCCTAGAGTCATGGAATCTGAGAGTTGAACCCCAGAGATTTGAATTTCCTCACTGCCTCTGAAGTTGAGTCTCCAGTAGAGTGTATGAGACTCAGTAGGGTGCAGATGTGGTGCCTGATGCCCGGAAAGCATTGTAAACCTCATCTGCATTTCTCAAGCACATACTCCACCCTTCAGTAGCCATTAACCACCTTAGCCCTTTGCGTGGAGATTCTTCTTAAACACTAGCTGCAGAAAATAGTCTCCAGCATTGTCACCTTTAGGGGAACCTCATAGGAGAAAAAACTGAAGGCCTCTGAAATTGGATGGCTTGGGTTTGAATGTATGATGGCAGGACAATTGCATAGCCAACTGTGCCTCAGTTTCTCCATCAACAAAATGAGGGCATTAAAGTATCTACCTTGTAGGAACGCAGTGTGTCTTAGGAGATACAGCAAACTTTCATAGGCAACATAGGCAAGTAGTTAAGAGCATGAACTCTGAAGCCAGACTTATTTGGGTTTCAATCTGAGCTCTACCACTTGCTTACTATATAATCTTGGCAAGTGAACTAATCTCTTTTCTGTATGTCACTTTGCTCAGATGTGAAATGAATATGATAATATTAAAGCTTCTCATAGTTGTTATGAAGAATAAATAACATCTTAAAATAATTTAGATCAGTGTTTGGCCTAAATAACAAGCACTATATTTTCACTGAGTGCATTATTTGGCCCACAGTGAGAGCAGTGCAGTATTTGACCCACAGTTAGAGCTCAATAAATCTTATACTAATATCAGAATTAATTAACACATTTGTGAGAGCGGTAGTAACATTGCAGATGAGAGGAAGAGGAAATGATATTTCAAAGAGAGAATAGGAAGGGACAAGACACTTTTAGTTAAGAGAAATTGCCTTATCAGAAATCCCTTCTTATGAAGTTTTCATTTCACTGTAGAAACACGATGTGATACTTTGATATATTCTGGTAACACAGGATTACCACCTAAAAACACACTCGCCCCCAGATACCATTCTCAATGAGAAGTCCAGAAGCATATTTCTGAGGTGAGCAGAAGGGAGATGGTTTAGCCAAGGTAGGAAGCTAAATTGTGTGGCAATTGTGGGTCTGGGTGACTATGGCCACATTAAGTACTTTAATAGTTAACAAAACTAGTTATAATTATCTTCCAGAATCACACAGAGACACAGCATGTCAGGTAGATGAGTTGTACTGGTCCAAGAAATATAAATAACAACAGTCCTTGGCTTTTAATATTGCAGGGTCATGGAGACCTAACTGGAGTCAATGTTCAATTTTTTTAAGCCAGAGCTAAAAAAAATAAAATGATACCTTTTTATTCGAAGAACAGAGTTGTAGAAAATATACTGATTCAACAAAAGGGTAATAAAACATATTTGGCTTGTTTTATGTCTTAAATCTATTCCTAAAAATTGTGTGTAGAAAATAATGGGGAAGTAAATCATGACAAATATTTGGTTAAGACAATGTTGGAGTAAATCTGAAAAATCTATTTAAATACAAATAATCACCTCTAACTTTTTTTTTTTCTGGGTGTTTTTCTTATCACTATTTGATGGACTAACATTGAGTTTTCTTAACCCAGGACTTATATTTTCTATTACAGCATTTTGCCTGACTAGAACTTCTTTTATTCTAGATTGTGTTCATGAGAACTTAAAGGAGTTGCAAGGTAAGAGTCTAGATACAGCTCTGTCACACAGAACTTTCTCTCAGTTACTTAAGGGCCAATGAGTTTTAAAGTGCCTGCACAGTAAATGTTAATCATTGCATCTTGCCATATCTTTTAGATTTGTCACTGTCAAAGATTACAATTGCATTATGATAGCCTCACAATGTAATTAGAATCCTGTATTAACTAAAGCTATTTATGTCAAAATACAAAATTCAAAGGTATAATATATATATTATTATTTATATATATTATATATATATAATAATATATATATTATATATATTATTATATTATATTATATTATATCCTATATAATAAAATATATAATATATATTTTATTATATAGGATATACTAGTATATCCTATATAATAAAAGTGTAATATGCAAATAGACTGAATGGTGGAACAACCACCCCCACCTCTGCGGCAGCGCTAAGGATGTCAGACTGCTAGAGGGTGCAGGCCGAGCTGAGGGACCCCCCAGCCCCCCAGTGCACAAATTTTTGTGCACCAGGCCTCTAGTATATACATGAAAAAAAAAGTCTCCTTCACTGTTAGTATTGCGGGAATTGGCTAAAACAACACCTGAAATAATTCCTTCCTTTGCTTCTAGGTCAATTTAATATCAAGGATTTCTATCTCATTATCAATTTCAAAAATAAATTAAATGAAGAAACAGACCACAGCTCCTTATTTGGCAGAGATGTATCCCCTAATCTTCTCTTTAGCCACCTGTAACATATATCCAGGTTTTCTTTCTGCCTTTACTTTCAAAGGTAAGGAAAATTTCAGTCATGCTTCTATTTTTATTGATGTTTCTTTTATTCTTGTGGTTACAGCATTATTTTGAACAGGGTTTTACCTCTAAGCCTTTTTGTCTCCAGATGACTACGACATGGTATTTGAATCACCCATCAGCAAAGCACCCCGGTTGGGAGATGGTCATCCCCTTCTTTTTTGTCTCAGTCACCACGTGGTTCAAAGCCTTCCCTTGCCACAGCAGCAGAATCACAATTCATCCCAGGAAGGAAACAGCAGGCAGAAGCAGTTGAGCCCTTTCATATGATAACAAAGCAGGAAAAGTCCCACTGGAAGTCCTTAGTCCACTCTTTTTCTTGTTTTCAATGGGAATCACTGGTCTCCCCCTCCTGAGTGTCACCAGAGCCACCATACCTGGAATTCCTTCCCATCTTCTCCAACCGGAGAGGAGTCCACAGTCTGATGGAAGTCCTCTGGTTATGAGGCTGACAGCTCATATCTGTGAATTTATGATTTAATCTTTGAAACCAGAAAGTGGCAAAACACCTGGAGACCTGTCACCCCAAGGCCCTATGGAGTTCTCTATTTATTTGTTTACAAATTGAGGGACATAGCCCTTCCTCACTCCCTCTATGACAGGGTCTTTCTAATGACAATCCCTCACCTCTCAAGCTGTTCTGAATGATCATGTCCATGGCCTTTGTTCCAATATCCAAGTAGGATAATATGAAATTCAGAAAATCTTGGTCCTATTTCTTATTTTATAAATGTTTCAAAAATCACAGAACAAAGGAAGCAGAAGAGATGTTGAATTTTGAAGTCAAGACATCCTTCTATGACAGTTTGCAAAATATAGTAGTCCTCTTACCCATGGTTGTGTTTTCTGCGGTTTCAGTTATTCACAGTCAACCATGGTCTGGAAATATTAAATGGAAAATTCCAGAAGTAAACAATTTATAAGTTTTAAATTGTATACCGTTCTGAGTAGTGTGATGAAATCTCACACTGTCCAGCTCCCACTAGCCTGGGATGTGACTCATCCCTTTGTCCAAAATCTATGTACACTCCTGCTCCTTAGTAGTCGTCTCAGTGATCAGATCGACTGTCTCAGTATTTCAGTGCTTCTGTTGAAGTAAACCTAATTTTATTTAATCACGAACCCAAAGTAAAAGAGCGGTGATGCTTGGCAATTTGATATTCCAAAGAGAAGCTGTGAAGTGCTTCCTTGAAGTGAAAAGGTGAGTACACTACAATAAGATTATTTTGAGAGAGAGAGAGAGAGAGAGAGAGAGAGAGAGAGACAGAGAGAGAGAGACCATATTTATATAACTTTTATTACAGTATATTGTTATAATAATTTAATTTATTATTAGTTATTATTAATCTCTTAATGTGCCTGATTTATAAATTAAACTTTATCATAGGTATATATGTATAAGAAAAAGGATAGTATATATAGGGTTTGATACTACTCAAGGTTTCAGGCATCCACTGTGGGTCTTGGAACATATGCTGTGTGGATAAGGGGGACTGCTGTATACAGTTAACTCTAGATGTTTGATTCTTGCTGAGAATTCTTGAACCATAAACACTGTGTCGATGTGTGTTGTCACTTCTCAGTCTGCCCTTCCATTCTATATCTACCAATATTACGTTGATGAGGTACTGCCTGGGTCAAGGATCCTCAGGCGTGGGGGTGGATCAGAACTACTAGGAGAAAGTTTTTAAAATGCTAATTCTAGGGTCCTGCCCTCCAGGAATTTGATTTGAGAGTAGAGAGCAGTGCTCAGAAATATGCTTAGTTGGTAGGCCAGTCAACTCTGAAGCAGGAAGTCTAAGACAATATTTGTGCACTGGCCTAGGTCACAGCAGAACATTTTAAATTCCTTAAGAGGACCCTGCCTTTTTTAGCATTCCCAGGATAAATTATTTTATTTTTTTAATATTAAGTACTCAAGATTAGATGCTATCTCCAGGCCCCTGAAATGTTTTAATGCATTTAATCCCTAAAAATTATATGTAGAAAAAAATGGAGTTTTGAGGCAAACAATGCAATGTTTTAGATTCCTAGGGTTGTTCTTCAATTCAGAAATCTTTTTCTTATCCATACGATGTGCCAGGAACTGGCAATATATGATGAGAGAAGCAGTTCTTGCTCTCAGAAGTCCACAAGCATGTGGGGAAGATGGTCCATTAAGTTAGCAATTACAATATGGCAGAAGATTTTATCACTCTAAAGATAGGCACAGGTTGCTATGCCAGAACAAAAGAGAGGCACTATCCATGACAGGAGATCAGAAAGCATTGTCAGAGCAGGTGGCATCAAAACAGGGCTTTGGATAAGGAGAATAAAGATTAACAGGCCAATAAAATGGAGAGGGAAAGCACAGAGTCAGTGTAGAGCATGGTTCAAACTTCTACAAGGAGTTAAATATGGCCAGGAAATAGGTATATAGAAGAGTGACAATGGAAGAGCATAAAGCACGATATAAATCATGCCTAATAATTTAGAAATTATTAATTAGGTGATGAGAAGCCATTGGACGGTTCAGATGTGGATAATAGATGGTCAGATAGGGGAAAGACTGGTATTTAGATTATTTCCTCACATAGCCAGCTCAAATACCGAGGCTTAATAACACCAAGTCTGTGGCTTTGGCACCATGTTCTTTTTTTAAGTAATAAAAATGTTAAAGATTCTATTACACACGGAAATCTGTTGACAATTTTAACCTGATGGTGGTAGCCTTGGAGCTATAACTTAACGACAGTCCTTTGCCAATAGAAACAAAAAAAAGGTGCTGTCACTGGCAAGATTCAACTCTACTTTATGTCCTTATTTTACAAATCCTCCTTATTTTGTTAAATATGTCTTTTCGTTACAATTTAGGATCTTCCTGGTGGATTCTTCAAGTCATTCTAGGCCATCACATTTTTAGCTCAAAAGTGCAAACCCATCTAACAGCTAAAAACCCTCCACTACGACTCCAGCTTGCATTCCAAATGTAGTCCCTCTGTGCCTGCTGTGCACCAGTCACCATGGTTAGAGCCCAAACCTGCCAAGTGATGGCCTACATCTGTGCATATGCTCACTTTCCTCTGCCTTCTGATAAGAATGCTCTTCCTCCAGCTTCATCTCCCACATTAACCTTTTCCAGAATCTCTAAGCTTAAAGATATCTTCTCTAATGGCCTAAAAAGAACTATTTCCTCTCTGAGTGTCTAGACATGTGCCCTCAGTTTGATTGCCTTATACAGCTTGGCTTGCATTAGAATCACCTGTACATAAATCTGTACTGTGAATTCCTTCAAGAGCATGAGCCCATCTCTGCCAACTTTGTCTCCCATATTCCTAGCTTAGAGAAGACACAAGGTTGAATGACACTGTACAGGCCTACTTTTCTGTATTCCAGAAACTGTGCTCCAATAACCACACCCCAGAGGGATGCTCAATTCATAAAAACAGCTAGAGCTGGAGCTAGAACTACCATTGACTGAGTGCTTATTATGGACCAGGCACTGAGTTGAGACTTTTTATATACACATATGTATGTTTATACACACACACACACACACGTGTGTGTGTGTATGTAAACATGTGTTTACATAATCTCTATATATATAAATAATATATATATACTAGAGGCCTGGTGCACGAAATTTGTGCACTGGGGAGGGTGTCCCTCAGCCCAGCTTGCACCCTTTCTAATATGGGACCCCTCGGGGGATGTCCAACTGCAGGTTTAGGCCCGATCCCTGTGGAATCGGGCCTAAACCTACAGTTGGACATCCCTCTCACAATCCGGGACCTCTGGCTCCTAACCGCTCACCTACCTGCCTGTTTGCCCCCTAACTGCTCCCTTGCTGGCCTGATTGCCCCCTAACTGCTCCTCTGCGGGCCTGATTGCCCCCAAATACCCTCCCCTGCTGGCCTGATCACCCCCAAGGCTTTTATTAGTATAGATATGACCCTGCACAGAAAATTTTACTAACCCTGCTTTACAATAAGGGCTTGATGATTGAATCATTAGTACCAGACACCAAGATTTCCTTTCTTTGAATAGTGGAGGGAATACTTATCTTGTCTTTAAGTTGCCCGGAAATTAAATTGAGATAATGACTTAGAAAAGTATAAAAGTATAAAAGCACCATATAAAGACAACTGTCTTTTTAATGAAGTGGTAAAATGAAAAACACTATTTTTATTCTCCCCTTCCTTCCTTTACAGCTTTTATTTAAACTTTGAAATTTATAAAAATTTCACTCCAATTTTCATTTCTTTACATTCAACATTATTTTGTATTGGTTTCAGGTTTTATATTAGTTACAGAATAGTGGTTAGACAATCATATACTTTACAAAGTGTTCCCCGATATTTCTAGTACCCACCTGGCATCATACCATCATTACAACACTATTGACTATATTCCCTATTTAAGTGACAATGGGTTTACAGGTTCCTTTCAGTCTTTCTTTTGTGTTGCTCGCCCTTCCTTTTCTTTCTCACGTCTTCCCTCATTTTCTTTATATAGTATCTCAATTGGCCATCAAAGCTCAGTGAAGGCACTGGGACACGGTTCATCCATTTTACAAACCAGGAAACTGAGGCCAATTCCAGTTGGCTGTGGAACTTGACTCAGCACACAGGAAGCCCTCAGAGCCATGCTCTTTGCGCTTCCTAAGGGGCAGTCGCCCGGCAAACAGAACAAACCTTCCAGTCAGGCTTCCCAGCCTCTTTCTCGAGCACCTCTTCATTGTGGATGCTCCACATTCTTTCCTCTCCCCGTCCCCTGTCCCCTATTCTTTACTGTCCCCGCTTCTCCGGAGCAGGTGGAAGGCTTCACACTCACTGCCTAGGCATGCTCTGCCATGGGGCAGGGCACTGTGGGCTTGCTTTTGGGTCAAGGCAGGAGCAGGAGTCACTGCCTCTGAAGTGTGAAGGCCGCCTGAGTGAGGCCCCTTAGCACTGGGAGCTTCTCTGAATCACATCAGTCAGTCCAGTACCCTGCTTGTGCAGCACCCCTCCACTGAGGTGGCACCACCCCTCAACCCCCGCCTCAGGGGTGAGAGTCCTTGCCCCTCTGCTCAGAAGTCCTTCCATGCCCCTTGATCCCTGGCTGGGCCCACCCACGTCTTGGGGCCACTGCAGAACCTCTGTCTCTCTGCAGATGAGGCAGATCCCTGCCCTCAGTCTCCACGAAGCTATGAATCTCAGCAACCCTATGCCTGCAATGTGCCCAGGGACCCCCCTGAGCGGCTAGGATCCGGCCTCGACTCCTCTGGGCAGCGATCTTCCCAGGGACCCCCGGGAGTGGCTTGGCGGGTCCGGCTTCACCTCCCCGGGGCGGCGATCTTCCCAGGGACCCCCGAGAGTGGCTAGGTGGGTCCGGCCTCACCTCCCCTAGGCGGCGATCTTCCCAGGGACCCCCGGGGAGTGGCTAGGCGGGTCCAGCTTCACCTCCCCAGGGTGGCGATCTTCCCAGGGACCCCCAGAACTAAGAGGACTGGGCGCCGCCATCTTGATCTTCTCAACGGCCGGATAGGCCACACGGAGTCCCACCCCCCAGCCTCCTGCCGGCCCAATCATGGGCGTAGCAGAGGTGCGGTCAATTTGCATGTTTCTCTATTATAAGGTAGGATAGTTGACAATATAGTCAACTAATCCCACATAGAGAGTATTACTATCTCCCTTTTTGAGATCATTAAAGTGAGTCATAGAGAGATTAGGGGACTGTAGGAGACTTGACCACTGGATGGGGTTGGCCATCTGAAGCCATCTCTCCCTGACAAGGAAGCCCACACTTAAGCACTTCCTTGTATTGCCCCACCACTACCTGAGGATGAGTCTTGATGGAGAAGATTCTAAGCCTTCAATTCACCTTGAGATGTCACTGCCAGCTGTATTGGGAAGTTGGAGAGGGTGTGAGGGGCATAGGAAATGTCCCTCACACACACACACACACACACACACACACACACACACACACACACAGAATCTTGTGGAATCACATTTTGTGGGGGGGGGGAAAGAAAGACAAGTCAATGATGGAGGTAGAGAAAGAAAGGTTAGAGAATCTGGGAAGCAGACTAGTGAAGTAGCAGTTTACAGAAGCATAGCTCTATACTTGCAGTTTTTATTTTAACACACGGATACCCACTTGTTGAATGGCTATCTCCCATACTGGTCTTTAAATTTTGAGAGAGGAAAAAAATATGACTATTGGGTTCACAGATGTATTTCCAATGATTGTCACAGTGTGAAGAAGAAGAAGAAGAAGAAGAAGAAGAAGAAGAAGAAGAAGAAGAAGAAGGAGGAGGAGGAGGAGGAGGAGGAGGAGGAAGAGGAGGAGGAGGAGGAGGAGGAGGAGGAGGAGGAGGAGGAGAAGAAGCAGCAGCAGCCAATATTTATTGAGCACCTACAATGTGCCAGTGCATTGTTCTAAGCATACCCCCCATATTATCATATCTAATCTTCACAAAATCTTAGGAGGTAAGTAGTATTTAATAATACATGAGGAAACTAAGCCCCTGAGAGGCTGCATAACTTACCCCGGTCATATATAAAAGACAGGTCAGGGCTGGATGTGAATACAGATATTATAACCCCAGAACCTGCTTTTAACTATCATGCTGTACCACTTCCCATGGCATATGAATTAGCTCCTTCATAAGTAACTGTTGGATAAAATAATAGATAAAGAAGGGATGATCAACAGGCTCACAACTTGAGGAAGGTAAAGAAGTATAAGAACTGAAAAGGATCTTGAGATTTGACTATTAAAAGGGTCTTGGCTTTCAAAGAGACCTCAAAGAAGTGCACTGGTAATTTCTTCCCCTCCCTGCGTCCCCCTCACCTACCTCATGGTAAAGGAACGAACCTCTGTCCCCAGGAAGGCTGGAGAGCCCTGTTGGGGTGAGGGCCCCTTCTTAGTTCATCTTTGTATCTTCAGTTCCTAGCATGGTGCCTAGCACCAGGCCTGCACTCAGGAATGTCTGCCAAGGCAGGTGGCCTTATGCCCCTGACTCTGGCTCCCTTCCCCTGCAGCCCACTAACCCCACTAATGAGCAAAGGACATAGGAGAGCTGAAGCTTCTGGGAGTAACTGAGAAAATGACATTCTCGGCCCTACAGAGATGTCGGAGAGGAAATGTTGAAGACAGAAACCAAAAAACTCTCAGTTGATAACTTTGAACTGTGGCTGGGGGCAGGGAGGAGAGAAGTTGCTTTCATTGGCTATAGCCACCACATCAAAAATCAGTAAAACATGAGAACTGTGAACCACATGAAGGGAGAACACCAACCTCAGTGCACCTCCTAACACTTAAGAAGCTTCTTGGTAGAACTGAACCCTCCCAAATGAAAAACAAGCACTGTTGTTCTTTATGATCTAAATCACTTCAAAAGAGACCAGCCCACAAAGACAAAGCCTGGCTTCAATGCAGACCCCACCCCACTTCCTTGCTGGCATCTTCTACCACACCTTGCAGGAACTAGACTACCTCAACAGCAGAACCTGGGGAAGGGGGAGCAGACCCTGGCTGCTCTCTGCACTTTACTGTGATTTGCATATTGTAGGACCTGGGTGTTGGGTTGCTGAAGGAGGGATGCAGGAGGCCAAAGTGGCAAGGGATTATAAATTTATTAGGTCATCTGGATACCAGATAGGCTGAGCCCCAAAATGGCACCAGCCCCCAAAGATGGAGTCAGAGGTTTTTAAAGGACTCTAGATGGGCTTTTTCTGGGAGGAGAATTCTCTGTGCAGGTCTGGATTCTGGGAAAGTCCGGAGGGGAGAGATAATGGTCTTAGTAAGTGGAATGTGGTCTAAGCAAGTGGAATGTCCATTGTGAAGTGGCCTAAAGGTCAGTTCCTAGGGGAGGGGGTATCGATTCAATTATTTGATCAGACCTAACACTGGGTACAGATGGGGAGCAGGGAGATGGCACTGTGCTTGGTTGTCTACGTAGCCAGCCAGCTGGACCCCTGGGCTCAGCCACACTCAGCTTCAGGAGGCTGCAGATTTCTGACGCAGATCTCAGTGAGTAGCACTGACATCTATTACCCCAGAAAGAGATTTGATATTGTGCCTAATGGATTTTCTGTGTGTTTCTTTCTGACTATGGGGAGACCTCCCATGAAGGCCAAATATGACTACAAGAAGGGTCAAGCCTCTCGCAGAGCAAATGTGATGCCAGCACAACTCTAGTTCCTGACAGCAGAAAGTTAAAGGAAAGCACAAGGCAAGCTAGTGGAGAGAGAACAGCCTAGCACGAGCTCCACTACACATTGGCACTCATGGAAGCAAGCCATGTAGAGGCAGCACAAATCAAGAGCATTTCAGTCACATACACTTGGCATTCAAGAGCATTTTAGTGCTTATATTTAATTGTGGGTGTGTTTGGTATTTCTGTAATTCACAACACATGCGGCCACAGTATGAGAACCTGAATCAGGAGGAGGTGGAGAGTGAGCTATCCAGTTTCCCCTCCCAGCTCCTGTTCCATTAGTGCTGGCCCTGGACTCCATGGGAGTGGGGCCGGGAGGGGAGGGGGATTGGGGGAGGGGAGAGGCTTGCTGGCCCTGATTCCCAGCTGATGAAAAGCTGTCCAGGTGCTTGCTTTGAAGGAGCAATCTTGGCTAAGCCCAGAGGTCTCCTGTCTTCTACCAAGAGGGAAAGGAGCAAGGGACCAACTGAGTGAATGGAAGCCCTTGTTTCCTGGGAGCTGAGCCAATACAGAGAAGCTGGGGCTGAGAGGAGGAGATGCCCCAGGCAAAGCGGGTCCACAGGAGGGGGAAGGTGGGAGAGCCCTTTTGCTTTCTGTGTCATAGTAATCTGCCCAGAGTAGCAGTGCGGCTGGGCAGCCCCCAAATGCTGTGGAGGCGAATGAAAGGAGGCCCTCTCTCCTGGAGGCAGGCTGAGGGCGCTACCAAGAAAGATCATTTCAAGTGAGAGGGAGGAGAGGTACAGAATTGAAATTTGTGACACCTGCAAAGCATTTTGTTCACTTCTGAAAATGTTGGGGTAGGTAGGGTAAGCTAAAGCAATATAAATGAAATGTATGTGTTGGTGTACACAGGGCAGGCAGATTAGAAAGAAAAGTGAAAAGGAAAAATAAGTGGCAGAGGTTAGTTTACATAAAGGTGTACAAGTAAGCTAAATTTATTCCTTAAGACAATGGTTTTCTAAGACTAGCCCCATCTTGGCTGCAGAATGGAACAAACTGTCACTCATCCACAGTAAATTATAAATAGAAGAAAAAGGAAAGACAAAATTTATATGCATTTTATGTATAATAAAAATGCATGTGTGACTTTTACAGTTTGTCAATTTAATGGGGACAAGAGTCCTTATCTGGTAAAGACTGGTCATTATGGCTTTTTTTCTTTTCTTTCTTTTATGATGGTGAGAGTAGTTGAGAATTATCCTTTTACAAACTTGGCCAAAAAAAGTTGACAGTTCTACCTTGCAATCAATCCTATTTTTTTCCAACTTGTCTCTGAAATTGAAATGTCCAGGAACTACTAACCTAAGACATCGAAATACTATATAATTTCTTTTTAAATTTCAAACCTATTGGACTAATGCATATTTGCATTAACTGACATTTAGAAGAACATGCTGTGTCCCGGGAATCATACAATATTCTATTATAATTTGGGTCCTTAAACTCACACACCTTCACAAGGTAGATGTTATTTAACCCAATATATTTTCAAAAGAGAGACAGAAGCTTTATGACTTGAACGAGACTGCGCAGTGGTGAAGTCAGCATTCAAACTGAGGCCCATCTGACTCAGAAGCTCACAGTGTTCCCCATCCCAGCTCCTCCGTTATTACGAAGAGGTGCATACTGCTGGACAGGAAAGAAGCCTTGGGAATCATCCCTTTCAACCTCTAATTGTGTAGAGCTGAACAAGCTACAGTGAGGTTAAGTGACTTGCCTAAGGCTTGCTCAGTTAACTCGGAGAGCTAAGGCTGCAACACAATTGCTCAACTCCCGGCCTTGAACTCTCTCTGTGGCCCCCATGCCTTCATGAGCACTTCTGCACCCTCTCTCCTGCCTCCAGGCCCTGGCCACAAGTGGGGAGTGACAGCCACACTCAACACAACCCATACCCAAGCTAAGAACAGCCACCACCTCCCAAGAACCTCCCAACTTGCATGTATGTGACTCCAAGCTGGCCCAGGAGGCTCACTCTGCACAGCCACCACAAGATGATATGGGAACTAAGCAGCACCCTGGGAACAGCCTCCACCCAGCTCAGGCCATGCGCTGAGGGATGGGGGCCACAGAACAAAAAGGCATTGTATGTGAGAGAGGGTGGGAATATGGGAGGAATGCACTGGCAATTTCTCCCCCTCCCTGAGCCTGCCTCAAGCAGCTGTAGCATGGTAAAGGAAAGAACCTCCATAAAGGGGCTGGGTGCCCACCATATATGACAGGAGACCAGAACTGATTGATTGAATTATTATATTTCTTCCAAAAAGGACGAAGAGCTTCATTTAGCCTGCATTGTGTGGCTTGATACAATTCCCCTGAGTATATCCACTGCCTTATCACATTCCCTTTGATTCTCTTCAAATGGGAACATTTAAAAAGAGTCTGATAACATTTTCCTGAAAGGAGCCCCCACCTTCTTTTTCTTCCTAAGAGGAATAGAATCATTTGTTTCCAAAAAGGGGCCCTCCCAAAGAAGCTGCCTGAGGAGCAGAAACCATTTTAATAGCATCTTCTCTGCTGAATTGTGTCTTCATTTTACACTGTTGCTTTTATTCTCTGCCCCTTTGACACAGCCAGCTGCCTTTCGCATTCCAGCTCAGAAACAGGCTGGCTTCAGGCGGTAACAGGCACCAGCTTCCAAAGGCCTTTCTCTGGATGACTCACATTAGCCTGTGTGAGCCTCTGAGTCCTACATGGCAATTCCTAGACCTTTTGTTTCCTCTTGGAAGGGCATTTGTGTGTGCAAAACTCTCTAAGTACAAAAACAATGTCTACCTAAGTGCCCTGTCTGACAATGGAGCGAAATAATTAATTGCACAGTGGAATGTCTGCTTCAGATCTTGTTCAGGTTCATCCTGTTATCAAGGCAGCAGACAGAGGAAGTGACATCACCCACGCAAGCGCTCCTTTGAAGCTAGAGGTGCATCCCAAGACCTTGCATGTCGTTCTGCACTCTGGGCAGGAAACCTCACACTGGGACTTTCTGTTAAACTGTTTTAGAAAATTATAGGTTGAGCCATCAGATTCTTTAGTAGAATTTTGAATCCCATTGCTCACATGGTGAAAAAGGTCTTTTGTGAATTCTACTCTTAGCCAGGAAGGTTACCAAGAAGTAGAGATAAGTTCCCACAAATGTCTTGAAATTTAAATCCTTTTGTATAAAGTATATGGACTATGGACGGAAAAAAAAGCGGGGGGGGGGGGGGGGCACATGCTAACCTGACTAGTTCAGGGAAGGATGGTCTGAAATTAAATATTTAACTAAAAGCAGTTTATAGTAGGTAGTCATGTCCTAGCCCAATATTTTCCCTGACAAAGATCAACTTGATCTTTACTGAGCCTATTGTCTTTTTGCATCTAAGATAACATACCTGTGAAATATCTAGGTATCTTGTAACTTCCCTTTTTCCGGACCCCTCAGCGTGCAACAAATGGCACCTGGGCGGATACCACAAATTCCCTCTTTGTTATTGTTATGGTGTAAATTGTTGACTGTTAACTATCCTGTAACCATCTATGTAAAAGAAGCATGTGTCCATCATTTCACTTTTTATCCAATCCCAGAGGTTTCCCCACTTTGCTTTCTCCCACCTCCCTAATCTATCACCAATGGATTTCATGTAACCCACTTAAGTTTTCCCCTTTGATGGTAATTTATTTAAAAAAAAGGTAAAAACCCGCCATTCTCCAGAGCATTATCCCAATCCATTGAGATACTGCTTTCTGGCAATTGTCCACAGTTTGGCTGAAATAAACTCACAAAAATGTTTACAGGTTTGAATGGGGGGAGATACTCACCTGGGCAGGCTTCTAGGGAACCAGTAAAATGTATCTGCCTAACACTAGTCACCCTTTTCCCAAGCTCACCAATCAGCTTGCTGTAAATGTGCTTAATAAACCCTTGTCTTAGGTTTTTCTCCGTGAATGATGGCACTGGGAACTCTCAGTATGGGTCCAAACAGCATGCAAAATCATTTTACTTTTATGACAAAAGACATTAGCTTCCCATAGCTTTCTTAGCCATCTCTACCCCTCTTCCATTCCCTTCCTGCTTTCCCTCCCCTCCTTCCCCATGGCACTAAATAAAACGTTTAGAAAATGGAGGGTACAGCTGCCTTTTCTTCCCATTAAAATAATCAACAATGATGGTGAATTTAATATATTTGATTAGAGAAACTCCAATTTGGTGCACTTGAATCAGCTGCCTTTGTCTTCAGCTCCCGATGGCCTGATTTCAGTGGAATGTCCTCTACTGTCCACTGCCAGTTTACTAATCCGGGAGAAAATTCAGCCTCTGAAAGCATTTGCTGGGCAGACTCAGAAATAGGGTATTTATGCTGTGAAAGCTGCCAGGACCATTTCTTACTAATTGGAGGGAGAACCCCTTCATTAGGGTTATAACCCCTGGGGCCAGTGGTCCTCTTTAGCAATGTTAAATGTTATACATTTTATTGCCTTTCTCTATTAATATTCACTGTAAACATTCAGGTCTGAATCCTGTACAAACAGCCCAAGAGATTCTGGTGCTTAACTGCACATAAGAAATTCAGAGAATAATAATTGCATTTACATATGGAGTTCCTTTCAACCAAAGAGCAAGCATAAACCTAATAGAAAATAAGAAAATGTGTCATAATTTCCCCACAAGATGTTAAGAAAGTCTGAAATACTGCCCAAGCCACTCCTACCTTGAAGGGTGCTTAAAAAGGAATTGATCTTGTGGGGAGTGGCAAGGCTTGGAGAATGCAGCTTATTTATATAAAAAGTTTATGGAGATTTTATGAAGGGCTTTCATTAAATATTCTAAATAAATTTATGCTCAACAAATAAGTACAACAGTGATCTGAGGGTAACAAGTTAAGTTACTCTCAAAGATGTATTGAAACTTCACAGAGTTCATAGAGGTTTCTTGAATATATTTCGTTCTCTACCATTGCCAAAGTCAGAGATTGCATTTGAGAAAGACCAGGTCACAAGGACTGTTAAACTCATTTATGTACTTTTATGAAGAAAAAGTCCCATGTCTCCTATGTGTCCACCCAAAATAGGCTGCCTAGCTGAGCACCTGCCCAATGACTTCTCCACCCAGGCTCCATGGTAGGAAACCGAAGTCAGGGACCAGAGCCAAGCTAGAAATAGCAGCCAGGTTTCTGGGTTCCAGCATCTGTGCCCAGTCTGTGAGTCAGCCTGTCAACAACATTGACGAGGTAGGCACCGGCTCTGTGAGGCCCAGGAAGGGTGGCACAGGGAGGAGGACACCTTGTCCTGGCCAGCCCCGAGTTAGCATCACGATGATGCCCCGGGGGGCGGGGGCTGGGTTGTTGGAGGAGAACGCTTCTCTCTGAGATCAGCATGTACACCAGCAGCTTTGCAGGCACTGCAAGCTGCCTCCTCTGAAGAGGACTGGGCACACTTTGTCTTCACAGTTCAAGGCCTTCTGGTCATGGGGCAAGAAAAATGAGCCCGGGCTTCCAACAGGGCCAGTTTCCTAAGAGCCGCATCAGCTGCCAGGTTCAGAGCTGTGTGGGGAAGGCCTTCAGGAGATGGCTGAGATGGCTCTGAGATGGCTGCTGTGAGAGACACCACGGTCCCCCTCAGGAGAAGCCCATCCCTTTCTCAAAGCAGAGTCTGGTCTCTCAGACCCACACCGAGCACCCCAAGAAGAATAAGATAACTTAGGTTGCAAAAACACAACAAAGTGCTGCATTTTACCTCCCTCTTCAATGTAAAAGTCAAGCTTCAACATTCCTATTGTATAAAAAATTAATATGAAAAGAATTTTGTATCCTATTATGGCATTGTGTTATAATAATGGAATGCTCTCCCCGCCCGATCTGGCTCCCAGTCTCCCAGACCTTGCCAAGAATTATTCAGTTCCTCAGTGTAAGTGTCACCGGGGGCACAGCCTCCTGCGCCTAAAAGAAAGCGGCAGTGAATGCTTCGAGCTGGGAAGAAGGTTACTGTGGGCCGCAGCCCTCCTGCCCCAGCCTCACACAGAGACACACGGGACACACACACACACCTACCTGGCAGTTTTCCTCTTTTTTCTGAGAGCTCATCTGGACCTGCAAGGGAAGTTTAATACTTGGACAACTGCAGCTGTATGAACCACGCATTGTCTTTGATGCAACAAACAATGGGTCCCAGAAAAGGAAAACAAAACATTCGTTTAACTGTGTGCTGCATTCTGTTCAGAAATCGAGAGTCCATGGCGAAGAGTTTTCCCTGACAAAGCAGAACAGGGATGTTTGTTTCTGTATTTTATTTTGTTTGGTAGGTAGAGCTTATTCCCCTGAACATAAAGAGTTGACAAGGATTTTCTAGAGTTTACTGATTCGGAGAGAAGTTCTGAATGACCAAGGGAAAATAGGATTTGTTTTTAAGTTGTCAAGTGTCTGAAGGATTCTTAAGGAGGAAATGGTGACAGGTTCTTTTCCATCCCCACCAGGGCAGAGGAGAAAGTGATGGACTTCAGCTGCAGTGTGAGGGATCTGGGTTAGACATGAGAAAAGTTTTCCAGACTGAGGACTGTTCAGCCCTGGAATATGTCACTGAAAGGGGATGCTGAAACACTGCTGAAGAGTGACTGTGCCTGCTTTCTAAGTGTGGTGAGGAACAGAACCCTTAGGTTTTAGGAAGTCCCTGGCTGGTTAGGTGGTGATAACAGTATTTTGTTTGGAAATTCCTAGTCGTTAGGCTTCTGTCATTACCTCTTTTCCTCGGGTCAGCTGATTCAGAAACACCCTATTTGGAAGGAGAACACTGCTTTTCGTTTCCTCCTGGCCAATTCCCGTCTCCCCAGGCTCTTTCTAATCTGTACTTCGGAAATGCCTCCTGGGGTCACCTCTTCCTTTCCTTCCCTTCGCGCAGAATCACAAATGCTGGGTGCTGAACAATGGCCTTTGAAGGCGTGTCTAGTTGAGTTAGTTTTTCTTTTCCTCTTTAATAGAATTCATTCAATTACATGTATGTTTTCAGCCGTCAGGCCAATCCTCCTCCACACAAGGGTGATGTCAGCAAACCCAGGAAGTTTTCAGAGCCAAGAAAGCCCCAGAAAGAGGAGGAAGTAGTTATGAATCTCCGTGGCTCAAGTTTTCTGTGTCCACAGGATGTGAGAGGGGAGGGTTCCTGCTCAAGAATGCGGAGTGCGTGAGATCAGGAGAGGCCACCGCTTGCCATAGCCAGTGGGGGCTGTCTTGAAAGCAAAATTAATGACAAATGGCTGCTCATTTTCTGAGTTTTAGAGCACAAGCTGAACAAAAACCAGTCATCGTTGCTCTACCTAGAGTGAAGCTTAATAAGTATTACTGTTGGTGTTATTATCAGCCCAGTATCCAGCACTCTGTGGTGTAGCTAGTACTATAATTGAATTGAATGATGACCATAATGAAAAGCTGAGTTTCATATGACAAATGGGAAAGGAAATGTAGATGGATGCAGAAAAAAGTAAAAGGAGAGCTTGCTTAGATGTATATAGCCTTATCAGTGTTAATAAGAAATCCATGGGGCGGCTATATTTAGGGCATACTAAATATATATCAAATATGTGTGAACCTTCTAGAAACTTTTTTTTTTCAAAACCAAATGAGTATAACTGAAACAATTGCAATAACTAGAGAAATTTAAAAGTACACAGAAATGTATGTAATTATAAAAAACAGAGGTTTAAAAACTCCCATGGCCATTACTACATTGCCCCAACCCTTTTTCATTTGAATGTCTTCAACAATTGATATTTCTATGTTTTCAGGGAGTGCACAAGACTGGAAAAGCAGCCAGGCTACACATTTGCTTCAAACACTATTGAGAGACAGAACTGATAAGGAACAGAGCATGAGGGAATGGGACAGGATGAGGAAAGAGCACAAATAGGATCATGTCTCAGTGGACTGTCTGAGGCTTACCACCATTCCACCAACTGAATCCCCAGCAAGCTGGGAACGATGAGCCTTT
This sequence comes from Cnephaeus nilssonii, assembly GCF_951640355.1. Lineage (NCBI taxonomy): Eukaryota > Metazoa > Chordata > Mammalia > Chiroptera > Vespertilionidae > Cnephaeus > Cnephaeus nilssonii. The sequence goes on along the minus strand of NC_137079.1, from coordinate 91,964,837 downwards.
AATGAGCTTGCCGCCTCTGACTTGTATCAGCCCAGCATGCAGTCATCTAAATGATACCACAACAATGTTAGAGCACACATTAAGCACTTATTGTAATAGCCAAACTGCTGAGCAGGAGACCTGGAAGGAGACAGAGCAGGAAGAATTAAAGGTGTGTTTGACTACATGTGCACACTCCTATCAGCCACAGTGTGAGCTCCAAGGGGCTGTGGAGGGATTACAGCAGGGAATCAATGTACCAAATGTTTGCTGATGGGATCTTTTTATTTTTAGGTTAAAAACTTATTAGACCAAGAGTGAACCCAGTGTAAATGATGGACTTCAGTGATAATGAGGTGTCAAGGTAGGGTCATAGACTGTAATAAATTAACCATTCTAGTGTGGTATGTTGATAGTGGGAAGGTTTACATGTTGATAGTGGCGAGAAGGAATATATGGATAATCTCTGTATCTTCTGCTCAATTTGGCTATGAACCTAAACTGCTCTAAAAAATAAAGTCTATTTATAAATAAACTCAAATGGGAGGCCAGGATGTGTTATATATAGTCCCTGCAGCAAATACAATGATCTTACATATAATTCAGCTTTATCCAGTGAAGAGCTAAAAGGGTGTAGTGTCAAAAATCTCAAACCATCCTAATTCCTATTCCAAAGAAAGAGACTCCAAAGCTTTTCCTATTAACATATTTCCAAGCTTCATAATCATATTTTATCCATCAAACATCTTGAAAGATTTACTTTTTCATTACTGCCATGACTCTAGATCTTTATTGCTCTGTATTAGTCTCATATTACTGCTGTGACAAATTACCAACAAACAGTGGCTAAAACAATACCAGTTTGTTATTTCATAGTTCTGCATGTCAGAAGTTTCATATGGGTCTCAGAAGACTAAAGTAAAGGTGTTGTCAGACTGCTTTTTGTTCTGGAGGCTCTAGAAGAGAATCTATTTCCTCCTCATTCTGGTTGTTGGCAGAATCTCTTGCAGTTGTAAGGCCAAGGTCCCCATTTTCTTCATGGCTGTAAACTCAGAACCATTTCCAGCTTCTAGAAATTACCATATTCCTCGGCTAATGACCCCCTTTCTCAATCTTCAAATCCAGCAATTGAGTGGCTGTGCTATACCTCTCTGACCCACTCTTCTGCCTCCTTTTTCATTTATAAGAGATCATGTGATTACATTGGACCCATCAGGATAATCTCCCCAACTCAAGGTCTATACCTTAGTCACAAATGCAAATTCTCTTTACCATGTAAGATAACATAGTTGTTGCCCTGCTGGCATGGCTCAGTGGTTGAGCATTGAGCTATGAACCAGGAGGCCATGGTTCAATTCCAGGTCAGGGCCCCTGCCTGGGTTGTGGGCTCAATCCCCAGTGTGGGGTGTGCAGGAGGTAGCCAATCGACAATTCTCTCTCATCATTGAAATTTCTATCTCTATCTCCCTCCCCCTTCCTCTCTGAAATCAATAAAAATCTATATTTTTTTAAAGTTTAAAATTTTTTTAAATTAAAAAATTTTTAAAAAGATAACATAGTCACAAGTTCTGGGGTTTAGGGCAGGTATATCTTTGGGACACCATGCCTTCCTTAACCTATTAACTATTTAACCATGGTCCTGCATTCACAATGCTTTGCAACTGCCTCCAGTAAAGTCATCTTGAATACTTAGATGTTAAATCTACCTCTGCCTGTGTGACCATTCTGCAGTGTTTGACATTAACATGACCTATTTCTTGAAGCACTTGTCTTGTACTTGCTATAATACTGCCTGCTGTTTTTCTCCTACCGCTTGGTCCTTTCCTTACTGAATTCTTCATTCATTTATCTGCTTCTTTCTCTGAGTAGTGTGGCTCACCTATACATCTCAGGTCTGCATCCAACTCCCCTACACCCTGGTTCTGAATCATAACTGCCTTCTGAGCAGCTATGCTTAGATGGCCTACAGCAGTGGTCGGCAAACTGCAGCTCGCGAGCCACATGCGGCTCTTTGGCCCCTTGAGTGTGGCTCTTCCACAAAATACCACATGCGGGCACGCACGTACAGTGCGATTGAAACTCTGTGGCCCATGCGCAGAAGTCGGTTTTTGGCCTGGGAGAGTCTATTTTGAAGAAGTGGCGTTAGAACACTCAAGGGGCCAAAGAGCCGCATGTGGCTCGCGAGCCGCGGTTTGCTGATCACTGGCCTACGGGATCCCTTTCAGCCCAAGCCTGACCATTTTCTCTTCTTTCATCACATACTTCATTATGACAGCACCAAGCCTCACTCTTCCATGACTGATTCTTAGGAGTTATTCTTTCTTCCTCCTGCCTCTGTCTTACACCCCTAAACCCAGTCAATCATCATGTCTCATCTGTCTTACTTCCTGAGTAGCCCTTGAATCTGCCCCATCCTCTTTATTCTTGCTGCCATTGCTAATGTTCAGGCTTCCAATACCAGTCCCTAGATTATTGTAGCAACCTCCCATCCTTGTGTCCTATTCCACCCACTCATAGCCATTCTTCACACTGTATTCACACTGTAACTAAACACGTATAATCTTGTCACCATTCTGTTTAAAATCATTGATTGCTGCCCATTGCCTAATAGCATCAAATCTAGCAATCTAGCACACGGTACACACACACACACACACACACACACACACACACACACGCACCTAGCTTCAAACTGGGTGCTAGACTTATCACCTGCCCTTCTCCCATTTGCTATTCATATTCACAGAGTGCTCTGCAGACCAGCAGCATCAGCATCACCTGGGAACATGTTAGAAATAGAGAACCTCAGGCCCCACCCCAAATCTACTTAATCAGAATCTGCATTTTAGTGAGATTCTGAGACACATTGCTTTAGAGTGTATTCTCAGAGATAGCATTTAGAAATTCTCTTTATTTTCATGTGTAATCTCCTCCATCTTAATTTGAATTTGTGCACATATTTGATGAGTCACTGATCATTAACAAATTATCCCTACTCTTCATGTCTCTGTGCTTTTGCTTATAGTATTTCCTCTGCCTGAAATAATTTTCCCTCTCTCCACTGACCAAAAGTAGCTTCTGCACCTTCCAGTATCACTAAAAAGCCTTCCCCATCTCTTTAGACAAACTGTTGCTCTCACCTCCACACTGCTATAGACATTCTTATTGCATTGATTTTGCTTTTGTATTCATCTCCCCCATTAGCTTGGAGGCTCATCAAGAATGAGAACCAGGCCAAAACCGGTTTGGCTCAGTGGATAGAGCCTCGGCCTGCGGACTCAACGGTCTCAGGTTCGATTCCGGTCAAGGGCATGTACCTTGGTTGCAGGCACATCCCCAGTAGGGGGTGTGCAAGAGGCAGCTGATCGATGTTTCTAACTCTCATTGATGTTTCTAACTCTCTATCCCTTTCTCTTCCTCTCTGTAAAAAATCAATAAAATATTAAAAAAAAAGAAGAAAAAAAAAAAAGAATGAGAACCATGTCAGTCTCTATCTCTGTCTGTGTGTCACAGTGATATTTTCTTACTTAAACAAATGAACATCTAACTTGATCTTAATAAGCACTTCAAGACCATACTCATAGCTATATTGTAACCCATATGAGCAAAGCCCTCATTTTAAAGAATATTATTTTGCTTTTCTGTCTGCTACAGGGTAACATTGGCTGATTCTGACCCTAAGCAGTAAATTACTAACGGGTATTAAGTTCATTAGTGGTGCAGCCTGACTTCTTAAAACAAAATGGCAGCTAATAATTTTTTCAGGTAGGCATATTTTTCTAAATCATTTACCACAGAGTTTGGTATGTTCAAAGAGGTCAAAGAGACCATTATTAGATTAAATCCATTTCTTCATGTACAGACTTGTGCCCTACCCACCGTTACTGTGAAGAGGGTGTCTATTGAGATAATACATATAAAAACTAGACACTTTACAGTCTATGCAAATGTATGTATGGCATTTTCATTAATAACATGAATATTTTTTAATGACTCCTTAGATTTTACTTCTTCAGGCAAGCAATTGCAACCCATTACCTTCATCCTGAATTTGAAGGGATATATTACATACCCCAAAATAGTAATTCTATAATGCTTACAAAAATATACCCATGCACTTCACTTATTTGGATTAAATCATGATCTTAATAAATTACACACATTTCATTATCTGGCATTGTATACTTAAATTTCATGTATCTGGCATTATAGACTTAAGGCTAAAAAGGTAGTATTATTTCCTACTGTTCTAATACTTCTTGACTACTATAATATACTAGAGGCCCGGTACACAAAATTCATGCACAGGTAGGATCCTTAAGCCTGGCTGGCGATCAGGACCAATAGGGGCCTTCTGGTTGCCAGCCAGGGCCTCCCTTCCCTGGCTGCCAGCTGCCAGCCAGGGCCTTCCTTCATTTTGCACCACCGCCTGGTGGTCAGGGCACGTCATAGTGAGCGATCAAACTCCCGGTCTCCTGGTCGAACTCCCATGGGGACACTTTGCATATTAGCCTTTTATATATAGACTAGAAGCCCGGTGCACGAAATTCGTGCACGGAGGGGGGTTGTCCCTCAGCCCAGCCTGTACCCTCTCCAATCTGGGACCCCTGGAGGGATGTCCGACTGCCTGTTTAGGCCGGGATCGGGCCTAAACGGGCAGTCGGACATCCCTCTCACAATCCAGGACTGCTGGCTCCCAACTGCTTGCCTGCCTGCCTTCCTGATTGCCCCTAACCGCTTCTGCCTGCCAGCCTGATCACCCCCTAACCACTCGGCTGCCAGCCTGGTTGATGCTTAACTGCTCCCGTGCCAGCCTGTTTGCCCCCGACTTCCCTCCTCTGCTGGCCTGGTCACCCCTAACTGCCCTCTCCTTCAGGGTTGATCACCTCCAAGTGCCCTCCCTTGCAGGCCTGGTCCTTCTGCCCTCCCTTGCAGGCAGGTGCCTCCCAACTGCCCTCTCCTGCTGGCCATCTTATGGTGGCCATCTTGTGTCCACATGGGGGCAGGATCTTTGACCACATGGGGGCAGCTATATTGTGTGTTGCAGTGATGATCAATCTGCATATTACTCTTTTATTAGATAGGATAGAGGCCTGGTACAGGGGTGGGGGCCAGCTGGTTTGCCCTGAAGGGTGTCCCAGATCAGGGTGGGGGTTCCCTTTGGGTGTGGGGCGGCCTGAGCGAGGGGCCTGTGGTGGTTTGCAGGCCGGCCACGCCCCCTGGCAACCCAAGCAGAGGCCCTGGTATCTGGAATTTATTTTTCTTCTACAATTGAAACTTTGTAGCCTGGAGCGGAACCAAGCCTGTGGCCGGCAGCCATTTCTGTTGCAATTAATTCACCTTCTATAATTGAAACTTTGTAGCCTTAAGCGGAGGCTGGGCCCGGACAGGGTGTGCAGAAAGCTTTGCTTCCCCTGTTGCCTCTGGCAACCCTGGCTTGCTCTCTCAAGCTCCGTTCTGCTGCCATTTCTGTTTGAATTTGTTTACCTTCTATAATTGAAACTTTGTAGCTTGAGTGGAGGCTTAGGCCTGCAACAGCTCGCAGAAAGTTTGGCTTGCTCTGTTACCTGGGAAACCTTGCTCTCTGTGGCTGTAGCCATCTTGGTTGGGTTAATTTGCATACTTGCTCTGATTGGCTTGTGGGCGTGGCTTGTGGGTGTGTCGATGGTACGGTCAATTTGCATGTTACCTTTTTATTATGTAGGATTATCTGCTTCTAACAAGATGGGTGTACTCTTGTTCATGTGGTGAGGGTAGGCAGGCAGAAGTTAGAAAAAGAACATGAAATAATAGGAAAAATGAAGACAGTACTGGTTCTCATTTAGGCCTTACTGATATCTATTTTATCGCTATTTCTTTCAACTATCAATACAGTAAAATGTTACTAGAATGAATTTAGCAAACTTTATTCACTATCAGTACTAAACTGTGCCAGATTCAATTAACTAAAATAGCTAACTAAAATATATCAATGTTTTATACTTATGTATCTAAATAACTAAAAATTAATTAAATAATTAGAACAGAAAAATATGAGAGAGAGAAATGAAGCATCCTAGACTAGGATGAATGACTAGGACAGCAGAGAGTGGGATTAACTTAGACTTAAAGAACAAGAAAGCTCCCTCAGAGTAGGGGGCTTTTGACCAGGGCCCCATAAGAGCTGGCCATTTGATAGGCAGAAATCTACAGGAATTCCCACGAGAAGGAACAGTGGAGTGAAGGCAGGTATAGGTGTGGCAAAGAGCAATTATCTGTACAGAGGAGTGAATTATAGTGTGCTGTGCAGAGGGACTGTTATAGACAACAAACAGGCTTTGTTGGGAATGGAAAATTAGTAATCATTATGTTTATTTTGATGTCTTATTTTTTCATTTAGTCAAGTTAACTGATATATAATTTACACACAGTAAAATCTTCCCTAATGTACTTATTTTAACATCTAGAGAGAGCCTAACGCCCAGCAGAAAGCCTTGAACATCACAGATATTCAATAGATATTGGAATGAAGAATGTATAGTCTGCTGTCAGCATGGTATTATTTGACTTTATAAACTTTCATCCTTTTCCATAGGTCTTTTTTTAAGTCACTGAGTCCACATGGTAGATAATACTAATGTCTACCTTAATAGTTTTCTGACTTTGACAGGTTCCTTCAGTTCACCAACTTTTCACTTACTCATTTAGAAATCTATATCTATAAAAGGCTAATATGTTAAGTGTCCTTCCCTCCGTCCCAGTAATGATGTCACATAGCAATGCCCATCTTCCTCTCCCTAGCGACTAGCCTCCTTGGAGTTCCAGTAACACGGGTGGAAATGTTTTACCACAGTGGTTGCAAACCTTTCAGACCTCACAGACCACCAGTGGTCCACGGACCACTGCTTTGTGACCGCTGCTCCAAAGGTTTCCTTAAACCAGAGGTCGCCAACCTTTCAGACCTCATGGACACCAGTGGTCTGTGGACCACCCATTGGCGACCGCTGTTTTACACTCTAACCAAAGGCCTGTGAGACATTTTCCCATTCCTCATCTCATTTGATCCTCACAGAAGTCCTGGAGTAGGTAGATAGGAGACTCAGTGGAATCCTATTTTCTTTTCATTAGCCAGAAAACAGAGATTTAGAAAGCTTAAAAACTTGACCTGACTGAAAAGAAGTAAGAAATAGTGGACCTTAAAAATGACTTCAAGTTTTCTCACTGAGCAGTCAAACACTGCTGCAGTTAAATATTTTACCCTGTATTCTCCCTGCATGATCTACAATAATAATCTGCTTCGTGTTGATATTTACTGCTATGTTGCTGACAATTACCTGAAAGAGAAGTTGGGGTGCTTCACTGGGCTAGAAAAAGTTTAGCTAAATCAAAAAGCAAGTCTAATTAAGCAAGTTTGTTCTATATCTATAAAAGGCTAAGTTGACTCGTGCATGCGCGATACATAGAAAGCTCTTGCTGGCGCCAATCCCACATGTGTGTTTCCATCTGTCATTGTCAATCGTGAATTTAGTTGACACTTCTATTATAGAGAAAGGGCAAATTGCGATATTAAAATATTTCTTCTAATTAATTTCCTTTCAATGTGCATGAATTCATGCACCGGGCCACTAGTTATTACATAAATGTCAACTCTCCAGTTTCAGGAAATTTGGTTTGAAAATTGTCACAATAAACTCTAAATAAAATTGGAGATAGGAAATTTAATATTATTTCTCCTTTGTGATAAATATGCATTTTCTAACTGATACTTTGTGGGGAAAAAAGAGATTGGGTTTCACTGGGGAATATATTAGACTTAGGAGAAGACAGCAGTCATGCTTTACTACTTGAAGCCCATTTTCACATTCATTCTCCCCACTTGTGCTTACATATGTAAAACAGGTATCACTTACCTAATCTCATAGATAAGAAAAAGGATCAAGAGCTGAGTGACTTGTTCAAGGTCACTGTCTTAGGTATATAAGCAACACGCACAGGACTGAAACTCAAGCTCTAGTATAATGCTGTTTAATAGCAATCACAAGACACTAATTAAGGTAAAAGAGTTGAAATCACCTTTCAGGCACTACCTTTGATAAATGTACCCATCAGGGTTCAGTTTCAGGAAACAGAAAGTACTCTAACTATTTTAAAGCAAAAGGAATTTAATACAGGAAATTTAGTGTTTACAAAATTATTGGATGGTTTGGAAGGATAGGCTGTTATTTAGCTGTCCAAGAATGACTTCTGGTACTGCAGAGATGACCTGGCCATGAGGAAAACTGTTCCCTCTACCCCAAATAGGCTGCCACAGGAACACCTGAGTTCCAGAACACAACCCCGGAACTAGGGATCTGGAAACTATCAGCAAGCTGCTAACAATTGCCTCTCTACTCACATGAGACTGACTATACAATGGAATTTTGCTCTAGAAAAAACACAGCACCTTTAAGACTTTGCTTGCCAAAAATAGTGGCCAAAGCTGCAGTAATCTTTTTGTCATATTTCCCCTTTTCAAATCTGGCGTGAGTGCATCTAATTGGGGAATCCTACTTTGCTGCCATAACTCTAGCTGCAAGAGATTCTGGAAGATATATAGTTGGAATAGATGCCAAGTACCAATCTACTATACCTATGACAAGTAAATTCTGACACTCCCAGGATTAGAAACAGGATTCTTGGGTTGTGTTTTAGAGGCAGATATGACATCACAGGCTATCTGCATCCAAGTGCAATGTGTGATTGTGCAGGTTGTGCATTCCTCAGAATAGTGAAGAGGTGAATTCCTCAGGTTGTACATTATTCACAGAGACTGTGAGCAGAATAGCCCTGGAGTTGTCTTTGCCATCCTTCTCAGTAGCTATCTGCATCAGAACAAGATTTGGCTATGGTTTTGATGGAGAGAGAAAGCCACATATATTACTACATTAGGAAGTTACTTAGAAATGGAGACTCACTCAGGATACTGAGGCAAAGACTAATGGAGAATGGTCAAATAGAGGTCAAGAGTGACTTGAGGGGCTGCCAGCCCTAGTGCCTGCCCAGAGATGTAGTGACATATTTTCATCAAGCTTTCTTACTTAGACTTTAGCATTAACACACCAGGGAACACAAATATATGTTAAATTCTAAGAGAGTAAAATTCATAATATACTAAAGAGTCTTTAAACTGACTTTTCATTATGTAAAAATAAAACATATTCCCTCTCCCTCTACCCATTCATTAGACACAGGAACACACGACACGTATGCATGCGCGCGCACACACACACACACACACACACACACACACACACACCGTGCAAGGCTCCTTTTTATTTTGTTATTTTCATTGCTCCTCATCTATTTATCTCTAGGACTTTTCTCTCAGCTAAACCTAGACTATTGGATTAAGTTCTGGCTTTCCCACTTCAATAAAGACCTTGAGAAATTAAACTATATCCAGAAGGGAGCAATTAAAATAGAGACAGGTCTAGACCCAATGGCATGAAACTATTAGCCTTGGAAGAGAATCCAGTCATCCTCACATACCCAAAGTTCCATTATTATGGAAGAGGAGTGTAATTTTCTCTGTGTGGCTCCAGAGTGAGGAATCTGGATAAATGACTCAACGTTACATAACAAGACATTTAGCTCAGTGTAACCATTACATCTGGCAGCGAATGAAATAATCTACTTATTTATCTAGGTGTCTCTTGGGGCACGATGTCCCACCTCTGGTCGCAGTTACCATTTGTCACCTGTATCTGTTGCATAGACTGATTGGATTATGTGCACTTCCCTTCCACTGGCTTTGAAGCAACTCCAGGATTCAGGGTTCATACACTTTTATCTCTGTCTCCCCACCTCATGCCACAGTACATGGCATATTGTAGGCACTCAATATAATCTCAATGAAAGAATGAAGAGATGAACAAGACCAAGAGCCACAAATGACATCAGCAAAGAAGGACTGGCCCTCATGGTTCACCTCAGACAACTGATTTAGAGCATCAGAGTTGGTGATGCTCAGGGGAACTAGTGCCTACACCATGATTTTGAAGAGAGCAAGTCCAGCATGTAAACAGGAAAAAGATATGTATGTGAACCCAGGGAAGCTCAAAGCCTGGTCTGAGCACAAGTTCCAAGGAGAAGCTGGTGAGGGGTGAGGGCTATTAGGCAAGTTTGGGCACAGATGTTGTCATGTTTTCTTGGAACCCATCAAAAGCCACAGAAAATACTACTTATTTTGGACAGGGGATAAAGGCAGAGTAGCTCCTACATAGAGAGGGACTTTTATTTCCAGACCTTCAAACATTCTCTGCACATGATCTCATTTATTCTACCTCTGCACAGGGAAGAAGCAGATGAATGCTACAAAGGCACACAAACCAGCCTGTTGGGTCAAGAATGTACCTAATGGATCCTCTCTGGCAAACAGCCACCTTAACAACCAGGAAAAAACTGTCTTTCAACCCCAGTGACATTATGGTATGACTTGAAACCATATCAGTTCCTTCTTGATACTTGTGACTCACTGTTAATATTGAAATATATGTCACTAATCAGAAATTAGTACTCTGTGACTCAGTGCTGGACTGAATCAGTGAAACCTAATGAGTCAATGCAACAATAGTGTGTGTGTGTGTGTGTGTGTGTGTGTGTGTGTGTGTGTGTGTGTTTGATCTAGCACAAGGTGTTGAAATGAATGCTGTGTCCTCCAGGCTCCACCTCCCCCCAACTTTCCACCCCCAGACACCCATCTCACTAGCTTCCAGCTCCCAGAAGGCCCAGGACCATCATTCCAGTTTGACTGCTACTAAAGTGCATCATCTGCTAGTCAGCACTTGCCTGCCACCTTATTTATTACACCCATGGAATGAAACTGCCAGTCCCTGTCCTGGCCTCCACCCACTGCCACTCCAGCTCACAATGTGTGACTCTCTACTTAGTGTCTCTCCAGGTTTAGCTCTTAAATTCAATAGGCACAGTTGTCCCACCTACTATGCCTGCCTCTTTAATACCCTAGGGTTCAGTTGGCAACCTTCCACTCTTACAGTCAGTAGTCTAGCAGCCCTGGGCTGCATATGCATGGTGCAGATGAGAGAGGTTTCTCTATTGATTAACAGGAAGAGTATTCATGCCTTTTGTCTTCCTGTTTTTGATGAACCAAGTAAAAGAAAAAGAAGTATTTATTTTTCTTTAATATAATTGGCCTAAAATAGTAAATTATAAAAAAAAGCAATGGAAATGTACATTGATTAAGGACCTGTCACTGCAGCCCATCTTTAAGTCCATGTACCAGGTACCATCCATGGCACATGGCTAATGTTAGAACACCCTGATTCTTGGAACACAGATATGACCATTTGTAGTAGAGGAAATAAGAAAGGTGTTTTCAACTAAAACTCCAATGGCTAAAATTTGTGCCAAGTGAATCAGTGGGATGGCAAATGGATGGGGAGGAACTAAAGAGCTCTAACGCCTATTCTAAGAGATGGGTGCTTCTCCCAGCACCAACCTAGTTGGTTTTATCCAAAGGACTGGCAGAGGGGAGGACCTAGTTCACATTCAAAAGTGGTCAGAGAATGGAAATGAAAAATGCAATGCCCAATCACCTTAGGCTAAAATATCTTCCATTCACACAGCATCAATGGCTTATGAAAGGCAAGGAAATAGAAACCAGGACAGTCTGTTCCCTGTATTTGTAAGCACACGGGGGTAAACTAAGGAAGGAGCCAGAGCTGGAAGTGACAAGGCCCTGCCCAGCCACCAGGAAGGCTAAGGGAGCCAACAGCTCAGCATACCTCTGTCCATTCAAACTCTAACGAAGAGATATAACAGTGGCATCCCAGACAAGTGTGCCTGGCCTATTTGTGCTTACCGTGTCTCTCCTTACAGATCTCTGGCCACCTTTGGAAATATCATGAATCTTTAATTAAGTGAGCCCCACATATAGTATGTGTTCAGCAAATAACAGGATTCTTCTCTCTAGAAAGACTTTATACTACAGTTCTTAAGAATATGGCCTTTGGCAACTCCAGTCTTCCTGTGCTGTTTATTAGTTTGGCAGTCTTGTGCAAAGTACTTTAACAGCCTCAACGTCTTTACTTACTGGCCTTTTAGGGTTGTCGTGATGAATTTATTTAATTGATATAAGATAAAGACCAGCCCATAATAAGTGCTCAATAAATGGCAGCAAATATTTTTATTCCATGACCCTTCAGGGGTTTATGCTACATTTATTACACCATATAAACTAGTTGGTTTATATTTGTCTGTTTGCCCATACACACAGACTATAAAATTTTCTGGTCAAGAGCTATTTCTTACTCAGTTTTGTATTCCCAGAACACAGCATGAGGATCGGCACCTAGTAGGCATTGAAAAAATAAACATTATTTAGCATGCTTGGCACCCAGATATTGCACCCAGAACCAATGTGTGGCAGTAACAAGAAGCATGCCTTTCATTGCTACTTGTTGCCAACTCTTTATTCCCAGCTGCAGATTATTCTTTTTCTTAGTCTAATGACAGTCCCTTGCACAGCAAAGTTTGGGCTCAGTATTTCTCAGTTCATGAGACCCTGCCTCAGACATTCCAAATCAGAGCTATGGAATCTACAGTTTAACATAGACCACAGTAGATTTGAAGTCCTTGAGAGGTTGAAGAAATGGCCATTAGGTCAGCAGCATGCAGCAAGCAGAGATTAGCAGGCCACAGGCAGCCTCTGAAACAGAAAGGCAAAGTTTCCTTTCCAACTTCCACAAGGAGAGAGCAGTGATTCTCACACCTGCAAAATAAAGGGTGACACCACTGGGTCCCAACAAATGACGCTCACATGGAGCCATAATCTGTGGTCAGTAATATCTCCCAACCAAAGAGAATGTAGCACTGCCTTTCTCAAATTCTGTTGGTTCTATCAAACCCACAACTCTCCAGGAGCCACACAGTCCAGAGGTAGGGGTTTCTTTTTAGTCATTTAGGGAGGAGAAGGGACTCAGCATCTGCTGTGCCCCTACTATGTAAAAGGCTCTATACTGGGAAGCACCCATGAGAAGGACAATTTACTATCACTTGAATTTAATGAGACCTAAACTCCACATTCCCTCAGGAAGATCTTTTTGCCCCCTGAAGAGCAAGGGAGGTTAAAATAAAAACCTACCAATTAATAGCTGCATTACAGGTTTTGTTTCCATCAAAGCAACAGGGATTTATACCTTCAGCTAGAGCCCCATTCATGTAAAATGCATCATTAAAGCAACCGAAGTCTCGTGCTCCACATGGATGAATCACCACAGAAACAGTGAGCACAGATGCTCAGAGAATGGACAATGTGAATTGCCAAGACACTGATTAAGTTCTTAGTTGATTTTTATCTAAAATGTCTTGGCCCACACCATTACAATGGAGAGAACCACTGACTACAGAAACTAACAATGCATGCTTTTTATGGATCAGCCTCTGGAGAAAGACAGGAAAAAGTGTCCACCCAGCTCAAATAGATGTCCAGCAAAGGCACCTTAGATTTGGGAGATGCCATGTGGACTATGGACAAAACACCTACATAAAACCTTTTATCTGGACTTTTACTCTTGACACAAATAGTGTTCTGCTCTATGCTCCCAGGTCAAGCAAGAGCAGAGAGGCCAGGGCCCGAGGCAGCTCTGTGCTGACTGCATGACCTGAGCACTGCCTGCAGCTGCCTTTTCTAAGGACACTAATGGTTCCAGGCATCGTCCACCCTACACAGTGAGCTTGTTGCAAGTCCAATCTCTGCCTTTTCTCCCAGTATGAGCCTCTTAGAAGGTGACATGAAACAAGTGGCTATCTGGAAGGATCCACTGACTTTAGAGTGGCAGGTGGTGACAAGGATGGGAAATGGTCATTGAGAAAGGTAATTTTGTCAATGATCTCTTCTTCAAGGGTTTACATCCATATTAGAGAATTACCCAGACTCTCCACTTCTTCTCTTTCTTATCAGTGTTTTTTGTTTTGTTTTGTTTTCTGAACAACTGTTATTATCACCTCAACAAAGGACTGGAAGCAGCAGGAAAATGAATCTTTTTGAGGCTCCACGCGCCCACCCTGAGAAAAGATTTGAATGGGAAGATTAAAATGTCCAAATAGATGTGGATTTCATGAATCCATGCTTCCTCAATTGAGTGTTTTCATCAATACTGAAGCAGACTTCATGGTAGGATTCCCTTCTGCTACTTCCTCTCAGTGGCTTATTTAGAAGCTCCCATGAGTTCATAGTTCTGGCTTTGCCTCTGCTTTCTTTTATTCTTATGCATTGTTCCCCAGGTTTTGCCTCTTGTTCTTTGATGTTCCCCCTTTCATGACCTGTAGGATGATGATTATCTAATTACCTGACTCACTAAAGACATTGTGCCATAAGGAAAAAGACTATGTCTATATATTTTTTTGTGTCAATAGATGTGTCTGGAATGTGTAGTTGAATTTTCACATAATCCTATCATCTCAAGACACTGAAAGAAATACTTTAAATGCATACTATATTTGACAAGACAGTAATATTCCCAACTCAATAATAATAAGAAAACCAAAGAAATAAAATGTGCAAAAGACATCTCTCTAAAAGAAGATTTACAAGTGGAGAGTCATCCTGAGCACTGTTCCCAAAGTGGGCTCTGCCAAAAACTAGTTTGACAAAGGCCTTGAGGTGTAAGGCAAAGAATTTGAACTTTGCCCAAAAATTACTGAATGATTTTAAGCAAGGATTGAGATTTAATTTTAGAAAGAGCAATCTACATGTTAGTAAATGTTCTGTGAAAAAAAAGAAATGGTCCTACCGTCAAAGATGTTTAGAAAACCTAAACCAATTTATCAGGAATCTTTGCTGCTGGATTCCTCATAACGATCTTTACAGGTGGACTCCAAGGGAAGGCAAGATAAGAAGTGCAATTGCTTAAGAAACCCATTATTTAAGGAATGGCAGAGAACTACTTCCTGGAGGACACGGTAAAGAATGTTCCTTGTACCTTCCCAACCACATTAATTAGTCACCCTGTCTCAAAAGGTCATTCCCAAATGTACCTTCTATCCTATTAGCTGAGAATATCTATTTTAAACCACTTCATATATAGTCATTAATTTTCTGCTAAGGCAATTCTATTACTTCCATTTAGCCAGAGAATAAACTGAGAAGCCAAATTGAGTGATTTGCCCACTCAGGAAATTAGTGGCCTGATTGGGTTCAGCTCTGATTCCCAAGGCCTCACACCCACATGCCATCCTGATATTTTCTGCCTTTGTGTAGTAGTAGGTAAGGACCTGAGCTTTCAAATCAGTAAAAGCTGGGCTCAAATCCTAGCTCTGCAATTTCCTTGAAAGTTATTCAACCTCATTAAGTGCCAGTAAATTGGGGATAATACATACACTTGTCTCATAAAGTTATTCTGAGGATTAAATATGATAATGTATATAGAGTACTTAGCACAGTAGCTGGAACAAATGAAGAATTATGCTGTTATTATTATATACACCTGGAAGGGAATATTTCTCACCCAGTGCCCTCCCATAATATTCTCCTCATAATATCAGAAAACAAGTCACACCTACAGCTGCGCTATACAATACACTAATTTGCAGATAAAGTCTGCTATGGGGCTATTAGGATAACTGAGCACATTCTTGGAGAACTACTACATCAGCAATTATCCAACTACATCTAATTACTGATGTAGTAGTCCTCCAAGAATGTGCTCAGTTATACACTAAGAGTTCTTGCTATTCACCCATATCACTTGATGGTTCTTTAAAGATAACACCATAACACACAAGCCATGTAGTCTCATCATTAATAGTAGTTAATGGTTATGGAACATCTAATAAAATATATTTTAAAGTATACACAGCTGCTCTCTCCCACCCTAACTCTGGAGACAGACTCATTTATAGCAACACTAGAAGCCCGGTGCACGAAATTCGTGCACGGCGGGGGGTTGTCCCTCAACCCAGCCTGTACCCTCTCCAATCTGGGACATCCCTCTCACAATCCAGGACTGCTGGCTCCCAACTGCTTGCCTGCCTGCCTTCCTGATTGCCCCTAACCGCTTCTGCCTGCCAGCCTGATCACCCCCTAACCACTCCGCTGCCAGCCTGGTTGATGCTTAACTGCTCCCCTGCCAGCCTGTTTGCCCCCAACTTCCCTCCTCTGCCAGCCTGGTCACCCCTAACTGCCCTCTCCTGCAGGGTTGATCACCTCCAACTGCCCTCCTCTGCCGGCCTGGTCACCCCTAACTGCCCTCTCCTGCAGGGTTGATCACCTCCAACTGCCCTCCCTTGCAAGCCTGGTCCCTCTCAACTGCCCTCCCTTGCAGGCCGGGTGCCTCCCAAATGCCCTCCCCTGCTGGCCATCTTGTAGTGGCCGTCTTGTGTCCACATGGGGGCAGGATCTTTGACCACATGGGGGCAGCTATATTGTGTGTTGCAGTGATGATCAATCTGTATATTACTCTTTTATTAGATAAGATTTTCTCTCATTGACTACCAATGAATGACCTTTCCCACACTGTCCCTTTTTCAGACACAGAAGGCAGCAGACTCCTCTTCCAAACCCATCTGAGAATATGTATTGGTAGGCATTCCCAATTGGAAGGAGAGGAAAGAGGCCATTAGACATAAAGAAGATTTGCTGGAGGTAGTGATAACTGTTTCTATCCCACTGCCCACCTCCAACAATAGTCTCTCTGATGGCCACAAGCCCAGAGATCCCATGAGAGAACCAGGTCAACTGCATTCTTATTAAAAAGAAACAGCTCACATGGGCCTGAATCCTGAATGGAGAAACAAAAGAGAAATGGAAGAAATCAAGCAAGCTCCCACAGCAAAGGCTGCAGTAGAAACTTTTATCCAGCCACTGCGGTAGACCAAGACGTTCTGTACAGTCAGGAGAGGCTTAATTAACCTGACTCAGGAGTCTAAGTCAGAAGATTAAGAACATTTCACAGCCTGGGTTGTAACATTAGAGATGCTACAGGTCATCCTGCCATACCACTCTTGGTCTCCAAACTGGATAGCATTTAGTTTTCTCCAAGCCGGGCTTAGTTTAAGATCACTGAGAAGGGGACACATCCTCCTGTCCTTTAGAAGCCCACAGTTGTTCATTTGTGCATGGGTGTCTGAAATGTTCTGCTAGTGGGTTGTGCCCCTCAGCAAATAAAGCTTATAAAAGAGGGAAATTAATTTAAGTAGCAAAACAATGACATTATTTTAAGTGTCCTGGGAAGATTTTCCCATAGTTTATAGGTTCATTTACTTACTCATTCATCCTTTCAGTTAGACTTTGAGGGGGCATCAATTTAGCATTATACTCCATTATAGGAAGCAGATCCACAAAGACATATGTTCTATCAGCTTTCTTTTTTTTAATATATTTTATTGATTTCAGAGAGGAAGGGAAAGGGAGAGAGAGATAAAAAACATCAATGATGAGAGAGAATTATTGATCTGCTGCTTCCTGCACACCCCCAACTGGGGATCAAGTCCGCAACTCAGGCACGTGCCCTTGACCGGAATTGAACCTAGGACCCTTCAGTCCGCAGGCCGAGGTTCTATCCACTGAACCAAACTGGCGAGGGCTTTATTAGCTTTCTATTACTGCTGTAACAAATTGCCACCAACCTAAGGGCTTAAAACAACACAATTTATTATCGTACAGTTCAAAAGGTTAGAAGTCCAACGTTGGTCTCATTGAGCTAAAATTGGGGCATTGGTAAGAATGTATTCCTATGGAAGAATCAACTTTCTTGCCTTTTTCAGCTTTTAGAGACCACTAACATTCCTTGGATCCTAGCCCCTTCCTCTGCATTCAAAGTCAGCAACATCAGACTGTCTTTCTCAAGCTACCATCTCTCTGATTCTCTACTCTTCTGCCTCTCTCCTCCACTCTTAAATAGTTCTTATGATTACATTGGGTTCACTCTGACAATCCAGGATAACCTCTCCATTTTGAGGTCCTTAATTTAATTTTATCAGCAAGTATAGTATGCTATATACTATTATATAATGTCAAAATATAAGGTAATATACAGGTTGAAAGGATTAGGACTTGGACATCTGTTTTCCTGCCTCCCCCAGTCCCAGTCTCAATAGTGTTTATTTTTTTTTTTTATATCTGATTTAAACCAACTAACCTATCTCCTTGGCTATGCTTTAAGATGTTTTCATAGGCATCATTTTTGTAAATGTCCTTAGGCCTACTCTAATTTCCTCTTAATCATCAGCATGCACATTCTCCTTCCCTGCAGTCTCCACTTTCAAGACGCCCCATCCGAAGAAATAATTTATTATTTAAGACACATTAGTCTGATGTTTGGTTTTGAACAACACAGCAAACACTAAGATTAATATCCATAGACTTCTGAGGCAATGGCCTGCCCTGTGCTTTTCTCAAAATGGGTTCCCTTGGCCCAGTCTAGAGGGCACTTAAGTGGTCAGCTTCCTGCTCACAGCAGGGTATGTCTCAGCTCTCTGCTCTTGCCATGTCTCTAATCTCTACTCATCTCTGGCCTGCTGAATCGGCAGCCTAGATTAGCCATTTTCCCTCTTAAGTTTTTTTCTAATGTTGAGACTGTTTACACTGCTCCAATTTCTAACCTCTACATGTGTTGTGTGCAGGATGATGCCCCTGGCCTCCAAAGTCCACATCCTAATACCCAGAACCCATAAATGTGTTGCCTCACATGGCGAAGAGACTTCGCATATGGATTGAGGTCAAAGATCTTGAGCTGGGGAGAGTATTCTGGAGTAAGTGAGTGACCCAGTGTGATCACAAGAGTCCTTCAGATGGGACAACCTTGCCTGGCTGCAAAGAACCAGAGAGCGACAGCAGTGGGAGAAGGACCTGATGGCCCCTTGCTGGTGCTGACGAGGACCAAGAGAATGGCACAAGCTGGAAAGGTCCAGGAAACAGATCCTTCCACAGAGCCTCCAGAAGGAGCTCTGTCCACACCTTGACTTGAGTCCATGAAGACCTTTGTCAGACTTCAGACCTACACAACTGTAAGGTAAAAAATTCATATTGCTTTAAACTACAAAATTGCAGCAATAAAAAGTTAAAATAATGTGCATTATTTTCATTTCATGCTGATGACTGCAGCCCTCAAAATGAAGGCAACTCAAGAGTCATTAGTGGACTTCCAACACCCTCCTCCAGATCATTAGCCAGAATTCAAATAAAGCCAGGCCTAAAGGGGACCCCTGCAGTAGTCCATCTGAGAATGCCTTGGATTGAAGGAGATGTGCAATTTATTATCATCTTACATTTCTTGGACCTGATTTATTTGCTGAGTCAATCGGTACCTATCCTGCCAGACATGACACCACACAGGTTTTATTTTTCTAAGACATTACCTTCCCTGTCCCTTCCTCCACTGATGTTATAGTCAGTGCTCCCCAACCTAACTGCAGGCCAGCACCTCTCCCCCAACACACACACACACACACACACACACACACACACTGACACAGACATAGATGTAGAGAAACACACACAGAAACACACAGATGCACAAACACACAGTGGCACAGGTACACATTCACCGATACATATAGAGACACACACACACACACACACACACACACACACACACACACACACACACTTCCTCTCTTCTGAATAAAGCAACCCAGATTTTGAAAAAGATTTGCTCCCATTGCTCTGAAGTCTATAGCCCCGGGGTTTGTGAATTTCTTTCCTGTTCTAAATGTTTCATTCTGTTTTAAAGTCTTGAATACTTAAAGGAACAGTAGGTTGTACCAGTGGGTTTTCAAGCTTTACATGAAGAAACACATGGATTTTTTTCTTCTAAGGAATACTAAGAATCTCATGGATTTTTGCTGTAAGTCTTTGAAGATGTCAGCATGAACAGACAAGGAGCAGTCAGTCCATGATATACACTACTGTATTTACATTCATTTCACCTGATTGGAAACTCTTCAGGCTTCACACTTTGAGTTCTTGAAAGGCTCTGTTTAATCTTCTGATTCTAGTTTTCTATCTTCATTTGTACTAGTAAGTACTATGTATTAGACTTTATTCCAGGTACTAGGGATAGAGTGGGGGTTCTGAGACGAAGGTACAGATTTCAGAGTCATTGACAAATAGTTAGAATTTAAAGTCATTGAACTTATAGTAATCAGCCAGGACAAGTGTAGAGCTGGAGAGGGGAAGCAGGTCCAGTACAGAGGCTCAGAGAACTCCAAAATTTGGAGGTCCAGCAGAGGAGAAGGACTTAAGATTGAGGAAGATATGATAGGAAGAAAACCAGTAGAATGTGTGGTATCATAGAAGCCAAAATAAGAAAGTGTTTCAAGGAATAAGAGAATGGTTAATGCTGCTCAGAGGTCAGGAAAGATAAGAATGGAGAAAGACAAATAGCATATGATTTCACTTACACATGGAATTTAAAGAGAAAAAACAAACAAAACAGAAACAGACTCATAGATATAGAGAACAAACTGACGGTTGGTTACCATATGGGAGGAGGGTTGAGGAACTCAGTGAAAAAGGTGAAGGTAGTAAGAAGTACAAATTGATAATCACAAGATATAAAGTACAGAATATGGAATATAGTCAATAATATTATAATAGCTGTGTATAGTGACAGGTGAGTATTAGACTTATAGGGGGCCACATCATAAATTATATAAATGTCTAGCCACTATGATGCACACCTAAAATAAATACAAAATAATATTGAATGTTAACTGTAATTTGAATTTTTAAAAAATATTTTTTAAAAAGAACAGATTGGTGATCACCTGTCTTCATAACAGGAAGGTGATCTTGACATGTGCAACTACAAGGGATAGAAACTAGTTGTAGTGGGCTGAGAGTGAGAATGTAAAAGTGGAGGGGAGGGGAGTAGAGACCATAACTTAGAAAACACTTTCAATTAATTACTGTAAAGACCAGTAGCTAAATGGAAGGGGTTATATAGTTGGCATGGCAACAAATAAAATGGATTATTGCAAGGAGGCCAGGATACAATGAGAAGGAAGCATGGATAGAAAGGGCAAGCTTAGGTAAAAGCAGAAATTTCACCCACAGAAACAGAAGATGGGACAATAAATACCAAGACATATTCCCAATGCCCCAAGATATTTTTGTGGGCACATACTGAAGAGAAATGAAAATATCCATCTACACAAAAACTTGTACAAAAATGTACATAGAAGCATTATGCATAATAGTCAAAGAGTAGAAATATGGCCAAATGTCCATCAACTGATGAATAGGCAAATAAAATGTGGTATATGCATACAATGTGATATTATGCAGCAATAAAAAGGAATTAATTACTAAAGCACACTATAAAATAGATGAACATTGAAAATATTATACTAGATGGAAAAAGTCAATCACAAGGGACCATATATTATATAATTCTATTTATATGAAATGTTCAGAAGAGACAAATTGTAGATTGGTGGATGGAAGGTAACGGGAAATAAGAAGTGAATGCTAATAGATACAGTGCTTCTTTTTGAGATGATGAAATGTTCTACAACTAATTGTGGTGATGGTTGCACAACTCTGTGACTATACTAAAAACCATTGAATTGTACACTTTAAATGGGTGGATGATATGGTATGTGAAATACATCTTAATAAATCAGTTATTTTAAAAAGTATAAAGAAGGGAAGGAACCAAGATGGAGGGATAGGTAAACACCTGAACTTAATGCCTCACACAACCACATCAAAACTACAACTAAAAGACAAAATGGATATCATCCAGAACCATAGGAAGGCTGGCTGAGTGGAATTTATACAACTAGAAGGAAAGAGGAAAGCACACTGAGACTGGGAGAGGTGCGGAAGTGAAATGCGGAGGTATGGAGGCACATGCGGAAAAAGGCTGGCAACTGGGTATGTTGTTGTCTTTTTCAATAGGGAGGGAGATACAAGCTCCCGACTGCTCTGAACTCCAGTTCCGGGCGAGACTCTGGGAACCCAGACTCATACGGGGAGAAACAGAACTCTCTGACAGAGGTGCTTGCAGCGATTATTGTTCCTGCACAGTGCCACGGGACACAGAGACCCGGGGACCTCTTCAGGGTAGGGCTGACGGTCAGCCATTGCTGTTTGCTCTGCCCTGGTGATTCCCTGAGACCCCCCTCCACCCAATTTACAACCCCACCCAAGCTGTGAGCAGAGGTTTTTGCATATTAATGGCCTGGCCTTTTGCAATCTAAAACCTAACAAACTGCAGCTGGGTCAGAGAGCCTCAGAGCCTCCAAAAGAAGGCGCAAAGCTGGATAGAAGCTTGCATTGCTTCACAGCTGGGACTCATCTGGGCATCTCCAAACCCCAAACAAAGAAGAGGAATCTGCAGATCTCTCTGTAGCTCTTGCTGGGTGGCCTCAGGCAGTGGGTGACTTTGCACCTCCTTGGAGATCCAAGAGCCAGTGTACCCAGTGGTCAGAGTGAGGCCATCCAGATTACAACTCTTCACATCCACAAGAGACACACTCAGGGGGCAGACTCAGTTAGCGCCAAAGCCCCACTGAAGCAAGTCTTGCCTCATAAGGGTGTCTCCAGCACAGAAGTTCTCCCATTGTAGACAAAACTGATCCTCACAGCCAACTGGCCTGGAGGTCAATTCTTCCCAGTGATACCAACAGTAATCAATGCTTAAATACAACAAGACTGTGCACACAGCTCACAAAGGGGTGCACCAAGAGTGTCCACCTTAGGTAATTAGGGAGGCTGAGCCACTGGGCCCTACAGGACACCTAGCACACAAAGCCACTCTATCAACACAGGGAAGCATCCAAAATGCGGAGACAAAGAAACAGGTCACAAATGAAAGAAATGGAGGAAAGCCAACTGCTGGATATAGGGTTCAAAACCACAGTTATAAGGTTACTCAAGAATCTTCTAGAAACCTCCAAGAAATTTAGTGAGACCCTCAAGGATATGAAAAAGGACCAACTAGAAATTAAACATACACTGACTGAAATAAAGAATAATATACAGAGATCCAACAGCAGACTAGAGGATCTCAAGAATTAAGTCAAAGATTTGAAATACAAAGAAGCAAAAAACACCCACCGGAAAAAAACAAAAGAAAAAAAGGAATACAAAAATTTGAAGATAGTGTAAGGAGCCTATGGGACAACTTTAATCATACCAACATCCAAATTACGGTGGTGCCAGAAGAAGAGAGAGAGCAAGATATTGAAAACCTATTTGAAGAAATAATGACAGAAAACTGGTGAAAGACATAGACTTACAAGTCCAGGAAGCGCACAGAACCCCAAACAAAAGGAATCCAAAGAGGACCACACCAAGACACATCATAATTAAAATGCCAAGGGCAAAAGACAAAGAGAGAATATTAAAAGTAGCAAGAGAAAAACAGTTAGTTACCTACAAGGGAGTACCCATATGATTGTCTTCTGATTTCTCAACAGAAACTATGCAGGCCAGAAGGGAGCGGCAAGAAATATTCAAAGTGATGAATAGCAAGAACCTACCTACAACCAAGATTACTCTACCCAGCAAAGCTATCATTTAGAATTGAAGGTCAGATAAAGAGCTTCACAGATAAGAACAAGCTAAAGGAGTTCATCACTGCCAAACCAGTATTATATGAAATGCTGAAGGGTATTCTTTAAGAAGGGGAAGAAGAAGAAAAAGAAGAAGAAGAAGAAGAAGAAGAAGAAGAAGAAGAAGAAGAAGCAGAAGCAGAAAAAGAAGAAAAAGGTTAAGATAAAAATTATGAACAACAAAGTGACAACAAATACATATCTATCAACAAGTGAATCTAAAAAGCAAGTGAATAAAAAATCTGACAAACAGAATAAACTGGTGAATATAATAGAATCAGGGGCATAGAAAGGGAATGGATGACAATTCTTGGCGGGAAGGGGGTGTGGGGGTGTGGGAAGGGACTGGACAAAAATTGTACACCTATGGACAAGGACAGTGGGGGAGTAAAGACAGGGGGTAGGGTGGGAACCAGATGGAGGGGAGCTTTGGGGGGGGGGGGAAGAGAAACAACTGTAATAATGTGAACAATAAAGATTTATTAAATTAAATAAATAAATAAATAAATAAATAAATAAATAAATAGGCCTTAAGAATTCCAAAAAAAAAAAAAAAAAGAAATTGTATCTTACATATTTTTCACTGACAATGTTTTTGTTGTTGTTGTTCTTTGGTATTAATTTTAAAGTTCTTAAAGTTTTTCAAACTTGATAAGTTCCTGATAAAGAGATTTTTTTTAATAACAAGAAAATGTAGACCAAAAAGTAACATACAATTTACTCTTTGAAAAACATAGATATTATGGAATGAGACTTAATTTAGGGTGGTAAACACACAAAATAATATGCAGATAATGTACTGAAGAATTGTATACCTGAAACCTGTATAATTTTATTAACTGCCATCCCAATAAAGTCAATAAAATAGAGAAAAAAAATGTAAAAAGAAAATATAAGTAAGAAAGATGGTAGGTTGGTAGATTTGGCAGTGGAATTTCCTGTCTAACTAATTTTTGTTCTCAAGAAGTAGGAAGCAAGGCCACCATTTGCCCTTTGAACATCTTTATGGTATGAGCTAGTAGAAACACTGCTGCCTGATTAGTTAATACAATAAGTAGGATGCTTACCATAGTTTCTGGTTCAGACTGATTATTTATCAGGAAAGTCACTTATTTTGCTGGTGAATGTGTTAACTTTTAAACAAGAAAGATAACTCTTATATTGATCAGCGAATTAGCTTTTGATACTTCTACTTCTAAATATATGGCTATCCAGAGGTCCAGAGATACCTGAAACACTTAATACATTTTAAAATGTGCTTTAAATGTATGGTAGAGCTGAAAGAAGGTATGGACAATTTCCAGAGGCTAGAAGCATTAAGAAAGCAAAAAACAAAACAAAGCAAATGAACACACATAACAAAAACAGACTCATAGAAACAGAGGCCAAAGGGATGGTTATCAGAAGGGAGGGAGTGGGAATGGGTGGAAAAGGTGAAGGGGAATCTAGTCAATAATATTGTGAAAAGTTTGCATGGTGACAGATAATAACTAGAATTAATGGAGTAATCACATTGTAAGGAAAAAAAAAGTCAAATCACTATCATGTACACATGAAACTAGTATCCTATCTAATAAAAGAGTAATATGCAAATTGACCATACCTCTGCTACACCCACAAGCCACGCCCACCAGCCAATCAGGAGCAAATATGCAAATAAACCCAACCAAGATGGCTGCGGCCACAGAGAGCAGGAGGGAGGCTTGGGTTTCCCTGGCAATGGAGGAAGCCAAGCTTTCCGCCTGCCCTTGCCAGCCTAGGCCTCCACTCAATGCTACAAAGTTTCAATTATAGAAGGTAAATAAATCCCAACAGAAATGGCTGCTGCCACAGAGAGAGCAGGAGGCTTGGCTCCACTCCAGGCTACAAAGTTTCAATTGTAGAAGATAAATAAATCCCAGATACCAGGACTTTCGCTTGGGTCGCCGGGGGCGGCGTGGCTGGCCTGCAAACCACCACAGGCCCCTTGCCCAGGCCACCCCACGCCCCAAGGGAACCCCCACCCTGATCCGGGACACCCTTCAGAGCAAACCAGCTGGCCCCCACCCATGCACCAGGCCTCTCTCCTATCTTATAAAAGAGTAATATGCAGATTGACTATTACTCCAACACACAAGATGACTTCCCCCATGTGGTCAAAGATCCTGTCCCCATGTGGACACAAGATGGCCACCACAAGATGACCAGCAGGGGAGGGCAGTTGGGAGGGACCAGGCCTGCAAGGGAGGGCAGTTGGGGGCGATCAAGCCTGCAGGGGAGGGCAGTTAGGGGTGACCAGGCTGGCAGAGGAGGGAAGTTGGGGGTGACTGGGTTTGTAGGGAAGGGCAGTTGGGGGGGATCCAGGCCTGCAGGGGAGAGCAGTTGGGGGTGACCAGGCCTGCAGGGGACGGCAGTTAGGGGTGACCAGGCTGTCAGGGGAGCAGTTAGGCATCAATCAGGCTGGCAGGGGAGTGGTTAGGGGGTGATTAGGCTGGCAGGCAGAAGCGGTTAGGGGCAATCAGGAAGGCAGGCAGGCAAGCAGTTGGGAGCCAGCAGTCCTGGATTGTGAGAGGAATGTCCACCGGGATCCCGGTGGGATCGGGCCTAAACGGGCAGTCGGACATCCCTCGAGGGGTCCCAGATCGGAGAGGGTGCAGGCTGGGCTGAGGGACATTCCTCCCCGCCCCCCCCCCCCCCCGTGCATGAATTTCGTGCACCGGGCCTCTAGTAACTAATATAATATTGTATACCATAGTTGGTATACAATATTACATTTTTTAAAAATCCTCAAAAAAAAAATGAAAGAAAGCATGAATTCAGGAATGTAAGTTGCTGCTGGAACAGGTCTTGTCCTAGTTTGTCTGCTGACCACTGGGGACAGAGAACCTGTGTTTTTAACAGATTCCATGCCTGCAGGACAAGGAACAATGCTGGAGCTAGAGTAGGAGGAGAAGTCAGATTGAACTCTAACAAAAGAAGGAGAAGGAGAGAGAGAGGGAGGGGGGAAGGGAGAGGGAGAGGGAGAGGAGGGGGAGGGGGAGGGGAGAAAGGGAGGAGAAGAAGAAGAAGGAAAAAGAGGAAAGAAAAGGGAAGGAAGAAGGAAGGAAGGAAGGAAGGAAGGAAGGAAGGAAGGAAGGAAGGAAGGAAGGAAGGAAGGAAGGAAGGATGGAAGGAAGGAAAGGAAATAAATATAAAAAAAATTTAGGACCTCAGAAGAGAAATACTCTCAATTAGTGAACTTAAAAAATGAAAATTCAGAACAAAGGAAAATAGATAATATAAGTCTGTCTTGTTCTGACCTCTGGATGGAGGAAAAAATAAATAAAAGTAGGGTGAAAAGTCTCCTCTGAGAATAACTATAAACCCACATTTTAAGTGAGTTGGAGCTGAAATTCACTCTAAAAAATGTAAGCCAAAAATTTAGTTAAAAAGTAATGGACTTCAACCTAGGTATCAAAGAATTCTTACAGTAAAGTTTCAATAAACAGGTAATGAGAGAGAGAGAGAGAGAGAGATCCCACAACAACTTGCAAAACCAGACAATGCAAGAATACAGATAATAGGATTATTTAGAGAGAATATGAAATATTAATTTGACATGTTTAAAAAATAAAAGGTAGCAAGATGAAAAGTCTATAGATCTGCCATACAACCTTGTGCTTATAGTCAACAATACTGTACTATACGCTTAAAAAACTGTTGAGGGTAGATCATGTGTTATGTGATTTATTAGCACAATATAAAAATGAGAGGTGGTATCAAAAAGTGGCAGAGAAATAAGAGACTATCGGATATAATTAGGAAATTTTTGATTTTAAAAGAAAGGTCTATTAGAAATTAGATAAATGAAAGTTCAAGTAACTAGTTAGAACTGGAGATAAAATTAAAAGAGACTGTAAGAGGCAAAGGGGTCAAGGAAAAAGTTCTAGTATAAATCTAAAGGGAACACCAAAGGAGATATTGGAGGGAATTGGGAAAGGACAATTAAAAGGTAATGAATGAGACCTTCCCAGAGTTGATTAATGACAATGATTCTCTCTCTGATTCTGAAGCCCAGTGATGACCAACATTGCCAAAGAAAGCCACACTTAGACTCCTCAAAGTGAGACTGCAGAGTCGCCAAAGAAGCAGACAGAAAACCCACAAAGGATATTAACCCAATCACTGACTCACAGATAGCAATAACAACTGAGAGAAAATCACTGACAATGCAGCACAACTCTCTTTCCAATATGAGGGTGAAATTAACATAGTTTCAAATAAGAAAACTCTGAGACAAACTTTAAAGGGCTTCCACAGGACAATATCAGAAAGAAGAGCCTCAAAAGAAAAGAAAATGGTTCTCAAGAAGAAATGAGGAGTAAAGAAAATAAACATATGGATAAATAAAGTACAAAATAATAAAGTAAAATAAATTTGTGGCATTAAAAAATGAGATGGAAGTTAAATATTAAATAAAAATGACATGTGAGTCAGAAATCGGTCATTTGGTAAGTTATCTCACCCCTAAGAACATCAGCTTTCCCCTCTGTAAATGTTAAGTAGTAGCCATTTTCAAAAGGGTTTCTGGAATCTAGTTGCTTCTACCTCAGATCAATTTTTGACATCTTGCTTCAAGCTTTAATGATTTCATTTTTGGTGAACTCATTGCCTAATGGTGACACTTTGCTGCAGACCCAGAGCATTTAAGTAGCTAAACAAAGGGCAATGGATCCAAAAACTCCCTGATTTTTGCTTTTTTCCATTTCCATTTAATTTCTAAGAGTGATGAGATAACTGCAATGACAGCAATCTAAGTGGGTGTATATTTTGTGTAAAATGTCCTAAAATCATTCTGAGTTATTATGTAAATACCAAAATCTGCTTATTATGTTGATAGTGGAAGAGGCTCAATAGTTCTCCTGCCTGTGCTACTTCTGAAGATGAGATCATTAGAAAAGGATTAACAAACTAATGTCTGAGGGGCTTAAACACTAATTTGAGTCTTTTAGACACGCTCAAGGTAATTTTAAATAAATTCCAGGGTTTTTCTGATAATAGCCCTTAGTTCAATCATAGCTGCCTTTAAAGTAATGCTAATTGGAAGAGGTCGTTTTTAATGCAAAATATGATACATTTCAGGTCCTCAATAAATAGTAGCTATCACCATGCTTAGTATAATTTCTGTGTAGAAATAAATGAAAACAAAAAGCATGACCACAATGATTGACTGTTGGTCTTTGGAAGTTCCAAGGCCATAAAACTAAGTGACAGAGAGATATTTAGTTATCATTATGTTTGATTTCTGGGAATCTTCAATGCATTGAGTTCATAAACATTTAGAGCAAGCATGTCAAACTCACGGCCTGTGGGATACATGCGGGAAACAATGAATAATTTTGCGGCCCAGCCAATATAACGGTATGTAAGAAATCCTACCTAATAATAGACAAATATGCAAATTGACCGTACCTTCACTATGCCCACGATTGGCCAGGAGGCGCGGGGGGTGAAACTTGGGGTGGCCGGGGTGGCTGATTGGGCCGGCGGGACGCTGAGCTCGCGTGGCCAGCAGTGGTGTGAGCTCAGTGTCTGCGCCATGGCTGTGCTGCAGCACAGAAGGGGCCTCTGGGGCAGCGAGCCCACGTCCTGCTGCGGACAATCAAAAGCGGGGAGCGAAAGTGGGGAGCTGGCTGTCTGTCCACTCCGGCCGGAGGCTTTTGAAAGACCTGGTGCACCAGCGGACAGACAGCCAGCTCCCCTGCGATAGAAAGCGGGGAGCTGTGTGTCAGCTCCAGCACCAGCGGACCCCCTGCCATCAAAAGCGAGGAGCAGGCTGCTAGCAGTGTCCGTGGAGCGTGCTAGGCTTTGCGGGGCAGTGGATATGGCCTGGATGGCAGGTTAGGCCTAGGGGACCCTACACGTGCATGATTTAATCATGCACTGGGCTTCTAGTGTTTTAATAAAAATTTTGTAACTTAATTTTTACAATATCCTATTACACATAATCCTCTCTAATAAAATGGTAATATGCAAATCAACCATCACTCCGCTACATAAGCCATGCCCACCGGCCAAGCCACGCCCACCAGCCAATCAGGGCGAGTATGCAAATTAACCCCCATCCAAAATGGCTACAGCCACAGAGAGCAAGGTTTCCCAGGTAACAGAGCAAGCCAAGCTTTCCATAGCCATTGCAGGCCTAAGCCTCCACTCAAGGTACAAAGTTTCAATTATAGAAGGTAAACAAATTCAAACAAATGGCGGCAGAATGGAGCTTCAGAGAGCAGGCCAGGGTTGCCGCCGGCAACAGGGGAAGCAAAGCTTTCCACACACCCTGGCCAGGCTCACCCGCTTAAGGCTACAAAGTTTCAATTGTAGAAGGTGAATTAACTGCCACAGAAATGGCTGCCGCCTGGAGGGAGCAGCAGGCTTGGCTCCGCTCCAGGCTACAAAGTTTCAATTGTAGAAGGAAAATAAATTCCAGATACCAGGGCCTCTGCTTGGGTTGCCAGGGGGCGTGGCCGGCCTGCAAACCACCACAGGCCCCTCACTCAGGCCGCCCCACGCCCCAAGGGAACCCCACCCTGATCCGGGACACCCTTCAGGGCAAACCAGCTGGCCCCCACCCGTGCACCAGGCCTCTATCCTATCTAATAAAAGAGTAATATGCAGATTGATCATCACTGCAACACACAATATAGCTGCCCTGATGTGGTCAAAGATCCTGCCCCCATGTGGACACAAGATGGTCACCACAAGATGACCAGCAGGAGAGGGCAGTTGGGAGGCACCCAGCCTGCAAGGGAGGGCAGTTGGAGGTGATCAACCCTGCAGGAGAGGGCAGTTAGGGGTGACCAGGCTGGCAGAGGAAGGAAGTTGGGGGCAAACAGGCTGGCAGGGGAGCAGTTAAGCATCAACCAGGCTGGCAGCCGAGTGGTTAGGGGGTGATCAGGCTGGCAGGCAGAAGTGGTTAGAGGCAATCAGGAAGGCAGGCAGGCAAGCAGTTGGGAGCCAGCAGTCCTGGATTGTGAGAGGGATGTCCGACTGCCCGTTTAGGCCTGATCCCACCAGGATCGGGCCTAAACGGGCAGTCGGACATCCCTCCAGGAGTCCCAGATTGGAGAGGGTACAGGCTGGGCTGAGGGACAACCCCCCACCGTGCACGAATTTCGTGCACCGGGCTTCTAGTTATTAATAACAAACTACAACATTCATTAATCATTACTATAATCATGTTGCATTTCCCTTATGCGCCTTACATGCAGGCACACAATTTTTCTTCACTAATACTAGCAGCGAATATTTTAGCAGCCGATTGGCTCATCATTAATCTTGTACTGGCTTGTTTGGTGTACACAATAGAAAATATTTCACTTTCAGAGAACAAGAAAAATAGGTTTATTTGCATTACGCTTAATAATTTGTGCAGTTATTCAGTGTCTGGTAAGTTAATGTTCAAGAAAGAAATATTAATTTTTATTAAAATGTTATATTATTTTATGTTAACAACTAGAGGCCTGGCGCACAAAATTCGTGCATGGGGGGGGGTGTGTCCCTCAGCCCAGCCTGCACCCTCTCCAATCTAGGACCCCTTAAGGGATGTCCCACTGCCTGTTTAGGCCCGATCCCAGTGGGATCCCACTAGGATCGGCCCTAAACAGGCAGTCAGACATCCCTCTCACAATCCAGGACTGCTGGCTCCCAACCGCTCACCTTCCAGCCTGCCTGATTGCCTTTAACCACTTCTGCCTGCCAGCCTGATCACCCCCTAACCACTCCACTTCCAGCCTGATTGACACCTAACTGCTCCCCTGCCGGCCCGATTTCCCCTAACTGCCCTCCCCTGCTGGCCTGGTCACCCCTAACTGCCCTCCCCTGCTGGCCTGGTTGCCCCTAAGAGTCCTCCCCTGCAGGCCTGGTTGCCCCCAACTGCCCTCCCCTGCTGGCTCAGTCACTCCTAACTGCCCTCCCTTGCCAGCCTGGTCACCCCTAACTGCCCTCCCCTGCAGGCCTGGTCACCCCAACTGCCCTCCCCTGCTGGCCCGGTCACCCCTAACTTCCATCCCTTGCCAGCCTGGTCGCCCTTAACAGCCCTCCCCTGCCAGCCTGGTCACCCCTATCTGTCCTCCCCTACAGACCTGGTTGCCCCCAACTGCCCTCCCCTGCCAGCCATCTTGTGGTGGCCATCTTGTGTCCACATGGGGGCAGCCATCATTGACCACATGGGGGTGGCCATCTTGTGTGTTGGAGTGACAGTTGATTTGCATATTACCTCTTTATTATATAGGATTACTCATTTATCTCAGCCCTTTGTATTCAGCATGTCTCTATCAAAATAAGCCTACATTTCTATGAAAATTGAAGCTTTTGTTTTTCTGTTGCCCACATAAACTTAACCCTTGTTTTTTGGCCTGTGTTAGCCTTCGAGTTTGACATGCTTGATTTAGAGAACACTTAATATGTTATGGTCACTGATGACACAAAAATGTGTAAGAAGTGATCCCTCCTCTTAAGGGGTTCCACAGCTGGCCACTGTCATCAGTAAGATTAATGTTTGCACAAAGGTTCACTGGGCATCTACCTTGTGCTAGGGACTATGCTAGGCCCCAAGGACACAAAGATGAGCAAGGTTGTGTCTTTAGGAGCACAGCCATAAAAGAGCTGTGCACAAAGCATTGAGAAATTCAGGATTTGATATAGTTCACCCTGACTGGAGGAGTTGTAGACAAATTTTAAAGGAGCTGGCATTTGAAATCAAACTTGAAAAATGAATTAAAACAGAGGAAAGTACATCCCAGACAGAGGGGATGGTGTGGCAACAAACCAGAGCCATGACAAGATGTGCTAGATTTGGGGAATGGGTAACAGTTCTCTGTGGCTTGACTATTGAGTATGTAGGTGAAAACTGGAAAAAAAACTTAGGTTGAAGAATCAAACTGGGGTCAGTGTTGGACAAATCAAACTGGAGTCAGTTTTATAAAAACATTTAAACCTCATCCTGGAACAACAGGAATCAAAAGGGAATTTGAAGCAGGAATCTGCTATATCCATTTTTATTTTATTTTTTAGTGACTTCAGGAGGGCAGTGTTAAAGTTACTCCAGAGATGAGAAAAAAATCTGTTTAGCAAAATTTAAGCTTTATATGCATACTAGAGGCCCGCTGCACGGCATGCGGGGATCCGGAGAGGAGCCACTCCCGCTCATCCCAGCCTCGTTCATCCCAGTCAGCTGAGCGGTAATCCTTCTGTGGGAGCTCACTGACCACCAGGGGGCAGCTCCTGCATTGAGCGTCTGCCCCCTGGTGGTCAGTGCACATCATAGTGACCGGTAGACCGGTCATTTGGTCAGTCGGTCATAACAGCCGCTTAGGCTTTTATGTATATAGATGACATCTCAATAGGAAGGCTGTATTTAGCAGGTAATTCAAAATATGCTGGTAATGTTTTAGGGAGACAAAAATTGGGAAAAATTGAAGGAAAGTCATCAAAGGGTACAAACTTCCAATTATAAGAGAAATAAGTACTAGGGATGCAATGTACAACATGGTTATAGCTGACACTGCTACATAATATATAGCATGTTGTTAAGACTATAAATACTAAGATTTCTCATCACCACAAAAAACAAATGTTGTTCTTCTTTTTTCTTTTGTTCTTTTTCTTTTATCAATATGAGAAAATGGATGTTGCATAGAAGACAATGGTGTTCAAATAGCCAATGAGCTTGGATTGATCTCTCTTTGTTCCAGTTTATAATCCCTGCTTTACCCTATCTCTGTATTTATGCCTTTGAAATATCTGAAATCCTAACTAATAAAAGAGTAATATGCAAATTAACCATCACTCAGCTACATACACAAACCATGCCCACCAGCCACGCCCACCAGCCAATCAGAGCGAGTATGCAAATAAACCCAACCAAGATGGCAACAGCCACAGAGAGCAGGAGGGAGGCTTGGGTTTCCCTGGTAACAAAGGAAGCCAAGCTTTCCGCATGCCGTTGCAGGCCTAAGCCTCCACTCAAGGCTACAAAGTTTCAATTATAGAAGGTAAACAAATCCAAACAGAAATGGCCGCAGCCACACAGCTGGAAAGAGCAGGAGGCTAGGGTTGCCCCCTGCTTTCCGCACACCCTGGCCGGCCCAGGCCTCCGTGTAAGGCTGCAAAGTTTCAATTATAGAAGATACATAAGTCCAAACAGAAATGGCTGCCAGCCACGGAGCGAGCAGGAGGCTTGGCTCCACTCCAGGCTACAAAGTTTCGATTGTAGAAGGTAAATAAATTCCAGATACCAGGGCCTCCACTTGGGTTGCCAGGGGGCTTGGCTGACCTGCAAACCACCACAGGCCCCTCGCTCAGGCCGCCCACGCCCCAAAGGAACCCCACCCTGATCCGGGACACCTTTCAGGGCAAACCAGCTGGCCCCCACCCATGCACCAGGCCTCTATCCTATCTAATAAAAGAGTAATATGCAGATTGACCATCACTCCAACACACAAGATGGCTGGCCCCATGTGGACACAAGATGGCCACCACAAGATGGCCAGCAGGGGAGGGCAGTTGGAGGCACCAGGCCTGCAAGGGAGGGCAGTTGGAGGCGATCAAGCCTGCAGGGGAGGGCAGTTAGGGGTGACCAGGCCGGCAGAGGAGAGAAGTTGGGGGCAAACAGGCTGGCAGGGGAGCAGTTAGATATCAATCAGGCTGGCAGCAGAGTGGTTAGAGGGTGATCAGGCTGGCAGGCAGAAGTGGTTAGGGGAAATCAGGAAGGCAGGCAGGCGAGCAGTTGGGAGCCAGCAGTCTTGGATTGTGAGAGGGATGTCTGACTGCCCGTTTAGGCCCGATCCCACTGGGATTGGGCAGTCGGACATCCCTCGAGGGGTCCCAGATTGGAGAGGGTATAGGCTGGGCTGAGGGACACACACACCCGCCCCCGTGCACCAATTTCATGCACCGGGCCTCTAGTTCAAGAATAATGAGACAAGATCCAAGTTCATTACACCAAACTACTTCACATCTTGGAAAAACTACAAATCCTGACATCTCCAAGCCAGAAGCCTCCTCTCTACCTGTTAAATGATGGCAAGTTTGAATGGCAAAGAAATTTAAATAGACCATTAAAGTTGTTTGCCATGAATTAGCACTTTTCAAATTGGAGTATGTGGTACCCAATGATATAAGTTGTGGGCCAAAAGATTCATTAAACCACAAGATAAAATAATAACTTCTCTTTGAAACTTCAGTGTTACTTGAAGATATGAAAGAGGATTTTTGTCTTAATAATAAACAAGCACAAATATATTAAGGAGAAGACTGCCAAGTTTGCATTTTTTAAAGGTAAAATATGAGACTTCAAAGAAATTTCAGATCTTTACACAGACAGCTTTCAGCCTCCTAAATCTAGAGACAAAAATTCCCTCTCTTTTGCTTGGGGAAGACTCTCACTGCCTGAAGAATAAGAGGAGGGAACAAACTAACGGGTCAGTCTGGCAAAATGAAAACGTCTCCAGGATAAAATACATACCGTCAAGACTGAGAACACACAGAACCTGTGTATACCAATTAAAAGATGAGAGAAAAAACCTAGAATATAGATCAGTGAAGACTGCACAATCCACTTGTTGTGTCACCTAGAGTAGGAGTCATCTGAGTCATTTGTAAAATGAAAGAATTGTACTAGAAGAAAAGTCCAAGCTCTTTACAATTTTCAATAGTTTCCAACATTTTAAACTTAGGAAATCTTCTATACTAATAAAAGAGAAATATGTAAATTGACTGTCACTTCTTGACTCCTACAAGCCAATGAGGAGTGAGTATGCAAATTAGTGGGACAAAGATGGTGGCGGCCACAGAGCCAGCCAGAGCAAGTGGGAGGCTTGGGTCACCCCTGGCAACAAAGGAAGACAAGCTTCCCGCCCAACTGAGCCAGCTGCTGAAGGAAGGGCCTGTGGATGGAGGCCACGGAGCCGACCAGGGCGGGCAAGGGGTTTGGGTCACCATCGCCCAGGCTGGCTGCTGAAGGAGGGGCCTGCAAACGGCCCTCAGTCCCTCACCCAGGCTGGCCACACACCCCCAGTGGGAACCCTCACCCCATGGGGGTGTGGCTGGCTTGCAAACTGCCCCAGCCCCTCACCCAGGCTGGCACCATCTCCAGTGGGGACCCCACTCCAATGGGGGCATGGCTGGCCTGCAAACCACCATAGGCCCCTTACCCAGGCTGCCCCACCCCCTAATGCAGTGATGGGCAACATTTTGAGCTTGGTGTGTCAAACTTCGCCAAAAAACTGAGCATAACTCGGGTAGTGTGTCACTTTGAGGAAAAAACATTATTTCGCAAATGTTTCATCCTCAGGAGCAGCAAATGTTTCATCCTCGGCATGAGGCCGCCTCAGTGCCGCGTGTCATCAGAAATGGCTACACGTGTCAGTGCTGACACGTGTGTCATAGGTTCGCCATCACTGCCCTAAGGGAACCCCCACCCTGATCCGGGACACCCTTCAGGGCAAACCAGCCAGCCCTCACCCATGCACCAAGCCTCTATCTATACTAATAAAAGGGTAATATACTAATTAGACTGGGAGACCTTCCAGACATTCTTCTTGACAAAGCCATGGTGGGGCCAAGGTAGAGGTTGTTAGGGGCCAAGAGGGGAGGGCAGTTGTGGGTGATCAGGCTGGTGGGGGAGGGGACCTTTGGGGGTGATCAGGCTGGCGGGGGGACAGTTGGGGGTGATCAGGACAGCAGAGAGCATAGGTGGGGGTGAGCAGGCCAGCAGGGGGGCAGTTGGGGTGAGCAGGCCGGCAGGGGGGGCAGTTGGGGGTGAGCAGGCTGGCAGGCGGGCAGTTGGGGGTGATCAGGCTGGCGGGGAGGACAGTTGGGGGTGAGTAGGCCAGCAGGGGGGGCAGTTGGGGGTGATCAGGCTGGCGGGGAGGGCAGTTGGGGGTGAGCAGGCCAGCGGGGGTGGGGCAGTTGGTGGCAAGCAGGCCGGCAGGCAGAGTGGTTAGGGACAATCAGGCAGGCAGGCAGGTGAGCGGTTAGGAGCCAGCAGTCCCGGATTGCAAAAGGGATGTCCAACTGCCAGTTTAGGCTCAGTCCCACACAGATCAGGCCTAAACCAGCAATTGGACATCCCTCAAGGGTCCCAGATTGGAGAGGGTGCAGGCCGGGCTGAGGGACACCACCCCTGTGCACAAATTTTGTGCACCAGGCCACTAGTTTCAAATAAAATTGTCTTCTCTTTAAAAATCAGAGTATTTCACCACTAAGCCTTAGAATTCCCCCATGGCAACTATATGTTGGACAGAGTACTGGGCCCTATCATGTTCTAGGGGCTTATCGGGGCCCAGGTCACTCCCCACCCTGGCCTGAGGTGTCTGATTCAGTAGCCCCCCAGCCACTTGAGGTTACTTAAATTCAAACTAGCTAAAATAAATAAACTTAAATTTCCAGGTTCTAGCACATTTTGAGGGTTCAACAGCTACTCGTCACCCGTGGCCACCACATTGGACATTACAGGTATAGAACATTTCCATCGTCACAGAAAGTTTCCTCAGACAGGCCTACAAACACATTTGCATATGTGACCCCAGGCTAAGTGACATTTTGGATCCCTCATAACCCTAACATTCCAGCTTCTTTGTAGGAAACTCCACCAGCAGGGGTCATAGCTACTGTACAAGTATTCCCTTTTAAAAGTCTTGCCTTCCCATTCTGTTGCCATAGGTGGAGAGGATGCTAAAGGTACATTCTTGAATCAAGAGTGAATGTGGCTTCCACTGCTAGCAGAGAGGGCCGGGTGTGTTCATTTGTGTTCCCAGGGGCCAGTTTGGTATAGAACAGCTGGAAGCAGGCAGCTTTGTGATTCTGCTGTTCCTCCTCTGCCATAGCCCAAACCGCTCACTGTACCCCATTGAGAGTGACAGTTCCCATTCTCTTTTTAAGGAAAGGGTAATTAAGACAGATATGCAAATGTAATTAAGACAGATATGCAAATGTACCCATTGCAGAGGCACTCCCCTGCAAAAGAAATTAGGGCAAATATAAAAGCGATTAGGCTGTGGACACAATATCATTGAATAAGCAATGGAAAGTTTGGCCCTGGCACTGAGGCCTTAAGGGGAGCAGTAGGTGTGAGCTGCACTAATGTGTAATTACAGAAGAGCTGCATTCCTCTATCTTGTTCATTATAGCCAGCCCCTCTGGGAGCACTATCTATCGGGCAACACTGAGTTAGCAGTTAATAAGCCACTGCACATGCCAGGCAGCAACAAAATTGCATTTTCCTAACACTCTCATTCCCATTGGCCTCTCCCATTGGATCAACAAAAGAGACATATCCCGGCTCACTTTTACATGGACTCTAGAATTCACATTTGGAACATACCAAAACCATCCTCTTGGAAGTGGGGATTTGGTGATTTGACACTATTTGAGACCCTATCCACAGAAGAAGGAACAGTAGTGGCTTTCAACCAGCCAACAGCCTGTGAAATAAAGTACCTACCTGGGCATCACCCAGCCCAGTTAGGTGAGGATTCTGGGGATTGGGCCCAAAAATTGGTATGTTTTGAAAATATCCCAGAGGATTCTAACATCACATGATTGAGAACCACTGGCTTTTGTAACTTGAGAGCCCACTCAACCACACTACCCACATCCTGCTATTAGACCTGCAAGGAGACTAGGATGCTTCCCTGTCTAAAGGGATGGTTACAACACTGACCTGTCGTGGGGGTGGTCACAGGACAGCCCATTCATGCAGAGCAGAAAGCACCATAGACACCTGGTGCCAGGAGCCCAGAAGCTTCTGCCTCTCGCCAAGGTCCAAGAAAAGTTCTGCTCTGTTATTTCCAGGTTCCCTGAGATCCTAAGCTTCAGAGAGAGATAGTGAGAGGTTCAGCTATGGGAACTGGGCTGTGCCCAGAGCATATGGGCCAGGAAGAGACAGGAAGGAGGTAATGAGAGGAACCCAAGAAGTTGGGGGAGAAGAAAATAAATAATTACCCATACAGCTGCTAAGACATGAAACAACGTAAAGGAGAGAGAAAAGGCAGTTAGTAGTGAGGGATGTGACAGGCACAAGACCGACAGCCAGGGATGGCGACAGCTGCCCACTTCCAGTGTGTGGTGCCCAGATTAAACACGTGTCCTCATATGTGCAATGTGAAGCCAGACAAGCACAGATGTCAGATGAAAATATGTGAACACCTGTGCTTGTGTTAGCACTAGCAGGGCAGGGCTCTACAAGAACCCTCTGTCAATTTCTATATTGTTTTGCAAAACCCAATAAATCAGCACGGGTCCTGCTGCCTAGTGCCAGCCCTGTGTATCTAAGAAGCAGTGAAATACAGGACATCTAGTGTTACCAGCTCCCTCATACACGGGCTGGCTCAGGGGCCTCTGCTGGGCAGCTGTCCTCTCCTGACCCAGGAGTAATCTCTCCCTAATAAACTTTCCCTCTTGCTATGTCCATCAGATGGCTCAACACATTCCCAAATCTTATAGCATGACTCTGTACACACAGGCAAATGTGGGTTTTGTTTCGGTATTTGCTTTTTTTTTTTTTAAGAGGTGCAATGAACAAAATAATGTCTTGGGGTCTCTCACCACCTTTCCAGAAACAGCCAGGCTTTTCCTGGGATCCAGACCTTTCCTAGAACTTGCTTGTTGGCACTATTGCCGGTGTTTGCAACATGCTGACTTTTCTGCCAGTCTTAATGGACATTTGAGAGCTTTTCCTGAAGAGTGAGCTGTGTGGACTATGCCTCCTTACCCAGGGCCTTCAGCACTGCATCATGCTTTGTGCTGTTCACAGCTTCTCGCTCACAAGTCAGGCTCAGTCCCACTGATGGTTGTGCCTGCCTTCCTTCCTGGGCCTCTTTCATGACATTTTAACTCATGTTACCGAATAGAAGGAGGGAATAAAATACACCACCGTACTGGTACAGTTACCACATAGAGGGGTTGGTGCCTCTGGGAGTACTTATTAAAGGGGGATTCAAGAATGCAGAGCCTCTGGACAGAAAGGAAAAAGGTCAGGTTCAATGAAAAATGTTGTATAAATCCTGAGACATAAATAAAGCCTCGGGTGGGGACAAAGCATGAAAGGCCTATGCTTTATAGACAAGGCTCTCAGATTCATCCACGGTGAGAAGGGGCCTCAGAGACAGCTCTCAAGTCTGCAGCATATTACAACCTGCGGAGGTTTTGTCTTGGTCCCTTCCCAGAAGCAGAACCTCAGGGATGGGACCTCAGGGTGAGGATTCCTTCTGAGTTCCCAGCTCACGTAGTTCTGGTACTTAGGGACTCCTGAATGTGGCTGAGGTGAGACTGGAATCCCAGCTGGCGCCCAGCGTGTCCGAAACTTAACTGTGCACATGAATCACCACAGGGGCATGCCGAGGAAAGGCAGATACTGATGGAGAAGGTTGGGGTGGGCCTGAAAGGCTCCAGGAAGAAGTGTGTGCTGCCGCTGGTCATACTTAGACCACATACTTGGAAACTAGGTCTTGTTTCTAACCCCATAAATAGATGAGTCACATGCTGATTGACCTCTGCTACTTCTAAGAACAAAATTAGAGAGCCAACGTGGTTGAGAGGTTGGATGGAAATGACCCATGTTTTTTATCCTGATTCTGGACCTTAATTTCTAATCCTTTATTTCCTCAGGTGTTAAAATGGACAGAAAACTAATCTCTTCCTTACCAAGTTCTTCGACTCATTAGATGAAACATGTAAAATTGTTCTGTAAACAATAAAGCACTACAAAATGAAGGAGCTTATTATTATAAGGCTAGAGGCCCAGTGCACAAAATTAGTGCACGGGTAGGGATCCTAGGCCCGGCTGGCGATCAGGGCCAATCGGGAGCCTTCCAACTTTTGGTCAGGGCCTTTCTTCGTTCCGCACTGCCCCATGGTGGTCAGTGCATGTCATAGTGAGCGGTCAAACTCCCAAGGGGACACGTTGCATATTAGCCTTTTATATATATAGATTGGCCTTTGAAAGATACCAACATTAGCCCTTAAAATGGTGGTCATTTATATATGCATGCACATTTTTATGGTCCTTTATTTCTCTCAATAAGAACCTGTGTTTTTATTGGGAAAAATAAAGGACAATGGATGACTTTCATTTCCTACAACGTTTTGCCTATGTGTGTGTTTGCATGTGTAGTGTGTGTGTGTGTGCTTTCTTATTCCATTGCCTCAGGGAAACAATTACAAGAAGTTCTCTTTAACCAGGAGGATTCAAGAATGTTCAGAGCAAATGTTCAGAAACAGCAGCCAAATTGGTAGCTTTTCTTGTTCCTTTCCAATGCATTAACACACCCTTCACCAAAACAAAATGGAACCATGGCCAAGCCAACTTGAGCTCAATGTTCTCCATTACTATGTAATGTGTTCCCACTGGGGTAAGTCCTGCAGCCAATTCTCATGCCTTGCCTAGCCACAGAGATCGTCTCTTCAGACCCTAACCCTTTTTGTGGTTTTCCCAATTCACATTGACATATCTGGCCAACACCAGTCATGCCAGGCATGTATGTTCATTCCCAAAGGAAATGAAACCCTTGGCAGATTCTTAAACCACATTCTGGAAGCCACTGCTGAAGTTGCGCAAACACATTTGGCACACGCTTAAGGGACCAAGCCGTTCTCTGGGTTGAATCACAGAAACAAAATGTACTTGTCCTACTTCCGAGATCATGTCTGAGGACTTGGCTCCCTCCGCGGAGGAACTGCCTCCTCGCTGATGTCATCCTGCCACAGAAGACAAACATTTTTGGGTTCAGCAGTTCAGAACCAGAAGTGAGAGAAGGT
This sequence comes from Cnephaeus nilssonii, assembly GCF_951640355.1. NCBI lineage: Eukaryota > Metazoa > Chordata > Mammalia > Chiroptera > Vespertilionidae > Cnephaeus > Cnephaeus nilssonii. The sequence continues at coordinate 91,923,545 of NC_137079.1, read as the reverse complement.
GGGGATCAAAGGGAATCAACGTAAGAGCGGCTCCGTTGGGACAACTTAGAAGAAACTACACCAATTCTTAGAACTAAAGAATCTTAAAGTAGAAAGTTATTGGCGCAATTTCTGAGAAGAGGCCGGGCGACTGAAAAACCCTCCAGGGAGCGTTGCTGGTTGTGATGCCACTTCCATTAGGTGGAGTTTTATGGAGCCCCAGGTGCTGCCACGCTCACCGCCTGAGAGCTCCAGTCCCCAGAGGCCCAGGAGGGTATTTGACACCCAAACCGTTAGGGGTGAAATCATTTGCACGTAGAGCTCGTGCTTTCTTTCATGTCGGTCTGCGTAATGTCTCAGACTTCAAGCCAAATCCAGGGGTATCCTGCTGGCCCCGAACACATTTCTCAACTCCAGGTTCTCTCTCTGCACACAAAGTACCCAGGCTGCTCCAGGCTCCTCAGAGGGCCATTCTAGAGAACAAATTTCTTTCTTTTTAAAAATAGGGTATCTTTTTCACATTCCCATTTTTCACCTGTAAAATCTGGAATTTTTATTAGATCAGAACTCCCTAATGCCTAATGTTTCAGATTGTATATTCCCACTCAGGCTTTGTGGCCAAAATAAAAGCCCACCACGAAATGAGTCCAGGTGGTCACAAGTCTGATGTCTACTCTCCTGGAGATTTGTAGCAGGAGGTTTTAGGAACTGTGATAGATAGGGGCTTCCTTTACATCCTTTAAGGAATGACTAGCTAGTGTGTGGGCTCATCCCTGACTGTCCACTGGAAGTTCTCGAATGCTTTTGTAAAATTTTTTTCCAAACTAAGTGAAGTGGAGTCTCTGAGGTGGACCCATTCCAAGTAATGCAGTTGGAATTTGAACCAGTAAGTCATCTTGGAAGTCAAAAAGGCCATGGCTGAGGTGGACCCAGCATCAGTATTTGCTAAAGGTTCCTCTGTCAATTCTAATTTTTTTAAATTTATTTATTGATTTGAGAGAGAGAGAGAGAGAGAGAGAGAGAGAGAGAGAGAGAGAGAGAGAAAAGAGAGAGAGAGATCAATTTGTTGTTGATCCACTTATTTATGCATTCATTGGTTGATTCTTGTGCCCTGACTGAGGATCTAACTTGTAACCTTGACTTATCGGGATGAGCTACCTGGCCAGGGCATCCTCTGTTGACTCTAATGGACAGCTGGGCCTGAGAAACCACAGCTTTCATCAAATCCTCTTTTTTATTTATGTGAGACTGTTTTGTCCCAGAGAATTCAAGTGCTTTGTCTAAGGTCACACAGATAATTGGGGCAGAGTTAGGACCAGAGCCCAGTTAAACTAACTGTTGAGCCAGGTGCCCTGCTGTAACTCCAGTTGAGCATAAGGACAATGACTTTGTGGAGGTGCAGCTAAGGGAGTTATTCTACCTGATGGTTCAAAGTGAACCAGGCTTGCTGGGCCTGCTTGTTGGCAGAGCTACTAAATTGATTACTCTGAATTCCAGTTCTGCCACCCCACCACTAAGCCTTGCAAAACCTCTCATCAATTAGCTATAAAGTGGGGGCCAGTGGTATCCAGGGTGGGGAGAGGTGATATAATACCTTTCTTCTGAAATTATGAAAATTAATGCAATAATTGTAAAATGCACATTTGACACATAAGTGCTTAATAATGTGAACTGTTGTTAATATTATTATCACACCAATTTTAATAATATTATTAATATTCTCAGACTTAATGGTATTAATATCTGAAGCCTGTAGCATATCATGTGCAGGATATAGGGGTGGGGATTGTCCTTGAGGACTCACAGCAGTAAACAGGCAGGGACTGACACCATGGTCCAAGGAAACATGGCCTTTTTGACTTCCAAGATGACTTACTGGTTCAAATTCCAACTGCATTACTTGGAATGATGTCCTCAGTCCTCCTTCCCTTTAGGGCTCTTTAAATATATGTAGTCTCCGTGTTCTCATATTCAGCAGACACATGAGCAGAGAATAAAATTTTGACTTCTCATCAGCCTTTCAGACAAGACTGAATAGGTCAGTGGGTTTTCCCACCCCAAGTACCCAAGTCAGACCCCACACTGCAGCACAAGAAGAAAATAATGGGGATTAGAAAAAATCTATCCTCTTTCCTTCCCCCAACTTCCTCATGATTTCAGCATTGATATTATTGACACCATTGTTTCTTAGTCAACTTGGTTAAACACTTCATTTTTTCATGATTCCCCTTAGTTCTTCAATTTTTACCTCTACTATATAAAAAAGAACCCTCTTCTCTATATCTGTACTCATTCCCCAGTTCAAGCCCTCATTAACTTAACCAGAATTATTCTCCTGAACTCTTTGCTGCTAGAAGTATGACCTGCAGACCAGCAACTTTGGCAACACCCAAGAGAATGCAGAATCCCAGGTCTTACTCTAGACCTACAGAACAAAATGTGCATTTTAACAAGATCCGTGGGTGCTTCTTGTACACAGTGAAGTTGAGAAGGGCTGACTGACACATTGTTCTTCCTGAGCCCCGACCATTCTGCTTCTGCTATCCAAGACTTCCTGATTACCTCACTGAAGTGCTCTTCATGTCACTTGCAAGCTTAGAACCTTCAGCTTTCCCTGCTGACTACCAAAACAGGCTATATTAGTAGTTCATGTGTACACAGGGCTCTCAATTACAAAGCATTTCCACTTAGCATTTCAGCTATAGTCATATCTAATCTATCAACAAGCTCATGGTGATACTCTAAATAATACAAATCCAATCATGTATTTTTGTGGGGGTTTTTAATAGAAAGTAGTAACACTTTATTGATCTTGTTAAAATAATGTTTTTATGTTCATACACAAAAACTTCCATAAGAAATTATGAATTTTAATACATTATATATATATATATATATATTCTTCCTGTCATTTGCTGCAAACACTTAAGAGTACCAAGAGAATAAAAATAAAAGACAGTTTTCTAATTTTTTTCATTTTCTAGAACATATTAATTAATATGGTCATGCAAAAAAAGTTTTAGTATTTATTAATGGTGTTTCAATAATTGAGTTTAGTTAGTAAAAATATTTTATGTCTTTTTTTAAAAAAATTCTTTATTGTTTAAAGTACTACATATAGTATTACATATGTCTCCTTTTTCCTCATTGACCTCTCCCCGGCCACCACCACCCCCCAGCATAGGCCCTCACACCCCTAGTGTCTGTGTCCATTGGTTATGCTTATATGCATGCATACAAGTCCTTTGGTTGATCTCTTACTGCCTCCCCTCCCCGGTCTTACCCCTGAGTTTAACATGTCTGTTTAATGCTTCTCTATCTCTGGATCTATATTTGTTCATCAGTTTATGTTTTTCATTATATTCTACAAATGAGTGAGATCATGTGATATGTATCTTTCTCCAACTGGCTTATTTCACTTAGCATAATGCTCTCCAGGTCCAACCATGCTGTTTCGAATGGTAAGAGTGCTTTCTTTTTCACAGCAGCATAGTATTCCATTGTGTAGATTTACCACCGTTTTTAAATCCACTCATCAGCTGATGGGCACTTAGGCTGTTACCAAATCTTAGCTATTGTAAATTATGCTGCTATGAACATAGGGGTGCATATGTCCTTTCTGATTGGTGCTTCTGATTTCTTGGGATAGATTCCTAGAAGTGGGATTACTGGGTCAAATGGGAGTTCCATTTTTAATTTTTTGAGGAAACTCCATACTGTTTTCCACAGTGGCTGCACAAGTCTGCATTCCCACCAGCAGTGCACATCCTTGCCAGCACTTATATTTGTCAACTTGTTGATGATAGCCATTCTGACAGGTGTGAGATAGTACCTCTTTGTTGTTTTGATTTGCATCTCACAGATGATTAGTGACTTTGAGCATGTTTTCATATGTCTCTTGGTCATCTGTATGTCCACTTTCAAAAAATGTCTATTTAGGTCCTTTGCCCATTTTTTATTGGATTGTTTATCTTCATTTTGTTAAGATGTATGAGTTTCCTATAAATTTTGGAGATCAGGCCCTTACGGGATATAACATTGGCAAATATGTTCTCCCATGCAGTGGGTTTTCTTGTTGTTTTGTTGATGGTTTCTTTTGCTATGCCCATTTTTTATATAGTCCAATTTGTTTATTTTCTCCTTATTTTCCATTGCCCTAGGACAGTGGTTGGCAAACTCATTAGTCAACAGAGCCAAATATCAACAGTACAACGATTGAAATTTCTTTTGAGAGCCAAATTTTTTAAACTTAAACTTCTTCTAACGCCACTTCTTCAAAATAGACTCGCCCAGGCCGTGGTATTTTGTGGAAGAGCCACACTCACGGGGCCAAAGAGCCGCATGTGGCCCGCGAGTCGCAGTTTGCCTACCACAGTCCTAGGAGCTGTATTGGTAAAGATATTGCTACGACATATGTCTGCCATCTTGCTGCCTATGGAGTCTTCTAAGATTTTTATGGTTTCCCATCTTATGTTTAAGTCCTTTATCCATTTTGAGTTTATTTTTGTGTATGATGTAAGCTGGTGGTCTAGTTTCATTTTTTGCACATATCTGTCCATTTTTCCCAGCACCATTTATTGAATAGACTTTCTTGTGTCCATTGTATGCGCTTGCCTCCCTTGTCAAATATTAATTGAGCATAATGTCTTGGGTCAATTTCTGGGTTCTCTGTTCTGTTCCATTAGTCTATATGTCTGTTCTTGTGCCAATACCAGGCAGTTTTGAGAACAGGAGCTTTGTAATATAGCTTGATATCTGGTATTGTGTCCCTACAACTTTGTTCTTCTTTCTCAATATTACTGAGGTTATTTGCGGTCTTTTTTATTCCACATGGATTTTTGGAGAGTTTGTTCTAGGTCTGTGAAATATGCCATTGGTATTTTAATGGAGATTGCATTAAATCTATGGATTGCTTTGGGTAGTATGGACAATTTAATGATGTTGATTCTACCAATCCATGAACACAGCATACGCTTCCATTTCTTTATGTCTTCCTCTATCTCTTTTTTCAATGCCCTGTAGTTTTCTGAGTACAGATCTTTTACCTCCTTAGTTAAGTTTATTCCTAGGTATCTTAATTTTTTGGTGCAATGGTAAATGGGATTTTTTTTTTTAGTTTCTCTTTCTGTGAGTTCATTATTGGTGTATAAAAAAGCCAAAGATTTCTGGGTGTTAATTTTGTATCCTGCAACGTTGCCAAATTCATTTATTAAACACTAGAGGCCCAATGCACGAAATTCTTGCAAGGGGCTCGGCCCTCGCAGCACTGGCTTCGTCTGGAATGTCGTCCAGATGGTTGTTCTGCTGTTAGGTCTAATTAGCATATTAGCTCTTTATTATATAGGACTAGAGGCCCAGTGCATGAATTCATGTACCAGTAGGGTCCCTTGGCCTGGTTTGAGGGATAAGGACAAACCCGGCTCTCTGACATCCCCCAAGGGGTCCTGGATTGCGCAAGGGTGCAGGCCAGGCTGAGAGACACCACTGGTGCACAATCGGGGCTGGGGAGGGACACAGGAGGTTGGCCAGCTGGGGAGAGACCGCAGGAGGGCTTCAGGGCGTGTCCGGCCCTTCTCACTCAGTCCTGATTGGCCGGACCCCAGCAGGACCCCTACCGGTCAGAGCTTCTGCCCCCTGGTGGTCAGTGCACATCATAGCGAGCAGTTGAGCAGCCTTAGCATATCATTAGCATATTATGCTTTGATTGGTTGAATGGAAAACTGGACAACCGGGCACTTAGCATATTAGGCTTTTATTATATAGGATAGTAGTTTTTTGATGGAATCTTTAGGGTTTTCTATGTACAATATCATGTCATCTGCAAATAATGACAGTTTCACTTCTTTCTTTCCAATTTGGATGCCTTTTATTTCTTGTCTGATCGCTATGGCTAGCACTTCCAGTCAAACAGGAGTGGTGAGAGTGGGCATCCCTGTTTTGTTCCTGTTCTTAGGGGAAATGGTTTTAGTTTTTGCCCATTGAGTATGATGTTGGATGTAGGTTTGTAATATAAGGCTTTTATTATGTTGAGTTTTGATCTCTTTATTCCCACTTTGGTGAGAGTTTTTATCAAGAAAGGGTATTGGATTTTGTCAAATGCATTTCCTGCATCAATTGATATGATTATGTGATTTTTGTCTCTCAATTTGTTTATGTGATGTATCATGTTTATTGATTTGCAGACATTGTACCATCCTTGCATCCCTGGAATAAATCCCACTTGGTCATGGTGTATGATCGCTCTAATGTAATGCTGGATTCGATTTGCTAGAATTTTGTTGAGGATTTTACATCTATGTTCATCAGAGATATTGGCCTGTAATTCTCTTTTTATAGTGTCTTTATCTGATTTTGGGATTAGGGTAATGCTGGTTTCATAGAAAGAGCTTGGAAGTGTTCCTTCCTCTTGAATTTTTTGGAATAGTCTGAGGAGATATGTTTCAGTTCTTCTTTGAATGTTTGATAAAACTCCTCTGTGAAGCTTTCTGGCCTAGGGCTCTTGTTTGCTGGAAGTTTTTTGATGACTACTTCAACTTCCTCTATAGTGATTGGCCTATTCAGATATTTTGATTCTTCCTGAATGAATTTTGGAAGGTTGTATTTTTCTAGGAATATGTCCATTTCTTCTAGATTGACCAGTTTGTTGGAATAGAGTTGTTTATAGTATTTTTTAACAATCCTTTGTATTTCTGTGGGGTCTGTTGTTATTTTCGCCCCTTTCATTTCTGATTTTGTTTATTTGGGTCCTCTCTCTTTGCTTCTTGGTGAGCCTGGCTAGAGGTTTAGCAATCTTGTTTATCCTTTCAAAGAACCAGCTCTTGGTTTTATTGATCTTTTGTATTGTTTTTTGGGACTCTATGTCATTTGTTTCCGCTCTTTATTTCCTTCCTTCTGCTTATTCTGAGCTTTTCTTATTGCTCTCTTTCTAATTCTTAAAGTTGTAGAGTTAAATAATTTAGTACCAATTTTTCTTGTTTTTTTGTTTTGTTTTGTTTTGTTTTGTTTTTTAGGTAGGCCTGTAATGCTATGAACTTCCCTCTCAGGACTGCTTTCACTGTGTCCCATAGATTTGGATCTTTGTGTTTTCATTGTCATGTATTTCCAGGATGTCTTTTATTTCTTCTTTGATCTGTTTGGTAACCCAGTCATTGTTTAATAACATGCTATTTAGCACCCAAGTGTTTGAATTTTTTTGAATGTTTTTATTGTAGTTTATTTCTAATATTATGCCATTGTGGTCTGAGAAAATGCTTGATATGATTTATATCTTCTTGAATTTGAGGGGACTTTACCTGTGTCCCAATATGTGGTCTATCTTTGAAAATATCCCATGTGCACTTGAGAAGAATGTATATTCTGTAGGTTTGGGGTGAAATGTTCTGAAGATATTCTAATTTTTTTTGTCCAATTAATTCCACCTGATCTAGTGAGTCATTTAAGATTGCTGTTTCTTCGCTGGATTTTTGTCTAGAGGATTTATCCAGTGATGCCAATGGGGTATTAAAATCCTCTACTATGATTGTATTGCTGACGATCTCTCCCTTGATATCTTCCAGAAGTTTTTTTTATGTATTTGGGTACTCCTGCATTGGGTGCATATATGTTTACCAGAGTTATATCTTCTTGTTGTATCGATCCCTTTAGTATTATGTGTAGGCCTTCCTTATCTCTTGTTATGGCCTTCACTTTGAGGTCTATTTTGTTAGATATAAGTATTACTTTTTTTTTAATTTCTATTTTCCTGAAAGATATTTTTCCATCCCTTCACTTTCAGTCTGTGTGAGATCCTTGTTCTGAGGTGGGTCTCTTGTGCACAGCATATATATGGGTCATGTTTTCTTATCCACTCAGCCACTCAATGTCTTTTGTTTGGAGCATTTATTCCATTTATAATTAAGGTTATCATTAATAGGTACTTGTTTGTAGCCATTTTTATTCTTTACTAGAGGCCTGATGCACGAAATCCGTGTAAGGGGCTCAGCCCTTGCAGTCCCAGCTGCCTCAGCCCTCGCAGCCCTGGTTGCCTCGGCCCTCACAGCCATGGCTGCCTCACGGCCCCGTGGCCCCATGGGCCCACCCACTGGTCATTCTGGAAGTCATTCCACTGTCTGGTCTAATTAGCATATTAGCTCTTTATTATATAGGATGCCTGTGTTCCTTCTTCCCTTTCTATTTCTTCTTTTTATAACAGTCCCTTTAGCATTTCTTGTATTGACAGCTTGGTAGTGACAAACTTCCTTAGCCTTATTTTGTCTGCAAAGCTTCTAATTTGCCCTTCAATTTCGAATGATAACCTTGCTGGATAGAGTATTCCTGGATTCAGTCCCTTGCTTTACATCACTTTGTATACTTCATTCCATTCCCTTCTGGCCTGATGTGTTTCTGTTGAGAAATCATTTGATAATCTAATGGGAGATCCTTTGTAGGTAACTCTCTGTCTCTCTCTTGTAGACTTAAGAGTCTCTCTTTGTTGTTAACATTTGCCATTGTTATTAGGATGTGTCTTGGTGTGTGTCTTTTTGGGTTCATCTTGTTTGGCACTCTCTGTGCTTGTGTGATGTTTTTCTTCCCCACATCAGGGAATTTTTCTGTCATTATTTCTTCAAATAGGTTTTCTAATCCTTGTTCCTCTTCTTGTTATTCTGGCACCCCTATTATACATATGTTACTTCATTTCATGTTGTCCCAAAGCTTCCTTAGGCTCTCCTCCTGCTTTCTAATTTTTTTCTCCAATTGCTGTTTAGATTGGGTGCGTTTTTCTGCTCTATCTTCTATCTCACTGATCTAGTCCCTCAGTTGTCTCATTCAGATGCTTGGGATGGTGGGAGCGTATGCACAGTTCTTCTGATGTGAAACTCCCTGTGAGGACCCTGAGCCCTCTGGCATGCAATTTTCAGTGTGGTCCCAGCACCCGTGGCAGGGTGGTACCCTACATAACTCTGGCAGCACACTTGCACCACTGTCCTGTGACCTCTGACTGGGTATACTGGCTTGCTCTGGGTCACCCTGGCAGTGCTTTCCTATGGCCCAGGGTGAGGCATGTGCTGGGTTGCTCTGGGTAGCCCCTACAGAACTGTCCCAGGGGCCAGGAAGAAGTAGGTGTGGATTGCTGTGGGTCGCTCCATCAGAGCTCCTCTGTGGCCTGAGTGTGGCACATGCTGGGTTACTCCAGGTTTCCTCAGCAGCAAGACCCTGGGCTAGGGGTGAAGTGGGTGCAGGTTGCTCTGGGTTGCACTGTCCCTGCTTTCTTATAGCCTGGACTGAGGCATGCACTTGGTTGTTCCAGTTTGCCCCTTCTCAGTGTAAAGCTGGAGTGGGTTGCCTGGGTCTCTCAGTCTACACTCCCCTGTCACCTGGGGTGAGGTCCACATTGGGTTGCTCCAGATGGCTCTGGCAGGACTTTACCAGGGGCTAGGGTGGAGTGGTGGCAGGTTTCTCTGGGTTGCACAGTCAGAGCTCCCCTGTGGTTCGTACTGGGGCATGCTCTGGGTTGCTCCAGGTCACCCTGACAGCAGGTCCTGGCACTAGGGTGGGGGAGTAGGCGCTGGGTGGCTTCGGGTAAGACTAGCAGCACAATTCTGGGATCTGGGGTGGGGTTGGAGCACATGGTTCTCCCTGGCTTGCACTCACTGTGGGGTCTTAGGGTTGGGGCACATGGTTCCCCCTGGCTTCCACTGAGACCTAAGACACTGGGTCCCAGTGGGCTGGTGAGGAGGCCTGGTGCAGAAACTCACTCTGATGACACGCGCTCCTTGCAGATGTCTGGGAACCTGCCAGGAGGTACTGCGCCACTCACTGCCTACATGGTGATGATTCCATGCTGGTTATGGCTGGCAAGCAGCATTCTCTAGGTGTCCTCTGCCCTTCCTTATTGAAAATTGTCTCCTCAGTTGTGTCTAATTTGTTAATTCAGAGTGTATGTTCTCTGATTTAGTTGCTTTTCTGGTCCCACAGAGGAGGTACAAGTGCTGCCTATTCAACTGATATTTTTTTCTCTTGTGTCTCCCCACTTTAGCTGTCTCTTTGTATTTGCTTTTATGTCTTAGATAGAATTGCTATACCTCCCAGTCTTTGTGGAATGGCCTTTAGTAGAAAGTGTATTGAGGGGTCCAATGGTATAGTGTCTTTGTTCACCTGAGCTGGATGCTCTAGGAATGTCCCCTGTGTGCTTTGTTTGGGCTCTCCTGTTGTAACAGGGACTTGCTTGTTGATGTGCCATTTGTGGGAGAGATCTCCTCTTTGACTTGCTGCCAGTGAGGTTCAACCCCAATGCTTTGTGCCAGCTGTCCAGTGGTCAGGGACTCCTTATCCCAGACGCTGGATCTGCCTTGAGTCTCACACCTTGATTGATCCTGTTCTGAGCTATACTTCCTTCCCCCATAGAGCTGGTCCCACAGGTGTCAGCTGCAAGCACTTTTGGTATCACTGGCTTTTGCCTCACTGAGCAGTGGGGATGGTGTCTGTAGCAGGAACCCAAACTGCTGTTTCTGACTAATTAGGTAAAGCAAAGACTCAAAGCCTCCAGAGAACTGTCTCTGCCTGCAGACTAATTGGATTTAGTCTGGAGTACCCTCAAGCAATTATCCTAGGTGGGGTAAGAGTTTCCCAAACGAGTAGGACAATTGCTTCTGCCTGGAAGCTAGTTGTTATTCTCAGTCTCTTAATGGGCCTTAGAAACTCCACAGGGTGGGGCGAGGGATTTTCCAATAGGGTGGGTCAGCTGCCTTCCCCCCAGGCAATAATGTCAGGATAACAAAGGTTTGCCTGATAAAGATGACCTCTGCAACATGAGGATACGACACAGCACAGGAACCTGGGTTGTCTGCCTCCCGAGCTCTAATCCCAGAGCTCCTAGTCCTGGCTTCTACTCACACAGCTCCAGTCCATTCTGCTCTCCCTCTGCTAGAGCCCAAGGTGATTGGCTGCACTCACAATGTTGTGTGTTGGCCTTTTAAGAGGGTGGGAGAGATCTCCTCTTTGACTTGCTGCCAGTGAGGTTCAACCCCAATGCTTTGTGCCAGCTGCATATCTGCATATCTCTCTGGCAGATAGAAACCCTGCTGTTTTTCACAGCCAGATGTTATGTGGGCACCTTTCTCAGTTCATGTGCTCTCTGCTAGCGATTAGACCCCAGAGTTCTCAGTGGGAATCCCCCACAGCTGAGATATCCCTCTGGAACTTCAGCTGCTGTCTGTGGGATCCCAGCCAGCCCTTTCTTGCCTCCACCATTCCTATCAGTCTCTATGGGGTCTCCACCTTCTGTCCTTGGTTATCAGGGTTCTCTCCAGCTGATTTTTCAGGGTGGTTCTTCTGTATTTTAATTGCAATTCCAGTTTGGTCTTGGGAGCATGTCTGTGAGCTTCCATTCTGCTGCCATTTTAAATCCCACTGTCTTACATTCTTGATGTTTATAATTACAATATCACCTGACAACAGCTAAGTTAGAATTGCTTGGTAATCATTGTTTGCTTGAGACCACTACTGCCATGAACACATTTTTTATGTAATTCTTTTTCGACTCTGCTATTATTCTTCAAGTCTGTTTCCACTATTAGTGAGAACTTTGTTACCAAATTTTTTGTCTACTTTAAGAGCAGAAAGATTCTATTCATCTTAGAATCTTTTTTTTCTGTTGTGTGTGTGTGTGTGTGTGTGTGTGTGGTTGTTGTTGTTTTTTATTTAAGAGAGGAATGGGGAGAGAGAGAGAGAGAGAGAGAGAGAGAGAGAGAGAAACATCAATGGTGAAAGAATCATTGGTCAGCTGCCTCCTACACGCCCCACATTGGGGATCAAGCCCGCAACCAGGGCATGTGCCCTTGACTGGAATCGAACCTGGGATCCTTGAGTCCACAGGCCAACGCTCTATCCACTGAGCCAAACCGGCTAGGGCTCATCTTAGAATCTTTAGATCTCACCTCACTAATCAGCTACCATAAATATTTTTTAGTGGATTAATGGATAGAAAACATGCGCTTCAGCCTGCAAATCTCAGAAATGTAAGATTTGAGGTTGTGTAAAACAAATGAATCTTCTAATTCATCTTTTTGCAGGATGTTTAACATTTTTAAATGATTTTTTTTATTTTTCAAATACAGTTGACATACAATGTTATATTAATTTTGGGTGCACATAGTCATTAGATATTTACATAATTTATGAAGTGCTCACCCTGATAAGTCTAATACCCAACTGATACCATACATACTTATGGCCTTCTGTATGTCCTCTTTCAAAAAGTGTCTATTTAGATCCTTTGCCCATTTTTGGATTGGATTGTTTATCTTCCTTTTGTTAAGTTGTATGAGTTCCCTGTAAATGTTGGAGATTAAACCCTTATCTGAGATAGTATTGGCAAATATGTTCTCCCATGCAGTGGGCTTTCTTGTTGTTTTGTTGATGGTTTCTTTTGCTGTGCAGAAGCTTTTTATTTTTATGTACTCCCATTTGTTTATTTTCTCTTTAGTTTCCATTGCCCTAGGAGCTGTATCAGTAAAGATATTGCTACGACATATGTCTGATATTTTGCTGTCTATGGTGTCTTCTAAGATTTTGATGGTTTCCCATCTTACATTTAAGTCCTTTAACCATTTTTATTTTGTTTTTGTGTATGCTGTAAGTTGGTGATCTATTTCATTTTTTTGCATGTATCTGACCAATTTTTCCAGTACCATATATTGAAGAGACTGTCTTGAGTCCATTGTATTATCTTGCCTGCTTTGTCAAATATTAATTGAGCTTAATGGCTTGGGTCGATTTCTGGGTTCTCTGCTCTGTTCATTGGTCTATATGTCTGTTCTTGTGCCAGTACCAGGCAGTTTTGAGAACAGGGGCTTTGTAATACAGCTTGAAATCTGGTATTGTGATCCCTCCAACTTTGTTCTTTATCAGGATTGCTGTGGCTATTCGGGTCTTTTTTTATTCCACATGAATTTTTGGAGCGTTTGTTCTAGGTCTGTAAAATATGCCATTGGTATTTTAATGGAGATTGCATTGAATCTATAAATTGCTTTGGGTAGTATGGACATTTTAATGAAGTTGATTCTACCAATCCATGAACATGGTGTATTCTTCCATTTGTTTATGTCTTCCTCTATCACTTTTTTCAATGCCCTGTAGTTTTCTGAGTACAGGTCTTTTACCTCCTTAGTTAAGTTTATTCCTAGGTATCTTAATTTTTTTTTGTGCAATGGTAAATGGAATTTTTTTTAAATTTCTCTTTCTGTGAGTTCATTACTGGCATATAAAAAATCCATAGATTTCTGGGTGTTAATTTTGTATCCTGCTACATTGATGAATTCATTTATTAAGTCTAGTAGTTTTTTGATGGAGTCTTAGGATTTTCTATGTGCAATATCATGTCTTCTATGAATAATGACAGCTTTACTTCTTGTTTTCCAATTTGTATGCTTTTTATTTCTTCTTCTTGTCTGATCACTATGGCTAGCACTCCTAGCACTATGTTGAACAAGAGTGGTGAGAGTGGGCATCCCTGTCTTGTTCCTATTCTTAGGGGAAATGGTTTTAGTTTTTGCCCATTGAGTATGATGTTGGCTGAAGGTTTGTCATATAAGGTTTTTATTATATTGAGATATGATCCCTCTATTCCCACTTTGCTGAGAATTTTTATCAAGAAAGGGTGTTGGATTTTGTCAAAAGTGTTTTCAGCATCAATTGATATGATTATGTGATTTTTGTCTCTCAGTTTGTTTATGTGATTTATCACATTTATTGATTTGCGGATATTGTACCATCCTTGGATGCCCAGAATAAATCCCACTTGGTCATGGTGTATGATCTTTCTAATGTGATGCTGCATTCGATTTGCCAGAATTTTGTTGAAGAGTTTAGCATCTAGATTCATTCGGGATATTGGCCTGTATTTCTCTTTCTTTGTGGTGTCTTTATCTAGTTTTATAATTAGGGTAATGCTGGCTTCATAGAAAGAGGTAGGAAATGTGCCTTCCTCTTGAATGTTTTGGAATAGTCTGAGCAGGATTGGTTTTAGTTCTTCTATTAATGTTTGGTAGAACTGCCCTGTAAAATCGTCTCGACCAGGGCTTTTATTTAATGGATGATTTTTTATTTCTGCTTCAATTTCATCGGTAGTTATTGGCCTAATCGGTTTTGTTTTGTTTTTTATTCTTCTTGATTGAGTTTTAGAAGCTTTTATATTTCTAAGAATATGTCCATTTCATGTAGGTTGTCCAGTTTGTTGGAATAGAGTTGTTCATAGTATTTTTTTGTTTTTACAATCCTTTGTATTTCTGTTGTTACTTCACCTCTTTCATTTCTGATTTTGTTTATTTGGGTCCTCTCTCTTTGCTTCTTGGTGAACCTGGCTAAAGGTTCATCAATCTTGTTTATTCTTTCAAAGAATCAGTTCTTGGTTTTATTGATTTTTTTTTGTCTCTTTGTCATTTATTTCTGCTCTGATCTTTATTATTTCCTTCCTTCTGCTTACTCTGGGCTTTTCTTGTTGCTCTCTTTCTAATTCTTTAAGTTGTAGGGTTAGATAATTTATTACCAGTTTTTCTTGTTGTTTTTTTAGGTAGGCCTGTAGAGCTAAACTTCATTCTCAGGACTGCTTTCACTGTATCCCATAGATTTTTTAAAATATATTTTTTATTGTGTGTGTTTTTTACAGAGAGGAAGGGAGAGGGATAGAGAGTTAGAAACATCGATGAGAAACATCGATCAGCTGCCTCCTGCATACCTCCTATTGGGTATGTGTCCGCAACCCAGGTACATGCCCTTGACCAGAATCGAACCTGGGACCTTTCAGTCCGCAGGCCGACGCTCTATCCACTGAGCCAAACCAGTTAGGGCTCCCATAGATTTTTGATTTTTATGTTTTCATTGTCATGTGTTACCAGGATGGTTTTTATTTCTTCTTTGATCTCTTTGGTAACCCAATCATTGTTAAATAGCATGCTATTTAGCCTCCAAGTGTTTGATTTTTTTTTCATTGTTTTTATTGTTGTTGATTTTCTAATTTTATGCCTTTGTGATCTGAGAAGATGCTTGATATGATTTGTATCTCTTGAATTTGAAGAGACTTTGCCTGTGTCCCAATATGTGGTCTATCTTTGAAAATGTCCCATATGCACTTGAGAAGAATATCTATTCTGTAGCTTTGGGGTGAAATTTTCTGAAGATGTCAATTAATTCCATCTGATCTATGATTCATTTAGGATTGATGCTGCACATTCTCTTTTTTACCACTCTTCCTACCTTCTTTCACATATGCTGTGCTGAAGTTGGGCTTTTTTATTTACTAATCACCACTGGATTCCAACATACCTCGAATTTTCTTATTCTGGTATTTATCAGTAGCCTCTATTATATAATCAGGCATTTTATATTTCTCTACAATGCTTTGCTTGCTTTGCATAGTCATCTCTTTGTAAGACCATGTTCTCAGGGACTGGTGTTCATTTTGTTAGTAAACGACACTAATCTTATCACGATGCTGGCACCATAAAAAGTGCCCCACAGGTAAGTTGAATTGAATATATGAACATAGCTGTAGTTTGGTTATTTAGAACAGGGCTCAGCAAACTTTTTCTGTAAAAAGCCAGGGAGTAAATATTTTAGGTTTGTTGGGCTATAGTCTCAGTCATACTATTTAATTATTGTAGTATGTAAGCAGCCATAGGTGCTGTGTAAATAAATTAGTGTAACTGTATTCCAATAAAACTTTACAAAACTTGATTTAGTCAGTAGGATGTTTCCTGATCCCTGGCTTATAGTATGGTGTTAATAAGGCCCTTATCAAGATCCCTTTCGTGTCTGTATTGGTAAGCCTAGTTGCAATATTAAACTTTCTAACCCTGACTGATAGCCTTAAAAGAGAGTGCATAGTCACTGATAGAGAACTGATCAGAGGGACACAATGTGTGGCTATGCAGCTTGTGAATCACACAACTCCATAACAGCTACTAAGACAACCTTCTTAAAAAGCAATGTCTTTCTAGATAAGTCCTGTTGTCTTCTCATAGGTAGAAAATAGAATTGTCATTTATTTTAGTACCTGCCATGTGTCATGTATTTTATATTTTGTCTATTGTTTCATTAATACAATTATCCTCTGAGACATGAGTGTTTTCATTTCCATTTTTTCAAATAAAGAGACTGAGGCACAGTTAAATAATTTACCCAAGATTACAGGTAGGATTTGGTGGATCCTGCTTTGGTCTTTCTGACACCCAAGTTTATGTTCTTTCTACTCCACCATCATAGAGTTATTATCATAATAACTCTGGTGCTGATGCATGAAAAAAGAAACAGAATGTAATGTTCCTGGCAAGGCAGACTGATGTAGCAAGCTAGTATTTATGGTCTTCTGGTCTAAGGTGAATTTATGCTGTCAACTTTATTAATTATTACTGTTCTTCTTTTATAGTCATTAGAGGCTGCCAGAGAGTATATCTAAATTTCAGAGATCTTGCTTGGAAAAGAGTCACCTATAGACATGGCAGTAGTTTACATAGTAGTAATAATAATACAGTTATGGTCTCACGTAAGCTATAAAGAAAGTTAAGACTAAAATAATAAGTTGTTTTGTTTTTTTTTCTGTTGTAGTGTTCATCTCTGTTGTGGTAAATGAATGTAAACTTTTCTGGATTTTTCAAAACTGGTCACCTCTTTTTCTATACTCATAACTATCCTCAGGGGAAAGCTAATTATTAAAGGAAGATGTTAAATAAGACTATATAAATAATTTAAAATCCCCTTATACCCAGAAAGCTGAAGTTCTGTGGAAAACAAAGGGCAACAAAACATATTCATTGTAGACTTTTTAGCTTGAGTTTCCTAAGGCCCAATAATTGTATTTGACATTTGTCTGTCTTCTTGCCAAATCATGATATAAGTTCAGATTTTTTTTCTTTTTTTGCTCCTCTTTCTGCTTTTCCTTCCTTCCTCCCTACATCCCACCTTTCCTTTTTTTCTCTCCCTCTGTTTATCTGTTTATATGTATGTCTGTTCATCCATCTATTTATCGGTCTATCTTTATCATCTACAAATCTCCAGGTTTTAATAATATTCTATGGGTTGGGTTCTCTGTGTGTGCCAGCAAGTCTGCCGTCTGCGTTTTGTTTTCTCGCCAGGTTTTTTTACATATACCTACACCCCAAACAGTCACGCCTATTGTCCTAGATAAGAGACCAAAACTATACAGATGACTTATCTTTCATAGTTATGTCCATTGTTTGCTTATCCCAGCATTCCTGTTATAAAGAATATGTATTGTTAGATTGAAGATCCCAGGAGGTTCAGAACATTAGAAAATGAATCCCATTGCAGTTGTTACCATTCGTAGTGATTTCCAAAATTACTGTATTCAACAACAACAATGACATTTAAAAAGCACAACACAATCACCAGCCATAGATGTTTGCAAACCTAAAAAATCACTATCTTCTTCTAGTGCTCTATGCATGCTAACGTACCATACTTTGAACACGTGAAAACCAGGGACGTACTTGGAGATGCTTCAGTTTTGGACCAAAAGGCTTCAAAGGCTTAGAGCCTTCTAAATGAGGCTTTGAAGTATAGCAGTGGTGTGGTGATGACAGCAAGATCACCTCTCTGTGTGGCTACTTTATTATTTCAGGCTTTTTATTTCCAGCTGCAAAACAAGCAACCCTCCCACCCCCCTGACTTATCCCAGGTTATCTTTCTGGACAGGACGGGCTAAATTTCCAATAAGCCAAAGATAGAGCTAATCAGTCCAGTTTATTATATATTTAAGCATTTGAAAACCCCTCCATTTTTATTGCATTATAATCACAATGCCCTTTGACGTTGCTTTTTTGCTGTTGTGAAAATTGAAGCCTAATGAAGTGTAATGGTTTGATTATATATTATGGTGGAAACCAATGATTGGTTAACTTCACAGCTATTCTCCACCTTTTTTCTCTTTTCTACTTCCCACAAATAGAGAGTGAGCCAAATACTCTCTTTCTTAGCTACATTTGCAGCTAGAGTGGCAATGTAAACCCAGTTTTATCCACTCATTGTCAGTCCTGATGGCTTTTGGGAAACACAACTGCTTTCCCTGATAAAAGAGACAATAGGGCTGGTGTCATCTTTTTCCTCTTTTTTCCTCTTTTTTGCAGATAAGATGCCTGGAGCTTCTGTAGACATTTCGTGACTAATAATTATGAAGATGAAATGTCAACATGCTAGAGGTGGTGAAAGGAAAAGACAAAATGAGTTTAGGTCCTTGATGGTTTTATGAGTACCTGAGCCAACATTAGTTGCAGTTTTTGGACTCCTTTGCTATATGAGGAAAATAAATCCCTATTTGTTTCAACCACAATTAGTTGAGTTTTCTGTTATTTGCAGCTGAAGGCAACCTTAACTAATACAAATATAATAGCCAATCAATGGTAGCTCCAGTAGGGTTTATTCTGACTTCTACTTCCAGTCATGTGACCCACTTTAGCCACATGTCACTGGTCTTCTCTATACAATGAACATATCTATGAAATAGTAAATCTGGCTTTAGAAATCATACCTCTTTGACCCTCATGAAGTGGTTAATGCACCATTCAGTGATGAATGATGCCACCAAGATACAGAGAAATAAATGTAGCATTTTCAATTAGAAATTTCTTACTTGTTTCCTTAGGGTAGCTCATCTACTAAAAATAAAATGTTTTCTCTCTCAGAGTTCCCAAGAATACCTTTACTATAGGAAAAACAGTAAGTTATAAAAACCCTAAGTTATAAGAAGTTTTAAAGGAAAATACTTTGTAGCACACATATTAATCATTGAGTGTTATTAACACATACAAAAAGAAGAAATATTGAGTGATTAAATTCCATACACCTGTACACTTTACCCTTAACCAACGATATATTGTTGTTTTTTGAATCAGGAATTTGAGTCCTGAAGTACAGTGTTTTTGTTGTTGTTGTTTTTTCTATGTTCAACTTTCATGGTTTTCTGAGAATCTAGAGAGAATGCCTGGTTTTAGAGGAAGCAAGAAATTTTCTTCTCCTCCATGCTCACTTGAGCTGGGCAATAGTAATTGCTTGTCTCTCTCCCTCTAAGGAAAGCAAATTGCCAAGTCCTTTTTTTATTTTACAAAAGGGAGGAAAACTTTATTACTTTTATTTGTTGTTCCCAGAGAGTAATTAAATGTGATAAACAAGAAAAGCTTAGGAGTTAGTTTAGGTCCTAACACCACCTTCTCTTTTTTATTTACTTGTATTAAGAAGAAACATTGACCTAATTTAGAGATAAATTAATTCCTCTTAATAAGAATGAAATATGATAAGAGTAAAATACAAGTCTGGAGAACTGTGGACTGCTTAGATGTCATCCTGAAATGAGAATGTCTGAGTGGTTTGAAATCAGGAAAGGTTTACGTGGCATAATTATCTAATTCCCAGATCATGCTCCCCTCTATGTTTTCATAGTTTTCTATTGGCATCTCAATTCTAGAACTTTTCATTGTGTCAGGGATGTATTTGCCTGCCTCCCCTTCTAGATTATGAATTTCTAGAGGGCATTGGCTGGATTTGATTTATTTTGATATTCCCTACATTTCCTAGGGTAAGATTTTTTACTCATGACAACTGATAAATGTTTGTGGAATTAAATATTATTTATGCAGTTGTAGTTTTGCAATATCTTGATCTCTTAGTCATACATTCAGATGACTCTTAACTAGGCTTCTGAGACAATCTGTTTTAAAGATAAATTTGTTAGTATTACCAAGCTTTGATTACTTGGTGGTATAGTATGTTGCAATTAAACTAAAAATAAGCAGCAGAGTTAAATAACTCTAACAGAATAAGGCAAGTGGATGATTCACACAAATGTCCTCGTGCCTCTTTTCTTGGTTGATAAAATTAAGTGCATCATTAGTAAAGGTTAGGTTTTTCCAATATTGACTAGGCTCACTTGAGGCAAGCACACTTACTAAAAATTTGGATTGATAAGAAAAATAAAATGGGGGTATTATTTTCTCCCTTTTAAATGTCTGTAAACAACATTCCTTTAAATAGTAAATCTAACATATGACTCCATTTAAAAAGCAATTATAACCACTGAAAAAGAAAGCAATAATAAACTTTTTTTTGGCAAGCAAGTTATTTTTTATTAGTAAATTTATTGGGTGTCATTGGTTAATAAAATTATATATGTTTCAGGTGAAGAAACTTGTAATGGAGACCTTTTTAGGGGAGGAGAATTGGAGCCCTAAGAGCTAGAGATGGGAGGAAGTCTTATTTCTCACTGAAAATTTTGGGGCACATATATTAGCTATTGAAGGATAAATAAAAACATAAATACATTAAAATACAATTTTTGCAAAATTGAATAACTTGTACTTGATTCTAAGATTAACTCTAAAGTTGAAGTATTCAATATAGTGTGATGTTGGTATAAGAAGAGATGTATAGGTAACATGGAACAGATACAGACTCCAGAAACACACAGACACACATGATGGCCAATTAATTTTTGACAATTTTTGACAAAGATACTGCGCTAACACATTTCACCAACTAGATGTCCATGAGGAAAAAATAATGAACTTTGACACTTGCATTATAAAAAAATTAACTTAAATTTAATCATAGACCTAAATGTTGAATCTGAAATATAAAACTTCTGGAATAAAAACTAGGATAAGATCACTGTGACTCTGAGCATGCAAAGATTTCTTAGGACACAAGAAACACAAAACAATAAAATAAAAATTTTATGAAATAGACTTAATCAAAAAGAAAACTTCTGCTTTTCAGAATAACACCATTAAGATCATGAAAAGCAAGCAACTCACAAAGAAAATATATGCAAAACATGTGTCTGATAACAAAATTATACCCAAGAATTTGGGCAAAATATAAGGACACACTTCACAAACAAAATATACAAATCTATAATAATAAAAGGGCAATATGATAATTAGACCGGACTTTCTTCCTGACAAAGCTGGGGCTGAAGGGAAGCCAGTCCGAGTCCTGGGTGCCTGTGGGTGGCTGGAGGAGGGAAGCCCAGGTCTGGGGTGCTGGAGGGAAGCTGGTGCCAGCAGCCAGGGAAAGGAAGGCCTACTCTTGCACGAATTTTCATGCATTGGGCCTCTAATGGTCAATAAGTACATAAAAATGCTCAGTATCAATAGTTATCAGAGAAACACAAATGAAAACCATAATGGAAAATTAAGATGACTGATAACACCAACTTCTCACTGCTGGTTGGAATGAAAAGTTTACTGCTACTTTAGAAAAACAGCTTGGCCATTTCTTGTAAAATTAAACATGCCATACACCAAAGCAATCCACTTCTGGGTATTTACATAAGAGAAATGAAAACATGTGTTAGCATGAAGACTTCTACTTGAAAGTTATATTACCTCTCTAGGTTTGCTACAAATTGCCACAAACTAGGTGACTTTAAACAACAGAAATTTATTCTCTCAGAATTTTCTAGACTAGAAGTCCAAAGTCAAGGTGTTCACAGGGGCTTGCTCTCTCTGAAGGTTCTAGGGACGAATTTGTTCCATGGCTTTCTCTTAGTTTCTGGTGTTGCCAGCAATCCTTGGCAAGTCTTAGCTTGGAGAAGCATCACTCTAATCTCTTTTTCTGTCATCACATGGCCTTCTCCTTCTGTGTCTCTGTTTCTTCTCTTCTTATAAAAACACAGTCATATTGGATTAGGGCTCATCCTAATACCCTCATTTTAACTTATCACATCTGCAAAGACTCTACTTTCAAATAATCATATTCATGGATGCTAAGATTCAGGACTGCAACATATCTTTTTTTTGGGGGGGGGGGGGGTGAGGGGCCATAATTAAACCCACAAATTCATAGCAGCATAACTGGAAACAACTGCTTATGGAAATAACCTAGATGTTCATTAACTGGTAAATGAATGGATACCAAATTGTGGTACATCCGTATGAAAGACTACTACTCAGAAATAAAAAGGATTAGATTACTAATGTGCATAACAGATGAATTTCACAAAATGTTTTCCTGAGAGAAAGAAGCAGACAAAGGAGTACATCCTGTACATTTTCATACACATGAAATTCTAGAAATGACCAATCTAATCTATAATGACAAAAAAACACAACAGATTAATGTTTGCCTTGGGCTGGAGCCAAAGAGTGTGGGATTGCTGGATTGACTGCAAAGAGGCACTAAGGTATTTTTGTAGAGATGAAAATGTTTTATATCTTGGTTTTGGTAATGGTTATAGAGGTGTGTACATTTGTCAAAATTCATTAAACTGAACACCCCACAACTGAACACATTTTATTTTATGTAAACTATATCTCAATAAGTTTATTTAAAAGTTCAATTGAAAACAACAATTAAGCAATCTATGGCATAAGGAAAGATTTGTCTTTGTGAACATGTTCGCATTCTTGTATTTATTTAAAATAAAATGTGACTATACTGTGGGGTGTTTCTCTCTTTTCCACGTCCAGCACTGAAAAGGAAAGGGTCCCGGTTCCTGAGTGGAGGAGCTGGGGATTAAGAAATAAAAGAAAGAAAGAAAGCAAGACGCAGAAATAGAAACAAAGCTGGGAGCCAGGTGGGACGCTGCCACTCTGATGGAGGGACAGGGACCCCGAGCCCACACAGCGTGTTTATTTATATATCCCCAAATACCAGGAAGTATCACCAAAACTTAGGTTCAAAGGAGCTTATTTGCATTCTTGAGTAGGCCCGAGCATTCCTGGTGCTTGACTGGATTTACATATCAAAGCCTGCTACCGTGACACCTAAGCAAAGGTAAAAAGTCAGTACTGATAACATGTCCAGCCTTTTTGGGAAGCATGTTCCCAGGGCGTGGCTCTGCCTGTCACCCTGAGTTCAGCTGACAATAATTAAAGAAATGCCCATGTGCCTTCCCAGGGGGCCCTCTACACTATAGCATCTGTGGAAGGTGTCAGGATTTAGCCATTTACCACTGGGAAGTGAGGTGAATGTCTGTTTTGGTCTTCCCAGCAGCACTTGACCCTTCTCCTGGGAAAAGCATCCTTCTTTTAAAGAGACCTCCAATTGTAATGGACTTCTTGCCTATTTGTACCTTCCTTACCTACTTCCACTTCATTCTCTCCATCTTTTCCCTCCCACTCTGTCAATGGGAGGACATGGAGAATGTTGATGCACAGTAGAAGATAATAATTCTGAGCTGGAGCAAAGCCTCAATGAAAAAAGGAAGAGACAGAATGTCCTGGAAGCATGAAGTCTCTGGCTTTGGAAACCCACCAATTATTTCCCATTCCCATCATTTGTGGTTTCTTGAGCCAATAAAATAATAAAATTTCCTTTTTTGTTAAGTAAGTTAAAGTTAAGCCTCTTCCAATTCCAACCAAAAGAATCCTGACAAATTAAGATTTAAAACAATTATTTTATGTCTAATCAGGCCGCTATGAATTTGTGAATATATATACAGGATTGTTTCTACAAATGTATTTATTAGTCTATATATAGCATTTTCAAGTTGTCAGTGTCCTTCTTAATGAATGTTACTCTGGACTTCCCCACTTCCCAACAATCTAGAGGTGCTGCTGCCTATCATATTGGGACTCTGACCTACTTTTATTATTATTTTTAAACTTTAATTAAATGGCATAAATTTGGATTAGGCAGTTTGGTGGCTGCTTTACTTGTTGTATGTTGAGCATGAGGGCAATGAGTTCAAACTAAACCTAGATTTTTAAATATAAATTGCCATCAAGCCAAATTTTTTAGCTAATATTTTATAAGTGATCATTTCAATCTCAAAACAATAATTTATTGCTATTTAATATAATTCTGATATTTTTTTCTCTTTCTAATATTTTAGAATCCCATGATACTTATTCTGTCATCCATAGTAGTCTTCTCAGTTGTGTTTCATTTATTAGTTTAATAAACAACAAAACGGAAAACTATGTGTGCTTATCTTAGTTTTGGTGTGTGCCTAAGAGCACCTCAATACCTGTTCACTTTCAGAATTTCCCTGGAAGTCAACAGTATGCTTGTGGATTGATAGCTCTCTGCTTTGCTGTGAGCATCCAAATATCCCTTTTATGACCATCAGGAAACGATTTACTATCTTTAGCCTTTGCCATTTCCTCCAATTTCCAGGGTATTGTGAAGACCACTAATGTGGTCCTCTGATCACTTCTTTAGTAATTTTGGTGATAATAATTTTGGGGTTCCAAAGGCTTATACTCATTTAAGGCCACTTTGTATTCTTTGAATATCTTCTCATCTCTCTGGGTCTTTGGTTTCTTCCAGTTTTAAATCTCATTATCCTTAATGCAGAAGATAACAAAATGAAAATGTATTTATTTAACTTTCTACATTACTGAATCTCTCTGAGCATTGTTTTTCCCTCATGGGGTTATTGTGGGGGATATAAGAGACAATGTATAGCAAAGTGCCTGGTTTAAGGTAAGATGGTAGTGACGAGTTGGATATGACTCCAGACTTGCACTTTAGAGCAGGGTGACTCCTGGGGGTATACACCATGGATAGAGAAGGTTCTGTCAGTAAGTAAGTTGCTTTTTTAGGCAAATGGTGTCTCTACACAGGTTCCTATGCCCAACTTATTGTTGCCTCTGGGTGAGTAGCCAAGAGCAGGACTTCAGTTCAAAAGAAAGACTGAGACAAAATCTTAACCCCTGTAGGCTGTGTGGGAAAGATTCAGGCCTGGGCTCCTGGATACTGAGAGGGTGCCCTGAGAAGGAACAAGGGAGCTGAGATTCAGAGAGACCAATGGTCAACAATGTGGTATTGCATCTCTGTCAGAGAAAAGTGGGAGGGAATTGGTGGGCACTGGATGGCTTAGGACAAGAACGGCAAAACTCTCAGTATGAATGACTTTGCCCAACCCCCACATTAAGACAAACAAATTCTAACATGACTTCTATTTGTTAAATGCCCTGCTCCTAAGATGATGACCAAGCTCTCTTAAAATTCTTTCTTGAAAAAGCTCAATGCTGCCAAAAGAATTTACTGTTTGTTAACCCAGTGGTCGGCAAACCGCGGCTCGCGAACCACATGCGGCTCTTTGGCCCCTTGAGTGTGGCTTGGCGTTAGAACCACGTCTTCAAAATAGACTCGCCCAGGCCGAAAACTGACTTCTGCGCATGGGCCACAAAGTTTCAATCGCACTGTAGGTGAGTGCCTGCACGTGGTATTTTATGGAAGAGCCACACTCAAGGGGCCAAAGAGCCGCATGTGGCTCGCGAGCCTTGGTTTGCCGATCACTGTGTTAACTCAAATGACTTGATTACAGGCTCCTGACTTCCCTTTTCTTAGAGCATTTACTTTAGAAAACTTGCAGTTGTTAATCTTTCCTCTGTACCTTTCTGATGTATCTGCTGTAACCCAGAAATGTCTTTCTCATAGACCTGGAATTTATCCCTTTGAAATGTACCACCAAGGATAGGCCCTTATCTCCCAGTCTCTGTGACAGAAGAGGAACCTAACTCTCAGACCCACCAGTTAGTAAACATGATGGCCTTATTACATGAACCCACCTCTCCACTTTATCATCCTTTAGGTCTTTTCTCTGAGTACAAGCAGACATTTACAAAGCCTCTCACCCTTTGTTTCATCAAAATTGAGCTCAGTTTTTACTGGGGTATCTCCCTCCTTCCATAGTAGACTGAATAAGCTGTCTTGCCTTTTTTTTTTTTTTTTTTTTTTTTAAACAAGTATCTGGTGAATAATTTCTTCTTAACAAAGAATTCAGATTACGATTGACCCTAGGTACTGGGTGCAGCCAAATTAGAGAGGGCTGAGGGTGGCAGAGACAGGAAGAAGGAGGTGATATTTGGCAATAATCTTCTTTGAGAACAGATGGACAGATGTTAGCATGATAAAGATGGACAGATGTTAG
This sequence comes from Cnephaeus nilssonii, assembly GCF_951640355.1. Taxonomy (NCBI): domain Eukaryota; kingdom Metazoa; phylum Chordata; class Mammalia; order Chiroptera; family Vespertilionidae; genus Cnephaeus; species Cnephaeus nilssonii. The sequence goes on along the minus strand of NC_137079.1, from coordinate 91,897,699 downwards.
CATGATAATATACTCAGTGTCAGATCAATGATAACAAAGATAATTCATAAATTGAGTGAACCCAACTGGAGTCTTCTAGTGGGTGGAATAAAACTGTATTTTAGCTCTATTTTCCTTTGTATCAATAGTTTAGAGAAATTTTTAAAAGGCATGTGAGTAGCATTCATGATGCCATGATTATGATTCCAAATAATCTCAACAGCTTAAATACAGAGCTATTATCAGGATGAAATGTGATAGAAAGAAAAGTATGGAGATTCTACTATTCTAGCCAGAGGAAGCTACAGAATTTGCAGGACCTAGGGCAAAATAAAAATGTGGGGCCCCAGGATAAAATAGAGAAGTCAGTCTCCCTTCACATAGGTCCCTGCCCCAATCCACAGCATTGGTGACCTGAAAGGATTGCAAGCTCTGCTTCAGGGTGTTTTCTGTACCTAGATCAGGGTAGGTGAAAGGATGAACACAGGAGTCCAGGGCAGGACAGCCTCCACTTTGCCATGTCCCAAGATACTGTGCACATGCCCAACTCCAACTTTCTCTCACCTCTGCTCAGGCCCCCACTGAGAGTGAAGTCAGCAGTGGTTTTTGGGGACAGAAAGATGGTGATGGGCTAAGGTCTCATCTCAAGGGGTAAAGGAGGCAGTGAGAGATGGACTATTTGGGGTCTGAGGCTCTAGGGTCTGGTGTGTGTGCCATTGTCCCAGGGACTTAATGCAATGCAAATTCAAGGGCAAGATTATTAAGAATTTCAAAAGTGTGGACCATTTTCAAGGCAGGCCATATGTGACAGTACTGGTCACAGGCCTATGAAGCTGGCCCTAATTCTAAGCTAGAAAACAGTGTTGAAAGTAGAAATGATAATTTATTTATGGGAAAATCAATTTGAGTGGGTAGAATGGTCCTTTAAGGAAAGATAAGATAGAAGCTAATAAGGCAGGTTGAACACTAAGTGTAGAGTACCTTGAAAGCAAATTGAGGATTCAGACATCATCCTGTGGGGAAGAGGAAGGCTTGAGGTCAGGAAAGTGGCAAGGTGATTGGGGTATTTTAGAGGATTAATTTCTAGTGAAATGTCTTTAGAAACTTGTGTCTTTCAACTATTTTTTGTTTTTTTCATACATAAAAACTGAAGAAACACTTTTGGATCAAAGAAGGAGAGTTGCCTGGAAGGCCTCTTTTAGTCACTTTTTCTTACTGTTCTATGCACAAAGTCTCCTGGAACTTTTTATCTTCCCTGCCTCTGGATCTTAATGCCAGCAAATTAATGTGTAAGATGCTGGCAGAAAATGACTTTCACAGGACAGAGTGACCTTGAATTTTTGGTCAGGAGAAGGGGAAAGCAGCAGACACACTAATTGCTGAATTACAATGAACCTTTCCATGATCCTTTGAATCCCCCAGAGGAATTAAAACAAAAACAAAATTAGAGCAGTGAAATCAAGCAACAGCTTTGTATGCAGGCAACAGTCTTTTGGGAAGGTCTTAAAAAATGCATCAGTTTTTTGGACAGCTCCCTATATAGATGCACTCATTTCTTCTTTTTTTTTTTTAATCCTCACCCGAGTATATTTTTCCATTGACTTTTACGAATAGTGGAAGAGAGAGGGAAAGACAGAGAGAAACAGTGATGTGAGAGAACCACATGAATTGGTTGTCTCCTGCATGAGCCCCAACCAGGGCTCAGGCCGGGGAGGAGCCTGCAACCAAGGTACATGCCCTTGACCTGAATCAAACCTGGGACCCTTTGGTCCCCAGGCTGATGCTATATCCACTGAGCAAAACCGGCTAAGGCTAGATGCACTCATTTCTTAAGGTATCACGACAGGATGGCCTTTCTGAGAAGTTGGGGTAAAAAGAGGTCAACATTGGGGTCAGACAAACCACGGTCTCAATCCTGGCACTGATCTCTTTAGCTCTGTGACTTCTAACAGGTTATTTTATTTCTCTAACCTCCTCTGAAAATGGAAATACTGATAAGCCTCTCATATGAGTGTTGTTATCAGGAAGCAAAATCATGTGCATAAAGCACATGAACACAACAAGCACATGAACACAATGGGGACTGATATCATCTCAATTCACCTGCCTTTCTTTCTCAATTGTCTACAGAGTCTCAACTGTGAAACAATACAAGCCCTATTTACAGAGTGTTGCAAATTTAAAGACCATGACTACCTGTGACCAGACTTCCCTCCCTGCTTACCAAAATTTCTAAGATAACCTGTTTGCTTCCCCTCAAGATGTCCAGAATACTCAACTCACTAATTAAAACCTCTCAGCTTGTCTCAATTAAGTACAAAGAACCTAACCTTTTGTTGTTTCCTTTATTGGCACAGAGTTGAAATTGCTATCAGGGCAAGTCTGGAACTCATCTAAAGATCTGCTTTTAGCAGATTCTAACAGATTGCCAAATCCTTCCAGTGTCTCAATCACTACCCCTTACTTCCCAGGGCCATTTTGTGATGGATATCAGGAAAGGCCATGTTCCCTGTAACACAGTCCCACAATCTTTATTTTCATAAGTTAAAGTAGACATAAGGGCCATGGTCCTGCCATCTAATTATTTCCCTATAGAATGGCTTTATTTTGACTATTTTAAAACTAATTATAATTTTTGTATAGATATCCTATATAATAAAAGGCTAATATGTAAATTGTCCTCTCAACCGGGAGTTTGACCAGGGGGCGGAGCCAGCTGGCCAACCACCCATGACCTCTCCCCCTGGCCAGCCCTGGCCCAATTGGCCCTAATTGGGGTGGGCCAGCCAGACCCCACCCATGCACGAATTTGTGCACCAGGCCTCTAGTTTCTGAATTATAATCTTATACAACAAAACAACACATTCAACTACCTTGACATAACTTTTTGCAACTCATGTTTTAAATGTAAGTTTTACCAGGAAGTTATATCACTCAAAGTTAAATGGGTGTTGATTATTTTCTGACCAGAGTGGATATTTTGTAACCTGTGCTTAAAACAATTGAGTTAAAAATGTTATGCTCTATACTATAGGGATTCAATCACCCATTTACTTTGTATGTAAGGACAGTTCTAGACTAAAATGATCTAGATCATTCTTAGTCCACCTGCATATGAAAATTAAGTACATGTCTCTGGTAGGCTCCCCACTTTCTTAAGAGGTCATCTGTTAAGACAATGGTTGTGTCCCTGATTTTCAATGCAGAAGATCTCCAATTCAGGGATTTGTTGTGAAATTTAACCTCAAACTCACTTCTGCTCAAAACTTATGAAAAATGCAAATGAGAGAGACAATATTTATAAGGAGTTGCAAAGATGATATGGAACCCATTCTATTCTAGCTAATAATAGACAAATATGCAAATTGACCATACCTCCGACACACCCACAAGCCACGCCCACAAGCCAATCAGAGCGAGTATGCAAATTAACCCAAACCAAGATGGCTGCAGCCACAGAGAGCAAGGTTTCCTAGGTAACAGAGGAAGCCAAGCTTTCCACCTGCCCTTGCCAGGCCTAAGCCTCCACTCAAGCTACAAAGTTTCAATTACAGAAGGTAAACAAATTCAAACAAATGGCGGCAGAATGGAGCTTGAGAGAGCAGGCCAGGGTTGCCGCTGGCAACAGGGGAAGCAAAGCTTTCTGCACACCCTGGCTGGGCCCAGCCGCTTAAGGCAACAAAGTTTCAATTATAACCCCAACACAAATGGCTGCCAGCCTCGGAGGGAGCCCCAGGCTTGGCTGCACTCCAGGCTACAAAGTTTCAATTGTAGAAGGAAAATAAATTCCAGATACCAGGGCCTCTGCTTGGGTTGCCAGGGGGCATGGCCGGCCTGCAAACCACCACAGGCCCCTCACTCAGGCCTCCCCACACCCCAAGGGAACCCCCACCTGATCCGGGACACCCTTCCGGGCAAACCAGCTGGCCCCCACCCCTGTACCAGGCCTCTATTCTATCTAATAAAAGAGTAATATGCAGATTGATCATCACTGCAACACACAATATAGCTGCCCCCATGTGGTCAAAGATCCTGCCCCCATGTGGACACAAGATGGGCATCACAAGATGGCCAGCAGGAGAGGGCAGTTGGGAGGCACCCAGCCTGCAAGGGAGGGCAGTTGAGAGGGACCAAGCCTGCAAGGGAGGGCAGTTGGAGGTGATCAACCCTGCAGGAGAGGGCAGTTAGGGGTGACCAGGCCGGCAGAGGAAGGAAGTTGGGGGCAAACAGGCTGGCAGCAGAGTGGTTAGGGGGTGATCAGGCTGGCAGGCAGAAGCGGTTAGGGGCAATCAGGAAGGCAGGCAGTCAAGCAGTTGGGAGCCAGCAGTCCTGGATTGTGAGCGGGATGTCCGACTGCCCGTTTAGGCCCGATCCCTAGGATCGGGCCCAGGGATCGGGCCTAAACAGGCAGTCGGACATCCCTCGAGGGGTCCCAGATTGGAGAGGGTACAGGCTGGGCTGAGGGACAACCCCCCTCCGTGCACGAATTTCGTGCACCGGGCCTCTAGTTTGATATAGTAAAACCTCTCCTTGGTTTAAACTTAAGATTTAAAGAGCCTTGTCACTGAAGCATTACACCATCACTCTACATTGAAGAACAATTTTTTAAAAGATTTTAAAATTGATTTTTAGAGAGAAAGGAAGCGAGAGAGTGAGAAAAAAGCATCAATGTGAGAATGAAACATTGATTGGCTGCCTCCTGTATGTCCCCTACCGTGAATCAAGCCTACAACCCAGGCATGTGCCCTGACCAGGCATTGAACCAGTAACCCCTCAAAGCACAGGACGATGCTCAACCAAATAAGCCACACTGGCCAGAGCTTGAAGAACATTTTTTTTTTAATGTGTGGCATTCACTGCTTTATTTACTACTAAAATGTTGCTGAGACAGTGTTCACTCCATCATCCCTTGTCCTCTTTAGAAGACAGATAACTTTCTCTTAGTTCTTAGGATAAGGTACTATAGTTGGGTTTCTCTGATATTATCTTGTGGATAATGTGAATTACTTAAAAGTTAAATTTCATATTTGCTTGGACTGCAGAAAACTCAAAATCAAATTTGCAACCTGCCTCTGATGAGTGTGCAAATCCTATGGTGTGCATTCTGTGTAGCCTCACACCTACCTCCACCCCAGAATGAGGAGGTACCCCCAGTGCTCTGGGTGCTTTGCCTCCTCCTTATCATCCACACTTTCATTAACAGGAATAAAGAGCTCTAGATTTCCACTTTTTTATTAGCACACCACTTCTTCTCTTCAATACTCAAAGGTTGGCCACCATTACTTACCTTGAGATCATCATCAGGACTTGTTTTTTATTATTCTTATTTATATCCATCACCACCAGAAATAGAGAGCTCCCCAGTCATTTCTCATTACTTGATTATCGTCCCTTAAGGATCTCTCATCTCCTTTTCTTACTCTATTTCCTATCTCTCCACAACTTCCAAAATCTTCCACTGTGCCCTCTGGAACTCTGGATCAGTTATTAGAATGATCTACTATATCTCCACCACTACTTTGAATTCTCTTGCCTTCTTGCTCTACCTGAATCTTGACTCTGCTGAAGTCACTATTTTATTGATTTTTTTACAGAGAGGAAGGGAGAGGGATAGAAAGTTAGAAACATCAATCAGCTGCCTCCTGCACACCTCCTACTGGGGATGTGCCCACAACCAAGGTATGTGCCCCTGACCGGAATCGAACCTGGGACCCTTCAGTCCGCAGGCTGACTCTCTATCCACTGAGCCAAACCGGTTTCGGCTTAAGTAGACTCTTAAAGCTGCCTAGCACTCATAAGACATTTCCCTGCTTTAATTTTTAATGACTTTTTAGAGAGGAATGAAGGGAAAGATAGATAGATGATAGATAGATAGATAGATAGATAGATAGATAGATAGATAGATAGATAGATAGATGATAGATAGATAGATGATAGATAGATAGATAGATGATAGATAGATAGATAGATAGATAGATAGATAGATAGATAGATAGATAAATATTGATGTGGGAGAGATATGTTGACATTTGTCTCTTGTATGCACCCCAACTGGGATCAAACCCACAACCTAGGCATGTGCCCTGACTGGTAATTAAACCCATGACCTGACCTTCGGGTGCACAGAAAAATGCTCCAATCAACTGAGCTTACTGGCCAGGGCTCTCTGTTTTTATATACCCAGACTTTTAAACTTATAACAAAGGTATTAAAACATTTTCTGCTTGCAAATCCTCTAAAATAATTTTTCAAAACTATTTTCCTCTTGCATATTTTAAATGAATATTTAAATTTTCATAAAAATTGTACATGGTTGAGTCAAGCCAGTATGGCTAGATTGAGTGTTGTCCCATGCACCAGGAGGTTGCTGTTTTGATTTCTGGTCAGGGCACATGCCCAGGTTGTTGGTTCAATCCCCAGTAGGGGGCATGCAGGAGGCAGCTGATTGATGCGTCTCTCTCATTGATGTTTCTGTCTCTCTCCCTCTCTTTTCCTCTCTCTGAAATCAATAAAGCATATATTTGAAAATTTAAATTGTTGGAAATACTATTTATAGTGTAAATATTTACAGTTTTATAAAGTTGCAAAACTATTAAATTATGCTGAAAGAATCTTAATATCGTAGCAATTTGCTATTGGTCATTATCCATTTTTACAATGCATAAACATGTTTTTCCTTGACAATTAGAAATTTTACAGTATTCTAGTTTTTCATTGAACTTATTTTTATTCCACTTGTAACATAGACTTTTATAATATGTTTTATAATTCAAAGTATTTTATTGTTCATCCTATCATTACTTTACTGCAAATAAAGCACATGTCTGATTAAATTAAAATGGTTTAAATGTCCTGATTATAAGGCTCTGTTTAATTTTTTATTTTTATTTTCATGATTATATCAAAATGTATTTTTTGTACTTCAAATAAGCTTTTTATTTAAAAAAAAAAGTATTTTTACTGTTGAAAGTATTACAGATGTCCCCTTTGTTTTTTTCTCCCACTGACCCCCTCCACCCTGGAGCCACCCCTCCCAGGCCTTCATTACTCTATTGTCTGTGTCCATGGGCTATGCATATATGAGTATAAGTTCCCTGGTTAATCACTCTCCCCCACCCCATCTTTCCTCTGAAATTCATCTGTTCCATTGTTCCATGCTTCTATGTCTCTGAATCTATTTTGTTCATAAGTTTATTTTGTTCATTAGATTCCACATATGAGTTAAATCATGGGTTTCGGGTTCTTAGAATATTTTCCTAGAAGTGGGATCACTGGGTCAAATGGGAGTTCCATTTTTAATTTTTTAAGGAAACTCCATACTGTTTTCCACAGTGGCTGCACCAGTCTGCACCAGCAGTGTACTAGGGTTCCCATTTCTTCACATCCTTGTCAACACTTGTTGATTTGTTGATGATAGCATTATGATCATGATTAGTACAGATTTTATCATAATTATGCAACTATATTCCATATTTTGATAAATAATCACAAACATGAAATAATAAATTTTTTTAAATATATTTTACAGTAAACCTAAGGACTGTTCTATAGTTACCAAAATTTTTGTTTTGAAACTTAACTTTACAAAGTTGCAAGAATAGTACAAAGAACATCCATATGCCCTTCATCTAGATTCAACAATTGTTAATATTTTGCCATATTTACTTCCTTTCTCTTTCTCCACCTAGTTTTCTTTTCTTGCTGAACCACTTGAGAGTGTTCAAATAGGAGTGAGGACATGTACCCATAATAACACAAGGGAGGCAGAGTGCATGGACAAGATACATATTGTAGGGGAATATGTGGTGGTGGACATATGGAAAGCTTCTTATTGCTTCTGTTTTCTTGTGGAAAAGGGATCAGGAGTATAAGGGAGGAGTTCTTGGATTCTTATGAAAAAAGGAGAAAGTATAAATTATGACAGTCAGTGGACATCAGGCTGGGTCAAGACTGTCTTGGGGTATACAAAGACCTTCTGGGGTACAAGGCCATAAATAGGTTTAACACAATCCATTTCTATATGTATTCTCTTCTTAGATTTCTGCCTACTACATTCTCCATTTTCCCAACTTTAGGAATCCCATTGTTAAACTACTGCTCACTCACTATCTGTAGTTCACTCTGTACAACAATGTTTTAGACTCACATTTTTCAACCTGATGTACTTTCTTTACTAGCCTTTCAGGATACCATATTCTTCTAGTTTTTCTCCCAACTTATTGCTTACTCCTTCTCAGTATCCTTTGCGTGTTTACCCTCATCCCTGATTGCTAAATATTGAAGCACGTAGGGCTGAAACTTTGGACCTCTTCTCCTCTCTTCTCTGTTATTACCTAGGTAATCTAATCCTGTCTCATGGCTGTAATAATATACTAAATTTTCTTCTCCAACATGGCCTCTTCTTTGAGCTCCAGAATTTTATATCTAACAACCTCAATGAAATCACCATCTGGGTGTATATCAAGCATGTCAAATTTAACATTATCAAAACCAAACTCCTACTATTTTCATCTCAAAAACTGCTATGCCTGAGGTCTTCCCCCACCCCAATAAAAGCAATTCCATTCTTTCTAATTCTCAGATGAACAATTTTTGAGTTATTCTTTAATTTTTCCCCCTCTCTCAGCTCCCATTGCAAATCCATCATCAAAACCTATTGGGTCTACCTTAAAATATGCAGTGAAACCTTGGTTCTCAAATTTAATACATCCTGGAAGGCTGTTCACAAAGTGATTTATTTGAAAACCAAATCACTTTTTTCCATCCCATATAATAAAAGGGTAATATGCAAATTGACCAAACGGTGGAACGACGGGTTGCTATGACATGCACTGACCACCAGGGGGCAGACGCTCAATGCAAGGTACCCCCCTGGTGGTCAGTGTGCTCCCACAGGGGGAGCACCGCTCAGCCAGAAGCTGGGTTCATGGCTGGCGAGCGAAGTGGTGGTGGCAGGAGCCTCTCCTGCCTCCGCAGAAGTGCTAAGGATGTCAGGCTGCAGCTTAGGAATCCCCTGAGGGCTCCTGGACTGCTAAAGGGTGCAGGTCGGGCTGAGGGACCCCCTCCTCCCCCTGAGTGCATGAATGTCATGCACTGGGACTCTAGTTAGAAAAAATGTAAATTGAATTAATCATTCCAGATCCCCAAATCATTCCCTGTTTTAACCTTTCTTGTATACAGTAATGTCTAATGTACCATTTAATCTATAAGCAAACACTTCTTTTCTTAAATTTATCCAGCCACTCCCTATTAGCCTTAAATGAATCACTTTCAGCACTTGTTCCAGGAGAGCAGCATCTTTGCTTTTTCACATATCACTGTCTCCAAAATTCTGTCACCAGCTAAATTTATTTCCTTTATTCAAATCAACAGCAGTTTTTCTACCTCTTTCATTGCCTGTGATCATTTTATTTTTTGTGAGCACTTACTAGTACACACCCTTAGCAACATCAGCACTCTTGATGGCCTTTTTATGTTTGAAAATTGTGCTGTTCGCCCAATTGGCCAGCAACAAAAGCAAAACAACAACAAAAACAACCAAACAATAAAACACAAAACAAAACAAACAAACAAACAAACAAAAAAACACACATGAAAATAATCACAATTTCCTGAGCTGCTAACAATGCAAGGTTTAGCAGCAAGTTGACTCACACTCAAGCATTCTCTCCTTTGTTTGTTGACTGAAAAATGCTTTTGGTTATGCTGAGTTATCAGCATGAAAGAGTTGTAGGGTCATAAACTGAAGTTTTGTTTGACAACCAAGACATTATTTCTGTAATCAACTTGGCCACAAATGAAATTGTTAGAGATAGGAGTTGTTTGAGAACTGAGGTTTGACTGTATTCAGAACGTACTTTTTTTTATCACCTCTACTGTGACCACCTTGATTATAGTCATGTGTCTCACCTAGATTTATTGCATTAGCCCCCTATATGGTCATCTTGCTTCTACCATTGGCCTCTTTAGTCTGGTCTTAACATGGTAACCATTCTACCACTCAGAACCCTCTAATGGCCAGAATCCTTCCAGTCACCTATGAGGCCCTTCCTGAGCTGTCTTCCATTACCTTTCTAACCTCCCCTCTTGCAATCTCACCTGCTACCATCCTGCTCCAGCCACTCCAGTTCTTTTGTTGCATAAATATGGCAGACATGCTCTTACCTCACAGTTTTTGCTCACACTGTTCCTTCAGCTCTTTCCTCAGATATTGCCAAGGCTCACTCCCCAACTCCTCCATGTCTTTCCTCAGATACTGCCTTCTCAGTGAGGCTTCTTTAAAAACCACTTTAAATTAGCAATCCCCATCCTGGTACTCCCTATTCCCATTCCTTGTTTTATTTTTCTCTTGTTATCTGTTTTACTTATTTGTTTATTATTTGTTTCCACCCACAAAGCAGGAATTTCTATTTTTTTACTGCTATGTTTCTATTCTTTGTTTTGTGTTTTATATATATATATGCTCTAGAGGCCTGGTGCACAAATTCATGCATGGGTGTGGTCCCTCGGCCTGGCTGGTGATTGAGGCCTATCAGGAGGGCCGGCCGGATCAGGGCCTATGGGGGGGGGCCCGCCGGCAGGGGGAAGGGACTGCAGGAGGTTGGCTAGCGGGGAGAGGTTGGCTGTGGGAGTGCACTGACCACCAGGGGTCAGCTCCTACGTTGAACATCTGCCCCCTGGTGGTCAGTGCACATTATAGCAACTGGTCATTCTCGTCACTTAGGCTTTTATATACATAGATTATTGCATGCCTCTATTTCAGGTTTGAGACTATTCTCAGAGGTATGTTTCTTCTTGAAATGTCATGAAACTCCACTTCCTCTCTCAACAAAGCTATTTTTAAAATTAGGCATAGCTTCTGCATCTGTATTTCCAGGAGCTCCAGCTAACAACATTTTGGGGGCACAAGTGAAGTTGTATTTGTCAACCAATTTTCTATTTCGTGATTCATAAATGCACATTAAAGTTGAAGACTGTCAGTATTACTTCTGACTCCCTAGCTGTTCACTTTTTTTTTGGAGTGAATTATTAGATACTAGAGGCCCGGTGCATGGATTCATGCACCGGCGGGGTCCCTTGGCCTGGCCTGTGGGGATCGGGCCAAAACCGGCCCGATGCATAGATTCATCCAGGGCATGTCCAGCCCATCTCACCCAGTCCTGATTAGGGCCAATCGGGGCCAGCCAGACAGGGAGGGACCACAGGAGGGCTCCAAGGTATGTCCAGCCCATCTTGCCCAGTCCCAATCGGCCAGACCCCAGCAGCAAGTTAGAGTGTCTGCCCCGTAGTGGTCAGTGTGCATCATAGCGACTGGTCAAACGGTCAAACAAACGGTCAGACACTTAGCATATTAGGCTTTTATTATATAGGATGTCCCTTCCCATTTTCCCCATTTCATTTGAGACTGACAACCTCCACAGTGACAAGTCTGTACTCCCTATGCTTCCTACTCTCCCACATCTGCTTTGAATTTTACTTGCTCACTTGTCAGAACATTCTTTTGACATTTTGAAATCCTTTACCTTAGAAGCTAGGAAAAAATTGGAGGTTGAAGCATGGCACCTTTAAAAGATTTTATAGATGGGATAAATCACTTTTGTATTTTCATGGATTTGACGACCCATCTTTCAAAGGCACAACTGTAAAACATCACATATTGGAAAATATATTGGTGGAGCCTGTAAACTATTCTATCATATATCTCACCTATTAATTATTTTCTCCAGCACTTGAGGATTTGAAAGTGGCTGAAAAAGGTGTTAAGAACTAGTTCAAGACAGTTTGTATTTACACACAGTTTAAATACACATTCAGAATGATTTCCACCTTTTAAATCTGTCCATTATTATCCTATGATGTGTAACAGCGTGGGACGAACTACATGGTTAATGCAATAATACAATCTTCCATCACTTTTATGAGATATTTGCATTTTTTTATGCAACACCTAATTGACAATTGCCCCAGCATTCCTCCCCAATGGAACCGCCTATTATATGGAATTTATGGCCAGTGCTTTTTAAGTCAGTTAAATGGCATAAAATGAAAATATATTTTAAATTATGTTCAGTGAAATATTTTCTCTGGCTGGAAAAATTGTATTTCAAAAAATATTTATTTATTGTGTAGTTGAGCAGTACTTCTAGGACCTGCTAAGCCACAGTGTCAATGTGTGGTGTACATTAATCTGTCCTTTCCTGTTGGGGGTATACTTGTTATAGTTTGGAAGCATAACTCCCAGCCCTTGCTGTGGCCCTTCTGATGTATGTCAGAGCACAATAGCAAAGTGTCTATTCTTGAGGAAATACTTCCTTCCTCACCTCAATACTCCAGACCTTCCTTATCCTACACATCCTCTTCCTTTCACCTTACTCTCTCTTCTCCAACTCCCACTTATTGTCTGTCTCCTTCTGCTAGAGGATCAGTTCCAAGAGGACAGTGATTCTGTTTTGTTCATGGATGTATCTCTAGCACATGATAGGTGATCAATATAGCTTTGCTGAATGAATGCATCAATAACCTGTCTACCTTGGCCTCATTATTTTTTGTGGTTTTGACACAATATTTTATTCTTCCCAATTCATTATATCCCTATTCTAGAAAGTATTGTGCTTTATGGTGAAGCCTAAGAATAAATACTGTATTTATTTATTTTTTAAGGCAGTGGATGAGCCACTGTAGTGATGTACTGACAAATTTTCCTGATGACTGATGGGTAGATCACCCAAGATGGCCAGTAGCTTGGATGGTTGTCATGTCTTCAAACTGCCTGATCCAGTCTGTCTGGGTTTTGGTTGTACTGGGATGGTGAGTGAGCACAAACATGGGACAAACATGAGTTAGTGTTTGGTGAGGGTAGTGACTTTGATTTTTGACTTGGTTGAGAATCAGCATGGGATAATAAATGCCCACATTTTCTGTAAAAAATTACACAGGATTAAAACAGGATGGATGGATGTCCAGCTGACTCTTTCCAGAGCTGACCTGGGAAATTTATCCTCATATAGTGATTCTAGGGAATGTGACTCTACCCTGAGCACACTAATGTCCCAAACGTTCTACAAAGCTTCAAAAATGAAAGAACCACATCTACCTATTTGTTTTTGTATTCAAGTGCCTGGCAGTCTTCCATTCACCAGCATTCTTGGTGCTCTGTGACACTGGGTTGTTGTTTAGCAAACATTATTGAATGAATGAAGTCATTCATTCTTATTTCTGGTTGATACTATTTTAGGAGCAGGTTCAGGTTTGTGGAACCTGATGCTTACATACTTTGCATGTGTGGGGGGTTCCTATTTAATGAGAAAGAATACAAAATGACAAGTTAGTTATGAATATAAATATTTATTTGAGTAAAGAAATTATAAGTTACTGGAAGCTTAGGGGTTCATGTCCCTTCTATCCCAGCTATTTTTACTAGTAGTCAGTTTGCCAGAGATACTTTCTTAGAAATGTTTCCCTCTTGTAAACTAGCTTTCCTTTTCCATTTAGAACTCTGTACAAGTCCCAGCAGTTCCTAGCTCTACAGGGTTTATGCACGTGAAGGGCTCCAAATCTTAACCTTCATTAGTTTCACAGTAAACCTACCTTTCTGATTATTTCACTATGGTCTTGAGAACCCGAAAAGGCCTTAGAAAGAAGAAGGGGTAGAGGTAATAGGTGGAAAGATAAAGATAAAGTTGACCAAAGTAAGCCATTGGCCCTTTGAGAAAACTCTAGAAACAATTTGGGACTCAAACTAGACTATATTCCAGGAACGCTACTGACATTATGATATTCTGCATAGTATTCTCTTAGACCTCTGCCATGGTTTCTGATTTGACCCAACTCTTATGATTAGGGCTTGGTAGCCACCACCATTCTGTCTTTTGGTTGCTAATGGATCAAGACTCAGGCATATGTAGAGTTTAGTAAATTCTCATGCTCTATGCTCTACTTATTGGCAATCAGTGGGGATAAAGTCAATTATTCTAACTTTCTCTTTATTTTTCTCCATCTTATTTTCTATCTTCTCAGAGTGAAGAGCAACTTATGGGTAGCTTTGGTCTTTGTTTCTCTTCTGAAACCTAAGAACAAGTTCATTTGTAAGAGCACATGATAGTCATTTTTTTTCTTTTTCTTCTCAAGTCTCTCCAATTCCTTCATAGATCTTTAAGAACACATTCATGTCACACATCAGATATTATAAGTCTTTTCAATAACATTTCTAAGGCAAGCATCTTTATATGCATTCATGTTGATCAATGAATTCAATAAGTGTGCATGGAACTCTAAGAGTATGACAAGGAGTTGGGATAGATATGGAGCCTTCCAGAGAGCATATAATATTTAGGGGGCAGAAGAAGAAGGAGAAGTACACAAACAGGACACAATGATGTATCATGAGGAAGGTTAAAAAAGGGGGTCAAGGACTATAATAATCTAAGATGGAGAGATAACACATTGGATTATATACTTTTTATAGAGGGGGTAGTCTGTTCTATGAAACTTTAAAAAAAGGTAGGATTTAAACAGTCTTGGATGGGCTGGGAGAGTAGGAGAAAGAAAAGCATTCCAGGTAACCAATACAGCATGAGCAAAATCCAGAGTATGGACTGTGTTCAGGAAAAAGTGAGCATAGAGATTTTCTGTAATGTGGGAGCATATCAAAAAAGAAAAGAAAATATAAATTAGGCATAAATTACAAATGTCCTTGAATATTGGATTTAATAGTTCATATGAAAAAGAGAGAATGATGTGTTGAGGAAGTCACAAAACTTAGAGCAAGACAGCTGAGTTGGATCCTATCTAATAAAAGAGTAATATGCAAATTGACCATCACTCCAACATAAGATGGCCACCCCCATGTGGTCAAAGATGGTTGCCCCCATGTGGACACAAGATGGCTGCCATAAGATGGCCGGCAGGGGAGGGCAATTGTGGGTGATCAGGCCAGCAAGGCAGGGCAGTTGGAAGGGACCAGGCCTGCAAGAGAGGGAAGTTGGGGGGGACCAGGCCTGCAGGGGAGGGCTGTTGGGGGAGACCAGGCCAGCAGGAGAGGGCAGTTAGGGGTGACCACGCCTGCAGGGGAGGGCAATTGGGGGCAACCAGGCCAGCAGGGGAGGGCAGTTAGGCATCGATCAGGCTGGCAGGGGCATGGTTAGGGGTGATCAGGCTGGCAGGCAGAAGTGGTTAGGGGCAATCAGGCAGGCAGGCAGGCAAGCAGTTGGGAGCCAGCAGTCCTGGATTGTGAGAGGGATGTCTGACTGCTCATTTAGGCCCAATCCCTGAGAGGTCCCAGATTGGAGAGGGTGCAGGGTGGGCTGAGAGACACACACACACACCCCGTGCACAAATTTTGTGCACTGGATCTCTAGTTATAATATAATTTACTAGTTGGCTGACTCTCAGCAAATCATGAAACAATTGGAGGTCCTCAATGAAATAGTGGATTAATGTGTGAACCAGTGATTATAAAATTTTAGTGAGGTTCAAAATAAAGGAAATGATTGTTGGTCAATGATCCTTGCAAGAAACATTTATCTAGTGCCTAAGTCCTATGAATATTGAGAAAACCAGGCATACAGGGCTCTGTTCTCAAAGAGTTGACATGTTGGTGCCCAGGTAATACATGCATAGACTAGCCTAGTGGTCGGCAAACTGATTAGTCAACAGAGCCAAATATCAACAGTACAACGATTGAAATTTCTTTTGAAAGCCAAATTTTTTAAACTTAAACTTCTTCTAATGCCACTTCTTCAAAATAGACTCGCCCAGGCTGTGGTATTTGGTGGAAGAGCCACACTCAAGGGGCCAAAGAGCCGCATGTGGCTCGCGAGCCGCACTTTGCTGACCACGGGACTAGCCAAAAAGAAATAATTTTAGATAGTGATAACTGCTGTGAAAGAAGGAGAACATAGATTGGGTAAAGAATAATGAGAAAGTAGAAGAGCTTGATTTTGGTATTTTAAATAAGGCAGTAGGGAAAGGCTTCATGGAAGAGTGGACAACTGATAAAAATGAACCAGAAATGTGAAGACCTGAGGAACAAGAGTTCTAGGCAGAAATAACAGCAAGAACATGATTGAGGGTCAGAGAAAGACTAGTGTGGATGGAGGGCATGGGGAGAATGGAGAAGACAAGTTCCTTAAAATGGCCAGGAAAATTATATAGGGCCATGTGGTCTAGGGAAAGTAGTGTGTTCTTGGTTCCAAGGGCAGTGGGAAATCAGGGGTAGGACACAATTTATTCTGTGAAAAGAGAATTGTCACAGGACAAGAATGGAAGAGGGAGACCAAACATGAGACTGTTGGACAATTTAGGCAAGCAATAATCATGGCTTAGACAGGGTGGCTGTTGGGAGGTAGAAATACATGATTGGGAGAACCAAAAAAATGGTGGCTGACTAGGCAGCAGTGCCGTTCACCTCCTCCTAAGGCCAGGCCAGAAAAGCAACTAAATCAGAGAACATCCAATTAACAAGTTAGACACAGCTGAGGAGACAATTTTCAATAAGGAATGGCAGAGAATGCCTAGAGAATGCTGCTTGCCAGCCATAAACCACGTGGAACCACCACTGTAACCAGGCAAAGAGTCGGCAGTAGATGTCTGCAGGGAGTGTGCGAAGCCAGAGCGACCTCCCACACGAGGCCTCCTCACCAGTCCGCTGGGACCTAGCGTCCTAGGATCGGGCTACAAGACTCCACAGGGCGTGCAAGCCAGGGGACTCATCCCGCCCCAGACCCCAGAACCAACCATGCTGCTAGCCTGAACCGGAGCCACCCAGGGCCTGCTCCACACCAAACCCCAGGACCCGTTGCCAGGGGCGACCCGGAGCAACACAGCTCACGCCCCACTCGGGCCACAAGTGTACTCTGACTGTGTGACCCAGAGCAACCTGCACCCGCTTCTCCCCCGGCCCCGGGGCAGTCCTGCAGGGGCTACCCAGAGCAATCCAGCATACGGCTCACTCTAGCCCATAGGAAAGCCCTGCTGGGGCAACCAGGAGCAAGCAAGTGTGCTCAGCCAGGGGTCACAGGACCAAGCTGCAGGTGCACTGCCAGAGGGATCTAGGGTGCCACTCTACCACGGAGGCTGGAGCCACACAGCAAACTGCATGCCAGAGGGCTCTAGGTCCTCATAGGGACTCGCACATCAGAGGAACTGTGAAGGCCATCCCACCACCCCAGCATCTGAAGCAGACAACTAAGGGACCAATTCCATGGGAGAAGAGGATACAACTCAGAGAAGAGACAATAAAGGCATGAGACTCAAGGCAGACTCAGCCTCTGAGCTAATGATTTCTGGACCATTGCCCTGGAGGCCATAACAAGAGATAAGGAAGGCCATTTCATAATACTAAAGGGATCGATACAACAAGAGGATATAACTCTGGTAAACACATATGCACCCAATGCAGGAGCACAAAATACATTAAAAAAAAATAAAACTTCTGGAAGATATCAAGGGAGAGATTGACAGCAATACAATCATAGCAGGGGATTTTAATATCCCACTGACATCACTGGATAAATCCTCTAGACAAAAAATCAGCAAAGAAAAAGCAATCCTAAATAAGTCACTGAACATTTCACCACAAAGCTACAGAATATACATTCTTCTAAAGTGCACATGAGACATTTTCAAAGATAGACCACATATTGGGACACAGGTAAAGTCTCCTCAAATTCAAGAAGATTGAAATCGTATCAAGCATCTTCTCAGATCACAATGACATAATATTATAAATGAATTACATTCAAAATAATTAAAAAATTCAAACATTTGGAGGCTAACTAGCATGTTATTAAACAATGATTGGGTTACCAAAGAGATCAAAGAAGAAATACAAAACATCCTGGAAATACATGACAATTAAAACACAACAATCCAAAATCTATGGGGCACAGTGAAAGCAGTCCTGAGAGGGAAGTTCATAGCATTACAGGCCTACCTCAAAAAACAAAAGAAAAAAAAAAAAAAAACACCTGGTAATAAATTATTTAACTCTACAACTTAAAGAATTAGAAAGAGAGCATCAAGAAAAGCCCATAGTGAGCAGAAGGAAGGAAATAATAAAGATCAGAGAAGAAATAAATGACATAATGACAAAAAAATACAAAAGATCAATAAAGCCAACAGCTCCTTCTCTGAAAGGATAAACAAGATTGATGAACCTCTGGCCAGGCTCACCAAGAAGCAAAGAGAGAGGACCCAAAGAAACAAAATCAGAAATGAAAGAGGCAAAATAACAACAGACACCAAAGAAATACAAAGGATTGTAAAAGAAATACTATGAACAACTCCAACAAATTGGTCAACCTAGAAGAAATGGACATATTCCTAGAAAAATACGACCTTCCAAAACTCAATCAGGAATAATAAAAAAATCTGAATACGCCAATAACTATGAAGGAAATTGAAGCAGTAATCAAAAAAGTTCCAGCAAACAAAAGCCCGGGGCCAAGCGGCTTCACAGGGGAGTTTTACCAAACATTCAAAGAACTAACACCTATCCTCCTCAGACTATTCCAAAAAATTCAAGAGGAAGAAACACTTCCAAGCACTTTCTATGAAGCCAGCACTAATCTAATCCCAAAATCAGATAAGGACACTTCAAAGAAAGAGAATTACAGGCCAGTATCCTTGATGAACATAGATGCTAAAATCCTCAACAAAATTCTAGCAAATCGGATCCAGCATTACATTAGAAAGGTCATACACCATGACCAAGTGGGACTTATTCCAGGCATGCAAGGATGATACAATATCCGCAAATCAATAAATGTGATACATCACATAAACAAATTGAGAGAAAAAAATCACATAATCATATCAATTGATGCAGAAAATGCACTTGACAAAATCCAACACCTTTTCTTGATTAAAAACTCTAAGCAAAGTAGGAATAGAGAGATCATACCTCAACAGAATAAAAGCCTTATATGACAAACCTACAGCCAACATCATACTCAATGGGCAAAAACTAAAACTATTTCCCCTAAGAACAGGAACAAGACAAGGATGCCCTCTCACCACTCCTATTTGACATTGTACTGGAAGTGCTAGCCATAGCGATCAGACAAGAAGAAAAAATAAAAGGCATCCAAATTGGAAAGGAAGAAGTGAAACTGTCATTGTTTGCAGATGACATGATATTGTACATAGACAACCCTAAAGACTCCATTAAAAAAACTACTATGTTTAATAAATAAATTTGGCAATGTAAGAGGATACAAAATTAACATCCAGAAATCTATGGCTTTTTTATACACCAATAGTGAACTCACAGAAAGAGAAACAACAACAAAATTCCCATTTAATATTACACCAAAAAAATTAAGATACCTAGGAATAAATTAACTAAGGAGGTAAAAGACCTGTACCAAGAAAAACAACAGGCCATTGAAAAAAGTGATAAAGGAAGACATAAACAAATGGAAGAATATACTGTGTGCAAGGACTGGTAGAAACAACATCATTAAAATGTCCATACTACCCAAAGCAATCTATAGATTTAATGCAATTTCCTAAAACAAACTCTCCAAACATTCAAAGAACTAAAACCTATCTTCAAAAAAGGACCCCAAATAGCCACAGTAATCTTGAAAAAGAAGAACAAAGTTGGAGGAATCACAATACCAGATATCAAGCTATATTACAAAGTCCCTGTTCTCAAAACTAGCATAAGACAGACATATAGACCAATGAAAGGGAACAGAGAACCCAGAAATTGACCCAAGTCATTATGCTCAATTAATATTTGACAAAGGAGGCAAGAAAGTTTCTTCAATAAATGGTATTGGGAAAATTGGACCGATATGTACAAAAAAATAAAATTAGACCACCAACTTACACCATACACAAAAATAAACTCAAAATGGATAAAGGACTTAAACGTAAGATGGGAAACCATAAAAATCTTAGGAGAAGCCATAGGCAGCAAAATATCAGACATATTTCATAGCAATGTCTTTACTGATACAGCTCCTACAGTAATGGAAACTAAGGAGAAAATAAACAAATGAGACTACATCAAAATAAAAAGCTTCTGCACTGCAAAAGAAACCATCAGCAAAACAACAGGAAAGCCTCCTGCATGGGAGAACATATTTGCCAATGTTATATCCCGTAAGGGCCTGATCTCCAAAATTTATAGGGAACTCATACATCTTAACAAAAGGAAGATAAACAATCCAATCAAAAAATGGGCAAAGGACTTCAATAGATACTTTTTGAAAGAGGATATACAGAAAGTTGAGAGACATATGAAAACATGCTCCAAGTCACTAATCATCTGAGACATACAAAACAAAACAACAATGAGATACCATTTCACAACAATCAGAATGGCTATCATCAACAAATCAACAAATGACAAGTGCTGGTGAGGATGTGGAGGAAAAGGAACCCTCTTGCACTGCTGGTGGGAATGCAGACTGGTGCAGCCACTGTGGAAAACAATATGGAGTTTCCTCAAAAAACTAAAAATGGAACTCCCATTTGATCCAGTAATCCCATTTCTAGAAATATATCCCAAAAAATCAGAAACACCAATCAAAAGGGATATATGCAACCCTATGTTCATAGCAGCATAATTTACAATAGCTAAGATTTGGAAACAGCCTAAGTGCCCATCAGCATATGAGTGGCTTAAAAAACAGTGGTACAAAGGAAATGAAAAATAACAACAATAATAACTATGGTACATCTACACAATGGAATACAACACTGATGTAAAAAAGAATGAACTCTTACCATTCGCAAGAGGATGGATGAACATGGAGAGCATTATGCTCAGTGAAATAAGCCAGTCAGAGAAAGATATATATCACACGATGTCAATCATTTGTGGAATATAATGAACAATATAAACTGATGAACAAAAATAGATCCAGAGACAGAGAAGCATCAAACAGATTGTCAAACTTCAAAGGGAAGGCGGGGGTTGAGGGTAAAATATCAACCAAAGGACTTGTATGCATGCATATAAGCACAGCCAATGGACACAGACACTAGGGGAGTAAGGGGATGTTCTGGTGTATGGGGGTGGCCAGGGAGAGGTCAATGGGTGAAAAAGGAGACATATGTAATACTATATGTAATACTTTAAACAATAAATAAGTAAGTAAGTAAGTAAGTAAGTAAATATATAAATATGTAAAATGGGGAGACAAAGACACAACCCCCAAATGAGAAAAAAGAAGGAATCTCCAGAAAAACTACTAAAAAAAATGGAGGCAAGCAACCTATCAGACATAGAGTTCAAAGCAATGATTATAAAGATGTTTAAGAAACTTAGTGCAAATTACAGCAGCATGAAAAGGAAAATAGAGGCCATTAACAAGAACCAGTGAGAAATGAAGAATGTTATATCTGACATAAAGAACACACGGGAAGGGATTAAAAATAGATTGCTCATTGACTGGAAGAATTATCACCATTAAAATGTCTACAATATCCAAACAATCTACAGATTCAATGGAAACCCTATTAAAATACCAATGGATACTTCAAAGCACAAAAAGAAATACTCCTAAATTTTTTATGGAACCATAAAAGACCCCGAACAGCTGCAGCAATCTTTACAAAGAAGAATGAAGTAGGAGGGATCACAATACTGGATATCAAAGTATACTACAAAGCCATTACAACCAAACAGCCTTGTACTAGCACAAGAGCAGGCATATAGACCAATAGATCAGAACAGAGATCCCAGAATTTGACCCACATCATTATGGTCATTTAATATTGGACAAAGGAGGCAAAAATATACAATGGAGTTAAGACATCCTCTTCAACAAATGGTGCCGGGAAAACTGGACAGACACATGCAAAAATATGAAACTAGACCAGCAACTTACACCATACACAAGAATAAATTCAAGATGGATAAAAGACTTAAATGTATGGCATGAAACCATAAAAATCTTAGAGGAGAACACAGGCAGTGAAATCTCAGACATCTCATGTAGCAATGTTTAAGGATGTGTCTCTTAGGGCAAAGGAAACCAAGAGAAAATAAACAAAATAAAAATCTTCTACACAGGAAAAGAAACCACCATCAAAATTAAAAGGGAACCCACTATATGGGAGAACATATTTGCCAATGATATATCTGATGAGGGGTTAATATCCAAAATATATAAAGTACTCATACAACTCTACAAAAGGAAGATACACAATCCAATTAAAAAATGGGCAGAAGACCTGAACAGACAACATACAAATGGCCAAGAGACACAGGAAAAAAATTCTCAAAGTCACTAAACATCAGGGAGATGCAAATGAAAATGACAATGAGGTATCACCTCACACTTGTTAGAATGGCTATCATCAAAAAATCAATAAATAGTAAGTACTGGCGAGGATGTGGAGAAAAGGAAACACTAGTTCACTGCTGGTGGAAATGCAGGTTGGTACAACCACAATGGAAAACAGTATGGAGTTTCCTCAAAAAATTAAAAATGGAACTTCTGTTTGACCCAGCGATCCCACTTCTGGGAATATATCCTAAAAACCCCAAACACCAATCAGAAAGAATATATGCACCCCTATGTTCATAGCAGCATTATTTGTAATAGCTAAGACTGGGAAATAGCCCAATTGCTTATTGTAGATGAATAGATATAAAAGCTGTGAGATATTTACCCTATGGAATACTATGCAGCTGTAAAAAAGAGGGATCTCTTACCCTTTGGGAAAGTATGGATGGACCTGGAAAATAATATGCTAAGTGAAATAAACCAAACTGAGAAAGACAAATATCACATGATCCCACTTATTTGTGAAATCTAATAAACAAAATGAATTGACCAACAAAATAAGATCTGAAGTAGGGAGGCATGGAACAGATATACCTTGATGTGAGATTGGGGGGATGAGAACAGATAAACCAAAGCACTTATATACTTATATGCATAGCCCATGGACATGGACAGTAAAGGAGTGAAGACCTGGGGTTGTGGGTAGGGGCTGGGAGTATGGGGGGAAAGAGAGGAAAATAGGAAATATCTGTAATACTATCAATAATAAAAATATATATTTAAAAAATGAATCAACTAATGAATTTTAAATAAGTGGAACAACAAAGAAAAAAAAAAAAGAATGCCAGAGAATGAGAGCAAATCTCTCAATGTTGAAAGTATGGAAACAAGACTCCTCCTAAGCAAGAACAATATTACTAACGTTAGAATAATGGGTGAAGATCAAGGGGGTGGGTGGAGGTAGCCACAAAGGGAGAAAAGAAAAAAGCTAACAATTGGGAAAATGCAATCCAAATCCCAACAATCATAAAATTGTTTCTATTTATCTATTCATTTAGCATTTAATGTCTTCATAACTGAAAGTTAGTGACTTTCCCCCTAAAGCTACAAATCTTTAATTATGGGAAATAAATTCATTATATATTTAGCTTTAGACAAATGAAGTGCATTTTTTTCCATTGAGAAAGAATATGTACACGGAAGTCTTTCATTATTGCACAGTGCACTGCAGCTCATTTAGTTCCCTATAAGACACCTAGAGGTATTTTAGAAATGTGTGGTTTTTCTTTTTTTTTTGGGGGGGGGGTATTCTACTGTGTCTCATTAATACAGTGGATGCTACACCCTTTAATGTGTGAGGGCCGGGAAGGCTGAATATCCTGCAATGTGTGGGGTAGCGCCACACCACTGAGGGTGGTGCTACATACTACATGACTTTCAAACTCTCCAATGGACATTTATGTAAGTGAGAAACCTATTGATAATTAACTGAGCCTACTGCCTAACTCCATTTTACATTTTTTGTACACTATTTTGCTATATACTAAATTTTCCAAGAATTTAAGTCCATTGAGAATCCAAAGACAATTGTGATATTTTATTTAGAACTTTACCAAGAGTCACCTACTATTTTGGACATTCAGAAAATTATGTCACCAATAGCATTGTCACTTGTAGGTTAAATTATGTTAGTCAGCAATACAAATACATCTTTATCAGTCTGAATTTTCAACTAGCCCAATCACAGTTATCCGTTTTAACTTACAAATGTTTTTATTTAGCCCTTATTTCAAAATGAGAAATTTAAGGAAAAAGTGTAAGCACAATTCAGTCTTACTGCTCTAAAAACCAGATTTATTCATTATAAGCAGGTACAAGCATCTAACCACTTCATTAAGTCCTTTAGTGTAATTGTACATTTACTTATGGAATATCAAAGTATACTACAAAGCCATTACAACCAAACAGCCTGATACTAGCACATAAAATTTTATTATAAATTATTTTGTATTTATTTCTTACTATTACAGATTTGCACAATATTGATTTTTAGAAATAGCATTTGTGGGTTTGTGTGTGTGTTAAATTATCTGTGAGTTTTTTGTTCTTATGAAAAACTTGAGGTCCAGAAAGGTCCTCACCCATGTGGACTAGCTACTTAGTGGCAAAATCAAGAGAAGATATTTTTACTGTGCTCCTCCCATAAGCCAGGCTCTGTACTAGTCCCTTTTGATACCCTTTAATCATTCATACCATAAATATGTACTTAATGTTCACCAATGTTTAGCATTGTGTAGGGGCTGATGTTGCCAACCTGAACATATAACAGTCCCTTTCCTCAGGGAAAGCAAACCAGAAAAATCAATGACCATAAATGCATATATAGATGAAATAGCAGTGACAAAGAAAGAAAAGGATTTAACTGGGCCTGATTCAAGAACCTCTTCCAAGGAGAGGAACCAAGATGGTGGCATAGGTAAACACCTGAACTTGCTGCCTTGCACAACCACATCAAAACTACAACTAAAAGACAAAACGGGTATCATCCAGAACCACGGGAAGGCTGGCTGAGTGGAAGTTATACAACTAGAAGGAAAGAGAAAAGCACACTGAGACTGGGAGGAAGTGCGGAAGTGTGGAGGTACGAAGGCGCACACGGAAATGGGCTGGCAACTGGGTACGCTGTTGTCTTTTTCAATTGGGAGGGAGATACAAGCTCCCAACTGCTCTGAACTCCATTTCCGGGTGAGAATCTGGGGACCCAGACTCATATGGGGAGAAATGGGACTGTCTGGCATCGGGCCAGAACACGAGGGCGGCTTTCTCTCAGAGGTGCTTGCAGCGATCATTGTTCCTACACCATGCCACAAGACACAGAGACCCGGGGACCTCTTCGGGGAGGGCTGACAGGCAGCCATTGCTGTTTGCTCTGCCCTGGTGATTCCCTGAGACCCCACCTCACCCAATTTACAACCCCACCCAAGCTGTGCGCAGAGGCTTTTGCATATGAATGGCCTGGCCTTTTGCAATCTAAAACCTAACAAACTGCAGCTGAGTCAGAGAGGCCCAGAGCTTCCAAAAGAAGGCCCAAGGCTCCGCAGCAGCTTGCAGAGATCCAACAGCAGACTAGAGGATCCCAAGAATCAAGTCAAAGATTTGAAATACGAAGAAGCAAAAAACACCCAACAGGAAAAGCAAAAGGAAAAAAAGTATACAAAAAGTTGAAGATAGTGTAAGGAGCCTCTGGGACAACTTTAAACATACCAACATCCAAATTGCGGGGGTACCAGAAGAAGAGAAAGAGCAAGATATTGAAAACCTATTTGAAGAAATAATGACAGAAAACTTCCCCTACCTGGTAAAAGAAATATATTTACAAGTTCAGGAAGCACAGAGAACCCCAAACAAAAGGAATCCAAAGAGGACCACATCAAGACACATAATTAAAATGCCAAGGGCAAAAGACAAAGAGAGAATATTAAAAGCAGCAAAAGAAAAACAGTTAGTTACCTACAAGGGAGTACCCATATGACTGTCAACTGATTTCTCAACAGAAACTATGCAGGCCAGAAGGGAGCGGCAAGAAATATTCAAAGTGATGAATAGCAAGAACCTACAACCAAGATTACTCTACCCAGCAAAGCTATCATTTAGAATTGAAGGTCAGATAAAGAGCTTCACAGATAAGAAAAAGCTAAAGGAATTCATCACCACC
This sequence comes from Cnephaeus nilssonii, assembly GCF_951640355.1. Lineage (NCBI taxonomy): Eukaryota > Metazoa > Chordata > Mammalia > Chiroptera > Vespertilionidae > Cnephaeus > Cnephaeus nilssonii. The sequence continues at coordinate 91,871,761 of NC_137079.1, read as the reverse complement.
AAACCAGTATTATATGAAATGCTGAAGGGTATTCTTTAAGAAGAGGAAGAAGAAGAAAAAGGTAAAGATAAAAATTATGAATAACAAAGCAACAAGAAATACATATCTATCAACACCTTTTTCATCCATCTCCCCTTAATCTCCATTCCATCTGGCAACCAACAAAAAGTTCTCTGTATCTATGAGTCAATTTCTGTTCTGCTTGTTCATTTTTTTTGTAGATTCAATTGTTAATAGATATGTATTTATTGCCATTTTATTGTCATATTTTTAATCTTCTTTTCTTCTTAAATAAGACCCTTTAACATTTAATATAATACTGGTTTGCTGGTGATAAACTTCTTTAGCTTTTTTCTTTTTGCCTGTGAAGCTCTTTATCTGTCCTTTGATTCCAAATGATAGCTTTTCGAGGTAGGTAAATATTGGTTATAGGTCCTTGTTTTTCATCTCTGTGTTCACAATACTAAGCCACAGTTCTAGACAGAAAGTGACAAAAGAGGATCCCAGAGTTCTTACTTAGGTCTCTAGGATTCAGGATAATACTCTCATTGTTTGGGGGGAAAAATTGTCTAATGGATCAAATCCACTTCAGGTAATAAACTGCTACAATTATTTTATATCTAAGTAGATTTGTTTCAAAGATACCAAGTCAAAGAGTGACATAACCATTCATCTTCTGAATTTCACATAAGGGAAATAAGAGAGGAGGAAGATAAATGGGCAATCATGAAGGGAAGCTACTTGAAGTCACAAATCACAAATGTGCTTCATGATCACAAGGAAGTAAACAGCCGCAGTCCTGTGCCATTGGCGGTACACAGCTCTCTCCAGGTGCTGGGCAGAGTACAGGCTTGTTCTTTGTGCAGCCCACATCCCAGGGCAGTGCAAGATGGATGGCAACAGAAAATCCAAATGCCCAGCATATGTTAAAGTGAAAGGCATTTACACATGATTAAAAACAACTTCCTATCACCATGCGACAGCAATCTGAACTGTGAGCTAAAATCTTGGCCTTCCCCATCTGACCCCATCCACCCAGGCTCTATATTCACAATGAGCTCATATAAGAAGTCCCTTTGAAGCTCCATCTAATCCAAGTTTAAACCAACCATAAGCATCTTGAAAGCCATAAGACCTGTCTCTTTAACTCTCAGCCAATTCATGACAGCATCCAGAGCTGCTGGGAGAAGCCATCACCAATAGTTTTTGGTGTGTTTTTTTTTTTTTTTTAAATCTTTATTGTTGAGAGTATTACAGATGTCCCTCTTTTTCCCCCCATGCCCCTTCCACCTGGTTCCCACCCCACCCCAGGCCTTCGCCACCATATTGTCTATGCCCATAGGTAATGCATATATGCATATAAGATCTTTGTTTAATCTCTTCCTGCCCCCCTCCCCTTCCCTATGAGAATATTCAGTCTATTCCATCTTCATGCCACTGATTCTATTTTATTCACCAGTTTATTCTGTTTGTTATATTTCTTATTTTTTATTTTGATTTTTAGAATCAATTATTGATAGAAATGTATTCATTGCCTTTTTATTGTTCAAATTTTTTATCTTTTTCTTCTTCCTCCTCTTCTTAAAGAATATCCTTCAAACATTTCATATAATATTTATTTTGTGGTGATGAACTACTTTTGCTATTTCTTGTCTGCAAAACTCTTTATCTGACCTTCAATTCTAAAGGAGGACTTTTCTGGGTAGAGTAAACTTGGTTGTAGGTCCTTGCTATTCATCACTTTGAATATTTCTTGCCACTCCCTTCTGGTCCGCATAGTTTCTGTTGAGAAATCAGTTAACAGTCATTGGGAGATCCCTTGTAGGTAACCAACTGCTTTTCTCTCACTGCTTTTAAGATTCTCTCTTTGTCTTTAGCCCTCGGCATTTTAATTATGTTGTGTCTTGGTGTGGGCCTCTTTGGGTTTCTCTTGTTTGGGACTCTCTGTGTTTCCTGGACTTGTAAGTCTATTTCTTTCACCAGGTGGGGGAAGTATTCTGTCATTATTTCTTTAAATAGGTTTTCAATATCTTGCTCTCTCTTGTCTCCTTCTGGTATCCCCGCAATGCTAATGTTGGTATGCTTGAAGTTGTCCCAGAGACTCCTTACATTATCTTCATGTTTTTTATTCATTTTTCTTTTTGTTCTTCTGAGTGGATGTTTTGCTTCCTCATATTTCAAATCATTGATTTTATTCTCAGAATCCTCTGCTATACTGTTGAATCCCTGTATATTATTCTTTATTTCAGTAGGTGTATGCTTAATTTCTGACTGGTCCTTTTCCATTGTTTAGCATTCTCACTAAGATCCTTTAAAGTCTCACTAAATCCCTTGGAGGTCTCATGAGGTTTCTTGAATAACCTTAGAACTGTGGTTTTGAATTCTATTATCTACTAGTTTGTTTTCTTCCATTTCTTTCATTTGTGTCATGTTTCTTTGTCTCCACATTTTGGTTGCTTCCCTATGTTTGTTTCTATGTATTGGGTAGAGCTGCTATGTCTCCTGGGATTGGTAGGGTGGCCTTATGTAGTAGGTGTCCTATAAGGCCCAGTGGCTTAGCCTCCCCAATCACCTGAGCTGGGCACTCTAGGTGTGCCCCTTTGTGGGCTGTGTGCACAGCCTTCTTGTAGTTGAGACTTGATTGCTATTGGTGTCACTGTGAGGAATTGACCTCTAGGCCATTTGACTGTGAGGACCACCTGAGACTACAGTGGGAGGGCTGCTGTGAAGGATACACCCCAATGGGGCTTTGGTACTCACTGATTCTGCCCCTTGAGTGTGTCACTTATGGATGTGAAGAGTTGTAATCTCATATGGTCTGATGCTGACCACTGGATGCGCTGGCTCTTGGGTCTCTGGGGAGGTGCAAAGTTAGCCACTGCCTGGAGCTATAGAGACATCTGCAGATTCATCCTATTTGTCTCAGGTTTGGAGGTGCCCAGGCGAGGCCCAGCTGTTTAGCAAGGCAGATTGGTGCTAATGCCGGGTCTTGAGCCTTTTATTGATAGGTTTGGGGCACCCTGACCCAGCTGCAGCTTATTTGAGAGATTTTAGCAAACTCTGAAGTCTGAGTAAGGACAGGCCATTCATACGCAAATGTCTCTGTACACAGGTTGGGTGGGGTTGAAAATTGGATGGGGTGGGGTTTCAGGGAATCACCAGGGCAGAGCACACAGAAATGGCTGTCGGTCAGCCCTGTGACTGGGGTGGTCCTAACACAGGAACAATGACCCCTGCGAGCACCTCTGTCTGGGAGAAAGTCGCCCCCAAGTACCTGTCCCAATGCCAGACAATCCAGTTCCTCCTCATGTGTGTCTGGCTCCCCCAGAGCCTTGCTCTGGTACTGGAACTCAGAGGAAGTGGGACCCTGTAAGTGCAGTTCATATGCCAGCATTTAAAAAGGAACAGCTGGCTTTCCAGCAGCCTCTGTGTCACTGAGCCCCAATCCCTGATGGTTTTTACATCCAGTAGTTACTGGGACTTCTCTTCCCAGCTCTGGGAGCCTGGGCTTGGGGTCTGGTGTGGAGCTGGGACCCCTTGCTCCTCACAGGAGACCTCGGTAGAGATTATCTCCCTCTCAATTAAAAAAGCAGTACACGTGGGTGTCGAATCAACCTGTTCTGCACCTCTGCCCCTCCTACCAGTCTTGGTTTGCTTTATTCTTTTCTTCTCTAGTTGTAGGACTTCCATTCAGACAGCCTTCAGGCAGTTCTGGATGATGGTTGTTCTGTATTTTAGTTGTAATTTTTATGTAGTTGTATGAGGCACAGAGTTCAGGCATTTACCTATGCTGCCATCTTGGTCTCTCACCAACAGCTTTGTACTGACCCTCAGATGACCATGCCTTTCCAGAAGACCTCTCTGTCTGGACGGGCTAGTCATTTGATGAAAGTCAAATAATATGATGCTGTAGTCATCACCTGGTGCCCCTAGCATCATCACATTTCCAGATTTTTTGGACCTGGCTATGCAAACAGACTGGACAAAGCACCACCACTAGTATTGCCATTCAGACACTATTCTAAATCCTGTCCCATGGTCCAACTTCTTCTAGAAGCTGAGATATCTGGTTAAGCAAAAGTCATGTGTAAATAGATGATTTACAATTTCTTCCCTCCCTTCCCATTTTAATTTGCACCAGTTATTACCACAGTCCCCTCCTGGGTTTTTTCTTACAACAGCAATTACCCATCCCATGAGGCCATTCTCCCAATCTAGAAGGCAGAGGTGTGGCCCATTACATTACTGAAGGAACAAGGCCTGACGTCTGGACAGTTTAAATCGTGGTTTGGTGGGATGTAGACAAAGAGCCCTGCACTGGGGAAATCTGAGTGCTTGTTTCAGGTGAGCCCTGAATCCATACCTTCATAGAGACAGTAAACATGAACATGAATTCCTCAACTATAAAATCAGGACATTACAAGTCAACCTACCTGTGCTGCTCACCTCTCATGAATGATTGCGAGGATAAAATAAAAGTAGAAATGTAAATATGGATTAACAAAGCCCAAAATATAACACGTGGTATTATTACTGAATGCTGATAATTGCTTCTATGTATCACACACAAACAGGATTAAATATTTTCATACATATAATTTTGACCACTTTGAGCATCAGAATCTTGGTTTTAATAGTACCTGAAGAGAGACTTCAGTTGAAGATCTTATAAAATGAAAATAAATTGTAATAAGGGTGACTAGCTCATATTCTGCAAGGAGAATTGTGTATTATTTTATTAGATATTCTTAGATAATGGAACTTGATCCTAAATTTCCCCACCCTAAAAAACTAGTGAAAACCCTGACACAGTAGAGCCAAGATATAGTTCACTCCTGGACTCGTTTCTTATTTCTCTATATCCTGAGAATTCTCTGCTATAAGACATCTGCTTCTACAAATAATTACAGAGAGATCTTAGGTTTTATCTGTGCAATTGCCCAACTGCAGTCCCTAATAACCAAGTCAGTATCCACTGATAATGAATTCTACTCCTAAGTACTTGGCTGGAGGTGAGCTATAGTTTGGCCCATGAATAGCCACAGTTATCTGTTCTCTGCCTCATGCATCATTACCTTCTTCCACAAATATTCATTGAGTGCCTACAATATGCCAAGTGATACTTGGGGGATGCGGGGTGGAGAATGATGCTCAAACACACGTGAAGTCCTCTCTTTTAAGGACTTTACCCTCCATACTTTGGTTTGCTCAGGATGGGTTCTCCCCATGAGTGCTGGGGCCATGGGGTTTGCTATAAATACCTCAGGTGGAAAGAACCACTTCCTATTGGTGTCTGAGCCTAACATGTATCCCTCATTGGCCAGAACTCTGGTTTCCATAACAATGGCAACATCTCCCAGAAGTGGCAACCAGAGGAGCAGCTCAAGGTGTTCTTGTTTCATCACTTCACTGGATGGCACTTTCAGAGGCTTCTTGTGCCTCATAATTATATCAACAGCTCCCTTTGACCACTACGTGCCAGGCCATGTACTAAGAATTTTGCATTTAGTCTGTTTAACAACTATTATCATCTGCTTTGCACAGATGAGAAAGATTAAGTAACAAATTCAAGCTCACCAGCGGCAACTGGTGAAACCAGAATTCAACCTTAAATTGACTCCAAGGACTAGCCACAGATTGAAGAAGTTGAGAACAACACACCCAGGAGAATCTATCATGTTTACAGCAATGGAAGATTTCTTCCTTTTTTGGTTCCTCCATGGCTGGGAATAGAATTGATTCCCTTCTGAGAAAATTCAGTCTGGTGTCTGTGACTTAGAAAAATAGTAAAGTGTTATATGAGTTGTTTGGGACCCAAGAAGGTAAAATTAATAAGCATGACAGCAGCATTCTTTGTTAAATGTCAGCAATGTTCTAGGTGCTGAGAAAGGCCTAATTATTGTCTTTCCTTCCTCCTCATGGCTCTCAGAGTGCTCAGCGGGCACTATAGAAACCCTCATGCCATTTCAGTGACCCAGATGGGCTTCTAAACATGGTGACATCTACTTTATAGCTGTCACTCAGAGACTGACAGAAATAACCACCAAATTCAGTTCCTTTTCTGCTACACATGCCCTGATGTCCAAGCCAGGGAAAAGGGCAACTTGCCTCATGCCACTTCCTAGGAGAGGCCGTGTGATTTGAACATGTGAAAAGATAAACCAAGGCATATTAAAAGTGTTAAGAGTTCATGTCAGCAAAAATAAAGTTAGATCAAGCAGCACCAAACTGGAAGTGGATAGGAGTGCTTCACCAACCAGAGCTTGGAAGAGACTTCTACAGATAAAAGACAGAAGCAAAGTAAGAATATTATTAACTGGTTATAGCTTAAAGCCTGGTTGGCTATTTGTGATGGGTTATCCCTGGGGTTTTGATTTTGTAATCTTGTTACAGGCTTAGATTTTGGTTTGCCTATGTAGGCCCTCAAAGCACTGCAGCCATCTCACTCTAATGGCCTTCTTATTTAATTAGTTTAACAAACAAAAGACAATACCAATCAGCACTGCAATTTTCTTAGCAACTTTCTTTGGAAGCACCCTGCTCAGAGTAGGTTTCTTGTTTCCTACAACCAGACCTAGGAGGGAGGATCTCAAATTCCTTCATTGGTTTGGAGGAGGTTTGAGAGAAAAACAGCCTCTTTGTAAAAGGCTCATTTGAAAAGGCATGAACAGATGAGTTAGAATCTGGGACTATGCCCAGGTGGAGGTCTTGCCTGGAATTCCAAATACATTCTTTCTGTTATTAAAATAATATAGAGAATTGGGGCGGCTTGTTGCTTCTCTGCATGGAGTCCATTTGGCACATGCTGTGTGACCATTTAAAATCTAACCTCAAGTGGTACCAGTTTCAAAATCTTTTCATTATGGGTATGTTTTTATTTCACACAACAAGCCCATGGCTGTTCCCTAAACTCTTTCACCAAGCAAAGAGTAACTCAGGAGACTGAGCCTCTTGCCAGAAGTGATGCAATGGGCCAAGCTTCCCAGTGTCTTGTCCCCAGCCCTACCCTGCTGCCCTGCCCAGGGCCAGCTCTCTGGTCCACTTCATATGTCTGTCTACTAACCTCCTGGAGGTACAGACCTCCCTTTGTGGTTAGAAGGTGTCTCTAGGTGACTGGATACACATGGTATTTTTTCCTTCCAACATGCAGAGAGAAGCCCTACCCTGCCTCTCCCACTAAGTCCTGAGTCATCAACACACAGGATGACAAACCCTTTGGCAAAGATGAATGAGGGAAGGGGGGGACCAAAATACACCTAGATTTGCCTTCCAAGGGCTCCTTTGCAACCTCCCTTTACCTTAGTATTCTCCCAAAGAAACATGGGGTAAAATACAGGAAAACCACTATGTTTTCCATGAAGCATCAGGTCTTGCAAGATGTAGGCAAAAGGAAACATATATATTGCCTTATCTTGATCATTCTGATCAGCCCGTCCATGCTTCCAAAATGACCTAGTCAGGCTTTCAAGCATGTGAAGTATTGAGAATCACCCCTGTCAACTCCTGGAGACCAATGAGACAATCATATCTAATAAAAGAGTAATATGCAAATTAACCATCACTCCGCTACACCCACAAGCCACGCCCACCAGCCAATCAGAGCGAGTATGCAAATTAACCCCAACCAAGCTGTCTGCAGCCACAAAGAGCAGGAGGGAGGCTTGGGTTTCCCTGGCAATGGAGGAAGTCAAACTTTCCACACACCCTGGCGGGCCCAGGCCTCCACTCAAGGGTACAAAGTTTCAATTATAGAAGGTAAATAAATTCCAACAGAAATGGCAGCAGCCATGGAGCTGGAAGAGCAGGAGGCAAGGGTTGCCCCAGGTGATGGAGGAAGCCAAGCTTCTGCAGCCCTGGCCGGCCTAGGCCTCCACTCCAGGCTACAAAGTTTCAATTATAGAAGGTAAATAAATTCCAACAGAAATGGCTGCTGCCACGGAGCGAGCAGGAGGCTTGGCTCCGCTCCAGGCTACAAAGTTTCAATTGTAGAAGATAAATAAATTCCAGATACCAGGGCCTCAGCTTGGGTCACCGGGGGGGGGGGGGGGGGGGGGCGTGGCTGGCCTGCAAACCACCACAGGCCCCTCGCCCAGGCCGCCCCACACTCCAGGGGAACTCCCACTCTGATCTGGGACACCCTTCAGGGCAAACCAGCTGGCCCCCACCCATGCACCAGGCCTCTATCCTATCTAATAAAAGAGTAATATGCAGATTGGCCATCATTCCAACACACAAGATGGCTGCCCCCATGTAGACACAAGATGGCCAGCAGGAGAGGGCAGTTGGGAGGGACCAGATCTACAAGGGAGGACAGTTGAGAGGGACCAGGCCTGCAAGGGAGGGCAGTTGGGGGCAATCAACCCTGCAGGGGAGGGCAGTTAGGGGTGACCAGGCTGTCAGAGGTGGGAAGTTGGGGGTAAACAGGCTGGCAGGGGAGCAGTTAGGCATCAATCAGGCTGGCAGTGGAGTGGTTAGGGGGTGATCAGGCTGGCAGGCAGAAGCGGTTAGGGGCAATCAGGAAGGCAGGCAGGCGAGCAGTTGGGAGCCAGCAGTCCTGGATTGTGAGAGGGATGTCCGACTGCCCGTTTAGGCCCGATCCCATAGGGATCGGGTCTAAACGGGCAGTCGGACATCCCTCAAGGGGTCCCAGATTGGAGAGGGTGCAGGCTGGGCTGAGGGACACCCACCACCCATGCACGAATTTCGTGCACCGGGCCTCTAGTCTTATATAAAATCTGCCATTCCTGTAACCTGCACAGAAACATGGGGAGCTGATGAGTATGGCACCACTGCCTTCTGCTATGACTTCCAATTCCTTTACCATGCCTTTCCTCTGGTTCACTGAGGACATATTACTTTATCTGAGGCCCAGAAAAGAAGAAAAAGCAATTGTAAAACACCCACAAAGGAGCAGCCAGTTGTCATGATCTCTGAAAGGAAGGAAATAAGATGGTGTTTTATTTTTAAGTAGCCCATGAGTTTTCAATGATTGCATTAAAATTTTAATCACAAACTCCTTAAGTTAGGAAGAGAAAAAAATCCACAAAGGACTCATTGTAGAAGAGAGTTTCACCATTTGGAGCTCTTTTATAAATTTGTGTCAGATCACAATTTGCTGTCTGAGAAATGTAAATTAGTTATTAATGAGCCAAAATTCTAACATCAAAGCCCGTGCTTCCACATGCTAGACAGAAACAAAGAGCTTTCACAGCACTATCTAACTGCTCTGTGCACTGGCCTAAATGTGGCACTCTTTTTTACACTCTTTCCTGCCTTCTGAAGGGGATCAATTTTTGAAAATGTAACTGCACAGGGCATCTGGGTCATTAACATCACCTCCACTTGAGAACTGCATGACTGTCAGAATTTCGGGCAATAGGCAGTCTGTGCCAAAAGGTGGCTTTGCAAAGAGCAAGGCTAATATCCCCTTTCTTCTCTCAACTGACAATTTTCAAAGGTCATTTAAAATGTTTGCAATGTGACCTTACCCAGGTGGAATGGGGAACACAAATCCATTTTTAACTATTCACATATAGTTTGCTTTTTATCTCCAACTCTTCTTATTTTTAGGGAGATGGAGAATCTATAATAAAAGCATAATATGCTAATTAGACCGGACGTCCTTCCAGACGACCTCCTGGATGAAACCTGGGCTGCAAGGGAAGCCCGGGTCCCGGGTGCCAGAGGGAAGCCAGTGCTGGCAGCCAGGGAAAGGAAGGCCTACTCTTGCATGAATTTTGTGCATCGGGCCTCTAGACTAGATATAAACTGCATACACAGAATAGAAAGGAGGACAGTGTTTTTGTGCCTGTGGAAATGGAGGTCATAGGAATCTAACTGACGTCCTGCCAGCTTTTGAAAATATTCATGTATTCATTCCTCAGCAGATATTGTAGGTGCCCCTGCTGGGTGCCACACTGTTCCAACAGTGGAAATAAATGGTGAGCAAAGCAGACAGATACCTCCTGCCCTTACTGAGCTCTCTGCTTGTAGAGAGGAAGGCAATAAGTAATCATTCAAATCATCTACAGATGTGCTGAGAGTTAAGGAGGAGCCCCCCTCCCCAATACATACACCGAGATATGAGAACTTATAACAAGGGTTCCTGGCCTGGCTAGGGGTCCAGGAATAGCTTTAATAAGGAAGTGACATTTAGGCTGAGAGACAAAGAGAAAGAGTTAACTGGGCAGAGAGAAGACTAAAGTATGGGTAAAAGGTCAAGGTGGGCATCCATAAAGAGGTGAGAGTTGAGAGAAGAGAGAGTAATGCCCTATCTGGCTCCCTGACCAAGATTCCTCCTCTCCCCAGAGCAGGGATCCCTGACCTCCACCCCAGGCTTGGCCCAGGTTAGGCTCCCTTGCTGTCCTGAGCCTGGAAATGTTTGAAGTGGTCTAGGTTCCAGAGTGCAAGTAACTTCACACCAATGGGAGTTACATCCATGATTCCAGCACCTAGTCCAGATTTGGTAAGAAGGTCCCTCACTGAGCCATAGTCCAAAGGCCAACCCTCCTGCCCATGACTGACAGGCTGCCTAACTGGATCCTCCTGTTGCCTATTCTAAGTTTCCTTGCTGTCAGACTTTTACCTGTCCTCTTTCTGACCTCCACCCTTGAGAAACCCTCCTAATAGACACCTGCCTCAACTGATTTCTATTACCCATAACCATCACTTCATAGTGCAGCATCCACTTACCACACTAACTGTCCTCCCCAATATTGACCCACTCCAGGCGGCAGGTCATATTTCCAGGTCCTGATCACTCCAAGGATGACCTCCAAACTTCTTGTCCCTACAGGATGGGTCAAATTCTCTGAAGGAGAGATTTGAGGGGTGGGAAAGTAAAGGAGAATTAGATAAAAGAACAAAGTAGACACGATCAGTGTTGGAAGAGAACCAGAAAAGTCTGAGTCTGTAGGAGTGAGGCCCAGGCTTTGGTGGTTTTGTCATGCAGGCAGGTAAGGACCTCTGGGCCACAGTATCTGGGCTCTGCCTGCCTCATGCTTTGTCTTTAACTCCCTTACCATCATGCCAGACCCCTCATCCAGAACTCTATACTCCAACCATGTTGAATGTTTTTCAATTCCTCCAACTGATTAGTTGGAAGACTTTCAAAAATTTCTGTGCATGAGCATGAATTTATGCATGCTCTCCCTTACCTGTTTAACCCATGTTTTAGCACTCAGCCTGAACAGTAGTACTCTGTCCCCTGAGCACATCCTGAACTACCTCTTGAACTGGGTGCTCTTCTCCACATCCCAGATCTCCCTGAACTTCCTGTATCAGGGGTCTCACCACTCTACATTTTTGTTGTTGTTAATCCTCACCCGAGGATATTTTTCCATTGATTTTTAGAGAGAGTGGAAGGGAAGGAAAGAGAGAGAGAGATCAATGTGAAAGATATACACATTGATTAGTTGTTTCCTGCACATGACCCGACCAGGGCCTGGGACTGAACCTGCAACCCAGGTATGTGCCCTTGACTGGGAATCAAACCTGAAACCCTTCAGTGCACAGGCTGACACTCTGACCACTGAACCACACCAGCCAGGGCTCACAACACTACATTTTAACTGTATGTTTATTAATTTCCTCTGCTAGACTCCACACTCAGTGAGATAACAGACTGCTCATTTAATTCATTTTTTAATCAATTTGTCTCCTGCTAGGTTATGAAGTGCTCAAACACACAATAGAGACCCAATAAATAGTCACATAGGTGAGTTGGTGAATAGCCACACAAATGTATTGTCCTTAACCTCCAAAGAAAGTAGAATTATCTCCCTTAAACCATGGCCATGGTTAAGCACCATGTACATGGGCACCCTCTTCTCTACAAATATCTTAGGACCATGGCACCCTCACCCAGTGCTTGGGGTACTTGAGCTCCTTTACTACAGCAAGCAGAACCCAGTCCCCTTGACAGGTGGGCAGATTACAGACATTAAGCATTGTTAGAGTTGCCTTCACCCAGCTTCACACATAAGTATTTCTTAGGTTGATGTCCTTCCCTGGGCAATCTCAGCTCCAAGGCCTTCAAAAATAAGTTCTTTTCAGTTACATTGCTGGATGAGAATGCTGACAGACATCTGCATAGCCTCCTGGCATTCCTGAGCTAGAATGTCTCCGTTTCCAGAAGTGCCATCATTCCTTGTGTACTCAGCCTCAAGAAGTTCCTTAGAGTAGATGCTCCTCCTCCCACTGTCAATTCAAGTATTTATACAATTTTTCTAAGATACCCTTTTGTCATTTCCATCATCTCATTCATAAGCTTCCCAAAGTATGTTTCACAGAATAGGAGATCTTGAAGAAAGAATTTCATGGTCGAATAAATTTGGGAAAGAATGCATGGGTTATTTCCCTCTTTGGGATTCATAGCACATGAAGCTCCAAGATGCCCAGCGGTAAAAAAATTCTGCCTCAGATTTATGATCCAAATGACACTCTTTGTTCAATCATCTACATATCCCACTGTGGCACATATATACAGAGCAATGAGACACAAAATATAAGTCAAGAAAATAAAAATGGCATAAAAAATAAGCATCTCAGAGACCAGAAAGGTAGTGGAAACAGCAATGAGCAGAGCTGAAGCCACGGGCCCACTGGCCCTGTCCTTTAGATTTGCATACTCACCCAAATCCCTCAAAACCAGTTGTAAAGTTTTTTTCACTTCCACCACCAAATCTCTCATCACACTGACGTGGTCTTCAAATATCCATTCAGCCCAGAGACAGGGGCCTGGGTCCAAAAATGAATCTCAGCAAATTTCTTGAAATACCTACATACACCATATAACCTGCAACCTCTGAAGAAATATCTCATCCTAAGAGAGGGTATAAGAGACACAGATAAAAGAATAATGAGCTCTAAGTCTCTATAAGGGGACCAGGACTAGATATTGCACCGAAGAAAGCATTTAGATATTTGTAAAGAAAACTATAACCCACCTAATCAGAGTGTGGCCTGACCGACATCAGGGTGTGGAGATTTGGGTAGTTGATTGAAAAAGGAATCAGTCAGGACCATTCCATCCATCTTAACCTGCAACCAAGGAATCAGCTCTATGTCCCAGGTGATCAAGCCTTGTTCTTTGTTAGACATAGTTCTCTAGAATAACAATAATTCAAACAGAATAAAATAGACTATGAGGATATTTGGTTCCCTTTGTCTAAAGCAGCTCTGACCCTAAAGTTCTGTGAAGTTTAATGAAAAATATTGTCTCTAGAACCAAATGGACCTGGGTTCGTTTCTGATATGTACCACCAGGAGCTATGGAGCAAATTTCTTAACACCAGCACTACTGCAGTCACTACCACTATTAATAATTATTATTATAGCAATAGATGTTGAAATGTATGGAGTTTTAGCTGTGCTCAATAAAAAGCCTTAGTCTTTCCATCTATAAAATTGTGCTAGTAATATCAACATCAGAGTGTTGTAAGATACAGTGAGAAATATGTATAAATCACCCATACACCCATTTAATGGTACTTATTATTATTTTTGATGCCTTCATTCTCTGCACAGTAGAATGTACCTTGTGCAGATGCACAGTCACATCTTTTGAGCAGTAAATTAATAAATGGTCTTCTGGCTTATCAATCAGACTCTTGAGAGTCTAACAACTTCTGCAAATATAATAAAACTAGGTTCTAGACTTGAATCACTAAAGACTAGGCCCTGGACACTGGGAGACCCAGAGAAGTAATGTATCTTTGTGGCTGGAATCACTGATTCCTCAGTCAGAATTCCCGAGTTTTTATTTCAGGCTTGCCACTGAGGAACAATATGGCCTCTCTAAGCCTCAGTTTCCTCCTCTGTAGAATAGGATTAGTGATAGTACCTATCTCAGAGAAATCATGTGAGAATGCATGAATAAAAATAAGGCAAGAAAGAAGACCCTTGTTAAGAGAATAGGGTTCAAAATTATCCTCAGTCAAAAAATATTTTAAAAAAAATATTTAAAGTATGCTCAGTCAACTGGGTTAAAAAGATGAAGGGATTGATAAATGCAAATTGGTGGTTACAAAATAGTCATGGGAATGTAAAGTACAGCATAGGAAAATATAGTTAATAATCATACCTAATAAAATGGTAATATGCAAATTACCATCACTCCGCTACGCCCACGATTGGGCCGGCTGGAGGTGTGGGGGGCGGGACTCAGGGTGGCCGATTGGCTGGTGGTAAGAGCGGGGGGCGGGGACTCGCGAGTCCCCGACCCCCGCTCCTCCCGCCGGCTTAAACGGCCGGCGCTGCGGAAAACGCTGGTGGCGGAACTCCGGGTGGCCAATTGCGTGGCTGCTGGCACCAGTTTTCCGCCAGCAGCAGTTTTCCTCTGGCCACCCGCCCGATCTGAGCGCCTCCCAATCGGAGTTCCTCTCGGGGTGGCCGATCGTGCTGGGGGGAGGCACTCTGATCGGCGGGTGGCCAGAGGAAAACTGCTGCTGGCGGATAACTGGTGTCGGCAGCCAGGTGAAGGAAAAGTCTATTGCACGAAACTTCGTGCAACGGGCTCCTAGTCCTATATAATAAAAGGGTAATATGCAAATTTACCCTAACGGCAGAATGACCAGAACGACCGCTGGACCAGTCACTATGAGGTGCACTGAACACCTCTTGGTCCCTTCCCCTGGCCGTCAGGCACCGATCACCCAATGGTGAACGAAGAACCGGGCATGGGTGGTGATGGGGGCGGGACTGGCTGCGAGCAGCTGGAGAAGATGGCCGATCGCAAGCTAGGCCTAGGGACCATACTCGCACACGAATTTCGTGTGCCGGGCCTCTAGTATTGTAATAACTATGTATGGTGCCAGATGGGTACTGGTAATATTAGAGGAAACTCTTTGTAAAGTATATGATTATCTAACCACTACACTATACACCTGAAACTTATTTACACTAATAAAAGAGAAATATGCAATTTGACTATACATCCGCGATGCCCACCAGCCAATCAGGAGTGAGTATGCAAATTAACCCAACAAAGGTGGCGGGTTAATTTGCAAATGCGGGTGTGGAACTGAAGGTTCTGGCCTGAGCGAAGACTGAAGATGACTGAAGACTGAAGATGACTGAAGACTGAAGACGACTGAAGACTGAAGAGGCTTGGCTTCTCCGCTGTGGCTGGAGCGGAGAAGCCTCGAGGCTTGGCTTCTCTTCTGCGGCCTGAGCGAAGACCTGGGTCCCGGGTGCTGGAGGAAAACCGGTGCCAGCAGCCAGGGGAAGGAAGGCCTATTACACGAATCTTCATGCAACGGGCCTCTAGTATAAAATAATCTTGAATGTAAATTGTAATTGAAAAAATATTAAATTTTTAATTAAAATAAGAGTAGAAATTAAGAAAAAGGAGGAAGAAGAAAACAGTTTTTGATGTACATAGCCAAAGGTCATTACAATCCATTGAGAGAACATGGTAGAGAAAGATTTCTCATTGCAGGGAGTTGAGGAAGGAAAGCCTGGATAGAAAAGATGAAGGTACAGATCAATTATTTATAGGCTATTCTAATAAAAGGGAAGTGTCATGAATATCTGTCACTAGAAAGGGAACAAAATAAAGTGAAGAATTGTCCTTGCTTTTTGGAAAACAGAATAAACCAGAGAGGTGCAGGAAGAGAGGAAAACTGTGTAGGAGAGAGATTAAGCATTCTGGAAAGGAAAGTGATCCTTGCAGGAGTTATATCCCAGAACAGATCAAAGAGATTTGACCTAGAGTTGCTCAGTCTGTGGGTTACAAATCAGTATTTTTGGAATGAAATTGGATGGTATAACACAGAATAAAAGTTATTGAAACTATCACATCTTAAGAGATTTTAGGGGTGTGTGTGTGTGTGTGTGTGTGTGTGTGTGTGTGTACTGAGTCACCATTTAAAGTGAATATTTTTTACTGTGAGTCATGGTCAAAATATGTTTAAAACAGTGGTCATTGGTGGAGAGGTTAGGTCTAAGTTTGCTATGCCAACCTTGCCATACTGTTAATAATGGTGTAGACCCCTGCCCTGACCCCACTACAACTCAGGGAAACCCACCCATCCTATCTTCTTTCTTTCCACCCTCTCTCTTTCCTCCCTTCATCTCACCCACCCTACCTCCTTTAAAAAACATTTTTTGAGTGTCCATCTATTACCTACCATTTATTTTTCTAGATAAAGTTGACTTAGACACAGTCTTATCCTCACAGAGTTTATAGCACAGTATTAAATATCTAGGAAGAAAATCTTCTGGCATCCAATGCCTCTCTTGGCACAGACCTGGACCCACTCTCCCAGTTCTTGCTTGGTGACTCTGAAACATGCCCAGTCCTATCTTCTCCCTCCATTTTCTAAATCCACTTTCTCCTCTCAAATCAAGATAATCAATATGGTCTCTCTATGGCTGTAATCCTTGCTCTTTTCCCCAAACACACTCACTTTCATGTGATTCCAACCCAAACTGGCCCCAGACATAGTTCCAATCCCCATGCCCAGGCTGCTGCCCAAATAGTGAAGTATCTGCCCTCCCCACACATAAGAGTTCTGTGTCTCAAGGAGAAAGCAGGAGAAGGAAAGTCTCCCAAGCAGACTTCACTCACAGCAGGACGCCAAAATTCCTGAGAGGTGCTCTCAGTTGTGACTTGGCAGAGGCCCTAGAAGATAGACAGTGAGGCCGTTCACACCATGTCCGCATGTTCACCCTGAGTGTGCAGGCTACTGTAGTTGGCCATCCACCTAGGTCAGGTTGTTTTTCCAGTTTTCTTCCATTCCACAGGCAGCTCTTCCAACTGTGGGTTTTACTTCAGGCATCCAGATCCCCAGTCTTAAAGGAGGCTTTTTGATTTGTGCTAATAAAAACAAGAGAATGCTTTCTGCTGAGATTTGTGAGAGGGAGTCTGAAACATTTTCAGTGCTTTACCATCACCGAATGAGAGCCGAGAGCAGCTTGAAAAGAACCTGAGAAAACAGCTGTTTCCAAAACCCTGTTTGGTAGATGATCCAAAAGAGGTTGATGAGATTAAGGGACTCAACAATTTTAATCATCCATGGCATTCAGATGAGGGGCCTCAGGGGCACCCCAGGGAGAGAGGGAGGGGCTCAGAGACTGGTACTCCAGGCCCCCATTCCTGCTTCATCCAAAGCAGCTCTGCCAGGATCTGTTTCACATGTCAGCTATTGCTTCATACTTAACTTGAAAGGGGGATTTCACTGCTTCAATAGCAAAGAAGCAAGCAAAAAAAAAAAAAAAAATCACAGTGTGCCATGATTTTTATGACTTAAATTAGACCCCATCTACATCAAGAGAAGAAAAATATGTAAACAGGTGCTGAACTCCAGTTAATGACATGTGTGCCTTTAGGGGAAAGTTTACTGATGTCTGCAAGTTGCCTTGAAATATATTGAAAAATGGATTCATACATATATGGGAGAGGGTAGGTTTACAAGTATTCTCAGGAAATTCTTTCAAAGTTTCTGTGTGCAATTTTTCATAATACAATGTGTGGGGAAAATTGACACCAGATGCATATGTTCCAATCAACGTTTTCTTACCTCTTAAAAGCTGTAGTTGTTTTTTTAAAGGAAAAGATGCCTGTACCACTTTCCTAAATGGCCAATCTTGTTATTGTGTGGATAAAATAGAGATAATTGATGTGATAACTTTAGAAAAGTAAAATTCTACCTCAAATATTTTTTCTACTCAATCATTTATTCATTAACTTTTAATACCATAGGTATTTGAACTTCTAAAATCTGCTGAGTTTAATTGTAGCACCTCACATTTCTATAGTGCAATAAGCTTTTGTAAGTATATAAATAAGTTTTTTCACACACATTGTTTTGTTCAAGCCCAGCAATTCTGTAAGATGATAGAAAGTACTGCTTCAAGACTTCATGGCCTCTCTGCAATCAAACAGCTAGATTTGGAAATAGAACTCACATTTTCTTCCTGTAGGGTTGGGGATTATGACTAGGAGAGGGAAGGATAGGTTCACCAGAGCACCTGTAAAGGCCCTCAGACTAAAAGAAACATAAAGTGATGAGACTGAAATCTACATGTTGATGGGATGGCCAGGTATGGTGATTAAACATCATTGCATATTTCCTTCTTAGCTTTTATGTTATTATTTCATCTCTTAAGAATGAACATTTACAGTGAATATTTACTGATGTTTTTATCTGCCTTCACAATTTTCCTCACTTCAAAATAAATTCTTTGTAGATATTTAAGTCCAGAAATTGTGTAGTGTGGGAACTTGGAATTCTGCAATGTGCTCACGATGAATCCCTAGGGCAATAATCGCTGAAATGTAAAGGACCTAGTTTCTTCCTTGATAAAGTAAATGGGGCCAAATTTATAGGAAAACAGATTTACTTAAGTTTTATAAGTAAAATGGTTTCTCATGATCATCTGATCCCACTGTAACCTGGCATTTTAAAGATTTGTAGACTAGAGTAATCTAAATTTTAAAACATGTGGTAGAAATCATGCACCTATCCAAAATGGTGATGGCCAAACTAAAACATTTCTGTGTTTCCATCATATTATTTTCATGCATAGCCAACTCATATTTGCTATTATAAATATTTCTAAAATTCATTAAAAAATAAAAAGAAATATCACTTGAATGCAATTTATTCTACTATCAAAGTATTTCAAACCATGAAAGGAGGATAGGAAAATGGATAACAAAAAAGCATTCTTTATGGGATAATAATCTTGTCAAAACTCTGTTTTATTTCTAGTAAGAAGACAGAGAATCAAAGAAACTAAATGATCTAAGTTTATCCAGCAAGCAAGAGGTGAGCCAGAAATTAACCCAGTATTTAATTGGGTAATTCTAATATATAAAAACCCTGGATCTGTCACATCCGCAACGAATGGAGGCTCGACCAACCAGAAGTCAGTCCTGCAGTCAGCCCTGAGTTGCCATGGCGACCCAGCACTGACTGCCCCTGTAGCAGTCAGTGCTGGGTCAGTGTGGCAGAAGTCAGTCCTGCAGCCAATGAACATAGGGTCAATTAATATCTCTCTGAGAGGAGTTGAGAATGTAAAGGACAGTGTAGAGCAATTATTTATATTATTTCGCATAAAACTCTTTTCAACTAAGATATTTTCCTTTATCTAAAATGTATCTTTATTGTTGAAAGTATTACAGCAAAGTATTGTTTTAGTTTCCGCCCCCCACCCCCACCCCCATTGATCTCCTCCACCCTGCACCCGCCCCTTCCAGGCCTTCGCCAGACTATTGTCTGTGTCCATGGGCTATTCCTATCTAATACATAAAAGTCTAGAAAGTTTTAGAGAAAATAAAATAAAAGATATGCCAGGTAAATATTGAACAGAAGATCTGAAGTTGCTGCATGAATACTGGATACAGGCTTGAAGCCAAAACACAACTCATGAGATAAGTTAGTCATTGTAACATAACAAAAGGTTCCTTTCTCTAAAGAGATAAGATGGTTCCCAATACTTATACACATAATAGAACAGTGTGGGGGTTCAGAATGAGCCTCACCAAGATGTGTCTCAGTGGTATGCAGATTTTTGAGCTAAGGGCAATTTTAGCAACAGGCTCAAGTGAAAATTCTGCCCCTCCCTTTAACTACCTAAAAAAAATTGAATTAGAGGCCTTGCCCATAATAAGACATTATCCTATATAATAAAATACTAATATGCAAATCAACTGAACAGCAGAACAACCGGTCACTATGACACACCCTGACCTCCACGGGGCAGATGCTTAATGCAGGAGCTGTCCCCTGTGGTCAATATGCTCCCACAGGGGGAGCGCCGCTCAGCCAGAAGCCGGGCTCATGGCTGGCTAGTGCAGCAGCCGTGGTGGGAGCCTCTCCTGCCTCCCCAGCAGTGCTAAGGATGTCCGACTGATGGCTTAGGCCCAGTAGGGAGCGGGTCTAGCCATCAGTCAGACATCCCCTGAGGGCTCCCATACTGCGAGAGGGTGCAGTCTGGGCTGAGGGATCCCCCCCTCCGAGTGCACAAATTTCGTGCACCAGGCCTCTAGTAATAATATAAAAGATGTGAATGCATTTTGAGACATTTGTTTAAGCTTTTATTTTTTAATTAACAAATGGCAATGCATTGGGTTGAGAATTCTACACTTCGTTCTTTCTCAGATTGTTTTGGTGGTAAGGACAGCTTTGCCAAGGTGGCTCACAGCTGCTTCAGCTGATGAAGTAATCACTAGTCCTTTAAAAGCCAGACACTTCAACAGGATTGCCCATTATTTCTCAGCAAAAGCAGAGAGGACTTACACAGTTCATATGTCAGCATAGCAGCAGCATCTTTTATGTGAAAAACAAGGAAGCAAATGCATTTTCAAGAATTTATTTAGTACTGTTGGCCATGTACAATAAAGGTTGAGAGCATAGGTGCATAGATTGTGTGGCAAACCCAGTTCAAATCCCAGCTCTGCCACTGAACTTGGGCAAGTGGCTTAAGTACTCAGTCTTCTTATCTGGAACATGGGGATAAACTGATGCAATAAAATACACAGCCAGTATATAGCACACAGCAAGGATTCAATTAATGTTAACAGTGGCCATTAAAACATTGGCTAATTGGTACCTAGCTACAAAAAAGCTAGTGTCTTTGGCTAGCCAGAGTTTTTCCTGACACTTTTTTAAGGATAAAGTTTGAGATCCCCAGAAAATAGAGCCATAATCTCAGAGGTTGTTGTTGAATAAGTTCTAGGGACTGTATCTTGAATCTGACCTAGAATAAGTCCTGTCTGATATCTTAAATAGTAGCAGGACTGTGTAATGATCACTCAGCTAGGACCCCAGGGTGCTGAAGAGTCAACATATGTCTTTCACTCCACAAACCGTGGTTTAGTGCTGGTCATGTACCAGTCTGTGCTCCAGTCTATGATCTTTATTCCCCTGTCACATCAGCCTCGGGGACAGTGAAGCCTTTCACTGAAGTCATAGTTCCTTGGCTTAAAGCCCTCACCCCCTTCTGTTTCTCAGATCCCAAGTTTTCCACACCTCCTTGCAATGATGGCCCCTGTTGGTTAACACTTCCTGTGACTTAATTACTCATATTCCGTGCTGCTGTTGTTGAATGCAGGTGGTTACCCCTGCCTTTACTCATTCACTCTGGTTAATCGGATTTTCCCCACCAACTCCTCCCCTGAGGGCATCACAGCCATGTTTTGACAGCCATCTCTGTCATAGGTGCTGACCGCAGACACTGCATGCTCGATGCAAAGCAGAGGGACCACCAGGGCAATGAGGGGTAGGGCCCGGCCTCCCGAGAACTGAGCTCCTCAAGTACAAATATGGTTTTGCCTAATAACCCAGAAGGGACCACCACACTCCCAGTTCACTGAGATAAGTCAACCAGATCATCAATTTGTCCATTAATCATGGGTGATTGTTATGGGGCCTGTAATTTACTTTACTGTACATAAAGCAAAGATGATGTGATGTGATGAATGTGCCATTCATTCAAGCTTCACTCTATAGTTGCCCTAAAAAACAAGCCACACTCCAGAGGACCACCACAAGAGCAACCATATCCACGTCCTGGTCAATACCTGAGGCTTCGCTAATTAGCAGAGTGTATGTTCTATGGATTTTTAAATTGTTAAACTAAAGACTTCTTAAATAGTGTGGTGACTGTTCAGAATTGATAAAAAGTAAAGTTTAGAAGTGTGGATTAAAATATTTTAAAATACTTCCACTTTTGTGGGCACAGAGTACAAAAATTTAGTGAGGGCCTATAGCTTTGCCCCTCAAGCTGGTGCTCAAGGCCAGTCCCTAAAGAGTTTTGTGTAAACAACCGTGAACTTGGGGGAGTCTCCTTGTGTAATGAAGCAATGAGAGTCACAGAATCCTGCCTCTGGGGTCCAGCAGGATTGCCCCTGGAAGACACAGCTTTCCTACCCCCAGAGGACAGTGAGCGGAACTTCATCAGGCTCACAGAACAGTTTGCACAACACTTGGTGCTTGTTTGTTAGTAGATGCTTAGTGAATAAATGGCTATATGTGTGGCAGCAGGTGAGACTAGAGTGAGACAGTCACCTCAAGTGCAAGGGTGCCAAAACAAATATTTTACTGCAATCATTTTTAAACCTATGATAAAATATCAAATTTTAAATAATGACTGTCTGTTGAAGTTTGTTTTAAATCCAGCATTATTGTGAATTGGAAATGGTTGTTTCCAAACAGCCCACGGATTCCAAACTGTGCAGGGGGCCTCTACACCACAAGGGTTTATGAGGCTGGACATGGTGTGCAAACACTTTGGGCAAGAAGGGCAGACATGATACATAGTCATGGTGCTTGATTGTAGAGCTTTTAACTTTTGTTATTAATATCTATAGTATATTAGAATTATATAATATGTAATATGTGTTTATATAATTTATAATTAATTATGTACTATATAACATTATAATCTACACTAACAAAAGAGAAACATGCAAATTGACCATCACTCTGCTACACCCACCAGCCAATCAGAGCGAGTATGCAAATTAACCCAACTAAGATGGTGGCCGCCACAGAGCTGGAGCGAGCAGGAGGCTTGAGTTGCCCATGGCAATGGAGGAAGCCAAGCTTCCTGGACGGCACTGGCCTCCACTCAAGGCTACAAAAATTCAATTATAGAAGATAAATAAATCCCAACAAATATGGCGGTGGCCATGGAGCTGGAGTGAGCCAAAGGCTTGGGTTGCCCCCAGCGATAGAAGAAGCCAATCTTCCCACCCGCCCTGGTCTGCCCTGGCCTCCACTCAAGGCTACAAAGTTTCAATTATAGAAGATAACTAAATCCCAAATACCTACTTCCATCCAGTAACTGGCCTACGCTTGGGTCGCTGGGGTGTGTGGCTGGCCTGCAAACCACCACAGGCCCCTCGCCCAGGCTGCCCCATGCCCCAAGGGAACCCCCAATCTGTTCAGGGACATCCTTCAGGGCAAACCAGCCGACCCCCACCCGTGCACCAGGCCTCTATCCTATCTAATAAAAGAGTAATATGCAAATTGACTGTCACTCCAACACACAAGATGGCTGCCCCCATGTGGTCAAATATGGCTGCCCCCATGTGGACACAAGATGGCCACCACAAGATGGCCAGCAGGGGAGGGCAGTTGAGAGGGACCAGGCCTGCAAGGGAGGGCAGTTGGGGGCGATCAAGCCTGCAGGGGAGGGCATTTAGGGGTGACAGGCTGGCAGAGGAGGGAAGTTGGGGGCAACCAGGCCTGTAAGAAAGGGCAGATGGGAGGGACCCAGGCCTGCAGGGGAGGGAACTTGGGAGGGAGACCACGCCTGAAGGAGAGGGAAATTGGGGGTGACCAGGCCTTCTGGGAAGGGCAGTTGTGGGGGACCCAGGCCTGCAGGGGAGAGCAGTTGGGGGGGACCAGACCTGCAAGGGAGGGCAGTTGAGGGTGATCAAGCCTGCAGGAGAGGGCAGTTAGAGGTAACCAGGCTGGCAGAGGAGGGAAGTTGGGGGTGTTCGGGCCTGCAGGGTAGGGCAGTTGGGGGGTACCCAGGCCTGCAGGGGAGGGCAGTTGGGGGGGACCAGACCAGCAGAGGAGAGCAGTTAGGGGCAATGAGGCTGGCAGGGGAGGGCAGTTAGGGGCAATCGGGCTGGCAGAGGAGCAGTTAGGCTTCAATCAGGCTGGCATGGGAGTGGTTAGGGGGTGATCAGGCTGGCAGGCAGAAGTGGTTAGGGGCAATCAGGCAGGCAGTCAGGCAAGCAGTTTGGAGCCAGCAGTCCTGGATTGTGAGAGGGATGTCCGACTGCCTGTTTAGGTGGAATTGGGCCTAAACGGGCAGTCAGACATCCCTCGAGGGGTGTCAGATTGGAGAGGGTGCAGGCTGGGCTGAGGAACACACACCCCTGTGCACAAATTTTGTGCACGGGGCCTCTTGTGCTATATATTTATCTAATGTACAGTGTATAATATATGATCTATATATATACAAGCCTAAGTGACCATTACAACCGAACGACCGGAACAACAAGTCGACCAGTCGCTATGATGCACACTGACCACCAGGGGCAGATGCTCAACACAGAAACTGCCCCCTGGTGGTCAGTGCGCTCCAGCTGGCCAGCCAACTGTGGCCCCGCCCTCCAGCCTGCTAACCTCCCATGATCTCTCCCCGCTGCCGGCGTCCTGATAGGTCCCAATTGGGGGCCAGCTGGCCAACCTCCCGGGATCCCTCCCTCTGGCTGGTGGGCCCCCTGATAGACCTCAATTGCCAGCCAAGCCCAGGGACCCCACCCATGCACAAATCCGTGCACCGGGCCTCTAGTTATGTAATAAAATAATAATATAAATATGAACTTTTTTATAAAGGTATACAGAAGCGTCCCTTTTTTCTCTTGCATAGGCTCTAACACAGTGTGACAGAATTTCACCTCAGACTTGCTCTTCTCATATCCTTGGTAGTAAAGCTATTGTCCAAGAGTTGGGCCTCTTTGGGGAGTTTGCAACAGTGGCACATTTTCCTGGTGACCTACATGTTGCCTCGCCAAGGCACCTTCAGTCCCAATATCAAGACAAATTGATAGGTGTCTGGGTAACATAAAATTATGGCCCAAAAAATAAAAAGTAATATGAGTGTATGATGGAGTGTGTGTGTGTGTGTGTGTGTGTGTGTGTGTGTGTGTGTGTCTTTAACCTGGCATCTTTTTGTTTAAATATAATTTTGAGGTAACAGTTGAAATTTTTGAAATTACAGAAAAGTAAAAATAAAAGTATAAAATATTTTAAAATCACGCATAATTCTACTATACACACATATGATGTAGAAAGCTTCTTAATAGATTCCAATGAGTGTTGATAGAGTGAGTACTTCCAGTACAGTGGAAATCTTATAAAGTTTGGGGGAATTATTGGTGGCATTTAAGATGCATCCTGCTGGACAGATTTCCAGGACATATTGTTGGGGAAGAAAAGCAAGTTGCCGAATGATAAGCACAGTTGGATACTATTTATGTCTTAGGTACACCCACACACAAAACAACAAGCACCACCATAAATTCTCTGTAAATGCATATATATATGTACGTAAATGCATAGAAAAAGAGTGAAAGGAGAGCCCTTTGACCAAGGATGGTGGTGATCTCCTAGGGAGCTGTAGAAAAGCTTGGGGTAAGGAGGGGGCTGGTCAAAGAGGACTTCTATGTAATGCTTTAATGTTTGACAAGGAAATTATATTCATGTGCATTACAGGAATTACAGGGAGATGGAACAGCATGAATTTTAAGTGGGAAAGCAGAGGACACAGTATGGCAGAATAGGGTGCATAAGGGACAGGTTCAGAGACAATCCAAAGAATGATTAAGACCAAAAAGAAAAGGAAATTAGATTCCAGGCTGAGGGTTAGGCACTTACTGAGGACTCTTGCATGGGAGAGTACTTTGGATGGAAGAATACAAAATGGACTGGGTGGGAGACAGGGAGCTATGACAATGTCCTGTGAGCCTGGCTAGAACAGGGAGAAGAAAAATGAGCAAACATATGGGAGAGATTTTAAATCTGCACAATCTAATGAGGAGCAGTCAGGTTGAGGAGAGGAGAGTATGAGAGAGAAAAATCAGAGATTGCAATCCATTTGATGTAGATATCAGTTAAAGAGAGATGGGAACACAAAATTTAAAATAAAATAAAAAAGGTTGGGAAGGAAAAATAGTAATGGTCATCAAATTCTATGACTCAGACATATAAGTAAGTGAATACAATTTTTTTTCTGGTGATTAAATGAGTTAACACATGAAGAGCACTTAGCCTAGTACCTCGCACATAGGTGGTCCTTCACAATAATGATAGTGGCAAATATGTATTGTCAGTTTTCCTGTGTCAAGCATTGTTGTAAGGACTTTTATCTATTAAAACTTTTAAATCTCACAATAATTTCACGTAGCAGGTATTATTTCTACTCCTATTTTACAAAGTTAAAACATTCCAGGGATGGAACAGAAGAGACAATTTGTTAAATCCAAGAAGAAATTTAGGGGTCACAGTCACTGTGCTAATTGCTCAATGCTAATTGTGAAATATTCAAGAGCTGTCAAAGGGAATGCCAATCTTGGAATCTTCTTGGACAGTTAAAGAGAAGTAGTTACAGCTAGAGAACATTAGCGAAGAAAAACTAAAGGCACCACCCAGGTGAATGATGCATTTTTTTGTGTGTGTGTGTGTGTGTCTCAGATTTGCTAGCTATAGTCTTTTTATTTGTTAAGAATAAAGAAATTATATGTATTGACTATACATGTGTTTTAAATTAGTTTGAATAACTATGAATGATGCATTTTAGAGATGACCTGGGTTCAGGATCCCTCAGGTCAGGGCCAGCTAGAATTCTGTCCAGTGCTCCCAGAGGGCGACATCCTTGTCTAAGATACAGAGAGTTTGGTAACTCATGTGAAAGCACTGAGCACTGGGTCTGGTACATTGGCTTACATTTATTGAATGAAATGAAAGAATATTTAAATACTTTCACTAACTTATTTTATTTGATGCCAATTTTATCCTCCTTTCTCAGGAAGGCTGCTGGGCTGTGCTGATGGGTCCCATTTTCCTCATCTATTCAGCATAGACCTGCAGTTCTTCAGCTTTTTGCCGGGGATAGGGAATTGGGGAAGCTCTGGCTTTAAACTTCTTTATTAGAGTAAGCATTTCATTTTAGAGTGAGCATTTTTGTGCCTTCCTTAGAAGACTTACATCTCATTCCTCTCCTAGCAAATATTGGAAAACCACCTCATTATGGGACAAATTGTTATCCTATATAATAAAAGGCTAATATGCAAATTGTCCTCTCGACCAGGAGTTCGACCCAGAGTTCAACCAGGGGGCAGGGCCGGCCAGCCAACTGCCTGTAGCCCCTCCCCTCTGCCAGCCCCACCCACGATTGCTCCTGCCCATGCACGAATTCTTGCACCAGGCCTCTAGTTTTAAAAGAAAACAGAATGCTTTCAATTGATCATATGATAAAAATAGTACACTTTGATAAAAATAGTGTTATCTTTTGACACTACAGTTGAATAAGATCTATGGAATCAGAAGAATAATTTTTAAGCTTTTAAAATGTGTTCAATGGATTCCCATTGCGTCTATGTAAAAATCACCTTTTAATTTCATATTCACTTTGCTGTTTCTTAAAAGAATTTAACTTATGAATAGCACTTTAACAATCTCTGGGGACACGGAAGCATCAAGTTATAGGTGGCATGTGCAGGGCTCTCACTGTGTGCCATGCACTGCTATGGGTACTGTGTATTGGCGAAACCACTTAACCCTCACATGAACTCCTTCAGATAAATCTAATATCTCTGCTTCACAGATGCAGAAACTGTGATCCAAAGAAGCTCAATTACTTGTCTAAAATCACATTCTCCAAAACAATAGAGCCAGAATTAAAATCCAAGCTCCCAGCTTCAGAACCCAAGGCTATAATATATTAATTTTAAAATAATCATAATTACTAGTCTTTTTACTGTTATAAAATACAAATATCTATATACTGAATTTCCTTTTAAGTAAATGATTTTTTCTAAGCACTACATGAAACCAACCGTCTAAAGAAAAGGTGGTTTCCTCTTGGAAGCCTCCATGCCTCTTGCAGGAGTGTAAGGGAGTCAAATATCCCCTCCTACACCCACACTGTGCTTCCACCTACAGGCACAATGAGTCACACCCATTATGTTCTAGTTTTGTAGATACCTTTATCACCACTGTGTTTAAATGTTTGTTTCTATGTGCCCCATCACCACTGCCAGGATTTTGAAAACAAATCTTGTCTTATTTATATTTATTGTTGTTCAATGATTACAATGATAGTTAAAACAATAACAAAAAATAATAATAAGGGTCTACTATGTGCCAGGCACTGTGCTAAGTGCTCAACATGTATTGTCTTAGTTAAGCCTCTCAATGACCATCTGGTATATGAACTATGATTACCTTTTTGCTCAGTGAATGTGTGGCACATGCCAGGTGCCCAATGAAGTTTGACTTATTGATATTCCATAGTTTCTAAACTTATTTTCCTGAAATAAATTAAAATATAGACTCCTGGGGGAGAAACAAACATACCAGGGATTCCCAGTGATTGAGAACCCTGACCACTTACATTTGAGGGATGAGAGTGGGGTAAGGGTGCTCCTGATATTAAAAAGGAAAGGCAAGTTGCAAAAGCCACAAACATTGTCGGTCCATCTCTACCCCTTAACACAAAAAGGACTGTATCAAATTACTCAGTTTGCCTGGGAGAGTGTCAATTTCTTTTCTCTCTTCTGATGGAATATTTTAAAAGCCTCCTTTCATTTTCAAAAGTCTTCTGTTTGGATGTTATATTACTGATCACCCCAACTACAAAGTCTCAATGTGAATGTGACACACTGGGCCAATGACCCATCTGCTTCTTACCTGTTTGATTCACCTATCCTATCCACCCACTTAGGCCAATGGGAATGTGACAATGGGAATGTGACACTGTGAATTGAGACAACCTTGCATTTGTATTAAATAAGGAGTAAGGGTGAGCCACAATGGTCTCCAGGCAACAGGCCACATTGCCACACTAAGGTCAGCAGAACAAATGCCAAAAGAACTTTGGAGCAAAAGAATCCTGATGGCATTATCTTGATATGTACCTGGCCTTGATTTATCCTTGAGGTTATTTGACTGCATGTGTCTCTATGATGGTTATAAAATAAAAAGTAACCACACAGTTCATAGAGGCAAGAACACTGGTCTCCCTACCTCACACAATAAATGTCCATGTGTGGTTATATGATCATAAAGGAAAAAAAAAAGAACAGAAAAGTACAAAGTAAGTTTGTTGCTGTGGGGGTGTGTGTGGTGGGATGGGACAGGGAGATAAAAAATCCAATGGGACAGAAAGGGGAAGAGAAGGGGAGCCAAACAAACAAAAAAATAACTTTGTCTTCACTATAGTCTGAATGTTTAAAACTCTCCCCCCAAAAAAATATTTTTTTTATATGTTGAAATAACTCCCAAAGGCTATGGTATTAGGAGGTGGGGACTTTGGGAGGAGCTTAGGTCATGAGGGTATAGCCCTCATGAATGAAATTAGTACCCTTATAAAAGAGATCCTAGAGAGCTTATTCACTCCTTTCCACCATATGGAGACACAGTATGATTACAGCTATGAATCAGGAAGAAAGCCCTCACCCTGATCTCCAACTCCCAGCCTGAAGAACTGTGAGAAATAAATTTCTGCTACTTATACACCATCCAGTTTGTGGTATTTTGTTATAGCAGCCTGAACAGACTATGACAGCACTAGGGGGCGGTGAGGGGGGAAGAGCAAATTATAAAAGTATGCTTGTGCACTTATGTAAAATTATTTATGTGTACGTATGAATGATGGATAAACTACTAGTCTAGGATTCAATGCCACCAACACTCTGTAAGAATATCTTGTTTACCACAGCTTCCCAAGCACTTAGTGTAATGCCTATAGTACAAATATTTCTGAAGGGAGGAGGCAATAAAGCAAACTAGCAAACCAACTTGGTTTCTACTTAGTTATATAGCTGTGGGCAATGCTCCCTTGCTCCTACTGTAGCTGAGAGAATGAACAGTTGTTTGCAATAGTATCTAATACTCAGGCAATGATGAAGGGCAGATCTGAGCAAAAAGTTAAGCCAGATACCCCTAGACAAGGTGACCACCACAGTGCTATAGTGGCAGCCTGCTTTGAAGCTATTGTGTTTGATCTTTAAGCATTTTTAATTCAAAAATTGCACACATATACACACAGGCAAAAAACAAACAGTTTTATAAAAATCTGTATACTTTTTAAATTCATACTGTGGGGGAGAAAAAAATTTTACTTATCCTTCTAGCTTCTTTCAGCTGCTCTAATAATTAAATTAATATGAGACAGATTGACTGGAGAAAATAACCAAATTTAATTACATACGTACATACAGAGATACCACATGCATGAGCAGTTCAGAGAAAGAAAGGTAAAATGAGGTATACATGATATTCTGAGCTAAGAGATAATATGTTTTGAGGCTTCAGAAGTGAAGAGGGTAATTTGCAGGATAATAAGACAAGCAGATGTTCAGTAATTTCAGCAGTTGCCCTTCCCTATAGATAATAAAAAGTCATTTCTAGTGATAACTCTAATTTAGATAAGGCCCCAATTTAAATTATTTAAGGGAGAAGTAAAAGCTTCTTTTGATCCCACAGGGTCACAATTTCCTTCAGCTCAGAATAATCCACATACCAAAATAATGCACATACCTCAGGCCCTTAAATTCTTTTAAAGATATGAATGCCGTCCCTCACATTTTTTTAATATTCAGATGTATAAGCATATTCTTTTTATTAACAAAATGAGATCAGACATTTATATTATTTTACAAAAGTAGAATTTTATGATTCTCCTTTTTAAACTTTCTTTCTCACAATATATCACAAGTATCTCTCCAGATTTGGTCATAGAAGGTCACTGTATCAGTCAGCTATTATCATAGTAATGATTCAGAACAAATCCAAAATGCAATGACTTTCAACAGTTATATTTTTTATCTTTCTTTTTCAATTTGGCTAGGCTCATCAGGACTCTGAACTTCAGGTTGGTGCAGTTTGCTTTATGTGTCTGTTACATCCTCCTATGACTAGTGGGGGATAATAGCATGCGATGCCTCTTATGATGGCAAAAGCTCAAGAGGGGTGAGTGGAATAATACCTCTTAAATCTAAGATCACTACATTGTCACTTCTGTCCACATATCATTGGCCAAAGCAAGTCACATGGCCAATTCAATATTGGTGGGGTGGTGAAATACACTCTACCTCTCCTGTGAGAAACTGCAAATCATCAACAAAAAGTGTGGTTACTGTTAGGGTCACCAAAGGAGGAATGCACAAGGCCAAAGTGGTAAGGGATTATAAATTTTTTAGATCATCTGGATACCAGATGGGCTGAGCCCCCAAATGGCGCCAGCAACCAAATACTGGGAGTTAGAGGCTTTTAAAGGACTCTCGGCGGGCTTTTCCTGGGAGGAGAATTCTCTGTACAGGTCTGGATTCTGGGAAAGTCTGGATGGGAGAGATAATGGTCTTAGCAAATGGAATGTGGTCTAAGCAAGTGAAATGTCCTTTGTGAAGTGGCCTAAAGGTGAGTTCCCAAGGGAGGGGGTATTGATTCAATTATTTGATGAGACCTAACAGTTACTGGGAGAGATGCATGAGTAAGGATGCACGTTGCTATGTGTTTAACCACTCCCCTGTTGATAAAAATTAGGTTGATTACAACCATAGAGCTGTGAAGAACATGCAACTTGTCCTGTTTCCCTTTTGTCTGGGTTTCCATGAAGCTTAAAGCCAAATTTAAGTCTCAATTAAGGCAAATTGCTCATAGTTAGCATATCCATAGACTCATTTTCTATTCCTAGTTTATTGAACTTTATTTTATTATCCTTTTTTGAAAGCTTCTTTAATTTTTAAAATGAAGAATCAATGTATGATTAATTTGAATTTTATAAGTGTCAGAATCTCCTGACTGACCGTTGAAGTCACTAAAGAGAATCATGGGTTCTAATGTGTGGTCAATGCCCCAGACTCTGCCTCCCAGAGCCTTCTGGAGCCTGGTCTCTATGCATTCATTAGTCACACTTACTGCCATCAGAGGACAGGGAAGGGAAAGAATGCAGACTCAAATGAGTCCACTTAACTAGTTAGCAGCAATTCACTGTGGTAGAAATTTTAATGAAGGTGGAAAATTATCAGATAGTCGGCCACCATCTTGCTTTCCTTTAAGCTGGCCATGATTGTGGGTCAGAGCAATTTTGGGCCACAAAGCTGCCAAGCAGAGCCAGATCCTTCTCAAGATTTTATTCCCTCCAAGTTACACCCAAAGTGAAAGCCACGACTGCTCCTGCAGGAGTGCCTGCACATCCTCAAGACCTTGAGTTTACCAAATTACCAAGCAGTTTAGTGATTGCTTCTTTGGAAAACCATGCTCCTCCATCAAGAAGTGGTTTGTTCATTAAAGCAGGCAGTAGGTACAAGGACTCTAACAACTTAGGAACCTCCCATTTGCTTCATCTTGCATCCAGTCTGACTACAAAAGGAGCATCATCTTTCAAGATAACCCCTGGAATTGAAGCCATTGGTGGTAAATTAAGTGTGACTTGAACAAATTAAAACATGGCCTACACGGTGGAATGCCTGCAGGTGACATCAAAATTCTAATGGAGTTCCTGCTCAAGGTCACCACAGCACCTGAATTTCATCAATGGGAGGTAGCTGTCCTTCAGTCTCAGCTAAGGATTGACAACGCTGTAGCTTTTCAGAATCCACAGGCTCATATTGAAAATATTCGTTCTACAGTTTACCGAAATGTCTTGGCTAATTCTTTGTATTGTCCTGTTTATAAGATTGGGAAAGTGACAGCAGATGAATTACATTACTATGTTCAGAACCATTTTACAAGTGCAAGAATGGCTTTGATTGGACATGGTGTGGTTCATCCTGTACTGAAACAAGTTGCTGAATGATTTCTGAATATGAGGGGTGGGCTTGGTTTACCTGGTGCAAAAGCCAGATACCTTGGAGGTGAAATTTGAGAACACAATGGAGACAGTCTCGTCCTTGCTCCTTTTGCAACAGAAAGTGCTGCCACAGGAAGGGCAGAAGCAAATGCAGTTAGTGTTCTCCAGCATGTCCTCGGTGCTGGGCCACCTGTCAAGAGGGACAGCAATGCCAACCAGCTTTCTGTACCAAGCTGCTGCCAAGAGGATTCACTAGCCATTTGATGTTTCTGCTTTTGATGCCAGTTACTCAGATTCTCCACTCTTTGGGATTTATACTATCTCCAAGGCTGCAGCTGCCAGAGATGTTATCAAGACTGCCTACAACCAAGTAAAAGCAATTGATCAAGAAAACCTTTCCAGTACGGATGTTCAGGCTGCCAAGAACAAGTTGAAAGCTGGGTACCTAATGTCAGTGGAGTCTTCTGAAGGTTTGCTGGATGATGGCAGGTCTCAGACTCTTGCTGCTGATTCATACATGCCACCATCTAGTCAACAGATTGACTCAGTAGCTGATGCTGATGTCATAAATGCTGCAAAAAAAGTTTGTTTCTGGCCAGAAGTCAATGGCAGCAAGTGAAAATTTGGGGCATACACCTTTTGGTGATGAGCTGTAATACTGAAACACATTGAAAGAAAGAGATGGATGTTTTCTCAACCCCGAACAGCAAACACATGAATGTCATAAGTCTAGACTGTATCATATATTTTTGTTTTCAATGAGGTGAAATACTTTAAAAAGTATAAATGCAAGTAATTGTTCTCAGTGGACCTAAAGTCAATAAAACATTCGAGTGTTAAAAAAGAAGAAAGAAAAAAAATTATCAAATGGTGTTCCTCTCTGTTTCCAGAAAAAATCTAGGGTTGATTTTAGTGCCCTACACAGCATCTGGCCCTAGTCATGTACTTAAATGCATAATGATGCAAAGTTATGTATTTATCAAAAAGAAGTAAATATAGTCAATAGCCAAAAGGAAATTCTATTTTAAAATTTGCAACCTAATAGTTTGGACTTTTGTATTTTTAAAAGTAGTATCAATGTAAAGACATCTTTGCGCCCCCAATCTCAGGAATGCATCCTTCCTTACAATCACCTACCTTTCCTACCTATAGTCCTCACTCAGTGTCTCACTTCCCTCCTCACTGTCAAGGAATAAAGAGCAAGTAGTAGATTACCAGCTCACAATTTGGCTCCTTTGGTAGCTCTAGAGCAGTCACCAAAACCATAGTCCAAGCTTTCAAAGGTGGTTTTATTAGCAGCTCCCGTTGGTATGCCATTATCATCTGTTAAAAAATTATATTTCAGAAGGTTCTTTATAGTATCATAAAGTGGGAAGGGAAAGTACTGAGGTCACCTTGTAGTGTAGGTAGATTTATTATTTAAATTTAGATCCATCAGACATGAAACACTTTTTTAGCAAGGTACATCAAGCTATTTCTTCTCCAAAGTGTCTAACTCAGTTGGTAAAAGAGTGTGTGTGTGTTGGGGGGGGGGGGGGGGGAGGTATTTTGATCCACTATCTTTAAAAGCAAATCCAAGTCTTTGCCTCATGCAAATGGAATCAAGACAATAAGAAGGTGTGATACAAAGCATAGTCAGAGACTTCTGCTTAAAAGGACAAGTTTGTCTAAATACCTTGAGACTTCCTGTCCCCTCAACTGGACTCAACTCCTTTCTTAGCTTCCTTCCTTCCCCATTCCTTTCCTAATACATGGGGAGTTGTGACAGCTGGTGAAGAAGAGGTGTGGAAAGAACAACCACAGGGGCCACGGTGATTCGGGAGTACATTGCTGAGCCATGCCTCCGATTTGAAGCTTCTTCCCCAGGTTGGTCATAGCAGTCAGGAATCTTGATTTTCTTTACTCTCGCTCCTCTCTGAGATTGTCAATGGTTTTACTGAATAGTGTTTAAGACAATTGTAGATCCCTTTAAGGTCAACCTGTTCCTCAATGTCACTTTTTTCTTTTTTGACATTCTATACCAGTCTACAAGGAAAACAAGAGACTTACTGCCTACTGACATAAAAAAGAGAAGGTTAAAATGTATTCCCAATTAATTGCAATATCTGAATATCAAATAACCCTGAAAAAGTGTTGCTGTGTTGTCCTGAAACAGTTTTCTGGTAAGAAAGAAGAACAGCCACAAAGACTGCTGGAGAAAATTCATTCTGCACAGTTCTCTTCCTCCCCTCTGAACACCCCTCCTCCCCACCCCCCATGTTTTCCTGAGACCAAACAAACCTAAGGTCGTTGGGGTGGAGAACCACTTATTGAGCGAGCATGCAGCAGCTACACAAGTGCAGTTGAAGGGGATGCTGAGGACACAAAGCCTTAATATGTGCACTTTGTGCCCCAATGCCTGTGAAACTTACCCCTCCACCAGCCACTGCCCCACCCAAGTCCAAGCACATTAGCCATTCCTCCTTGCAGATGCCTGCACTGGGGCAAGTGGAGTTTGGGGCTCACACTAAAAACTTATTCTCATTATTTTAAAGCTAGGGATTCCATAAAATGCAAGGGACCCATACATAAAAGCAATGAGAAAATGGCACAGAAATATATTTTACCAAAAGACACTTGCATATTAGTGGGATAATCTGAATCCAAAAGTCATGTGTCTAAACTTGACCTACTAAAGAAGTGTGTGACTTTGGGTCAGCCTCTTCATTTCTCTGAATCCATTTCCCTGAGTAAAAATGAGGTTATGTAAATAACAGTGTTTTGTATATTTAAGCATCAGGCAAAGTAAAGAGATTTCTATAAAGAAACCCCAGTTAAAGAACCTGGTCATTCAGCTTTTATCTCCATGACCCATTGCTGGTGTTCCTTTTCAGTCACCCTGTACCAGACACTCTACAATTAATCAGTGTCTCTGTCTTTGTATTCAGTTTCTCCTGCAGACTAGGTGCAGTGCCTTGGACTAAACCACAGGAGCACTTGGATTCTGTCCATAACTTCTGGGTACACAGCATATGTGACCTTAGAAGGGAAGAAAAGAGAATGATTACTTTTTTAGATAAAACCATTTAAAATATGCAAAGTTATGATAAGCCAAAAACTCAACATCCTTAAGAGATAGCCTGGGGTGGGTAGGAACTGGGAGAAGGGGGGTAAAGGAGGGAGGAAATGGGAGACATCTGTGATATCATCAACAATGAAATATTTTAAAAGAGAGATATTCTGTGAGTCAATTAGTCTGTTTTCAAGCTCATTTTCATTTGTATCACATTAGTAAGGGTAAGAGTCCTCCCAAGCACCTTTTCTGTGAGAAAATGAGTGTCATGTCCCTCGAGCTGGCTGCAAATTCCTGCCACTCTGCTTCCCAATTAAAGAGACTTTTAGAGGAAAACTTCAATTCTTACAGAGGAACTAAAACATATGTCTGGGCTCAGACTACCCAAGCCTGAGTGGGATAAAAAATACTCTTAATGAAAACTTCTGGAGGATATCAAGGGAGAGATTGACAGCAATACAGTCATAGTAGGGGAATTTAATACCCCACTAACACCACTGGACAAATCCTCTAAACAAAAAATCAGCAAAGAAACATAATTCTAAATTACTCACTAGATCAGATGGAATTAATTGACATCTTTAGAACTTTTCACCCCGAAGCCATAGAATATACATTCTTCTCAAGTATGCATGGGTCATTTTCAAAGATAGACCACATATTGGGACACAGGCAAAGTATTCAAGAAGATAGAAATCATATCATGCATCTTCTCAGATCACAATGGCATAATATTAGAAATCAACTACAATAAAGACAATGGGAAAAAAATCAAACACCTGGAGGCTAAATAGCATACTATTAAACAATGATTGAATTACCAAAGAGATCAAAGAAATAAAAAGCATCATGGCAACAAATGACAATGAAAACACAACAATCCAAAATCTATGGGACACAGTGAAAGCAGTCTTAGAGGGAAGTTCATAGTTCTACAGGCCTACCTCAAAACACAAGAAAAAATGGTAATGAATTATCTAACCTTACAACTCAAAGAGTTAGAAAGATAGCAACCAACAAGAAAAGCCCAGAGTAAGCAGAAGGAAGGAGATAATAAAGATCAGAGTGGAAATAAATGACATAGAGACAAAAAAATACAAAAGATCAACAAAACAAAGAGCTGGTTCTTTGAAAGGTTAAACAAGGTTGGTGAACCTCTAGCCAGGCTCACCAAGAAGCAAAGAGAGAGGACCCAAATAAACAAAGTCAGAAATGAAAGAGTTGAAGTAACAACCGATCCCACAGAAATACAAATGATTATGGAAAAATACTATGAGCAACTCTATTCCAACAAAATGAACAACTTAGATGAAATGGACATATTCTTAAAAAAATACAAGCTCCCAAAACTCAATCGGGAAGAACCAAAAATAGGCCAATAACTACCGAAGAAATTGAAGCAGTGATCAAAAATCTTCCAGCAAACAAAAGCCCTGGTCTGGATGGCTTTACAGGGGAGTTCTACCAAGCATTCAAAGAAGAACTAAAACCAATCCTCCTCAGACTATTCCAAAAAATTCAAGAGGAAGGCACATTTCCTACCTCTTTTTATGAAGCCAGCATTACCCTAATCCCAAAACCAGATAAAGATACCACAAATAAAGAGAACTACAGGCCAATATCCTTGATGAACATAGATGCTAAAATCCTCAACAAAATTCTAGCAAATAGGATTCAGCATTACATCAGAAAGATCATACACCATGACCAAGTGGGATTTATTTCAGGCATCCAAGGATGGTACAATATCCACAAATCAATAAAAGTGATAAATCATGCCCTAACCGGTTTGGCTCAGTGGATAGAGCGTCTGCCTGCGGACTGAAAGGTCCCAGGTTCGATTCCGGTCAAGGGCATGTACCTTGGTTGCGGGCACATCCGCCGTAAGGAGTGTGCAGGAGGCAACTGATCGATGTTTCTCTCTCATCGATGTTTCTATCCCTCTCCCCTCCTCTCTTAAAAAAAAAAATCAATAAATATATATTTTTAAAAAGTGATAAATCACATAAACAAATTGAGAGACAAAAATCACATAATCAAATCAATTGATGCTGAAATCACATTTGACAAAATCCAACACCCTTTCTTGATAAAAATTCTCAGCAAAGTGGTAATAGAGGGATCATACCTCAATATAATAAAACCTTATATGACAAAACTACAGCCAACATCATACTCAATGGGCAAAAACTAAAACCATTTCCCCTAAGAACAGGAACAAAACAGGGATGCCCACTCTCACCACTCCTGTTCAGCATAGTACTGGGAGTGCTAGCCATAGTGATCAGACAAGAAGAAAAAATAAAAGGCATCCAAATTGGAAAAGAAGAATTAA
Source organism: Cnephaeus nilssonii (assembly GCF_951640355.1). NCBI lineage: Eukaryota > Metazoa > Chordata > Mammalia > Chiroptera > Vespertilionidae > Cnephaeus > Cnephaeus nilssonii. The sequence continues at coordinate 91,833,893 of NC_137079.1, read as the reverse complement.
AACTGTCATTATTCAGAGATGATATGATATTGTACATAGAAAATCCTAAAGACTCCATAAAAAAACTACTAGACCTAGTAAATGAATTCAGCAATGTATCAGGATACAAAATTAACACCCAGAAATGTTTGGCATTTTTATACACCAATAATGAACTCACAGAAAGAGAAACAAACAAACAAACAAACAAAAAGAAAAAACAATCCCATTTACCATTGCATCAAAAAAATTAAGATACCTAGGAATAAACTTAACTAAGGAGGTAAAAGACCGTACTCAGAAAACTATAAGACATTGAAAAAAGAGATAGAGAAAGACATAAACAAATGGAAGAACATACCATGTTCATGGATTGGTAGAATCAACATCATTAAAATGTCCATACTATTCAAAGCAATCTACAGTTTGAATACAATCCCCATTAAAATACCAACGGCATATTTCAAAGATCTAGAACAAACTCTACAAAAATTCATCTGGAATAAAAAAAGACCCTGAATAGCCACAGCAATCCTGAGAAAGAAGAACAAAGTTGGAGGAATCACAATACCAGATATCAAGCTATATTACCAAGCCACAGTTCTCAAAACAGCCTGGTACTGGCACAAGAACAGACATATAGACCAATGGAATAGAACAGAGAACCCAGAAATCAACCCAAGCCATTATGCTCAATTAATATTTGACAAAGGAGGCAAGAGCATACAATGGACTCAAGACAGTCTCTTTAACAAATGGTGCTGGGAAATTTGGTCAGATACATGCAAAAAAAAAAAAAATGAAACTAGATCCCCAACTTAGTACACCATACACAAAAACAAACTCAAAATGGCTAAAGGACTTAATTGTAAGACAGGAAACCATCAAAATCCTACAAGACTCCATAGGCAGCAAAATAGCAGACATATGTCGTAGCAATATCTTTACCGACACAGCTCCTAGGGCAATGGAGACTAAAGAGAAAATAAAAAAATGGGACTACATAAAAATAAAAAGCTTCTGCACAGCAAAAGAAACCATCAACAAACCAACAAGAAAGCTCACTGCATGAGAGTACATATTTGCCAATGCTATTTCAGATAAGGGTTTAATCTCCAAAATTTACAGAGAACTCATACAACTTAACAAAAGGAAGATAAACAACCCAATCAAAAAATGGGCAAAGGACCTAAATAGACACTTTTCGAAAGATGACATACAGAAGACCAAGAAACATACAAAAACATGCTCAAAGTCACTAATCATCTGAGAAATGCTAATCAAAACAACAATGAGGTACCATCTCACACCTGTCAGACTGGCTGTCATCAACAAATCAACAAACAAGTGCTGGCAAGCAAGTGCTGGGGAGCATTCCCTTGTGCACTGCTGGTGGGAATGCAGACCGGTGCAGCCACTGTGGTAAACAGTATGGAGTTTCCTCAAAAAGTTACAAATGGAACTCCCATTTGACCCAGTAATCCCACTTCTAGGAATATATCCCATATAATAAGAAACACCAATCAGAAAGGATATATGCACCCCTATCTTCATAGGAGCACAATTTACAATAGCTAAAATTTGAAAACAGCCTAAGTGCCCATCAGCAGATGAGTGGATTAAAAAACTGTGGTACATTTACACAATGGAATACTATGCTACTAAGGAAAGAATGACTTTTACCATTTGCAAAAGCATGGATGGACCTGGAGAGCATTATGCTAGGTGAAATAAGCCAGTCGGAGAAAGAGAAATATCACATGATCTCACTCATATGTGGGATATAATGAACAACCTATATTGATGAACAAAAATAGATCCAGAGACATAGAACACTGAATAGACTGTCCAATCTGAGAGAGAAGGCAGGGGGAGGGGAAGGGTAAGAGATCAACCAAAGGACTTGTATGCATGCATGTTAGCATAACCAATGGACACAGACACTGGGGTGGTGCGGGTTTGCCCGGACTGGGAATGGTTGGTAGGGGGAGTCAATTGGGGGAAAAGGAGACATATGTAAAACTTTAGACAATGAAAATAATTAAAATAAAATAAAATAGTTAGAAAAAAATACTCTTAATGAATAGAATCTCAGCCCTTGGTCCAGCAGGGCAGGTGGCCTACGGGCTGTGAGCACCAGGGTGATGAGAGGGATGCCTCATTTCCAGATGGGAGAATACCTGCCATACACAGGGACCCCTGGACTGCCTGGGGACTAGACTAAACCTTCTGCAAATGAGTTTCGGAAGCAGGAAGCCCCTCTAGCAGTACCCAGGAGCTTTTCCCACTCATTAATAATCTACACAGAGGGGCAGGGCACTGGCTTGCAAGCAGTCTGGAGAGTATGGAGATAAACACCTTGATGCTTGGGCTAAACATTTTGTTGTACTTTAATATTTTACTCTTAATATTTATAAAGAGAACTTATCTGAAGGTTTTTGGATATCCTAGACATTTTAGCTAACTTTGACAGCAATGTGCAAGTGGATTTGAAAAAAGTAAACTCCAGGAGCGGAGAAACCAGGTGGGAGGCTGAGGAAAAATTCCAGAAAGAGACTAATGGGGGCCTGAATCAAAGGAGCTGCAGAAGTGGAATATGAGCCCTGAATCCTAAATGAGTCTGGTCAGAGGCAGAGGCCAACAGCCATCAGCATTGGTGCTCCCCGCCTGGAATCTTAGGTAAGAAGAGTTACTGGGAAGCCCCCTGAGAGCTTGTTACAGAATGTGCCATTTCTGTATGTTTTATTCATATGTCATCAGTTACCCTTTAAAAAGATCATAATACAATTTACAACAGTTTTAATGTTGAATTCACACAATTTTTAAAAATATATTTGTATTGATTTCAAAGAGGAAAGGAGATGGAGAGAGAGAAACATCAATGGTGAGAATCATTGATTGGCTGCCTCCTGCATGCCCTGCTGGGGATCAAGCCTGCAACCCAAGCATGCGCTCAACCAGAATCTTACCATGACCTCCTGATTCATAGGTCTATGCTCAACCACTGAGCCACACTGGCTGAGCAGGGGAGATATTATGATCACAAATTCATACAATTTTAATGAAACCTAGATTCATTTTAATGAAAATTATAGAGGCCCTGGCCAGGTAGCTCAGTTGTTTGGAGTGTTGTTCCAGTGTGCCAAGGTTGCTGGTTTCATCCCTTGTCGGGGAACATGCAGGAGTCAACCAATAAATGCACGAATGGGTAGAACAATGGGTGAATCTCTCTCTTCTCTCTCTCTCTCTCTCTCTCTCTCTCTCTCTCTCTCTCTCTATCAATCAATCAAATTAATAAAATAAAATTTTTGAAAAAAGAAAAGCACAGAAATTATAACTAATCCCAATGATCCCCTTCATTAACAGCTAGGTAGCTAGAAATGAAGAACAATGGTGGTTTATAAATAAACTTTTGAACAAATAGAAATTTATAATGATTCAGCATCCATGATATTAATATTAATAATTTAATTACAAAATATCCTCACCTGAGGATATTTTTTCCATTGCTTTTTAGAGAGAGTGGAAGGAAGGGTGTGGGGGAGAGAAAAACATCAATGTGAGAAAGACACATCACTTGGTTGCCTTCTGCACGCTCCCCGACCAGGGCCAAAGTTTGAACCTGCAACCCAGATATGTGCCCTTCACTGAGAATCATTGAACCCAGGATCCATCAGTGCTTGGGCTATGCTCTACCACTGAGCTATACTAGCCAGGGCTAATTAAAATATTTTGAATATACATATAGATTAAGCTACAAAGATGTTCATAGTAGCCTTATTTTAAACTTCAAACTTTAGAAACAACTTAATTGTTCAAAAAGAAAGGATTAGTTGTGTTAATTGTAATGTCTCCATATGGTAGAATACTTTTTAAGAATTAAAAAATGTCATAGAAATATATTAATTTAAACAAAAAGACATTCTATTGTTAGGTGAAAAACAACAAATTAAAAAACAGCATGCAGCATATAAGTTCATCATTGCTTAAGAGGAAAGGATGTGAATATAAAACAATCTAGAAGAATATATACCAAAATGTTAACAAGGGTTATAGGATTATAAACAATTTTTATTTTCTTCTGTTTGTTCCTCAGTATTTTATATTGTTGCTTTTTTCCTAAAATGAACAAAGATGAAATTAAAGCAGTAATCAAAAAACTCCCAGCAAACAAAAGGTCTGGTCTGGATGGCTTCATAGGGGACTTTTACCAAACACTCAAAGAAGAACTAACACCTATCTTCCTCACACTAGTCAAAAAATCTGAGAGTAAAGAACACTTCCAAGCTGTTTTTATGAGACTGGCATTATTCTAACTCAAAATCAGACACAAACACTACAAAGAAAGAGAATTACAGACAATCAATATCCTTGATAAACATAGATACTAAAATCCTCAACAAAATATTTGCAAATCAGATCCAGCAATATGTTAAAGAGAGCATACACTGTGACCAAGTAGAATTTATTCCAGAAATTCAAGGCTGGTACAATATTCATAAATCAATAAATGTCATACACCACATAAACAAATTGAAAGACAAAAGTCACAAGATCATATCAATAGACACAGAAAAAGCATTCAACAGATTCCAACACCCATTTTTGATAGAAACTCTCAGCAAAGTAGGAATAGAGGGATCATATCTCAATATAATAAAAACTATATATGACAAACCTACAGACAACATCATACTCAATGGGCAAAAACTAAAACCATTTCCCCTATGAAGAGGAATAAGACAGAGTTGTCTGCTTTCACCACTCTTATTCAACATAGTACTGGAAGTCCTAGCCACAAGGATTGGAAAAGAAGAAAACGTAAAAGGCATACAAATTGGAAAACAGGAAGTAAAACTCTCATTATTCGCAGATGACATGATATTGTACATAGAAAACCCTAAAGACTCCACCAAAAAAAAAAAAAAAACAACAACAACAACAAAAAAAACTACTAAATACAATAAATGAATTCAGCAATGCAGCAGAATACAAAATTAATACGCAGAAATCTATGGCACTTTTATACACCAATATTGAATTCTCAGAAAGAGAAACTAAACAAAGAATCCCATATACCATTGCAGCAACAACAGCAAAATAAGATACCCAGGAATAAACTTAACCAAAAAGGTAATAGACTTGTACTAGGAAAACTACAAGACATTGCAAAAATAGATAGAGGAAGATAGAAACAAATAGAAGAATATACTGTGTTCATGGATTGGTAGAATTAATAACATTAAAAAGACATTAATACCCAAAACAACCTATAGATTCAATGCAATCCCTATTAAAATACCAATGGTTATTTCACAGATCTAGAAATAAAACTCCAAAAATTTACATGGAACCAAAAAAGACCCCAAATAACTGCCACAATCTTGAGAAAGAAGAACAAAGCTGGAGGGATCACAATACTAGATATCAGGTTATACTACAAAGCCACTGTAATCAAAACAGCCTGGTACTGGCACAAAAACAGGCATATAGATCAATAGAACAGAACAGAGACCCCAGAAATCGACCCAAGCCATTATGCTCAATTAATATTTGACAAATGTAAGCGGGAAGTGCTACAGTCCTCCTGACCCCATTCTGTTTTCTGTCTGTCTTTTCTCATCCTCTCCCTGCCGCTGCAGGTACTGTTTGACTGATGCCGGCAGGCTCCGGCAGACAAAGGAGGCAAGAACATATAGTGAAATCAAGACAGTCTCTTCAATAAATGATGCTGGGAAAACTGGACAGATAGATGCAAAAAAAAAAAAAATGAAATTAGACCACCAACTTACACCATACACAAGAATAAATTCAAGGTGGATAAAAGACTTAAATGGAAGATGTGAAACCATAAAAAATCCTAGGAGAAATTATAGGCAGCAAAATCTCAGACATCTCTCATAGCAATATGTTTAAGGAAACATCTAGGGCAGAGAAAACTAGGGAGAAAGTAAACAAATGAGACTACATTAAAATAAAACCTACACAGCAAAGGGAGCCATCAACAAAATGATAAGAGAGCCCAGGCATGGGAGAATATATATAGCAATGATACATCTGATAAAGGGTTAATATTCAAAATATATAAGGAACTCTTACAACTTAATAAAAGGATGACAAACAATCCAATTAAAAAATGGGTAAAGGAAATAAATAGACACTTCTGCAAAGCAGACATACAGATAGCCAAGGGACATATGAACAAATGATAAAGTCACTGATCATCAGAAAGATGCAAATTAAAATGACAATGAGGTATCACCTCACACCTGTCAGAATGGCTACCATCAACAAATGACAAGTGTTGCGGAGGATGTGGAGAAAAGGGAACCTAGTACACTGTTGGTGGGGATGCAGACTGGTGCAGACATTATGGAAAACAGTATGGAGTTTCCTCAAAATATTAAATATGGAACTGCCATTTGACCCAGTGATCCCACTTCTAGGAATATATCCTAAGAAACCTGAAACATCAATCAGAAAAAAATATATGTACCCCTATGTGTATAGCAGAGTAATTTACAATAGCTAAGACTTGGAAACAGTCCAAGTGCCCATCAGTAGATGAATGGATAAAAAAAACCATGGCACATTTACACCGTGAAATACTATGAAGCAGTAAAAAAGAAGGATCTCTTACACTTTGAGGCAACATGGAGGGACCTGGAGAGCATTATGCTAAGTGAAATAAGCCAATCAGAGAAAGACAAGTATCACATAATCTCACTCATGTGTGGAATCTAATGAGCAAAATAAACTGATGAGCAAAATAGATCTAGAAACATAGAAGCATGGAACAGACTGTCAAATCTCAGAGGGAAGGTGATGATGGGTGGGTGGGTGGGAAGTGATCAACCAAAGAGCTTGTATACATATACGTTTAATCCATGGACACAGATAATAGGGTGGTGAAGGCCTGGGACAGGCTAGAAGGGGTCAATGGGGGACAAAATGGACATATGTAATACTTCTAATAACAAAGATTTTTAATATATATATATTAAATATATATATAATTGATTTTAATATATATATTAAAAATATATATATAATTGATTTCAGAGAGGAAGGGAGAGGGAGAGATAGAAACATCAATGATGAGAGAGATTCATTGATTGGATGCCTCCTTCATGTCCCTCACTGGGGATCGAACCCACAACCCTGGCATGTGCCCTGACCGGGAATCAAACCATGACCTCCCGGTTCATAGATCAACGCTCAACCACTGAGCCATTGTGGTGGGGCAATAAAGATTTTTTTTAAAATAAAAATAAAACAAACACGTGTATTACATGTATAGTAACAAAGTTATCATTTTGAAGATATCCATGTGATATTATAAATATGAATGTAAGATTTCAGGAACAAGGCAATGAGCATCTGAAGGAAGGGGGGGGGGGGGCAAGGGGACTAGAGTAGTTGAAATCCAGGTCTTAATAGAAGTAGAGTAATGTAACATATGTAGCAAAGGCCCAGCTCAACCACTTGTGATCCTGGCAAACCTCAATCTCCCTTTTTGGTTTCCTCATCTGTAAAATGGGTGAAAAATAATACTACTAACTACCCCACCCTGTTGTTGGAGAGCTAAATGAGTTGATACAGTGTGTGTAAAGTTTCTCAGCTTCAATGAAGTCTGTCATACTAGGCTTTATATGGCTTGCTTATTTAAGATATTTTCTTTTAATGATTCCTGAGATGAATAGGTGAAAAAAAAATTACTTTCTTATCCTTCCCCCTTAGGACTTATTCATCTTAATTTCTTTTTTAAAAATTTCACTTCCTTTCCTGCTCCCCGTAAAAGCTCTTTGGGAAGTTTTGCTTTATTCCTAATGGTTTTCTTTATAACTAGATGATCAATTCAACTGAGATTAATTGAGCATGAAGTTGGCAGCATCTGGGAAGCCATTTATCAGACAGAAGGAGCCAGACCACACTGGAGCCCACCAGCTGTCATCATCTGTGCTCTGGTTCCAGCAGCCTCCGGCACACCTGAGCCTCAGATGGCCAGTGACATGTTCACTGAGTGTGCCACCAAGCAAGAGGAGAGACCACTGTGCTCCCCTCTCTCCCGAAGAAATGCTGGGTGGCTGCAGGTGATCCTTGTAAACCCAAAATGCTGAATTTACTTCAGTGCTATGCTAACATCTTGCTATAGTACTATATACTAAAATAATGATAATTTAATTTAAAACATATAGATCCTATCCAATGGAGTTTCACTAATGAAGTACCAAAAGCATGCATCTTCTTATGAAGCAATATTCAGCATGGACTCTGCAACTCAACACCAAACAAACACACAGCCCAATCAAAAAGTGGGCAGAGGACCTAAAAATACACCTCTCCAAAGAAGACATAAAACAGCCAATAGATATATGAAAATATATTCAACCTCACTAGCAATTAAGGAAATGCAAATCAAAACTGCAATGAGTTATTATATTCCACCAATGAGTGAGATCATGTGATATTTATCTTTCTCCGACTGGTTTATTTCGCTTAGCATAATGCTCTCCAGTCCCCCCGACACCCCCCCCCCCCCCGCCAAAAAAAACCCACAAAAAACACTGCAATAAGATACGGCCTCACACCGGTTAGAGTGGCTTTTATCAACAAGACAAGCAATAACAAGTGTTGGAGAGGTTGTGTACCAGTCTACATTCCCACCTCATTCACTGCTGGTGAGAATGTGGACTGATACAACCACTATGGAAAGCAGTTTGGTGATTCCTCAAAAAATTAAGACTAGAGCTACCATACGACCCAGCAATCCCTCTCCTGGATATATATCTGAAAAATTCCAAAACATGTATTTGCAAAGATATATGTACCCCTATGTTCATTGCAGCATTATTCATGGTGGCCAAGACATGGAAACAACCACTATTATGCTAAGCGAAATAAACCAGTCAGAGAAAGACAGTATCACATGATCTCACCTATATGTGGAATCTAATGAACAAAATAAACCAATGAACAAAATAGAGCCAGAGACATAGAAGCATGGAACAGACTGTCAAATCTGAGGGAAGGTTGTGGTGGGTGGGTAGATGGGAAGAGATCAACCAAAGAACTTGTATGCATATATGCATAACCCATGGACACAGACAATAGGGTGGTGAAGGCCTGGTGCAATGGTGGGGTGGGGGGGGGGCGGGCTAGAAGAGGTCAAGGGGGAAAAAGAGGGAAATATGTAATACTTTCAATAATAAAGGTTTTTTTAAATTATGTTAATCACAAAAAAATTTTTTTCTTGCAATAGAAGACTGGATAAAGATGTGGCACACATACACAATGGAATACTACTTAGCCTTAAAAAAGGATGAAATACTACCATTTGCAACAACATGGATGGACCTTGAGAACATTATACTAAGTGAAGTAACTCACATGAAAAAGCTAAGAACCGTATGATTTCACCCATATGTGGGACATAAAACTGAAACTCATGAGCACAAACAGCAGTGTGGTGGTTGCCAGAGGGAAGGGAATGGGGGGTGAAGGGGATCCAAATCTATGGTGACAGGAGAAGATTTGACTTTAGGGTAGTAGGCACACAGTGCAATATATAGATCTTGTAACAGAGAAACCCACACCTAAAATACATATGATCATGTTAACTGTCACCCAATAAATTTAATTTAAAAAAGGAAAAAATAGTACATTAGTAGAGTTTTAGTATAAGATTTCCACTGTGCATTTATTTTCCAGAAGTATCTGTTTCCTTTGTTGACAGATACCATGTGTGATTTGTATATGTGAACAGGTGACATGCATTGTATAGATGATGATGATGGTAATTGACATTTCTAGTACTTATGTGCCAGACTATCTTGTAAGCACTTCACAGCTACTACCTCATTTAATTCTCACAGTTTATGAAGTATGGGTTCCATTATTTCTCTCTATTTTACAGATGAGATAACCAAGCTCAGAGAGGTTAAGTAGCTTGCCCACAGTAACAAAGCTGGGATTCCAAATCAATAGTGTCTCTATAGTCCTTGCCTTTCTATTACATTGCTTCACATAAGTGTATATGTATACTCTTTTTATACACATACACATCAGCTAATTGCCTTTTCCAATCCCTACACAAATCCAGGGATGCAGGAAATTCTGCAGCTGACTAACATAAACTTTTAAAAGCTCTGAAGCCAAGGTCACTTTTAATCAGTCATCCAAGCCCAGGTGTTATATCCTTTGCCCACCCCTTTTCCTGAGCAAAAAGGAGTAGAGACATTCTCCCCCCCACCCCAGGGTTTTCTCTTCCTTTCCTTCCACATAAGGGGAGTTCAATTCATGTGTGGGGATGTGTGTGTGTGTGGTGCGGGGGGGGGGGGATTAATTGTTGAACATTCACAAGTACATATAATATCCCTGATGCTGTGGTAGTTAATTTAATGTATCACCTTGGCTGGACCACAGAGCCCAAATATTTAATCAAACATCTTTCTGGATATTTCTCTGAAAGTATTTTTGAATGAGATGTAAATTTTAATCATTTTTAAGTAAAGCATATTGTCGTCCCCAATGTGGTAGGCCTCATCCAATCAGTTGAAGGCCAGAATAGAACAAAAGACTGACCTGCTCCTAGCAAGAGGGAATTTGCCAGCAAACAGCCTTCAGACTTGAACTGCAGTATCAGCTCTTCCTGGGTATCTCAGTCCTTTCAGGCTGCTGTAATGCAATACCGCAGATTGGAGGGCTTATAAGCAACAGAAAGCTGTATCTCACAGTTTGGAAACTAGAAGTCTAAGATCAGGGTGCCATCATGACCAGGTGAGGCCCTCTTCTGGGCTGCAGACTTCTCTTTCTACCCTCACCACTGGTGAGGGAGCTCCCTCCGGCCTCTTTTATAAGAGCATTAATCTCACTCATGAGGACTCTGCCCTCGTGGCCTGATCACTTCCCAAAGGCTCCTCTTCGAACGTCATCCAACTGGACATTAAAATTTCAACACTGGAATTTAGGTAGAACACAAACATTCAGACCATTGCACTGGAAATTCAGACTGTGATCCCACCGGCAGACTGGACTTGTCAGCCTCCATAATCATGTGAGCCAATTCCTTTAAAGTAAATTTCTTATATGTAGACACATAATATTTCTTCTGTTTCTCTGGGGAACCCTGACTAATCAGATGTGCTCAGAACACGCATGGTCTCACCAGCTGTTACTGGGAATGGGAGAGGCATCTGCTTTGAGAAGGAGGTGAAACTACGTGACCTTTCACCTCTTTATGAAGCCAAATTTTAAGGTTTGATTTTCCAATACATGGTACTTCCCTTAGTATAGATCTTACCCTTAAGGAAAACACTTTTCACTCATGGGATCAATTTAAAAAATAGGATAAAATATGGGGTTCTAATCCCAGCATTTAACCCTTTGCACTCGCTTAATGGGACAGGCATGTGAAGCACCAGGCCCTATACAAGAAGGAAGCCGAGTCTATGACCCAGATCCTGCCACTGGCCTTTTAAACTCTGAATCACAACACTCACAAAGGGAGGGAGATTCTTGTCCCTCCCCCACCACATTTTTTTACTAAGTGAATAAACAACAATGACCAAAGGAAATCCTTTGTGGGAGACTTCCTACCATTCCATAGCTACCATTCAAAAAAATAAAATAAAATAAAACAAACAAACCAAAACCAAGAAGAAAAAAAAAACCGCTCATGGAATTGGGCCACCTCTCCTGGCAAAAGACAGCATGGAACTTGACAAGGGGATCATTTTGCTCTTCCTGTTGAAGTTATTTTGCAAGAAGCTATGATCCTCATCACAGAGACAAGCTTCCTGAAGGAGGACATGTCCATAGCCAGGGTGCCCACCTAAATGTCTTTGACTCGAGCACCGCCTTCTGTGCTAGAATCCCCCAGAAAAGGGATCTGTCACCCATGGGAATACTGAGGCTGCGACTAGAGATCCCACCAGACATCACTATGAGAATGTGCACTAATGCGGAACTGGTATTTTATAACACCTCTCACATTCCAACGACGGACTTAACATCTATTGCCCTAGCTGGGTTGGCTCAGTGGATAGAGTGTCGGCCTGTGGACCAAAGGATCTCGGGTTCGATTCCGGTCAAGGGCGTGTACCTTGGTTGCAGGCTCCTCCCTGGCCCAGGCCCTGGTCAGGGCTTAAGCAGGAGGCAACCAATTGATGTGTTTCTCTCACATGGATGTTTCTCTCACATGGAAGGGAGATGGATGAATTACAACCTGTCTTTCCCTCTCTCTTCCACTCTCCCTAAAATCAGTGAGAAAATATCCTCTAGGAAAGATTAACAAAAAAAAAAAAAAAAAAAAAAGAGGCATTCTATTGAGAAAATGTTTCCTGGGGAGACGTTGTGGAGGGCATATTTATCATCTATTTGTTTATTATATACTAGAGGCCCAGTGCACGGATCCCTCAGCCTGGCCTGCACCCTCTCACAATCCGGGACCCCTTAGATCAGGCCAAAACTGGCAGTCCAACATCCCCTGAGGGATGTAGTAGTGTGCAAAGTGGCAGGAAGCCAGGGAGGAGCCCGAGCCCGGGCCGGGCACTGCTCCTGCTCATCCCAGTCCTGCTGCGCCAGTAGTGCTGCCATGGAGGCGGGAGAAACCTGCACTGCCGCAGCTGCAATACCAGCCATGAGCCCGGAGTCTGGTGCCCACCAGTCAGCTGAGCGGCGCTCCTGCTGTGGGAGCGCACTGACCACCAGGGGGCAGCTCCTGTGTTGAGCCTCTGCCCCCTGGTGGTCAGTGCACATCATAGTGACTGGTCAAACGGTCAACCAGTCGATTGGTCAACCAGTCGCTTAGGGCTATATATATATATATATATAGCCATTTCCCCTCACTGGACTCTAAGCCCTGCAAGAGCAGGGATTTCTATTGAGCTGGTAAGTCCCCAGTACCTGGAAAGAACCTAATGTGAGTCCTCTGAAGTCTTGTGAAGGAGTTTCCCAATTAATTTTGGATGAAAAAAATTTGCAACAGTTAAGGGATTCAAGGGAGATGGATGAATTACTAAAATCCTCGTCATTTATGGGAGAAGCTAAGGAGTCCTGAGTTTTGAGTCCTAGACTAGTCACTCAGTTACTCAGTGTGTGACCATGAGCCTCATTTTTCTCTCTGGGCACTAGATTACCTACCTGGATGCCAGCTCCTTCCCTGGGTTCCCATCTGGCTCCAATGGGACTAGTCTGTGGGACTCCCGAGAAGGACAGAAAAAGGCAGACACAGTCCCTATTAGGAGGAAATTGGGGGCAGGCAACAAAAGAAAAGAAAGTAAGAATTTGGTTTAGAAAAGGAAGACTCACCTTACCCCTCCCTTGGGGCACTCCCTCCTTGTTACATCACATTCTACATTGAAGTGATGTTAAAAAATCAAGACACCCCTTCGGAAGACTGCAGTGTTCCAGGAGCTCAACCTGCATTCCCTGTAACAACATTCCCGCCTGCAGGGGGGAAAGGTGGTTGGGCTTTCTAGCAGAGGCAGGCAGCTGGGCTTTCCCTGAGATGTCACCCACTCTGCAATGCTGAGCTGCCAGTAGGGGCCTCCCCAGCCACCATCCCTGTCAGAGGCCCCATCCAGTGATTGCAATCTGGTGATCACAGAGATCAGAGAACTGGGAGGCTGCTGCTGCTGGGTAAAAGAGGCTAGCAGAGCAAAGAGAGTAAGTCCTCGCCCCATTCAAGATAGAGGTGGACATTGAAGGAGGCTCCAACCACCTTACCTCTATGGACAGCCTACTGACAAGCAACCATCCCTCGGAGGCATTAATGCTAAGAAAGCCAGACATTAATGAGTAAGAACCAGGCACTATGTTAACCACTTTATGTACATAATTGAATTTGATTTTTTTCAAATAGCCTTATGAGGTAGGTTCTATTGTTACAGATAAAGAACTTAAGGTTTACAGAGTTGACATGACTTACTGGATATGGAAGAGCCAAGATATGGAAGAGGCAGGACTAACTCCACATGGCCAGTGCCCGAGCTTCAGTCCCTTGCCACCACACAACATCTAAACAAGTTCTGGGCTTGCTGAAACACCTTGCACCCCCTAAACACTGTGCACATGTCCTGACCAGAATCGAAACCGGGACCTTTCAGTCCGCAGGCCAACACTCTATCCACTGAGCCAAACTGCTAGGGCATCTTTCAGATCTTAATGTGGCTATCACTTCCTCCAGGAAGTGGGGAGGCATCAGGCCTGGGTGAGTTCCCATTGCCCAACACAACTCCCCCATCAGAGCACCTATTCCAGTGTATCGCAAGGGTTGTCTGTGTTAACTGTATCCTCCAGTTGAGTAGAAGTATGCTGTTTAATCCCCACTAATCAGTGTAGTTTTCTATAGGCATTCAATAAATATTGGCCAAGCAAATGAAGAATAAATGAATGGATGAATAAGATCATAAAATTAACATGTTCGTAACAAAGAGCTGCTGAAAGTGCTGTGGCTCCTCCCACAGCCCTAACAACAACCACGTTGCATATTCCAGGTTGACACTCAATATACCTTTCAAATATTCTGACTTTCTATGAATTACATTTAGAATGTAACTGAAGATTATCTCCACACATCACTTTGCTTAAATGTTGTATGAAGCTTGGGGGTCATAAATATACATGTTTTTCTTAATACAATGTTTTTAGTCAATGATTATATTAGATAAAGTTGGGTTTTAATAATTCAAGAGGTGTTCTATTGAGAAAGTGTTCTCTGGGGAGACATTCTAGAGGATATATCTCTCACTTATTTGTTTATTATATTTATTATTTCTGAGTCTGATGAGCTCACAGCTCCAGGAATTCACAGAGAGATATCTTGGCTATGATCTGCAAACCCTATTTCTTAGTGAGTCCTCTTCATTCACTGCAGGTGATAGTTGCTCATAAGAATTAAAACTTAACCCTGTCTTCGGATTCCCATGTCACCCACCTTGATCACCAAGACATTGGCCACGAGCTCAATCCTATGCTCACTCTCTCTGAGCATGGTATTCTACTGTGTTCTCTGGCTGCTGCTGCCACTGCTGGCCAGTGCGGTCACCCACTGTGCAGAGGTGTGACTAGCTCAATGCACTGAACGCTGTGTGTCTTGTGTAGTTGGCTGCTACCTGGCATTCTTCAGTCCAAAGGGGAGCCTTGCTCTCTGAAAGTCCTGGTATTCAGTCTCTCAATCCACACAGCCTCTGACTGCATGTTTGTATATTTGCGTGTGCACCTTAGACCAATGCTCCAGCCGAGTCCAGCCTCTTCCAATTGAATGCAACCCTGTGGAGAATGTGGCAACAATTAATCTGCTCCCTTCCGACCAAGGTTGTACCTATCTATAGTTTGTTCCAAAGTGCCACACGTGTGGAATAACACAAGCCTTCGCACTTACTCTCCAGATGTTTCCAGATGTTGTGTTTGTGGCTAGAAAACATCTGGGTGTCTGATTGACCCTACATTCACTTTTTGCCCAAATGCTTGCTCTCATATAAAACTCTGAAAGAGTAAGTTTTCCCCCTCACCACTGTCATTTCTTTTCCTCCACTGCCATTCCAGAAGGTGCATTCAGATGGGATTGTCAATGCAGAGGGAGTCTGGCTGAATCATCTCATTGGAGCGTTGTATGGATCATCCCCAAAGACTGGCTGCAGAACACAGCACTCTGCCAGCTACCGGAGCATTCTGCCCCCCCCCCCCCCCCCACTCAGCACTAGCCAGGTCAGTGGCTCCGTCGGTCTGATTTTATTTATTTATCAATGTCAGACTTGTTTATTCATTTATCAATCAATTTATCAATCATTGATTCCATGAATGGTTACTTTGCCTTTACTATGTGACATGATTTGGAGTGTGTGATAAGGAGACCAAGAGAACTAAGACTTGAACTTGTCTTCAAATTGCTTACCACCTGTCCTAGTTTGCTAGGGCTGCCAAAACAAAATACCACACACTGAGTGGCCTAAATAACAAAAAAATTTACTTTCTCACAGTTCTGGAGGCTGGATGTTCAAGATCAAGGTTTGGCAGGTTTGATTTCTTCACAGGCCTCTCTCCTTGACTGGTAGATGGCCATCTTCTTGCTATGTCCTCATGTGATCTTTCTTCTGTGTGTGCACATCTCTTTTTCTTCTTATAAAGGATACCTGTCATATTGGATTATGGTACCACCCTAACAGCTTTAACTTAATCACTGCTTTGAAGACCATATCTCTAAATAAAATTACATTCTGAAGTACTGGGAGTTGGGACTTCAACATATGAATTGAGGGGGACACAATTCAGTCCATAACAACATCTAACTAAAGAGATAGAGAAATTAAGAAGTGATCATAATTAAGAGTATTTAGGTAGAGGAGATACAGAGTGATTCTGAAGGATTGAAGGGTACACCTAACCTAGTCTGGGTGACAGGGTCAGCAGTCAAGGAAGGCTTCCCAGAGGAGGAGGTACTGCCCACACTGAATAAAGGGTGGCACATAACTGGTAAGAGAGAGGATAGCCCATGAAAGTACTTCTGTTTGACAAAACATAGGTGCAAGAGAGTGGGAGCAACAAGTAAGACTGGAGAGGAAGGCAGGGCCAGTAGAAGGGTCATGTAAAACAGATTGAGCTCACTTCTATAGCAATGGTGTATTATTTAAAAATAGCATGCTGGAGATTGATAACCAGATATGGGCTTTATAACAGATCAAGGCATTAATTATTGGGGGGTAGATCAGCGTTCCTGCAAGACTAGAGGTTGGGAGAGCAGTTAGAAAGCTGACAAAATTATCCATGCAAAAGATGGAAAGAATCTAAAGTAAGACATTAACAGCGTGGAAGAGAGGATGGGTTGGAAGACACAGGAAAGGAGATGATTTGAGGAGTCTATGCAGAGTGAGTAGAATAGAAGCCAAGGAGGGAACTATAGGAACAATAGCGCTGAAAAAAAGGCCTAGCAAACAGGGGTACCAACAGGGGTGGCAGTAACATGAACTGTAAAGGCCCAATCGTAGCATATAAGTCTATTCTAAAAAGGGTAGCCACAGTTCAGCTCCATCCAGCAGCAGCTATCACAGGTGAATTCCAGCACAGATCTGCCAGATCTTTTAATTTTCCAAGAGAAATGATACATGTGGATTTGGGGGCAAAATCTTAATTGAAAAAGTTTAAATATTAGAAAACTTTAAGTAAGTCAAGCAGCATAGACATGTGGGCTGTGTCTGACATGCAAATCTGAATTCAAGAGAGAAGAAAACTCCCAGGAGCCCAGAGAGAAGGAAAACAATCAAGAGGAGGCAGTGTGATGGCCGACTGTACTGCTGCCCTGTCCCTTTTCGCACCCCCACCTGGGAAGGATTACACATCACGCCTCATGGACGTCAGACTGGGCCATTCTGCATGCTCTGGACAATAGAATGTGAACAAAAGTGACTTGTGTAACTTCCAAGTGGAAGCTATAAGAACCTGTATGTGCTTCCCCATGTTCTCTGCTTTTCCCTCTGCCTCAAGAGTGACCATGTCGCATAGAGTTTCCTTCATCAACCGCATCCCAGAATGAAGACAACACAGAGTGGATCTGCAGCCAACCTACAATGGACATGGAGCATGAATGAGAAATAAATCTTGACCATTGTGAGCCACTGGTACCATGGGTATCAATGGTAACTGGATTACTGCAGCATAACTTGGCCTGTGCTAACTGATGCAGCCACAGACGTCAAGGGGAAAGGAGCTCCATGAAAGAACTAACAATGGCCATTGTAAATGCTGCAGAGCATCTGAAACAGCATCTGAATCCATAGGCAGGGTAGAGGACAGATAGCAGAATAAGATCCCTGAGGCAGCAAGAGGGAGATGGGTTCCAGAGAGAGGGAACTGGTCTAAGACATGAGAAGGGGCACTTCAGGATCTTCCACCGAGACTTAAAAACAGGAAGAAAGAATGGGTGTGGGTGCAGGTATAATTTTAGAAAGCAGGTGGGCAGGAAGTTAAGGTAGCTTGGAACGAGTACTATAAAATCAAAATAAAATTAAGAACTCTATGTTATGATTCTTAAAGGGAAGGAGGCATCACTTTTGCCTGGAGCAATAAATGAAGATATAAAAGAAAAGAGAGGATTTGAGTTGGACTTGAAGAACAGATATATTTGTTTTAGGGTAATACTAGCTATCCTAAGAGATAAACCTCACGATGGGAGTGGTTTAACTCAATAGTAATTTTTTCTAATACATGAAGAATTCAAAATCATGGAGTAGAGGCTCTGTGCCATCAGTCTTTCAGGGACAAGAGAGATAGAGGCTCTGCCATCTTTAATATTTGATTTGTATAACATTTGTCCTGATACTTATAGACAGTTTGCAGATAGAGGAAGACAGCAAGAAAAGTGACTGTGACAGGTTTCTATAGGCAAGGCAAGGGAATGACTACAATCAGTTACACACACACTAACTGCAAGGGAGGGTGGGAAATGTAGTTTAGCTGTTAGATGAACAGGTAGCCAGGATCTGCCCAGTGGGTAGGACTTTTCTTGCCAGAAATAGAATTTAAAAAGGCATTCCAGATTGGAAAAAAATGGCATAAATAGGGAAAGAAATGTTCAAAATGTATTCAAGAACTATATTAATTTATCTATAACATAAAATTCATGTAGGGGCATATTGGGGAAAAAGCTACAAAAGGGAGTCTGGATCCAGATTGAACAAAGGTTTAAATACCTAATAACAGTATTAGATTTATCTTAGCCATCAGGGATCTAACAATGATTCTAAAATTACTTTTCACTGAAAAAGATCTTTCAAGTAAGAGGATAGGAAGATATTCATCAATGGGAAAAAAGAGATACATAAAGTGGATAAGCCAAATCTTTTTAATCACTGAATCTTAATGAGGAGTTTCTCTAGTGTATTTTTTCATCTTAATAATAAAAATGGTTTTAAAAGATAGTAAAGATCCTTTAAAAAATATTTCACTGTACATACTAAAAGATAATACCACCAGTAAGAAAGAAAAAAGTTATTATTTATTCATGCATTAGTTTATACTGTGAAAGCAACTAATCAATGTGTGACCACTTTGAAAGCTCTAGGACAGTAAAAATTTCAAAGGTGTTATTTTGGGGGAATCTCTATCATCACTATAGGAATGGTTTGCCCCTCTGCTTAAATCACAGGGAGTTGATTGCTCCTTCTCTTAATGCATCAGAACTAACTTTGAAGCATGCTAGACTTCCCTCAGCATTATAAATCTATTCAATAAATAGGCTGAGATCAGAAATTAATTCCCTGACAAAGTAAAAAAGCTCTTCTTCAGTATCATGAGCTGTTGTTCATTTCTTCCTCGTCTTGCACAACCCAGTCCTCTTGGAATCACCAACACCATATTTGACCAAAAATCTTTCTTGTTTCAAGGCCAAAGGTGGATTACCCTCACAACTTTTTGTGAAGAAACACTCAGAGAATATATTTCAGCTATTCTCATGTAGGCAGATGTATGGCCTCACCCCCAAACATTTAAAACAATCGAGATTTGTGAACAATTTTTAACACCTGCCCTTTCATAAAGGGATAACATTTTTCTGGGCTCATGCTTTTCAAGTCCTGGAGAGATACCCATGTTGTTCTTTGCATCCTTTTCTGCTTATGGAGACAGATGATATAACAAAACAAGAAAAAAATAGTGATCTGACAAATTTGAGTACCAGCAGCTTTAGAAGTGATTAACCTTGGGCAAATTACATAACTTCTACGGAGCTATGACATAAGAATAATATCTACTGTATTACCAAGATCATTATATGTATGTTCCTCATACACACTCCACTTCCCCACATAGACTCAGTTCAGATCTTGATCTTACCTTCAATAGTGTGGCACTGCTATGCTGCTTGTGTACACCCTAATGTGCAGGTACAGCACCTCCTGTGCTGCAGTCTTTTCGCAGCTAAGGGTTCAGGAATCTGGAAAAGGGGCTGTGACATAAATGGATACACTAGACAAGAAATATAAATTTATAAGGCATTTGGGGAGCCAGACGGATACCTACTCTCTAGTGGAGTGGTTCCCCGAATGTCCAGACCCACGGCTTTTTATTTACACATTTTTCCCTTTTGCAAAACAAACACACATATCAAAGTAAGGTTTGGTAAACAATAAAGGATTATCAGGTTAGGGGAATTGCTTTCAGCTGTTCAGCCAGCAGCAGGTAATAATATGCA
The DNA here is from genome assembly GCF_951640355.1 of Cnephaeus nilssonii. Taxonomy (NCBI): domain Eukaryota; kingdom Metazoa; phylum Chordata; class Mammalia; order Chiroptera; family Vespertilionidae; genus Cnephaeus; species Cnephaeus nilssonii. The sequence goes on along the minus strand of NC_137079.1, from coordinate 91,813,726 downwards.
GATTTTCAGCCCTGCTGAATATCAAAATCCATCAGCCTTCTGACAGACTTCTAGCATTTGTTATGCTAACAACTGTTGGTCTCCAGCACTCCTGTGTGTCCTATTCTCTGCACATTGCATTCTACTGTAGTCCCATTGATGATGACTGGCCCTCTTGAAACTTCACCTATACAGACATACCTCAGAGATATTGTGGGTCCAGTTCAAAACCACAGCAATAAAGCAAGTATCACAATAAAGCAAGTCATAATCTTTTTGCCTTCAATTTGTAAAAGAACATAGTATTTGTGAAGTGCAAAAAAGTGAAGTGCAATAAAATAAGGTATGCCTGTACTGGTTGGCATGCCTTAATGGGGATGTACTATTGCTTCCAAGGAATGTTAAGCACAGAGTACAAAGAAGAGCTATTGAGCTTCAAAGGGCTTCTATAGAGGGACAGCAGAAGAAATTGTGATTGTTTGACCTCCCCTTGCTACCTCCAATCTTTACTTTACCAAAGATGATAGAATCCTTCCAGTCAGGCAATTCTTTGGCTCTTCTCCCTATTCTGAGGTTGGATGAAAAGGTTTTCACCTGTGTTTTGTTCTAGTTGTTTTATAGTTTTAGGCTTTACATTTAGATATGTGATCCACTTTAAGTTAATTTTGTATAATGTTAACTATAGGCTTCAGAGATGCCTTTTATCAGATAGATAAAATTCTATTCTCCCCCTTAGTTTACTGAGTTTTTCAAGAATAGATGTTGAATTGTGTTCAGTTCTTTTTCTTACATCTATTGAGATGATATTATGGGTTTTCTTTTTTACTTTGCTTATATGGTAAATTACATTGGCTGATTTTTGAACGTCAAACTATGATTCTTGGCATAAATCACACTTGGTCACGATATATTGGCATTTTTTTATATTGTATTAAATTTGCTAAAATTTGTTTTAAAATGTTTGCAGCTACATTCATGAGGGACATTGGTCTGTAGCTTTCCTGTAATGTCTTTTATGGTTTGGTATCTGGGTTCTATTAGTCTCATTGAATGAGTTGGTATGCAGTTCTTTACTTCAATATTCTGGAAGAGTTTGTATCAATTTGGTATTATTGATTTTTTAGATGTTTGAGAGGATTCTCCAACAAAACCATCTAAATCTAAAGTTTTCTTTATGGGAAGATTTTTAAACTGTAAGTTTAATATTTTAATAGACTTTTGGTTATTCAGGTTATCTATTTCTTCTTAAGTGAGTTTTGGTAGCTTTTGGCATCCAAGGAGGTTTCCCATTTCAATGAAGTGTCAAATTTATTGGGATAAAATTATTCACAGTATTCCTTTTAATATCTGTAGAATCTCTAGTGATGTCACATTGCTCATTATTGATATTGGTAATTTGTGTCTTCTTTCTTTTTTTCTGGATCAGCCTAACTATAGGTTTATCAACTTTATTGTCTCAAAGGACTAGCCTTTGGTTTCATTGCTTTTCTCTGTTTTTTTCTACCTCACTGATTTTTATTCTGATCTTCATTATTTTCTTCCTTTTGTTTTTGTTGGGTTTAATTTATTGTCATGCATTTTAATTTTATGTATGTAATAAATGTCACACCACATTGTTATTATATTTATCTAAACATAAAATTATATTTTTAAAAGATTTTAGTAAAGAAAGCAATCTTAAATATTTGCTATTGTAAATTTCTGGTCTCTGCATTTCTCTGTGTAGAACCAGATTCCATCTGATATTATTTTGTCTACCTGAAGAACTTCTTTTAAAATTCTGTTATGTGGATATGCTGGTATGCTGGTAATGAGTTGTTTCAACTCTTGAATGTCTGAAAAGGTCTTTATTTTGCCTTCATTTTCAAAAGATGTTTTTGTGGAGTATAGAATGCTAAGTGGATAGATTTTTTTTGCCCTTTCTTTCTAAAGAAATTATTTCCTGTCTCCTCCCCTAAATAATGTCCAGGAAAAAATTTGCTACCATTTTCAACTTTCTCCTGTGTATAATGTGTCCCTTTTCTCTGACTACTTTTAAGATTTACTCTTATCATTGATTTTGAGCCATTTGACTATGATGTGACTTCTTGTAGTTTTCTTTGTGTGTCTTGTTCTTGGAGTTTATTAAACTTTATGGATCTCTGAGCTTATCATTTTCATCAAATTTAGAAAACTTTGAACAATTATTTCCTCAAATATTTTTCTTCTCCCTCCTACTTTGGAGGATTCTGAATATAGTCTCAATAGGCAACTTGAAGTTATTCCACAGTTCACTGGTGCTCTTCCCCCTGATCCCCCTCAGTCTATTTTCTCTCTGTGTTTCACTTTGGATAGTTTCTGTTTCTGTGTCTTCAAGTTTCAAATCTTTACTTTTGTAATATGTGATCTGCCATAAATCCTATCTAATTTTTCATCTCAGACATTGTTGTTTTCATCTCTAGACTTATATTTGGTTATTTTTATGTCTCTAATTATCTTTTGGGGTTTTTTTACTGTATAGCATACAACTAAAATAATTGCTTTAGTACCCTTGCCTGCCACATTTATCATCCTTGTCAGTTCTGGAATAAATGTGTCAGCTTCAATTGATTGGTTTTTATCTGTATTTTATTTGTATTTCACAGCTTCTTTGCATGCCTGGGTATTTGTAATTGAGTACCAAACACTGTGAATTTAATTCTGTTACTGGACATTTTTGTGTTACTATAAATTTTCTTATAATTTGTTCTGGTACACAGTTATGTTAACTGAGAAAAGTTTGATATTTTGAGGTCTTGCTTTTAAGATTTGTTAGAAAGAACCAGAGCAGTGCTCAATCTACAGCCATTTATTCCCCTACTGAAGACAACTTTCCTGAGCACTCTACCTAGTATGTTATGAGCTATTCCATTCTGGCTGGTATAAACAGACACTATTCCTGGCCCTGTGTGAGCACTGGGCATTGCTCCCTGGAGTCTTTTTGAACAGTTTTTTCCCTAGCCTCAGGTAGTTTTCTCATTTGCATACACTGATCAGTACTCCCCTGAATTCTCAAGGGAGATCCTTTTGGAGTTATCTTTCTGTGCAGCAGTTTTCCCTCTTGCGCTCTGCCCTATAAGCCCTAGAGACCTCTCAGCCCTGACTTCAAAACTAAGGAACCCATCAGTTTCTCCTTTCTGCACTACAGCCTGAAAACTCTCTTAAGGCGGTAAGTTGTGGACATCATTGGCAGAGCTACTCATCTACTATTCTACACAGAAGGGAGCCCCTCTTACATTCTGTCTGTGATATGATATCCAACGAAGAGTAGGTTCTGAACTAAAGGGAAATTGTATACAACCTCAACGGGGTTAAATTAAGGGGATGGGTAACTTCCCTACCTCATATTCGAAATCTCTTTCACATCCCTGTATTCTACTTACTTATCAGGAAAAAATTCCAGATGGTATTCACATCAACATACATTTCATTTTGTTGTGTTTAAAATTAAAATTAAAATAAGTGTTTTTTTCCTCTCTCTTTTCTTAGAGAGTTAGAAACAGATGTTTTAACATCCTGAGGAAACTCTAATATGATAAGCCCTTAAAATATGAACATTATAATATAACAGAGAACAGATAAACACAAAAACAAAATGTTTCAGCTCCCAGAAGGCCAAGTCTGAGGGGATAGAAGTAACGAGAGGAACAGGAAATAACATTACTATCACTCATCGCCATTCCCAGGATGCTGAGATGACTTCTAATGACCAGTAATAATTAATTACTAAGCATCACTGCCCACTGAAAAGATATACAGTGTGTGTGTGTGTGTGTGTGTGTGTGTGTGTGTGTGTGTGTCTGCTTCCTCCACCGAGCTTTCTTCTCTAAATGTGACAGTCATCACATCCAAACAAGCAACCTGAGAGAAGGAAAGGGTGCTTTGGTTTACTTTTAGATAGTGACCTGTTGGGTACTCAGATATGCCTCCTCTTTATATCTATGGAGATGATGCTCCCCTTTGCTGCCTCACAACACCACCATCAGTTTCTCACAGAAAGAAGAAAAATGAGGAGCAGTGACAAGATTGTAAAATTTAAAGTCATCTATTCCAGGTAGTGGAGTAGATCATCTATGCTTACCCCCTCCAACAATCACATCAAAATACAACTATCAAGCAATCATCATTGAGAACCTCCTGAAGAATAGCTGAACAGAGTTCTATTCCTAAGGACATTTTTAAAAAGCCATGATTGAAAGACACACACAGACTAAAAGTAAAGGGATAGAAAAAGATATTTCATACAAATGGAAATATAAAAATAGCTAGGGTAGCAATACTTATGTTGGACTAAATAGACTTTAAAATAGAGGCTGTAACAGGAAACAAAGAAGGACATTTCAAAATGATAAAGGGAGCAATCCAACAAAAGGATATAACTCTTATAAACATCTATGCACCCAATGTAAGAGCACCTAAAAATATAAAGCAAATATTGATGGACATAAAAGAAAATATTTGGAATAATACAGTAATAGTAGGGAATCTAACACCCCATTGACATCAATAGACTGATCATCCATACAGAAAAGCAACAGAGAAACAGTGACCTTAAATGGCACATTACACTGGAAGTACTTGATTGATATTTTTAGAGCATTTCACTGCAAAACAGCAGAATATACATTCTTTTCAAAAGCTACACCACATGTTAAGCCACAAAGGAAGTCTCAATAAATTTAAGAAGATTGAAATCACATCTTCTCCCTTCACACTGATAAAAAACTAGAAATCGATTATAAGAAAAATACTAAACACACACACACACACACACACACACACACACACACACGGACTATATAAAATGCAAAAACAATCAAATAAACAAAAAAATGAGTTAAAGAGGCCAAGGAATAAATCAAAATATACTCTGAGAAAAATGAAAATGTGAACACATGACCCCAAAAAAATCTAGGGAACACAGCCTAAGCAATTTCAAGAGGAAAATTCATAGCTATGCAAGCCTACCTCAAGAAACAAACAAATAAAATTTCAAATAAGCTATCTAAACTTACACTTAAATGTCCTACAATAAGAAGAAAAAACAAAGCCTAAAGTGAGTAGAAGGAAGGAAATAATCACAATCTGAGCAAAAATAAATGAGAATTTAAAAAAAAAGGAAGAAATCAATAAAACTAAAATATGGTTATTATAAACAAAAATAATGAAGCATTAGCCAGACTCATTGAGAAAAAAAGATAGAGGACCCAAATAAATATAATCAGAAATAAAAGATGATAAGTGAAAACAGACACCATAGACATACACACACAAAAGAAGAAAATACTACACAAAAAAATTACATGCCAACAAATTGGACAAATCTGAAAGAAATGGGTTAATTCCTAAAAACATACAATCTTCCAAAACTGAATCAGAAAGAAAGAGAAAATCTGAACAGACCAATAACTACTAACGAAATCAAACCAGTAGTCAAAAACTATGAAAAACAAAAGTCCTGGACCAGATGGTTTCACAGGTGAATTTTACCAAATATTCAAAGAAGAATTAATATCTATTCCTTTCAAACTATTTCAAAAAGTTGAAGAGGAAAAGCTTCTAACTCAGTTTACAAGGCCCACATAACCCCAATGCCAAACCAAAGACAATGCAAATATTAAAAGTATAGGCCAATATCCCTGATGAACATAGATACAAAAATCCACAACAAAATATTAGCACACAGATTTCAGCAATATATTAAAAAGAAATGCACGTTTGGTTCGATATCTGTGAATTAAGAAACATGGTACACTACATAAACAAAATTAAACATAAAAATCATATGATAATAGCAATAGATTCAGAAAGATTCTTTGACAAAATCCAACATCGACTATTATGAAAATTCTCATTGAAGTGGGGCTACAGAGAATATACCTCAGCATAATAAAGACCATATATAACAAAACCATAGCTAACTTCATACTCAGTGGTTAAAAGCCAAAAGCTTTTTATTTAAGATCAGGAACAAGGATGCCCACTTTCACCATTTTTATTCAAAATAATATCAGAAGTCCTAGCCACAACAATCAGAAAAAAAAAAAAAAAGGAAAGAAGTAAAACTGTCATTATTTGCAGATGACAATACTATATAGAGAGAACCCTAACAAGTCAAACAAAAACAAAAAACTATTAGAACTAATAAATGAATTCAATAAAGTAGCAGGATAAAAATTAATATTCAAAAATACTTGTATTTTGTACACCAATAATGAACTATCAGATAAATTTAAAAAGCTATTCCATTTACAATTGCATTTCAAAGAACTAATTATTTGGGAATAAATTTAATCAAGAATATGAGATACCTGTACTCAGAAATTATAGGACATTGAAGGAACAAATTAAAGAAGATACAATTAACTGGAAAGTTATACCTTGCTCATGGATTGAAAGAATTAACATCATTAAAATGTCCACGCTACCCAAAGCAATCTGCAGAATCAATACAATCCCTTTCAAAATACCAATGGCATTTTTCAAAGAACTAGAATAAATAATCCTTAAATTTATATGAGAAGAATAAAGTTGGAGATATCACACTACCTAATATCAAACTAAGACTATTGTAATCAAAGAAGCACTGTACTGACATAAAAACAGATATATAGATAAATGGAACAGAATAAAGAGGCCAGGAAAAAAAAAAACATGCCTATGTGGTCAATTAATCACTGAAAAAGAAGGCAAGGATATACAGTGGGATAAAATTAGTGTCTTCAATAAATGGTTTTGGAAAAACTGGACAAATTAGTGAAATAAAAAGGAAACTAAACCACTTTTTGTGCATCATATACAAAAATAAACTCAACATGAATGAAAGACTTATATGTAATACCTAAAACCATAAAAGCCCTAGAAGAATACATAGGCAGTTAATTCCATAACATCCTTTTAATTCTGTACAGCAATATCTTTTTGGAAATATCTCCTCAGGCAAGGGATACAAAAGAAAAAAATACATCAAATTTAAAAAGTTTTACACAGCACAGGAAACTATCAACAAAATGAAAAAACAACCTATTGAATGAAAGAAGATATTCACCAATGATACATCAATTAAAGTGTTAATATCCAAAATTTATAAGAAACTAGCACAACACCAAAAATTCTAATAATACAATTAAAAAATGGAAAGGGGACCTGAATAGACATTTCTCCAAAGAAGACATACAGATGGCCAATAGACTTGTAAAAAGCTGCTCAACATCACTAATCATCAGAGAAATGCAAATTAAAACTACAAAGTGATATCACCTCACACATCTTAGAATGGCTATTATTAAAAAGTCAACAAATGATTGTTGGTGAAGATAAGGAGGAAAGGGAACTGCACTGTTGATGGGATTGCAAATTGGTGTAGCCACTGTGGAAAACAGTATGGGGGTTCCCAAGAAAATTGAAAATAGAACTACCATATGACCCAGCAATTCAACTTTTGGGAATTTATCTGAAGAAATCCAAAATACTAATTCAAAAATATATATGCACCCCTATGTTTCTTGCAGCATTATTTATAATAGCCAAGATATGGAAGCAACCTGTTTGTGCATTAATAGATGAACATATAATGTACAGTGTACAATTGAATATTACTCTGACATAAAGAAGAATGAAATTTTGCCTCTATCAACAACATACATGAGCCTACGGGGTATTATGCTAAGTGAAATAAGTCAGATAAAGAAAGACAATTGATTTCACTTACTAGTATATGTTGAATCTAAAAAAAACAACAATAAACTACAACAAAAACAATCAAATAAATTCAAACATTTGGAAGCTGAATACCATGCTATTAAACAATGATTGGTTTATCAAAGAGATCAATGAAGAAATTAAAAACATCCTGGAAACACATGACAGTGAAAACACAAGAGTCCAAAATCTATGGGACACAGTGAAAGCAGTCCTTAGAGGGAAGTTTATAGTTCTACAGGCCTACCTAAAAAAAAAAAAAGTAATAAATTATCTAACTCTAAAACTTAAAGAATTAGAAATAAAGCAATAAGAAAAGCCCAGAATAAGCAGCAGGAAGGTGATAACAAAGATCAGAGCAGAAATAAACGACATAGAGACCAAAAAAAAAAAAAAAAAAAAAAAACAATACAAAAGATCAATGAAACCAAGACAGCTGGTTCTTTGAAAGGATAAACAAGATTGATGAACTTCTAGCCAGGCTCACCCAGTAGCAAGGAGAGAGGACCCAAATAAACAAAATCAGAAATGAAAGAGGTGAAATAACAACAGATACCACAGACATACAAAGGATTGTAAAAAATATATACTATGAACAACTCTATTCCAACAAACTAGACAACCTAGAGGAAATGGACATATTCCTAGAAAAATACAACCTTCCAAAACTCAATCAGGAAGAATCTAAAAACTCAATAGGCCAATAACTATGGAGAAAATTGAAGTAGTCATCAAAAATCTTCCAGAAAACAAAAGCCTGGGGCCAGATGGCTTCACAGGGAACTTTTACCAAACATTCAAAGAAAACTAAAACCTATCCTCCTCAGACTATTGCCACAAATTCAAGAAGAAGAAATACTTCCAAGCTCATTCTGTGAAGCCAGCATTACCCTAATACAAAAACCAGATAAAGAAAAAACAAAGAAAGAGAATTACAGGTCAATATCCCTCATGAACATAGATGCCAAAATATTCAACAAAATTCTAGCAAATCAGTTTCAGCATTACATCAGGGAGATCATACACCATGACCAAGTAGAATTTATCCAGGGGATGCAAGAATGGTACAATATTCATAAATCAATTAATGTGATACATCACATAAACAAATTGAAAGATAAAATCACATAGTCATATCAATTGGTATAGAAAAATCATTTGACAAAATCCAACACCCTTTCATGATAAAAACTCTCAGCAAAGTGGGAATAGAGGGATCATACCTCAACATAATAAAAGCCTTATATGACAAACCTACAGCCAACATCATACTCAATGGGCAAAAAATAAAACTATTTTATTTAAGAACAGGAACAAGACAGGGATGCCCACTTTCATCACTCTTGTTTGACATAGTACCGGAAGTGCTAGCCATAGCGATTAGACAAGAAAAAGAAATAAAAGGCATCCAAGTTTGAAAAGAAGAAGTAAAACTGTCATTATTCACAGATGACATGATACTGTACAAAGAAAACCCTAAAGACTCCATCAAAAACTTATTTGACTTAATAAATGAATTCGGCAATGTAGCAGGATACAAAATTAACTCCAGGAAATCTATGGTATTTTTATGCACCAATAGTGAACTTACAGAAAGAGAGATTAAAAACCAATCCCATTTACCATCACACCAAGAAAATTAAGATACCTAGGAATAAACTTAACTAAGGAGGTAAAAGACCTATACTTGAAAAACTAGAGGACACTGAAAAAAAGAGATAGAGGAAGACATAAACAGGTGGAAGAACAGACCATGTTCATGGATTGGTAGAATCAACATCATTAAAGTGTCAATACTACCCAAAGCAATCTACAGATTCAATGCAATCCCCATTAAAATACCAATGGCATATTTAATAGACCTAGAATAAACTCTCCAAAAATAATCTCGAATAAAAAGAAGACCCCGAATAGCTGCAGCAATCCTGAGAAAGAAGAACAAAGTAGGAGGGATCTCAATACCAGATATCAAGCTGTATTACAAAGCCACTGTTCTCAAAACTGCCTGGTACTGGCACAAGAACAGACATATAGACCAATGAAATAGAATAGAGAACCCAGAAATCAACCCAAACCCCTATGCTGAATTACTATTTGTCAAAGGAGGCAAGAGCATACAATGGAGTCAAGACAGTCTCTTCAATAAATGGTGGTGGGAAAATTGGACACATACATGCAAAAAAAATGAAACTAGACCACCAACTTACCCCATACACAAAAAATAAACTCAAAATGAATAAATGACTTAAACATAAGACGTGAAACCAAAAAAATCTTATAAGAAGCCACAGGCAGCAAAATCTCAGACATATGCCGAAGCAATATCTTCACCGATACAGCTCCTAAGGCAAGGAAAAATAAAGAGAAAATAAACAAATGGACTACATCAAAATAAAAAGCTTCTGTACAGCAAAGGAAACCATCAACAAAACAACAAGAAAGTCCACTGCATGGGAGAATATATTTGCCAATGTTATCTCCGATAAGGTTTTATCTCCAACATTTACATGGAACTCATACAACTTAACAAAAAGAAGATAAACAATGCAATTTAAAAAATGGGCAATGGACCTAAATAGATACGTTTTTAAAGAGGACATACAGAAGGCCCAGAGACATGAAAACATGCTCAAAGTCACCAATCATCTGAGAGATGCAAATCAAAACAACAATGCGGTACCATCTCACACCTGTCAGAATGGCTATCATCAACAAATCAACAAACGACAAGTGCTGGTGAGGATGCGGAGAAAAGGGAACCCTGTGCACTGCTGGTGGGAATGCAGACTGGTGCAGCCACTGTGGAGAACAGTATGGAGTTTCCTCAAAAAACTAAAAATGGAACTCCCATTTGACCCATTGATCCCACTTCTAGGACTATATCCCAGGAAACTAGAAACACCAATCAGAAAGGACATATGCAACCCTATGTTCATAGCAGCACAATTTACAATAGCTAAGATTTGGAAACAACCTAAGTGCCCATCAGCAGATGAGTGGATTAGAAAACTGTGGTACATCTACACAATGGAATACTACACTGCTGTAAAAAGGAAGAAACTTTTACCATTTGCAACAGCATGGATGGACCTGGAGAGCAAGATAAATATCACATGATCTCACTCATTTGTGGAATATAATGAACAACATAAGGTGATGAACAAAAACAGATCCAGAGACAGAGAAGCATCGATCAGATCCTCAAACCTCAAAGGGAAGGCAGGGAGGGTCAGGAGAAGGGCGAGAGATCAACCAAAGGACTTGTATGCATGCATATAAGTATAACCAATGGACACAGACACTAGTGGGGTGAGGGCATGAGCGGGGGGATGGGAGGACAATAGGGGGATAAGGACACATATGTAAAACCTTAATCAATAAAAATAATAATAACTTTTTACATTTTCAATGTTTTTTTCTGAAAAGTCATATGGAGCCCAAACAGTCAACCTGATAAGCAGTTGCAAAATCAAAAAGAAGAGAGAAGATAAAAGCAGATGTGTCCAAAGTGTTAGAAGAAACCATACAGAGAAAAAAAGATAATTGGAGAGAATAACTACTTCATCTTCAGAAATCCTTTCACCTCTTTATTCCAGTTGATGGAAGAATTTTAGCATCAGCCAGAGGGAAAGCATTTTTGTCAAGGGACCCTTTCAACAGAGGTGTGGGGTCTAGAGACCTCTGCTGAGCTTCTCCGGGCTCTCTGAGTAGGAAGTGTTCAAACTTTAAGTAGTAGCAGCTATACTATTGTGAGCTTCACAGAATTTCTGACGGTTAGGAGGGTGATATTTATACTTTCCACTTGAAGGGGAGAAAAAATTGCCACCCCAAAATATGTCTCTGGAGTTAGAATTATCTTTAGCTGATTATTTTTAAGAAACAATAAACACAAGAAAAGCTCTAAAAAAGTTGTATAAATTACCCTTTTATGAAAGACATGTGCATTTATAAGATAAATTTCTATTGGTAAAGTTTTCTCTCTCACTGTACCAGGAAGAGAATAATGACTCTAAATTTCTAAAAACTCCTATCAATGGAGAAAGCATTGATTTAATTCTGCATAACAGCCATCCTCTTGTTCACTATGTTTTTTCACTGTAATCTCCCATAACTGGCCTCTCCCCACCCAGCATCTTTTTTTGTTTTTAGATGAAGATGGTATTCAAGGTAATAAATTGGGGACCTTTACATGGGCTTCCCAGTTAATATATACAGGAAATATACATGTTATTAAATTTCTGTTTATGCTTTTTAAATTGATGTCAGGTGGTGAATGTTCAAGTTCTGTTCAGCTGTCTATTATATGTTTGATATTGAAAAAAAATTTACCGCAATTAGTATATTAATCTGCTGGAGTTGCCATAACAAAGTGTCACAGACTGGTAGTCTTAAATGACAGAAATTTATTTTCGTACAATTTTACAGGCTAAAACCCAAGATCAAGTTGTTGGCAGCGGTGGTTTCCTCTGAGGCCTCATTCCTTGACCTGCATTTGGCCACCTTCTGAGCACGTCCTTCCATGGTCATCACTTGGTCTGTGTGTTTCTGTCTATGTCCTAGTCTCCTTACAACGACACCAGCATAATGGATCAAAGCCCAACTATCCTGACCCTATTTTAACTTAATCACCCCTTCAAAGGCTCTATCTCTAACTATATTCACAGTGTGAGATACTGGAAATTAGGGCTTCAACATATGAATTTAGGGGAGACACAATCCAGGGCATAACACTTCTCAAAGCCACACTTTACCGAGCCAAAAGAAAGAGGTAAGAAGAGTTGCCTTGTAAGATTATGTATAAAAATATAGTGAGATTTTTCTTCAATTTTATTTAAGTAATCATACAGAAAAAAATACAGATCATAAATGGGTTACTGAAGCCTAAATCTATGTGCCCAATGATTCAAAAGGCCAAAACTCAAAATATCAGAGTTTGCAGTAAAGAAAGGTTTATTGATCAAGAAGGCATCAACCAAGAAGATGGAAGCCTTAATGGTGCCTCAAATCCATCTTGTTCACTAGACCAGGATAAGGTTTTTAAGGGGCGGTGGGATCAGGTATGTAAAAGTGCTGGTGGGAAAGTTTTAATAGGAGGACCTTAGAACTTGGTCATTTATAAGAAAGTCATCAACACTGGATCTTCCCGGACAACAGACCCTTGTCTCTGATAGGATTCCATCACTCAAGTTCTGATTATGTTGGCATGGGGGGAGGATGAGACTTTGGTTCCAGGTGCAGCTGGAGGCCAGAGTTTTCTCTTCTGTGCATGCTTTGGCTGCATACTTTTGATATTGGTCTGTTGTCTCTGAAAAACAACTCAGCACCTTGTCAAACAAGATAGAACCATTTTGAATTGATTCTATGGTTATATTCCCTCCCTTTGTTGTTCATTCCTCAATCTTGAGAGAAATATAGTGAGGGTTTTTTCAATTTTATTGAAGTAATAATACAGAAAAAAATACAGATCATAAATGACTTACTGAAGACTAAATCCATGTCCAGATTCAATTAATAGGGAAAATTCACTTTAAAATGGAGTCAGCCCGGCCAGCATGGCTCAGTGGTTGAGTGTTGACCTATAAACCAGGAGGTCACAGTTCAATTCCTGGTAGGGGCACACGCCCGGGTTGTGGGCTCAATCCCCAGTGTGGGGCGTGCAGGAGGCAGCCAATCAATGATTCTCTCTCATCATTGATGTTTTTATCTCTCTCTCCCTCTCCCTTCCTCTCTGAAATCAATAAAAAAATTATATATAAAAGGGAGTCAGATTGGTCTGCCCATTGTGCCCCTGTTGTCTGGCTTTTACCAGTACAATCTCACATGTCTGCCTCTTCCACTTTGTCCCCAAGCCTTAGAGGTGCATTCTGCATGTTCAATTTACAAGCAGAGACCCCACAGAAGTAGCAGCAAGCCAGGATATTGTATCCTAATATAAAACAAAGAATAAAGAGTTACTTTTATTATTATGTTCCCTTGAACCCAACCATGATGAACTGGCCACTATACAAACACTTCCTTGTTAGCTAACAAATAATATAAAACATTCCTATTATCTAAGGACCCACATTGCAAGGACTCTGCGTTGATCTACTTGAGCAGTAGAATGGGCCAAATTGTTGACTATATGGGTTAAATCCAATAATATTAGTATTTGAATCATTGGGTACATGGATTTAGGCCTCAGTAACTCATTTAAAATCTGTCTTTTTTTCTGTATGATTATTTCAATAAAATTTTTTAAATCTCACTATATTTTTATACAGAATAAAAACAAAAGAAAATCGAAGGTTAATGATCAGAGCAAATTATAAACCAGTCTCTGAGTTTGTAGGCTGGAAGCATCTTTTGTAGTTTGAAATGTTTCTGACAATATCAAGTGCTCAAGTAAACTTTCTGTATGATTTACACAGTATCAGTCACTGAAGTTGGTTGAGTATGAGCTGATGTGACAATTTTCTTGAAATTTGTATTATGTCATACTAGAGGCCCAGTGCATGAAATTCATGCATGGTTCGGTCCCTAGGCCTGGCCGGCAATCAGGGCCGATCAGGTTCCCCACCTCCCCGCCTCCCCATCTCCCCGTCTTTTCCTTCCCTTGCTCCCTCAGCACCCAGCCACCACCACTGGTCACCCACCATGGTCCACACCACACCTGGTGGTCAGCACACGTCATAGCAAGTGATCGAACTCCCAGTCTCCTGGTCGAACTCCTGAGGGGACACTTTGCATATTAGCCTTTTATATATATAGATAGCTGCAATTTGTAATTGCAAGGGAAAAGGCAGTCTTAGTTCTCAAAATGAAAAGGGAACCCACTGTATGGGAGAACATATTTACCAATGATACATCTCATAAGGTGTTAATATTCAAAATATACAAAGCACTGATACAACTCAACAAAAGGAAGACAAACCAATTAAAAAATGGGAAGAAGACCTGAATAGACATTTCTCCAAAGATGACATGCAAATGACCAAGAGACATATGAAAAAAATGCTTAAAGTCACTAATCATCAGAGAAATGCAAATTAAAACGACAGTGAGACATCACCTCACACCTGTCAGAATGGCTATCGTAAAAAATCAACAACAACAAGTGCTGGCGAGGATGTGGAGAAAAGAAAACACTAGTTCACTGCTAGTGGGAATGCAGACTGGTGCAGCCACTATGGAAAACAGTATGGAGTTTCCTCAAAAAATTAAAAATGGAGCTTCTGTTTGTCCCAGCGATCCCACTTCTAGGAATATATCCTAAAACCCCCAAAACACCAATCAGAAAGAATGTATGCACCCCTGAGTTCATAGCAACATTATTTATAATAGCTAAGATTTGGGAACAGCCCAAGTGCCCATCAGTAGATGGACATAAAAGCTCTGGGATATTTACACTATGGAATACTATGCAGCTGTAAAAAAGAGGAATGTCTTTTTTGGGGAAAGCATTGATGGGCCTGGAAAATATTATGATAAGTGAAATAAGCCAATCTGAAAAATACAATTATCTCTAATACTATCAACAATAAAATATATTTTAAAATATGTACTATGTAGCTAGATGAATGCAAAACCTGGGGGGAAAAAAGCCAAGAAAAATCAAGTGACCATCTTGGGTTTCTCATAAACTACAATATTCATTTATTTTTTTAATTCTTATTTATTTTTCAATTACAATTGACATACAATATTATATTAATTTAAGGTGTACACCCCAGTGATTAGACATTATGTAACTTACTAAGTGATCATCCTGATAAATCAAGTACCAGTCAGAAACATACTGGTTATTAGATTATTTTTGACTGTACTGTATTCCCTTTGTTGTACTTTATATCCCAATGACTATTCTGTAACAACCAATTTGGAATTCTTAATACCTTCACCTTTTCACTCATCCCCCTAACCCTTTCCCATCGGGCAACCATAAAAATGTTCTCTGCATCTCTGAGTCTATTTCTGTTCTGCTTGTTCGTTTATTTTGTTTTTTACATTCACTTGTTACATATGTATTTATTGTCATTTTATTGTTTATGTTGTTGTTTTTTTAATTCTTCTTCTTAAAGAAGACCTTTTAACATTTCAAATAATACTGGTTTGTCTGGGAAGATCTTTATATGTCCTTCATTTCTAATGATAGCTTTACTGGGTAAAGTAATTTTGGTTATAGATACTACCTTTTCATCACTTTTAATATTTCTTGCCACTCCCCTCTGACCTGCAAAGTTCCTGTTGAGAATCAGCTCACAGTCTTGGGAGTTCCCTGTAGATAACTAACACTTTTTACTCTTGCTGCTTTTAAGATGATCTCTTTGTCTTTAACCTTTTGCATTTTATGATGTGTCTTGGTGTGGGCTTCTTTGAGTACATCTTGTTTGAAACTCTCTGTGTTTCTAGGACTTGTATGTTTATTTCCTTCACCAGGTTAGGTGAGTTTTCTGTCATTATTTTTTATATAGATTTTTAATTTCTTGTCCTCTCTTCTCCTTCTGGCAACCCCATGATATGAATGTTGGTATGCTTGAAGTTGTCCAGAGGCTCCTTAACATCATCTTCATTTTTTTTTTCTTTTCTCTTTCTGCTGATTTGATTTGGCATTTTTTGCTTCTTTATATTCCAAATCGCTGATTTAATTCTTGGCTTCATCTTTTGTACTGTTGGTTCCCTGTAAATTATTCTTCATTTCAGTTAGTGTAGTCTTCATTTCTGACTGGCTCTTTTTTGTAGTTTCTATGTCCTTTTTCATGCTGTTGAAATTCTCACTAAGTTCTTTGAGCATCCTTATAACCATTGTTTCAAACTCTGTATCTGGTAGTTTGCTTGCCTCTATTTCATTTTGTTTTTTTCTGGAGATTTCTTATCTTCTTTTATTTGGGAACTGTTTCTTTCTCTTCACAGTTTGGCTGCTTCCTTAGGCTTCTTTTTATGTATTATGCCTTGTCTTCCAAATTTGGTAGAACAGCTTTGTATAGTAGGTGTCCTATAGGGCCCAGTGGTGTAGCCTTCCCAGTCACCCAACCTGGACACTCTGTGTGCACACCTATGTGTGCTGTTGCACTGTCCATTGTAGTTGAGCCTTGGTTGCTGTTGGCATTACTGGGAGGTATTGAACCCCCAGGCCAATTGGTTGTGAGGATCAGCTCTCACTACAGCAGAGGAGTTGCTGGCAGGATCTGACCCTGGAGCAGGACTTGCTTCAGTAGGACTTTGGTGCTTACCGAGTTGGCATGTTGAAAGCCAAAATAATGCCAAAAGTTAGGCCTCTTGTGCCAAATAGTTAACCAAGTTGTGAATGCAAAGAAAATATGTTTAAAAAATTAAAAGTGCTACTCTAGTGGACACATGAATGATAAGAAAGTGAAAAAGTCTTATTGCTGATATGGAGGAAGGTTAGCAGTCTGGATAGAAAATCAAACCAGCTACAACATCCTTTATACCAAAGTCTAATCCAGGACAAGGTCCTAACTCTTTTCAATTCTATTAAGGCTGACAGAGGTGGAGAAGCCGCAAAAAAATTTTTTTAAGCTAGCAGAGGTTGGCTCATGAGGTTTAAGGAAAGAAGCCATCTCTATAACATGAAAATGCAAGATGAAGCAACAAGTATTGATGAAGAAGTTGCAGAAAGTTATCCAGAAGATCAAGCTAAGATAATTAATAAAAATGGCTACACTACATAATAGATTTTTCAATAGACAAAATGGCCTTTTGTTTGAAAAAAAAAAAGTGTCTTCTAGAACTTTCCTATCTAGAAAGGATAAGTCAATGCCTGGCTTAAAAGCTTCAAAGGGCAGGCTGACTCTCTTGTTAGGGACTAATGCAGCTAGTTACTTTAAGCTGAAGCCAATGCTTATTTACCATTCTAAAAATCCTAGGACCCTTAAGAAATATGCTAAACATACTCTGCCTGTGTTCTATAAACATAGCAACAAAGCCTGATGATAGCACATCTGTTTACAACATGGTGTACTGAATATTTTAAACCCACTTTTGAGACCTACTACTCAGAAAAAAAAGAATCCTTTCAAATATTACTGCTCATTAACAATGCCCCTGATCAGTCAAGAGCTCTCATGAAGAGTTACAATGATATTAATGTTATTTTCCATGCCTACTAACACAACATCCATTCTGTAGCCCATGGATTAAACAGTAATTTCGACTTTTAAGTTTTATTATTTAAGAAATACATTTTGTAAGGCCATAGCTGCCATAGGTAGTGATTCCTCTGATGGATCTGGGCAATGTAAATTGAAAACCATATAGCAAGGATTCACCATTCTAGATGTCACCAAGAATAGCTGTGATTCATGGAAAGAGGTAACAATATCAACATTAACAGGCAATTGCAAGAAGTCGATTCCAACCCTCATGGATGACTTTGAGGGAATCAAGACTTCAGTGGAGGAAGTACATGCAGATATGGTATAAATTGCAGGAGAACGAGAATTAGAAGAGGAGCCTGAAGATGTGACTAAATTGTTACAATTGCATGATAAAACTTTACTGGAGGAGAAGTTGCTTCTTATGAATGAATCAAAGAAAATTATTCTTAATATGGAAACTACCGCTGGTAAAGAGTCTGTGAAAACTATTGAAATAACAATAAATAATTCAGACTATTACATAAACTTTATTGATAAAGCAGCAGAGAAATCCTTCATTTAAAAAAAAGTTAATTGATATAGCAAACTTCATTGTCTTTTTTTATATTAAGAAATTGCTTCAGCTACCTCAACCTTCAGCAACCATCATCTTCATCAATCAGCGGCCATCAACATTGAGGCACAGAAAGATTACAACTTGCTATAGGCTCAAATGATGGTTATCATTTTTTTAGCAGTACACTATTTTTAATTAAGGTATGTAAATTATTCTTTAGACATAATGCCATTGCACACTTAATAGACTGCAATAAAGAGTACACAAATTTTTATATGCACTGGGGAACAAAAAATAATTGTGTGACTCCCAATATTGCAATTTTTGCTTTATTTCAGTGGTCTGGAATCAAAGCTTCAATATATTCAAGGTATGCCTGTATTGAAAGAACAAACTAGAATATAATGTAGTAAAGGCTGTATAAACAAAAGTGCTGGGGATGGAGACATCAATTTTAATATCATGGATGAAAAGGAGTTCACAGTTAATTCAATGTCACTTTCTTCATTTACTCGTTTAATAAATATTTGTTAACAATACAGGTACTACTCATATAATGCAGAACAAAACAGAACTCTTCCTGTATCTCATGAAAACATAATGGCCAATGAGCCAAACTTCTAAGAGTCTTTTTCATTTTTGAAAAACCAGCTAGGTCAGTGGTTGGCAAACTCATTAGTCAACAGAGCCAAATATCAACAGTACAACGATTGAAATTTCTTTTGAGAGCCAAATTTTTTAAACTTAAACTTCTTCTAATGCCACTTCTTCAAAATAGACTCACCCAGACCATGATATTTTGTGGAAGAGCCACACTCAAGGGGCCAAAGAGCTGCATGTGGCTCACAAGCGGCAGTTTGCCGACCACGGAAATAGGTGGATAGATTTTTTACATATATTCACTGAAACCATACCTTCAGAACCCTAGTCTCACAACACTATTGATACTATACACACACACTTAAAATCATTGGTCCTAAACCTGATCACTGAAGCCCAGTAAAATCAAACCCCTTTTCTACAGGAAGGGTTTTCAAATATATGAATGCAGCTAATACAGTTTCCTTAAGTTTTCCACTTTAGGCAAGTTTTCCCAGTTATTTTACTCAGTTTTTCTACAATCTAGACCAGTGATGGCGAACCTATGACACGCGTGTCAGCACTGACACGCGTAGCCATTTCTGATAACATAAGGCCACTGAGGCGGCCGCATGCCGAGGATGAAACATTTGCGAAATAATGTTTTTTCCTCAAAGTGACACACTACCCGAGTTATGCTCAGTTTTTTGGCGAAGTTTGACACACCAAGCTCAAAAGGTTGCCCATCACTGATCTAGACAGCAGACGTTTCACTATCCTGGCTGCTTTGTCATTCTCAATTGTCCATGTCCCGCTGAAAAAGTAAAGCCCAGAATAATCTCCATGTTAAGGTATTCCTTCGTTGGTGCACAAAGAGCCTGGGACCTGTTTCTCCATCCTTTCCTCTTGGCCAGGCCCTCTCCCACGCTGCTGATTTGCAATCAAATAAAAGTTCAAGTCTTTTCACAAGAATTGCTGCTAACACAGTATTTGTGTTGGATTCTTTATAATTGAAGTGTTCTTACAACACTATTGCTACTACACACACACACACACACACACACACACACACACACACACACATAGGGTGTCCCAAAAAAGTATAGACACACTTTGAATATTTATAAAGGCAATTTATTAAAATACATTTAATTTTCAAAATTGAGCTGTCAGCTGTTAAAGTGTATATACATTTTGGGGGGACACTCTGTATACTACTGCTTTGTACATAATTTCATCTTATTAGTTTATGATGTCATAGTTATAGAATGTTAATGTTCAGGGTCATGCGGATCTTCCTGTCCAGTCCCTGCATTTTACAGATACAGTATTTGAGGTACAAAGAGGTCAAATGATAGTCTTAAAATTACAGCTCATTGCATTCCAGCCTGTCAAGATATAGATTCCATCCCTCTAGTTGGAAACATCAGTGTCATCTGTAACTATTCCCTCTCCCTTACCCTCTGAATGCTATAAGGAGGGAGGAACTGTAATCCAGGAAATAACCCCATGTTTAGCATCTTCCCATTTTAAATCCATGCTCCATACGTACCACTAATGCAGTGTGTTCAAAAAATGTAACTGCCCTTGTTAAAATCCTGTAAAAGTTACCTAGTGTATAGAAGTTAGAGCTAAGCCTCCATCGCATGCCTTATGAGACTCTGCTTACCTTTGTAGCAGGCTATTTCACCATTTATTCCCTGATACTCTAGCTCTTGTCAATTTGAATGAGTGCCATTTCCAAATATGCCACATCTGTTCAGTACCCCTTAAAATTCTACCTACAGTTCCTACTTTTTGGAATGCCTTTCCCCACTTGGAAAATTTCTACCTCCCACTTTCAGCCTTGCCTTCCTGATGAAGTCTTCCCCCAAAATGTCATAAATTACCCTACTCCCTACGACCCACCCCCACAAACCCAGAGCAGTGAGCTTATTGCTTCTTTTACTGCATTTCCTATAACACCCCGTCTATTTGCCATTAGTACCCATAACACTTGGGATGTTTTACTGTCTCCTCTTGAGTACACGTATTACATCTGCTATTAATAAATATTCAATACCTATTTCATTTAATTTCATTTATCTGACAAATATAAACTGAACCTATTTGGTTCTAGGCTCTGGCATATGGGGCAAAGATCATAAGATCCTTGCCATTACACAATTTACAGCAGGATAGATGCTCACTAAAAATAAGTAAGAACACTGGAGTATAATGTATGTTTTAACAGGAGAAATACTGTGCGCTATTGACACATAAGAGGGAGTCTAAGTAGGTAAGAGTCATGGAAAGCCTCTCTAGAGAAGTCACATTTAAGCCAAGACTCCAGAAACTTATCTCATCAACAAATGGCGCTTTTCACTATTTCTTCAAGATGATTGGTTAAGGACAGGGACAAGAATAGAGATTTGTGAAATTTGTCTAGAGATCCACCATTAATTAATGTTCTGGAGGTTATGACCAGGGGTGATATTCAAAATATTTTACAATAGGTACAACACAAGCATCATAGCATGCCTTATGAGACTCTGCTGGCAACCAGGACAAAAACTGGCCATAGGCAACCAGGCTCCCACCCTCATGCAGGCAGGCTAAATGTCAGTCCTGAGTAGAAAAATACAACCTGCTGTGAATCTCTCTGCCTGGAGAAAGGCACAGACACCCTAGACATAGATGCAGCTCTGGCCCACCTCCTTTCATAGAAGGCTTTATTCTGTATATGCTGAGAACAGGCATGCATGCAGGACTTTATCTCCTAAATGTATGCACTGCAAACCTGGTTGTGCACCCACCGCCTCCTATAACAACTATCTCTTGAAACAGCTAAACTATCTGGCTGCTGTTTTCACATACCTTTTCCATTTAATACTCCTTTAAATCAACCCAGAATAAGTTCAAAAGTGCCCAGCGTCTGCCTTTATTGCTTGGGGCTTTCTTTACTTGCCTCCTAGTTGACTGAGGAATTGTAAACACATGTTGGCCGCTCAGTGAGGCCACTGGGATGTCAGGTCATATGTTTTATTGGGGTCTATATCCTGAGAGAGATACCAGAGAAAAGCCTCAACTGAGATGTCTGCCCCTCCCCCCCCCCCCCCCCCCCCGCCAAAAAAAAGAAAGGGAGAAGAGATTTATGCCACTGGTCCCATTTCAGCCCCTTTCTTTATAGACTTTATAAGAGTCTGAAACAGCAACAAGCCTACCTTAGATCCGTTGACAGTAAATAATAGTATTAAACAAGAAGAAAGCACCACCGCAAGTTTTCAGCAACTTTATAGAAGTAAAGAATATGTTTTTGGTTCATAGTAAAGCTCCCTTTTGAGGGGTAGAGTCTTGTGCATGTATCCATGGAGGGAGGAATGCCACCAAAGTGCAGCTCATAATTTCTTCCAACTGGCCAACTGGTCCATCTCATGTAGAGAGCCTCAATGTATGGAGCAGACGGAAGTAACATTTTTCTGATACCACACCCCTCCTATTTTCAGCCAATCTGTGAAACTCTAAAAGCCATTTGAAAGCCTCTAGCCTGAACCACTGCCTCCTCCACCAAAAGCACTGCACTGAAGGCCCCTCAGTGGGCTGGGGCTTTCACTATTGAATAACACCTAGAACCTGAGCCCTACCAGAAACTGATAATATAATCAACACCTTCTCAACCCTCAGAAACAAGAATATTTGAGAGACACAGCTCACACCAGTTGCTTCCATATAACATACACCTCCTTTTTTTCTTCTTCTTTCTATCTGGGTAAATCTAGGGGCCTCCAGCTGTTCCTGTCAGTCAAATCGTCACTACTTCCTTTTTGGGGATATATTTTTCCTGAAGCAGCATTTTAGCACCAGATCAGCACCTAATGCATCAGTGCTTTTTATCACCTAGCAATATTTGTCATCCAAAGGGCTGAGTAACACAGTTATCATCTACCAGGTTATATTTGCTTGCAGCTTTCAGTCAGTTGTCTCACTGTAACCTGCATTTTAACCACACAAAAAGCTCTGAATGAGACAGCAGAAGCGCTATTAGAGTTCAGAAATACTTAGTCACTGAGTTCCATCTATTTCTTTTCACTAGTATTTTCACCCCTCCCCCCAGACCCTTTTTCACCCCAAATCCAATTTTTCAAAGAATTTAAGTTTCTGAACATATAGCAAGTGTTCAATAAATGTTTAATAATCTAATTTAAATCACTAGGCATATGATATTTCAGAGACCGGAGATTCTCATCACAGAATTTTATACTCAGCAGGGAATTTGGAAACCACACAGCGCAAGTTTTTCATTTTGTAGATGAGGAAACTGAGGTACAGTTCCCACCCACATTCACACCTGACTAATGGTATTACTAAGACCTTCTAATTTCAATCTACATGATACCATGATTATAAAAATGCCTCACTATTCTCTTCATGGTCCATGTGTTCCAACTGGAATATAATGTTGTTTGCTATCACCTTAACCCTGGGAGTGTGGTTAATATAAACTTTTCATTTCAAAGATGAAAAATTTTTAAAGCTGACAAGTATAAAACTAGAATTATTTGTTTGCCCAACACAGTTCCTTCAAGATTTTCACAAACCATGTACCAGAATTATTACCTGGGCATCTTTCAAAATATAATTTCTCAACAAGAACAGTAATTCAAAAGATATATGCACTCAAAAAGATACAGAAGCAACCAAGGTGTCCATCAATAGATAAATAGATAAAGAAGATATGGTACATATATAAAATGAACTATGACTCAGCCATAAAAAAAATTGAAATCTTGCCATTTGCAAGAACATGAGTGGACATAAAGGGTATTATGCTAAGAGAAATAAGTAAAAGAGAGAAAGAAAAATGCCATATGATTTTACTTATATGTGGAATCTATAAACAAAACAAACAAACAAAACAAAAACAGGCTCATAGAAACCAAGACCAAAAAGGCATGGTTATCAGAAGGAAGGGGATGAGGAGATAGGGGAAAAGGGGAAGAATATAGTCAACAATATTGTAACTAGAGTCCCAGTGCACGAAATTCATGCACAGGGGGTCCCCCCAGCCCAGCCTGCACCCTCTCCAATCAGGGACCCTTTGGACACAATCCTGGACTGCTGGCTCCTAATCATTTACCTGCCTGCCTGCCTGGTCACCCCTAACTGCCCCACCTGCTGGCATGATCGCCCCTCACTGCCTCTGCATGCCAGCCTGATCACCCCTAACTGCCTCCCCTGCCGACCTGGTCGCCCCTAACTGCCCCCCGCTGCCACCCTGGTCGCCCCATGCAGCCTGCTTGTTCAGTCGTTTGGTCATCCCTCACTAACCCCCCTGCCAGCCTGGTCATAGATAGCCATCTAGTGAGGGTATGAGGGTCAATTTGCATATTACCTCTTCATTATATAGGATAGTTTGCACAATGACAAATGACTATTAGATTAGTGGGGTGATCACATTGTATGGTATAAAATGTTGAGTCACTATATTATACACCTGAAACTAATATAACCAATACAAGATTGTATACCAACTACACTTAAATAAAAATAAATTTAAATGTATACCTATCTATCATATAAATTTAAATGTATACCTCTCTATATAATAGAGAAATATGCAAATTATCCAGGATGCCATAACATCATGACCAAACAACAGGGACCTGAGGCTGCATGGTGCCTGGCCGGGGCAAGGGACCTCAGGCTGGGGACCTCAGGCTGCACCCCCTGCCTGGCAGGGCTTGACAGGGACCTCAGGCCGTGCCCCCCACCCTGGCGCCAGGCTGGGGAACCTCAGGCTGTGCCCCCTTCCTGGTGGGGCTTGACGGGGACCTCAGGCCATGCCCCTTGCCTGGTGGGGCTTGACGGGGACCTCAGGCCACACCCTCAGCCTCGGCACCAGGCCAAGAGACCTGAGGCTGCTCCCCCCACCCAAAGGGGCTTGACGGGGGTGGGGCCGGCTGGGTCTGGGTCTCACCCAATGGGGGTGGGGCTGACCGGGTCTGGGTCTCCTGTGTTTTCAAAGCACGTGCAGGTGGTGGGCGGGGACTTGACTCTAGGTCCCGCGGCGTGCCCCAGGCTCTGACAGGATGGAGATTTTCATATACGTTTTACTAATTTTCTTTCATCTCTGACACTTCTATTATAGAGAAAGGGCAAATAGCAATATTAAAATATTTCCTCTAGTTAATTCCCTTTTAATATGTACGAATTTCATGCACTGGGCCACTAGTATATTATATAATTTCTCAACCAAATCAATCAAAACTTGAGAATCTGTTTGTTCATTGCTCCTTTTTCATTTGTTTGTTTTTATTTGTTCTCTGTGAGTCTGCTGCACATCAGGTTTGGAGACTACAAACCTAATCAGTGTCTGCTCCTTAATCACACCCAGTCATGGATGGCATTGAATGTGTACTTTGAGATACCTGAGGAGGGTGACACTACCAGTTTTCTCCTGCAACTGCAACTACTAGCAAAGTCACCTATCAAAATACAAGTCAAAAATTGTAACCTATATAATAATTAGAATGTAGACTACAAATCCCACCTGCTAGATCATCAAAGGTAAGTTCGTTCTCTTACCGGTGCCTGGCCCCTGGGGAGCAGCCCCAGCATTGCCCTCCCCAGCATGCGAACAGCTGGCAAAGCCGTGCTGCAGGGACTGAAACCTCAGACAGCGGCGGCAGCAGAAGTGGAAATCACGAGGCAAGTGTAATTCAAAACGTACATATTTCAGTAGACAAACTCTTGTCAACATTATAGTTCCAGCACTTTATGGCTCTAATTCCCTCATACCACCTTCTTTCCAAGTAATTCCATGAGTTCTAGGAATGTCCAGAACTGCACATGCCCAGGACAGAGAACAATTTATCCTGAGTAATTCGTCAAGCTATAGTTTATGCTTTTTGATTTGTTTTGGTTACTAAGCAACCTCCTGATCACTCAGGATAATAATCTGACTCTTTTTCCAAGGGAGGTAGCACAATGTGTGATCCCGGTGTGGAGCTTGTGTTCACTGGGGGTGAACCTGGGCTGTGCAGTTGCCCTGGGTCAAGCATTTAGCCTCTGCATGTAAAACGAGGGTGGGAGACAGCTCCCCAGCTGCTTATGATTCCAGACAACACACATAAAGCACCAGGTTGCTTTTATTTAACATCAGCCTGAGAACAGAGAGCAATGCCAGCAAAGAGGGTCGGATATGGGTTCAGGTTGGGACTATCCAGTTAACAGAGGAGAGACAATTCCACAGCCCTCCAGCACCCCTGCTATAGCAGATCCCTCTGGAAAACTGCAGAAATGGTTGGGCCTATGCTTTTGTTGCCACAGAGGCATTGCAAAACTCAACGTGTCATTTCTGCAAAGCCTTGAACATCTAGAAAGCTTAAAGGCTGGCCATGGTAACTGGCTTCAACAAGGGCCGGGGCAGGTCTCTGGCTCAGCATCAATGGCTTTCTGAGGCCATGGCCTTCACAGTTGCTTCAGCACTTAGTATACAGCTGTGTCCATGACTTGGGGCCAATGCAGGTGACCCTCTCTCAGCTCCATAATACCCACTTAACATGGGCTTTCACCTCCTTCCTGAAAGGCTCTTGGGGGGAAATGGAAAACAAGCATTCACACAAATCCACAAATTTGCTCTCAAATATCTGTCAGGAAAAGCCAAAAAGTCAAAACTAAAGGTCTCAGCTACTCAAGTACTCAAAGCTTTTGTATTTAAGAGGCTGGCTGGTTTAAGGAATTTAAAAATAAACTAGAAACCAGAGTTGGGACTCCTGATGCAGGACTTATTGACAGCTCTCTGTGACTAGGAGCCTACAGACATGGCCTCACTGAATGTCCTCAGGATCCTCTTCCATAAGAAGGGGGAGTGGTGACTTCTCTGTGTGAACCTGGTGATAATGAGAGCTAAGTCGCTCAGAGTAATGGCCCTAGCTACCAAAAGGCATGGAGATAGTGAAGACAATTCTTGTAACCCTCACAGAATCTGAGCCTGCCAAGCACAGGAGCTGCTCAAGCCAGACCTTTAACCCCAGCAGTCAGGAGTCCAGTTTGCTTTCCTCGGCAATGTATGGATGGAGATTGAATAAAGCAGAAAGAGCCCAGGCTCAGAGTCTGGCAGCCTACTTAGGGCTGACTCAAGCTCCACCAATCAAATTGCTGCCTAACCTTAGGAAAGCATCAAATCTCTCTCTCTCTGCAGTCTCTGCATATGTAAACTCTGGGTTTACATATGTAAACTCTGCTGAGATGTTATAAGAAGCCTTCTGACCTCCCAGTGTCCTAGTCCCAAATGTGATCTGTACACTCGCATCAGAACCATTAAAATGCAGATTCCTGGGCACCACTCAGACCAACTAACGCAGAACTAAAGGGAGGAAACTAAGAAATCTGCATTTTAACAACCTCTCACGTTATTCTTATGAATCCTCAAGATTGAAAGTTACGGACTTAGAGGATGTCAATAGTGGAGAGGCTGCCCATGTGTGGGGGCGGGGGTATATGGGAAATCTCTGTATTTTCTACTCAATTTTACTGTGAACCTAAAGTTGCTGTAAAAAAAATAAAGTCTATTTAAATTTTAAAATTTCCTTAAGACTGCGTTATCCACCTCTAATCACACAGCATGGCACATGTAAGAGATCAAGTAAAATACACATTGAATAAAAGCATGAATGATAGGCAGCCACTTTCCCATGGGATTGAGAAAAAAAAAAGATCTGAGGAATGTCCTCAGCCATGACAAGAGGCAAGGAGGAAACTATGAGAAGGGCTCAGGTAATGAAAATTTTGGAGGAAGCCTCGAAAGAAAGAGAGACTGGATGCTGTGTTGCCAGTCCCAGGGATACGCTGAAGGATGAGGGCGGTGCTGCACAGCTGGAGCTACGAGGGGGCAGGGGAAGCCAGAGTGAAGAGGGGAGGGGACACGGTGAAGAGAAAGGGAACTGGGAAAGGGCAATGAAATGGAGGCAAACGGTAATGTTCAAAGGTGCTTTGCCTGTAAGTGCTTTTGAGCCCCGACCATTCCAGAAGGCAAGCAGGGCCATTAGAAAGGAAAAGAGGACCCAGGAAGTCAACCTCTGAGGGCAGAAAGGCAGATTCTAGGGGCATCTGGGGACCATTCATTATCCAAATGTGATGCAAAGAAAACAGTCAGCACGTGGAATTACGCTGCAGGAACCAGACTGCAATGTCACAGGGAACAATTCCAAGGGACGTTTTAATGACATGTGGATGCCAGGGATCAAAGAGTATGATATAAGCTTTAGAAGTAGGACAATTAATAATTTGTTTTGGAAGGAAAATCTGGAAAAAGAAAAAAAAATGAGTACTTCCAGCTGTGCAATAATGCCATTGAGCAGATCACAAGAGGGTGAAACATATATTTAGAAAAACATGACTGCAAAAGAGACTTTGCACTCTTATATGTTGGCTAAATACGAGGTTAAAAAGATTACTCTGTCATTCTGCCAATGTGTGTCCACAGCTGATACTAGATTTTGCATTAAACACACGTGGGTTGGAGTATACTTACTCTTCTACATACTAGCTCTGTGACCTTGAGTGAGTTTCTTAGTCTCTCTGAGGCTCAGTTTTCTTATCTTTAAAAAGGAGATAGTATTACTTACCTCATTGGTTTGTTGCCAGGATTAAATGAGATAAAGTATGACAGAAACGTTATGTAAACGATGGTGGTGGTGGTGGTGGTGTCACTGTTGCTACTACATATTTCATTATGTCCTTTTCATGTGTTCAGGCCCTATTCTCCCACGTAGATTGTACCCCCCCCCCCAACCTGCAAATTTGTCAGGTTGAAGAAACTTCTGAATCTGTCTCTTATTCTAAGCTGTCCCTATACGGGATTAGTATGCTAAGCCTAGTTAAAATGCCCAGATAGGGTTCCTATCCCACTTGTAGCTTTCATTCTGGTGCCAGAAAGGAAGTGGAAGGCCTCTCCATGGCCCAGGACAGAGTCACAGAAGAGTTACATCAGCTCCACAACAAAGGAAGGTAGTGATGGGAAAGGGAGTGATTTACAATTGCAGATGGCCATGTTTTCTACAGATAGCCCTGGTCTGGGACAAGTGGTTCAGAGGGACACTTCCTCCCAGCCAGGGAGGACGCGACGGACTCAGACAATCCCGTGGAGAGATATGAGTCAGGGTCTGTGGCAAGAAGAGCCAGAAGCTTGGAAACAGACTCTGAAAGGAAGTCAGGATGCAGTGTTGGGGCCATGGCTGACTTTTCTTATAAGAGCTGAAATTGGAAATTAAGCTAGAAGAGAAGTAAAAGTGTGATGACAGAGAAATTGCAGTCCTTAAGAGTGAGAGAGGAGCACTGAGAAAGAATGATAAACAGGAAGACACATGGAAGGAGGGACTGACCAACAGATAGATAAGAACAAACTGGCAGACTGGCCAGCACAGACAGAACAAATCTGGTTGTCTGACTTTCCCCTCTTGGTTGGCATGTTATGGCAGACACATGGCTGCTGAGTTGGAGAGTGGATCTGTGAGAAGGTGAGCCACAGGCTGTCACCTGTCTCACAGGAGAGGGGACCAAGGCAGTCAGATCTTTCTTTCAAACTTTTCAACATTTTTTACATAATTATAAAAGCAATACATACTCCAGCATACCATCTTTGTTTTCCTTGCTCTGTGCTGTTCTCAGGCCATATGAGTCCTCAGTAAAGAATTGTCACATGCATGCACGCACACACAGACACACACACACATCACATTATAAGGAGACAAAGGGCTATGATGGTATTCTGGTAAGAAAGATTGGATAGGAATATAAATTTCCCACATGATATGAGGAATGTTTTTAGGGCAGATGTTCAGCAGAGGCAGGGTAGCTAATGATGCCACCACTCCAGCATGAACAGTAAGTAAGCAGTCCTAGCTACCTGCCCCTACCAAACTAGGTCTGTGATCTTGGGCAACTGACAACCTACATGGACATTTGTAAATTTTCAAATTAGAAGTTGAATTGGATGTCTTCCAAGATTACTTGCAGTGCTTCTAATATTCTAATATTCTATGAACCCATGGCTATTTATACATCAGAGATTTTTGCAACGTCCACACGGTATTAGTCGTCTTGCCAGCTATGTCAATAATATTTTATTTATTACAGTCCTATGAAGTGAATAGGTTATTAATCTTCTCCCAGTACAACTTGTACTTGAATACTATTCCAGCATGCACAGTAAATCTCTCCTCCTTTGAACTTCCAAAACATCTGAATCTAGCCACCTCTTAGTACACTTATTACATTTTGCTCTATGCTATGGTTATTCAGGAAAATGCCTTATTGTCCATTACTAGATGTTAAGCTCCCTGAATGCTTCCTGGAAACTCCACTGCAGAGAGAAAGAAGGATGAAGCTGCTTTCACCTGCAGCCCCAAAAACCCAGGACAGTACTTTCACAAAATTGATCCTCAGTGTGTGTTTGTGGAATAAACATATAGTTGGGAAGAATGCAAAACATAAAAGCAATTCACCAAATGACCTTAATAAGACTCCATCCTTTGCTACTCCCCCAACACATAGGACAGCTAATCTAAAACCTTTGCCTCGAACTGATAAACATCAACCCAACTTCATTGCAAATGGCCCCCAATCTCAATGATGCTCAAAGGTTTGGGGAGATGCACTGAATACAGACAAGAGGAATAGTTAGTGTCAGGGGGGGAAGAGGCAGCAAGACATCCATAATTCCTAGTCATTAAACATGTTAATGACATGTGTGCAGTAACACAAAAGGGAATGTTACATGAAAGTGAAGGAACCAAACAGTATCAGATTGGCTGGCAAAGCATATTCTTGGCTGAGAAAATGAGAATGAGAAAAAACAGAGAGAGCAATCGTCAGGGACCCCTCTCAAGGCAAAGGCTCCTCAAGCCATATTTTCCAATCATCCTGCAAGAAAGTTTAGATGTGGATCACATGGTTTTATTTCAACAAGATCTCCACAGTCCTCCTAATGCCCTGATGCTCTCCCAAGCCCTCTGTCCTCCTTACCAATTCACAAGGAAAAGGCAGCTCTTCCCAATTCCCCAGAAAATTCTCTGGAACCCTGTTAATAATCAACTTCAAACCCTGCCTCTAGCTTGACCACAGGACACTGGTCTCCTTTATCACCTGGTGGTCCCTGCATTTGCTCGGGTCAGGTGCCCTCTCCTCCTCACCTGCCATCTGGGCAAGCTTCTTATTTCTTCGCATGCCTCCACTACACTGTCTCAAATTTCAGACACCTTTTCCCTCCCTCATTCCTTCTTCTTCCATTACTAATGCTTATTCTAGAAACATGCTCAGTTAGGGCTGTACAAGTAAGTGATTTGGGGCATCTCATAGCACCCAAGTGTCTGCTAGTCTTGAGGTTTGTTAAGTAAATTTTTGTTTTGTTAACTTGGTAACTCTTTTTTACTTTCCTCCTATTTTATTCACATTAAAGCAGTTACTGAGTTCACACTGTGGGGGGAAGAGAGGAAGTTTACTCTATTGATATCGCATATAGCCATAGGGATGGCCTTAAACCTGCAATTGCTGCACCTTATCTCCAGACTGCTGTGGGTACAGGGCCTGGTGCAGCTAGCTTTTCTCTGAGCAATAGCCCTCAAAAGCAGCCAGCCACAGACTCTAAGCCTGCTCACTTCTGACTGGAAAACTCCCAGGGTTAACTCTCTTGGAATAGTAGGACATGAGAGTCTGTTAATGAGTAGGACTTCTGTGAATTGTGCCAAGAATTCTATGCCAAATGTTCACAGAATGCTAAAAGAGATTTAAAAAGCCAGTCTCACAAAAGAGTTAAAACAAGGCCACATCACCAGGCTGTTAATTCCTCCTATTTTCAGAGCTGACAGGAACAGGACATTCTAAAATGGTTACACACGTGAGCCACAATCATCAGTCACAGCACGGAACATCAAGCTTTGGGTTCTGACTGGTTCCTGCAAACTCCCTCGCTCACCTCTCTGCCAGGCTCCTGTTTTGTTACCAGGCTCCTAATTAGCTCTAGGGAAACAAGAATCACTTTAGGTTTCATCACTTGCCTCTCTCCTGTCCCACACATTCGCATGTACGCACAGAGCCCACATTCATAAATACGGACGTGACTGACCCTGTTGCTTATTCTTCCCTTTTGATAACTGGCATATGTTCAGGTTGTCACACAGGTTGTCTCTAAAACATCTGGCCAGTTGTTTACCTCCCCAGCTGTGAAGCAGTTGGCAGTTCTCTGTCCTCAGCTCCCTTCAGCCTCCTCCAGAAAGAAGCCCATGCTCTCACCTAGCATTTCTTCCTTATGCTGTGTGGAAATCTATTGGAAACAGGTTTGCTCTGGCTGCTCTGATCTGTTCCCTCCCTGGCTGCTCACCACATCTGCTTTGGTTCCCCCCGTTTATACAGCCACATACAATTCTGCCCTTATGTTTTCCACTGACCCAGCTGCCACTTCTTCTCTCCATTTCCCTCCTCTCAGCTTCTCCTGGGTCCCGTTCTTTGCACAAATGTCCTGCAAAGACATTTTTTACCTCTTAAACCCATTCTTTTGCCCACGGTTGTGTTTATGTCCCCAATTTATGCCCACATGCAATCACCAGGCATTTGCTTACTGAGTGGCTTTCTCTACATCTGGCTTTCCTGTCAAGACTTTCTTCCCAAGAACTACCTTAAATACGTACATGCCACCCATGGTTTCTCTGATGGGCCCAGGGCAAGTTTTCTAATCAAGTAGTTTCTATTTCAGCAAGGGGAACCCAAATTTCAAATTACCTTCCTGGATAACAATGAGACCTCACCAAGTGATTCTCATCAACTGATCTATTTTTATTTTACAGATATGCACTCCTTTCCTACTCCCCAATCCCTCCAATTTATCTTATTTAGTAAAGTCGTATTTGCCTTCTAAGTCAAAATCTAGAATTTTAGGGAGTTTCAATGACTAGAAGCAATCTGCTCTTTGCAATATTAGTATGTCTTTTCCTCAATGATTTCACTCACTGCCTCTGCTGTCCACCTAATTCCCATCCTCACTCTCTGAGCAGGCAGGCATGCAGTGGTGATGGTGAAAGTGAAGATGATGATGATGATATGCCAGGCACTGCTCAGTTCACCAGCAAGAGAGAGGGATAGATAGAAACATCAATGATGAGAGAGAATCATTGATTGGCTGCCTCTTGCAAGCCCCCTCTGAGGATCAAACCCACAACCCGGGCATGTTTCGTGACCAGGAATTGAATCCTGACCCCCTGGTTCATAGGTTGGCATTCAACCACTGAGCTATGCCAGCCAGGCTTATTTTAGTGTTTTGAACTTGTAATTACCTGAGAAAAGCCATCAATGTGAGCAGATGAGAAAAGAAACTTTAAAATATAATCAAATGGATCAATGTAAATATCTCTAGCTGCCTTGATTTGGCATGTTTTATGTTCTTTATCCCTTTATCTATAACTAGAGGCCCTGTGGACAAAATTCATGCGAGGGGGGGGGGGGTGTCCATCAGCCCAGCCTGCACCCACTTCAATCTGGGACCCCACCGGGATCGGGTCTAAACAGACAGTCGGACATCCCTCTCACAATCCAGGACTGCTGGCTCCCAACTGCTCGCCTGCCTGCCTTCCTGATTGCCCCTAATCACTTCTGCCTGCCAGCCTGATCACCCCCTAACCACTCCCCTGCCAGCCTGATTGATATCTAACTGCTCCCCTGCCAGCCTGTTTGCCCCCAACTTCCCTCCTCTGCCGGCCTGGTCACCCCTAACTGCCCTCCCCTGCAGGCCTGGTCACCTCTAACTGCCCTCCCCTGCAGGCCTTGTCCACCTCAAATGCTCTCCCCTGCAGGCCTGGTCCCTCCCAACTTCCCTCCCCTGCTGGCCATCTTGTGGTGGCCATCTTGTGTCCACATGGGAGCAGGATCTTTGACCACATGGGGGCAGCCATTTGTGTGTTAGAGTGATGGTCAATCTGCATATTATTCTTTTATTAGATAGGATAGAGGCCTGGTGCATGGGTGGGGGTCAGCTGGTTTGCCCTGAAGGTTGTCCTGGATCAGGGTGGGGGTTCCCTTGGGGCATGGGGCAGACTGGGCAAGGGGCCTGTGGTGGTTTGCAGGCCGGCTACACCCCCTGGTGACCCAAGCAGAGGCCCTGGTATCTGGGATTTATTTATCTTCTACAATTGAAACTTTGTAGCCTGGAGCAGAGCCAAGCCTTCTGCTCGCTCCGTGGTGGCAGCCATTTCTGTTGGGATTTATTTATCTTCTATAATTGAAACTTTGTAGCCTTAAGCGGAGGCCAAAGCAGGCCAGGGCTGAAGAAGCTTGGCTTCCTCCATCACTGGGGAAACCCAAGCCTCCCTCCTGCTCTCTCCGTGGCCGCAGCCATCTTGGTTGGGTTAATTTGCATACTCGCTCCTGATTGGCTGGTGGGCATGGCTTGTGGGCATGGCTTGTGGGTGTAGCAGAGTGATTGTTAATTTGCATACTACTCTTTTATTAGATAGGATTCTCACTTGTTCATGCCTATACCTTCTTGGTCCTGAACATATAATCTGGTTTTTAAATTAAGAAGAAATATTTAATTTTAAGAACTGCACATTTTTTAAAAGATCTCTGAATTTCCAATAGTAAATCAAGAGGACACAGATTTAGAATTTTTAAGTCCTGAGTCTGCCCATTACTAGCATTGTGATTCTGGGTATGTTCTTAATCCTGCTGGAGCTTAGTTTCCTTATCTATAAAATAAAAATAATAGACCTTGCAGAATTTTTTTAATCACAAGAAATGATGTGTGTAAAGTACTTACCACAGTGCCTTGCACCTAGTAGATGCTATACAAATATCCCCTGCTTTTCTTAAAACACTTACATTGTCTCAGTGGAGTGGGTAGATATAAAAGGCACAGATTTCTTTGCCGTCAACTATTATTTTCTTAATACAAGGTGTCTCTCAGAAACTGAGGGAAATACTTCCACATTAAAAACAGCAAAGAAATCACCTGCCACAGTATATCAGAGGGCAGCTTTAATAAACAAACTAATAGGTGTTATATATTCTGTTCCAGGCCTAAAATCTTACTCCATCCCTCATTTCCCCGGCATCCCTCAATGAGTTTACTTTGGGATCCTTAATATGATTTGTCTTCTCATTTGCTCATCAGGTTCAAGGTCTTCTTGAGCCCAGAACATCTCAGAAAGTTCCCAGGGCACTTGACAAAGCCAGGTCTATAGTAGTAATCTTCAAAATGTGGTCACTGGACCAGCAACAACAACATCATCTAGGGCCTTATTAAAAATGCAAATTCTCAAACAGTGCAAATTCTCAGGCCCAACCCTAAACACACTAAATCAGAAAGTCTGGGGGTGTGGCCCAGTAATCTGTTTTAACATGACCTCTAGTTGATTTTGATGAAGGCTCAAGTTTGAGAACCACTGGTTGAGATATTAACATGGAAATTTCCTAACAAAATCAATGGTGGCAGTTCCAACAATATGACTCCAACCTCTTGAGGCATACTGTCAGCCTCCTTGGCATACAAGGCCACTCATCAAGGAAGGAAGTCACCTGTGCCTCCTCACAGAGAAGCATCCACACACACCTCATCCCCCACAGCCTTGGCAGCATCCCTCCCTGCTGCTCTAGTATTAAAGAGATGAGCACAACTGTAGAGACCTGATAGCCTAACCCAGGTGCTCTTGCTATTGCTCAAACATAACTTTATTATCTGTTCCCCCACACACCACCCTACTCACCTTGAGACTGGCAACACACTTGGCTTATTCTCATTCAGCACTGAGTGGAACAGACAAATTAAAGTTGCTATGAGTAATTACTAGTCAGCCACTCTCCCAGGTGAAGCTATGTCTTCCACAGCCCCATGAGCATGGTTGATCAGATAGATGCACTACAATTCTCTCAAGTCAGCAGGAAAGAGGCCAGAGCTTAGAACCCTGACTATAATCCATAACCCAAAGGAGGTATCCCAAGCACCTTCATTTCCCCATAGAAAATGTTCCTTATCAACATTGCAGATCTTCACCCAAAATTCAATGGCCTCAACTGTCATTAGCCCCATACATCTTCCTTCCTCAAATCTAAAATCCTAAGGGCCTCCTCTAGCTCCCACTTACTGCTGCCCATCCCAACCACCACTATCTTCTATTTCACCATCACTCCAGTCAGAAGAAACTCATAGTCCATGTTTGAAATTAGCCAGTAGGTAACTCCTGAGACACAAGTTTGACTGGTCTAAGACAAAATAGGAGAATGTTAGAATGATTGTTATAATAGTGTTTTTATCAGGATATTTGAGAACTAAAAATATTGAATTGACAATATTGCTGACAGACTTTTCTTTAGTTTTATAAGCCACCAGTATCCTTCCAATTATTTAATTAAAAGAATGCAAGTAGGTTTCTTTTGCCCATAAAGAGCCTGGTGGATCTCTCATTGTCACAGCCCACACAGCTACCTACTGCACCAGAACCCCTCACAGAGTTCCTTCATCCCTCACTTGGACAGCACTTATCATCTTAAGTCTGATATGCAAATTAGTAATATGCAAATTGGTCTCACAGTAAGAACCGAACATCAGGCTGCATGTGTCGACCAGGCCAGTAAGGGGGGGGGGGGGGGGGAGTTGGGGTGACCAGGCCAGCGGGGGGTAGGAGGGGTGGCAGTTGGGGTCACCAGGCCAGCGGGGGGGGGGGGGGGGGCAGTGAGGGGCAACCAGGCTAGCAGTGGGGACAGTGAGGGGTGACCAAACCAGCAGAGGGGGGCAGTGAGGGGAAACCAGGCCGGTAAAGGAGGGCAGTTGGGGGTGACCAGGCCAGCGGGGGGGGGGGCAGTTAGGGGAGATCAGGCAAGCAGGCAGGTGAGCAGTTAGGAGCCAATGGTCCCAGATTGTGAGAGGAATGTCAAACTGCCAGATTGGGCCAAAACCGGCAGTCGGACATCCCCCGAAGGGTCTCAGATTGGAGAGGGTCCAGGCTGGGCTGAGAGGACCCCTCCCCATGCACGAATTTTGTGCACCAGGCCTCCAGTGTGTGTGTGTGTGTGTGTGTGTGTGTGTGTGTGTGTGTGTGTGTGTGTGTATATATATATATATATATATATATATATATATATATTTTCCCCCCTGAAAAATCTGTGGCATCCAAAGGCCCTCCATTCGGACACTGTTTTCACTACTATTTAACTCTGCAACTGGACAAAGTTTTTTAACTTAATCTCTGAACTTCAGTTTTCTGGGAATAACATATTTAAGTACGAAGAATCCTATATAATAAAGAGGTAATATGCAAATTGGCCATTACTCCAA
This sequence comes from Cnephaeus nilssonii, assembly GCF_951640355.1. Lineage (NCBI taxonomy): Eukaryota > Metazoa > Chordata > Mammalia > Chiroptera > Vespertilionidae > Cnephaeus > Cnephaeus nilssonii. Next base: position 91,776,495 of record NC_137079.1, on the reverse strand, counting down.
CACACAAGATGGCCACCCCCATGTGGTCAAAGATGGCCGCCCTCATGTGGACACAAGATGGCCAGCAGGGGAGGGCAGTTGTGGGCAATCAGACCAGCAGGGGAGGGCAGTTGTGGGCAATCAGACCAGCAGGGGAGGGCAGTTGGGGGCTACCAGGACTGCATGGGAGGGCAGTTGGGGAGAACCAGGCCATCAGGGGAGGGAAGTTAGGGGCAACCAGGCTGGCAAGGGAGGGCAGTTAGGGGTGACCTGGCTGGCAAGGGAGGGCAGTTGGGGTAACCAGGCCAGCAGGGGAGGGCAGTTGGGGGGGACCAAGCCTGCAGTGGAGGACAGTTAGGGGCAACCAGGCTGGCAGGGGAGGGCAGTTAGGGGTGACCAGGCCAGAAGGGGAGGGCAGTTAGGGGCAATTGGGCAGGCAGGGGAGCAGTTAGGCATCGATCAGGCTAGCAGGGGAGTGGTTAGGGGGTGATCAGGCTGGCAGGCATAAGTGGTTAGGGACAATCAGGCAGGCAGGCAGGCAAGCAGTTGGGAGCCAGCAGTCCTGGATTGTGAGAGGGATCAGGTCTAAACGGGCAATCGGACACCCCTCGAGGGGTCCCAGATTGGAGAAGGTGCAGGCTGGGCTGAGGGACACACACCGCCATGCACAAATTTTGTGCACCAGGCCTCTAGTCATAATAATAAAAGGCCAGAGGCGTCACAACCGAAACGACCAAATGACTGGTCACCATGAAGTGCATGAAGCACCTCTCAGTCCCTCCTCCGCGGCCCACAGGCTTCAATCGCAGCAAGTCTGGTGGCCGGCAGGCAGGTGGGGCAGCGGGCGTGTGGGCAGGATGCAAATGCTGCGAGGCACGCATGGGTGGGCAGGCTGCACGATTTCACATGCTGGGCCTCTAGTCTATATATATAAAAGCCTAAGCGACTATATGACCAAATGACCAGAATGACCGGTCGACCAGTCTTATGAGGCACACTGACCACCAGGGGCAGACGCTCGGTGCAGGAGGTGCCTTCTGGTGGTCAGTGTGCTCCCACAGCCAATCTCCCACAGCAAGCCAATCTCCCCCAGTTTCTCCCCCAGCCAGCAAACCTCCCATGGCCCCTACCCCAATTCCTATCCCCATCTGGCAGGCCCTGGCAGGCAGGCAGCAGGCCCTAGCTGGAAGCTGGCAGGCCCTGGCCAGCCTGGCCTTGATCGGGACTGGGTGAGATGGCCCCGATAGGCTCTGATCACTGGCCAAGCAGAGAGACCCCAACCGTGCAAGAATTTCATGCCCTGGGCCTCTTGTAAACATATAATAAATGTAAGGAGCCCAGTCCACTCTCTAATTACTAGGAACATAACCAGTGTTCCCATATTCCCTATCTATTTGACATCCCCTTTCCATTTGATTGTTCTTCCTGGCTTATACGTCTGTATCTAAGCACATAGTAAGTGTACTTTGTCTTTAATGTCATTCGATGATGCTAAATCCTGACCCCAGCAATTCCCTTTGGAATCTGGTTCACTTTTAAACTATATGATTAAACTATTATTGACTATAATTTTATTTGCTGTGAGTTGTATTTGGAGCAAATGTCTGTAGCTATATTTTTAAAAGCTTTGCTTTGGTTGCTATTCTATTAATATGCTGCTCTGGAAATGCTAAGAATTAGAAGAAGAAAACTATAGGAAATCAGAAGCATGATAAAATTCTATCCAAGTGTTTCATCACCCTTAGAGTCAAGTTATTCCTAATGATGATCTGAATCTTTCTTGCAGTAATTCAGTCTTATTTTCTCACATTTTACACTTTACATAATATACCTAAAGATAGTCTTTGAGTCATTTTAAGCTTTTGTTTTCAGATTTTTTTACACTCATTGTGGCTCACGTTTATTAAAGGACTAGAGGCCCAGTGCATGAAATTCATGCATGGGGGGGGTGTCCCTCAGCTCAGCCTGCACCCTCTCCAATCTGGGACCCCTCGAGGGATGTTCGACTGCCCATTTAGGCCTGATCCTGGTGGGATTGGGACTAAACGGGCAGTCAGACATCCCCCTCACAATCCAGGACTGCTGGCTCCCAACCGTCACCTGTCTGCCTGCCTGATTGCCCCTAACCGCTTCTGCCTGCTAGCCTGATCACCGCTTAACCACTCCCCTGCCAGCCTGATCGACACCTAACTGCTCCACTGCCATCCCAATTACTCCTAACTGCCCTCCCCTGCTGGATTGTCCCCCCCAACTGCCCTACCCTGCAGGCCTGGTCCCCCCCAAATACCCTCTCCTGCAGGCCTGGCCCCCCCAAACTGCCCTACTCTGCTGGCCCGGTCATCCTTAACTGCCCTCCTTTGCAGGCCTGGTCCCCCCAACTGCCCTCCCCTGCAGGCCTCGTCCACCCCAACTGCCCTCCCATGTAGGCCTGGTCCCTCCTAACTGCCCTTCCTTGCAGGCCTGGTCCCTCCCAACTGCCCTCCCCTGCTGGCCATCTTGTGGCGGCCATCTTGTGTCCACATAGGGGCAGCCATCTTTGACCACATGGGGGTGGCCATCTTGTGTGTTAGAGTGATGGTCAATTTGCATATTACTCTTTTATTAGATAGGATAGCTATATAAGAAGCACTTCTCACAATTATTTTCATTTAATTCATATAATAATTTTATGTGTTCCCTATACTTTACATACATTATTATTATTACTAGCGTTCCCGTTGCAGGAAAAATCCTGCAATAGGGTTTCCTGCTGCACTCTACCCCACCCTGCCTGCTCTCCTCCCTTGTCCCCCGCCCCGCGATCTCCGCCAGCCCCCCTGCTTTTCTAACTTCTCCGCCAGCCGGCTCTCCTTCCTTCTTCCCTGGCCCTGGCCCCGCCTCCGCTCCTCCCTTCTCCCCCGGCCCGCCTTCTCTGCCAGCCCGCCTGTTTTTCCCTTCTCCCCCACCCGCCTCCTCTCTTCCCTTCTCCCCCGGCCCCGCCTCCGCTCCTCCCTTCTCCCCCGGCCCCGCCCCTTCTTCCCCGGCCCCGCCTGCTCAACTTCCTTCTCCCCCGGCCCCGCCTCCGCTCCTCCCTTCTCCTCCCCCCGGCTTGCTTGCTTCTCTGCAGCTTTGCTCCCTTCTGCAGCTCTTGGCTTCTTTCTACGCTGTCGCAATATGCAAATTAACCGCCATCTTTGTTTGGATAATTTGCATATTCGTCCTGATTGGCTGGTGGGCGTGGCTTGGCTGGTGGGCGTGGCTTGGCGTAGCGAAGGTGCGGTCAATTTGCATATTTGTCTATTATTAGATTAGATGTTCATTTTATGAATGAGAAAACCTAAAGTAACTGATGATGCCAATATTCAAACCTGGTCTGTTACTAGTGCCCATATTGTCTCAGAGATTTCAGTTCTTTAACTTTTGAAGTTTAATGCTCTTATTGGTCTTTTTCCCATTTCTCTTTATCTATCTTAATAATTGTTTACCAATAATGATAACTATCCTAATGCTAAGAATGGGAGAAAGATTTTAGTGTTCAAGTAGACCATATTCATAGCATGGAATAGCTAATGAAGAGGCATTTTGAAAAGCTCAGATTGCCCTGGCCAAGGGCTCAGTTTATTGGAGCATCATCCATACACCAAAAGGTTGCAGGTTCTATTCCCAGTCAGGACACATACCTGGGTTGCAGGTTCGATCCCAATTAGGACACCTATGAGAGGCAACCAATCAATGTTTCTCTCTCACAATGATGTTTCTCTCTCTCTCTCTAAAAATCAATAAAAACATATCCTAAGGTGAGGATAACAAAAAATCTTGGCCTTATGATCTAGCCATTCCACTTCTGAGTATATAGCCAGAGAAACCCCAAAAAAGCTAATTAGAAAGAATATATGCATCATTATATTCATTGCAACATTCTTTATAATAGCCAAGATAGGGAAGCAACCCAAGTGCCCATCAATAGATGAGTGGATAAAAAAACTGTGGTACATATATATACACAATGGACTATTACTCGGCCATAAAAAGAATAAAATCTTACCATTTGCAACAACATGAATGGACCTAGGATATTATGCTAAATGAAATAAATCAGTCAGAGGAAGACAAATACCATATAATTTCACTTATATGTGGAATCCAAAGAACAAAATAAATGTACAAACAAAATAAGAACAGACTCTTAGATACAGAGAACAGACAGATGATTGCCAGAAGAAAAGAGGTTTGGAGGCCTGCTTGAAGAAGGTGAAGGGATTAAAAAGTACAAATCGGTAGTCACAAAACAGTCATGGGATGTAAAGAACAACAGAAGGAATATAATAACCAATCCTATACAATAAAGAGGTAATATGCAAATTAACCATCAAGCCATCACAAGATGGCTGCACCCACAGTGGAGGCCGGGTTCCTGTAATACAAGACAGCTTCACCCACAGCAGAGGTGGGGTTACCATAATGAGTGATCAACTGGGACCTGAGGCTGCGTGGAGCTGGGCCTGGGTGCGGGACCTGAGGCTGTGCCCCCACACCCAGTGGGGCTTGACTGGGGACCTAAGGCCATGCCCCCTAGCCTGACACCAAGCCGGAGAACCTCAGGCCGCACCCCCCACCCAGCGGGGCTTGACAGGGGACCTCAAGGCGCACCCCTCACCCCAGTGCCAGGCCGGGGGACCTCAGGCCATGCCCTTCGCCCCAGGCCATGGGACCTGAGGCCGCCCCCTCCCCCCGCCCCAGCGCTGGGCCAGGGGACCTGAGGGAGCACCGGGGGACCTGAGGCTGCACCCCCCACCCAGCACCAGGCCAAGGCACCTGAGGTTGTGTCCCCTGCCCGGTGGGGCTTGACAGGGGTGGGGCCAGCCAGATCTGGATCTCACCCAATGGGGGTGGGGTGGGCCAGGTCTGGGACTCATGCGATTTCGAGGCACGCATGGGTGGGCAGGGGCTTGACTCTGGGTCCCGCAGCATGCCCCAGACTCTGACTGGCAGGAGGAAGATTTTCATATACATTTTACTAATTTTCTTTCATCTCTGACACTTCTATTATAGAGAAAGGGCAAATAGCAATATTAAAATATTTCCTCTAATTAATCCCCTTTTAATGTGCACAAATTTTGTGCACCGGGCCACTAGTAGTGTACTAACTATGTATGGTGCCAGGTAGGTACTGGAACTATCAGAGGGACACTTGTAAAGTGTCTAATCACTATGCTTATACCTGAAACTAAAATAAAATAATATTATACAGGCAGTCCTCGGGTTACGTCAGACTTGACGTAAGTCATTTCGTGGTTACATCACCATCTCCCATCCTATATAATAATAGAGGAATATGCAAATTATCCAGGACACCCTCAAAGGTAATGACTGGCAGGAGCAGTGGGCGGGCTGCATGCCACTCGAGGCCGGGGGACGTGAGGCTGCGTCAAATAAAATAAAATGTGTTCACATGCCCTAAAGCACAAACATCCCAGCTGTTAACTCAATGCAGGTTATTGTGTAATCACAATGATTACACAATAAATCACAATGATTACACAACATTGATTACACAATAAACTTATTTTCACTGAAAAAAAAAAAATAACATCTTCATTTAAAGATGCCCCAGTAAGGCTGCTGAGGCTTTCGTCTGTTCCTTTCTACACTGAAGACGACAGGGTTCAAGGAGGAAGGGCTCCAGTTTCGTTTTCTCAGCACCCAGCTAGGAGGCCTCCCTGGGGCGGCTCTCCCCTCCCAGCCCTGCGCAGGACGAGCACTCCACTCCAGCCCCGGAGCCCCAAAGGGAGGCGGAGTGAAGTGCTTTCCCTCCGGGACCCCACTCTCTCTGGGAGTCTGGCACGGAGGGCGCTCTCCCTGGGAACCTGGAAATCTGCCTCCCGGGCGACTGCGCAGCAGCCAGGCCTGGTGAGCCACGGAGCGGGCGACCTACCCATGTGGATATGTATGCTAGTGGAGGCCACGCAGCTGCCATAGTTGAAGTCGTCCTCGATGGAAGACCGGGGGTAGAGGGGATCGCAATGGAACCCCACCTCCCCACCGAATGATTAAAACACATGGACCTCAACGGTCCTCGGTCACTTCCTGAGCAGCAGTCAGCCCCGACCAGAGATCAAACCCAAAACCTAAGTAGGTGCCCTGACAGAATGGAACCCAAACCTTTGCTGTGGCAGAGGAGCTCCGGCCCACAGCAGGGTCAGGGCATGCCAGAGGGGTTTTGTTGAGGGGCCCTGACAGGCAGCCCGCAGCGCAGTGGGTTAGAACCTCCTCCTGATACAGCAAGGTTGCGAGTTGGATCCCAGGTCAGGGCACAGACAAGAAGCAACCAAAGAGAGCATGATAAGTGGAACAACACACTGGTGTTTCTCTCCCTTCCTCTCTCTAAAATAATCAATCAATAAAAATTAAAATAAAAAAATAAACCTTCTGGCTTGCAGAGTTGCTAAAACAGTTAGAAAACGAAGTCCCACCCCTTCCCATTTATTCAACAAATACTTCATAGGCTCCTTCAATAATCACACTGGGGATGGGTGTTTGTTTTTTGTTTGTTTTGGTTAATCCTCACCTGAGGACAATTCTGCAGCCAGACTAGTCACTACTGATTTTTTAATTTTATTTTTTTTACAGAATGGAAGGGAGGGAGAAAGACAGAAACTAATGTGAGAGACATCAATTGGTTGCCTCTTGCTGAATCCCCAACCAAGGTGTCAGATTGAGCCTGCAACCCAGGTACATGCCCTTGATCAAAATCTAACCCAGTACCCTTCAGTCTGCCTGCAGAAGCACTATCCAGCATTTTTTTTTCTTCTTAAGTCCTCCTCTAAGGATATGTTTTTTTCATTGATTCTAGAGAGAGAGGAAGGGAGAAGGAAAGAGAAAGAGAAACATCTATCAGTTGCCCAAGCAATCCGACAGGGATGGAACCCACAACCTCACCTGGAATCGAACCCATGACCCTTTGGTGAGTGGGAGGACACTCTAACTACTGATCCACACTGACCAGGGCCTGGAGGTACATTTAAAAAATTGTTTTCCTGGCTAGGTGGTTCAATTGGTTGGAGTCACAACCTGTACACCAAAGGATTTCCTGTTGGATTCTAGGTTAGGGCACATACTTAGGTTTAGGTTAGATCCAAGTGGGTCAGCAGGTACAGAGGCAGCCTACTGGTATTTCTCTGTTACATGGATGTTTCTTTTTCTAAAAATCAATTTTAAAAACATCCTCAGGTGAGAATTAAAAATATATATATATTAAAAAATTGTCATCCCGGGCCCGGGTGAGGCCGCACGCCCCTGGGTCCGGGAGAGGCCATGCGCCCCTGGGTCCGGGTGAGGCTGGGTCCCGGGCCCGGGTGAGGACGCACGCCCCCTGGGTCCGGGTGAGGCTGCGCTCCCCTGGGACCGGGTGAGGCCGTGCGCCCCCGGGTCCGGGTGAAGCTGGATCCAGGGTCCGGGTGAGGCCGCGTGCCCCTGGGTCCGGGTGAGGCTGGGTCCCGGGTCCGGGTGAGGCCACGCGCCTCGGGGACCGGGTGATGCTGGGTCCCGGGTCCGGGTGAGGCCGCTCGCCCCTGAGTCCAGGTGAGGCCGCGCCTCTGGGTCCGGGTGAGACCAAACCAGAGGGAGTCGGACCTGCATTACCACCATTTGTCCACCATCCAGAACTGAAAAGTCAGTGCTGACATGTACACATAAGGAACTGGTGGACATTGAAATTGGGTCTCAAAAGAACTGTTGGTCCAGAAAGAAACTCACTACAGACTGATTCATTTGTCTGTCAGCATAACTATTATTGTTCGTCTCACATTTGGTTCTTATAAGTATATTTCTAGTAACACATGATCTCACTCATCTAGGGGAAATGATGAACAACATAGACTGATGAACAAGAACAGACCCAGAAACAAGGAGGCATCGATCGGACTGTCGGGCCTCAGAGGGAGGGTAGGGGAGGATGGGGGTAGGGGGGAGAGATCAACCAAAGGACTTGTGTGCATGCATACGAGCCTAACCAATGGTTAAGGACAACAGGGGGGTGGGGACATACATGGGGAGGGGTGTGGGATGGGAATGGGGGGATGAGGACAAATATGTGACACCTTAATCAATAAAGAAATTTTAAAAAAATAAATAAAATAAAATAAAAATAAAAATTTTCAGCTCTAAAATTTTATTTGGTTCTTTTTTAAATGTTATTTTTCATTTACAATTCACATTAAATATTCTATCCTATCTAATAAAGAGGGAGTATGCTAATTGACCAGCACACCCTCACAAAGATGGCGGCGCCCACAGCCAATAAGGAGGGAATATACTAATTGACTGTCACGCCCTCAAAGATGGCAGCACCCACAGCCACAAGATGGTGGTGCCCAGTCCTCTCAGCCCTGTTGGGGCAGCAGGCATGCAGCATGGCTAGACCCGCCCCCAGGCGGATCCAGCTGCTCCGTACGCCTGCCTCCAGAGTCCCCCAGTCCCCTCAGCCCCCCAGCTGCACAGGGCCGGCCCGAGGCACAGGCAAGCCTTGGATGGCAGCTGCCCATCTGTCCAGGGCCACCTGAGGCTCAGGTAACCAGGGCTGGCCAAGGCTTGTGCTGCCGGCAGTGGCAGCAGCAGAGTTGTGATGGGGGCGTCGCCTTCCCCTGATTGCAGGGTTGCCTCCCACCCCAGAGGGCTCCTGGACTGTGAGAGGGTGTAGGCTGCGCTGATGGACTCCCCTCTCCCCCACCCCTAGTGCATGAATTTTGTGCACCGGGCCTCTAGTTTATTTTTTTTTTTTTAAAGTTTAGTCATTTCGACATATGTACATATGTGCTTTATGTTTTTTATATTTATTTACCACAAGTAAAGGTCAGGGGTGGGGGGGTTCCCTCAGCCCAGCCTGTGCCCTCTCGCAGTCCAGGACCCCTTGCTCCTTACCGCCCGCCTGCTTGCTGCTCCCTACTGCTCTGCTCGCTGCTCCTTAGTGCTGCCTCTGAGGCTCCCGCCACCTCAGCTGCACTTGCCAGCCGTGAGCCCAGCTTCTGGCTGAGTGGTGCTCCCCCTGTGGGAGCACACTGACCACCAGGGGGCAGCTCCTACGTTGAGTGTCTGGCCCCTGGTGGTCAGTTCATAGCGACCAGTCATTCCACTGTTTGGTCGATTTGCATATTAGGGTTTTATTATATAGGACTAGAGGCCTGGTGCATGAAAATTCATGCACTGGAGGGGGGTTCCCTCACCCCAGCCTGCCTCCTCTCACAGTCCGGGAGCCCTCAGGGGTGGGAGGCAACCCGGCAATCAAGGGAAGGCAACGCCCCCATCACAACTCTGTTGTTGCCACTGACGGCAGCACAAACCTCGTCTGGTCCTGATTACCTGAGCCTTGAGCGGCCCTGGGTGGCTGGGAAGCTGCCATCCAAGGCTTGCCTGTGCCTCGGGCCGGCCCTAGGCAGCTGGGTGGCTGAGGGGACTGGGGACTCTGGAGGCAGGCGAGCAGAGTGTCTGGGTGCTCCAGGAATGTCCCTTGTGTGAGTTGTGGGTGTCCTCCTATAGTTAAGTCTTGATTTCTGTTGGCTTGTTAGTGAGTGTGGTTGACCCTCAGGCTGACTGGCTGTGAGTACTGGCCACGACCACAGCAGATGCTCTGTTGTGTGAGGGCTGACCACACAGAGTGGGATTCAGTGGTGCTCTGGTGCTTGTTGAGAACACTTTTTGGTGTGTTGTTTGTATAGCTAATTGGGTAGTGTTCTGTTGTGATCTAAAGCTGGCCACTGGGTTTGTTGGTTCTGGGGTCTCTTGAGAGGGGCTTCAGTGTAGTACAAAGTCAGCCACTGTCTGTACCCCACCCAGAGTCACAAGGTAGGAGCTACATAGTGATCAAAGTTGGTGATTACCTGTGTTGGTTTTAGCAGTGCAAGGGAGAGGCCCTGCTGTGAACCAAGGCTGGCTGGCAACAGTATTGGGCCTGAGGTTGCTCACAAAGAGTCACAGAGCATGCCAAGGCCAGTTGAGAGTTTGGGGAAAGTCTGCAGCACAAGCTGAGGCCATCTGCTTGTGAGGAACAGATGCTGAAAGAGGATCAGGCATTGCACAGGTTGGATGAGGCAGGATCTCAGGTAGTTACCAGGGTGGGGCCAGCAGTATTCACCAGGTTAATGCAGCCCTCTATCTCACCTGGAAGAAATCCTGGCTGATTTTCACAGCCGGATGTTGCAGAGACTCCTCTTTCTGGCACTGGTAAACCAGGCTATGAAGCTTGGTGTGGGCTGGGACCTCTGAAGCCAAGATATCCCTCCCAATTCTCAACCACCACATATGGGTGTGGCACAAGCATTTTTCTTGTCTCCACCCCTCCTACCAGTCTAGATGTAATTTCTTTATATCCTTCATTATAGGAATTCCATTCAGTTAGTCTTCAGATGGTTCTCTGGGGTGGTTGTTCTATTATTTAGTTGTAATTTTGATGTGGTGGAGAACACAGTGTTTACTCCACCATCTTGACCAAATACCCCATCAGCTCCCTGTTTTGAGCTCCCTGTCTCTGGAATAATAGAAGCCAAACCTGGATGAAATATGCTCAAAACACTGCTGCAGATGAACTTATTCATAGACTCCCTGGCCAGGGACATGTACAACTCCAGTGACCTGCTCTTCAGCTTCAACTCCTTGGTGGCAGTACTCCGACACTTTGCATTCATACCACACGCAGGAAGAAAACTCTTTAGCCGTGATTAGAATTATAATTGATTATTTTCTAGTAACCTGAAATGTCGATGGAAATGTTCTCCTTTCATCATTCTTTTTTATTCCCTCTCAGCATTTTATGGATTTACTAGAGGCCTGGTGCACGAAATTCATGCATGGGAGTGGGGGGTGTCCCTCAGCCCAGCCTGCACCCTCTCCAATCTGGGACCCCTCAAGGGATGTCTGACCACCCGTTTAGGCCCAATCCCAGTGGGCAGTCAGACATCCCTCTCACAATCCAGAACTGCTGGCTCCCAACCGTTCACCTGCCTGCCTGCCTGATTGCCCCTAACTGCTTCTGTCTGCCAGCCTGATCACCCCCTAACCACTCCTCTGCCAGTGTGATCAACGCCTAACTGCTCTCCTGCTGGCCCAATTGCTCCTAACTGCCCTCCCTTGCCAGCCTGGTTGCCCCTAACTGCCCTTCCCTGCCAGCCTGTCCCCCCCAACTGCCCTCCCATGCAGGCCTGGTTGCCCCCAACTGCCCTCTCCTGCTGGCCCAGTCACCCCTAACTGCCCTCCCTTGCCAGCCTGGTCACCTCTAACTTCCCTCCCCTGCTGGCCTGGTTCCCCCCCCCCCCAACTGCCCTCCCATGCAGGCCTGATCACCCCCAACTGCCCTCCCTTGCAGGCCTGGTCCCTCCCAACTGCCCTCCCCTGCTGGCCATCTTGTGGTGGCCATCTTGTGTCCATATGGGGGCAGCCATCTTGTGTGTTGGAGTAATGGTCAATTTGCTTATTACCTCTTTATTATATAGGACATCTAATATTGTTCTAGTTTTGAGAATACAAAGATAGGTAAAACACATTCCTGACCTCCAGGAACTCACAATCTCAAGTAGGGTTTCTCAAAGTGTGTGCCCATTGGCACTCACATGGAACTAAGGTTTTCTGAAAAGTTGCTGCAAAGCAGCAAGCAGCGAGTCTAGTTTTCATATTCTATGCAGAACCACTGAGTTAGAACTTAATCAGAATCTCTAAGAATGGGCTTAGGAATCTATACAAGTCCCCCTATTGATTCTTATTTACACAAAAATAATTGACACCCTAACTTTAAAGAATTTATAAATAATTTGTGATGTTCATTCTGATAAGCATTCAAATTCTGGGCTTCATATTGCAAACCTATCTCCAACAGTCTCCATTGTACATAAGATCTTCATAGTATGCTACAGAATCAAACATTGATAGTTGATTATGATAAGCCTTCTTAGATTCTCCCTTTTCTCAGTAAGTCTCTACACTTCCAATATTTCATAAGGCCCATAACAAGCTCTGCCACCTTGTCTGCCAATGAGAGCGTCATTCTATTGTAAGAGTTAAAAGCATTTTGGAATCAGACCTGGTTTTGAATCCTGGCACTTTCACTTATTGCTTGTGAACCCAGATGCAAGTTACTAGGCTTTTTGTTTCCTCATCTGTAAAATGAAAATAATAATAGTATTATTAATAATAATAATAAATCCTATCTCATAGGATTATAAGGATTGGATGAAATAATACATATAAAGAGTTCATAAATGGTTGGGCATACAGCAATCATTTAATACATGTGGTTACCAACGTCCTTGATGGAATTCTTTTGTGTTAATGTCTCAGAGCTATTTTTTTAAAATCTCACAAAATTCACAACAGGCTAGCCTTTTAACTGGAAAAGACCTCAAAAATCATGAAATATAGGCACCTAAGTAAGTAGACAATGATATATTTCTAAACTGTGTTGTGGAATCTGCAAAGTATGAGATAGTAAAATTGGTGGCTAGTAGAGAAAGGGTAAGCAATAACTGATATACAGAAGAAACATTTTTTTCAAATATATTTTTATTGATTTTAGAGAGGGAGAGAGAGATAGAAACATCAATGATGAGAGAGAATTATTGATTGGCTGCCTCCTACATGCCCCACACTGGGGATAGAGCCCACAACCCAGCATGTGCCCTGACCGGGAATTGAACCCTAACCTCCTGGTTCATAGATTGATGCTCAACCACTGAGCCACGCTGGCCGGGCTAGAAAAAATATATTTTAAAAATTAAATTTGTGAAACACACAGGTATGTTGCTCCTAAAGCAAACCAGATATGTAAAAATCCAATTGTATTGTCTTTATCAAATGATAGACAGTTCCCTAAAACATTTAATGTATAGTTTTATTTTAAAAAGTCTTTACCCAAACACAAAATTTAAAGAGGATGTATATTACATATTTCAAACAGAAGTTACTAGATTAAGCAGATTAAAATACAGGAGACCCAATTAAATTTGAATTTCAAATATTTTTTTTTACTATAAATATGTCCCATGCAACATTTGTGTCAAAACTAACTACAAAGCATGATTATTTTTCACATAAGTTTATGACTTTAATTCATTATCCTTAGTAAGCTATATGTTAGGAAAGAAAAACTGCTTAGGAATAAACTCATCACTAGTCAGGTGAATTAATAAAGTTGTAGGTGCTATGAGAAATTAATGAATCCAAACAGAGCACAGGAATCAAATTAAACCTGAACTTTTCTTCAAATAATAATAAGTTAGACTGTTCCTGAATGCCTGAAGAAATTCCTGCTATAATCTGTACATTGTAAATTGCTATGTTAGTATTAGAGAAATAAGTGGAGGAAAAGTTAACTTAGGAGAAATTAGTTATTAAGATCAGGAGCCAAGGTTCATCCTGTAATCTGGGCTCAAGGTTCAAACTTGTTCTTTCCCAATCAAGAACTGCTGACCCTGAGCTTCCTGCTGCCAAGTGTAAGATGACCAACCCCCAGCCCAGATGCTCTTTCATTCCCTCCAAGTTGAGAAAGGGTAAAATGCTTTTGCTTTTTGCTTTTTTGGCTTTTTCTTTTATAATATTCTTTGATATTAGAGAAAAAAAAAAAGCTCATTTGGGTATTGCCAAATCGTTTCCATGGTGAAAGTCTTAGTAGTTCCTTAGAAATTTCTTAGTCTTTAATAAGCTTTGTATAGCAGGGGGATGGGACATAAAAAGCAAGAAATTTTCAGAACAATTCATTATGCTTTATATTTTTTAAAGTATTTCTGGTGTTAATGTAGATGCAGGTACATTTTTAGTTGCTCCTGAATTGGTAGGCCACGATAGTCAAGAAATTATTCCACTGGAAATGAAAGTACTCCAGTGATCAGAGGGAAATTAGGTAAGGAAGTATTAGGAAGGACATTAAACTTGGAATCAGACTTAGGTTTCATCTGTACCCCAGCTGCCTACAGGCTGTGTGGCACCAGGCAAGTCAATTTCTGTCTTTGGCCTCTATTTCCTCATCTGTAAAATAAAAATTTCCAAAGGCCTTTTTGTAGTCTGAAATTTTGTGATTCTTGGTCTAGTAATTTGAATTTAGGTCTCTCATCTTTTACTTGCTTTAGTACTTTGGGAAATTTCCCCCTTCCCTCTTTCTGGAAACCAACTGTGTGCACAACACACACACACACACACACACACACACACACACCGTACCTCCCTTGCCCCATTCTGAGAGACCACTTTCAAAATAACTGTCATGCAGCACAAGAAACTATTAGCAACATGTACACAGACAGAAAATAGCTTTAAATGACCATCACTGTCAAGTAAGAAGCAATAATACTGGTGAAGAAGCCATCAGAAGAGCTCTTGCTGAAACTCAGACCTGAGCCATTGAAAACTGCTGAAGATTGAAAATCCTGAGTTGGCAAACAACTGGAGGAAGAGCCAGAAAACCATGACCTAGGAGGAATTATAAGGGACAAAATAGCTGCCTTCCCAATTTACAGAGTCATTGCAGATCAGCCACCACCCTATCCCTCGCTCCCAGCTCAGAAGAGAAAGCCAACCATCTCTGAGACCACCTACAGGTGCCCCAACTCCAGGTGAATGAAAGGTGGGGCTGCCACTCTGGTGACACCTCCTTCCTCCGTAATAATCTAATGGGCCAAAGACATTTTAAGACATAAAGCAAAAGTGGGGTTTTTCCTCAAATTCCTCAACAGAATTATTTTTAGATATGCTAGCTCTCATAAACAACATGTCTTTTAAGTTGTCTCTTCAAGAATGGTTATGAATCACTTGGGTCACATTGTGTTAGGTGACAAATCATCAAATGAGTGGGCCAATAGTCTCTAACTCTGATATTACCATCTCACCTCTACTTCCATGCATCCTCCCAAATCCTTCTCAAAGCCACTGGGAAGAAAGGTAAGGTGTTTCTCTTTTTAGAAAAACTTGACAGCAGTAGAACACGTGCGTGCACACACACACACACACACACACACACAAAGATTGACAAGCCAGGACTTTTTAGGATAGGGTAGTAACTCTAGAAGGTATCTCTGTACAGCAATCCCCCCTATCCACCACAATTTCACTTTCTACAGTTTTCGTTACCTTTGGTCAACTGTAGTCTGAAAATATTGAATGCAAAATTTCAGAAATAAGCAATCAAATAAGTTTAGAATTGCACGCCATACTGAGTAGCATGATCAAATCTATGACATTCATGGGTTCCATGGTGTCTGGAAAAGATGGATATGTGCCCACAGACTTTTCTCAGCGTGATGTCTGTTTTGTGTAGAAACCATTTGCAAGGCCAAATGTTGTGTGCCATTCTCTCAGCTTGTGAAGTTAAAAAAAAAAAAAAAATCCACTCTCCTCATCTCTCACTGCTGGCCCATTCTGGGCCGTAGATTCCCAGCTGTCTGGCAGCTGTTATTCTGCAGCTTTTAAGCAAGTTTAATGCCATAGCTGCCTGTAAGGCCAGCTTCGCCTCCCCCCCCCCCCCCCCCAGAGCTGCCTATAAGGCCAGCTTCGCCCTCCACCCCCCAGAGCTGCCTATAAGGCCAGCTTGCCCCCCCTATCCCAGCCCCCAGAGCAAGGGCAATGCATCCCTTCCCTGCCATGCTGGCAGGTAGATGGCTGCTGGATCGCAGAAGCAATGTGGAAGGCTGCCATGGCCCCGACTGCTTCAGAGCTATGCCCCTAATCATTCTGCATATGAATTAAGCTGTGGCCTTGGAATCAGACTCCCGAGCCCCAGCTCTACCATGCGTTGCTGTCATGGGTTGTCACTTACTTGCGAATCACTAAATCCCACTAGCTTGTGACTGTCATGGAAATGAAAGTAGCAGTAGACTACAGGAGAAATAGGACTTCAAGTGTTTGGAATTGTGATTTGTGGTAAGTCAACTTGTCTTAGAGCAAAGTGTCCAGGGCGGATAAGTATGATAGAAAGAGTGCCCACAGGAAAGCGAGCAGGCTTCAGAACCAGCTGGTTGTGGGCTACCATCCCAGCTCGGCGGGTTGCTGGCGATGTAACCTTGCATTACGTGCTTCGCTGTCATGTGCTTCTTGTGAGGATAGAACAAGAACACACACATAGGCAGTGATGCTCAGCATCTGGTCCCCAGACCAGCAGCCTCAGCCTCACCTGGGAATGTGTTGGAATGTCCATTCTCAGGCCCCAGCCCAGACTGCTGAATCAGAAACGCTGGGAGGGGGGCCCAGCAGTGTTAACAAGCTCCCCGGGGAACTCTGATGCGGTTTGAGAATTACCAATTTAAGGCCCGTAGCACAGTACTTGGCACACAATAAATGTTGTTGTTATTATAGAAATTCTAAATTTCTGAGGGATTATTGATTTGGAGCCTAAAATACATCAACTAAGGATATTGCTGAAGCCCAGCTAGAGTCTCCACTGTCAGGAGCAGAATGTCTTTGTGGCTGTGCATGCCCCCTTGTCAGTCTGTACTTGGTATGAGCTGAGGCACTGGTCTGAAGTGCACAGCAGTACGAATGACAGTGACCTAAAGGAGCAACATTCCAGACCCTGTTCACTCTCGCTCTCCCAGCCCCACCCAGCCACTCTCTGTGCCAAGTGTAGGAAGCTCTCCTGACCCCGGGGGAGGCACAGGGGACACAGCATTTACCTCTGATGCAGCAAGTGTGAAAATTCCAACGTCCTCAGGGAATTCGGAAAGACCCTTAGGCGAGGCCTCTAACGCTTTCCAGTTTTGGTTGGTTAGTTGGCTAATTTTCTTTGGCTGCAAATTATGAAAGGATTTTGTTATCCGTTGATGAAAACAATATCCATGTTGTTGTCATGGATGCCTGAAGTCTAGAGAATGTTACATGACAAATCTGTGATAGCTGATGCCAATAAATCATCCCCTGTCATTCCTAAGAGATGATGGGAGCTGGACCCTGGTCATTGGCTGTGAATGGAAGGCTTTTTGACAAGTCATTTCAGAGTATATGAAATGTGTCTATCCTGAAAAAAAAATGTTATTGAGTTCATCAGACAAGAGGTATCCAAGATTTTTTTAAAGATTATTTTTATTGAAAAAAATCAGTCTGCTTTGAAAGTGACAAAGGTGAAACATCTCATGTGGCAAAGATAAAATAGTTGAGAACCAGGAAGGAAGATGTGGTCCATCACAGCTTTGGGCTGCTGACTACAGACATTGAATCCAAAGGAGCCCTGGACCATGAGCCAGGAATTGTCACCAAGTAGTAAGAGTACCCAAACAATTCATTTCATATGAATTGAATTAATAAATATTAATCATCCATTCATTATACAAATATATATTGAGCACACACTTACGCCTGTGCTTTGCACCGGGAACACAAGTGAGATTGGAGAGATACAATAAAAGGCAATGACAAGGGAAATGAGGAAGAAGCAAGACCAAAGCCAAGGTGTGCAGGATCAAGGCTCTCAACCAGGCAAACTGACAGCAGCCTGGGCAGAAAGTGTTCTCACGCAGGGCTGGCGTCTGGAAGGAAGGAGAGCAAGACACCTTGTTGACAAGCTGAGAGAAGTGGACCGAATGAAGTTAGGGGGCCATCGGAATGGGGATGAAGCTGCTAAGAGAAGCAGGGAATGGTGGTGAAGGACCTTCTGGGCATCCTTGGGACTGGAAATGTACACAAGGACCCTGAGAAGCAGCTGGAGGTGTGTAAGCAGTGAGCCAACTGCACAGGCACAGGATGGCACAGGGTGACACACACAGGCCATGGGTCCAGAACTGCTTCTGAACCTCAGTTCTATCTCTTTTTAGCTTATGTCCTTGGACAAGCTTCTCAACCGATTTATGCTTTAATTCTCTTGTCTAGACAATGAGGGTATTTTTTATCTTACAAAGTTGTAATAAGGAATAAATGAGATAAAGGTATATAAACACAGCACAGTTTGGGGAAGGTAGTAAACTCTCCATAAATATTAGCTGCTACTACTACTATTATTATTATTATTATTATTATTATTATTAATGTAACAGGGTAAATATCATTGTCTTGGGGTTGTCACAGCCTTTGTCCCTTCCCCTGCCCCTCAAACAGAATCCTGCCAATTTCCCCCCTTCTTTCTCCTTTTAACAAGAAAGGATTCTAGCCCTAGCCGATTTGGTTCAGTGGATAGAGCTTCGACCTGTGGACCAAAGGGTCCTGGGTTCGATTTCCATCAAGGGCACAGATTTTGGTTGCAGGCTCCTCCCCAGCCTGAGCCCTGGTTGGGGCGCATGCAGGAGGCAACCAATCAATGTGTCTCTCACACATCGATGTTTCTCTCTCTGTGTCTCTCCCCCTCCCTGCCACTCTCTCTAAAAATCAATGGAAAATATTCTCAGGTGAGGATTAACAGATAAAAAGAAAGAAAGGATTCTAGCTCTTTGGGATTGGAGTGAAAGCACATCATCCCATCTCTCCTCAAAGATAGGGCTGGACCCTGGGCCAATGGGTGTGGAAGAAAGGCTTCTTGATAAATATTTCCAGCATGTGTGAAAAGTGTCTGTCCTGAAATGGAGGAGATAGCAGGCTCCCCAGACAAGGGACTTCCAAGCTCTTTCTCAGTGTGAGGAATAAAAATCGGTCTGCCTGGGTGGGAGGAAGAGAAGGAGGAGAGAGGAGAAGAGAAAAGCAATGAGGGGTCTAGGGTGGGAGACAAGTCTGGGGGGCTCTGGGGCATGCTGGGGAACTGCTATGGGGGAAACGGAAGTGAATTCTATTAAGAGTTTCACTTGGATCCCCTTTTAGGTTTTCTTCTAAAGACACAAGAAAAAAATTTACTTTTAATGAGGTTGGCTCTTGTCCTGTGTTTCTTTCAAGTTGACTCTTCATGGAGGCGGAGCTGTACAGCCTCCTTTGCCAGGATTTAGTGGGGTTATAGTATTAACATTGAAAGAAAGTGTATAAATACCTACCTCCAGGGCTATTCTTGGGATTAAGTGCGGTAATGCATATTGTATCCACCAGCTTTTTCTAGATTATGCTACAAACCACCCCCAAATCTCAATGGTTTACAACAACAAAGGTTTGTTTCTCGCTTCTGTTACATGTTCTTTGTGGTTTGGCTGCATGCCTTTATTCTGAGAACCAGACAGCCAGATCCACCCTAATCGGGCCTGGCATGGCTGGCCCAGAAGAGAGGAAGGCGGGCCCTGCAATGGCTCTCAGACCTTCTGGACAGGGGACTGTCACATCCGATCCTGTTCCTTTAGCCAACAAGTCATATGTGTCATTATCAGGGTGGGTAGTGTATTTGTCGCACAGGGAAGGACACAAGCACTTAGGAACAAGAACAGAATTTGCCACAACTATGAAGTGTGTAGAACGTTGCCTGACAAACAGAAATCCCTCAACAAATATGAAAATCAGACATGTCAATCTGTGAAAGGGGTGAATAATAGTACTAGCCTCACAGGGAGTTTGAGGAGAGGTAATAGTACCAGAGGGCCAGGATAAATTGCTCAACAATTTGTTGAGCAAATAGCAGCTATTGGTGATTTTCTAAGGGAACAGGACACCCTGGAGCCAGGAAGGGGAGACAATGGAGCCGTTAGAGAAGGCCATGGCAAGGGATCAAGTGGTAACCTGAAGCTATAAAGGGTCTCTGGGCCCCAGTGGGAAAGAATGTTCTTGTCTTAAGGGGTCAGAAACCAAAGCCAGACCCTGGAGAGCCAAGGGCTGCATGGGAGCAGGAAATGCCAATTACTCTCCCACCAGAGGGGACAGCCTGCAAAGCAACAGAAGGCTCACTGTTTGTCCGGTTTTCCTGGGCCTCGGGGTCAGGCTGTGGGCTCCAACAGGAAGCCGGGGCTGCCTGTGTCAGAGCAGGGCTGGCACTGTGCCTCTTGCTCTGGGGCATGGAAGCTCACACCAGTCACCAGAGAGGGAACTCTGGGGCACTCTCCACCCAGACCACCAAGGCTGCTTGCCCAGCCAGCAAAACAGGGCCAGGTTAGGAGAAAGGTTGAGGGCCATAGGTCTTCGATAAAAATATATTTTGAACATGTTTGTGTGGAGGGTGCCTCACAATATCTTTAGAGACTGTCTCTACCATCTCCACCACTGGTTCTTCATAGGGTGCTCTCCCCGAGCCACGCTGCCCACCGACCTTCTCGCTCATTCAATCAACTAGCGTTGATTGGGAGCCCTCCACGTGGCAGGCTGTTGTGGTAGCAGGTTGCTGTGGTGCTAAGGACAGAGCAGTAAATACATGCTGCCTCTGCTCAGTGCTCCCGCTCCCATGCTCACCTGTCAGTGCTCTTGCTCCTGTGCGTGCACTCCAGTTCATGCTGAGTTTTCATGCTCCAGTGCTCACAATCAAGTTCATGCTCAATGCTCTAGTGCTTACACTCTCCAGTGCTCACACTCGAGTACTCATGCTCCAGTGCTCTAAAGAGCTAGTGCTCATGCTCCCATGCTCACACTCCAATGCTCATGATCCAGTGCTCACACTCCAGTGCAGGAGAAAGACAAGAGCCAAGAGGAAGACCGAAAGCATTTCCTAAGTTGGTGGCGGGTGAGTGCTAAGGAGCATAGAGGTGAGGTATAATTTTAGAGCGTAGCATGGAAGGCCTCTCTTGAGTAGTAGAGTAAAGACCTAAAAAGCTGAGGGAAAGACCTTTAGTCTGAGGTACCAGCAAGCCCAAGGATGAGTTCTATGTTTTAGAAAAAAGACCAGGGCCAGTGTGCTCCATGCAGTGAAGGGAGCAGAAGTGGGGGCAGCAGTTCATTCAAGGTTTCCTTCCTCCCCCCGTTGATTGATTCCCTTTCTCTCCGAGCCACAGGGCAGGGAAGCAGCCAGCAAACTCTGCAATTCCGTTCAGTTATGCTGAAGCTCTGTTTCCTGGAGCCATGCAGCGGAACTCCCTTGATATGTCTGTGGATGGCCCAGCAAGAGGCTGGGCAGGAATCTGCATTTCTGGCTGTGGGCCTAGGAGTCTGGGGCCTTCAAATCAGACACGCTTGAGTTCAATCCCAGTTCAACACCACTCATCAACTGTAGTGGAGCTGTGGATGGCCCGCCCGTAACAGTCCACCCACCAAGAGTTTACCTACAATCAGCCTCAGGACAAGCTAACAGCTTCCTAGCCCTCTGCCTGAGGGGGGGGGGGGATGTTTGACCCCAGGAATGCTCCTAGTGCTCTAAGGGCAGACTGCGAGTGCTAGAAAGCAATCCTCAAGCAGTTAATAAAGACCGGGGGCCCTCAGCCCTCAGTAGTCTGTTCTGCACACCTCAGAGGTCCCTCAGCAGGATGAAGCCCAGGTTCCTGCAATGTAAGGGTCATTAACACATCTGACTCACTCCCCCACTTCCCCAGCTCATGTCCCCATCCCTCCCAAATAAACCACCTGCAACCAAATCCTTGGCTAGGGATTGACTTTCAGACAACCCAGATTAAGCTGCCAGCCATGTAAATCTCGGAAAATGTTACTCTGACCCTGTTTCTCCATCTGCTTAATGGAGACTATGAAGAGTAATGAAGAGAAAATGGGCAATGAGGAGTAATGAGTAATGAAGCGTGAACAATTGAAATTGTAAGGCAATTAGCCTTGTGCCTGGCACAGAGCAGGCAGGCAATAACACAGGACTTTGAGGAGCCAATGAGATCAAGTACGTGAAATTGCCCTGAAGCTATTACAGAAGGTTAAGAGCATGCCCTCCATAGTCAGAACAACTGAGTTTTATTCCTTATTCTGCCTCTTACCAATCATGTGACCTGGAGAAACTTACTTCATGTGTCTGTGCCTGAGTTTCCTAATCTGTTACATATAAATAATAGCACCAACTCCATAGGGTTGTTGTGAGGATTAAATAGCACACCTACAACTGTCATGCCGAATAATAATAATAACTACATGTGTTTGCTATGTTATTTTTGTTACTGTAATTATAGGTTTATTATATTATCACTAGAGTCCCATTGCATGAAGATTCGTGCAATAGGCCTTCCTTCCCCTGGCTGCTGGCACCAGTTTTCCTCTGGCACCTGGGACCCAGGCCTTCACTCCAGCCACAGTGGAGAAGCCAAGCCTCTTCAGTCTTCAGTCTTCAGTTGTCTTCAGTCTTCAGTCTTTGCTCTGTGTCTGCATATGCAAATTAACCCACCATCTTTGTTGGGTTAATTTGCATACTCACTCCTGATTGGCTGGTGATTGTTGTGGAGGTACAGTCAATTTGCATATTTCTCTTTTATTAGTGTAGATGTTACTTTTATGCTGTACTGAAAACTCAAGTCCATTACCTACCACTCTGATTCATCTCTCTACCTGCTTACTCCAAAGACTCTACAGGTTTAGATTATCATCCTGAGGGGATTTTTAATTGCATAAATAATTCATGAATATGCTACAATTGAAAATTAAACTATTTATAGAACAAAACATAAAAGTCCCTTCAACACTCACCCCCCCACTCCCTTCCCACTGTCAACAGTGTAAGATACTCACTCAGTTCCCTTTTATACAGACATGTATGTATATACATTTTTCTTCAGAAAGTAGTATCATACTAAACTTGAATTCAAATTTTTATACAATATGTTTATTTCTCTTTAAATATATTTTGGAGACTTTCCTATGATGTACATCTGCTTCATTTTTTTTTAATTATTCAAAATAGATATACTCTAATTTAGTTTAACAAATCCCATATTGATAGATGTTCATGTGTTTCCAATCTGTCCTTTTGAAGGCCACATGACAATCAACATTTTGTGCATACATCCTCACACAAGCAGATGACTATTTCTTAGAATAGATAGATTTCAGGAAATGAGTTTGCTGGGTCAAATGCTGTGTGAATTTTTTGCTTTGCTAAACACTGCCAAATTGCCTTCTAATTAACACTCCTACTAGCTTTGAAAGGAGGCTTATTTTTGTTTTATTTATTTGTTTTTGTTTTTGAAAACTATAGGAGGAGTTTTCTTAGGCAGTTGCACTCCACAGACGGGGCCATAGTGGTTTTCCCTGACTAGAAACAGCTACAAATGCTGTGCCTTTTTTTTTTCTGGAAACCCAAACTCCTAGCTGCATTCTTCCTCTTCTAACCTTCCACCCCTCTCCTCCTCATATCTCTCTCTCTCTCTCTCTCTCTCTCTCTCTCTCTCTCTCTCTCTCTCCACACACACACACACACACACACACACACACACACACACCTAATAAACAATTATAATGAAGGAAAATTATCGCCACCAAAAATGTTGTTTGCCTTTCTGAGTAGGATTGCCTACCCAACACTCCTGCTTCTTAGAAAGAGAACTTTATATTGTTGGAAGGACGACATCTTAATGGCTACAGAATTATATTTCCCAGCCTGCAATTCAGATGAAGTGGCTAATGAGCTGTAAGTAACAGTTGATGGGTGGGGCTTGTGAGAAAGACTGTAAAGGAGGCCAGCTTACCTGGAAAACTGGCCCTTTTAGTTGCCCCTCTTCTTCCTACCCCGAATTGGAGGCAATTTTGAACATGTTCAACTATTCCAGTAGACATAAGCCTTAGCACTAAGCAAAATCCTGGAGAATCTTTCTGGGGCTTGTGCTAACGTTTTAGTTGCTACATCTTGGGGTTGACCCAGGGATGCCAAGAGGCAGTGGTTATTCGCCCACTCATTCAGAAATATGTTACTATTTTAACAGCTAGTTGGCCATACTTAAGCCTTCTGAGCAAATATCAGACCTGCCTGGAATGAGAATGAGCTGGTTGGAGCTCCAACTGCCATAAGAGACCATGTGGTAATCTGCAATATGGAAGCCCGGCACTAAGGATGATGGACCAGACAAAGTCTTGGCCTCTAATGAATGTAGAGCCACTGTACCTGCCATCTAGACTTCTTTTGTGGAAAGGCATTGGGCTTAAGCCCAATCAGTTCCTGCCATTCTTTCTCTCATATTTTGGGCTATCATGACTGACAAAACTCAAGTCCACACCTTCTGTGGCCAAAAAAGCAAACTTCATTCTATACACTTAAAACTGCTTTGAGGAAAAAGGAGACATATGTAATACTTTAAACAATAAAGAATTAAAAAAGAACTGCTTTGAGGGATCCTCTGAAGACCCCCTCACCCTGGGGCCTTCTCTAAGCACACTCTCATCTGCCATTTCCCCTGTTATACTTAACATGAGACCTTTGCACAATTCTTCAGACATGGCCTAACACTTTTTGTTCTGGACACTGTTTCTAGTCATCCAGGTTAAAATTTGGTTTATTTGGGACATAGCCACACCGATTTATGGGTTCCAGGATCCTACCCCTGATTCCTACTGGGCATCTCAGCTCCTAAATGCACTTTGTAATTCCTTCCCAGATATTATTCAGAAATTCAAAGGCATTCAAGACTGAAGTTAACACCTATTATAAAACAGGAGATGGAAATGTTTCCATAGGAACATTCAGTTAAGTCTTATTTATAACTAGAGGCCCAGTGCATGAAATTTGTGCACTGTAGGGTCCCTAGTGGCTGCCGGCTGCCAGCCAGGGCCATCCTCCATTCCCCTGGCTACCTGCCACAAGCCGTGCTGGCCAGGGCTTCCCTCCCTTCCCCCAGCCAGTCCTGCCCCCTGGTTGAACTTCCAGACAACTCCCAGTCAAAGGAACAATTTGCATGCTATGCTTTTATTATATAGAATAGTGGGGGGAAATGTCCCACAATAGAGAATTTTTAAAAATTGTGGTTAATCCATCCAATGGACTGCTAAGCAGTTATTAAAACCCATGATATAAAAACTTGTTAGCAATGTTCAAAATATATTTAGTGAAAAGTATGTATTGAATGATCCTTTTTACAAAGTTAATTTTGTATAAATATATGTATATGTATCAGTGTAACTACAGAAAGGATAACCTTAGAGAACTAAATGCCAAAACTCTTTACTCTTTATAGTGGTTACCTTTAAATTCATACATGGTTTTACATTTTCTCCTTTGTGGTATTGTGTGTGTGTGTGTGTATACACACACACACACACACACACACACACACACACACACACTTGTGAGTACAAAACACAGAGTTTATTCTTATGTTATTTATTGATTAATTATTGTATGATTAATTAATTATTATAGTATTTTCCATATGAACAACTGTAAACCTATTTTGCCACACCCTGTGTGTATATATGTACACACACACAAAAAAAACTATAGCTGTGAGTATGCAAAACAGTTCATTCTTGTATTTTTTTAATTACTTTATTGATTAAGGTATCACATATTTGTCATCAACCCCCCCCCCCCGTTCCCTTCCCAAACCCCCACCCCCACACACACATGCCCCCATCCCCCTGTTGTCCGTGATCACTGGTTAGGCTCATATGCAAGCACACAAGTCCTTTGGTTGATCTATCTCCCTTGTCCCCACCCTCCCCTACCTTCCCTCTGAGGTCTGACAGTCTGATCAATGCTGTTCTTGTTCTTCAGTCTATGTTGTTCATCTTTTCCCCTAGATGAGTGAGCTCATGTGATACTAGGAATACACTTATAGGAACCAAAAATGAGACAAGCAATAATAGTTATGCTGAGAGGCAAATGAATCAGTCTATAGTGAGTTTCTTTCTGGGCCAACAGTTCTTTTGAGTCCCGGTTTCTATGTCCAACAGTTGTTTATGTGTTCATAACAGCAATGATATTTCAGTTCTGGATGGTGGACAAATGGTGGTAATGCAGGTCCGACTTTCTCTGGTTTGGTCCTGGGCAATCTGCAGTGACGCATATCTGCTGACTGCTAGTATGGCAAGGCATGGTCAGCGTCTTCCATCTCTGGACTGTTTCTCTTCTGACTTCATGGCTGGAGCACTCCTGTCAATTCCTCTCTGTTGCAGGAATCCACATGTCTCGGAGTTGTTTTCTGAAAATATACAAACATATTCTCGACCAAAAGTTAATAAAGGAATATTTTCTATAAATTTGACTTGCGATCCTTTTTCATTTTTTTGCCCAAATGATTTTCCTTTGGCTTGTTTTGACACCATGTATGTTTTACCTGGGTGACTTGCTGTTAGCATTACAAATGAAAATTAATTTTCTAAATTGCTGCCAGACATTCAAAGAATTAGTTTGTAAGTTTGTTTGGGGTAATTGTATAATATGCTGTTAAAATTCTAAAATATCTAGAGATGTGTTACGTTTGTCTCCAAGCACCAAACAGATGATTTCCCCCCCCCCCGCCCCCCCACAGGCGTGAGGAACTATTATAAGTAATGGGGGTGATCCAAATCTGGGAAAATTTTTAATGACAGTGTAGAATAATATCATGTAAGGATATTCTTTGTTCTAGTCCATGGCAATACCCTTTCAAACTGGCTGTCTATTTCTTTTTGTATAGACAAGGTCTTAGTTACATTTTCTGCACTTCTACCGCGGGCAAGTAGTGATAGTAGTGACACCTTTTCTTTGGTGTCCACACAAACCAGAAACCTCTCTTTAATTTTACACACAAAGTGGCATTGTTTTGATTTTGTGTCATACAAAAGGGAAGCTGGGTGGAGACCCCTGTGTATTTATACTTTCTTGCCCCACCCATGGACCTCCTGGATGACCAAGGTGTTTGGTATTATTGGTAATTACATTAGTCAGGGGATCAGCCCACATGAGTGGTCTTACCCATGAAGAGCCAGGAGCATAAGTCCAAAATACTTACCCTCTTGTATTTATTAATTATTGTATTATTTTCTCTAAGAACAACTGTAAACCTACTTTTGCCCCACCGTGTGTGTGTGTATGTGTGTGTGTGTGTGTGTGTGTGTGTGTGTGTGTGTGTGTATAGTTCTGTAATAATGTATTTTTTATAATCAGAGGAGATAATCCAAACAGTTATCTATTTACTATCATTACTTATACCTATCCATCTATATGTATGTTCTCAATCACTTGGAATTAGGTAAAGGATGAGCTAGTAAGAATACTCCAGTCTGGAGCTTTAAGTTCATGGGTAATTCTTAAATTCATTGTTCAAGCCAAAGCTGTTTCAATTTTGAAAACCAACCCTTGTTGAAATTTTCTGGTGTTTCCTAAGTTGTCACATGCCCCAGTGATGTGCCCCACGTGACAAGCTGTCCTGTTCTTTACAGAACAAAAGCTAGAAAAGGCCATGTGGTGGCCTTCCCCATCTCTGATGATTGGTGGCCAGGGCTGGAATGGCTCCTCTGCCTCTGACTCTCTCCCTCATCCCTTCCGCTCACGCTTCCCTCCCACTGACTTGGCACCTTCCTCCACCTCTGCTCCCGATCCCTTCCCTGCCCTCCCCAGGGAGAATGTGTCCTGCCAGCTCTTGCCCCATCAAATGAGGAGATGGAGCTCTCTGCTGCTGCCCCATCCTGAGAGATTTGCTCATTAAACCAACAATAAATCCCCTTTGGCCTCAGACAAGAATGATATAACCTCCACTGTCTCAGCTGCTGACTCTGAGTCTAGCACCCAGCTCTCAATGCCAGCCATCTCCTTCTGCCCTATTTGGTTCTGCTGGCGGATGAAGCCAGGCAGCATCTTGTGGTGCACGCCGAAGGAGCCAGGAATGATTAGGCTCTGCCTGTGAGTTCTGAAGCCTTAGCTGAGCATCTTGTCTACAGATGGCCTGTCAGCTCAGACCTCCCCACCTGTCAGTCAGCATATTGACTGACTGTCATTCTCTCCAACCCACCTTCATTAGGACTCAGAAAGCAAAACAGCCCCTCACCACAGAATGCTGCTGCTCTGATACTGTTATAAGCTGAATTGTGCCCCCACCCCAATATCCTATGTTGAAGTCCTAATCCCCAGCACTTCACAATATGATTATATTTGAAGATAGGGCCTTTGACAAGGTAATTAAGAAAAATTCTTTTTTTTTAAAGATACAACTACATTACAGAAATTTGGAGAACAGAGGAGAAATTGTATCCAAATACTAATACCATAACACAATAAAATGTCATTTGTTTAAAAAATAAATACAAAGCAGAAATTGTGGTAAAATGAGGTCTGAATGTCAGGCCCTAACCCAATAACACTGGTGTCCTTATAAAAAGAGGAGATTTAGACACAGACACACATGGAGGAATGATCCTCTATCATGACTGAGAGATGACCATTTACTCATCAAAGAGAGAGGTCTCAAAAGAAATCAGCCCTGACAAAACCTTGATCTTAGAATTCAAGCCTCTACAATTATAAGAAAATAAATGTCTACTATGCAAGCCCCTCAATCTGTGGCACTCTGCTATGGCAATCCAAGCAAACCAACACTCAGGGTGGCACATCAACCTTAAGCTCAAGGTCTAATAAATTTAAAACATTAAATTTGCTCTTTTAGCTTCAGTTAAATAAGCCTTCTGTATCTCCCCCTGCCTTTTACCCCAAACCTTGTGAATTGTATCTATCTTTGAGTGAATAGAACCAGGAAAATGGTATAATTGTGGAGTCATAAGTAAACCAAGTCACTCATTTGGAGATAGAGCAGTCAATCCATCTTCATACACCCACCTGCCTTTTTTGTCTCTCCCCTCCCCTACCTCAGAGGAACACTCAGGAGATTTGAAAGAAACCCCCCAAACAATTGTTCTTTCAAAGAAGCCTTCTCCAAACCCCTGAACAGCCTCTGCCCAGGGTCATCGGGAGCAGGCAGGGGCTCTAGGCAGAGCAGACAGTCCCATGGAAGAGCCACTGAGAATGACTAACCATGAGAGAGTGATGGTCTTGGTGGACCAGGCAGTTCAGGCTTACCAGCCTGCCTAGGAAGGTGGGAAAGTTACTCTTGCTTTGCAGCTTATCAACTTGTTGGCTGTGTACCCATGGCTTGGGCTTTGAACCCTCATTTTCCTCCTCCATAAAATGGATGTAAAATCAGTAGTTACCTAATAAAGAATATTGTGAGGATTGAGTGAGGGAATGCTTGCCAAGTTCTTAGCACAATTCCAGCACAGTAAGTGCATAAAACAATGCATTAGTTGTGTGGGTGATAGTGGTGGTAGTTATTGTGATCACCATCAGCACCATCTAGGACCCCTATGACAGCAACAGCACCAAGAGCACTGAATGGTCCATAGACCACACTTCCTCTACCTCTCACACAGGCCACACCCCAAAATGACCACTTCAGTGGACAGGCACACAGCATGCCAGAATGTGGCAGGCACCCGGTAAATGCTTGAGTGGAGAGATTATGAATGGATTAGAGCTGATAATTTTCCCTGCCCCTGGAGTTAATTCAAACATATGACCCACTCATGGAGGGCTGTGAGATCCCCCTCTGTAGCTGGAAGCACAGTGGGCCATGAGCAAGGACTTGGCCAGGCTGGCTGGGTGTGATGCTGGCTCCATCTCTACTTTTTCTGAAAAATTACTTACCCTTCTATGCCTGTTGGCTCACCTGTGAATTGGGTACCATAAAAATAATACCTACCTAATAGGATTGCTTTAACAATTAGATGTAATTCTGTATTTATAAAGTAACTAAGTCAGTGCCTCTGCACATAGTAAATGTCCAATGACATTAGTTGCTATTATAATACTTTGTTTTTAGAAGACAAGGGTTGGATTCCTGTCTATAACTATACATGACATTTTGAGCAAATTTTAGTCATCTTTCTAAGCTTTGGTCACCTCATATATAAAACTGGAGCAATACATGCTCATCTCATCAGATTGCTATGAGGATCAAGGCAGAGAAAAGTCTATGAAAATTCTCTGTGCTGTCCTCGTCATTATATCACTTGCATCTCTTACAGTGCCTGGTACATAAGTGCTTGTTCAATGAATGAATATAAAACTACATGATATGATTGTGATTTAACTGCTTACGAACCTATCATTTAAAATTGAAATACCTTTGAGTGGTTTCAGGAACTGTGGGCATCAGATGCAATGGGTTCAGTTGAGATTACAGATCAACAGCCACCTAGTTGTTTGTTGCTTCCAGTTTTTAGATGATGGGATGGTGCAGTCAAGTCAAACACTGAGCAACTCTCGACAACACTGAGCCTTGATTCTGCCTCCCCAGTATCCTCCTGAATGAAGGTCACCTCTGTCCATCTAACAGATAGAGCAGAAGATACAATACAGTTGCCTGATGATTGTTGTCTGCAATTAGGAACAATGTTAAAACAAATAGCAAGCTATCTTCTCTTCATTTCAGAGCACTTAAAGTCCACTATAGTTGCAATTCAGCTTTCTCCAAGGATGTGCTCTAACTTGGTGCTTACAGTTCCTCTTCTTAACCAAGCTCATTCCAAAGAGTTGTCCACTTTAATGGCGCTGGGTCAACAACCTGCCAAAAAAAGTAAGAAAGAAAGAAAGAAAGAAAGAAAGAAAGAAAGAAAGAAAGAAAGAAAGAAAGAAAGAAAGAAAGAAAGGAAGGAAGGAAGGAAGGAAGGAAGGAAGGAAGGAAGGAAGGAAGGAAGGAAGGAAGGAAGGAAGGAAGGAAAAGAAAAAGGAGGGGGGGGAAAAGAGAACCAATGGTTCAGGATACTTTTGATTCCATGGATTAGTCAGAAACCATTAACATGGATTAGGCGTGTCCAGCTTGCCTCCTCCAGACTCTGGCATGAAGCAAATCCCCTTGTGGACTCTACCAGAGCACATTAAGTCTAAGAAGATGAAGTTGCTGTTCCAGTCATTCATCTCAGGAAAACTTTCCTGGAATGTTCTATCTTCCATATAAGAAAGTGTTGCTTGCCCTAGCTGGTTTGGCTCACTGGATAGAGCGTAGGCCTGGGGACTGAAGGATCCCAGGTTCGATTCCGGTCAAGGGCATGCACCTTGGTTGCAGGCACATCCCCAGTGGTGGGGGGTGGGCGCGGGAGGGGTGCAGGAGGCAGCTGATCGATGCTTCTCTCTCATCGATGTTTCTGGCTCTGCATCCCTCTCCCTTCCTCTCTAAAAAATCAATAAAATATATTTTAAAAAGAAAAAAGAAAGTGTTGCTTTATTAAGGTGTTTGAGATTATGGAGATTTTCAAGTTCAGGCACTGACTTTCCAGCCTGCCCTGTTTGCACTGTGGGCTCACGGGAAAGGGCTGAGCCGATAACAGAGAGAATACGGTCACCCTTCCCCTCTTAAAAATGGAGATGAGCCGAGACCGGTTTGGCTCAGTGGATAGAGCATCAGCCTGCAGACTGAAAGGTCCCAGGTTCGATTCCGGTCAAGGGCACGTACCTTGGTTGCGTGGCACATCCTCAGTAGGAGGTGTGCAGGAGGCAGCTGATTGATGTTTCTAACTCTCTATCCCTCTCTCTTCCTCTCTGTAAAAAATCAATAAAATATATATTTTTAAAAAATGGAGATGGTAGTCCTTGCCCAGAAATTCTGCCAGGGTTGATAAGATCAAGATTATAAAAGTGCTCCTCAAGAGTACCATTTTATTATCATGTATCACTTTTAAATGTGTGACTATATAATCAGTGGCAATATTTGGGAGTCATTTATAACCCTATTGTTCAGTGTTCACTAAAAGGCCATCTACTCCCAGATCTTGCCCTTGTCCCTTTTCCTACTTCTGCATTGACCAACCTACAAAGAAAACTAGAAAACAAAGACAAAAAGAGTAAAGGACACAAACATCTGTGCTGTGCCTCTTGAATGCCAGGTATCATGCTGGCTACTTGAATAAATCATCCCATTTTATTCTCACCCTGTGAGCAATTATTATCCCCACATCCCTGAAGAAACAGGCTCAGAAAGGTGGGGTAACATGAAGAACCAAGACCCCAAACCCAAGTTTTCCTGGGTTCCTAATGGTTGCTCTTTCTACTTGATTTTCCCCCACAAAGTTCATTCTAGTTGAGTTAATGACTTGTTTGCCAGCCACTTTTAATCTAGTTCTGATCTCCTTTTGACTGATTTGGATAGGTCAATGCAGTGACACATTGGAGCAATAACAGTGGGAGAAGGAAAATTGTTCTGAAACAGCACCTCTCTCCTCCCCCATCTCACAAATTACTTCTTTGGTTTTCTGCTGACTTCAAATATCTTCTTTCCTTATCCAACACATCCTACAAACATCAAAAATCCTCATTAAAGCTCAGACAGTTCTGCATGGATGTGTTCCTTAAATTCTCTAGGTCTCACTTCCTTCATTTGTAAAACATAGGGGAGAAGGTTGTCAGGAGGATTAAATTAGATAACATATGTATAAAAGATGTTTAGCATTGTGACTACACATATATAAGTAGCAGTTACATATAGTTATTTCTCTTCAAAAGCCTATAATGGTTATGTCCCTTTGATTAAAACTTCTAATTATGGCTTTTAGGCTCCTTAACACTTAGACCTGTTCCTCATACTCATTTATTCTTCCATTCATCAAATACTATGGAGTGTCCCCTACATGCCTGGCCATAACAGATGAAAACACCTGCCCTCATGGGGTTTACACTATAATTGACAAGAGTCAAGCAAAGAACAATAAATACATGAACAAAGACTTAAAGGAGGTGAGAGACAGAGACATCCAGATATGTGGTGGACGGAAAGGCCAGGAAAAAGAGAATGGCCTGAGCAGAGGCCCTGAGGTTAGAAGGTGCCTGCCAAGTTCAGGGTATAATAGGAGGCAGTGGACAGTCTGGCTGGAGGGGAGAGTGGGAGGACTTGAAGTCAGAGCAGGAACGGGACTAGGGTGATGGGAGTGAGGCACTTGCCTCAGGTGCAAAAGTGGTTGAGCATCAACCCAGGAACCAAGAGGTCGCTGGTTTGATTCCCAGGACAGGACAGCCCTGTTGTGGGCTTGATCCTCAGTAGGGTGCATGCAGGAGGCAGCCGATGAATGTTTCTATATCTCTATCCCTCTCCCTTCCTTACTCTCTAAAAAAATCAATAAAAAGATATTTAAATAAAAAAGTAATGGCTGCCCAAAAGCTCAGTAATCAAGATGCATTATATTTAATCAGTATTTTTAAAAATTTAAATTAATGCAAAAAAATCTATTATAAACAAAATATAAATATTTTAAACAAACACAGGATCAATATGAGTGATTATCCCTGTCTCAAGCTCTAACATGGCTCATCCCACTCAAAACACTGGTGCTATTAATCCTGCCTTTACTGAAAATGCTGATAATTTGTACATCATGCATTATTTTGAGTATTTAATTTGCCAATTAAATAACCAATCAATTAACTAAATTAATTATTTAAATTAATCAATTAAATCCAATTTATTTGTTTTTTCAATTAATTCAGTAAAAATTTGTTCACCTTGATAACTGAGCTATTTGGCACCCCATACACTATATACCTGGCACAAATGCCTCCCTTGTTCCACCCCAGCCCAAGCTGTGTCAGAGAGGAGCAGAGGACAGGGAATATAGAGCCTTTTAAGTCACTGTATTTGTGAAATATGACCTCACTGTACCTGTCCCTATTATTTTCCATCTTCTGATCTCTAGTCATTATGTATGCTGTGGTCCCCATCCTCCTTTCTAAAACTCCACCCAGCCCCCATCAAATGTAGAATCTCCTTTGTCTGCAAGGCAGCTGAGCAGTATAATTTATAATAAAATTATTACTGGCACTGCACAGATATATGAAGGAAAACATAGACTTGTAATTTTATTTGATAGGAGGTGCTAAATATTTCCTATATGCCAGGTATAAAACCAGACAAGAGGATATGACAATGAGCAAGAAACTCATGGAGTCTGGACTATCAACCCCTTCATACCCCAGCAGGTAAATGGCAGCCTCAGGCTCACAGAGGCACAGTAGTCAATGCCTATGAAGATGTTGTTTAGCTTAGACAGACGTAGTTAAGAACCTGGTTGTACTGCTTAGAATGACATCTTGGATGGTTTATAGACTCATTCCAAGCCTCAGTTTCCTCATCTGTAAAGTGGAAATATCCACACCCACCTCACAGGGCTGTTGTCAGGATCCCAGCATTATTATAAGGTTTGTGACATGCCTGATAAGGGATATCCATTAGGCTTCTTATGACAGCAGTGAAGAACTTTCTTGTTCCACCCTGATCTACATTGACACCTCCTTCTGTCACCAAGTGTAAATAAGATCTGGGGAAAGGATGCCAGCTTCTTCAGCAACTCCCAGTTCCTGTGGGGAGGCAGACAGCAGCAAATGTAAGGGAGCCCTACTGGCCAGGACAACCAGAGAAGGACTGAGATGCAGCCAGCACCACTCTCGGGTTTTCGAATAAACTGTTACATCTCACCTCGAGGCTGAGATAGACAGGTTCATGTGTGTCATCCCTAACGTTAACATTTTCAGTTGAAAAGAAATCTCATGCTGTACAGAAAAGCAGCTTTTAAATCGATAGAGGAATTTGAGTAACCGATCTTCTCAACAGGTAGTGAGGAAAGCTGGCACCCACGTCTTCAACCTATCTGGTCATTGGCTGAGACACAGAATCTGCAGCAAGATTCCTTCTTATAGGCAGGAAAGACCTAAGGATTTCCAACTGAGTGGTTCAGAGTGGCAAGACCAGTCCCTGTGCACAGAGCCCAAGCCATCTGCCCATTGCAAGATATTCAGCTTTCTATGGTCCCAGCTCAGAATTTTAGACCAGCAAGAGAAGGCCAGAGCCTCTTTCTGTAGTACTTGGGAGAAAGCCAGAAACAAAACATGCAGAGACAAATGGGAGTTCAGAGTTAACCTAGTCATTTTCAAAGGTTTATTTTAGTGGGGGAAACCTCTTTATCTCAAATATAACCATATATATAAACTCAACATGTATTTCTTTAAAGAAGTAAAAGATGTTCTTCTGTGTTTCTCAACACAGGTTCAATGAAAAATTTGGGCAGAAGCCTTCATTTTGTGGGACAGTGCTGCAGGTAGTAGGATATTTAACATCTCTGGCCCTCATCCCTGGATGTTTAATAGTTCCCTCCACCCCAAGTGATTGAAACTAAAAAACTCCTACACATTTCCAAATGCCCTCTGCAGGTACCACTGTCACTTGAGAATTCATCTAATTGAGGTTGCAGAATTGGGTTTACTGGGCAGATGCCTCTGTTGAGCCTGAGAAGATGCCCCTGAACCCAGGCTATGCAGAGCACTCCTTGAAAACCACAACCACCCTTTGACAACACCTACATTTTAACTGTGTTGTCAGGAGTCAACCACATAGCCTCTTTGGGCCTCAATTTGCTCTTCTGCAAGATGGAAATAATAATCCTTACCTATTTCACAGGGCTTTTGTGAGGACCAAATGAGGTATTGTACACAAGCTTGCTTTGTGAACTCTCAAGCCCTCCGCTGATATACAGCGTCACTCATTATACTACTCTCCTGAATATGTAAAGACACTGCTATCCTAGTCCTTTGAAAAGACTTACCATGGAAACCAAATCTAAAAGCAGAAAGCTCAATCATAAGGCTTCCACTGCAACCTGCTTCTATTCACGTCCCTCACACACACAGCCCTTGGAGATGATGGTTGTACTTTGCTCCCACTGAGACACCTACTTTCTCTTTTGTAAGTCACCAAGACAATCCCTGCAGCAAAGGCTCAGCCAGCTCAATGCAACCTAGAGAACACTGCTTAGCTGACTTCAAGTGCTTTCCTTATTACCCCAACTGGTGTGCATGACTTGAAAATACATCTGGAAAAATGTTATGAACAGATACCTCTCCCAACTTCACATGTGTAACCAGGTTGAAATGTCATCATGTTGTTTTCAGAGTTTGATAGATTGGAACCTAGTTCATAAAAAAAGGTTGAGATTTTCATTAATAAGCGAATAAAGATGGCATCATGTCACTGAAGCATTCCCCTCCTGCCCCTAACTCCTCTATTATTTGAAAGGCACTCTTTGAAAAAAGTTGTACATGTATGTTTTTTAGGATGAATGGAACAAAATAATCCATTCCTACTTAAAATGAAGTCAAAAGTTTTAGAGACAAACTCATAGATAGATAAAAGGCTAACAGCTGTCAAGGACAGGGCTAGATTAGAGGGTTTTAGGAAAAAAAGAGAAAGAGAAAACACATGAGACTTGGCCGACAGCAGATGCCCTCTCACTGCAACAAGACTTGATGGAGATGTCTTGCACCCATGATCCGGGGAACTGGGGTCTATGATATCTAAATCCAGCCTAGCACCAGGAATGCTCAGGGCCTACTCAAGAAGGCAAATAATCCTCTCCACTAATATTTACAGGGTAAAACAAGATGGTTGTTAGAGTATTAAATTTGACAGTAAAATAGTAGTCAAGTTTTCAGACTAATTTAAATTGGCCAATCAAAATAAGCAAATACTCTAGAAAAATCAATTGTACTGGACAAAAAAAGCTGTTCCTAAAGTGTTAACTAAGATTTTTATTGGTAGTTCATCTCATGGTAAAATTGCGTAACATATAATAAACCTAAAGCAGTCACATTTTAGTGCAAAAAAGTAAAATTTAAAAGCTATCAAGATTACAGCATAAAATTTCCAAAAGCCTCCCAATATTTAAACCAAAAAAGGAGGGATAGTAGAAGAATATCATGTAAGGAAAAATATCCTGTAAATAAATTACATCTAGAAAATTTTTACTCTAGAAAATTAACTTTCATTTGTAATGCTAACAACAAGACACCCAGGTAAAGCATACATGGTGTCAAAAGAAGCCAAAGGAAAATCATTTGGGCAAAAAAATGAAAAAGGATCGCAAGTCAAATTTATAGAAAATATTCCTTTATTAACTTTTGGTCGAGAATATGTTTGTATATTTTCAGAAAACAACTCCGAGACCATGTGGATTCCTGCAACAGAGAGGAATTAACAGGAGTGCTCCAGCCATGAAGACAGAAGAGAAACAGTCCAGAGATGGAAGACGCTGACCATGCCTTGCCATACTAGCAGTCAGCAGATGTGCGTCACTGCAGGTTTCCCAGGACCAAACCAGAGAGAGTCAGACCTGCATTACCACCATTTGTCCACCATCCAGAATTGAAATATCTTTGCTGTTATGTACACATAAACTACTGTTGGACATAGAAATCGGGACTCAAAAGAACTGTTGGCCCAGAAAGAAACTCACTATAGACTGATTCATTTGCCTCTCAGCATAACCATTATTGCTTATCTCATTTTCAGTTCCTATAAGTGTATTCCTAGTATCACATGAGCTCACTCATCTAGGGGAAATGATGAACAACATAGACTGAAGAACAAGAACAGCATTGATCAGACTGTCAGACCTCAAAGGGAAGGTAGGGGAAGGTGGGGACAAGGGAGATAGATCAACCAAAGGACTTGTGTGCTTGCATATGAGCCTAACCAGTGATCACGGACAACAGGGGGATGGGGGCATGCATGTGGGGGGGTTTGGGATGGGAATGGGGGGGGGGGGTTGATGACAAATATGTGATACCTTATTCAATAAAGTAATTTAAAAAAAAAGAAAACACATGAACACACACAAAATAGTGATGATTGCTGGGAGAATGGTAGGTTAGGGGGATAAATGGTGGTGGACAGAGACTTGACTTGGGGTGGTAAGTATACAATTCAGTGTATAGATGATGTGCTGTAGAATTGTGCACCTGAAACCTGTATAATTTTGTTAACCAATGTCACCCCAATAAATTCAATAAAAAGGGAAAAAAAGTTTTTTGAAGGTCCAGTTTTATTAGGTAACAACGTTGGGTTTATTTATTTCTCTGTTCCTCTAATTCTCATTCCTATGTTCAGGGCATGTCCTGAAAGGAGTGTCCTTTAAATGTTCCCAAGTAAGCTCCAGGATCAAGGAGGAATTGCTTTAGGAGGCTCAGGACCAGCTTTGCAGAATAAAATCTCACAATATCCACACTCACTCTTTCAGCCCCACTCTACCCCTGGAAATTGTTCCATCTAGTTTGGGCTAAATACATTTTCCTGGTTCAAAGAGAAAATGCACATAATGGTTTCACACTGGATTCCTCAAGATATACAGGGGAGTTCACCTGGGTAAGTCTAATATGAATAAGAAGCACATGATTCCATTTCTCTATAAACATACATGGGTTTAAAATAAATGGAAATGGTACCTGGCCGCTGGTGTGGCTCAGGAGGTCACTCGTTTGTTTCAACGTGGATGCTGGTTGGATCCCAATCAGGGCACATGCCAGGGGTTACAGGCTGGATCCCCAGTAGAGGATGTGCAAGAGACAGCCCATCTATGGTTCTCTCTCATGGATGTTTATAGATATATCTCCCTCTCCCTTCCTCTCTGAAATCAATAAAAAAATATTTTTAGAAAAGAAGGAAGGAGAAAGAGAAGGAGAAGGAAAAGGAAAAGGAGAAAAGGTGCCTGGCTTGAAACCTTTCCCACCCTCCACTTCAGGAAGAAAGAGCATCAATCATTGGTAACACTGATCCAGAACTCAGTCCAGGATCATCAGACCTGAGTGAGAAAAATATAAATACCAAAAGGGCAAAAGAAAAGCTAAGTGGAATTTGCATCTCCACTCACATTGTGGGTATCAGAGAAGCTAAATATGCAGCAGCATTCCTGAAAGTCCCCTGCAGCTTCATTTTCCCTCAGGCAGTAGAGGTCAGACCACTTTGCCCACTGACCTAGGGCAGCTGCACCTTGGTGGTCTGGGAGTCCTTGCTGATGTATGCCAGCTCCTTGCCAAGGGAAAATGGAAGAGGCTCAGGAGCAAAGTGCCAGGCAGCAGAAGAAAAGAAGCCTGTTCAGAGTCTCTGCCTCTCTATTACCTTTGCTGCTTTTTTAAACACTAAATCCTTTAGAACTAGATTCTTATGCAAATAAAGGCCTATTAAATAAGCAATTCAGGAGTCAGTGGGGCAGACTGGGAAACATACAAAATTTCCTGTGGAGCCATTCACCTTGTGCTCCAGCAGAGAGAGGGCAGAGTGAACTGGAGCTGTGTGAGCAGAAGCCAGGGATTAGAGCTCAGAAGGCAGACACCCCAGTTTCCTGTGCTGAGTCATTCCCTCATACTTCGAGGTCATCTTTCTCATGCAGACATTTGCTACATAGGCAGCTTTGCCTGGGAGGAAGACAGTTGACCTACCCTATTGGAAAACACTTTGCCCCACTGTGCGGGAGTTTCTGAGGCCCATTAAGAGGCTGAGAATAACAATTAGCCTCCAGGCAGAAGCAATTGCCCCACCCTGTTGAAAAACTCTTGCCATACCTGTGAAAAATTGCCTGAGGACTATTCAAGATGGAATCCTTTGCATCTGTAGATAGAGGCTGTCTCTGGAGGCTTTGAGTCTTTGCTTGATCTAATTAGTCAGAAACAGCTTTTGACACTGGCCTTCGCTGGAGATTAAAAGGCATAGCAGACCCAATACATAGTCACAAATCCAAACAGACAGCCAAAATGAGGAGACAAAAAAACAACCCCCAAATGAAAGAACAAGAGAATTCTCCAGAAGAAAAGATAAATGAAATGGAAATAAATTTATCTGATATAGAGTTCAGAATAATGATAGTAAAGATGTTCAACAGCATGAGAAAATATATAGTAACTATGAAAACCGAAATAAAGAATGACATAGCACAAAAAAAGAACACATTGGAAGGAATACACAGCAGATTAGGGGAAGCTGAGGATCAAATCAGTGAATTATAAGACAGGGTTGAAAAAAATCACTCAATCAGAGAACCAAAAAGGAAAAGCATTTGAAAAACAGGATAACAGCTTAAGGGAGCTGTGGGACAACATAAAACGTAACAATATTTGAATAGCAGGTGTGCCAGAAGAGACAGAAAGGGAGAATGGGATAGAGAACATGTTTGAAGAAATTATGGCAGAAAACTTCCCTAACCTGGTAAAGAAAAAAGTCACACAAGTTCAGGAGGCACACAAAGTTCCAAGGAAGAAGAACCCAAACAGGCCCACTAAAAAACACATCATAATTAAAATGCCAAAATTAAAGACAAAGAGAAAATATTTTTTTCTTGGAATTAGTTTATCCTATCTAATAAAAGAGTAATATGCAGATTGACCATCACTCCAACACACAATATGGATGCCCCCATGTGGTCAAAGATCCTGCCCCCATGTGGACAGAAGATGGCCACCACAAGATGGCCAGCAGGGGAGGACAGTTGAGAGGCACCAGGCCTGCAAGGGAGGGCAGTTGAGAGGGACCATGCCTGCAAGGGAGGGCAGTTGGAGGCTATCAACCCTGCAGGGGAGGGCGGTTAGGGGTGACCAGGCCGGCAGAGGAGGAAAGTTGGGGGCAAACAGGCTGGCAGGGGAGCAGTTAGACATCAATCAGGCTGGCATGGGAGTGGTTAGGGGGTGATCAGGCTGGCAGGCAGAAGCAGTTAGGGACAATCAGGAAGGCAGGCAGGCGTGCAGGTGGGAGCCCGCAGTCCTGGATTGTGAGAGGGATGTCCGACTGCCCGTTTAGGCCCGATCCCTGGGATCGGGCCTAAACGGGCAGTCGGACATCCCTCGAAGGGTCCCAGATTGGAAAGGTTGCAGACTGGGCTGAGGGACACCCCCCCGCCCCTGTGCATGAATTTCGTGCACTGGGCCTCTCATTTTAAATAAACCAGTAATATATTTCACATGCTTCTGGAATTAGCCATAATTTAGCAAATGGAAGCTTCTTCTGGCAATTACCAATTTCTTATGTAGTAAGAATTTCCCTGTGCTAACTATTCTTTTTTTAATTAATTAAATTATTTATGATGATGATGATGAAAAACATATAACATGCAATTTTCCATCAGTTCACATTCAATATTATTCTGTATTAGTTTTAGGTGCACAATATAGTGGTTAGACAATCATATAATTTATAAAGTGGTCCCCCTAATATTTTAAGTACCGCCACGCCTGCCCCCCCCCCTGGCCTGTACATAGCTATTACAATTTTTTTTCTTCATTGACCTTTCTCCGGCCACTCCGACCCTCCAGCACATGCCCTCACCCCGCTAGTGACTGTGTCCATTGGCAATGCTTATATGCATGCATACAAGTCCTTTGGTTGATCTCTTAACCCCATCCCCTCCCCTGCCTTCAAAGAGAGAAT
Source organism: Cnephaeus nilssonii (assembly GCF_951640355.1). Lineage (NCBI taxonomy): Eukaryota > Metazoa > Chordata > Mammalia > Chiroptera > Vespertilionidae > Cnephaeus > Cnephaeus nilssonii. The sequence continues at coordinate 91,735,627 of NC_137079.1, read as the reverse complement.
CTTAAAGGCAGCAAGAGAAAAGAAAACCGTTACCTACAAAGGAGTTCCCATAAGGCTGACACCTGATTTCTCATCAGAAACTCTACAGGCCAGAAGGGAATGGCATGAAGTACTCAAGGTAATGGAAAGCAAGGATCTGAACCAAGATTACTATATACAATAAGGCTATCATTCAAAATAGATTGTAAGATAAAGAGCCTCCCAGACAAAAACAAAGGCTAAAGGGACTGCTGTAATGAAAAGAAGAAATGGAGAGAGAAACCTAGCATACAGAATTAAAATGGCAATAAATAAGTACCTAGTAGTAATAATAACCTTAAATGTAAATAGATTAAATGCTCCAATCAAAAGACAAATGGATTAAAAAAAACATGACCCAACTATATGCTGTCTACAAAAGACCCACCTCAGAACAAAAGACTCACACAGGATGAGAGTGAAGGGATGGAAAAAAATTTTCCATGCAAATGGAAAAGAAAAACAAACTGGGGTAACAATACTCATATCTGACAAAATAGACTTCAAAAGAAGGCCATCACAAGAGACAACAAAGGTCACTGCATAATATTAAAGTGATTGATCCAAGAAGAGGATATAACCCTGTTAAATGTTTATACACCCAATATAGGAGCACCTAAATATATATAAAAAACCTATAGAGGACTTTAAGGGAGAGATCGACAACAATACAGTCATAGTAGGGAAATTTAGTACCCCACTGACTTCACTGGATAGATCTTCCAGACAAAAACTTAACAAGAAACAGTGACAAAGTTTACATAAGTCATAACATAATTGTCTAAATAAACATTGACAGTGTCAAATAGCAATATTCTTATGAGGTTTAAAATATATATAAAATTAAGATACATGACAATAATAGTAAACAAATTGAAATTGGGGTTAATCGAAGTTAAAATATTCTGAGATTTATTGTATGTAGGAAATGGTAACAGTATGAATTTGTGTTGATTTTAAATTGTCAAGGATGCATGTTATTATTTTCAAAGTAAGCACAAAACAAAAATAAAAAGAATGTGTAAGTCATAAACAATAGTAAAAGAATGTATAACCTAAGAGAAGAATGTATTAGCTAATAAAGGAATGTTTTTTTAAATGCGAAAAATAAGACAAAGAGAGAAAAGAAAAATACAGAAAATGTAAAATATATTGAAAGCAAATAGAAAGATTTGCTTTTTTGTTATAGTTGAAATATGTAGATTTAAGTGTGTACTGAACTGTGAAATAAATGTATTTTTACTGTAGGTAAGAAAAAGAAATAATTCTTATCCCAAAGATCATGTAATTACATTAAATGCAAAATAAATACTCCAATTCAGACCTAGAAATCAAAATGAAACCCAAATATATGCTGCTTACAAGAGACTCACTTTACTTATTTATTTACTAGAGGCCTGGTACATGAAATTTGTGCATTGGGGGTGGGGGTATCCCTCATCCCAGGCTGCACACTCTCCAATCTGGGACCCCTCGGGGGATGTCCGGACTGCCGGTTTAGGCCCGGATCAGGCCTAAACCGGCAGTTGGACATCTCTCTCACAACCCGGGACTGCTGGCTCCTAACCACTCACCTACCTGCCAGCCTGATGGCCCTCAACTGCTCCCCTGCCAGCCTGATTAATGCCTAACTGCTCCCCTGATGGCCTGGTCACCCTCAACTGCCCTCTCCTGCTGGCCTGGTCACCCCCTACTGCCCTCCCTTGCTGGCCTGATCTCACCCCAACTGTCCTCCCCTGCTGGCCTGATGACCCCCAACTGCCCTCCCCTGCTGGCCTGGTCGCCCCCAACTGCCCTCCCCTGCTGACCTGGTCACCCCCAACTGCCTCCCCTGCTGGCCTAATCTCGCCCCCAACTGCCCTCCACCTGGCCTGATGGCCCCCAACTGCCCTCCCTTGCCAGCCTAGTTGCCCCTAACTGCCCTCCCCTGCAGGCCTGGTCGCCCCCAACTGCCCACCCTTGCCAGCCATCTTGTGGTGGCCATCTTGTGACGATGTGGGGTTGGCCATCTTGTGACAGCGTGAGGGTGTCACGCGAGGGCGTGAGAGCCACCTAGGTTGTTATTAGTATAGATTTTAAATATTTATTGTTACGAGTATTAGAGATGTCCCACTTTCCCCCCCATTGCCCCATTTCACCCAGTTCCTGCCCCACCCCAGGCCTTCACCATCCTATTGTCTATGTCCATAGGTAATGCATATATGCATATAAATTCTTTGGGGAATCTCTTCCCCCTATCCTACCCCCCCCCCCCCCCCCGTCCCACTGAGATTCATCAGTCTGTTCCATGTTTCCATGCCTCTGGTTCTATTTCATCAGTTTATTTTGTTCATTGGGTTCCTTATTTTGATTTTTATATTCAATTGTTGATAGATATGTATTCATTGCCATTTTATTATTCATATTTTTTACTTGTTCTTTTTCTTTCTTCTTCTTCTTCTCTTCTTTTTCTTCTTCTTCTTCTTCTTCTTCTTCTTCTTCTTCTTCTTCTTCTTCTTCTTCTTCTTCTTCTTCTTCAAGAATACCCTTCAACATTTCATGTAATACTGGTTGGGTGGTGATGAATTCCTTTGCTATTTCTTGTCTGTGAATCTCTTTATCTAACCTTCAATTCTAAATGATAGTTTTGCTGAGTAATCTTGGTTGTAGGTCCTTGCTATTTATCACTTTGAATATTTCTTGCCACTCCATTCTGGCCTACAAAATTTTTGTTAAGAAATCAGCTGACAGTTGTATGGGTGCTCCCTTATAGGTAACTAACTGCTTTTTTTCCTTGTTGCTTTTAATATTCTCTCTTTGTCTTTAACTTTTGCCATTTTAAATATTATGTGTCTTGATGTGGGCCTCTTTGGGTTCCTCTTGTTTGGAATTTTGTACTTCCTGGACTTGTAAGTCTATTTCTTTTACCAGATAGGGGAAGTTTTTTGCCATCATTTCTTCAAATAGGTTTCAATACCTTGCTCTCTCTCTTCTCCTTCTGGCACTCCCATAATGTGAATGTTGGAATGCTTAAGTTGTCCCAGAAGCTCTTTACTCTGATATTTTTTTATATGTATTTTATTCTTTTTTCTTTTTGCTCTTCTTATTGGGTGTTTTTTGCTCTTCTTATTGGGTGTTTTTTGCTTCCTCATATTTCAAAACATTAATTTGGTTCTCAGAATTCTCCACTCTACTGTTGAATCCCTGTAAATTATTCTTTATTTCAGTTAGTGTATGCTTAATTTCAGACTGGTCCTTTTTCATGTCCTTGAAATTCTCACTAAGATACTTGAAAGTCTCACTAAGTTCCTAGAAGCCCTCATTAAGATCCTTGAGTATCCTTATAACCATTGTTTTGAACTCTGTATCTGGTAGTTTGTTTGCTTCCATTTCATTAAGTTCTTTTTTCTGGAGATTTCTTCTATTCTTTCATTTGTGACATGTTTCTTTATCTCCACATTTTGGCTGCTTCCCTGTGCTTGTTTCTATGCTATGTCTCCTGGAATTGGTAAAGTGGCCTTGTACGTTAAGTATCCTGTAGGGTCCAGTGGCTCAGCCTCCCCAGTCACCTGAGCTGGGCACTCTAGGTGCATTTCTGTATAGGCTGTGTGCACACTCTTGTTGTAGTTGAGCTTTGATTGCTGTTGGAATCACTGGGAAGAATTGACCTCCAGGCAAATTGGCTGTGAGAATTGGCTGCAACTACAGTGGAAGAGCTGCTGTTCAGAGACACCTCTATGGAGCAGGACTTGATTCAGTGGGGCTTTGGTGTTCACTAAGTATGCCCCTTGAGTGTGTTGCCTGTGGATGTGTAGAGTTGTAATCTGGTATGGTCTGATGCTGTCCACCAGGTGCATCAGTTTTGGGGCCTCCTGGGAGATGCAAAGTTAGCCACTGCCTGGGACCACCCACCAGGAGCTACAGAGTGATCTGCAGATAGCTACTACTTTTGTTGAGCTTGGAAGTACCCAGGCAAGTCCAAGCTGTGAAGCAAGGCAGGCTGTTCCTAGTGCCGGGTCTTGCTGACCCCAACTGCTGCTTTTTTGAGAGATTTTAGGGAAATCTGAAGCCTGAGCCAGGACAGGACATTCATATGAAAAAGCCGCTATAAACAGCTTGGGTGGGGCTGCAAATTGGATGGGACAGGGTCTCAGTGAATCACTAGGGCAGAGTGAACAGTGTAACCCATGCTGATAGAAATTCAGATATAGCTGCCAGCCAGCTCTGTAATTGGGGACGTCTCAACATAGGAACAATGACCCTTGAGAGCACCCATGTCTGGAATAAAGCTGCCCCCAAGTTCTTGCTCTAATAGCTGACCATCCAGTTCCTCCCTATATATCCCTGGATTCACCCCAAGCTGTTGCCCTAGTGCTGGAACTCAGAGGGAGTGCATTTGAGTATATTCATCTGCTGGCCCTTTAAGAGGAACTGCCTGGATCTCCAGCAACCTCAGTGTCACTCAGCCACAATCCCCCCTGATTTTTACAGCCCAAAATTTTGTGGACTTCTCTTCCCAGCTCTGGAACCCTGGACTGGGCATCTGGTGTGGAGCTGGGACCCCTTGCTCCTCACGGGAGGCTTCTGTAGCCGAGATAGCCCTCCCACTTAAAAAACATGCCACACACGAGTGTCAGACCAGCCCGTTCTGCACCTCCACCCATTCCACCAACCTCAATGTGCTTTATTCTTTACTTCTTTAGTTGTAGGACTTCCATTCAGCCTGATCTCAGGTGGTTCTGAATGATGGTTGTTCTGTATTTTAGTTGTAATTTTGGTGTGGTTGTGGGAGGCAGCAAGTACTGGTGTTTACCTACCCTGCCATCTTGCAAAACTCACTTTAAATATATGGAAATAGAAGTATCAAAAGTAAAAGGATGAAAAAGATATACCAAAAATACATGCATATCTAAAAAATACATACAGGATGAGGGCATGCGACAGGGGGTAGGGGAGGCTGGAGGAAAGTCAATGGGGGGAAAAAGGAGATATATGTACTACTATGTGTAATACTTTAAACAATAATAATAATAATAATTAAAAATAAAAATAAAAAATACATACATACAAAAATTAGAGTGTCACAAGGCAGGAGTGGGAGATGAGAAAAATAAGAGAAAAATATATATATAACAAAGAAAAGGGTCTTGCACAGAATGATTATTTTGGTGAATCATGACCCAAAAAATATATATCAAATTCAATTCTGTGTACCTGAGGTCAAAAAATAAATAAATAAATAATTTTATAAAGCACTAACATTTAGAAATCAGAAAATGTGAATACTAGCATGTACCAAATCTACTGACAAGTCAACATCTTTAGGCCTAATTTTTTATATAAAAGATAAATAGTAATATTAATTAACAAACAGTCCTTCTATCTCACCCATTAATTCAATAAGCATCCACTGAGCACCGTACATGCCAGACATTGTGCCAGTTGGTGGAGATACAAAGTCACATGAGACACAGTCTTAGCTTTCAAGGATCTTACTCCTCAAGGGACCTGCTGTCATATAAAAGAAGTGGAGGAAACATTGTAAGGATAACCACAGAGCAAAATTACAGAGAAACCACAGGTTATACAACAAAGTATTAGGTATTTGATCATTGATTTTGATTTGGCTAAGAAGCACCTACTTTCTGATCTTGAGCGAATAAAAGAATGAATGAGGAATTGATGCCAGTTTGAACTAGTGTCCCAAGTTCTATATTTCTATATAAAAAATCCAAGTCTAGAGAAAATTGAAGCTTGTGACTAGATGCAGATTCTACAAGTAAGTAATAATGATTAGGTGTTGAACTGTAGATGATGTCCAACACATTGCTGTGACTCCAGATCTTACAGAGGATCTTATATCCAGAGTATGGGAGAATTTCATTACCTAAAGGTCAACTGTGAATGAGCACAGGAGTGCTCATCTGTAAAACAGTCAGGATAATAACCTCCCCCCCCAAAAAAAAAAAAAAAAAAAGGTTCTTGCAAGAATTATCTATATATATAAAAGCCTACGTGACCAATACAAACAATCGGCCAGTCACTATGACACGCACTGACCACCAGGAGGCAGATGCTCAATTCAGGAGCTGTCCCCTAGTGGTCAGTGCATTCCCACAGCCAACCCCCCATGGCCAGCCAACCTCCCACAGTTCCTCTCCCCAGCCTGCCAGCGCCTATCGGCCCCGATCAAGACTGGGCAAGATGGCCCTGATCAGCCCCAATCACCGGCCAGGCCAAAGGACCCCACATGTGCACAAATTCTTGCACCAGGCCTCTAGTATGAGATATAAAAGACCTGACAATCACAATACTCAGTAAATAGTTGTTAACCAAAAAAAGAAATAATGAGCATTCTGTAAATGGTATTTCTCCTTCTCTTTATTTTCTACCATCCCATTGCTTTCCTAAAAGAGACAGATAAGCATGAAATAGAGAATTATTTTCAGGCACATTCATGCACAACTCTGGGTGTATTGAACTGCAGAAAAACATCATCACAGCTGTAGCATGTAGAGATCAACATAGAACTGCCAAAGACAAAGCGATTGCCACAGGCAAAGGTAGGACTGAGCCATGGAAGAAATGAGAGAAGACTCTAGCAACATCAGCTACAAATTAAAAGGCAAGCTTGATGCATACACAATGCGGTCAGCTCCACTGCCCCTTCATAACAGATAGGTTTATCTCTTTAGTCAATAGATCACAAGAACCGAGTGGGCCAACATGCATGCCCCGCATACAATCTTTACTGCACCAACATCACTTTTCCTCTTGTGGTGAATTAGATAGCCCTAGCCTCCAAGGAGTTTTAAAGATTAGTAAATGACACAATTTCTTCAGATATAATCAAGTAATCTCCAAAATACTATGCATGTATAAAATGTACCAAAGTCCATGCATTTATATCATGTAATGCAGTAGAAATTTGGCAGGATGCTGAACAAATTAGCTATATATTCCTGGACCCAGGTTTTGAGGAATCTGGTTTCTACAACCACCCTCTATAAACATTGTCCTCTTACAGCTTTCTAATCCTCAAATCCAACTGTCTTTTCTCATACCTCATTCAGCTTCTCTACAGTTCCTGGCCTCTCTCCCTTCCTCATTTCATGATACAAAATTTTCTTATCTCTCCCCATGATCTCTCCAACTGATTTCTCTGTTTCCAGTGGTTCTTTACCTCATTCTGAGTCCTAAAAGGAGATATTCCTGAGGGTTTTATTCTCTGTCCTTTTCTTTTTGCTCCACACTCTCTGCCTTAATGATTTATTATATCTACAGCTTTAGCATTTCTATCATTGTGTGCTTGCCTCTAATTGATTTCCATAGTGTTTCCATATTCCCACTGTGGCCAATTTCAAGCTACAAACATGAAGTCACTGACTACAGAGTTTGGAAGAGGCCAATACAAGACAGTTCTGGCTGAAACCGGTTTGGCTCAGTGGATAGAGCGTCGGCCTGCGGACTCAAGGGTCCCAGGTTCGATTCCGGTCAAGGGCATGTACGTTGGTTGCGAGCACATCCCCAGTAGTGGGCGTGCAAGAGGCAGCTGATCGATGTTTCTCTCTCATCGATGTTTCTAACTCTCTATCCCTCTCTCTTCCTCTCTGTAAAAAAATCAATAAAATATATTTTTTTAAAAAAGTTTTAAAAAGACAGTTCTGGCAAACCACTGAAGCATCATCCAAATTTTTCAGACTCAAAACCTTAAAATCATCTTTTCCCTTTCCCACCCCTTCACCAAGACATCTGATCAACTGCACAATGCAATTGGGTCTCTTTTAACACAGACTGCCATCCAGCCTCTCTTCTGTTTTCACCACCATTTTCTACCTGAGATGATCATTGCCTCATGTCCTGCCTACTCTATCAGTCTCCTAACTATTCTCTCCTTTTCTAAGTCTTGCATTACCATAAAATGACTGGAAAATTAATCTTCTTAAAGTTTACATTGTGTTAACTAAAATCTCCAATTTCACATTGTGTTAACCAAAATATCCAATAGTTCTACTGCTCACAAAATAAAACATCATTTGGTATTCAATGCCTAATTTATGTGCACTGTCTGTTATCAGCATTCTGTATCAGTTAAGATTAGGTTGGCTATAATTTAACTTGTAGACTCAAAATAGTAGTGGCTTAAAAAGACAGACATTTGTTTCACTGTCATGTGAAAGTCTCGAAGTAAGTAGTCCAGGAGTGCAAGGAGACCACGTTCCACAAAGTCCTCAAGCTTTAACATGCTTCCAGGTCAACCTTCTCACAAGTTTGATGGATGGTCCTCATGCTCATGTTCCAAGATGGCAGCTATCACCTCAAGTTTCAGGCTAAAGAATGACAGAAATAAAAAAGGACAAAGAGCACAAGGTAGCTGGTATGTAGGGAAGCTTCCAGAAACTGCCACAGAACAATTCTACTTACCCTTCATTTGCCAGAACCTAGTTAACAGTCACACCTATATGCAAGGAATGCTGGGTGGCTATGTGAGGATTTTAGAAGAAAGAGAGATTAGATCCTGGGAACAATTGTCTGTCTCTGCAAAAGGCCTCAATGTTCCTTTGAAATCTTATTTCCTATTGGGCCTCTGCCTAAATTTAACAACCAGATATTTATTTAAAACTGACTATGTGCCAGACACTGTTCTAAGTGCTTTACATATATGAACCCACTTAATCTTAACAATAGTTCAATGAACCATTATTATCCCTATTTTATAGATGGAAAAGCTAAGAACCAGATGGATTAAGAATTCCAGAGATTCTCAAGCCTGCTTTGAAATCGGCACACCTGGAAAGTTTGTTAAAATGTAGAATCATATGCTCTGGGATCAGATGAAATGGCTGAGAATAAATATTAAGAAACGAGAAGAACAAAAGTGGAACTCTGAGAAGCAACAGCTACATTTATGGGACAGATGTGGGAAGCAATTGGCCTCAAGGAATAGTGTGAGAGGTGGCAGGGGAGCCAAGGCAGAATGCTGTACTGGAGGTTCAAGGGAAGATATTCAAATACAAGGTTGTGTCAACCAGGTCAAGGAAAGTGTTGGAGAGTGTTTGTTGGGATTGGCAATTAGGAGGTCACTTATGACCAGGTTGAGAAGAGTTTTAGTGGAAAAAATTCATGTGCTTATCCTCAGATACTTTGTAAGACGCTCCAAGGAAGATTCTCTCTCTCTCTCTCTCTCTCTCTCTCTCTCTCTCTCTCTCTCTCTCTCTCTCAAATTTGTGAAGCATCAGTTTAACTAGTTGTAATGTAGTTGTAATCTAATTAGATTCTCTGATTCTTCCTGATTCAATTTTGAAAGAATGTATGTTTCTAGGAATTTATCCATTTCTTCCAGATTGTCCAATTTGTTGGCAAATTATTGTTCATAATATTTTCCTACAACCCTTTGTATTTCTTTGGTGTCAATTGTTACTTTTCCTCTTTCATTTCTGATTTTATTTATTTGGATACTCTCTTCTTTTTTCTTGATGAGTCTAGTTAAAGGTTTGTCCATCTTGTTTACCTTTTCGAAGAATCAGCTCTTGGTTTCATAGATCTTTTATATTATTTATTTCATTTATTTCTGCTCTGATCTTTATTATTTCCTTGCTTCTACTCATTTGGGGCTTTGTTTGTTGCTCTTTTTATAGTTTCTTTAAGTGTAAAGTTAGATTGTTTATTTGAGATTTTTCTTATTTCTTGAGGTAGGCCTCTAATGCTATGAATTTCCATGTAGGACTGCTTTTGCTGTGTCCCATAGATTTTGGGTTGTGTTCTCATTGTTATTCATTTCAAGCTACTTATCTTTTAATTTCTTCCTTGATCTTATTGTTAACCCATTGATTGTTTAGTAACATGTTATTTAGCCTCCATGACTTTGTGTGTTTTTCAGTGTTTTACCTTGTGATTGATTTCTAGTTTCATACCATTATGCTCAGAAAAGATGCCTGATATGATTTCAATCTTCTAAAATTTTTTGAGACTAGTTTTGTGTCCTAACATGTGGTCTATCCTAGAAAATGTTTACTTGAAAAGACTCCCAACAAATAAAAGTCCTGAATCAGATGACTTCACAGGTGAATTTTACCAAACATTCAAAAAAGAACTTACACCTATGCTTCTCAAATTATTATTTTTTTTTAATTCAAGAGAAGGGAAGACTCCCAAGCTCACTTGACAAGGCCAGCATTAACCTAACTCCAAAACTAGATAAAGACACGACAAAAAAAGAAAAGTATAGGCCAATATCCCTGATGAATATAGAGGCTAAAACCATCAACGAAATATTAGCAAAGTGGATCCAGCTATATATGAAAAAGGTCATACACCGCCCTGGCTGGCTGGCATGGCTCAGTGGTTGAGCATTGCCCTATGAACCAAAAGGTCATGGTTCGATTCCTGGTCAGGGAACATGCCTGTGTTGTGGGCTGGATCCCCAGTAGGGGGCAGGAGGCAGCCAATCAATGATTCTCTCTCATCATTGATGTTTCTATCTCTCTCTCCCTCTCCCTTCCTCTCTGAAATCAATAAAAATATTTTTAAATAAATAGATAGATAGATGATAGATAGATGATAGATAGATAGATAGATAGATAGATAGATAGATAGATAAAAGGTCATACACAATGATCAAGTGGAATTTATTCTGGAGATGCAAGGTTGGTTTAATATCCACAAGTCAATAAATATGATACACCACATAAAAAAATGAAGGATAAAAACCACATTATTATATCAATAGATGTGTGTGTGTGTGGGGGGGGGGGGGGGAAGGAGAAGGAGATTAGGTAAAATCCAGCACCCATTTATAATAAAAACTCTCAGCAAAGTGGGAATAGAGGAAACATACTTCAATGAAATAAAGGCCATATATGACAAACCCACAGCCAACATCATGCTCAATAGGCAAAAACTTCAATTGTTTCCCTTAAGATCAGGAATAAGAAAGGGATGTCTGCTTTCACCACTTTTATTCAACACTAGATGCCCAATGCACGAAATTCATGCAAGAGTAGGCCTTCCTTCCCCTGGCTGCTGGCACTGGCTTCCCTCTGGCACCTGGGACCTGGGCTTCCCTCTGGCCCCGGCTTTGTCTGGAAGGATGTCTGGAATGACATCCGGAAGGACTTCCAGTCTAATTAGCATATTACCCTTTTATTATTATAGATAGTACTGGAAGTTCTAGCCATGGCAATCAGACAAAAAGAAGAAAAACAGGGCACCCAAATTGGAAAGGAATTAGTAAAACTCTCATTATTTGAAAATGACATGACTCTACATATAGAGAACCATAAAGATTCCACCAAAAAACTATTAGAACTGATAAATGAATTCAGTGAAGTAGAAGGATATAAAGTAAATACCCATAAATCAGTTGCATTTTTATACACCATAGTGAACTATCAGAAAAGAAAACTAAGAAAATAATCCCATTTACAATTGTTTCAAAAACAATAAAATACATAGGAATCCATTTTACCAAGGATATAAAAGGCTTTTACTCCAAAAATTATATGACACTGAAAAAGAAATTAAAGAATATACAAATAACTGGAAGCATATACCATGTTCATGGATAGGAAGAATTAACATTGTTAAAATGTCCATACTACCCAAAGCAATCTATATATTCAACCCAATTCCTATCAAGATACCAATAGTATTTTTCACAGAATTAGAACAAATTATTTCAAAAATTTATATGGAATCCCAAAGATCCCAATAGCCACAATAATCTTGAGAAAGAAGAATAAAGTTGGAGGAATTACACTACCTGATATCAAAGTATACTATAAGGCCATAGTAACCAAAACAGCATGGTACTGGTATAAAAGTAGACATGTAGATCAATGGAATAGAATAGAGAGCCCAGAAATAAAATTATACCTTTATAGTCAATTAATATTTGACAAAGGAGGCAAAAACATACAATGGGGTAAAGATAGTCTAGTCCCGTGGTCGGCAAACTGTGGCTTGCAAGCCACATGCAGCTCTTTGGCCCCTTGAGTGTGGCTCTTCCACAAAATACCACGGCCTGGGCAAGTCTATTTTGAAGAAGTGGCATTAGAAGAAGTTTAAGTTTAAAATAATTGGCTCTCAAAAGAAATTTCAATCGTTGTACTGTTCATATTTTTCTCTGTTGACTAATGAGTTTGCCAACCATTGGTCTAGTCAATAAATGGTGTTGGGAAAATTAGGCAGATTCATGCAAAAAAAAATGAAACTAGACCATCTTCTTACACCTTACACAAGAATAAACTCAAAATGGATAAAAGACTTAAATATAAGTCATGAAACCATAAAAATCCTAGAAGAAAACATAGGCAGTAAAATCTCAAATATTTCTCATAGCAATTTTTTCTGATATATTGCCTCAGGTAAGGAAAACAAAAGAATAAATAAACAAATAGGACTACATCAAACTGAAAGGTTTTGCACAGCAAAGAAAACCATTAACCAAATGAAAAAGTAACCTACTGAATGGGAGAACATATTCGCCAATACATTGTATATCTAAAATTTATAAGGAACTTATAAAACACAACACCAATAAAAAAACAAAAAAAAACAATCCAATGAAGAAATGGGCAAAGAAACTGAATAGACACACTTCTCCAAAGGGGGCATACTGGTACAGACGCCCAATCCTATCTAATAATAGAGTAAAATGTAAATTACCATCACTCCGCTGCGCCCACGATTGGGCGGTGGGAGGCTGGGGGGCGGGACTCGGGGTGGCCTATCCAGCCATTGAGAGGCACGGATCTGCTGCCACTGAGGGGGGCGGGACTCCCGCCCCCTGCAACTCTCAACGGCCAGATCGAGGCCAGATCTGCGGCCGCTGAGGGGGCCTGCGCGGACACCCAGCTGCACCTCTCAACGGCAGGGTAGCCAGGTGTCCGTGGCAGCCCCCCTCAGCGGCCGTTGAGAGGCGCAGGGGGTAGGAGTCCCGTCCCCTGCGCCTCTCAACAGCAGGGTAGCCCCCCTCAGTGGCCACGGACCATCAAAAGCGTGGGAGCTGGGTGCCTGTCCGCTCAGGCACCCAGCTCCCCGCGATCAAAAGCAAAAGTGTGGCAGCTGGATGCCTTTCCACTCAAGCACCAGGCCTTTCAGAAGCCTCCGCCACGCCGGAGGCTTCTGAAAGGCCTGGTGCACCAGCGATCGAAAGTGAAAGCGTGGCAGCTGGATGCCTGTCCGCTCAGACACCAGGCCTTTCAGAAGCCTCCGCCGCGCTGGAGGCTTCTGAAAGGCCTGGTGCACTAGCGGACAGGCACCCAGCTCCCCGTGATCAAAAGCAAAAGCGTGTAGGGGACCCTACACGTGCATGATTCAATCATGCACTGGGCCTCTAGTAAATATATGAAAGGATGTTCATTGTCACAAATCAGAGAAATGTAAATTAAAATCACAATGAGATATCACCTCATACCTGTCAGAATGGCTATCAATTAATCAATCTATATATATAAAAGCCCAGGCACTGAATGGTGGAACGACCAGAACGACTGGTAGACCAATTGTTATGATGCGCACTGACCACCAGGGGGCAGGCGCTCAATGCAGGAGCTGCCCCCTGTGGTCAGTGCACTCCCAGTGGGAGCAGCCACTCAAAAGGTGGGTCCACAGCTGCTCGGCTGACCGGGTTGAGCAGCGCTCCCACAGCAGGCTGATCCCCGCAGGCCATGCCCCCCACCAGTGCATGAATTCATGCACCAGGCCTCTAGTCCTATCTAATAAAATAGTAATATGCAAATTGACCATACCTCCCCTACACCCACAAGCTATGCCCACCAGCCAATCAGGAGCGAGTATGCAAATTAACCCAAACAAGATGGCTGCAACCATGGAGAAAGCAGGAGGCTTCAGTTGCCCCCCGCGATGGAGGAAGCCAAGTTTCCGCAGTCCTGGCCTGCCTTGGCCTCTGCTTAAGGCTACAAAGTTTCAATTATAGAAAATAAATAAATCCCAACAAAAATGGCTGCGGCCATGGAGCGAGCAGGAGGCTTGGCTCCGATGAAAGCTACAAAGTTTCAATTATAGAAGATAAATAAATACCAGATACCAAGGCCTCCCAGGGCCTCTGCTTGGGTCACTGGGGGGCATGGCCAGCCTGCAAACCACCACAGGCCCCTCACCCAGGCCGCCCCATGCCCCAAGGGAATCCCCACCCTGATCCGGGACACCCTTCAGGGCAAAGCAGTCGGCCCCCACCCGTGCACCAGGCCTCTATCCTATCTAATCCTATCTAATAAAAAAATAATATGCAAATTGACCATCACTCCAACACACAAGATGGCTGCCCCCATGTGGTCAAAGATGACTACCCCCATGTGGACACAAGATGGCCGCCACAAGATGGCCAGCAGGGGAGGGCAGTTGGGAGGGACCAGGCATACAAGGGAGGGCAGTTGAGGGTGATCAAGCCTGCAGGGGAGGGCAGTTAGGGGTGACCAGGCCAGCAGAGGAGGGAAGTTGGGGGCAACCGGGCCTGCAGGGAAGGGCAGTTGGCGGGGGGAACCAGGCATGCAGGGGAGGGCAGTTGGGGGGGACCAGGCCTGCAAGGGAGGGCAGTTAGGGGTGACCAGGCCTGCATGGGAGGGTAGTTAGGGGCAAACAGGCTGGCAGGAGAGCAGTTAGGCATCAATCAGGCTGGCAGAGGAGTAGTTAGGGGGTGATCAGGCTGGCAGGAAAAAGCAGTTAGGGACAATCAGGAAGGCAGGCAGGCGTGCAGTTGGAAGCCAGCAGTCCTGGATTGTGAGAGGGATGTCCGACTGCCCGTTTAGGCCCAATCCTACCGGTATCGGGCCTAAACGGGCAGTCGGACTTCACTCAAGGGGTCCCAGATTGGAGAGGGTGCAGGCTGGGCTGAGGGACACACTCCCCCTCCCCCCATGCATGAATTTTGCGCACCGGGCCTCAAGTAAATAATAAATGTTGTTGAGGATGTATAGAAAAGGGAACCCTCTTGCACTGTGGGTGGGAATGCAGATTGGAACAACCACTATGAAAAGCAGTATGAAGTTTCCTCAAAATATTAGAAATTGAACTGCCTTATCTACTTCTGGGAATATATCCAAAGAAGCCCAAAACACTAAATCAAAAGAATAAAAGCACCCCTATGTTCATTGCAGCATTATTTACAATAGCCAATATTTGGAAGCAGCCCAAGTGCCCATCAGTAGATGAGTGGATAAAAAAAGCTATGGTACATTTACACAATGGAATACTATTCAGCTGTAAAAAAAAAAAAAAGAAGAAGAAGAAGAAGGAAATCTTACCTTTTGCAACAGCATGGATGGACCTGGAGAGTGTTATGCCAAGTGAAATAAGTCAGTGATAGAAAAACAAGTACGATATGATTTCACTTATACACTGAATGGCCAGAATATTATAATCTCTGAAGGCATAATAATCTGGCCACTCAGTGTATAGCCTATAAAATAAAAGGCTAATATGCAAATTGTCCCCTCAACCAGGAGTTTGACCAGCAGGCAGGCCAGCCAACCGCCCATGTACCCTCCCCATGGCCAGGATGGCCGGACCCCACCCATGCACGAATTCATGCACCGGGCCTCAAATATATATATACTGAGTGGCCAGATTATTATGTGTTCAGAGATCATAATAATCTGGCCACTCAGTGTATATGGAATCTAATGAACAAAATAAACTAATAAAGTGAAGACACACTCATGGATACAGAGAACAGACTGAAAGCTGTCAGAGGGGAGGGGGTTGAAGGCTGGGTGAGAAGGGTGAAAAGATTAAGCAAAGATAAAAGAGTGTCATGGACACAGACAACAGTATGATGATTGCAAGAGGGAAGGGGTGGAGGGAGAGATAAAAGAAGGAAAAGCAGTGATGAAGGAGACTTGACTTGGGGTGGTAAACACACAATACAATATATAGATGATGTATTGTAGAATGACATAACTGAAGCCTGTATAATTTTATTATCCAATGTCACCCTAATAAATTCAATTTTTTAAATGTGGGAGCAGGAGGCTCATCCTTCTGTTTCCATTAGGTATGAAAAGTTTTATAGAGGAGGTGGCAGGCAGACAAGACCCCTTCCATCGGTAGAGAGTGGTCACCATGGGATGCCCCCTGGACGGTGACCCAGTCTACTCGGACACAGAGGAGATCACATTTCTCCGGGAATAAATGCAGGTGTCCTCCCCTTCTGGAAAGGCAGTTGCCAAAAACTAAAGGGATCTTCCAGGTTATTAAGAACCCAGAGCCCACCCTGCAATGCAGTCCTTTCATCTGCCTGAAGTCCTTTTTCAGCTCCCAACGCCAAAAAAGTCCTTCTTTTTCTTTGTGGTTACAATTACTCTCCTACATCTTGGAGAGAAAACTCAGTTCCTCATGGTTTGTCAGTAGTTGGGGGAGGACTATGAAAGCTGACTGTTGCTCCCACAGCTATGGGAGCATTAAGATTTAAAGAGGAACTACTTACTTATGCTGTCATCACCACAGCGATCACTTCGACAGGATTTCTTTTTCCCATACAGCATTGCACGACCAGTCAGAGGAGGGAGAGAGGAGGTGTTGCAAAGACACTGACTCATTCTGTCTTCTTCACACCCTCTGAAGCTACCCCTCACTGCACTTCCTTCTCCTCCTCTGAAGCTAAAGGTCAGCCTCTCATGTTCATGCCAAGTTTTTAAACATACATACATACACACACACACACACACACACACACACACACACACACACACACACATTGGCTTCTGAGAGGGCAAATTTTTTAACATGAAAGGAATAAGGAAAGGCACTCTCAAAATAAATTTAAAAATAAATAATCCTTTCCCCAAACTACTTAATAATTGCAGAATGATAGCATTTTCCCATTGTAAGCATGCTAGGAATAAAATAAAAGGAATGAATGCCCCATTGTGTTAATGCAGGCCTCTAAAAAATGATTCTAATATCTTCCAGAAGGCTCTTTGGGGTCAATTGCAAGGTTCTCCTTAATATAGAAATAGTTCATCTGTAATCTATTTGCTCCTCTTCACATGCCCTTTAATACTAGTGTGAACACAGCAACAATTTACAGTTGGCATCCTGTGCACTGCTGCTTAAAAATACTGTATTCCAAATGGGCTACAATCATGAATTGTGCATTTGTAATGCCTGTTGCTAACAGCCAACATCAACCCAGGACGATCTTGCTCAGCAGACCCAGCCATCTCTCTTGTGGGGGCCACCACAGAGCTTTCTACTTATGGCCAGATAGCCCTGCTTTGTTAGAGATGAGCACCCTCTGAACCCTCGGACCCAAGCACATTCCCTGGACAGGGTGTCGGAGAAAATTTGACTTATGATGTCCCTGCTTTCAGGACAACTTCATCCTCCCATTCCTCACTTGTCCCAGTTTAGTAATTTACGCAGCCCTTCTCTATGGCAGGAGGCCTTCATTGCCAGGAGGCCTGTGAAGTGCTTTGGACAGAGGTTATTACAGTACGATTCCTATTTGACCGATAAAGAAACTGAGTCTCTGAGTTCAATGGCACTACTCATGAGTGGCAGTGCAGGGACTGAACCCCTCCACTTCTGCACCTCACCACTGTCTGAACTCACTTCCAGCTCTGATGGACAAGAGGCCAACCCAGTGCTGAAAACAGGAACTGACCTGGTTATAGCAGGCCCTGCTCTTCCTGCCAGTGTTCCCACTCTGGACCCGAAGGTCCCCGACTCGTACTCACTGTGTTTTTATTGATTACTCCCTTTGAACTTTCAGGAATCTCCATCTAAATACGTAGCTGCCTATTTCCACACCTCCAGCATTTCCACATGCCAGTGATAACCTGTTTCAGATTCATTTTAACAATTTTCTCTGGAGATTTTCCAAAACCTCCTCAGCCAAACAACCAAGGAGAGGAATGGGCCTGGCACCTGCCCAGCACACAGCAGAGGAGACAGTAACCACCAGTCTGCTGCCCTGGAGACAGACCCTGGGGCACCGGCAACTTTATCTCAGGAAACTGATGGAAACTGCTTACAGTTATTAAAGTTCAATTATGTGAGAGGAGTAATGTTTTGGAATCTATCATTGTGTTTTTCTTTTTTGTATTTCTCTGAAAATGACCTTCTTTCTAGTCGATCGGGGGAGCGTCGGAGGGAAGAATATTAGGATGCTAAAGTAAGAATGCCAAGAAAAAGAAAGATTGAATGGTGTGGGGAAGTGGGTTTTTGATATCTAAATCCAGCCTACCACCAGTAATGCTCAGGGCCTACTCAAGAAGGCAAATAATCCTTCCCACTAATATTTACAGGGTAAAATAAGATTGTTGTTAGAGTAATAAATTTGACAGTAAAATAGTAGTCAAGTTTTCAGGCAAATTTAAATTGGCTAATTGAAACAAGCAAATATTCTAGAAAAATTAATAGTACTGGACAAAAAACAGTTCCTAAAGTGTTAACTAAAATTTTTATTGGTAGTTCATCTCATGATAAAATTGCATAACATGTAATGAACCTAAAGCAGTCATATTATAGTGAAAAAATTAAAATTTAAAAGCTATCAAGACTACATTAAAAATTTTTCAAAAGCCTCCTAATATTTAAATCAAAAAAGGAGGGGATAGTAGAAGAATATCATGTAAAGAAAAATATCCTGTAAGTAAATTACATCTAGAAAATTTGTACTTTAGAAAATTAATTGTAATGCTAAAAGCAAGACACCCATGAAAAACACACATGGTATCAAAACAAGCCAGAGGAAAATCATTTGGGCAAACAATGAAATAGGATCCCAAGTCAAATTTATAGAAAATATTCCTTTATTAACTTTTGGTCGAGAATATGTTTGTATATTTTCAGAAAACAACCCCAAGACCATGTGGATTCCAGCAACAGAGAGGAATCGACAGGACTACTCCAGCCATGAAGACAGAAGAGAAGCAGTCCAGAGATGGAAGACACTGACGTGGCCTTCCCATACTAGCAGACAGCAGCTGTGCGTCACTGCAGGTTGCCCAGGACCAAACCAGAGAGGGTCGGACCTGCATTACCACCATTTGTCCACCATCCAGAACTGAAATATCATTGCTGACATGTGCACATAAGGAACTGTTTGACATTGAAATTGGGTCTCAAAAGAACTGTTGGCCCAGAAAGAAACTCACCACAGACTGATTCATTTGCCTTTCAGCACAACCATTATTGCTTATCTCATTTTCGGTTCTTATAAGTATATTTCTAGTAGCACATGATCTCACTCATCTAGGGGAAATGATGAACAACATAGACTGATGAACAAGAACAGACCCAGAAACTAGGAGGAATGGATCAGACTGTCGGGCCTCAGAGGGAGGGTAGGGGAGGGTGGGGATATAGGAGAGAGATCAACCAAAGGACTTGTGTGCATGCATATGAGCCTAACCTGCGGTTAAGGACAACAGGGGGGTGGGGGCATCCATGGGGAGGGGTGTGGGATGGGAATGGGGGGATGAGGACAAATATGTGATACCTTAACCAATAAAGAAATTTTAAAAAAAAAAAGGAAGATTGAGTTTTCAACTTCTAACACCTACAATAAGATTATCAAATTCATGGAAAAGCTTTGTCAAGAGTGAAAGGAGTTTTCTAAATCCCTTTATCTATCCTTTAACTTTTCAAACCAGTCCCTAGAGTTTTACCTGAGGGAGGTGTCATTCTCAAAGGAGGGCAGGTCCAATGCTTCTTTCTGGCCATTGAAAGCAGAGAAGGAAGACGAAGGAGAGGCAGAAATTCAGGGCCGGAGGATGTGGTTCCCACATCCCCAGAGGCTGCATCTCTCAAAAGGGGTGGGACTTACAAGCATCAGAAAACATTAGGCTGAGCAGCAAGCTTCTGGGGACCTTCCAGAGCAGTCTGCCATTTCCAACCTGCCGCAGGAGCAATGGAGGGGGTCGGGGGGACAAGTAGATGGAGAGTTGGAAGCAGCACCATGGATTTCCACAGCATGTCAGGGACCCAGAAGTTCCCTGTTTCTCAGTGAAGACAAGCAGAAGTGGTGAGAGGCAGCTGGGTTGGCACAGATCTTGAATGAGAGTGAAGAGGTCATATGGGGAGACTGCAAGACTAGATGGCCATCATCATGCTACATAAAAGTTGCATTATTAAGTACAATCCCATTTGGGTTCTACTTTACATAACAAGCAGAATCAAACCCCCACCAGTACCACACTAGTTCAAGCCACTTTGCTTCTGGCTGCATCAACTTCCTTTCTGGCCATCCTGCCTCCACGTTTGGACTCCTGCAGTCTATTCTCCACCTAGGACTCAAGGTGATTCCTTTAAAAATATAACTAAAACAATGTCACTCCTCTAGTCAAACCCACTAATGACTTCCCAATTGACTTGGAGTACAGTAGCCCCCTTATCTGCAGTTTTGCTTTCCACAGTTTCACTTACCCATGGTCACCTTAAAAATATTAAATGGAAAATTCCAGAAATAAACAATTCATAAGTTTTAAACTGCACACTATTCTGAGTAGTGTGATGAAATTTCACACTGTCCAGCTCCATCCTGCCTGGGTCATGAATCATCCCTTTGTCCACCATCTCTACACTGTATATGCTCCCTGCCCATTAGCCACTTAGTGACTATCTAGGTTTGCAGACCAATTGTCTCAGGATGGCAGTGCTTATGTTGAAGTAACCCTTTCTTTACTTAATAATGAACCCAAAGTGCAAGAGGAGTGATGCTGGCAATTTGATATGCCAAAGAGAAGTAGTCAAGTGCTTCCTTTAAGTGGCAAGAAATGAGTGTATAGCAAAAACATAGACTCTATTGGGTTCGATACTATCTGCAATTTCAGGCTTCCACTAGGGTCCTGGCCTACATCTCCTGCAGAAAAGGATGGGGACTACTGTACAATCTGAAATCCTTACCATGACCAACAGGATGCAACCTGATCTGGCTCTGGTCTTCCTCTCAACTCCCATTTCATATCTGCTCACCCTCGCCCACTCCACTCCAGTTCAAGCCCTCCTGGATGGTCCTCGAATATGCCAGGCAAGCTCCCAGCTCAGACTCTGCACTTGGTCTTCCTCTGCCTGGACTGTTCTCTCAAACATCCTCATGGGTTGAGACCTCATTTTATTCAGGTCTCTTCTGTCACCTCCTGGGAAAGGTTGTGCCTAAACCACTCTTCCCAAAAAAACAACCACCCTGGATACTGTCTGTTCCCTGTATACTGCTTTTATTCTTCTTCATAACATATATTGTTCCTTTTAGATTTATATCATTTTTAATAGTAGTAAAATACACATGACATAGAATTTGCCATCTTAACAATTTCACTTTCAGTAATGGAAGTACATCCACAGTGCTGGGTAACCATCACCACCATCCATTTCCAGAACTCTTTCACCTTACAAAACTGAAACTCTGAGCTGATTCAACAACAACTCTATTTCCTTCTGCTTCCAGCCCCTGGCAGCCACCTTTCTGCTTTCTGTCTCTAATAATTTATGTGTACCTTGTGAGGTACTCTAGGGACTTCATATAAGTGGAATTTTTCTTTTTATGACTGGCTTATTTCATTTAGCATAATATTCTCCAGTTGATCCATGTTGTAGTATGTGTCAGAATTTCCTCCCTTTTTAAGTCTGAATAATATTTCACTGTGTGTTGATACCACCTTTTGTTTATCCATTTACCCACAAAGGACACTTGAGTCGTTTTCACCTGGTTATGAATATGGGTGTACAAATATATATTTTGTATTTTACATTTATTTGTTCACTGTCCGTCACGTAGGCTTTGTGAGAGCAAGGACTCTGTGTTGTGCACTGCTGGTATTCAGCTCCAGTACAGTATGTGGTACATACCATATGCTTGATAAACATTTTTTTTAAAAGAATAGTTTATTTATTTTTAGAGAGAAAGAATGGGAGAGAGAGAGGGAGAAATATCAATGTGAGAGTGAAATATTGATTGGCTGCCTCCTGCATGCCCCCTACCAGGGATCAATCCCGTAACTCAGGCATGTTCCCTGACTGGGAATCAAACCCACAACCTTTTGGTGCACGGGATACCCAACTGAGCCACACTGGCCAGGGTTCCAAGAATATTTGTTGAATGAATAAAGGTGGCACAATCAGGATGTGCATCCAGGTCTCTTCCAACTGCTGAACTCATGCTCTTAATCAATACTCTTTGCCAGTCCTCAGCATCAGGATGTGTTGCTCAATCTGTAGGACGGCTGTGAACAATGAATATGCTGAGGCATATTTTGAAATTCCCCATTACAGCACTGCCTAGGGGAAGGCATATCCTGGCCCAAGGCCTTAGTTATTCTGCTCCTAGAGTTGGGAATTTACCAATTATAGAAAGGTCAGTCAGCCAATAATGTGTGAGAAAATTAAATATTTGACTCACTACCATATGCCCTGTTTTACATTCTTCATAGCACTTAATACTATTTGAATTACTTTGGTTATTCATTGTTTTCTATTTTTCTTTATTTCCTTTTATTGTCATGTAGGATCTATGAAATCAAACACTTTGATTTCAATGTAGAATGATCAAAATGATAAATGAATAATGAATTTATGCAATTGATTCTTTTCATTCTGGTTCCACATGTGAATGAAAAGAGGTTCTAAGGAAAGGAACCTCACAGAGTGATCTGATCATAAGTTCCTAACTGGGAAGTTCCTGGTGAGTAATCACACCCCACCCATATAACTTCTTTAGTAAAAGGTTTATCATTGCCTTAAGGAAGGCCTGTTCCTCGTTTCTGTGCATCTTGGTTAACACAGCTTTGACACGCCCGCTCTTAGACCCCTCCATCTAAATCCTGACATAATCTTAACCACCCTGTAATCTGATCCTCTGGTTGCTTTCCCCCACCTTCATGTAATGTTCTTTACGTTACATCCTTAATCTCAAATGCATAAAAGAAACTGTCAACTGTTATTCTCCAAAGCATTTTCCATCATGTTTCCAGAAAATTGTCATCAATTTTGCCACAAATAAACTCTAATAAAAAAATACTCTGCATATTTGGATCTTTTTCCATCAACAGATTTTGGACAAAAGGGGCCACATGCTATCCTATCAAGCTCAGGGAAGGCCTGCCTGGCAGTCTTGCAAACTCAGAGCCTTAAAGTAACCACAAAGGATGGTCTGAAATTAAACTTTAACTAAAAGCAGTTATGGTGGGTAATTACGTTCTGGGCTGGTATCTTCATTGACAAAGCCAATCTTTACCTTAACTGAGCCTATTATCTTTTTGCATCTATGATAACATATCCTTGAAATGTCTGGGTAACTTGTAACTTCCCTTTTTTCTGGAGCCCCTGGGGCACAACCTACTGTGCTGGGCACCAGGACAGATACCACAAATTCCTTCATTATTATCATGTTAATTGTTCCTGCACCCACCTAAGTATGTGTCCATCATTTTACTCTTTATCCAATCCCAGGGGTTCTGCTCCCCTCCCCCCCCCCCCCCAACGACCCCACCCCCATTTTGCTTTCTCCCGCCTCTCTAATCTATCACCAATGGATTTCATGTAACCCACCCACGTCCCTTTCCTTTGATTGCAATGTATAAATACAGATGTAACCCGCCATTTCTTTGGAGCATTATCTCAATTCATTGAGGTTCTGCTTCCTGGCATATGTAGACAGTTTGGCTCAAATAAACTCACAAAATTCTTTACAGGTTTCAATGGTTTTTTTACATTAACAACATAATTCTCAAGCAATTTTCTAATTACAATTCTACTTCACAGGAAGATGAGGCCCAGGTCAAACTAATGCAAATATAGTACTCACTGAGCATTAATAAAGTGGTGTTTCTGTTTATACACCTGTGAAGGAAACTTTTTTCTCTAACACTCAATACTCTGACACCAGATTTGTGAGAGATTTTCCTACTCAGAGCAATTCTCCAATTCTCAGATGACACCAACTGGGTGTACAAATGTAACTCAATTCTGACACTATCTCCCTAGAGATAGTATCAGATCCCACAGGTTAAGGGCTCAGTCCCACAAGAGTGCCCCCCATTTCAGAGGCCAAATGCAAGTCCACCTCTGACCAACCAGCTATAAATCAGGATTCCCATGAACTCCTTCTTGGATTCAATGATTTGCTAGAATGGCTAACAGAACTCAAGGAAATATTTATTTATCTTTACTGATTTATTATAAAAAGATACAACTCAGAAACAACCAGA
Source organism: Cnephaeus nilssonii (assembly GCF_951640355.1). Lineage (NCBI taxonomy): Eukaryota > Metazoa > Chordata > Mammalia > Chiroptera > Vespertilionidae > Cnephaeus > Cnephaeus nilssonii. Next base: position 91,711,460 of record NC_137079.1, on the reverse strand, counting down.
TGGAAGAGAGGCATTGGGCAGGGTATGGGGTAAGGGGCAATGAATTTCCATGTGTCCCCTCCCTCCCCGCCCCCAGGCACACCACTCCCAGGAAGCTCAAATCTCACTGTTCAAGAGTTTTTTTAAAACTTTAAATCTCCAGCTCCTCTCACACTCCTCTTCCTGGAGGCCTGTGAGTGGGGCTGAAAACTTCAACCCTCTAACCACTTGGTCTTTTCAGTTATCTGTTCCCTTCCAGGTTATCTAGGGGCCCCATCTCAAATCACCTCATCAGCATAAACTCAGGTGTGCTCAGCAAGGGCTCCTTATGAATTACAAAAGACATTCCTATCATTCAGGAAAGCCTGGGGAGCAAACCAAATATGTTTCTTATATCACATCAGTTTCCTAAAGTTTAGTTTGTGTGAGTCTGTCTTTGAAAAATCAACCTTAATCTCAATATGCAAAAAAATAAAATAAAAATACCAGTATCTGAATTAGAATAAAGTCACCAAGATCAACTTTATTTAAGAGGCTTCATTTGTGCCCTGGCCTGTTTAGCTCAGTTGGTTCAAGTTTTGTCCCAAAACACCAAGTTTGTGGGTTCAATTCCTAGTGAGAACACATACAAGAATTAACCAATGAATACATAAATAAGTAGAAGAATAAATCTCTCTCTTTCTCTCTCTCAAAATGAATCAATAAAAAATAAACTAATAGATTTAACAAAAATTATTAAAAAATAAGAGACATTATGACCACCACAATAAACTGGAATAAAAGAAGAGTGAAACCTTTTGATTGATATTAGTCTCTTGTTTTAGGTTTTCTAATTTTTTCCAACTGAAAGGACAAAGTGAAATCTCAGACAGAGAAAAAGTGAAATCTTGGCAGGAAAAGCACCATGATTAACTTTGTCATGGCATGGGAAGGAAGAGGGTGGCATTTATGCCATGTATCTGCCATCCCTCATCTAGACAGCCTTTAGTATTCTTTCAATGTGCAGACAACTCTTTAAAGTCCCTAATTACACAACACCATGAAGGTTCACTCAAGGAGTTATCCTCCAGGGGTTTTCCACTTCCCTTTCCTAGTTGCTTCCTGGATGGTTAATGTAGGAAAAGTTACTTTTCATCCTTCAGTTCCTACCAAGTCTATTTCCTTGTTCACCGAGAGCCAGCTAGACTATCTCAGACCCTAGCAGGAAAATATCAGCAATTATATTTGCAGAACCCTGTGCACTTTGGTTCTGTTCAGTCAGAGCAAGAATATTCTATTTCAACTTTTTATTGGAGTTGCTCGTGTGTGCTCCAACTCATCTCCTCACATTCTGCTTCTAAAATTAGGCATCGGAACATATGCCATTCCTGCCTCAGATGGGGTTTGTTTGTTTTCTTATCTCACAGGTCAAGGGGATGTCCTCCACTCCTGTTTCCTGACTCCTATGTACTACCTATGAAAAAACCTCAAGCTTCTTCCTTATCAGAAGCCAAGTTTCCTCATTGGGGGCCGTAACCCTCATGTGACCAAGGAGAAGACCAAAGTTGTGCTGCAGCTTGGGAAACAGAAGGCTTTTCAGAAACCAATCACTAAATGCAACTCAAGACCCAAAGCTCAACTCTCAGAGTATAATTCAATTTCACTTCTCATTCTTCTACTAATGGACCTTGAAAGGCTTCCTCTCACCTTCACATGCAGTGACAACATAGCAGCTGTATTGCCTTGTGTGGACTTTATGATCTGATTTGAAATTTCTGGTGGAGAAGCAGGCCATGTGTATACCTATAACAAAGAAGGATTTTGCTTTATCTGAAAAGGTTGTCTTCTTGTGGACAAGAAAATGGGCTCAATGGAAAGTAGCCTCACAGGGTGATCTGGTCATAAATTCCTATCTGGGCAGGTCTTGGTGGTTAGTCCTGCCCCAGGCGTACAACTTCTTTACTAAAAGGCTTAACTTTGCCTTAAGCAAGCCCTGTCCATTGTTGCTGTGCATCTAGATTAATATACCTTTGAAATGTTCTCTTCCAAGCCCCTCAAGAGAGCTCATAATCTTAACTACCTTGTAATCTAATCTACACATGACCACCTCCAAAAGAGCATAGAATTTTAACTATTTTGTAATTCCATTCCCAAGTTGCTTCCGCTCGCCTTCATGTAATCATTCTTACTTCCCTTCTTATTTTCAAATGCATAAAAGGAGCTGCAAAACTGTTATTCTCAGGAGCATTTGAAATCTTGTTCCTTGGCACATGCTTGGCTCAAATAAATTCTTATAAAAATTCTCTACAGGTTTGAATGTTTCCTATGTTGACGTTCTCAAATCAAATATGCAGGTTTAAGAGGTCTGGACTGTGAGGAAGAAGGAGCAGGCTATCCAGGTAGCCTGATGTGCAACCAATGCAGTGATAAAATAGCTGCATTGCTTTATATATGTAGCTAATTCTCAAAACAAAAAAGTTTCCACAATGTTTTCTTTCACTTTGGTCTCTAACGTTAGACAGTCAAGTCCATGAAGGTAGAGGCCATGTCTTGTATATTTTTTATGTCTTGCTAAAATAAATCCCCAGCAAATATTTATGCTTCTGACACCATTGTAATAGCTAGTTATGGGAAAGGAGCAAAGGGAAGGCCAGGCATTATAGGTATGTCATTTGGTCAGCTTTGCCAGGGAACTGCAATTGAAGGGACCCCACAAAGAAAAAATAGATGCATGTCCAGTAAAGTTGGGATGATAAAGGGAAGATACTTGCCTGTCACTCACTCCTGGGGACAGAGATGGTTGGCGAGAAAGGGCATGGCCATTGCAATAGCATGAACATTTGGGACTGCATAATCCCCTAAATTCGATGTCTTGTGCTCGTGGGACTCTTGATGCCCATGTGCTCCTGAATTGCTCTTGGCTTCTTTGTACTCACCCATATGGCCCATGGCCGTGTGGCCCCACACACAATGGACTAAAGGACTGCAGCTAGCCTAATGCTGTATTGGGCTATACAAATTTGAGACAGAAACTCTGGACAATGCTTCTAATTTTAGCTCTCCTGAAACCCCAGCTAAATTTCTTCTATGATTGTTTAATCATAGGGAAATAAATGGTATTTTGAAGACCCAGGAGTGTAATTCCATGGAAATAAAAGTTTCTACTATATTTCATCCTCCCATGCAAATCTCAAAAAAATCCCTTTTCTCAGAATATCCCAAAAATCTCAACCGTAATATCAACCCAGAGAGATCAAGCACACTTCCCTCCATTAATACTTTGATGGCCGTGACATACCTGGGGCGCACAATCATCATTTTATAGATGGGGACTGAAGACAAATAAGTTTGTCTGATTACTACTTACAGTCTAAGTCTTAGACGTTTTAAATGAGTTAGCACATTACTAGCAAAGGGCAGGCAAAAAGATGATCTGACTCCCAACCTCAAAGCAAACAGATTTAAAACATGTCTTGTAAACAGTAAAAATCTTCTTTCCTTAGGGTACCAAGAACATTTATTTCAACTTAGTCTTCTAAACTTCATGTAATTCCTACCCCTGTGAGGTTACATCATGTTTAGGTTACATTATGATATGGTTTCAATATGCAATGTATTGCAAGAAAGGAAAAATAAGAATTCCTTGCAAAGTGAAAAAAACACAATTTCTGAACATAGTATGAGTTAAGATCATCAAACTAAGGCACTAGTAAATATTCAAAAGGAACTAGTATTATAAACTGTGTGAAAACATTGTATAAAACATCCCACTTAATACGTTCATTGCAGGGTGGGGGTAAGGGGAAGAAATCAACCAAAGGACTTGTATGCATGCATATAAGCATAACCAATGGACACGAACACCAGGGGGGTGAGGGCATGAGTGGGGGGAGGGGTAATGGGGGGATAAGGACACATATGTAATAACTTAATAAATAAAGAAAAAAATGAAATATTTTCATTGCAACTTCCAATAACATAGATTTTTGCATATATCAATTTCATAGAGCTTCATATCCAGATATTTTGTGAAATGGTCTATAAATAGAAATGGAGAACCTACAAACTATTGATTATTCCCTTCTTTCTTTTAGAAAATATACAATTTAAGCTCTCAATTCTGTGTAAATTATTTTTAAATAAGTACAAGCATTTGTGAAAATGGGAGGAACAAGATAAAATTTCTGTAACATCTTTAAATCTAAATGGCACCTGAGCTATTCAGAACAATGTTTATGAGCCTTTAACAGTTAGCAAATGCACAATCGTGAATTGTTGTAATATGACTAATTAAATTGATAGACTCATCTTAAGAGAGATAATTTTTGTGTATGGATTATTTGAAGTACGCATCTAAAACTTGATAAGACTGTGAGTAGATACCTCAGATAAGAGTCAACGAGGCCAAACTCCAATTGTTAGTTATTGTTTTATTTTGTTTTTAACACCAGGCAGTAAGTGGTCCAGAGTACACCAGGCCCTTGCCAAGTCAAAATTCAATACTTCATTTGCGAGGACTTGGGCTATTTTGCATGAGTTTGGAAAGGATTTTCTAAATGAAAAATTTATCCTGGTCAATTAAAAAATATACTTTGATACTCACCTGTTTTCCTACCAGTTTCCCCAAGTAAGGTGATGCATTGATCCCATTTACAGTGTGTATAGCTAATATAAGGGATATCATATATTTAGCACCTGCCATGTTTTAGATAATTAACTCAATTATACACAGTCTAACCTTGTGAAGTAGTATTTATTTTCTGTCATTTTAGAGATGAGGAAACAGAGGCTTAAAGACGTTAAGGAACTTGAGCAAAATTAGAAAGTTACAGAACTGGAATCCCAAACCATGCATTTTGGTTCTGCGGCCTATATACTAGGGCTGGGAAGGACCACCATGCATGTTGGATTTTGGAGCCAGCACAGTTACAGAACAGCACTCAGGAGCTCTGAGCTTGTAGCTGTTGGGAGAATGCTCACAGGAAAAAGACAGGTATCCAGGCCCCCACAAAGGCTTGCTGTCTGGCTGAGCTGTCTGGGGTTTTTTGGGCCAGGAAGAAGCATCCTCCTTCACAATAGAGTGAGGCTCATTGTAGAATGAAAGGACTGAGTAGGAACCACCATCCCCACTTCTTTGAACAACTTTTAATCTGCTTCCTTACTTCCGAGCACTAGCATCAGATGAATCATCACCACTAAACCCACCAGAGTACCACCACCATCACCATAACTAGTGCCACGAAAGTGCCAATTCTCTCAGCTCTGCCATCATAGCAGCAACACCACCAGCTTGCCCCAACTGTCTTTTGCCTCTTTTGTTCACTCTATGTTATGGCTTTTTCCCCTATGCCCTCTCCCCTGCTATCTCTCACTGGCCAACAGAAAGGCAGGAGGTTGTTATCACTAGCATAGAAGGAAAGAAATCAGTCTGTTTCTGTGTAACTCCCACTCAGTCTTGGCAGGACTACAGAACTAAACTATGATGCTTACTATATGACTACACTATTGTGTTTTCCCAGGTTCGCTCAATAATCAGACAAAATTGGGATCCAATCCTAAATCTGCCTTTAAGCACTGATATTGGACGACTTATTTAATGTCTCTGTGCTTCGAGCACCTTGCCTTTGAATAGAGATTTTTAAAAAGAATTCAACATGTTAGAATTCTTGTGATAATAGATATGGGGGGAAGAGAGGTTGGCATAGTTCCAAGACAGCTGAATCTGAAACTAAACCTAGAGACAACTGAGTGTGAGGCATCCTGCTGTCTCTTTTCCAGCTGGCCACCCTGAAGTCTAGGTCCCTTTCTGACTGCTGATACCTGAAAATGTGGGGTCCACTGACAAGAAACAGTGAAGAAACCAAGAAACATGGGAATGATGGGAAGAGATATGGGAGGTTTTGATCACTGTGTGGGGGAAGGAAAGGTGAATTTTGGCAGGCCTAACATTCATTTATGAAAGCCTGAAAACTTAAATACTGCCTGTTTTCACCAGATACAATGCAGGAAATAATATCATTTTAGGTATCTTAAACAGAAAGAGATTTAATACAAGGAATTGGATGATTACAAAGGCTTTAGAAGGACTGACAGACAAGTTCTTGGATGAGTTTATTTCTTGGCATCCTCTGATGATGACCAATTTATTTTTACATTTTAAAATATCATTATAGCCCTTGCCAGGTGGTTCAGTTGGTTGGAGTGTTTTCCTGTACACCAAAAGGTTGTGGGTTCAATTTCTGGTCAGGACACTTACCTAGATTTCGGGTTCCATCCCCAGTTGGGAAGTGTATGGGAGGCAACCAATCAATGCTTCTCCCTTACATCAATGCTTTGTTCTCTCTTCCTTCCACTCTTTCTAAAAATCAATAAACATATCCTTGGGTGTGGAGATATATACATATATATATATATATATATATATATATACACACATATATATGTGTATGTTTTTGTATATATGTATCGTATACAATAATAGAGGAATATGCAAATTGTCTGAGACACCATAACATCACCACCGCTCAGCAGGCTGGGGGGGGGGGCAGCGGGGCCTTGCAGCGTCAGGGACGGGAGCGGGGCCACGGTGGCTGGGGGACATGAGCCTGTGGTGCCTCCTCTGGAGTTGGGGAGCTAATGACCAAAGGGCTCTGGTCCTCCTCCAACAGCCCTCTCCAGCAGGCATGGGGTTGCTGAGACCCAGGCCGGGCCTCTGGCCACAGATCCACAGCTTCAGAGACTGACTCTACCAGGCCGCCCGGAGGCCATGTGGCTGGGCCACATTCAAGACATGAAACAGAGGAGGAAATTCAGAGAATGGGATGTGGGGGTTCAAGACTCACTTCCTTTGGGCTTTGTCCTTCTTGGCCTTGGTCCTTTTCTTTCCGGCCTGGAGCACAAGCACTGCAGGAGAGGGGTGGATGAGAGGCGAATGTGGAAGAAAGGAGGTGACCCAGGTGAGGGTGGAGACTCAGCAGTGGAGAGAGGCCCAGCTGCAGGGCCGCCTGAGGGGCGGCTCCCGGGCTGGCAAGCACCGCAGCTTCAGCAAAGCAGCCAGCCAGGAGGCGGGTGGCCCAAGGGGCGCAGAACAGCACCGAGGCGGGGTGCACCGGAGGGGGCTCGGGCCGGGACAGGAGGCCAGCAGGCAGGGATCTGCCTGGTCCAAGGAGAGCAAAGTTCTGCAGTGGCCCCAAGACACGGGTAGGCCTGGTGGGGAACAACGGGCAATGACTGCCAGCATGGAAGGACGCCCAGGCGGAGGGGCGCGGACCCGCAGCCCTGAGGTGGGGATTGAGGGGCAGCGTGACCTCAGTAGAGGGGTGTCACACTGCCGGGTACCCAACTGCTGCAGTTCGGAGAAGCTCCCCGTGCTAACCGGGCTTCCCCCCCACCCCTCCCCCCCACCCCCCCACCCCCCCACCCCCCCCTGTGGCCTGTGAACTTGAGATGAGAGGCAGCGACTCCTGCTCCCGCCTAGGCCCAAAAGCAAGCCGGCACCCGCCCTGCCCCACAGCGGGACATGCCTTTGCAGTGAGTGCAAAGCCTACCACCTGCTCCTGAGAAAGAGGGGGGAGGGCAGTAAAGAATGGGGGCAGGGGACCGGGGAGAGGAAAGAATGTGGAGCATCCGTGATGAAGAGGTGCTTGAGAACGAGGCTCGGAAGCCTGACGGGGAGGTTTGTTCTGTTTGCCCCACGGCTGCCCCTTAGGAAGGGCGGAGAGCACGGCTGTGAGGCCTCCCTGCAAGCTGAGTCAAGTTCCACAGCCAACTGGAATTGGCCTCAGTTTCCTGGTCTGTAAAATGGATGAAGCGTGTCCCAGTGCCTTCGCTGAGCTTTGAGGGCCAATTGAGATACCATATAAAGTAAATGAGGGAAGAAGTGAGAAAGAAAAGGAAGGGCGAGCAACACAAAAGAAAAATTGGAAGGAACCTGTAAACTTATTGTCACTTAAATAGGGAATATAGTTAATAGTGTTGTAATGATGGTATGATGCCAGGTGGGTACTGGAAATATCGGGGAACACTTTGTAAAGTATATGATTGTCTGACCACTATTCTGTAACTAATATAAAACCTGAAACTAATACAAAATAATATTGAATGTAAAGAAATGAAAATAGGAGTGAAATTTTTATGAATTTCAAAGTTTAAATAAAGGCTGTAAAGGACGAAAGGGGGAGAATAAAAATATGTTTTTCATTTTACCACTTTATTGTCTTTTCAGTACATGAAAAATACAGTTGTCTTTATATGGTGCTTTTATACTTTTCTAAGTCATTATCTCATTTGACGTTCAGGGCAACTTAAAGACAAGATAATTAGTCCCTCCACTATTCAAAGAAAGGAAATCTTGGTGTCTGGCCCCAATGATTCAATCATCAAGCCCTTATTGTAAAGCAGGGTTAGTAAAATTTTCTGTGAAGGGTCATATCTATACTAATAAAAGCCTTGGGGGCTATCAGGCCAGAAGGGGAGGGCAGTTGGGGGCAATCAGGCTGGCAGAGGAGCAGTTAGACGTCAATCAGGCTGGCAGGGGAGCAGTTAGGGGGCGATCAGGCTGGCAGGAAGAAATGGTTAGGGGCAATCAGGCAGGCAGGTAGGCGATCGGTTAAGTGGCAGCAGTCCCGGATTGTTAAGTGCCTGCAGGATCAGGCCTAAACTGGCAGTTGGACATCCCTTGAGGGGTCCCAGATTGGAGAGGGTTCAGGCAGGGCTGAGGGACACCCCCGCCCCTGCATGAATTTTGTGCACCGGGCCACTACTCTGTATATATGTATATTATAAATGCATGAATTTAAACATATTTGAACTATTTGTATCATTATAGTAAGTATTCTTATTGATGTTAATTATTTCTCATCTTTGACCAAGTTAGCCCTTAAGTTCTTCTAATATGATGCTAGTAGTCTTTTATACCTTTCTTGCTATCTAATATGACAATATTTTCTAAATTCATACTACATATCATGCATGGATTGGTCACTTCTCCAAAGAACTCTGGTTCCTTTTAGTGAAAAATTATATTAGAGCTCACAATCTAATATTAGGAATGTTCATTGCTACTGGCTGTCCCTAAATTATCTCAAGATTATAAATCTTTTATATAGTTTTCTTGTTTGAATTGGGATCCAAGTAAGGTCCATACCATACTATTAGTTGTTATATATATTAAGTCTCTTGGGTTCCCCAATTCATTTTTCCCATGTCTTGTTATTGTTGTTGAAGAAGAATAAATTAGATTATTTGTTCTTTGGAGTTTTCTATATCTGAGTTTTGCTAATTGCATCCCTTGGTGTCATTTAACATATTCCTGTTTCTTATTTTCTATTATTTGGTAGCTGGATCTAGATGATTGATTAAGCTAAAGTTTTGTTGGCTTTATTTTCTACCTTAGTTTTCAACTCCTTCAAATTTTATATAACAAAGGAGATATATTTGTTTCACTAACCCAAAAATATCAATAAGTTTCAAAGAAAAAAGTGGTGTTAGAAGCATCCCACCCAAGATTTATTTCTATATGTTTAGTATAAATTATCTGTCTTTAAATCCTGTAAAATAAAAACAATGACCAGGAGATCAACAAGACTGAAAATGGCTCAGCATCACATGCAAGGACTTCTACTGCCTTAATGCAGCACTTTCTTTGCTTTTCTCTAAGTCACTGCAAGAACTGGACATATTACCTAAACAGCAGGCCCACATGGACTCTCCCACTCCATCACCCTCAGTATCTTCTAATTTAGAACAATTAAAACATTTATTGTTAGAGAAAGAATTTAAGTAGCTGGGCCTGTGCCTTCTATGGTTATTCTCTGCTGGAACTGAAAATAAACTTCATTAAACAAAACTCAACTTAAAAAAAAAAAGTATTTGCTCTTTACAAAAGTATTTTATCAGCCTTCTAGAAAACTGTTAGATATGCCTCTGAGGCTGGTAGGCTGGGGTAGGGGCATAGGGGTTAGGAGTGAGGGGTTAGGGGGGCACGAGGGAGAAGGATAGAGAAACTCCTCATCAGCTGGTTATGAGCATGATCAGAGATTATGGACCTGTATCAAGAGGCTTAGTGTAACTGGACTCTTAGAAAACATAATGGAGAAAAAGTGTTATCTACAAAAGAACCTGTGGGATAAATAGAGCTATAAATGTGTGTTCAATCTGAAGGACACTGCGGTCATGCAGCAGCCTAAACTGAGTTCAGAGTTTCATCAGAAACAGAAGTCTGCCACTTGAGCTACACACATCTCAGTGATAAGCGGACTGAGTCCAACAGGAAAGGAGAGAACCTAGTCAAGTGAGCTCGGAACCCTTCCACGGAGCCCAGCGCTCTGGCATCAGTGGTTTTGCTTGCAGAGGTGAAGCAAGGAAAGCAGAGGAGCATCCTGAGCCGGGCAATTCTGTGGGTGAAATGGTGAACCCTACATACAATCCCTGCTTGTGTGCAGCCCCAATGGCCTGGAGTTACCAGGCCTCACTTCCCCTGCGCCTCTGCTATGACTAGTCCTAATGAACCCTGATCAATCAGAGGTAAGCCTTGTTTCTGAAATGTCCCCCATCTCGAACAATTCAGTTCTCCACCAAGCTGTTCAAGAAAAGATGTCTCCGTTGTCAACCAAAACTTCAGTTTTCTACCTGACCACCCTTTCGTTCTGATACCTCAGTATGACAAAAACCGTCTCTCAGGCAACAAGCAAAGGAGCGGATGCTTTTGTTGCTGGCAAAATCGATGATTAACACAATTTTAAAATATAAAGAGTGCTAATGTTGCTAAGGGTGTGACAGTGCTCACAAAATAACCATCACGGGCAGTTGAAGAGGTAGAAATGTTGTTGTTGATTGGACAAAGGAAAAGCAGTTAGTCGGTGATAGAATTTTGGAGGGAGTGATATATGGAAAATTTGTTTAAGGCTAGTAGGGGATGGCTTGATAAATTTAAGAAAAGAAGCATTTATTAATAGATTTAACAGTACATTGGACGTGTACTGTATATAAGAAAGGTTAAAATAGGGAATGATTTAGGGGTCTGGAGCAGATTAATTCAATTCACATTATTTCTAATTCGAAAAAAATGATTTGGTTTTTTAACAAATCGCTTCTCAAACAGTCTTCTGGAATGAATAAAGTTTGAGAACTGAGGTTCCAGTGTATGTGAACAACCTCCAGCTTCTCTCAGGTGGGTCTTGGAATGGGTGAAGCAACTGGTATCTCAGGGGAGCCCTGACCTCCTTGATATCCTTAGCCCTTCCCTCTCTGGCTTCAGGATTACATTCCAGATAGCTGGGTCTCTGCCTCAGTTTCACTGAAGTGTCTTACTAGATCGTGTTCCCACTGAGCTTCCTGTGGCTGGACCTGACACTTTGCTGTGGGTGCTAAATCTGGGCTCCTGCATGCAGTCCGGGGGCAGTCTTTTGGGAGCTACCACCATTCCAGTCTCTCCCTCAGTGGAGAGAGCACTAACTAGACCACAAGTCTTGGATTCAAGCTTAAGTTCTATAAATTTCATTAGATTTAGTCATTAAGCCTATGAATTCCCATTTCCTCATCTGAAGAGTAAGGATATAATTAACTCCCCTCCCCACTTTTGAGGGCAGTTAAATAAAAGGAAAGTATAATGAATTCAACTGTGGTGGCTCCCTCCTGTCTAAGACTTGTCTTCCCACCAGCTTCCGAAGTGATACATATTCCTCTAAGGGTGTCCTTTATCTCCATATAGTTAGCTTAATGGGATTATGCACACCGTGACACTCAGGATACTAGCCTCCCTCTGTAGCTGCTCCTTACATGTCCACCTGGACCTGAGTGGATCATCTCATTTGTTGGCAATCTGGCTTAGAACACCCTGGAGTAGGTCTAAGGGCCAGAAGCATAGCAAGAGCCTGGCTAGACCACCAAGCAGCTATCAAAAGGAGGACGTTACCATGGGTGTCAGATTCTTTAAATCTCAGATTCAACAGCTCATCCAAGAAACAGTTTCACATATGAACAGGCAGAAAAGCCTCGTAGACCAAATACTGGTCTCATTTGGCTCAGGTCACTCCCACTGGAACCGCTGTCAACAAAACCACCTTTAAAGACAATAGGCAGATTTGAACGTAAGTAACTATACCTACGTAATGTGGCCAAACAGTAATGTGACCTATTGCACAACGCACTTGGCAAAACAAAAGGGATATGGTTAAGACATTGACCAGCCGTAGGAAAAACAAACCAACAGAAAAGCATACTGTTTTAAAATGTAATTTGGTGTCCAATGTACTGCAAACAAATCAAAAGGAATAGAGGGTCCCAACAACTAATATGTACCCTCATCTAGGAAGTAGTTTAACACTGCAGTTTTCTGTCACAATAAATTTGGGCCTTGAACAGAAGCTCTGTTCTTCAGACAAAGGATGCTCAGTGATGGAGGAAACACCAAAGCTGCGTGTCAGTCACTGTCCTAGGAACTTGCATCTACCTTCTCAGTGAATTCCCACAGGATGCCATTTACTGATGAGGAAATCAGCTCAGAGAGAATTAGTGACACACCCGAGTGCATAGCCAGCAAATGTGGGAGTTAAGGACCTTTCCATTTCAACCCACTGACTTCTTTGCAAAAGGCAGGTTTATGATAAAGCACCTCCGACTCCAGCAGCCAACAAACCTCCTCATACATGTATGGTTGTCATAGTGGGGGTGGGAGGGTGAAAAGTGGGAAGTCTACAGAGAATATCAGAATGGGCTAGGCTTCTGCTTTGATTGAGTTATGGTTACTATTTTGTGCTCTCTATGGGGTAACACTCTATGGAGTAATTTTTATCTTCTAGAAACTCAAAAATGGAACCTCTACCTTTCACAGTGCACTCTAGCCCTGAGATTTCTATTACCTATTAAAATACAAATCCAATCAAGATGTGGTGGTGAGTGTATAAACTGGTACAAATCTTTTGACAAAAATAATTAAAATTTAAAATATGGAAATCTTTTGACGGAATAGTTTCTTATCTAGAAATTTAATATCATGTACTATCCAATATATACAGGGTGGAAAAAAATAAGTTTACAGTTGTTTATATAGAAAATAATATAATAATTAATAAATAATAATACAAAAATAAACTGTATTTCACATACTCACAACTGTAAACCTACTTTTGCCCCGCCCCATATTTACAAGAACATTCATTTCCAGGATTGTTTATAAACATGAACATTTAAAAACAGCCCACATATCCACCAAGAGAAATTGGCTGAGTAAATTATAGTACACACATAAAGTGAAATATTCTGAAGCCACTAAAAAATACAAATGTGTGTTGACATGAAAAAGATGCCTAGATGTATCACTAAGAGAAAAAAAGCATATTGTAAAACAGCATGCATAAAATTTTCCCATTTTCATAATAATAAAACATATGGTTGTGTATGTATAGGGAGGTAATCTGTAATGGTATTTACCAGTCGCTTTTTCTGGGGGTTGAAGATAGGAAGATTCCTACTTTTACTTTTTTATAATTCTATAATTTTAGAAATTCTTATTTACATGAATATTTATTATTTTGCCATTAAAAATTAACTAAGTTTTTTTTTTCTATTTTTAGTTTTGGACTTAGTGTTTGGACTATGAGAACCTAAGCAATATTTCAAATCCAATACTAGAAAGGAGAAAAAAAAAAGAACTGAAAATCTCCAAAACGTGATTCTCATGCAAGCTGTACTTGGCAACAACTATTTATATGAGTACTAGAGGCCCATTGCACGAAATTCGTGCACTCGGGGGGAGGGGGGGTCACTCAGCCTGGCCTGTGCCCTCTCACAGTCCAGGAGCCGTTGGAGGATGTCCAACTGACGGCTTAGGCGGGGAGCAAGCCTAAGCTGTCAGTTGGACATCCTTAGTGCTACTGCAGAGGTGGGAGAGGCTCTTGCCACTGCCGCTGTGCTCGCCAGCTGTGAGCCCAGCTTGTTGCTGAGCGGTGCTCCCCCTATGGGAGCACACTGACCACCAGGGGGAAGCTCCTGCATCAAACGTCTGCCCCCTGGTGGTCAGTGTGCATCATAGCGACCGATCATTCTGCCATTCGGTCAATTTGCATATTAGCCTTTTATTATATAGGACTAGAGGCCCAGTGCACAAAATTCGTGCACGAGGGGGGGGTGTGTCCCTCAGCCCAGCCTGCACCCTCTCCAATCTGGGACCCTCGAGGGATGTCCAACTGCCTGTTTAGGCCCCAGCCTAAATGGGCAGTCAGACATCCCTCTCACAATCCAGGACTGATGGCTCCCAACCGCTCACCTGCCTGCCTGCCTGATTGCCCTTAACCACTTCTGCCTGCCAGCCTGATCACCCCCTAACCACTCCCCTGCCAGTCTGATCGATGCCTAACTGCTCCCCTGCTGGCCCAATTGCCCCAACTGCACTCCTCTGCTGGCCTGGTCACCCCTAACTGTCCTCCCCTGCTGGCCCTGTCACCTCTAACTTCCCTACCTTGCCAGCCTGGTCACCCCTATCTGCTCTCCCCTGTAGGCCTGGTCCTCCCGCAACTGCCCTCCCTTGCAGGCCTGGTCCCTCCCAACTGCCCTTCCCTGCTGGTCTGATTGCCCACAACTGCCCTCCCCTGCTGGCCATCTTGTGGCAGCCATCTTGTGTCCACATGGGAGCGGCCATCTTGTATGTTGGAGTGATGGCCAATTTGCATATTACCTCTTTATTATATAGGATGGATTTGCTGGTAGCTTTAAAACAATCAGCTGTAGATATACATATTGTAGATAATCTAAAATATTTTCTTTGAGGTTTCTGAAAGAAATTCAGACTTATAGTATTATTTGCATGATCCCTATCCCTAAAATTCACTAAAAATAATGTCTTCAGTTTATGATTGGGTCTATAAGTTTTTCAATTAAATAGTCAAATTATTTCAAAGAGAAAATTCTCCAGTAGTGTGTTTTGGGGACTTCAACCTTAATGTAAAGACTCACTAGATCATATATACAAAGCTACGTTCCCCAACCAATTTTGATCCTGTAGGCATCTAAAGATTGCACATGAAGGACACTCGCTATACTAAGCACGACATCCCATGGCAGTGCTGCGTGATGGAGCCTAGGGAGTGCCTGAGATCTGGCCAGCCAGCTGCCCACTGGCTGCCCAAAGACCTCACGGGAAGGCCTGCCAGGGGACCCAGGACTGGGTCTGATTTCAACAGCACACTGAGAATGGACCCATCTACTAGGGGTCAGCTTATTTATTGCCTTACAGAGGATGATACAAATAACTTGTGTTGCTTAAAATTAATTTGCAATAAGAATGATCTATCAATTAAATTAGGTAATATTATGATAGCACATGAGGGCCTTGTGTCCTTTTGAATAAACTAATTGCAAGTATCATCAGAAAGTTATACTGAAAGCATGGTTTCACAGCAGGAGCAGGAAGTTACATAATCTGAATGTGTAATGGCATCTGGCCCAAAGAGCCTGGTGCATCCACAGTATTGTTACACCTTCCAAAAGGCCTAGATGCTGTTCCTCCATTCAGCCAGGACATCCTCTCTCAAGGTCAGTACCAACTTCTGGCTCCTCATCTCCCTTTTTATAGCCCTCTTCTGAAACATAGTACATAGCAACAGCGTAGATTTCTGTTGTTATTTATTTGTTTGTTTGTTTCCAATCATATTCTATTTCTGTCTCCATGAGCTTATTCTCTGAATCACTTTGAATGTGATGTCTGGTACCAGCAAATTCTACAGATAGACCACTTCTGACTATTCTCTCTCAGATGGCTACTCACATCCCTCACATGCAGATTTCACTAGCTTCACTTTGAAAATATGTAGTAGTCAGGATAGTATAGGCCCGTGGTCGGCAAACTGCGGCTCGCGAGCCACATGCGGCTCTTTGGCCCCTTGAGTGTGGCTCTTCCACAAGATACCACGGCCTGGGTGAGTCTATTTTGAAGAAGTGGCGTTAGAAGAAGTTTAAGTTTAAAAAATTTGGCTCTCAAAAGAAATTTCAATCGTTGTACTGTTCGTATTTGGCTCTGTTAACTAATGAGTTTGCCGACCACTGGTATAGGCTATGCTGAGGTAACAAATAAATCAAAATCTCATTGGTTTAGCACAACAACAATTATTTCATCATCTTGCAAAGTCTAATGTGATATGGTAAAGTCCTCCTCCATCTGGTGAGTATGGATCCCGGTTCCATCCATTCCCTGATCTACGTATCAACACATGGCTTCGGACCACTGCAGCAGGGGAGACAAGGGTAGAGAAGAGCACTGGCTCATGAGTCTCAGCCAAAGTGATATCTGACTTCCCATTCACATTTCATTGACCAGAGATAGTTACACAATCAATTTAACTGCAAAGGAGGCTGGGAAATATGGTGAAACACTGGATTATTTGGAGAGTGCTAACTTCATCTGAAACAGAAATTACCCCATTTCCACATTTTTCAAAGCACTTTATTGTTACCCTTATACCAGCAATCACTGTATGCAAAGGACATATGATGCTTCAGAACTGTTCTCTTAGTCTCTTTCTAACTTTACTCATCAATATGATTCAGATCATGTACTGAAGGACCAAAAATCTGTGTTAGAATAAGATACAGAGTAAGACCCAGCTTCATTCTTGATAAATGTATAATCAAGTAATGGAGGCATTACATTAACAAAAGCAATATTATAATGCTATATGACTATAACACAAAACACACAATATATACCAAATATAAGTAGATATAATATGCATCTAAAGATATATAACTGAAATACAGAGAAAAATTAAATGGGGACTAAAATAAAAGTACAAATCAAGTTTTAGTGGAGAAATAATTCCATTGGGGAAAATATGGGATATGAACTTGGAGAAGGCAGAATTTAACTGCTTCCAAAGGCTCTTGAAAGGTAGAGATGTATGAGGAGCATAAAGTCAGGCAGGGGTGTGAGATTATGATGTCATGGGACTGTGGGGTGGGAGGTAGGTAAGTAAATGGCTGGAAATGGGCTGACAAGGTAGGCTGAGATCTTGAATGCCACTCGACTGGCCTGGACTTTGATCTAAAGGCAATGGGACATACTGCTGATCTAGAGAAAAGGAAAATAGCTAAACCTCCTTTAGAAAGGTAACTTGGGTATCAGAGTAGAGACCATCCAGGATGTCATTACAACAGCTGCAGAGAGGTACTTATTCGTGATGGCCCATCTCCTGCCGGCAGCCTCCCGAATCTGAAACTCCTGCAGTACCCATGGCCACAGAACATTCCCAGATGTGCACATCGTAGACATGGGGTTACTCCTCCAAATCACTCACCCCTTTGCTACCTCATGTTCAATGCATCAGCAAATGGCTTTGGCTCTGCCTTCAGTACAAATCCTGAATCTGACCACTCCTCCACAGCTCCTGCAAGCCCACCCTATATGCCCCTCCCCAGGCATGACCCTTTAATAACCTAAATTAGGGCTCCACCCCCCCAAAAGGCTCTCCATCCTTCTCAGAATGAAATCCAAAGTCCACCTCTGGTCACTGTTTGAGCTATGCCTCTGCCCTTATCCTGCCCAGTGACAGGGCCCCTGGCTGCTTCCTCCCCCACTCCAAGCCTGCTCCCACCTGCCAGCTTTGGAGAGAACTGTTCCCTGTACATTCGGCCCATCAGGGAGGACTTCCCTGAGCCTTCTGGCCAAAGAACACCACGCTTACACCCTCCCCAGCACACTCCTCACCTCCCAGGGCCTCTGTTGCCCCAACTCTCTGAGCTTTCCACATAGATGCACCCCCAGCCCTACACCAATACCTGGCACACAGCAACCCCTGGTAAATATGTGATGCATGAAGCAGTTAAAAATGGCAATTTCGTAACATCAAGAAGAATAAAAACAAGGCTAGTTGAATAAGAGAGGGGCAGTTCTATTCTTCCTTACGGACCTTAACAAATATCTCAGACCACATTCTCATTCTGAGTACCTCCAGTTAAGTTTAATTGTTGCTCAACTTGAGGCTCCTGCTTCAAAGGGGAGACAGGGACATTTATCCAGAGAAATGTCTCAGTCCCACAGAGCGCAATCAGCCCCATGGCACCCGTGCACACATTTCGGAGCTGGAGCAGGGGTGGAGGGGGCTGCACACACGCAGGAAGCCAGGTTTCAGGGCCAATGCCTGCTCCCTGCCTTCACATCACCTGTCTTCTCACACATCCCAAGTGTTCTCACAAGGTCAAGGGTTGGGTCGGTTCTTACAATGGTGTTCTTGCAATGCCAGTGTTCTTACAACAGTGGAACTGAGTGATGTGGGGCAAGCACCTTGTACCCTGGTTGTGATATGAAGATAATTGACAGTGGGTTCACTCAGGGAGGTGGGGCTGCAGACAGAGTCCCTCCCTGCTCCTGACTGGCCTCCTCAGGAGTGGCATGGGGAAATGTAGAATTGATGATGGTGGGAGAGTGGGGAGGAAATGTTCATTTGCAATCATCTTGAGAGCCAAGGAATGCTTTCACATGCTCAGAAAAACTTGAAGATTTACATCTGTGACACCTCATGTTGTTTTGACAGAATTCTTTCTTTAAACTTAAAAAGGGAACAGCAAGAAACGTGGCTATTAAACCAGCAAATTAGTAACAGTGCCTTTTGAAGGCCCCGTTTTATAACAAGCCCTCTCCAAACATGCCCTGTCTCTGCATTCCCAAGGCTGTGTGGCCACAAGCCACCCAGAGCCTCCAGAAAGGACCGAGTCCTGAGCTTACCTGCCCCTGTTTCAGGCTGTTTCTCCATCTGTCTCTTCAGATTCAGGTAAGATCATTTCAACAAACACAAGAAAGAGAGCGCAGGAATAGATAAGAATAAAAGGAAGGGAGAGAAAGTCCATGCTTTTGTGCTAGAAATAAATAAAATCCTTCTCTTTGCCCTTCAAAACCTAATCTAATTTCTCCACCTGAAAGGTAGGATATCAGGAACTTCTTAAGTATAAATTAAAAACTTTGGGAAACAGCATGCGGTCCTATACTCCATCCCAGAAATTCCGATTTGGGGTATGTGTCCACTTGTTTACAGGTATAGAGGCAGGGGAGGGGGCAATATCTGTATTTTAAAGGCCAGCGGGGTCCTGCCTCTCTCCAAATGTAAGTTGCGAATGAGTCTAACAGAGAAGAGAGTCTGTAGTGATGCCTGCCACAGAAGATTCTGCCCACTGATCAAGATTCCTTCTAGAAAAGTCACTTATCAGCTACGCCAAGATCCAAGGTACAGAGAGGTCCACAAGCCCCCAGAATATTGTCCTGAACACATTAGCCACAGTCTTTATCAGTAGCAGCTGTGAATTTGAATATTGACTTTAATTTCAATAACCCACTCCTTTCCACTCTCAGCCTCTCCTGACGTCCACTCATTCATCAAGTACCCACTGAGCTCCTGCAACATGCCAGGCCCTGATACTGCAGAGGCTGGGGCTACAGCAGAGAGCAGAGCAGACCGGGATTTTCCCTCGTGGAGCCTGCAGCTGGGAGGAGACAGAGAGTAAGCAGTAACCCCATAGACAGCCACTAAGAGTGATTGTTAACCAAGCCAGGAAACACACAAGATTGTGTAAAGGTATTGACAGGGGGCCGGATTCCGCTTGCCCACTCAGGGCACTGGGAAAGCCATCCTGTGGAAGGAGTGTTGAAGCCGATCTAATGGGTAGTAAGTGTTAGCTAGGCAAAGAGCTTTGGGAAGGAGCACGCCACACATTTTTCACTACATAATAATCAGTAAACTTTGTCCCTAAGAGGAGACATCCGCCCAATTGTCTGTTATGATCCTTCAGAGACATGGCACTCAGGACAATGAAATAGAGCCAAGGAGTCCTTAAAAGACCCTCGAACCATCTCACATTCTAGCCAGGTAGTGACCAAGGGGTTAGGGTGACTTAGCCTAATTCATACATTCACTCATCATTCACCCAGCATTTCTTAAATGACCTATTTTTCTCAGGCATTGTGCCAAGCAGGGAGGGTACAAAGCTTATTCAATCACCATCCCTAGTCTCCCAAACTCACCACCGATTAGGGGAGACACACTAACAGGTAATTGTAAACTAGAATGTAAAATGGGACCAAGGATGATCCTAAACTTGAGATGTTGTGAGAACTAAATGAGAAATTATGCGAGATGCTTAGAAGAGTGCCTGGCACATAGTAAGTGTTCTGGAAACATTAGTCATCAACACCAGAAAGGGATAGCGTGTAGGACACCAGGAAGAGTAGAAAAAATGTATTATAGGTGCACCTAACTGGAATGTTTAGGAAAGGTGGGGATAACGCTGGAGCTGGGTTCAAAGGATGACTAGAAGCAGTCACTCTGTATCATCTCAATCGGGGGATTTTAACAATAATAGCCAGCCTATACAATGTGCTCACCGTACATGGGGCACTGAGAGAAGTGTGGTCCTCATTTTACAGGTGAGGAAATGAAGGCCCGGAAAGGTGAAGTAGCTAAGGGTCACACACACAGCAAATGGGCGAGCCATGCTCATTGGTTCCACAGAAGGGCCTGTGTTGTCTTCTCTGGGCACACCGGCCTCCCTCTCAACCAGAAATTTCATCACACTGATTCTGAAAGAACACAGCAACGCGCCCTGGCTCCCATTCACTTGCAGTACCAGAAGCTGAGAAGGAAATGCCAGTCAAGAAAAAATAAGGTGAGAGGAGAGAGTTTACTTCTGCTCCACCATCCTTCCACAGAGCAACTGATTTTAGCAGTATTGGTAGACCACTTTCTTACATTATATACAAGAATAAACTCAAAATGCATTAATGACTTAAATATAAAACTCCTAGAAGGAAACACATGCTGTACTCATTCTTAGTAATATTTTTTGGATATATCTCCTCAGGTCAGGGGAGCAAAAGAAAAAATAAACAAATGAGACTACATTAAACTAAAAAGTTTTTGCACAGCAAACGAAATCATCGGCAAAACAAAAAGACAACCTATTGAATGGGAGAAGACATTTGCCCATGATATATTCAATAAGGGGTTAATATCCAAAATCTATGAAGAACTCTACAACTTAACATACAAACACACACACACACACACACACACCACACAGGTCTGCTTAAAAAAATGGGCAGAGGACCTGAATAGATATTTCTCTAAAGAGGACATTCAGATGGCCAAAGACCATCTGGACAAAGAAAATACCCTCAACATCACTCATCATCAGAGAAATGCAAATTAAAACCATAATGAGATAGCTATCAGAATAGCTATTCATCAATAAATCAACTAAGTGTTGGTAAGAATGTGAAGAAAGGGGAACCCTTGTGCACTGTTGGTGGGATTGCAAATTGGTACAGCCACTGTGGAAAACAGTATGGGGTCTCCTCAAAAAATTACAAAAAGAACTACTTATGACCCAGCAATCCCACTTCTGACTATTTATCAAAAGAAATCCAAAACATTAATTTGAAAAGATATATGCATCCTATGTTCATTGCAGCATTATTTACAATAGCCAAAATATGGAAGCAGCCCAAGTGCCCATTGAAAGATGATTGGATAAAGAAGAAATGGTATGGATATACAATGGAATATTACTTGCTATATAAGGAATGAAATATTATTGTTTGTGACAACATGGATAGACCTAGAGGGTACTATACTAAGTGAAATAAGTCAGAGAAAGACAAATACCATGTGACTTCACTTTCTTCTGGAATCTAAAGAACAAAGTGAACAAACAAACAAAAAACCTCATAGATACAAAGAACAAACTGATGGTTGCCAGATGGGTGAAGGGTTGGGGGCTGGGAGAAAAAGGAGGGGAAGGGATTAAGAAGTGCAAATTGCCAGTTATAAAATAGTCACAGGGATGTAAGTATACCATAGGAATATAGTCAATAACATTGTAATAACTGTGTATGGTGCCAGGTGAGTACTAAACTTATTGTGAGGATTACTTTGTAAGTTATATAATTGTCACAGTGCTGTACACATGAAATTAATATAGCATTGAATGTCAACTGTAATTGAAAAATAAAAATAATATTTTAAAGAGATAGCAAATTATAATAGTAAAATAAAATAAAATAGCCATGTTCAACCACCCCTATGGTGCTTGAGTTTCTTGGGTCATACACTTGATTAGTATGTGTCAAGCAAGTTGTAAGAACAACATTTTAATGAGGCCATTTTGACATGTGAACATCTTGACATGTAGAGTATCCTATATAATAAAAACCTAATATGCAAATTGTCCCCTTAGGCAGTCGTTTGACCGGAAGTTTGATTGCTCACTATGACCTGCGCTGACCACCAGGGTGCTGCATGAATCATGGCGGGCGTCGGTGGCGCGGCGCTGGCAGCGGGCAGCAGTGGAGGCGCTGCCAGCCCGATGGGCCCCAACGAGAGTGGGACCACGGCGGGATGGTGGAACAGGTGAGCTGGCAGCGCCAGGCCATGGCAGGTGTGAGTGGGGGCCTGATTACCCTGCTGATCGCCCCGCAGATGGTGACCAGCGGCAGCAGCGGGCGGGGCTGCCACCCAGCTCCCAGGCGCTGAGGGGGCTGGGTGGGGGGCCCAGCCCCAATTGATTGCTCCGCAGATGGGATGGTGGAGCAGGTGAGGGGGCTGCGCCAGGCCAAGGAGGGGTGCCAGGCAGGGCTGCAGGGCTTCAAGGCTGTGGGGGTGATCTGGGGCTCCAAGGCTGGGGGTGTGAGCTGGGGCCCCGATCTCCGCAGGCCATCCCAAGGGACCCCACCCGTGCACAAATTTGTGCACCGGGCCTCTAGTAAAATTATAATTGAGGCTTGTTGGTAATAGAACATACCAGCTACTCTAAAATACAAATAAAGACATGAATCCTTTCAGTATTTTCAGCCCTAACCCCAGCTCCACCCCAGAGATCTGTCACTGATTTTCAGTGTTCTCATATCTTTATTTTTAAGCTAATCAAAAGAGCCAAGTGACCAGTGAGGTGGGTCCCACGGATGTGTTGGGAACAGGGCTCTAGTCAGGGAAGAGCTGTGGAAAAGGAGTGGAAGAAAACTGGGGGGAGGGGAGGAGCAGGGAGAAACAGACCTAAGGCATTTATTATGTACTTAGTTTAACAATAGCAGGTTTGATTCTAACCTAAAAAGCATGGCCAAATGTCCATGATGTCAATTCACTGCAATACTGCATCAAAATTTCAATGACATCAAAACAGCCAAGTCAGAATTGTAGAATTTGGTATGATTACCCCAAAAACAATAATCTAAAGTATCTTTGGAATTTTGTAGCTATTAGAAAAACCTTTAGAAGCAACTAAAATTTATTTTCCCATAATTTGTGCCAGGGTCTCAGACCTCACCAAGGGCCTCACCAAGAAGATCTAACTCCTTTTCCCCATGACAGTTGTCCAGGTAGCACCTTCCCTTAAATCACTTCTTCAGGCCAGGCAGGGGCCTCAGTTCCTCCATGCGTTCCTGATGTGATGAAGTTTCACATCCCTCCCCTGCCTGGACACCTTCCTCTGAATGTGTTTTGACTCGTTTTTATTGCTCGTCAAGTGTGGTACACAAAACAGAAGTAGTTCACCAGACTGGCCCTCCCAGTGGATCCATTGCCCCCTTCATTCTAGATGGCATTCTATGTCCCCACTCCCTAAGAGCACAATAGGATATTTGTCAACATGATGTTGCAACTATGTTGTTGGCACATAGACCCAAACCTGGGTCTTCTAGCTTGTAAACGTGTTTTTGCCCTGCACCACAGTCTTCAGGCTCCATGGAACCATCCTGATGGGAATGTGAGACATGAGCGCATTAACGCTGGTACGCAGCTCCAGAATGAGACAGAGTTCAGCTGGAGATGCTCTCCTTCCCTTTGTCCCAGTGAGCACTGGTTGGACATCCTCTAAGTATAAAAAGCATGGTCTCCAGCTGCTTGGAACACATTTGGATCACTCTTGCTTCCAGCTGTAATCCCCATGGAACAGTAGTTGCTTGGAGATATAGGAAACCAGCAATTCTCAAGAAACTGCCCTCGCCCCAGCCTCCCCAACCCCATATGGCCTTTGCAGATTGCCTGCCTGGGGACAACATACAGGTGTCTCAACCACTCCCAGAGTCAAAAGCAGCCCTGGGAACAGCAGGAGGATTTGACATAGTGACATTCAATGTTTGAATGAGCAGCAAAAATTTGAGAAACTTCCAAGGGGAATGCAATCAGTAGGAGACAGATCATCCACCACTTTTTTTTTCTCACAGCATGAAAATTTTTCTTCTGCTATGAAAAGAAGTTTCCCTGACTCTGCCCCCACTTCTCTCACTGTATTTCCCTTTAAAATATTTCATATGATAGGTGAGACAGTTATTAAGACATTAATATTATAAATTGCTTATGGATATACATTAAACAATGGATCCTTGTAACAAATTTTCTCACAGTGAATAAATCCTGAGTAAGCTAGCTGTTGACTATAGATCCCTGAATATAAACATGCACACGCACACCACACGAACACATGCCAACTAGACAACCATCACAGGATCAAACTAGGGCTCTGGCTGTGAGAAGTACCCCATTTGCAGTAACAATTGCAGGGTGACAGTGATTCACCATATACCTCATTTAGAACAAAATTACTCTTATGAGGATCCTAGAGGGATGCAGTTTATTCACCATCAGAGTGAATCTTCTCAACCATTCATCTTCCCCTCCTTCCCATTAACACTGAGTTCTGCTAGTAGCCAGCCTCCATAATTCTCATTATTGCTTTAATATTAATAAAGATGTGGAGCTAATGAGAAGAGAATGTGTTCCAGCACTGAGGAGACCGTCCACCCACCGCAGCACAGGGTTTTGGCATTCAGATTTCATTATCATTAATGTGACTTCTGCCAGTGAAAGATTTGCACGTGGAAACAACACTCTTCCTAGACACATATTATTTTCCTCTAATTATAGGGACATTTTCAAGAATATTCAAAATGCAACACAAATTAGGTGTGTCATGAGGTTACAGAACACACTGTTCACTGCGCAAAATGGCAAGTTGGCTGCAGATAAGGAATTTGTGGTATGGCGGGTTCCTTCCCTGCATGGCAGAAATTTGAATTTAGATGCTCCTTGGGGATTTCCACTTGGTTACACAACTTGGATAGGCATTTATTGCCCATAAGTCCTTGGACTGAAGGAAACCAGGTGGCCAGAGGCCGTTCTCTGTTCTTCAGGCCCCATAGAAAGAAGAGGGAGAGAAATAAGAGTCAGGAGGCCTATCCAGACCTGTCTTAGAACTGCTGGGGGTGCCAGGCTCTCTGAGTATACAGGCCAGAAATATCTGCCCAGGAAGCTCAGACCAGGCCCTGCAAAGCCATGCAGGCATTCAGAGATGAAAGCACACTACTGATTCTGGAAATCTTGAGGTCTGCTGAAATGGTCCAGTTATTATATGTGTGTTGCGTGCTCTCCCCAGAGAAAAATGAGAGTAGTCAGGGCCCTCTCATAGGGTGCAGGTCAGTGTGCAAAATCAGATTGTAACCTGCTTTACTTCCTCCTTGGTGAGCAGCTATGCTTCTCCAGGTGTGTGTGTGTGTGTGTGTGTGTGTGTGTGTGTGTGTGAGAGAGAGAGAGAGAGAGAGAGAGAGAGAGAGAGAGAGAGAGGAAGAAAGAAAGAGATGTGACATCAGCACAGCTAATAATGGCAAGGGTTGGTTGAAGTAATCAAGCTGCAAACCATTGAACTTGGATTTGCTTTTTATCCCACTCCCTGAATATTTAAAACTGGCCCTAATGTTGTTACATGCAGGCACATGTGTATATGCCTAAATTACCACATGGTCACCCAGAAACTGGAAAAAAAAAAGTCACTGTAATTTCTCTTGGTCTTTGGGAGGAAAGGGAAGCCAAGGATAGAAGTGAGCTCAGCATAAGGATTCCTGGCCACCTCTGCCCATTTCTCTACCTTTTAAAGCCGGCCTTGTACATGCTCAGCAGGTTTGCATTCCTATTTATGACAAACAACATCATTAGTGCACCATGGCAACAATCATGTCTACTCCTGTAGGCCTGTGGGTGCTGAAAAGTATCTCATTGGTTGGAAACCCCATGTCACTGCTCTTAGTCCTATATTCTTAAACTGCTAAATCAATTTTTTTCTATAATCTGGGGACCTAAGAAAGCTAGAGGGGAAAAAAACAGAGTTTACCACAACCCCTTTCTTGAGTAAACAATTTATATACATAGAATAAGACAGAATCTTATCCAGCAGTATCCTACCACGCAGTTTTACCATTGATTCAGATAACCTGAGTTCGTGGAAAATTCCAGAACTGTACCAAATAATACAAAAACATATTCACATTATCCCAATAGATAGATGTCTTTAAATAAAAGTGTTCTTTTATTTTTCTTCATCATTAGAATAGGAACTAAAATTTTCATACTTCTCTACTCCTGGTTATGGATAGATATAAGTAGACTGGATGAACTCTATCTCAGCATCTATTTTTCCAAAATAAAAGCACATGGTGAGAACCAAGATGGCAGTGTAGATAAACGCTGGTACTCATCGCCTCCCACAACCACATCAAAATTACAACTAAAATACAGAACAACCATCATTCAGAACCGCCTGATATCTGGCTGAATGAAAGTCCTACAACTAGAGAAGTAAATAAGAAAGCAAACCAAGACTGATAGGAGGGGCAGAGGTGCAGAAGAGGTTGGTCTGACACCCACATGTGGCGTTTTTTAAATCAGGAGGCATATCTCAGCTACAGATATAAGAGTAATAAGAGTGAGAAGGAAGGGGTCCCAGCCCCACACAAGACCCACAGTCCAGAGTTCCAGAGCTGGGAAGAGAAGTCCCCAAAACTTCGAGCTATAAAAGCCAGGGGGAATTGTGGCTGAGTGACACTGAGGTTGCTGGAGATCCAGGAAGTTCCTCCTAAAGGGCTGGTGGATGAACTTACTCAAATGTGCTCCCTCTGAGCTTCAGCACTGAGGTAACAGTTTGAGGGGATCCAGTGACATATGGAGGAACTGGATGGTCAGGCATTGGAGCAAGAACTTGGGGGCAGCTTTCTTCCACATAGGGGTGCCTTCAGGGGCCATTTTCCTATGCTGAAACCTCCCCCATCACAGAACAGATTGGCAGCCATGTCTGAGTTTCCATCAGTGTGGCTTACACTGTTCACTCTGCCCTGGTGATTTACTGAGACCCTGTCCCATCCAATTTGCAGCCCCACACAAACTGTTTGCAGCAGTTTTGTTTGTTTTTAATATGAATGTCCTGTCCAGGCTCAGGCTTCAAAATTTCCTAAAATCTCTCGAACAACCAGCAGCTGGTGTCAGCAAACACCATACTTATCAATAAGAGCCCCAAGAAAGCTTGGCCTCAC
The DNA here is from genome assembly GCF_951640355.1 of Cnephaeus nilssonii. Lineage (NCBI taxonomy): Eukaryota > Metazoa > Chordata > Mammalia > Chiroptera > Vespertilionidae > Cnephaeus > Cnephaeus nilssonii. Next base: position 91,684,168 of record NC_137079.1, on the reverse strand, counting down.
CTGGGCACTTCCAAGCCCAACACAAGTAGCAGCCATCTAAGGATCACTTTGTATCTCCTGGCAGGTGGCTCCAGGCAGTGGCTGACTTTGCACCTCCCAGGAGGCCCTAGAGCACCCAGTGGACAGCCTACCAGATTACAACTTTACACATACACGAGTGACACACTCAAGGAGCAGACTCAATTAATACCAAAGCCCCACTGAAGCAAGTCCTGCTCCATAGGGCTGTCTCCTGCATAGAAGCCCTTCCATTATAGTTGCTGATGGTCCTCACAGACAATTGGCCTGGAGGTCAATTCCTCCCAGTGACTCCAACAGCAGTCAAGGCCCAACTACAAGACTGTGCACACAGCTCACACAAGGATACACCTAGAGTGCCCAGCTCAGGTGACTGGGGAGGCTGAGCCATAGATCCTACAGGACACTTACTATACAAGGCCACTCTACCAACTCCAGGAGACATAGCAGCTATACCTAATACGTAGAAACAAACCCAGGGAGGCAGCCAAAATGTTGAGACTAAGAAACATGTCACAAATGAAAGAACAGAGGAATCTCCAGAAAAAGAACTAAATGAAAAGAAAGCAAACAAACTGCTAGATAGAGTTCAAATCAATAGTTATGAGGTTGCTCAAGGAGCTTAATGAGAGCTCCAAAGGACACAGTGAGACTGTCAAGGATCTTTTTTTTTTTTTTTAAATATATTTTATTGATTTTTTACAGAGAGGAAGGGAGAGGGAGAGAGAGTTAGAAACATCGATGAGAGAGGAACATCGATCAGCTGCCTCCTGCACACCTCCTACCGGGGATGTGCCCACAACCAAGGTACATGCCCTTGACCAGAATCAAACCTGGGACCTTTCAGTCCACAGGCCAACGCTCTATCCATTGAGCCAAACTGGTTAGGCAGACTGTCAAGGATCTTAATGAGAATTTCAAGAACCTTAGTGAGTACATCAAGGACTTAAAAAAGAACCAGGCAGAAATTAAGCATACACTAGCTGAAATAAAGAATAATTTAGAAGGATCTCACAGTAGAGTAGAGGATTCTGAGAATCAAATCAATGATTTGTTATATGAGGAAGCAAAAAACACCCAATCAGAAAAACAAAAATATAAAAACAATGTAAGAGGCCTCTGGGACAACTTCAAGTGTACCAACATTCACATTATGTGGGTGCCAGAAAGAGAAGAGAGAGAACAAGATATTGAAACCTATTTGAAGAAAAGATGACAGAAAACTTCCCCTACCTGGTGAAAGAAATAGACTTACAAGTCTAGGAAGCACAGAGAGTCACAAACAAGAGGAACCCAAAGAGGCCCACACCAAGACAAATCATAATTAAAATGCCAAAGCTTTAAGACAAAGAGATAATCTTAAAAGCAGCAAGAGAAAAGCAGTTAGTAAGAAGAAAAAGAAAAAAGATTAAAAATATGAATAATAAAATAGCAATAAATACATCTATCAACAATTAATCTAAAAATCAAAATAAATGAGCCAGGTATCTAATGAACAAAATAAACTGATGAATAAAGTAGAACCAGAGGCTGTGGAAACATGGAACAAGTTGAGACATTTCAGAGGGAAGGGGGGAGGGGTGGGATGGGAAGAGATTAACCAAAGAACTTATATGCATATATACATAACCCATGGACACAGACAATAGGGTGGTGAAGGACTAGGGTGAGATAGGAACCGAGGGGAGAGGAGCAGAGATGAGGAAAAAGGGGACAATCTATAATACTATCAACAGTAAAGATTTAAAAAATATAAATCCTATATAATAAAAGGGTAATATGCAAATTGACCCTAATGGCGGAGCGACCAGGAACAACTGGTTGCTATGAAGCACACTGACCAATAGGGGGCATACGCTCAATGCAGGAGCTGCCCCCTGGTGGTCAGTGCACTTTCACAGGGGGAGTGCCACTCAGCCAGAAGCCAGCTCATGTCTGGCCAGCACAGCGGCAGTGGCAGGAGCCTCTCCTGCCTCCTCAGCAGCACTGGGGACGTCCAACTAACGGCTTAGGTGCGCTCCCCCCTGGGCTCCCGGGCTGCCAGAGGGATGTCTGCCTGCCGGCTTAGGCCTGATCCCCCGGGGAGCAGGCCTAAGCCGGCAGGTGGACATCCCCCAAAGGGTCCCCGGACTGTGAGAGGGCACAGGCCAGGCTGAGGGACCCCCCCCCCCGCCCCCCGCCGAGTGCACCAATTTTCGTGCACCAGGCCTCTAGTAAATAAATAAAAGTACATGGCATTAGCTGGTTTGTCTCAGTGGTAAAAGTATTGGCTTGGGGACTGAAGGGTCATGGGTTTGATTCCAGTCAAGGGCACATACCTCAGTTACATGCTCATCCCCAGCCCCAGTTGGGGTACATATGGGAGGTAACCAATCAATATGTCTCTCTCACATCAATGTTTATCTATCTCTGTCTCTCCCCCATGTCCCCTCCCTTCCATTCACTCTAAAAAAATCAATGGAAAAAATATCCTCAGGTCAGGATTAACAAAATATAAAATAATAAAAAGCACATGAAAACCCAAGTAAAGAGGATTCTGATTTTGCCTGCCTGTACTGGCAAACAAAGTCAGCATTTGAAATAGAGTCTGGATAATCCAATCCTGAGATCATGAAGATATCTCCTAATAGTCTAACTTAGTATTAAGACAGGCCCTATAAACAGGAAATAATCTAAATATTTAGAAAGAGATACAAATTAATAAATAATCTTTTCACTAGTGGATATTTTTCATGACATTTAGCAATTTAACCAGTCTCTAAAAGACAATATCCACTCAATCTAAAATTTGAAAGTCAGTTTTCTAAGCTGGCTAAGTCCTTTGCTATAGAAAAAGTGAATTATCTACTACTTTGTTCTCTCTTTCCCAGCCAAGCCACTTAATTGAGCCCTCTAGGTACATCACAGCCCAATTAACTCCCCAAAGGAGAAAAAGCCCAAGGACTTGAAAAGAGAAAGTATTTCATACCCAATAGCCCAGCAAGAACCATTTACTCTTGAGTAAAGGAAGAAGCCATAGATGGCTCTTAAACAGGCAACCCATCTGGAGTTCAAGGCTGTGTCTGCAGCTAAGCATTTTTACTTCCTTTGTAACATTCAAATCATAGCTCTTCAGCTACAAGCCGATCTGTTCACATGCAAACTGTAGCTGGTGAAGCCCTCCCTTCTCTACTAAAAAATATATTTCACCCCTTTTTCCAGGGTAGGGCAAAGTGATGCTTTCGTTCAATAATAATTGCAAATATGGCTCCTGACATGTTTCACTATGAGGAACAATGATGTGAAATCACATTCAGCTACTCTGACATCTCATATGAATGACTTTTACTCTCATCTTCTCTGAGCCTCTCAGCAAAGCAGCATCTTTAGCTAGCATTGAACCATGAGCCATGATGGGGTGGGGGAAAAGGAAGGAATTTCCTAATGTTTTTCTATCTGAACCATACCAGCTGACTCATAGAATAAGCCCATTAAGAAGGAGTATTCTCACTTAAGCCCAAAATGTGTACAGACCAAGTAGCTCAAGTCTTGCTGCTTGTCTGCACGGACACTGTCCCAACGGAGACTCAAAAAAGTAAAGTAACTTGTCAGAGGCCATCCAGAGCCATGACTACAACCCAGTTCTGTTGTGCTCCAAAGGGCATGATCTTTCTATGAAGAGCACCGCTTGACATTTTTCTTAAGGGTTCTCAGAGACTGTACCATTTAAGATAACATTCACTACTATTAACAAACAACCCAAAATTACACATCGGCTCAAACAGGATAGAAGTTTGTTTTTTGCACACACAAAGTCTGAAATGAATATTCCTGATAGGAAGCAGCTCTCCTCCAAGAAGCAATCCAAGGACCCAGGCTCTTTTCACCTTGTGGCTCTGCCATTTCAACCTATTGTTTCCATGGTGGTCAAGCTCAGCTTCTTTAGGAGGTGGAAGGGGAAAGGCATGGAGGGTCATTTGCGGGCCAGGCCTAGAAATGGCACACATGATTTTGTCTAGAACTATATCATATGGTCTCTTTTGAGAAAAGTAGTCTAGTTGTATACCCAGGAAAAAATAAGAAATTGGTTTGATAGACAGCTAATCAATCATTTCCACAGAAGCTAAAGAATTTAGTATTTGAGAAGAAAAGAACATGCATCTTGACAGAATCTTGTGGCATGAATTATGTATGTTTTAAAAGATAGTATGTATTAATACAGTTTATACACCAACTAAAACTAGAAAAAAACTTTTAAGCCAGACCCTAGGATTAATTAACACTTTATGTCAGGGGTTGGGAACGTTTTTTCTACCAAGGGCCATTTGAATATTTATATCATTCGCTTAATATAATTCACTTAATATAAATTTATGTTGCTATGCTAAAAGCTCCTAGATTTATCGAATTTTGAGTTCCACCTATAATTTTGAGCTCTGGCAAATGCTAAGTGCTTATTTCAATATTTGCCTTGGCAGGGCCAAAACAAATGATTTTAAGGGCCTTAGATGGCCCTTGGGCCAGACATTCCCCACCCATGCTTTATATAATCAAAGAGAGATACAAACTAATTCACAATCTTTCTTCGAATATGTTTCACAATATTTAGCAATCTAACCAGCCTGAAAAACAACTACTAAAGATAGACTCACTAATATGAAAAGGTCAGGTTCCCCCTCAGTATGACATCATCATTCAGAACTAGGCCTGGCCCTGAAAAGTACCTTCCCACTAAGATAGACCACATTGTTTCAACAGGAGGGATGTATATCCCTGAACACATAAAGGCCAGTGTCCTGTGGGCTAGGTAAAATCTGGTTCTTTAATGTTATTGGCAGCAAAGTACACAGCTTTCCTAGTAAGCCGCAAACCTCCTCAGAACACAAGTATCTGAGATTTCATCTGTATTTGCCCACATCATTTTGGCCAGTGATGACTTCTTCCTCTAGACCCTTTACAGCAGCAAGAGTTGAAAGATGTTCTGATGACAGCGACAGTGCCTTAATCCCTGCTCTTCATGCCTGAGCTAGGTAGTGACCAAGGAAAATTAACTGCATCCCCTCCAGGCCTATTCACTGGCTCTGCTTCATATGTCCAGGTGCATATAGCAGTATTTGAAAACTGAAGCTCTGAGCACCCTGAAAAATAAATTGAATGTGTATATGTTCATAAACTTTGGGCAGATAAAAGTGAGTTGATTGGGGAAGGAAAACACTGACTTTATTTTTCGGGTTTGTTAGATGTGGTTCAAGTAAATGTCTCCTCTACTCGTTAGCAGCCCTTCCTCTGTCCCGCCCCTATTTTAGCTTTCTTTTTGGCCTTCTTCAGAAAAACAGAAGGGTGAGAACCAGAGTTTAACATCATCTTGAAAATGCTAAGTGCTTATTTCAATTCCCCCAATATGTATTGAACACCATTACATGCAGGCCACAATATGAGTATTGGGGTTACAACATGGTCCCACTTCAAAACAGGTCTCACTCGTTCTGAGCAAGCAAACAGCATATTCTTTTTGCATGTAGTAGAAACACAGAAACTATTGTTGCATAACTGAATGAATGATCAGAACCTGTAGTCGTATTGTACACCAAGAAAATGTTCCCAGCCTTTACTAAAAATGAAGACCATATCAATTTTGCTGAGTTGTTGACCCCTGTTTCCTTCTATATAATAGGTAAATTGCACAGTTTTCACTGGTAAGGGTGAGTGAGAATAATATTAGCAGAATTTATCCATAAGAAATTTGATAAAATGCTCAGAAAAAGTACAAAAATATGTTCTTAAATATTCTTAATATTTAACTTTTCCTAGTTTGTTTTTTTTTTTTTAGAGAGAGAGAGTGGAAGGGTGGGGCAGACACACACACACACACACACACACACACACACACACAGAGAGAGAGAGAGAGAGAGAGAGAGAGAGAGAGAGAGAGAGAGATCAATGTGAGAGAGACACATTGATTGGTTGCCTCCCACCAAAGCCCCAACCAGGGCTGGGGATCGAGCCTGCAACAGAGGTACATGCCCTTGATCAGAATCAAATCTGGGGACCCTTCAGTCCATGAACTGATCCTCTATCCACTGAGCCAAACCAGCTAGAGTCCTAGTTTGTTGTTTTAAATAATAAAATATTCAAACACAATTGAATTACAAATTACTATTTTATGTTAAGCCTAAGGAAATTACAGAATGGTTTTTAGGCTACTATTGAGAGTCAATAGAAATATTTATTGGAAAGTCAAAATTCATTTAAAATCTCACCAAAGATTTTGATACCTTTTGTAATAGAGATAAATCATTGTACAATGCATGAAATTCATTTATTTTCAAATATATTTTGCTATAAAATTAAACAGGGAAAAATGATGGCAAATTAGACACAGGACCCAGAATGCATGAAAAGTGGTTCAGTTCAGACACACACATATGGTCATATTGCTTAGTTTACAAATCATCATTTTGCACAGACACAGGGTCACTCTGAAGCCCAACATGTTATACTCAATAAGTCCCCCTGGATAACTAGGCCAGTCCCTCTAAAGAACAAGAAACTGCATTTGCCAGGCAGAGATGCCCATTTTTAGTATGAGAAATTTTACCCTACATGCTATTTTATTCAAGACTAGAGGCCCGGTGCACGAAATTTGTGCATGGGGGGGCGTCCCTCAGCCTGGCCTGCACCCTCTTGCAATCCGGGACCCCTCGAGGGATGTCCAACTACCCTGCAGGATCAAGCCTAAACTGGCAGTCGGACATTCCTCTCCAGTCCAGGACCACTGGCTCCTAACCACTCGCCTGCCTGCCTGCCTGCCTGCCTGATCACCCCTAACCATTCTGCCTGCCTGCCTGCCTAACACCCCTAACCATTTGCCTGCCTACCTGATTGCTCCTAACTGTCTCTGCCTGCCTGCCTGATCACCCCTAACCACTTGCCTGCCTGCCTGATCGCCCCTAACTGCTCGCCTGCCTGCCTGATCACTCCTAACTGCCTCTGCCTCAGCCCCCCACACCTGGGACCCAGGCTTCCCTCCCTCTGGCCAGCTGCAGGCACCCAGCACCCTAGGCAGCGCCACCCAGGCTCCAGCTTTGTCAGGAAGGATGTCTGGAAGATGTCCGGTCTATCCAGTCTAATTAGCATAATGCCCTTTTATTAGTATAAATGTTTGCTGATGTATATGGAGATTCTTTTTTTAGAATTCATTGCCTAAATGTGTGTGTGTGTGTATAAATATGTATGGGCATATATGGGTGTGGCAGCTTTTTACAATTTGGGGTTCCTCCCCAATTGCATAAATTCATTCATGAAATGTCTCTTGCAACTTTATTTTCATACCCTGAAATGCAAATACATTAAGCCTTTTGACTTTAATGCCCTTAACCCATTTAAAATATTATCCACCATGCCTATGTTCTCCATCCTCCAAATGTATGTCTTCTGTTCCTATTTCCTATTCTTTTTTTTTTTTTAAGTATAGAGATTATTTTTTAAGGAGCATCAAACACCTCTGTTCTTTGGTAGCATTATTATTGGCTCTTCATCCCTGTCTAATAAAAAAAAAAAAAGAGGTAACATTTTCTTATTCTTTTATGTCTTCTTCAAGTGGTGTCTTATGAGCTGCTTTTGCTACTTTGACCTTATTCTTCCAAGTCTTTGTCACCACAGTGTATGCTGCTTGGGAATCTGACCCAGTTTTTGGGTTTTTTTTCCCCTATATTCACATTTTTATTTTATCTTTTTTATTTACATGAAATTGTTTTCTTCTCCCTTTCTCAGTTTCATTACAACCAAAGAAAATAGTTTTTGTGTCTTATTTTTCTCATTTAAAAAATTGTTATTCAGAACTTATTTAATCCTTGTGCAAGTAGGCTCCATAGATTTTTTTTGACTTTGTGTAACCTTATTAAAGTCTGTTTTCTTAACATTCATTTACTGAAAACATCTGTGTTTGCTAACATCAATTATTTTCTAAAAGAAGTAGTTGAATTGTACTCATTTCTACACATCAATAGCCTAACATCATTCTATATATTCTCCTTTCATAGAATCTATAGCTTTATAAAAATGTTTAGAGATTTTTATAATCTCTAGAGTTACAACCTGGGCTAGAGTTACAAGTTTTAAAATTTGACTATAATTAAATCCATGTATTTTTATTTCTTCCTTTTCTGTCTTTTCTTGTTTATTTTAAATCCAGATTTTAATTATTCACTTGTTAATCTATTAAGCATTGAGTTGGGTTAGCATTATCTATGCCTCAAACTTCTCTTTAGAAATTGATAGCAGCCCCCTGACTCCCACCCCCATTGATTTATAACCAACAGAAAGCCTCCCTGTTCCTGTTCAGCACCTATTGGTCCCAGAACAGTGAACCCAACAAGCAGGAATAAATTTTTCAATTTAGGCTTAGAAAACCACTTTCAGTAGGGAAGCCAGATAATTTTACTCCATCCAGTGGAGTTAACATCATGCAGTTAAGTAGAGAATGAATGCCTTTGTTAAGGATTTTGAAGATTCTTGAACACAAGAAGAGACGGACAAGTGAAAGAAGAAATGAGCCTGTGGTCAGGACAGCAGGAACACACGAAGATTGAATCTTAGGCTGGTTCCTATAAAAATGTTAACAGCTAACATTTATAAGAGGCATAACAGACTCTGTATTACACTCGCAGTGACCCAATGAGCAAGGTATTATTATTATCCCTACTTTAAAAGGGAAGAGACAGAGGCATGGTGAGTTTCAGTAACTAGCCCAACATCCAACTAAAAGGTGAACTGTAAGCTCCAGAGCCTTTGAGCTGCCCACTGCAACTCATGACGTTGGTGACATGGAGCCTAGCACTTCCTCACAAATAATGTAAAATGTTTGTTTTCTCCCTGACCCTCACCTCCTCCAATCCCTTTCCTGCTCCTCATCCTTCTTTGGGTTCCTGCCAAGCTTCAACCCTGACTCCAGATTCTAGGTGTTCTTCCACTTCTAGGACCATCTCTTCCTGCCCATCCAGGCTCCCTTTGCTCAGTGTTACTGAAGAGAAGCCACTCAGCTAGGTTCAGCGCTCTTTCCAGCCCTAATGTCCTCCTTAAAGTCTAGCTCTCCAAGATACCTTGCTAAAGGTCAAAGCCATGCTGTAGAGAATAAGGTGAGAGGCCACACACCATCTGGTCAATAACTGAAGAAACATGCCTACAGCAGCGAGCAGGAACTAAACCCCTCAGGCACACCCCATTCCACAAACTCAAATGCACTAAAACTGGGCCCCGATGCACTCCAGTAGCTCAAATTTGGAACCAGTGCTATTGGCAGTTGGCTTCCTGACCTCCAGAACTGACCAGTTCCCTGTGCAGGCCCAACCTCATCACTTCACTCACCTCCAAATGACTGCCCCTGCATTTTATATGCTAGAGTATTTGGGGCACTTCTCATAGTGCCACGGCAGCATTTTACTGTATCATTGCCATCAAGGAAGCATGGCTGAACCTGCTTATACCAGCACACGTGCATGCACGCTCACACACACCTGCATGCACTTGGCCTCTCTTTTCCTCTTTCATGTTTTTCTTTTAACGTGTACTTTAACTTGACTTTCTCTTCATAGGAACAATACTATGATCGTTTTAATGCCCATCATATATTGAGTCTTTTCAAGGTTCACTGTGCTAAGTACCTATACTAGTATGTAATCATCTCATTGAATCTTCACAACCACTATGAAAAGAGAATTGTCATTCACATTTTAAAAACACTGAATATTAAAGCTTAAAGAAGTTCAGACTTGCTCTGAGAATCGTGGTAACAAATAACTGGTGGACATGAAAGTCAGACCTAAGACATGGCTGGGTGTGGACATTTTTCTAGCACATTCTGGAAAGAACCTCTACTCATGCTTCCTTCAGAGCAGGTCAGGGCAACAGTAATATGTGGTAACACTTTAGATAAAAATAATTCACTCTAATAGTTCTTTCCTAGTGGTTTCTAATTTTCTGTGGAGAAAGGTGAAGGAGGGCATTGGCCAACTCTAACTGTTTACCTGCTACCATTTCCCCTCTCATTCCTCATAGATAGTGGTAGCTTCTAAAATGGTCTACTAGGCCGCAGGGACATCAGACACAGGTCAGAGCCAAACTCCAAGGGAAGGAGCAGGCTGAAGAAAAGAAAGGGAAAGGAGGAGACAAAAACTTACCTATTTCATTGTAGGAGGAATGGCCCAATTGTCAGTTGACTTTCTGCTTTTCTTAAGGAGCATTTTGATAATCTGGAATGGGTTAGAGTAAGACAGATAGCATTCATAAAAACCCCCATTGGCTTACTCCTGAGGGATCTGGAAAATCATGAGCTGTTTTGCGAAATTCTATCAGTCACATTTCCCTATGCTCAGAGGAAATGAAAAATCTAAAAAGCACTGCTGTCTCTCATGTAAACATTTCCAAACCCAGATACGATGTTCAAGAAAAACAATATATGTTAACATCTCAAACTAGAGAACTCCATGAATGAAATCTATTCAATGCTGAGGCACAACAAGATCTATATGAGAAGAGGAAAAAAAGTTATCAGCCAAAAAATAGAGTCCAGAAGTTAAAGAGGTCCATGAGCCATACCTAAAAATATGAACCAATGGATGTCATAGGAAGAAGCGCTTTTGCTGCTTAATAAGTACAGCAAATTATACTTAGGTAACCAACATGAAAGAGATTAACCTTTGGTATCGAGTTGATTGACATCTCAGATGACGCTTGCCACTGACCATTCATGCCATCTAGTACTCAGAGGGTGCCAGCGCTCACAGGCTCCAGAGGTCAGACTGGGGCAGGACAGATGTGGAAGACTGCCAAGACTTACCAAAGGTTTGGAAAGCAACTCGATATGGAATTGGAGCTTCCCTTTTGAGATTCCTGAGCTCCAGGCCTAGAGAAGTATCTTTCATTGACAAAGGATCCTAAGTGTTAAATACATACCACCATGTTTTTTTCCATTGCAGATAATGGCTTTAACACAAACTAAAAGCTTATTAAAAATTAGCATGGTTTTGTGGTTTCTTTTCATTACTAAGAGGTTTACATCAAGGAAAAAGGTATGGTCATAACTGTTCATATGCAGATGCCTTTTGAAATGACTGACCATTCCATCAATTTGATGTTATAGGTATTTCTAGATTCAAACTGAATAATAGGTAATAGAGGCTGACTATGGAAAAATCTGATCAAACATAATTTTTTAGACAGATTGGCCCTGTTATGTGTGCACATATGGACACAGAGTCTTCTAGATCTCATCTTTATTTGATGCTTTCCTATAAAGAAAAAATTATTCAACATAATTAATACCTGCTTATAAAAAATAAATCTCTGAGCCAGTTTGGCTCAGTAGATAGAACATCGACCCACAGATTGAAGGAGGGTACCCCATTCGATTCCGGTCAAGGGCACATACCTGGGTTGCAGATTCAATTGCAGACCCGGGTCTGGGTGCAGGCAGGAGGCAACCAATCGATTTGTCTCTCTCATGTAGATGTTCTCTCTTTCTCCCCCCTCCCCTTTCTACTCTCTTTAAAAATCAATGGAAAAATATCCGTGGGTGATATTTTTCAACAAACAAACAAAAAGCCCTCACATCACTTTGATTAAATAGATACTAAAGCAAATTTGCAAATAACTGTATTATAAAACCCTAAGTTGATCTCAAAAAAGATTCTACTTAAGAATAGATCTAGATGCATCTCAAGTACAATGTTACTGAGGGTCTATTGACTGCCTGCCACGTGCTCAGGATCTTACCAGGCTCAATGGGATTTCTAATGCACTCTCACTTTTGGCAGTAAGTCTAGAATTTGCTTCAGTTGATTTCAAGAATTTGTGAAGAAGAACTTTATCTAAATTGTCATCACCTTCAAGCAATTGGCCTGGTTAAAAAGATGTCCTGAAGTGGATGGCTGGGTAAGACAGGTCAGTGAGATGTGCCAGGTGTCTCATCACTCAGCCTGGCCACTTCATGACAGTAATAGGATCAGCCCTGGCCATGTGCTAATGGGCAGCATCACAGGACTGCCCCAACCATCTCTATGCAGACTCCGATAAGGACTGACAAGTTCGATAAGAATGTGGGCTGGATGCCGTTCCATCAGCACCTCCACTTGACTCATAAACCCCAGGAGTTAGAATTCCTTGGTATAATTCATACCATGCATGGTAAGAAAGAAATACTCAAAAAGCAAAGCCTGGTTGAAAGGCATTTTATTACAAAAGAGGCAGTTTATATCAGGGGACCAGTTAACAGTGGGAGAGAAGAATCATAGAAAAGAGAACGGGATAAAGATGAGAACATGGAGTTAAGGGTTTGTGAGTAATTGTTTAACACCTTCCAGTCATCTTCAGCCCCATGGATGTCTTTCTGCTCATCGTAACACAAGGCGGCCTAAAAGCTCCCCCTCATTACAGCTGTCACAGGCATTGCATGGATATTTTACAGAGTGTATATACATTAAGTTGGATCTTCTGACTTCTTGTTTTGTACCAACTAGCGCAGTAATAAATAAAAACAGAAATGGCTGGAGCTACAGAAAATGAAGATTAGTCAAGGAAGGAAAATTATGTTCTCTAAGACTGAATTCTGAATAACCACAGGCAGAGGTCAGAAGTAAGTAATATGCTAGTTCCGCATAAAAAGAAGCTAACCATGATTAACAGTAAGTGAGCATGGAGCAGAGGCAAACAGAGAGGGATAAAGGTACATCTGATAAGCAAAAGAAGGACACCTTCTCTACCATCTCACCTAACATGTGTGCAAGTGTGTATGTGAGCATGATCACTCCCCACCAGTCCACAAAGAATTTCAGAATCACCAATGCCCTTGTGAAGAGTCCTGGGCTTGACACCAGACCCATACTCTAGATATACTAGTATTTACTTTATGTTTTAGTGCGATGTAGGTAAATTTGCTTTAGTAAACTATTAAAAAGTCATTCCGTGATGTGTATTTACATATTCTCAACCAATTCATTTCTTACATTTCTAGAACTCCATGCTTTCAAATGTTAGAATGCCCTATAGATCTCAGAATGCCTGTAGTTCTTAGAGTGCCCTTGTTTTTAGAAGACAATTGAACTTGTGGCCCCTTTCCTGAGGTGATTAACCAAGCTCACAGCACCCATTATGAAACTAGTTGATTTGAATAGAGACCAATGTTGTTGCCACTTCCAGTGAGAACCATGAAATTCAATCAAGTGGGTGCATGGTCTATAACTTAAGACCAGCTTCATAAAGTAAAAAAAGGGGGGCGGGACGACTATCCTCTTCCTGAATGAAATATTAGGCCAAACATCACATGGTGCAATATACAGATCTTGTAACATAGAAACCCATACCTGAAACTTATATGTTCATGTTGACCAATATCACCCCAATCAATTTAATAAATAAATATGTGTACATAAAATAAAGGAAAGATTAGGCCAGGCAAGGGGCCGGGGCTGAGGGTCAGGGTAAGCGTTTTGTCCTTTTGTGGGCCTCTGGTTCTCAAGGCCAGTTACTTCCAATGAGGTTCTTACAGGGTAGTGGTGAGAAAGGGGGCTGTTTTATGGAAGGAGGCACATCTCTTGTTGATTGATGACTTCTGCCCAGTTGTGCTCCAACATTTCCATAGCTGTAGAAAAAAACAGACCATAGTAAGGGCTGTGTGAATGGTGTCATTTGGGAAGGAGGGACTTCAAATAGCTGATGGAGGACAGCTCAGGTTCTAGAATGATTTTAGACCCTCCTGAAAGTTTTGTTATCAGCATTCTTAAAGAAAGCACTTTGAAACCACCCTCATTAGTTGAGATCTGGAACCGCAGTGATCAAAGCAGATTAAAAATCTAGTAATTAAATTTTGACTGGGCTCAGAAATTTCCAAGCAAAGCCCTTCATGTGTTTTATAACATTGTCTTGAGATGTGAAGATAACATCTGAGAAAATGCCTTTTGCTTATAAACTTCAACATTCTGGACAGTGTTAAGTCAACAATTAAAAAGCATAACAATTCTCTAAAGATTGAATCTAAGAGTGAAAAGAATTTCTTTTCTCTTCATTCTTTTCCTCCTGTTTTGTGCTTCATTTTTATAGTCTTCAACATGAATAACTGTACTTGCTTCAGCACAGGTCCCCAAACATCACTCCAGGAGCCTGGAGAAGGGTCATAAGTACCCATCATTCCCCAGACACTTGTTTCTCTTTTCTCTCATATTAAAGGAAAAATCCTCATCTGGGATTGCCTAGCCTCCAGATAAGAAAAAGAAGGAAGAGGAGGAGGAGGAGAAGCAGGAGGGGGAAGGGGAGGAGGAGGAGGGAGACAAAGGGAGGAAAAGGAGGAGGGGAGGAAAAGGAGAAGGGGGGAAAGGGGGAGGAGAACAAGGATGAGGAAGGTTAATTACATGTTTCTAAATTTGAACTATAAATTTAATAATTTTTATGTTTTGTTCTGAAGTTTTTCTTGCTGGGTCTAAATCTTTGGAGGTAGTTTGATATTCTAAATCCCTCAATTATTAAGAATTTCTAAAATCTCTAGTGTCTTATTAAAAATCAAGTGTTCAAGTTAATTATATATCCTAGCTCCCATTAAACTGGAGAAATTCTTTAAAGAGTGTTATTTGAACAAAACATTTTGGAATCATTGCACTGGATGTATTGTTCTGGGCCCTAAGAGAAGAGGCACACATATGTTAGGAATGCGGCTACCTAGAGTTTATGTAGTTATCCAGCAATTTGTATGTTGAGTCACCTAAATGGCATATCTGCCTCAAAAGCCAGCATCCGAATGTTTATTCAGTACAGAAAATAAATTTGAAAATATTGACATAGATTCTGACCAAGGGGAAGGGGGCTGCTAAGAGAGTGGATTTTAGATTATTTCAATTCTATTGGGTCAAAATGGAGTATAGGACAAGGCCCCATTTCGAAAGGAACCTCCTGCATTCATTTGCAGTCAAAAGTAAGGGCAATTCTATTCAGACCAAGCAGAACTCTAAAGTCAACAAAGATCAAGTGTTTCTTGATGTTAGTCAAGCCGTATAAAAATAAAGACCCAGAGTGACAGAAGTTCAAGTAGCAGAGACCTTGAGGACATTAAGTCCAAAGCCACCTCTCAGCATGATGTCCCAGCACAGTGTCCCTGGGTGAAAACCTTACTCTTCTGCTTAAACCACTCCAGGAAAAATGGGTGAACTCCACACTTGGGCCCAGCCACGCCCAAGTACAAACAGGGCTGAGAGGCTCCTCAGAGAAGGTGTGGGACAGTTATTGAATGGGCAAGCTCTCAAAAATGTGCACATTACATTGAAATCAGACCAAACATTGGTTTGAGAGATGTAAGTCCTCAGGAGTGGAGTTAGCTCCTTACTAGTAAGGTGACTTTAGGGAAGCCATTTAATCTGCCTAACCCTCAGTCTTCTTTATAAAATGTGCATGGCAGTAATACCTGTGTCTCTTACTTCACCAGACCAGGACTAGCTACATAGTTTGTGAGACCCAGTAATCAAAACTATTAAGAATTTCAAGGCAGTGACCGTAGAGCATTAAAACAAGTGCAGGGCCATGCTTGGGGCCCTCTACTTAATACAAGGTTTCCCTAATGTTCAGCTAATATGACATCATAGGGAAATGGAACCCCTTAATTTGTACCCATTGGAGCTAATCCTTAATCATGGTCAATCTCTAGCTCAGACATTACACCGCTTGTCTCTACCTCCTTTAATTTACTGATTTTAATGTTCCTGCTAGGGAGGAACAAAGCACTGAAGCAAGAACCCAGAAATCCGAATTCCAGTCTGGGCTCTGCTATGGGGGAAGTCATAGCTGGTTACCTAGCCAGCCTCAGTCCCCCTTCCTCCAACAGAATATGGATCTTACTCAGCTCATGTGCCCCTACCCTCCCAGTTCCTAAAGGTAATCCTGTCCCCTTACCCATGGAATCACAGGTAACTAAATTAGAAATAAGAAATGTGGGAATAAGCAATAAGAAATAAGAAAGCTGGCAGCTCTGAAAAGGAAGCTTCATTGCCTTTGAGAGTTTCAATGTGACCTCCCCTCCTCCAGCACAGATGCTGATGGATGGGATGGCAGGAACTACTGTGTCCATGTTACTTCTCACCCCAGAAGGACACCAACTACAGGCTAAGGAACAGAGCCAAGAGAATTAAAAAAAAAAAAAAATAGGACAAACCAACTAGGTTCAGCCCATCCTAAATCCAATCTACTTCCTCTGAACTTTTAAAGAATATTGCTAATGGGTAACATGAGGTACATCCCAAGCTAGCTAAATAAAAAATTGTTCAGAAACTTATCTCTGTCATTCTTTTTTATTATTATTATTATTATTATTATTTTAAATTTCTTTATTGATTAAGGTATCACATATTTGTCCTCGTCCCCCCATTCCCATCCCACACCCCTCCCCACACATGCCCCCACCCCCCTGTTGTCCTTAACCGCTGGTTAGGCTCATATGCCTGCACACAAGTCCTTTGGTTGATCTTCCCCTTTACCCCCACCCTTCCCTCCCCTCCCCCCGAGGCCCGACAGTCTGATCCATGCCTCCTTGTTTCTGGGTCTGTTCTTATTCATCAGTCTATGTTGTTCATTATTTCCCCTAGATGAGTGAGATCATGTGCTATTAGAAATACACTTATAAGAACCGAAAATGAGACAAGCAATAATGGTTATGGTGACAGGCAAATGAATCAGTGTGTAGTGAGTTTCTTTCTGGGCCAACAGTTCTTTTGAGACCCAATTTCAATGTCCAACAGTTCCTTATGTGTACATGTCAGCACTGACATTCTCTGTCATTCTAATACATCATAGTAGCTATCCTGTGGGGTGGTTTCAGTTTCTGCTCAGAGTTGGGCCCAGCTTGGAGGAAACAAATCTAGGCACTGCTTAGGACAAATCCACTTCCAAAAGCCCTTTGCTCCCTTCTAAGACCCTTCCATCTGTTTCCTGATTCAATGTTTTCCTTCTATTGCATTAACTTTGATGAAACATACAAATATTAAAATCATATAAGTAGCATTGGTAATGGCTTACAGATCACCTTATGCTTTGAGAGTCACATTCTTCTATGTTGTTTGATTTTCCTAACCACTGGAGGAAAGCATACCTTACTGTACGTCATTTCACAGACAAAAACTTGCAGCTCCTCATGGTTGGGCAACTTGACCAAGGTCATGTAACTACACTGGGGGTGGCATTGGGACCTGAACCCAGGCCACCTGGGCCCAACTAGGTGTGCTTTCTACATAAGAGGTGTTATTTAAAAGGCTGGCAGGCTCTTCATTATGGCTGATTGAATGATTGATTCCATTCAGACTTTGAGGAGACAGGCATGCTTCACCAAGCACAGCTTTGAGAGCAGCCAGGGGGAAATGCCCTGACAAATCTCACTTCCTTTCATCAACAGTTCTCTGCCCCACATTGTTCTCAGCATTGTCTGCACTTCCCTGTTACTCATTCTGTGAGTCAAGAGCTGGCCAAGGCCAGCTGCAGACAAGCACCGCTGGCTCCCTGTGTGGGGCCGGCCTCCTTGAGGGGCCCAACCACGATGCCGCCTTACTTCAAGGCCCTAAGGAGGCCATGCTCTGCAGGCCAACAAGCCACAGGGGACCTCTCAAACCACCTGTTATTGTGACCATGTGTGCAGTCTACTCAGCTTGTTTTGATCAGAGTGTTCCAAAGAGGAAACAAAGCCCATACATATATATTTTTAAGACAAGTCAAATTGCCCAGCCCCCTATCAAATATTTGGAATTCACTTGGCCTCCTCCTAAAACCCACTGGAGATTTGAATGAAGCACACTTTCCCACAGTGAAGGCAATATCCAAGTCCTGAGGATTAAACAACAATTTGCCCATAGTGAATCCCAGTTTGGGGGACTAAACAATGGGTCGGTTGGCAGCTTTTTCAATGCTCCTTTGTCAGCCAGGAACCAAGTCTGTGAAGAGCTAGAAATATCTATGAGGAGCAATGATTAACACATATATCTTAGAGAGTTTGCTACCTAATCAGATAGAGGAGAAAACCCAAACACACTTATGTGAACACATATAACAGAGGCATTTCAGCACATTCATTAGTTGTGATATTATGGGTTGAATTGTGTCTCCCCAAAAAAAGATATTAATCCCCAGTACCTCAGAGTGTGATCCTACTTAGCAAATGAGGTCATTAGGGTGGGACCTAACCCAAAACGACTGGTGTTCTTATGAAAAGGGGAATTTGGACACAGACGCACACACCCAGGGAGAGCATAATATAGAACGAAGGCAGAAATCTCCAAGCGTGCTAAGGGAACACTGAAGATTGCCAGGAAACCATCAGAGAACTAGGAGAGGCATGGAATAGATTCTCCTTCACATCCCCCAGAAAGAACCACCAACCAACCTTGATCTCAGGCTTCTGAACTCCAGAACGAAGACAATAAATTTCTGTTGTTTAAGCCATTCCTTTTGTGGTACTTTGTTGTAGCAGCCCTGACAAACTAAATGGGAGATATCAGTACATTCAGTCCACACAGATTCCTGAAACAGCTTCACTCACCAGTGTCTTCACACTTAAGGCTTCTCCAAATCCGTGAATAGCTGGCTCCTTCTTACCATGCAGACCTTAGCTCATATAATACTTCTTCAGACCCTTCCTGCCCATCCAAGCTAAAGAACATCATCCCTACCCCCATAACTTCATATTTTCTTTATGGCACTTGTCACTCTCCTGCTCAGTTGTTTTGTAGGTTTGTCATCTTTCTCTGCACCTTCACGATGTAAGCTCAGAAGAGCAAAGTTCTCACCAGTCTTGATTACAGACGTGCATCATCTCAGTAAGAGCTGAATACATATTTGTAGAGGAGCACAAAGCTAAAGGAATTAAGAAATTAGGAATGGAAAAATCTCATTTATTCATGTCTTTATTCAGTTTATTCAGTAAACATTTATTAAGAATATATGAGTGTATAGAACTCTAAGACCCTGAAGAAATATTTTAAAAACTTGAAGTCTTAGCCACTGATAAATACAGAAAACTTTCAAAACTTGTTCTATGCAATATATGATAATTTAAAAAGTATGGTTACATTCTATAGCACCTGAAATTGATTTCAGTATTATCACCCATTTCATACCTACCTTCATTTTTTAAACAATATACTTTATTGATTTTTTACAGAGAGGAAGGGAGAGGGAAAGTTAGAAACATCGATGAGAGAGAAACATCAATCAGCTGCCTCCTGCACACATCCTACTGGGAATGTGCCTGCAACCAAGGTACATGCCCTTGACCGGAATCGAACCTGGGACCCTTGAGTCTGCAGGCTGAAGCTCTATACACTGAGCCAAACCGGTTAGGGCTACCTTCATCTTTCTGTATACAGAACAAGAGTTTTGAGAAAGGGGACAATGGAGTCAAAATATGCCTTGATCCCCCTGAGGGATAAACTTCCTAACTGCCCCTTCATCCCCACACCCAAATTCTTAACCCTAAGAGGATCTCAGGGAAGACTCAGCAGCTTCAGCTCCCCGTGACTCCCCACCTGTGTCTCTGTTCCCACTTCCCAATGAGATGAGGCTATCAGGGAGAG
The DNA here is from genome assembly GCF_951640355.1 of Cnephaeus nilssonii. Taxonomy (NCBI): domain Eukaryota; kingdom Metazoa; phylum Chordata; class Mammalia; order Chiroptera; family Vespertilionidae; genus Cnephaeus; species Cnephaeus nilssonii. Next base: position 91,664,579 of record NC_137079.1, on the reverse strand, counting down.
ATTGATTTGAGAGTACAATGAACATTTGTGATGATGCCAAATGCTACTCCTCTATCAAAATTAGCCCCTGAACAGTGACTAACAGTCGATGAGCCTTGCAATATACAGCCTGGGCTAAATGCCACTGCTGCCCACCACTATCCCTCACTCTATAGGACCTGCCCAAGCACAGGTGCCCTACACGACTGCCTCAGGTTGGAGCTGGACAAGGAAATGTATTGTCTCTGTCTCCCTTGCTCCAATCCTTGAGCTTGCACTAAGAAAGTGCTTTGGTTTGTGAATCCTGGCCAGTGCTCATCCACTCATCAGCTGCATGAACTTACAGAAGTTCTCTAAATAGTATGAGTTTATTTTCTTCACTGGACAATGATGATGCCTACCTCACACCCATGCCATAAGGAGGGGGATAGGGGAAAGCACCAGTAAGGTGTCTTTTCTATACTAGATACTTAATAAATATCAATTAAACATTAACCTTTCAGTTGTATGTACGGGGTGTGCATCCTTCATAGATATAGACAAGAGTGATCTTACATATAGCATATGTCAATGAGGAGGTTTTGCCAACATTAATTTTAATGAGCCACAAATTACCTAGGAGGAAGCTGGACAGAAGGTAAAAGGCAAATAACCCAGCCCTGGAGTGAGGGGTAGAGGATGAAGAGCCCAAGAAAAGTCTGAGCAAGTTAAAGGGAACCATACCATATGAAGGCAAGTTCAGGGATACCACTAAGCCAAGGTCTAAAGGACAGCAGTACAGCTCAAGGTCTGGCAGTTGTTGATGAGGTAAATGTAGGCTGGATTCAATTGCTGTACCTGGTAACAAAAGAAACATTTTCCCACAAGGACCAGAAACATTTATATAGAGCTCTGATTTAATGGTGGCTGAAACAAGGTAATACTAGGAAGAGAAACATAACTTCTAAAGAAGGTTCAACTGGGAGCCCATGAATCTAACAAGGATCCCAAGAAACCTGTAGGATCCAGGCATACAATACAAAAGGATAGAGCAGAGGCTAGAGTAGAGAAGAGGTGTAAAGTAGTTGCATTGAGACCTAACACATTACCTGCCTGCTGACATTGCCTCTAGAAACTGTCACATGGCCCACAGGTGACAAGTTTATGACCCCTGCCAGAATATCCACAAATTTCCTACCGAAATGCAGTTGGTGATCCCAAAATCTTCAATACACTGCAGATAGTCCCCAACATACGGTGGTTTGTCTTAAAATTTTTTCTTTATGATAGTGTAAAAACAATATGCATTTAGTAGAAAATGCACTTCAAATTTTGAATTGTAATCTTTTCCTGGCTAACAGTATGCTGTACAATACTCTCGTGATGCTGTGCAGCAGCGGTGAGATGATTTTACCCAGCTGTAAGTTAATATAGTGTTCTGATCTTGTCTAAGGTAGTCTAGCTAAGCTATGATGTTCGGTAGGCTAGGTGTACTAGTATTAAGTGCATTTTTCAACTTAATGATATTTTCAACATAAGATAAATTTATTGGGATGTAAGCCAAAGAGCATCTAAGTTTCTTAGTGGGTAGGATGTTGCTGACAATAGGAAACAGACCCACAGGAGAGAGGAGAATTGATCTAGCCTACAGGTGATGGCAGAAAGCTTCTATTTAGGGGCCTGGAGGTCCTGTCATTGATGTGGGAGAGGCTTACCAGGCTCTGATTTTCAGTTCAGTCAGCTAGACCATTCTTCACCACTAAGATATGAATTTTAAAAATCCACTAACATGGGATCATAAAATATAAATATTTTCTTACAAAAAAAGGGGAGTGTAACCTAGTCCTGAGAGATGTCACAATTGTCTTCTAGGGTGCCTGCTGCTATGATAAGGATCCAGCACTGGGTGGAGAAGCACGATTACAAGCTGGTGACATGAACTACACAAGCAGTAGCAAAGCAGAGATTGCCTGTTCTGACATAATCACCACCATGTCTCTGGCTCAACTCGCCCACTTGCAACTGGCACCCATGCAGATCATGTAGGAACAATTTCACCAACCACTTTTTAGCAAGCATGTTGAGTAAATGACATACTTTTATGGGACCCAAAATTGGAACACCCAGGAAAAAAGTTTGCATTTTTGTAGCCATAAATTCTGCTACTGTGATCTTCTAGGGAAAAGACCTTGGTGGTTTGGTTGTCCTCATTTGACATGCCTTCTGAGTGTCATGCTGGTCCTCATGGTCTTGCCCAAGATAAATAGATACCTGAGGCATAAGAGGTCAGGACCCAGCTTGGGTTGGACTATCATTTGTTTTTGTTTGTTTGTTTTTTTGTTTGTTTTCTAATATATTTTATTGATTTTTTACAGAGAGGAAGGAAGAGGGATAGAGAGCTAGAAACATGGATCAGCCGCCTCCTGCACACCCCCTACTGGGGATGTGCTCGCAACCAAGGTACATACCCTTGACCGGAATCGAACCTGGGACCCTTCAGTCCGCAGGCCAACGCTCTATCCACTGAGCCAAACCGGTTTCGGCTATTTGTTGAATGGTCATGGCCATGTCTCTTCATACATATATCTGTTTCTCATTTGCAAATAGCAGAATGCTTTCTTTCAACCTCATTCTTGAACGACTGGAGAGAACTATGACAACTCTTCCCAGATTACAGAAGTGTTATAGCACTTTATCATCATCATTGCCATGACACACTCATGGGACTGATACGTTACATTGAAATAATTAAATATTTCCCAGTGGCTTTTTTGAAAATAGCTGAAATAGGGAAATAAAATTAACCTTAAGATAAGCACCAAAATACCAGGTTGAAAGAAATTTTTATTTGGAGGTCATTTTTCTCCTTACGCTTATACCACATTTTTTCATCACAAGCTAAAAAATGAGCATAAAAGTATGTTAGGATCCAATGATTGAAACAAACTTCATCAGCACCACTGAAGGCAGATTACAGATAAAGCTAAACAGTTGAAAGCATCATCTATATTGCCTTGGGTTTGTTTATTACTCCTTCCTGAGTGGATGAGAGGAATTAAAATAATAAAGACTTACACAATAAATCCATTAAATCAAGGATACAAAAACAATCACTTAATAATGAAATGGAAGTAACAACTACACCAAAAAAATCTTGACTAAAGATAGTTATATTAATGAAGAAAAAGGTATAGCTCACAGTTGCTATTCTTTTTGTATTTAGTGGGGTTTTTAAATACATTTTTAAAGTCACTGTTTCTCAGAGTGCTAGAAAGATATTCAACTCTGAAACTCTCAGTTTTAACCTGCTAAATAACATAGATGTTTCAATATACAGGTAGCTGTAGCCATAGATTCTGAATTTAGTATAATTTTTTACCTTATATTTGTCTCCCTCTATCCCCAGCCCCCCAAAAAAATTTTTTAAAGAAAATGTAAAGATTATCTTACAACAATGACCACATTGTCTCAAAAGTTTGCATTTTTGTAGCCTTCAATTCCGCTACTGTGATCTTCTAGGGAAAAGACCTTCCTGGTTGGGTTGTCCTCATTTGACACATTAACCACAGCCTTTCACATACAGAAAACCGGAGTCATGTATAAATAAGCATTCATGGAATTACTTTCAAAATACCCAACTCTGCATTTTCAGAAAGCAGTCTCTATCACAGGCCCATCAATTACTGTAATCATATCTCCCACGGGCTAGACAACAGTCAGAACACATTTTAAGAATTCAAAGGCCACTCTGTCAAAGACAAGTCAGCTCGACTCTGGTTCCTGCATTCAGATGGGGAGCGGCAGCGCCTGGTGTTCCAGGAGTTCACTGAGCCGTCCCAGGGGACAGTTACAGCAGACTGACCTCATTGTGGCCCCTCTCCCACAGGGGAATCAGGCAACCCCGGATTTTGGACAAGTTTTCATTTCCTCCCCATGTAGATCATGAGGCTTGGCAGCCCTGCTGTTCATGACCCGATTGGAAGGAGGAAGTCAAGCTCTGTTCCTGTGATATGACCCCTCCAACTGAAGAGAGGCCGACAAATTCTGACTCTGGCCTTGGGTTCCATAATGAACCAGCTTGAATCCCATCTTTGTGTAGCATAAGCTGACAAGTCTTCCTGGGCATAGGGTGAGGACAGTGGTCTCCTTTTTAGCTCATTTTAAGCCTGGCAAAGAAAATGAGCTTATACCTGTGATGACTCTGCTTAGCTAGAGGCAAAGCTCTTTTCTCCAGTCCCACAGGAAGTGGCATGGAGAAGTGAAAAGAAAATGGCCACTTTGAAAGTGTGTATATTTTCGTGTTTTGGTAATTTGAGGAAGAACGTCCAGGTCCTTGTCAGGCATGCTCCATAGCTAATGGCACAGGTGATTCAGTCTGAGGGAAGCAGTGTTGTCTCTGAGCCAGAACAATGTGCTCCCCAGAGGTTCCCCAGCAAAGACCATAATTGGAAGGTGAGACATACCAGTAGGTCACACTAGGTCGCCTTTATGACACACCTTACCTCACAGCTGAGGTGCCTCAAACCCTGTATTCAATAGAATCATTCAGGTGTGTGTTCTGTGAAGTTGATCATCCTGTTTCATTTGGAACTTCCCCATAATTGCTTCATCGGTCTACATTTTTCTGGGCTTTCTTTTCCAACTATATACTTCAGATCCAATTTTCACCTACCTGTGAAACTATGATATGAGAAGACTTAGATATTCAAAAAATTCTATAAGCATTTTCACTTAACACACAAGTTTACAATGAGCAGAGGATCTCAAAGAATGCCTAGGAGCATCAGCATCTCCTGAGAACTTGTTAAATATATAAATTCTCAGGCCCCATCCCAAACCTACCAACTCAGAAACTCTGAGGGTGAGAACTCACCAGTCTGTGTTTTAAGAAGACCTTTCATTGATTCAGAAGCAGGCTCAAATTTTTTTTTTAATTTAATAAATCTTTATTGTTCAGATTACTACAATTGTTCCTCTTTCCCCCCCCCCCCATTGCTCCCCTCCCCCCAGTTCCCATCCCACCCTCTGCCTTTACCTCCCCCACACTGTCCTCATCCATAGGTGTACAATTTTTGTCCAGTCTCTTCCCACACCCCCCACACCCCTTTCACCCTGAGAATTGTCAGTCCACTCCCTTTCTATGCCCCTGATTCTATTATATTCACTAGTTTATTCTGTTCATCAGATTTTTAATTCACTTGATTTTTAGATTCACTTGTTGATAGATATGTATTTGTTGTTCATAATTTTTATCTTTACCTTTTTCTTCTTCCTCTTCTTAAAGAATACCTTTCAGCATTTCATATAATACTGGTTTGGTGGTGATGAACTCCTTTAGTTTTTTCTTATCTGTGAAGCTCTTTATCTGACCTTTAATTCTGAATGATAGCTTTGCTGGGTAGAGTAATCTTGGTTGTAGGTTCTTGCTATTCATCACTTTGAATATTTCTTGCCACTCCCATCTGGCCTGCATAGTTTCTGTTGAGAAATCAGCTGACAATTGTATGGGTGCTCCCTTGTAGGTAATTAACTGTTTTTCTCTTGCTGCTTTCAATATTCTCTCTTTGTCTTTTGCTCTTGGCATTTTAATTATGATGTGTCTTAGTGTGGTCCTCTTTGGATTCCTTTTGTTTGGGGTTCTCTATGCTTCCTGGACTTGTAAGTCTATTTCTTTCACCAGGTGGGGGAAGTTTTCAGTCATTATTTCTTCAAATAGGTTTTCAGTATCTTGCTCTCTTTCTTCTTCTGGCACCCCCATAATTCGGATTTTGGTATGCTTGAAGTTGTCCCAGAGGCTTCTTACACTATCTTCAAATTTTTGGATTCTTTCTTCTTTGTGCTTTTCCAGTTGAGTGTTTTTTGCTTCTTTGTATTTCAAATCTTTGACTTGATTATTGCATTCCTCTAGTCTGCTGTTGAGTCTCTGTATAATATTTTTTATTTCAGTCAGTGTAGGTTTAATTTCTAGTTGGTCCTTTTTCATATCCTCGAGGGTCTCATTGAATTTATCGGCCTTTTCTAGGAAATTCTTGAAAAACCTTATAACCGTGGTTTTGAACTCTATATCCAGTCATTTGTTTTTCTCCATTTCTTTCGTTTGTGATCTGTTTCTTTGTCTCCACATTTTCGCTGCTTCCCTGAGTTGGTAGGGTAGCTTTGTGTGGTAGGTGTCCTATAGGGTACAGTGGCTCAGCCTCCCCAATTACCTGAGGTGGACACTCTTGGTGCACCCCTTTGTAAACTGTGTTTACAGCCTTTTTGTAGTTAAGCCTTGATTTTTGTTGGTATCACTGGGAGAAATTGACCTCCAGGCCAGTTGGCTGTGAGGATCAGCTGTGTCTACGCCAGGAGAACTTCTGTGCTGAAGACAGCCTTATGGGACAAGACTTGCAAAATTGCAAAAGCCTCTTTGCTCAGCTTGGATGGGGCGGAGTCTCAGGGCTGAACAGACAGTCTTGGCTTCCTGTCAGCCCTGCCCTATGAGGCCCCTTGGGTCTCAGTGTCCCTTGGTAATCGTTGCAAGCACCTCTGAGAGAAAGCCGCCCTTGAGTTTTGCCCGCTGCCAGACAGTCCGGTTTCTCCCCCAATGAATCTGGATTCCCAGATTCTCACCCGGAACTGGAGTTCAGCACAGTCGGGAGCTTCCAGTTCCCTCCAGCTACAGAAAGGCAGCTGCACACTCAGCAGTCAGTCCTCTCTGCGCACATTTGCGCGTGCACCTCCTGACCTCTGCCTTTCGCGGCTCCCTTGAGTTTCTGCCTGACAGTCCAGATTCCTTCTGTAAGAGCCTGGGTCCCCAGGAGCTTGCTCAGAATTGAAATTCAGTGCAGTCGGATCTGGGGTTCAGTGCAGTCAGGAGCTTCCTTCTCCCTCCTGCCAGAGAAAGCCAGCCAGGCACTCAGCCGCCCTTCCTCTCTGCGTGCGTGTCTCCATACCTCAGCCTTTTGCAGCTCCTCTGATTCTCCGTGAGTTTTTCTCTTTCCTTCTAGTTGTAAAATTTCCACTCAGCCAGATGTCCTTTTTGTCTTTTAGTTGTAGTTTTGAAATTGTTGTGCGAGGCAGCAGTTTAGGTGTTTACCTATGCCGCCATCTTGGTTTCTCCAGAAGCAGGCTCAACTTTGCAATCCACTGGCTTAAAAGAGAGATCTCTCTTCACCCTGCAGTGAAGGCAAATATATATTCATATGAAATGTTTGCGTATCATCTGAATGTAGGATAATTTTTTTAATTGAAGTTGGAGAAGAAACAAGGAATAGAATTCCACTTCATGGATCATCTTCGAATTTGTTTCTCTTGAAGCAGAGTTCTTAACAAGTATATAAAACAGAGAAAAAAATGTCCTGGAATATGTTTTAAGCACCCAATTATTTGGTAAAGGATGATATATTCTCTACCCCTCAGTCACCTCCCAGTAGTCTTACAACAGTGTACAACTGGTTAGAGAACTCATTCAACCAAACTGATGTATAAAGTGGACCTGCTTGTGATTTAACTCTTCCAGTGCCAGTCTAGCAATACCATTTCCAACATCCAATAAGAAAGTTGGTTAAAAATTACAACCACATAGTCTTTGCACAAAGATAGAAATAAAATATACTTAGCTTTCTCTAATCACTTCTCACTGAAAACAGGTATCTAGATGCACAGTTTTTCGTGATGGCATTATAGAAGACCATGACTAGCATCTTCCTCTTAGAAAAATGGCTAGTACAATAGAGTTAACATTTCTAATCTTTGACTCTCTTCTTTTTCTCTTAAAAGAAGCAAAATGAAGATCGGTCTTCCCTTAGAAATTTGCCAGTGGTTTCATGGTTTTCACTAAGAAACTAATGCCCTGATTGAAAATTTAGTAACTTGGGAGACCTTAAGTCTCTTGAGGAATATAAATTAAAGACCCATTTTGTTAGAAATACCAGTCTTATTTAATAAGGACCATTCTTTTTTAAAAGACATTAATAACATTTGAGTCCTTCTACCATGTTTGATTTCTTAATAATTCAAATCAGTTACCAATGATGTATCCTAAAACTAATCAATGAAAAGAAAATGAGAAAATATTGCCTTGCCAAGTGTCTCCCACCATTATTTAAATATAAAAGAATTGTTTTTCAATGAAGTCTATGAGGTAAGTTGCCAGTTCTCATTTTCATGCAATATCCTTTTTTTGTGTGTGTGGAATAACACTCCCTATCCAGGGCATAAAAAGGGAGCAAATTTAGCAAATTGATGCAGGCTTCCTGTTTTGAAGCCATGATTAGGTATGGCTACCAAAGATGCAGTCTGGGGACAAGTGTAAGAGTAAATAAGGATTGAAGGATAAAGGAAAAAAATAAGATTGATTACAGAATTAAGCAGACTTGAAAAGAATTAAAGAGATGAGTGAAGAAAGAGGAAGTAAAGGACACTGACTATATGAACCCCGAAACCTTTGTAACCTAAAACTTGTAGCAGTGTAGACTGTTTGACACTTCACCCAGCTGTGCACTCTCTTCTCACTATTCCTTCTCTACCTCTATTTGTTGCTGATCACATCTGTTTCTCCAAGGAGGGCTGCTATGTTCTCCTTATATCTGATTCCAACTATTGACCAAAAATTGCCTCCTGCTAGAGAATTAATTGATATTAGTAATATTAAGTTCCAGGAGCAATTAATTTATATTAATTCAGTTCTACAAGTTTTGTCATAATGCAATATAACTAAAGTGTTATATAAATAATTTAAAATTTAAAAGCCCAGCCACATGGTATATAAAACAATAAAGTTAATAGATTTATCTGAAATTTAATAGGGAAATAAGGTAGTACAAATATGCAAAATTGGGAATAGCAAGAGAGTAATTAAGAAGTTACTTTATTCCTGAAAACTATGGGTAGCTCTCTGCTAATAACTTTGAAATGGATAATTTGGGGAGATGATATATATCGAATTAAGGATTAGAACATTTTAAGAGACAGATATTCATAAAAGAAATGGACACTATTATCAGAGAACTACCTCCCCCAAAAGCTCTGATCAGTTAGTTTTATAGGCAAATTAAATACATATTTTTACAAATAAATACTATTTGTGCTATATTCAGTCCCATAGAAAAATCTAATAAACTCCATTCATTTTATGACTGTACCATAATCCAGATTCTACAACCTAACAAATAGAACACAGAGAGAAAACTGTAGATTAAACCCACTTATAATATGGACATTAAAAATACCAACTAAACAAATCTGATGCAGCAACACAGCAAAAAATAATAAATAGCTTATTTGTGAATGTACAGGTGGTTAAATATTAGTAAATCAATTTATATAATGCATTGCTTCTAAGAATGAGAGAGAAACAGGATAATTATTTTAATAGATATCAAACATTTAAGAACCATTGCTGAATTTTGAAGAAGTACTTCACAAACTGGGAATAGGAGACTACATTAATATTCCAAATATTAATATTTCTTAGGTCAACAGTAAATATTTTAATTAACAGTGAAATGTTATGGGTGCCCTTATAAAAATCAACAGACAAATAAATAAGTGACACATAAAGACAACAACTCTTAGCTCCATATTTAAAGTTTGTGAGTTTGTGTATGTGTGTGTGTGTGTGTCTGTCTGTCTTCAAGCCAATGCAAGAAGACATAAAACAAATAAAAGTAGAAAAAAATAAAATTTATTTCTAATGTATAACTCTATATAAAAACAAAACACACAGGCACATGCATACATGAACTAAAACAGGAAATCAATATAAATAAAAATGCAATAGCTTTTACAAATTTTATGTATTATTATAAATACATATGCACACACAAACAGAATGGAAAATATTATGAAAATAAGTTATCTAATTCAATACATAAAATGAGTAGGTATAGCCTTAATAAAAACAGTGTGGGACATGTACAGAAAATATAATCCTATCTAATAAAAGAGTAATATGCAAATTGACCATCACTCCAACTTGTGATGGCTGCCCCCATGTGGTCAAAGATGGCTGCCCCCATGTAGACACAAGATGGCCGCCACAAGATGGCCAGCAGGGGAGGGCAGTTGGGAGGGACCAGGTCTGCAAGGGAGGGCAGTTGGGGGTGATCAAGCCAGCAGGGGAGGGCAGTTGGGAGGGACCAGGCCTGCAAGGGAGGGCAGTTGGGGGTCATCAAGCCTGCAGGGGAAGGCAGTTAGGGGTGACCAGGCTGGCAGAGGAGGGAAGTTGGGGGCGACTGAGCCTGCAGGGAAGGGCAGTTGGGGGGGACCCAGGCCTGCAGCAGAGAGCTGTTAGGGGGGACCAGGCCTTCAGAGGAGGGCAGTTAGGGGTGACCAGGACTGCAGGGGAGGGCAGTTAGGGGCAATCAGGCTGGCAGGGGAGCAGTTAGGCATCAATCAGGCTGGCAAGGGAGTGGTTAGGGGGTGATCAGGCTAGCAGGCAGAAGCGGTTAGGGGCAATCAGGAAGGCAAGCAGGCAAGCAGTTGGGAGCCAGCAGTCGTGGATTGTGAGAGGGATGTCCGACTGCCCGTTTAGGCCCGATCCAAGTAGGATCGGGCCTAAACGGGCAGTCGGACATCCCTTGAGGGGTCCCAGATTGGAGAGAGTGCAGGCTGGGCTGAGGGACACACACACCCGTGCACAAATTTCGTGCACTGGGCCTCTAGTCTATACTAATAAAAGGGTAATATGCTAATTAGACCGGTCCTTCCAGACAAAGCCACAGCAGCTGCGAGGGCCGAGGGCCAGAGGCGCAGGAGAGGCGGCGGCACAGGCCAGTCCAGTGCCTCAGCCCCTTTCACAGAGGCCACGGGAGAGCCCGGTGCTGCACGAGAGGACGGGTCTGCACAAGAGGGCGGGGCGGCGCAATAGGGCAGGGCCACGGCCACTTTCGCAGAGTTGGCGCAGGAGAGTCCTCTGTGCAGGCCGGCCCAGCGCCATGGCCCCTTCTGCAGAGGCAGCGGGAGAGGGGGCTGCACAATCCCAGTTCCAGTGCTGCCCCTTCTGTAGAGGCAGCCACAGAGACATGGCTCCGGCTGGTCCCTGGCCACTCCTCCACAGAGGCTGGATAGGGTGCGACCTGCTGTGCCTCAACCTCCCACAGCCCTTCCCCCAGCCGACCTGGCCCTAGATCGCCCCCCACCCAGCAGTGGGGGGGGGGGGAGGACAGGGCCAGCACTAAGAAGCAAGGACCAAGGGTCAGCAGTGGCAGCAGCAGTAGGGTGATGGGGGCGGCATCTTCCCCTGATCGCCCAGTCACCTCCCACAGAGGGAGTGGGGAGTGGGCTAAGCCATCAGTAGGACATCCCCTGAGCGTTCCTGGACTATAAGAGGGGGCAGGCCAGGCTGAGGGACCCCCTACCCCGTGCACAAATTTTTATGCACCAGGCCTCTAGTTATCTATAATAGAAGAACATAAAGAGAAAACATGTTATAAAGATGTCAGTTCTTCCCAAAGAGATCCCTAGGCTAAAAGTGCAATATTTCCAAACAAAAATTCTAGCATCCAGTAAGCAAATTTACATTCTCAAACAAACTGCTTTGGATACTTTAAGATGTCAAGGAAGATAATCCACTGTGAACTACTTGGGCAAATGCCCAGGAGAATTTCGGCCTCATCTGGCAACAGTTACTGAGCTCATAACTTTGGACACACAACAATCACCAATGCTGACAATGAGAAAACTGTGTGTGCTCCTGGAGAAGCTGGCCAGAATCTGGAGGCACTGGCAGGCGCTCAGGTGTGCTGCCAGTAATGAGAACAGCTGATGCCCAGTGGGGGACCCTTGTGGGGAGCAGGGCCTGCTCTGAGCAAGTTATCCTCAGCTGGTCATTAACATCAGAGCCCAGCTAACGCAGTCTCCACTGGAAACTAAACGGAGTGCTATGAGCTGCAGCCTGAGACCCCTGAGGGAAGTGCTATCTGTGGGCACTAGAAATGGTGGAGAGAAGAGAGCTCTGAGCTCGAGGATGCTGCTAACAAAAACCTTAGAGAGAGAACCTGTGGTGCATTGACCATTAAAAATTCAAGGTGTGGATCATGATGGAAAGAGCTTGAGTCCAGTCTTGCTTGTCAAATATGACTGAATAGCCACTGTGATGGTGAACTGTGCCTTCAGAGAAGGAAGAGGGATGGAGGGACTAACTCCCTACCTGCCCCAAACACTGCCGTGTTGTAATATGACAAGCATAGGCTGACAAATTCCAAAAGAGAATACTGATCAGCACTGCCCAATTCTAGAATCTGCCAGTTTCCCATCCTATATTATAAAAGCATAGTATGCAAATTGTCCCCTCAGTCGGGAGTTGTCTGGGAGTTGGACCAGGGGGTGGGGCCGGCTGGGGGAAGGGACGGAGGCCCCGGCTGGTGGTGGCAGCTGCTAGGGACCTTACCAGTGCATGAACTTCATGCACTGGGCCTCTAGTACTATATAAAAACAATAAGAATGCCAAGATTTGGAATGGAGCTGAGTTGTCAATGAGGCCGGAGTTAAGACTTGCCCCCCAGGAGGCCATGGCTGGGCTGCAGCTCTCCCAGTGCTGCTCAAGTGCCTCTGGCACATCAGCAAGACCCTCCTCCCAAACACACACACACACACACACACACACACACACACACACACACACACACACAATCGAAGAGAATCCAAGAAGCAGGGGGTGGATGAGGTCTTTGGTTCATAGCTTGAATCCTGGCTTTCCTGTGACCTCTGGAATCAACTTCAGCTGTAATAATATCCCTCTTGTCCTGCTCTCAAAATTTGACATGTTTCAAGATTCAGTTCAAATGCCTGTTTCTTTTCTGTGAAATATTCCCCAACTCCCTCCTGTCCCCATAAAGTCAACTCTATCAGAATTGATTACTCCAAATCCCACATTCCCCAGCACTTTGCTAACATCTCCAACATCGCATTCATTCGCATTGCTTTTGATTCTAGCTATTTTAATTCATATCTATAGACTGTAGACTGTATGAAAGAGGTGGGGCCATCTCCTCCTTTGATGCTTAGAGCAATAGTTTGCTCAACAAATATTATAGGGATGCTCAATAAATATTTTTAAATAAACTTAATTTCTACTCTGCCTGTCATTGAGTTGAGGAACAGAAAAAAAAAATTTTTTTGACAGCTCCTTGGGACACAAAGCAGTTAAGTTCTTGAGCATCAATTAATTGAAGAACCCAGCCCCTTATTCCCTGGTTTTCTCCAGATTACGCTCTGTCTGGCTTCTTGCAGAAATGTCAGAGCACTCACCTCCACCAGCTCGCTGCAGTCCTGTGCTTATTGCAAACACTTCCCAGAGACTAGCTTAATTTAATTTTGCTCTGACAAGATGATGCTCACACAAAAATTCTTGAATGTTTCATACTTGCTAATGTTTGAACATGGATTTCTTTCATACTCTCTGTTATGTTTTTTCTGGAGATTTAGTTTGACGAATTCTGCCATCCCCTTCAGGAGAAGTGCTATCATTTCCGATAAAAGAATGTTTTCAAGCCAAAATGTCTTCCTTCCATACACAAATGTATATATAGTGTATATACCTCATGCATAATCTAACACAGGGTCTCTCTGCCCCCAGGCAGAGTATGGGGGTGGAGGTGGGGAGAAGATCGGTGGGCCTTCCTCCTTATTGGGACATCAGCATGGGGACACAGGACATGCACTGCCAGTCTTCTTGTGCCTCCAGGGAGCAAGAAAGCTATGCCAGGCTGCGGGGAGCAGAGTTACAGCTGCAGCGAGGATGGTCCTAAAGGAGAGGAGTGGAAAACAGCTCTTTTCTCAACCAGAAAAGGTATGTTCTTACCACCCTCCCCTGACTTGAGAGGTGCACAAATTCCTACGCAGAGTGGAGAGAACATTTACGTGTATGTCAAATGAATTTTGGTGCAAGAACCAAAGAGGTTCTCATCTCTTGAGAGCTATTCGGTGCAGGGTAGAACACAACAATGTACTCCTTCTGTAGGCACACAGGGCACCATCCCACAGTGCTCACTCACAGGGAGTCCAGGACAGAGGGCACAAGCCACTCACCAGGGTCTGGCCAGGGAGTCATTTCAGTATTTACTTTGCAGCTTCAGTTGCTACATGGACCTCAGAGTCAAAAGTCCTCTCGCACTGCCTTCCAGGTAGTATAGTTCACAACAACACGCCCATGACAACTAATAAAAATAAATAGCAACAAAAGAAGGAAGGAAAGAAAATAGGAGGGAGGGAGATGAGAAGGGAGGAGGGAGGGAGATAAAGAAAATGAAAGACCAAGGTGGGGGAATGGGTGAAGGGAGTCAAAAGGTACAAGCTTCCAGTTAGAGAATAAGTAAGTCCTCGGATGTAATGCACAGCATGGTGACGGTAGTTGATAACACTGTATTGCATATTTGAACATTGTTAAGAGAGGAGATCTTAGAAGTTCTCATCACAAGAAAAACAAAATTTGTTACTATGTATGGTGACGGATGTTAACTAAACTTACTGTGTGAACATTTTGCAATATATACAAATATCATATCATTATGTTGTGCTCCTGAAACTAATATAATGCTGTACGTCAATTATATCTCATTTAAAAAAGAACAAAAGGGAGAAAGAAAGCGAACTAGCAATTTGCTAGCAATTTTAAAAATCTCTGTCGCTCGCAGACTTGAGCGCTCTGGTAGAATCATTCTCTCTTGTCTCAGAATAAAGTTGGCTGCATCAAGCAGTGAGAGGCAGCGGTGTCTCCAGGGTCCCCAGCTGACAGCAGTCCCACGGGAGTCATCTGAGAAGGAGGGGGCTTCTCCCTGTCAGTGCTGCAGAAACACCCACGGCTCTTCATCGCATCCTCAGCTCCTAACACGCTCCCCATGGATGTAGCCATGTAATGATCACAAGCTTTGGAGACAAAAAGCTGATGTATTGTGTCCTTATTCTTTTCTTCCTAGTTATACAATCAGGAGCAATTCCTTTTACCGCGTTGAATCTGGTGTTATGTAGGTGGTGGACCACGGGAAGCAGGAAGTAAAACTGGAAAAGCCCATTGGAGCAATTATTAATGGACCAGTCTTCCAGGCATAGAACACACTGCCTACCCTTCTCTGATGATTATACCTCTCTTTACCTTGACTCGTCAGCATAAAAATACAAGAGGCACACTGCAGAGCACACCCCACATCTGCATCCCTCTGGGGGGGGGGGGGGGTCCCTTTGCCAGAAACTGAGGCACATTCCCCTGAAGGAGTCCTATTTTTCTGGAACAATCTTTGTTCATCTCAGCAATGACTGGGAAGAGTCCAAAGACAGCCCTAACCGGTTTGGCTCAGTGGATAGAGCGTCGGCCTGTGGATTCAAGAGTCCCTGGTTCGATTCCAGTCAAGGGCATGTACCTTGATTGTGGGCACATCCCCAGTAGGAAGTGTGCAGGAGGCAGCTGATCGATGTTTCTAACTCTCTATCCCTCTCCCTTTCTCTCTGTAAAAAGATCAATAAAATATAATAAAATTTAAAAAAGAGTCCAAAGACATCTGACATGTTGATAGAATGCAGCAGAAAGAGCCCTGTTAAATTTTTTTAATCAAGTAATTTATTAGGCTCAATGTAGGGTTTTTTAAACAGCTTTATTGGTATATAATTGACTTGCAATAAAGTGCACATATTAAAGTGTACAATTGAGAAGTTTTGATAAATGTATACATATGTCCATGTCCCTAATCCCCAGAATCTGTGAATATGTTCCTGACATGGTAAAAGAATGTAATTAGCATAAGGTTCTTTTATTTTTTTTAGTGTTTTTTATTGTGGGTTTTTAAAAAATGTTTTTATTGACTTATTTTTTTAGAGAGAGAGGAAGAGAGAAGGAGAGAGAGATAGAAACATCGATGAGAGCAAAAAATCAATCAGCTGTCTCCTGCATGTCCCCGCACTGGGTATTGAGCCTGCAACCTGTGCATGTGTCCAGACTGGGAATTGAATCGGTGACCTCTTGGTGTCAGGGACAACACTCAATCAACTGAGCCACACTGGCTGGACTTAAGGCTCTTTTTTTTAAATTAAATTTATTGGGGTGATTTTGGTAATGAGATTATATGTTTCAAGTATACAATTCTATAATACATCATCTCTAGATTGTATTGTGTACTCACTACCCAAAAGCTAGTTTCCATCTGTCACTATGTATTTGACCCACCTTTAACCTCTTCATTCTTTCCCCTCTGGCAGCCACCATACTGTTGTCTGTGTCTATGAGGGAGTTTTGTGTTTTTTTGTTTGTTTGTTTTCTTTGTTTGTTTGTTACTTTCTGTTTTACATCCCACATATGAGTGAAATCATATGGTTCTTAGCCTTTCCCTTCTGACTGCTCTCAAGATCCATCCATGTTGTTGCAAATGACAGTATCTCATCTTTTCTTATGACTGAGTAGTATTCTATTGTGTACATGTACCACATCTTATTTATCCAGTCATCCATTGAAGGATAATTGCATTGTTTCCATATCTTGGCCACTGTGAATAATACTGCAACAAATATAGGCATACATATATTTATACAAATAAATGATTTTTTATTTTTCAATTACAGTTGATATTCAATATCTACACTAATAAAAGAGAAACATGCAAATTGACTGTACCTTGGTTACGCCCACAAGCCATGCCCACCAGCCAATCAGGAGCAAGTATGCAAATTAACCCAACCAATATGGCTGTGGCCACGGAGCAAGCAGGAGGCTTGGGTTTCCCCAAATATGGAGGAAGCCAAGCTTCCTACCCACTCTAGCCAGCCCTGGCTTCTGCTCAAAGCTACAAAGTTTCAATTATAGAAGATAAATAAATCCCAACAAAAATGGCAGCAGCCACGGAGCTGGAGAGAGCAGGAGGCTTGGGTTTCCCCCAGCGATGGAGGAAGCCAAGCTTCCTGGCTGGCCCTGGCCTCCGCTTGGGTTGCCGGGGGGTGTGGCCAGCCTGCAAACCACCACAGGCCCCTCACCCAGGCCGCCCCATGCCCCAAGGGAATCCCCACCCTGATCTGGGACACCCTTCAGGGCAAACTAGCCAGCCCCCACCCATGCACCAGGCCTCTATCCTATCTAATAAAATAGTAATATGCAAATTGATTGTCACTCCAACACACATGATGGCTGCCCCAATGTGGTCAAAGATGGCTGCCCCCATGTGGATACAAGATGGACACCACAAGATGGCCAGCAGGGAAGGGCAGTTGGGAGGGATCAGGCCTGCAGGGGAGGGGAGTTAGGGGTGACCAGGCCTGAAGAGGAGGGCAGTTAGGGGCAATCAGGCTGGCAGGGGAGCAGTTAGGCATCAATCAGGCTGGCAGGGGAGTTGTTAGGGGGTGATCAGACTGGCAGGCAGAAGCAGTTAGGGGCAATCAGGAAGGCAGGCAGGCGAGCAGTTGAGAGCCAGCAGTCCTGGATTGTGAGAGGAATGTCTGACTGCCCATTTAGGACCAATCCTACTGGACATCCCTTGAGGGGTCCCAGATTGGAGAGAGTGCAGGCTGGGCTGAGGGACACACACCCCCGTGCACGAATTTCGTGCACCAAACCTCTAGTTATATTATACTAGAGGCCTGGTGCACGAAATTTGTGCATGGAGGGGTGGTCCTCAGCCCGACCTGCACCCTCTCGCAATTCAGGACCCCACGGGGGATGTCCAACTGCTGGTGTGGGATCAGACCTAAACCAGCAGTTGGACATCCCTCTCACAATCAAGGAACTCTGGCTCCTAGCTGCTCACCTGCCTGCTTGCCTGATCGCACCTAACCATTCCACCTGCCTGATCACCCCTAAACCCTCTGCCTGCCTGACTGATTGCACATAACCACTTGCTTGCCTGTGTGATCACCCCTAAACAGTCGCCTGCCTGCCTGATTGCCCCTAACTGCTCACCTGCCTGCCTGATTGCCTCTAACTGCTCACCTGCCTGCCTGATCACCCCTAACCGCTCGCCTGCCTGCCTGATTGCCCCTAACCACTCTGCCTGCCTGCCTGATCGCCTCTAACTGCTTGCCTGCCTGCATGATCACCCCTAACCCTGCTGCCTGCCTGCCTGATTGCCCCTAACCACCTTTGCCTCAGCCCCCGCTGCCCCGCTTCGTCCAGAAGGATGTCTGGAATGATGTCCAGAAGGTCTTTCGGCTGTCCGGTCTAATTAGCATATTATACTTTTATTATTACAGACTAGAGGCCCGGTGCACAAATTTGTGCACAGGTGGGGTCCAGCTGTCCCACCCCAATTAGGGCCAATCTGTCTGGGCCGGCCAGGGGGAGGGGACGTGGGAGGTTGGCCCCCTGGTCAAACTCCCAGTCGAGGGGACAAATTGCATATTAGGCTTTTATTATATAGGATTGGTCTAGGTGCACAGCAGAGTGGTTAGACATTTATGTAACTTACAATGTGATTCCCCTGATAAGTCTAGAATCCTCATACCATACATAGTTATTAAACTATTTTTTACTATATTCTCTAAGCTGTACTTCATGTTCCCATAACTATTTTATAATTACCCTTTGTACTTCTTAATCTCCCCCCTTTTTCACCTAGCCCCTAACTCCCTTCCCTTCTGGCAACCATCAGTTTCTTCTCTATATCTATGAGTCTGTTTCTGTTTTGTTTGTTTGTTTATTTTATTGTTTAGATTCCACATATAAGTGAAATAATATGGTATTTGTCTTTGTCTGAGATTTCACTTAACATAATATTCTCTAGGTCCATCCATGTTGTGGCAAATGGTGAATTTCATTCTTTTTTTATGGCCAAGTATTATTCCATTGAATATATGTAACACTAGAGGCCCGGTGCATGTACCCTCTCCAATATGGGACCCCTCAAGGGATGTCCGACTCCCCGGTGGGATCGGGCCTAAACGGGCAGTCGGACATTCCTCTCACAATCCACGACTGCTGGCTCCCAACTGCTTGCCTGCCTGCCTTCCTGATTGCCCCTAACCACTTCTGCCTGCCAGCCTGATCACCCCCTAACCACTCTGCTGCCAGCCTGTTTGCCCCCAACTTCCCTCCTCTGCCGGCCTGGTCACCCCTAACTGCCCTCTCCTGCAGGGTTGATCACCTCCAACTGCCCTCCCTTGCAAGCCTGGTCCCTCTCAACTGCCCTCCCTTGCAGGCCGGGTGCCTCCCAATTGGCCTCTCCTGCTGGCCATCTTGTGGTGGCTATCTTGTGTCCACATGGGGGCAGGATCTTTGACCACATGGGGGCAGCTATATTGTGTGTTGCAGTGATGATCAATCTGTATATTACTCTTTTATTAGATAGGATAGAGGCCTGGTACAGGGGTGGGGGCCAGCTGGTTTGCCCTGAAGGGTGTCCCGGATCAGGTGGGGGTTCCCTTAGGGCATGGGGTGGCCTGAGCAAGGGGCTTGTGGTGGTTTGCAGGCCAGCCACGCCCCCTGGCAACCCAAGCGGAGGCCCTGGTATCTGGAATTTATTTTCCTTCTACAATTGAAACTTTGTAGCCTGGAGTGGAGCCAAGCCTGGGGCTCCCTCCGAGGCTGGTAGCCATTTGTGTTGGGGTTATAATTGAAACTTTGTAGCCTTAAGCGGGTGGGCCCGACCAGGGTGTGCGGAAAGCTTTCCTTCCCCTGTTGCCGAACCCTGGCCTGCTCTCTCAAGCTCCATTCTGCCACCATTTGTTTGAATTTGTTTACCTTCTATAATTGAAACTTTGTAGCTTGAGTGGAGGCTTAGGCCTGGCAAGGGCAGGCAGAAAGCTTGGCTTCCTCTGTTACCTGGGAAACCTTGCTCTCTGTGGCTGTAGCCATCTTGGTTTGGGTTAATTCGCATGCTCGCTCTGATTGGATGGTGGGCGTGGCTTGTGGGTGTGGTCAATTTGCATATTTGTCTATTATTAGGTAGGATTGTTCTTTAGCCAATCATCCATTGATGGGCCCTTAGGTTGCTTCCATATCTTGGCTATTATAAATAATGCTGCAATGAACAGAGGGGTGCATATGTTCATTGAATTAGTATTTTTATGTTTCTTTGGCTTTCAATCTGAAGTGACTCTTTTATAGACAGCATATACATGGGTCTTGTTTCTTATCCATTCAGCTATCCTATGTCTTTTAATTGGAATATTTAATCCATTTACATTGAAAGTTGTTATAGATTAGAGAATCGTTGCATGAAGATTCGTGCAATAGGCCTTCCTTCACCTGGCTGCCGGCACTGGTTTTCCTCTGGCACCCAGGACCCAGGCCTTCGCTCTGGCCGCCACCTTCCGCCTTCACTCCGGCCAGAGTCTTCGCTGACTCCAGCTGGAGTTTTCAGTCTTCGCTTCGCTCTGGCAGGAGTCTTCGCTTGGCTTCGGCCGGAGCGCTGCTCCTATAGCTCCCTTTGCCCCCCGCCCTCCCCCTCATAGCAGGCGTTCTGCCCTGCCTGGCCACTCCGCACCTGGAGCAGCTGGGGGGGGGGGGCCACCGCCATCTTTGTCGTGCTAATTTTTATATTCCCTCCTGATTGGCTGGTGGGCATCGCGGAGGTTTGGTCAATTTACATATTTCTCTTTTATTAGTGTAGATAGGTACATAGTTATTTCCATTTTATCACTCATATCTCATATTTATGTTTTTTGCTTTTCTTCTTCTTAAAGAAGTCCCTTTAACATTTCTTGTAATATTGGTTTAGTGATTATGAATGCCTTTAGTATTTTCTTGTCTGGGAAGCTCTTAATTTCTCCTTCAATTTTAAATGACAGCCTTTCTGGGTAAAGTAGTCTTACCTGTAGGTCCTTGCTTTTCATCACTTTGAGTATTTCATGCCATTCCCGTCTGGTCTGAAAAGTTGCTGTTGAGAAATCAGCTGACAATCTTATGGGAGCTTGCTTGTAGGTAACTAATTGCCTTTCTCTTGCTGCTTTTAAGTTTCTGTCTATGTCTTTAACCTTTGCCATTTTAACTATGATGTGTCTTGGTGTGGGCCTCTTTGGGATCATCTTGTTTGAAATCCTCTGCACTTCCTGGACTGATATGTCTACTTCCTTCATCAGGCTAGGAGAGTTTTCAGTCATTATTTCTTCAAATAGGTTTTCAATTACTTGCTCTCTCCCTTCTCTGGTACCCCTATGATACAAATGTTATGCTTAGTATTGTCCCAACGGTCCCTTAAACTGTCCTCATTTTTTAAAAATTCTTTTTGCTATTCCTATTAGGTGTTTTCTGCTGCCTTGTCTTCCACATTGCTGATTTGATTTTTTGCTTCATCTAATCTGCTGTTGATTCCCTTTAGTGTATTCTTCATCAGCGTCCAGGGTGAGTGCTTTTGAGTGAGTCTGTGTACAGGTCCTTTAAGGCTGCTAGAAGCCTTCTGTCTCATCTGAAGGATGGAATCCCTGCTAATATTTGCAACCACATGTTGTGGGGTCTCCTCTTCCTGGCACTGGTGCTCTGGGATGGGGAGCCTGGTGTTGGGCTGGAACCTCTTGTCCCTGAGGAGGGACCTCTGCAGCTGAGATATCCTTCCCAGTTTTCAATCACCACATCTCTGTCCTGTCTACCAGTCTCATCATGGCTTCTTCTTTATAACCTTAGTTATAGGACTTCTGTTCAGCTAGTCAGCAGATGGTTCTCCAGGTTGATTGTTCTATAATTTAATTGCAATAATTATGTGATCATGAGAGGAGGTAAGCACAGTGTTTACCTATTCCACCACCTTTATTGGAACCCTTAACTTATGAATCTTGAGATAGAGAGATAATCCTGGTTTAGCCAATGTAATCACAAGGATCCTCATAAGGGGAAGGCAGGAAGATCTAAGTTAGAAGATGAGGTGATGATTGAAGCAAAGATTCACATTGTATAGCCACAAGCCATGGAAGGAAGGCAGCCTGGAAACTGAAAAAGACAAGAAATCAGATTCTCTTCTAGAGCCTCCAGAAGAAACAGGCCTGCAAACACCTTAATTATAGCCCCATACGACTCACTGTGGACTTCTGACCTCCAGAACTATATGAGAATACTGTACATTTGTATGATTTTAAACAATTAAGTTTGTGGTCATTTGCTTCAGTGGAAAACTCATACAGTATATATCCACAAACCATCAACACTATCTCCAGACAACCATTTATCTGCTCTCAGTTGCCATAGATTAGCTTACATTTTCTAGAATTTCATATACATGGAATCATATAGTATGTACTCTTTTTTGATTGACATTTTCATCAGCATAATTGTGATAAGATTGATTTGTATCAATAGTTTATTCCCTTTTTTAAAAAATTTATCTTTATTGTTGAAATTATTAGAGATGCCCCCTTTTTCCCATTGACCCTACTCCCCACTCCTGCCTTCACCATGGGTTATGCATATCTATAATAATAAAAGCATAATATGCTAACTAGACCAGACATCCTTCCTGACGAAGCTGGGGCTGTGAGGGCCAAGCCCCCTGCACGAATTTCATGCATCGGGCCTCTAGTTTGCATATAAGTTCTTTGAGTGGATAAGCTGGGAGTGGATCTCTTTCTCTCTACCCCCTTCCCTATGAGAATCCTGTCTGTAGCATGCTTCCATGTCTCTGGATCTATTTGGTTTGTCAGTTTATTTTGTTCATTAGATTCCACATATAAGTGAGATCATGTGATATTTGTCTTTCTCTGACTGGCTTATTTCACTCTCATAATACTCTCCAGGTCCTTCCATGCTGTCTCAAAGGGTAAAAGAGCCTTCTTTTTTATTGCTGCATAGTATTCCATTGTGTAAATGTCCCAGAGCTTTTTTATCCACTCATTTACTGATGGGCCCTTGAGCTGTTTCCAGATCTTAGCTATTGTTAATAACACTATGAACATAGGGGGGCATATGTACTTTCTGATTGGTGTTTCAGGCTTCTTAAGATATATTCCTAGAAGTGGGGTCACTGGGTCAAATGGCAGTTCCATTTTTAATTTTTTGAGGAAACTCCACACTGTTTTCCATAATGGCTATACCAGTCTGTATTCCCACCAGCAGTGTACTAGGGTTCCTTTTTCTCCACATCCTTGCCAGCAGTTGCTGTTTATTGATTTATTGATGGTAGCCATTTATGCCCTTTATTGCTGACTAGTATTCCAAGGTATAAATATACCACAATTTATTTATCCATTCTTTGTTGATGGTTATTTGTGTTGTTTCCCATTTTTGGCTATTATAAATAAAACTCCTACAGATATTCATGTTCAGATCTTTGGATGGTATTACGGGTTGAATTGTGCCCTCCAATAAAAGATATGTTAAAGTTCTAACCCCAATACCTCAGAATATAAGTTCTTTTGCTTCTCAATGACTTCTAAACACCTAACCAGTTCTAGAACTACCTTCCGAAGATACCCAGAGTAAGTCTGCTGTCGTTTCTACTTAGTACTTTTTCCTAATTTCAAGTTAGTGTCCTGAATCAGCTGCTCTACAAGGAAAATGTCCACAGTTCCCACAACCAGCAGTGGGCACTGGCTGGCTCTTTGGGGGTAGATAGAACTGACCTGGGCTCCAGTCATTTATTAGCTCTGTGACCTTGGGCTATGTTCTGCATATGATAAACCTTTAACCCTAACTATAGCATAAGGAAACTCTCAAGAAATGGCATTACCATTAGGGTGAAAAATCTTGTGAGGAATCTTAGGCATTCCTGGGCTTGCAGCTGCGTTACTACAGTCTCTGCTTTTGTTGTCACATGGTGTTGTCCCTGTGTCTGTCTTTACATGGCAATCTTCATATAAGGACACCAGTGATGCTGGATTAGGGGCCCACTCACTCCAGTGTGATCTCATCTTAACTGATACATTTACAATGACCCTTCTAAATAAGGTCATTCTGAGGTAATATAAGTTTATGTCACACTGGAGCCTTCCTAAGGAGATGAAGACCTGAGGAAATGGTTAAACCTGAGTGTTTTTGTGTGAGGTCTGAGGAAGAGCAGAGAGTTGTAAACAAAGTGCATGAGCTAAGCGTAGTAAACTGGGGAAAACTTGGGAAGGTGTATTTGTACACATTCCTCTCTGTGTCCCTTCATTTGTCTTCTAGGAGATAAGGATGTTTCTTTCCTCCAGATACAGGGAGGGCATCTCTCACATGAGAGTCTTATGACCTGCCTCAAGGGAAGGTCCTTCCAGCACCTGCCACTTCTCATATTCCTTCAGCTTGAAATATACAATATGCCAACGTGCCATATTTGGGGGGAATGTGTCCTGAATTCCATCAGAAGCAAGAAGCTGAGCTGTCCAGCAAGGTTCAAGATCCTTCTCTGAAGTGGTCCCAGGACACCATTTTTCAGCCGGTTCCTATCAAAATGCCAGCTAGTGTTTGTTGGCAAGATGCTGACTCATGTACAGACTTTGAGGGTGAGACATCCTAGAATGGTGAGGTCAGTGTCTTTGCCAAATATCTATGCGCACATGGGCAAGAAAGTTTTTAGAGCTAGTTTCTTGGCTCACTTGACATGGGAAGAAAAGGACCCTGGTGTTTTTTCTTGCACACACATCCCCTTCCCCTCCCCGCCCCCAGAAGACTTATTGATAAGGTATCTCATTTTCCAGCCTACACTACTTCAAGTTGAAGCAGCCCTTCCCCAGGAGAAGTGCACTCATGGGAGATACTGACATCACTGGCCAGGTAAATGCACCTTGTCCTCCTCTAACATCTCCCCACTGCCAACTCACATAAACACACACACATGCACTCACACCTGCAGGCATGCACACTCATACATGCACACATACACACATATATGCACACACCCCTTAGCTTCCCAAAGTCTGAGAAGTAGGGAGGAGGAAGACTCCAGGGTTTCATATTTCTAATAGAGGGAGCCCCACTTAAGAGCTGGAGCAAGAGCTGGAGATGCTGGTGTTTTGGCCAGCCTTCCTCTGAGAACGCCCACAGCTCTGAAAGCTTAGTCAATAGCTCATTGTTTGCTATGAAATTAAGATGATAAGAGTGTAGAGAAACTTAGCCTAAAATGCTGAGACAGGCAGCTACTAAGTGTTTGCCATTCAGAGGTAGACTGTGCTTTGGGATTTGAAATTCACATTGCAGAGCCTTCTCTCCTATCACTCTCCCCCACACTCTATCCCTCACAGCCCTTCCCTTCTAGCATCCTTCTCCCCTGTCTCCCTGCCCTGGTCTTCTCTCTTCTTCATTCTTCCACTTATGCCTTATAGTGCTACTAGCTGCCCTGTCCTGGGGGATCCAGCCCAACCGCAGGGCCCATGGGGGACTTGGATGGGCTGGGCCCTGATACTTCGGTAGAGCAGAAGCCCCAGGAAAGCAGATGAACTTGGGCAGATCAATCTACCTCACTGGGCCTCGTACTGATACTGTTGTAATTAAGCTAGTTATTAACAATAGGAAAGGAGCAAAGATAAGGCCAGACATTATAAGCATGTGCCCTACAAAACATTAGGGGAAGGGGATTGAACAGTGACGTTGGAGGGGGACTAGCGAAGATGCTTGTTGTCAGTCACACCTAGGAACAAAGGTCATTAGGCAGAATGGGCGAGGCCACTGCAAGCCTACGAAAATTTGGGATACTTAGTTCCCTGCACAAAACAGTTTGCTCTCTTGTGCTTTCGGAACCTGTGGGACTCTTGTTGCTTGGGGTGGGTTCGCCTGCATTTTCCCATGTGGCCCATGGCACAAGGATGTCCACACGCAATGGACTAATGGACTGCAGCCAGCCTGATGCTGGACTTGACCCAGCTCCACCATGGAAAGGAAGCTCTGGCTTTGCTTCTAGCTTTGCTGAAACCCTGCCTACATTTCTTCTATGACTGGACTAAGGGAGGTGGGACTTTAGAAACCCAGGGATGTAATTCCATGAAAATAAGGCTTTCTACTATATCTTGTCTTTCCCAGGCAAGTCTCAGAAAATTCCTTTTCTAGAGATATTGCAAGGACTCCACCCCCAGCGCCCAATAGGGAAGAGGACCCCCATTTTCTCTGATAGCAATACCTTTAAAGCAATAAGCTCTATTTTCACATATTTATAAAATAAATTTTAAGCACTAAGCTAGATGTTATCAAGGGTCCCTTCCAGCTTTCAGGAGCTACTCATATCTTTCTGACACTCAGGAAAAAAGGTTGCCGGGAGGCCATTCTGAGTCAGAGGCCAACCTTGACTTCATAATGAGGATTTCGAATCAGTTTTCCAAGTGGAACTAACTTGATAGCCTGCTCACTGGCATAAATACTTCTCACTTGGATGGAAGGAAAGTTGGTCATAGGCCATATGTAGTTCACAAAGATTCCCACCAACTCGGAAATCTATAGCAGCAACACAAAGCCTAAATTTAACTTCCCTGAAGAGAAAACTTACTCTTTACAATAAATTATATTTGAAAGTTGTTGTGAAAGACTAAGACTAATTCTCCCAATTCAATATGGAACAACCCCCCGCCACCATCCCCCGGCCTCCCCAAAAAGTAATCTGAGAATTAGAAGACAAAGGAAATTATAAGAATTAGTCTGACAATTAGGAGACAAATGAAATTGCGAGGATTAAGGAGCACATTGAATGTGCCTAAGCATTCCCTTTGATTTATCTCCCAGGACCCAGGATGATAGAAGATAAGAGGGAAGGCCAGGGATGATTTGAGAGCCTGTGGAGGTCAGGGTGGTCTCTGCTCAATTCTTCCATCTCTACCTTGAAAAACTAGAAGGATCCAATCGTGTCAGAATCTGGAGGCAAGGCTTTCCAGAGAGAGGTAGCAGAAAGAGCAAATATCCTGAGCTATGGTGCTCAAGGAGAGGCAAGGTCAGAGTGGCTCAAGCAAAGTGAACAGGAGGAAGTTGGGAGGGGTGTGAGATAAGGGAGGCCAGCCAGGTCCAGATTGTGTGAGGCTCTGAGGCTAAGGTGAGGTTTGTGCGTGTGCATGTGTTTTGAGTGAAAGGGACTAACATGATCCGACATGTTTAAAAGCTTGGACCCTAACTGGTTTGGCTCAGCAGATAGAGCGTCGGCCTGCGGACTCAAGGGTCCCAGTCAAGGGCATGTACCTTGGTTGCAGGCACATCCCCAGTAGGGAGTGTGCAGAAGGCAGCTGATTGATGTTTCTCTCTCATCGATGTTTTTAACTATCCCTCTCCCTTCCTCTCTGTAAAAAAATCAATAAAATATTTTTTTTTAAAAAAAAGCTTGCTCTTGCGAACAAGGGTGACCAATTTAGAGATCATAAATTAAACCAGGCAGGAGGTAAATACAGCTTGGCTTAAAGTAATGTTAAAAGATACACTGAAACATGAAATAATTTAACAGTTTACTTGAGCAAAAATATATCCAAAAGTAGCTAGGAAGACTCCTCTGACAAGAGCTGGGGAGACACTTTTATAGAGAACAGGGGAAAGCAAAACAAGGAAATTATTGACTGGCTATAGCTTAAAGTCTAGTTTGTGATTGGTTGTGCTTAGGGTTTTGACTTTGTAACCTTGAGGCATTTACAGGCTTGGATTCTAGTTTGCCAGCATTAGAGCCTCCTCAGCCTCATGGCCTCCTTATTTAATTTAGCAGTAGCTACACTGGGAGTGGTGCCAAGGGGTCCTATTTGGGCAGTATCATGAAAGTAGTTAACAAATATTGTTTTGTAAGTTTAAAAGTTACTAAGGGAATAGATCTTAAAAGTTCCCATCACAAGAAAAAAATTTGTAACTATGTGATAATCATTTCACAATATAGTATATGTCAAATCATTATGTTGTACATTTTAATCTAATACAATGTTACATGTCAATTATCCTATCTAATAAAAGACTAATATGCAAATTGACCGTTACTCCAACTCACAAGATGGCTGCCCCTATGTAGTCAAAGATGGTTGCCCCCATATGGACACAAGATAGCCACCACAAGATGGCCAGCAGGGCAGGGCAGTTAGGAGTGACCAGGCCGGCAGAGGAGGGAAGTTGGGGACGACCAGGCCTGCAGGGAAGGGCAGTTGGGGGAAACCCAGGCCTACAGAGGAGAGCCGTTGGGGGGAACCAGGCCTGCAAGGGAGGGAAGTTGGGGGGGACCAGAGCAGCAGCAGAGAGCAGTTAGGGGCAATGAGGCTGGCAGGGGAGGGCAGTTAGGGGTGACTGGGTCGGCAGGGGAGGGCAGTTGGGTGGGACCAGGCCTGCAGAGGAGGGAAGTTGGGAGGAACCAGGCCAGCAGGGGAGGGCAGTTAGGGGTGACCAGGCCTGCAGGGGAGAGAAGTTGGGAGGGACCAGGCCAGCAGGGGAGGGCAGTTAGGGGCAATTGGGCTGGCAGGGGAGCAGTTAGGCATCAATCAGGCTGGCAGGGGAGTGTTAGGGGGTGATCAGGCTGGCAGGCAGAAGCAGTTAGGAGCAATCAGGAAGGCAGGAAGGCGAGCAGTCCTGGATTGTGAGAGGGATGTCTGACTGCCCGTTTAGGTCCGATCCCGGTAGGACATCCCTCGAGGGGTCCCAGATTGGAGAGGGTGCAGGCTGGGCTGAGGAACACACACACCCATGTACGAATTTTGTGCACCGGCCCTCTAGTATCTCAATAAAACTGCAAATTTTTAAGTAAAATTTTTTTAACTAAAGTCATTAAAACTTGCTAAACAATTGGTTATGGGGTAGAGAAAAAGAGGAACAAAGGAGGAGGTTTGGGATGGGGCCCGAGCAATTGAGTGGAGGAAGAACAATGGACTGAAAAGGGAAAGCAAGGGACTGGGTCAGGGTCTCCCTCCCAACTTCAAGCCCTGAATCCAAAACTCTTTAATTAAACAGGCATTTTCTATGGCTAAAACAAAATGCTTGATCCCCGCCCATACACACATACCCTCCAGTTTCTTCCCCATCTCAGCATAAAGCAGTTCCGTGCTTGCAGACAAAAAAAAAACAAAACCTGGAGTCATCCTTGACTTCTTTCTTTCCACATCCAACACATTAGAAATCTTGTCAACTCTGTCTTTAAAACTGATCCAGAATCAACCACTTCTTGCCATCTCCAAGGCTGAATTCTGCTCTAAGATCCCAGCATCTCCCCTAACTAGTGCCAACACTTCTGACAATTCAGTCTATTCTCAACTCACAAGCCAGAGTAATCCTTTTAAAATATAAATCAGATGGTATCACTGCTCTGTTCAAAACCCTCCAGTGGTTTCTGAGCTTACCAGCCTAGAACATTATATGTGGCTTCCAGGTAGCTCTCTGTCCTCAAGTCCTACTGCTCTCCCTGCTCACCCCACTCCAGCTCCTTTTCTCCTACATTAGTCTCTGCACTGTCCTCTCTGCAAGGAAGCCGTTCTTCCCCAGGTCTTTGCTCAGCTCTCAGTCATGCAGGTGTCAAAGACCCTGCTCCGGCAGACTTTCCCAACCTGCTTATCTAAATCAGCAACCATGGTGGTTACACACATGCATCACCATCCTTCTCCCATCCATACTGCACTGGGCTTTAAAAAAAATCCTCACCCAAGGATGTATTTATTGATATTAGAGAGGGAGGGGGGAAGAGAGAGAGAAAGAGAGAGGGAGGGAGAGAGAGAGAGAGAGAGAGAGAGAGAGAGAGAGAGAGAGAGAGAGAAACATTGATCAATAGGTTGCCTCCCATAAGCGCTCAACTGAGTATCAAACCCGAAACCTAGGTATGTGCCCTGCCTGGGAATTGAACCTGCAACCTTTTGGTGTATGGGACAATGCTCTAGCCAATTGAGTCACACTGGCAGGGTTGCACTTGGCTATTTTGTACCACTTCTACCACTTGACATATTATGAATTTATTTGCTGATTGTTGTAGTTGTTTTTAATTTAAATTTTATTTTTCAATTACAGTTTACATTCAATAAAAGTTTGAATATTAGTTTTAGGTCTCTGCTGATTGTTGTTTATCTTCTATCCTAGTCAATTGGAATATAAGCTTCATGATATGGAACACAATATGGAGGCTCCTCAAAAAATTACAAAAAGACTCACTCATCTAGGGGAAATAATGAACAACATAGACTGATGAAGAAGAACAGACCCAGAAACAAGGAGGCATGGATCAGACTGTCGGGCCTCGGGGGGAGGGGAGGGAAGGGTGGGGGTAAAGGGGGAGATCAACCAAAGGACTTGTGTGCAGGCATATGCGCCTAACCGGCGGTAAAGGACAACAGGGGGGGTGGGGGCATGTGTGGGGAGGGGTGTGGGATGGGAATGGGGGAACGAGGACAAATATGTAATACCTTAATCAATTTTTTAAAGAAATTTTTTTAAAAAATTACAAAAAGAACTACTAAATGAGCCAGCAATCCCACTTCTGGGTATTTATCCAAAGAAATCCAAAACACTAATTTGAAAAGACATATGCACCCCTATGTTCATGGAAGCATTAGTTACAATGGCCAAGAAATGGAAGCAACCTAAGAGTCCATCAACAGATGACTGGATAAATAAGTGGTACACATATACACTAGAATATTGTTCAACCATAAAGGGAATTAAATCTTACCATTTGCAACACATACTAGTAGATGGACCTAGAAGGTACTATACTAAGTGAAATAAGTTAGACAGAGAAAGACAAATATCATATGATTTCACTTATATGTGCTATCTTTAAAAAAATAAAATAAATGAACCCACAAAACAAAATCATAAATACAAAAAAACAAATTGATGGTTACCAAATGTGAGGAGGGTTGGGGGTGCAAAAGGAAAAGGGATTAAAAGTACAAATTGCCAGTTATAAAAACAGTCTTGGGAATGTAAAGTACAGCATGGGTTATTTAGTCAATAATATTGTAATAACTATGAATGGTGTCAGGTGGGTACTTGACCTCTCTGGGGATCACTTTGTAAGTTACATAAATGTGTAATAACTATGTTGTATACCTGAAACTAATATGATATTGTATGCCAACTGTAATTGAAAAGTTTTACGCACTCCATGCAGGCAGAGACTTTGTATCCACAGCATCCAGAATAGACTGCCATGTAGTAAGCTTTCAACAAAGAATTATTGAATAAATAAATGAATTATACAGGTGAGGTAACTGAGAGTCGGAGAGTTTTAAGTAATTTTCCCAAGTTCTTACAGCAGGTAAGTGGAAGAGTTGGTATTCTAACCCAGGTCTGTGTAACTCCGCCTCTCAGAAATCATGACACATAGGGGAACTTTGATAAATCAAGCCCTGACCGGTTAAACACAAATGTTTGGAGATATCAAGTAGCACATCCAAGGCCCAAAAATAGTTACTGTAACTTCCTAAGGACTTCCCCAGAGACACTCTACCTTAATGGACTGGTGATGAGAGTGTTTCTCACCCGCCACATCATAAAGTATGTCCTCACACGGTCCTCGGAAATGCCTGGCGTTAAACAAAGCGGGCACAGCCCCTGCTCTTTGGAAGCTCAGCAATCTAGCACAGACACAGGGCTGGTCTCATGAGCTGGCAACCACACGTCTGATTTTAGAGGCTGGGAAAACTTAGTCCAAAAATATCCACCCCTCCCAAATGCCACAGTGCCTGGAATTCCACCATTAGAGAGAGATTCCTGGGAGTGTACATACTATCTCTGATTCTGAGGCACTTTGTTTTAGGTATTCACTTTTTTAAGACAGTACATAGTTGTGTGTAGGGGTTTGTTGTGGGTTTTTTGTTTTTTTTTACCCATTTTATGAGCTGATTTCTTTTAATAAATGAGTTGATCTCATTTACATTTATTATAATACATTTGTCATAATGCTACCATCTTGTATATTTTTTCACTTTTAATGCTTCATTTACATTTCCTTTTTTTTTTTTTACTATATAGTCTAAATTTTAGTTCTAATAGTGGTTAAATTTATACTTCTTAATTAGCTTCAGATATCAAATAGTATCCATTATCTTCCAACTAAGAAAGATGAGAAAATGCATAATCTTATAATTCCTCCCATTTCCTTTCCATTTACTTCTACCCAAAAGAAACCCATAAACTTTTTGTTATTATTGTATTGGGTTTTTTTTATGGTTATATTAGTATCTTTGCTATTATTATTATTATTTTTTTTTACATGTGGTAGTTGCTGAGTTGTTCAGTCTTTTTTCTTTCATGGACTTCTTTAAATGCATAAATATCTGGAAGAGGCCACAGTTATCGGACATGAGTATCTTTGGATGAATTAAATGTTCAAATTACTTTCATTCATTTAGTAGGAGTTCCTGGGCTGCAGGACCCGGATGAGGAAGGGGTGAGTAAGCACAAGAAGGGAAATTGAATGGAGAGTGAGGAAACAGGGAAAGCAAATTTTACCTGCCTCTCCTTTGCCTTTTGTGGAATGTGGAAGAAGGGGAACACGTAACATAAATGACATAAACGCTCCCAGAGGACATCAAGATGCCTGATGTTCCTTTGGTGTGAGAGAGGGCAGAAGTAAGACCAGTTTATGCTACGGAAGGTTGGTGCTTTGCGGGGAGGTGGGGTTGGGGGAGGTGTTGAACTTCCTGAGAGTTCTGCAAACCTACTCCTTGACATCACAGGCTACAAACGCCATCCACCCCACATCACATCCTGTCCACATGCAATCTCTGGCCCTGCCTGCTTCTCATTGTAGAATGGGGCTCTGCACACAAAAACAATCGCCTCCTGCTCAGTCCAGGCTTGGTTCTCTCTGAGGCTGGCCTGGGTTTCTTTATCTCAGCCCCTGTGAGAACACAGGAAACCCTGCTTCCCCAATCCTGAAATATCTGCCTCAGGAAGGAAGGTATATCATCTTTCCAGAGCCTCTGTTTTGCTTGTGCACCAGTGATAGCCTGCTTTGTGAATGCTCGGCAAAGTAAACCAATTCAGACTTTCCTTGGAAATGGCACGTTTAAAAGATAATGTCCAAATCCACTTAAACAATAGGGGAAAAGTTAGGTCATAAAACCAGATATGAACTTTGTACAAACTGGACTAAACGCGGTACTGGAAAGGTATTTTCTTATTTAGTTTGGTTTGTTGATTTAATTATTTTTTGGCTTATTAAGAATGTTTCAAAAGAAAAATTGTTCATTTTCTTCTTCAACATTCTTGCTATACTTAGGGAATAATTTGTTAACTCATCTTTCACCGGGTCCAAATGAAATTCATTTTTTATTTATAGAAAACATACAAATCTTCAACTTGTTCAATTATATTTTATAATCAATTGTTATAAATAAATAGGATAAGGCAAGGTATCTTAAGAGATGAATATAATTGAATTAGAGAGCTATCAGGCTCACTACTAAAAGATTTCAATTAAAAATGTTTATTCATGCCTGACCAGCATGGCTCAGCAATTGAGCGTTAACCTATGAACCAAGAGGTCACAGGTTCAATTTCTGGTCAGGGCACATGCCCGGGTTTCGGGCTCCATACCCAGGAGGGGGCATGCAGGAAGCAGCTGATCCATGATGTTTCTCTCTCATACATGTTTCTATCTCTCTATGCCTCTCCCTTCCTCTCTCTCTGAAAATCAATAAAAACATATATTTTTAAATGTTCACCCAAGACAAAGAGTGGGATGGACCTCTGGCACTGCTTCTGGCCCCAGGACTCTGTTTCTATCAGCAGAAAGGTTTCTTGTATTTGACAGCATTTTGCGGCCGTCACCCGTGATTCCTAAACTGGACTCTGGTCTGAATCATGCTCACAGGAGGCACAGGTGGCCTTCATTTCAGAGCTGATGGATGACAAACGCACCTTTCTGTGAAAATGTATCAGTTGAGGTTGGGGAAAAAATAATTTTATTCTGTGTCCTGAAGTCACTAAATCCCAAGGCAAATTCTCTTTCTGTCTATTCCCAAGCACCCATCACCATAGGCCCGAGGTGTTATTTGAATACCACAGACTGCAGTGAAACTAAAAATATAAAACTCAAAAAGGGGTAAGCGCTCTTTGCTCCCACCTCTAAAGGTTCCCACGCGCTGTTCCTCTGCGCAGTGTCTGCGTTTTCCAGCCACCGCACCCCGGGCCCCTCCCCAAGGGCGGCTCCCGCAGCTGCCCGGCCTGTTCCCTCCTTTGCCCACCCAAGTGGCCCTGCTTCAAGTCTCCTCCAGCTCACAGGCTCCCTGAGGATGTCCCATTGAAAAGCGGGAACAAAAAGCGCCTTTTGCAGCGTCTCCCTGGCGCAGGCGCAACGAGAGCGAGGCAGCTTTGAGGAGCCGGCCAGGAGGGCAAAGGCCTCGCTGTGAAAATGCTTCTCCAGTTCGCTGACTCGTGGGACTTGGCAAGGCCCAGGGAACAGCGCTGCGGGGAAGAACGCCCTGGGCCGGCCTCCCTGGCGGGCACCCCGCTCTCCTCACCAGGCTCCAAGTGCGCCCTGGAGGAGCTGGCGGCAGAGCTGCTGCTGGAAGACTGCTTGTCAGAGCCCCACCCCTGACTGCAGCCCTTACTCTGCTCTTCAGTCCTTCTGGTCTCTCCCCTGGGGCCCACCTGCGGAAGCTCGGTGTTTGTAGGACACTCTGGAATGACCCGGCGAGGACTTAGATCAACTGGAGGAGAATAACTAAGAAAAGGACGCAGTAAAAAGTCTCCATCACAGCACCATAATTCAGCACCAAAGGGGCCTGTATGGCAGCCCAGGTCATGCTTGGTCTGGGGTGAGTGTAAGTCCTCTGTTGTCCTTCAGGTTTTCCCTAGGAGAGATGAGCCCATGTGAGTTCTGAATAAAGCCCTCTTGTTTAATCAGTTGACGTACTGCAAATCCAAGTCCTAAAAACTCCATCCACTGACCACCAGTGCTGGGTGAGTAATGAGAGCGAGACCTCAAGGGCAGCCACCTCACCCATCTGTTTATTTTTCCTGCCTGAGTCTAAAATGGTTTCAAGGTCCTAGACTCCGAGTGGTCATGCCTCTTCCTGTGGCAGCCAGAGAGGGTGCAGAGGACAGTGTTATTCAAGGTCATCTGAAGGAGGCAAGACCTACCTACACAAAGAGCCATTGTGAAAATGTGGTCGCCCAGAATCCAGGATCAAGGGCAAGACTCCCACGCAGGAGGCAGCCCAGGGCAACCCCTTGCTGACATTTTAGGAGCAAAAAGATAGTGTGGTCACTTACAGAAGGCGGCAGACCTTCTGCCAATTAGAAAAAGGCATATCCTCCTGGTGGAAGAATTACAAACATCCCCTCTGGGCCAAGTTAGGAAAGAAGTGCCTGTGTAGGCAATTCAGTGTTGGAATCTCGTACCCCTTTCTCCCAGACTGGGGGTGCACTGAGAATAGCCCTGTCTGGAGGTCAGCCCCAACTCCCCGCCTCCCGGGCCCTGCTCTAACAGCTCAGTTGGGGAGCTGGAGGCTTCTCACAGGTGCAGGAAGGAACGCCAAAGCATCTTCTTAAGAAGTAAACAACGTTGCCCAATGTAGCTCTAGTTTTTTCTTTCTGAATGGCTTTGAAGTGGCAGTTTCTAGGGAAACCCCAAAACCCTTTAAGGGGAGATCAAGACCTCCAGCATGTGGTAGCAAAGTCACTAACACCATTGGCAGGCCCAGATGCACGTAGTAACTGCAGTCTATACTCAGGACTGTAAGCGCGCCTCCTGGGAGCTTACAATCCATGCCCCGCGCAGACTAACAGTAATACATGACAGAAGGACAGAGAAAGTGCCGATAGGCACAGAAGACAGAGTAGTTCATTCATTTTAGTTGAACCAAAGAAGGCTTCACAGAGGAGATGGCTTGTGAGGATAGATGAGGATTTCCGTGACCGGAGGAGCCAGGGTGAGGGAAAAGCACAAGCCAAACTAGGACTCAGAAGAGCCTGTGATGTGGCCAGAGCACAAGGTGGAAGGAGTGGGTGAGGCTGGAGGCCAGCGGGGCCGCCCTTGGGAGACCATGAAAACAGGGAAGACACAGAAGATGGCTGAGGTGAGGGGAGGATCCTGTAGTCTGACTGTGCCTCAGGATAACTCTGCCAACACTGGGAGGCCAGACTGTAGCGACTAGATAGTGAAACCATTTTTGAAGACTTGCAGTGTCCCAGGAAGGATGCTGAGGCACGATGCCAGGTGGGAGGGATGCAAAGGAGAATGTAGGGATGGGGACAAGAAGAAGGTGACTTGGAGGTCTCTAGATTGGATGGGTCACGGGTAAGGGTGGGTAGTGAGATCACTGAAACAGTGATCACAGGAGTGAGAGCAGATTTGGAAGGACAATGTTGAATTCATTTAGGAGAAGCCAGTTTAAAAGACTAACAATTCAATCTTATAGAAATGTCTAGCCATGAGCTAGTTTTAGAACTGAAAGGCACAGAGATGGCTGGTGAACTAGGGAGGTGTGCTGGGGTCCCTGCCTTCTTCCTTGTTCGGTGGCTGTGGTACTGACTGGGTCAGGGCAGCCAGCGATTTTCAGACTTCAGGGTACAGCAGGGTTGTCTGGGAGCGTGGCGACAAGGCAGACGCCCGGCCCTCAAGGTCCTTGTTTGGTGGTTGGTGTCAGTGCCTACCACAAGGACGCCGATCCAGTTACTCAGTTTAAAAAAAAAAAAAATTAAAAGTCGAGGGGATTCCTTTAAACTTTTAACTTTTTTCTCATTAACTAGGATGTCTTCATCCGCTTACTTTTTAGCTAAATAGTCTCTTTAACTGATTAACTGGAGTTAATTTCCATTGGCCACCAGAAAGGTCAGTGAGATTAGCTGCAGGAGAAAACATCTAAGATCACAAAGGCTATTTTGTTGGAAGCTAGAGGAGATGGAGAAACAAAGAGCAGAAGATGGTTAGGCAGCATGGCTAGAAGAAAGGCTTGTCTGAGCATTGTTCGCAAAAGTGGCTTAGCAGTCATGGATGGTCACCAGAAAATGTTGCAAGGAGCCAAAGTGGAAATAGAGGAGCCCTAGATTCTGCCCTCCTCAGGAAAGGCGCACGGGGCAGGGAGCTACGGGGATCCTGAGCACAGGCTTCCTGCTGCCCCCTGGGTCCACCTCAGATAAGAGCCAGGGGGGCATGTGCGCTCCTGTCTCAGGTTGTCTCAGCAGAGGCTGCTAAGGCTTTGCTGCTGTTAATCTTTGAACCCATGACCTGCAAGGCCAAGACTTGCTAAATGATCACATGAAGAAAAGACAACCAAGGTGTGACTAGAAAACATAAGAGAACAAATGCAAAGTCAACCTTGAAATCCTACCTGTTATTAAAAAGTAATACCCCAATCCAAACAAGCTTTGAATATTGGCATTTGACATAAAGTGTCATTTAGACACAAA
This sequence comes from Cnephaeus nilssonii, assembly GCF_951640355.1. Lineage (NCBI taxonomy): Eukaryota > Metazoa > Chordata > Mammalia > Chiroptera > Vespertilionidae > Cnephaeus > Cnephaeus nilssonii. The sequence goes on along the minus strand of NC_137079.1, from coordinate 91,627,537 downwards.
TGACAAAAGAAAAACACACGCATCCTAAAAGCTGATTATCAAAGAGCCAGAAACCAAAAAAAAAAAAGTTTAATCATATATTTTCCTTTTATCCCAACCCGAGACGGGGCCTGGCTCTAACATCCTGCCTGCACAGGTTGGGGACCCTGCCATCCCAGGTTGCCTGGACTCTCCTGGTTTTAGCAGAGCAAGTCCCATGTCCTGGGAACCCCCGGCTGCAGGTCATGGGAGGAGCAAGGACTGCAATGCCAGGTTGTTGGGGCTGTGAAACTATGGGTTTGGGAGTGAAACAGACCAATGTGTCAACTCCTGGACTGCCACTTACTAGCTGTGGATCCAGTAAAGATCACATAACTCTGAGCTTCAGTTCCCTCGGTCTAACAATGGGGCTTAAAAACCAGCTTCAGAGACTTGTTCACCAGGATGAACACGTAACGGAACGTGAAGCACACAGTGAGTGATGCACAGTGAGCTCGCAGTCGTGTGAGATGGAGACTGTCTATCGGTGCCCACAGGCAGCACAGCGGGGCGGGCTTACCCAGAGGCGGTGGCCTCACTGAGAGGGAGGCAGACAGGTACACTGTTGCTGCTTCCCCCCGTGAATGTGCAATCCCTATAGCACAGGGCCCAGCCCAGGGTCCCCACATGAGACTGGAGACCACGTAGGGACTTGTAGGAGGGATATCTCTGGGGGTGCTTGAGAGCCGCTCAGAAGGCGCACACAGTCATGTCAGAAAGCCACATCCCCGCCGAAACCGGTGTGGCTCAGTGGATGGAGCGTCGGCCTGTGGACTCAAGGGTCCCAGGTTCGATTCCGGTCAAGGGCTTGTACCTTGGTTGCGGGCACATCCCCGGTGGGGGGTGTGCAGGAGGCAGCTGGTCGATGTTTCTCTCTCATCGATGTTTCTAGCTCTCTATCCCTCTTCCTTCCTCTCTGTAAAAAATCAATAAAAGTATATTAAAAAAAAAAAAGAAAAAGAAAGCCACATCCCCAACCACCATGGTTCCTGTGTGCTGAGCATCGCGGCAGGAGGCAGGGGCCAGCACAGGGAAGCAAGCTGCAGGAGTTTCTACGTGCCCGGTGATGATGAGGCCCTCCCCACGGGAACCCTGAAGCCTAGTTAGTGACGGCGGCGGCACAGTTGCCCACAGCTGTCCGCTGAGCCCTCTCCGAGCTCTGGGTTTTCCATGGGAATAACTGGGTCTTCTCATGAGTGAGTGAGCAGGGGGCAGGCTAGTCTCAGTGTGGTGGTGCACATGCCTCCTTGGAGGGGTTCAGAGCAGACAACGCTGCCCCGGCACCTGTTGTGATGATGAGGAAATGAAATAAGACCCTTTTATTTTCAAAAATGTGTCCTTGAACAGCTCTGCTGGCTTTTCCAGCCCTTGTGTGGCATTTACAGGCAAATGACAAAGAGGAAGGAAGCACAGAGACTCGTGTAGATGCCAGTGTTTTGTTCACCGAACAAGTAATCAAGCTCCTACTGTGTAGCAGTTGTTCAGTTCAACTCTGTGCCTTGCAATTCACAGCAAAAATGCCACACAGTAGGCCCCACCCGCCTCCCCAGACCTCCGCCAGCTCTGCCTCAGAAGGTGCACGCGGAAGCTCTTGCACTGAGGACGGTTATTGTAAGGTGTGGTCCCCTGCATACTGCCCTCTCTGTATTTTGACAGCGTGACTTCCTGTGACATTACTGAGTATCTCCTGTCATCTCAGTAACAAAGGCTGATACCTGGGTTTTTTTTCCTCCTGTCGGCAATACACTTGACATTTAATGCATCATCAAAAAGTTTCTGAGGTTTTGGGGCTAAAACTCTGAAAGTATTGCTTCCTGTCCCAGAGACAGCTCAGGTACCCTGATCAGCCCACAGCCTCTGAAGTAGAGCTGCTTTTCTCTTCTCAGCTTCACCACAGGGCCCCAAGGATTTCAAAGTTGGCCCAACCCCCCTGCACCCCCAGTGAACCCTCTCAAAGGCTGAGAAATGTTCTCCAGTCCCAAAACCAAGGGTCACTGGTTCCCATCCCAACCTCTGTCCCTTAGTTCCAGGGTCCTTGAGCCAGTCACTTAACCTCTCTGCTGCCAGCCTGCTCGGACCTCAGGGTGTGCAAAATGATCTCCAGCCAACAGCCTAGCAGCCAAGTCTCTGGTGTCCAAGTACAGACTTGAACTGCCCTCAGGCCAACAGGGTGACCTACTGTGAACCCACACACTTCTCCTAGAGGTAAGATTATTAGCATGGTTTTCCCCCAAACCCTCCCAATAGCCTGGCACCATGGGAATTTGCTGGACCTGTTCTTTGAGAGCTGGGGTTGGGGTTCATCCTTCATGCAGCTCTTCATTCCTCCTGCGGGAGTTACGATGCGCATGCTCTCAGTCAGACCCTCGGGCGCAGGGATGCAAGGAGGAAGACAGCAGAGCCTGTGTCCTCTGCACGGCTTGTTGACCAAGCACTGCGCACAGGGTCATGCTGGGGAAAAGCTGAGGGGCACAGGAAGGAGCCCGAATACCCCAAGTGGTTGGAGAGAGTGGCATGGAGGAAAGGCTTCTCAGATGAACTAACACTTGAGCTGACTCAAGATTTTCATAGCGGCTGAGCAGCTACCCTTTCCAGGCAAAGCAGCAGAAGCACCAAGGCCGCAGCCCCAAGACAGGCAACGCCACACTGAGCCACTGGGATGGCCCCCGCCGTGGGCTGTGCGAGAAACAGGGCCCAGGCTGTGGAATCTGCCGAGGAGGATGGCTGTTACTCATTTTAGGTTTCAATCTGGGGAGCCAGCATAGGCTGTACAGCCAGAGGGTCAGGGGCCCTGGTTTTGGGGGTCAACCGGACCTCACGTTGAATCACTGCTCTTACTAATGGTGTAAACTCTGGCGAGATACTTAATCTTTCTGAGCCTCCATGCTTTCATCTGTAAAATGGTATCATGCTATCCACCTGTGAGAGCTATAGAAAATAACAAATGCCAAATGCTGAGCACTGTGCCTGCCATTCAATTAGAGCAGCTGGTGAGACAGAGAGGTGTTGAGGTGTGCTCTCAGAACTATTACTCTAGCGCCGTTTGGAAGGTGGATTGGAAGGGAGTAAGACCGGTGGCTGGAATGAACCCAAACGCACGTGGGCGCACACACTCACCATCCTACGGAAAAGATGTGACTTAATTAGAAGGTGAACAAGGGGCAGAATTGAAAAAGGCTTCTCAGGGGAGGTGACACCGGAAATGGGTCTTGTTAGGAGGAGAAATGAGAAGCGAACAACACAGAGGAGGAGCAGGAGCACGAAAGTCCAAGGTGTACAGGAGCAATGAGGAACCCAGAGCCGGCAGGTCTGTGGGAGAGGGGCAGGGAGGAAGGCCGTCCGGGGTCTGCACTCAGGAGGTACATACAAGTGACCACTGAGGGGTGAGGGGGGCAGGGCTATCACGACAAGTCGGGCCAGACCCCCTGTCAGGCCCTGAAGGCCAGGTTAATGAATGTGGAATTTATTCAGTAAGTAGCAAAGAGCCTACTCCTTTATTAGAATTATCTATTTCCTACCCACTGACCCATGAAAAATTTTCCAGAAAGAAGGGAGACTGCAGAAGAAGTGGTCCCACTGTCCGCTGGCTCTCCTGAGTTCTAACGAAATGAACCAAATCGCTTCAAGCTCCATTATACCCAAGGCAGAATGTCCTCTCTCTCCCGTGTGCACTGAGGTTAATAGGAATAGCCGGCTCAGCTCCATCTGAAGTGCTCCGACTTAACTCATTTGAACCTCATAATGGGATCGATATTATTATTTTCCCACTTTATGGATAAGGAGTGAGACACCAAGCCATTAAGTAACTTGCCTAAGGTCACTCAACTAGTAATGGACAAATGGACCATCCAGCACAGGAGGCTGCAGAAAGGATAAAAGGTTTCTCTGTGACACCAGAGAGGGTCCAGGCCCACAAGTGGCCAGCATGCCCCAAGGGAAAGCCATGCTGCCGTGTGAGGGCTCATGGGAGAGGGCGGGTCAGAGGAATGGTGCCTCTCTCCTCCAATCCAGCGCTAAAGCCCCTGCGCTTTGTCTCCCTTCACAGAGTCAAGTCTAGCTCTTGCGGGGCTGAAGGTCACACCTCTCCAAGCAGCCTAGCCAGGGTGACGTTGTCCCCAATGCAGATTGCTTCTAGAGCAGTGAGAAAAGATAGGGCCATCCTAGAATGCCCAGATCATGAACTGGGAGCCAGGCTTCTCTCTCCTCCCACAATCGACCCGCAAGAATGGCACCCTCAGGTTCCTCTTCGGGGACTGACGCTGGGGTGAAGGGAATGAGCTTCTTCCAGAGCTGCTGCTTCTCTCCTAGTGGACACCTGTCTTCACCGCCATCTTCTGCCCTTAGCCCTATACCGCTCTTCCTTACGGGGTCAGGCCTGCCTGGGCCATGCCACCAGACGTTGTGTGCAGAAATGAAGGCGGCCACTCAGCAGAATTTCTCAAGGTTGTCGGATAAGTTTGCAGGTAAGAAGGATTTCTGCTCAAATCCAGTTGGAAAGTGAGAGACCTGAAGTGAGAAGACCCAATTCCAACTCAGCCTGGACGTGGGGAAGGAAACACAGGATTAAGCAGTGTTTTGAGGACAACCATTAACAGTCTGTGCCCAGTAAGATACCTGGGCATCTCTCCCATTTCACAGGTGACGAATAGATGCCAGGCGCCATTTCCTGGTAAGTGTCATGGCCATACGTGAACCAGGAGCCGTCTGACTCCGAGCAATTTTTCCACCTGCTAACCTGATGTGTGGAAACGCCTTTCCCAACATTTAATCACTTTCTGCCCAAGAATAAGGTGGCAGTTCTATCAGTACTTCTGCTTCCTGACCCAGGCAGATGAGAAACAACCTAGAAAGTATGTGTTAGGGGACAGGAGTGCTTAGAAACAGCCACCATCCCTGCACCTTCTCTCCCTCCCCTTCTCTACCACCTTCCCCGGGCATTTGACCAGCAGGGACCCTCCTCCCACCCTGGCTACCTTAAAGGACCCAGAACAACAAGCATTCTTGCTCTGGTGTGAACTGAGAGAGGACCTTTGTTTCCGACCACCTCGCCTGTGGTTTTCCCTACGGTTTCTCAATTGTTATCGCCCGGACATAGGGTAGCACCTGAGCCCTTCCTCCGACTGACTCTCTGGGGGTCACACATTTGGGGTGTAGGGAGGGAGGAGTGGTAGGTGGTGTTCCTTTTCTCTTCCTTGCCTTCTTCCTATTTTCCTTCCTCTACACCCATCCGTCCAGAGGAAATTCAACATAGCCACATCCCTCACCTCTGAAATAATGGGGAAAAGGGTCTAATACTTGATGGCAGTTTCCTTCTTACAAATGGCTTGCATTCCAGATGCCAGGCCAGCCACTTGGAAATCAGAGCCTATTTTCCTAGGAAACGCTACTCTGCATGGTGAGTCCCAGCCCCGCCCAAAGAAGCCCTTCACGTGTAGACCTGAAATAGTACACTAACAAACCAGGTGAGCACATGCAACGTTAACAGGGTCCGTGGTGCACTGACGGAATCTCTGTTACATTCTGGAGTGCAGCGACAGGGGCGCAATCCTCGCAGGCGTCCTCACACTACGGCCCGCGGGCCACATGCGGGTGTTTTTGCCGTTTTGTTTTTTTACTTCAAAATAAGATATGTGCAGTGTGCATAGGAATTTGTTCATAGTTGTTTTTTTTTTAACTATAGTCCGGCCCTCCAACGGTCTGAGGGACGGTGAACTGGCCCCCTGTTTAAAAAGTTTGAGGACCCCTGCTCTAGGGTCCAGCACTCTGCATCATTAAAGACACTTCCACCTTCTGTGGGGCCACTCACCAGACAGAACAAGCTCATAAAGGAGGTGCCTTTATTGGGAGGCGAACATTCCACTTGGCAAAATTTGCCCGATGGAGGGGAAGGTTGGGCCGCAAACCCAGACTTCCCCGTTGCCCCCCTGCTCACAAGAAGAGTGTGAGAGCATCATTGTGGGTGTGTGCTTTGCAGGAAGCCCATTCCGTACGCTCTTTACTGCAGCTGCAGACCTCGATGACGCGACTGTCTTTATAATGAGGATGAATAAAAGCAAAGTCCTTGCAGAAACAAGCTCATTTTGGTTTTTCAAGGCAAGTCAGCAGCAGCCCCAGACTTTGCAATCCTTTTTGCCCTGTGCTTGCTGCTCGGAGCCTCCCATTTGTGCGTTGTTTGCTGTAACGGAGAACGCCTTGGTCTCTAGAAAGCTAAGTGGGTGCAGATGGATCTGGGACTGTCCGCTCAGACGGGTCCCCAGTGGCTGGGAGCCCTGAGACCACCAGAGCTGCTTGTCAGGGAGCTCGCTGCCTGAGCCTGCTTCTGCCATCCAGCGCGATCTGGGACCTTGCTCCTGTTTATGAGGCTTCAGGAGATGAAAGCAGAAACCACATTAATTACTGCAGAGTGCTTTTTACTTTTAAAGTGCTTCACCAGCATTAATTAGTTATTCCTGCTTTCAGCACTCGGGCGAGGTGAGTCTGGATTATTACCCCTTTTCCACTTTGGAGGAAATGAAGACACAGACATGTAATGACTCCCCAGGGACCTGGGGGAAGTTAGTCTCTTAGACAGAGTGAGGTTTTCAAGGAGGTGTCTGCCTCCTCCTGGGGTCTTGCTTCTCTGGCCTACCTTGCTGTCACAACTCATACCCGGAGAGCTGCATGTGCAGCACGACTTCTGTCTGCCATCACCAAAAGGAACAGTACCAGTATGGCCTTACCTACGGCTGAAAACCTGCCAGACCTGCTGATCATGGAAGTTACATGAGGATGGTGAGGAGGGTTGGCAACATTCTTATTCATAATTACACTGCTGCTTGACATATATAAACATATTTAGCACTTACTATGTTTCAGAGACTCTTCTGAGTTATTTACACATATAACTCACTTAACCCTAACAACCCTGTGAAGTAGATATTATCATCATCCCTATTTTACCGGAAAAGAAACTGGGACACCGAGAGGTTATGTAACTTGCCAAAGTCACGCAGCTGGAATGTGTTACAGGCAGGGTTCGAACCAGACAGTCTGTCTGCAGAGTTGTGGTTCTTAACTCTCTTACAAGCTGCCTCTCAGAAGTATTATTCTGGCCAGTTTGAAATAAGCAAAACACCATGCAATTTCCAATTTTAAGTTTCATTTTACCTTTTTAAAATGCAATCTGTCAGAAGTCTTGAATATTTGGAGCTAATATGGTCTTTGAGCTGTCAAATGGATGTTATAAAGACTATACACAAAAGAGTGACTACTCAGACCCTTGGACTCCTACTGGACACCTGTTTACACACACACACCACTTCCCAACAGGTTTTCTTAACCCCTCTCCAAGCACACAGTAAATTAGAAGAAAATAAAAGTTTGCTGCAAGCCAGCATGCTGACAGTATCAGGAAAACATTACTATAAAGCCTGACAGTAAAAAAGACAGAAAAACCCTAAAAGCAATTGTAAACCTAGCAGCATGGCAGCCCAGCTTCATGTAATAATATTGAACAGCTTAAACTCTTTGACCCTCTATTCCAACTTCTTATACAAACAAATACCCTTTTCTCCACGTTGAAGCCATTTCCAGTGAGGTTATCTATGATTTGCAGACAAAGGCATACTGCTTCTAGGAACAATTGAGATTATTTTGCTAAACTCAGTGTACTATGTTTAAGAAGGCAGGGGAACGTGCAATACATTTTTAAAGACTTACATGTAAAATAGTTACAATTTTTTAGAGCTTAAATAGGTAGGTCAGGGATCGGGGATCAGACATTTTTTATTTCTTGGTTGGTTGGTTGGTTGGTTGGGAGAGGTGCTTGTTATTTTGTGTTTGCACTGTATGGCAACATTTTTTTTTTAATTCCATTGTCCTTAAAAGGGTTATGTGCTCTCTAGTTCACCACAGTCCCCACCACTCCTTTTTTTCAATTGAAGTTTTATTTGAAGATGATTATAGGTTCACATGCAATTGTAAGAAATAATACAGAGAAATCCCATGTTCCTTTCCCCCAGTTTCTCCCTCCGGTAACATCTTACAAAACTCGAGAACCACATCACAACCAGAATACTGACATTGGTAGAGTCAAGGTACTGACAGTTCAATCACCACAAGGGTCCCTCACAAACACCACACCCATCCCATCACCACCCCCATCCTTGACTCCTTGATAAACTCTCATCTATTCTCCATTTCTATAATTTTGCATTTTAAGAATCCTATCTAATAAAGAGGGGATATGCTAATTGACCACCATGCCCTCACAAAGATGGCGGCACCCACAGCCAATAAGGAGGGAATATGCTAATTGACTGCCATGCCCTCAGAGACGGCTGTGCCCACAGCCACAAGATGGTGGCGCCCAGTCCCCTCAGCCCCGCCAGGGAGGCAGGCATGCAGCATGGCTGGGCCCGCCCCCAGGCGGGTCTGGCTGCTCTGTGCGCCTGCCTCCAGAGTCCCCCATCCCCTCAACCCCCCAGCCGCCCAGGGCCAGCCCAAGGCGCAGGCAAGCCTCAGATGTCGGCTGCCCAGCCACCCAGGGCTGGCCCGAGATGTGGGCAAGCCTTGGATGGTGGCTGCCTAGCCCACCCAGGGCCGCCCGAGGCTCAGGTAACCAGGGCCAGCTGAGGCTTGTGCTGCCGGCAGTGGCAGCAGCAGAGGTGTGATGGGGGCGTTGCCTTCCCCTGATCGCCAGGTTGCCTCCCACCCCTGAGGGCTTCTGGACTGTGAGAGGGGGCAGGCCGGACTGAGGGACCCCCCCCCCCCCCCCCCCGGCTCCAGTGCATGAATTTTCATGCACTGGGCCTCTAGTGTTGATATAAATGGAATCATACACTGGATAGCCTGGTAGATTATGCTTTTTTATTCATCATAATTCCCTGGAGAGTCATCCAAGTTGTTGAGTAAAATCAATACTTGGTTCATTTTTATTGCTGAGTAGTGGTCCATAGTATGGATGAACCACAGTTAAATACCCTCATTCATTTTTCCTTTAAACATAGACTGCTTTCCTCATTTACATGAACTACCTTACCTGCGGGCATTTGAACTTGTGACTTTTGAGGTAGTTTTACCTGGGATGTGGAAAACTCAGATACCCAGAATGATTAACTTCCTCCCAGCTCTGTCTGTGGATTATACATGTCCACAATTTTAACCCCAGGGAAGAAAAGTTCCCCAACACATTGCTGAGTGTCAACCCTTACTATCAGCTGGTGCATAGTCAGGAAATGCAACATTGGAACCAATTTAACCAGGACAGTTGATATGAACCAAAAGAATCATCCTATGAGACATTCAAAGACAAATACAGAATTCTTTAGAGATGATTCTGCTTTGTTTTTGCCTTCTGGTAGCCAGCTCCTTTTGTGAGCATAGATAAGAAGGATTAAATCCATTCAGAACTCTCAAGAGCCTTATCTTGTACCCACCCACCTCTCACTGAGTCCATTTAGACTTAAGAATGTTCCTGTATTAAGTGTTTTACTCTTCCTTAGTTAATTTTTCCTTTTTCATTTGGCTAACTTCTGTGACGTATCATCTTCGTTTTTAAATATCTAATTCTTATATGGTGTAAATTCTACTAGCCCTAAGACACTTAACAACTTAAAGTGTCTCATATAATATACTTCATTCAATAAATATTTTTGAGTACCTAATCAATGCCTTGACTACATTTAATGATCATATACACACATTTCTCATAAAATAAATTCTTTAAGCCACTAGCAGAGTTATTAGGGTTCTTTAGAAAATGGCCATCGTGTCTTCCGCAGTATCTCATTGATAGCAAATGCTTTAAAATGTTAATTCAGCTGCCTTGCGAGGCTATCTTTCAGGAATTAGATATGTATAGTTCGATCCGTCTACTCATCTAGGTCTTGAAAGCAATAACCTCTTTCCACCATGATATATTTTCCTTTTACTCTTTACACTCCTCTCCTTAAATCCTGAAGCCTGGATTACTGCCCATACCTCTCTGAATGAAACCCACGAGCAGGGTTGCTCACTTGCCATCCCTCAGCACTGGCCAAGGACGCTTCTTTGCTCCAAGCCCTAGGGATTCGGTAAGAATAACCATTTCACTTGTCCCCCCCACCTTAGAATGGTAAGTATGACTGTGAAATGAATATGATCGCAAGGTAAGTATGACTTCCTGCTTTATAGATGAGGTCCCTGACTTCCTCAGAAATCTCAGCGTTGATAAGTAACAGAGCAGGGACTCAAACTCAGGTCTGTCTGACATCAAAGACCATTCTCTGGGGACTTGGCCAACCAATTTACAGACAACACCTTCACCCACCTCACTAATAATATAAATTATTACCACCAATCTTCCTAATAAAGAACAGTTTGGCTCCATCCTTGTAGTTTCACTTCTTTAGTGCTGCAGATCAGGCTCCCAGGAAACAGGATTCCAATGGAGACTTGGGTCCCACAAGGGCTCTTAAGAAGTGCTCTGTGGATCAAGACCTGTTGGGGGGCAAAGGAAATAGGATTGGGTGGAGGAAACATTGAACTTCGATGCTGTAAGAACCTGAGCCTCATCTTACCCAAGGGGAGGTCAGAAGTGACCCAAATTAAGTCAAGGTGGCAGTTCCCATGTACCCCACCATAATCAGTTACTGGGTGAACAGTGCCCCAGGAAGTGGGCAGGACCATGGGCCCCACAAATCTCAGAGAGGGACTCTGAAGAGCCCAGCTGCCACCACTCCTGGCTCTGGGGGAAAGACTGCTACGTAGGTGGGCACTCACACCCTTTACTCCTAACTTGTTCTCTCATCTCCTTTCCAAATCTTTCATGTCTCTTAGAAGATTTCCGGACTGGAGAAAAACAAACCAAACTTATACATTTTTCCTACCCTTTTTTTTTTTAAAAAAAAAAAAAAGGTCCCAGGATTATTTTTTAATTTATTCTTTTCTCTTCCCCAGTACAGGTAGCAAACTTTCTCTCCAGTGCCTCAACTCACTTCAGAAAAAACTCAAGGGATAGTCTCCCTATTTCCTCAGTGCCTCAGCCTCTGAAAGGGTGGGCTTGGGTGGTGAGTTCTGCTGCTAGAACTCTGGGTTAGCCTCTCCTAGTTGGCCACAGCAGTCCTTTTCCTGAAACCTTCCCTTTCCCTTCCAGCCCTCCTCTCCATCCCAGCACCTCACCTTACCCATGCCCTCATTGCTTCTCACCTGGACCCTGACCAAATCTCCTACCTGCTCCCACTTTCTCTTTCAGATCCACCCTGCTCACCTTTTATTACCCTAGTGATCTTTCTAGACACAAGCCTGCCATGTGAAGGCTTTGTCCATTGTTTCCAGGGTTAATTCTTAAGTTCTTTACCCTCACATTCAAGACCCACTTGATCTGACTGACCTCTCTCCATCAACACACATAACACTGAACTGTCTGCAGATTTTCCTCATCCACAACATTATTCCTACCTCCATGCCTGTTCATATACTTACTGTTCCTTCTTTCTGGAATCCTTCCTACACCAGCTTAACTCCTTCAAGACCCAATTATGGTGTTTTCCTTCCTCCAGGAAGCCTTCCCCACCATGAAGTAACCTGGGCTCCAGAGCCTGCCTCGCCCTCAGCCCTGGCTCCATAGCACTTAGATCTACCTCACCATATCCCACATGCTCAGAAGTTATCTGCCTACAAGACATGCAACAGGACAGGATCTATCCTTTTCTGTGTCCCTTGTAGGCACAATGAACACAGAATAGGAACTCAAGATAAACCTATTGAACTGAACAGACCAAACCCCTCTTCAGTGTCTATTCCAGATATTTCCTTTATGTCCTACAACTTCCTTGCTCCTCAAAATACTGGCTTGCCCCAAATGTACTAATTTTTACCATTTTTTCCAGGTGGTTATCAAGCAAATGTATGATCCACATTAAGCAAGCTGGTGTTAGAGAACATCTGTATTATAAAAGAAAGTTTGGAATGTTGATTTCTCTATAAAAGACTACTAGCCTAGCTTTCTTTAGCTAGGAAGTTCCAAGTATCTGCACAAAGAGTAGATGCATGATCTTCAAACTCCGAATAGTGAGGATTCTTTTACTTTTGTCTTTATATTTTTGAATATTATTTGAATATTATATAATGATCGTGCTTTATTACTTAAAATCAGAAAGAAAAGGCAAATTCATGTTCATTGTGGGGAAAACAAGGAAAAATGATAGGGTTCCCGATGACTTTTTCTTCTCTAAAAAGATAAAAAGTAGAATTATGAAAAAAATAACATTCAAGTCCCTTAAATTAATCTCTAAGTTCAGTAGCAAGAATAACTTGTAAATCTGTATGACTTTGTGCCCAAATGCTTTTTACATTATTTAATTTAAAAATTGTTTCTTTTTCTATAATTTCCAGTGTTTATGGTCAGGGCACTATTATGATGTTAAAGATGCAAACCATGTACCATAGAGTAAGCTCACAGTACCGGAACCTCACAGTCAACTAACTCTTGGCAAGTCAATCTGGTTCTCTGAGCTTCAAGGTAAAATCTCTGCACAGGATTCCAATTAAAACAAGAAAAAGAGGCAATATATGTACAGTTGTTTTAGAAAGTAAAAGACTGAATATGCCATGATAATAAGTGGTAGAAGGGTTATGATTAATAATAATATTCTTGTAGTAGCCATTGTCCCCATCCCTTGGAGCCCCTGTGCTGATCTCCTTGAGTGCCAGCCACCTCTGGAAGGGCTCCCCTCCCCTTCAAGGCTTTCTTCAAAGGACTGTTTTCTGTCCTCACCACACTGCACCAGCTCGCAGGTACTCGTGCTCTTTGCCCAGCTCTCCCTCAGACATTAACCCCAGGACAGCACTGAATGTTCACACTGATGGCCATTATCATTAGCTGAAAAGCACCCTGAAAGTACAGTCTTCACTAAACATATACATATTCTCCTTTGTCCTTTCTCATATACCTTATTAGGGAACAGTGTTTCAAAAATTATTTAATTAAGCATTTGGTTGCCCAATCTGGAGAATCTTTTCTTTTCTTTTTCTTTTTAAATAAGTCTTTATTGTTCAGATTATTACAGTTGTTCCTCTTTTTTTCTCCCCATAGCTTGCCTCCACCCGGTCCATAGATGTTCGATTTTTGTTGAATCTCTCCCCACAACCCCCACACTCGCTTCCCCCCCGAGAATTGTCAGTCCACTCCCTTTCTATACCCCTGATTCTATTATATTCACCAGTTTATTCTGTTCATCAGATTTTTTTTCACTCAATTTTTAGATTCACTTATTGATAGGTATGGATTTGTTGTCACTTTGTTGTTCATAATTTTTATCTTTACCTTTTTCTTCTTCTTCCTCTTCTTAAAGAATACCCTTCAGCATTTCATATATTACTGGTTTGGCAGTGATGAACTCCTTTAGCTTATTCTTATCTGTGAAGCTCTTTATCTGACCTTCAATTCTAAATGATAGCTTTGCTGGGTAGAGTAATCTTGGTTGTAGGTTCTTGCTATTCATCACTTTGAATATTTCTTGCCACTCCCTTCTGGCCTGCATAGTTTCTGTTGAGAAATCAACTGACAGTCATATGGGTGCTCCCTTGTAGGTAACTAACTGCTTTTCTCTTACTGCTTTTAAGATTCTCTCTTTGTCTTTTGCCCTTGGCATTTTAATTATGATGTGTCTTGGTGTGGTCCTCTTTGGATTCCTCTTGTTTGGGGTTCTCTGTGCTTCCTAGACTTGTAAGCCTATTTCTTTCACCAGGTGGGGGAAATTTTCTGTCATTATTTCTTCAAATAGGTTTTCAATATCTTGCTCTCTCTCTTCTTCTGGCACCCCTATAATTCGGATGTTGGTACGCTTGAAGTTGTCCCAGAGGCTCCTTACACTATCTTCATATTTTTGGATTCTTTTTTCCTTTTGCTTTTCCAGTTGGTTGTTTTTTGCTTCTTCGTATTTCAAATCTTTGACTTGATTCTTGGGATTCTCTAATCTGCTGTTGGATCTCTGTATAGTATTCTTTATTTCAGTCAGTGTATGCTTAATTTTTAATTGGTCCTTTTTCATATCCTTGAGGATCTCACTAAATTTCTTGGAGGTTTCTAAAAGATTCTTGAGTAACCTTATAACTGTGGTTTTGAACTCTATATCCTGTAGTTTGCTTTCCTCCATTTCTTTCATTTGTGACATGTTTCTTTGTCTCCACATTTTGGCTGCTTCCCTGTTTTGATAGGGTGGCTTTGTGTGCTATGTGTCTTATAGTGCCAGTGGCTCAGCCTCCCCAGTCACCTGAGATGGACGCTCTTGGTGCACCCCTTTGTGGGTTGTGTGCACAGTCTTGTTGTAGTTAAGCCTTGATTGTTGTTGGTATCACTGGGTGGAATTGACCTCCAAACCAATTGGCTGTGAGGAACAGTTGTGTCTACATTGGGAGAAATGCTGTGTTGGAGACACCCTTATAGGGCAGGACTTGCTTAGTGGGGCTTGGTGATCACTGAGTCTGCCCCCTGAGTGTGTCTCTTATGGATGTGAAGAGTTGTAATCTGGTGTGGTCTCACTTGGATCACTGGGTGCACTGGCTCTTGGATCTCCAAGGAGGTGCTAAGTCAACCCCTGCCTGCGGCCACCCAGCAGGATCTACAGAGAGATCTGCAGTTTCCTCCTCTTAGTTTGGGGTTTGGAGGTGCCCAGATGAGGCGCAGCTGTGAAGCAATGCAGGCTGCTGATGAACCTTAGGCCATCTTGGGTTGGAAGCTCTGGGGTTCTTTGACCCAGCAACAGTTTGTAAGGTTAGGTTGCAAAAGGCCAAGCCATTCATATGCAAACACCTCTGCACACAGCTTGGGTGGGGTTGTAAATTGGGTTAGGCATGGTCTCAGGGAATCACTGGGTGGAGCAATGGCTGCCAGTCTGCTCTGCCCCGGATAGGTCCCTGGGTCTCTTTGTCCCGCGGCCCCATGCAGGAACAATGAATGCTGTGACCACCTCTGAGAGAAAGCTGCCCTCGTGTTCCAGCCTGATGCCAGACAGTCCAGTTTCTCCTTGTATGAGTCTGGGTCCCCAGAGTCTCACCCGGTACTGGAATTCAGAGCAGTCAGGAGTTTGTATCTCCCTCCCGATTGAAAAAGACAACAGCGTACTCAGTTGCCAGCCCGTTTCCGCATGCGCCTCCGTACCTTCCCTCTTCCGCACTTCTGCACCTCCTACCAGTCTAGATGCACTTTTCTCTTTCCTTCTTGTTGTAGAACTTCCTCTCAGCCAGCCTTCCCGTGGTTCTGGATGATGTCTGTTTTTTCTTTTAGTTGTAGTTTTGATGTGGTTGTGATACCGAATTTTTGGACTGGAACCCAGATTCTTTGTCTGCCGGAATCGAAGAATGAATCCACGGACAGAAGAGTGGTATAGCAGAGGTGGATATTTATTGAAGAACAAGTACAGACTCCCACATAGGGAGGAGGAAGAGTCCCACTGAACTGACTCCCACGTAGGGAGGGGGAGGAGTCCCTGAACTGACTCCCACGTGGGGAGGGGGAAGAGTCCCACTGAGTCCCTCTTTCCAATGGCTTATAAAGGCTGCAGATCCTGGTGCCTTGATATCCCCTCTGATTGGTCACTATTCCCTTAGACTGGTTACTATAGTAACTCCTGGGCTCAAAGGTTGAACCTCACATGGGATATGTGAGGTTCTCCCCCGCCCCCTCTCCTTCCTTGTTTTCCTATTCCCTTTGGGCTTTCTTCCTCTCCTTCTGAATGAAGGGCTTCCTTCTCTTTATTTTGTAAATATAGACCTTTCTTGGCTACTTCCAGTTACCTTGTGGTATGGAAATATACCTGTTGCTACCTCCTTGTCTCATGGAGATGTAACTGCACCTGGATTCCTTGTGTTATGGAAATGTACCTTCTCCCAGTCAGGAGCCCCGTGCTTTCCCCATGGACCCCAATTCTAAAAAATACCTAAACCTCCCTATGTTCCCCCAAAATTCCTGCTTCAGTTGTGTGAGACAGCGAGTTCAGGTGTTTACCTATGCCACCATCTTGGTTCCTCCTGAAGAATCTTTTCTTAACAAGTTTTAGGACAGAGTTCTGAACTCCGCTGGCTTACGTCATCCAATAGAGAAACTAAAATCACTTCTGCCTACATTAAGTCCCAATACATCCTTACCAGGTTGGAAGTAAATTGTCTGATCTCCATGAGTTTTCTGATGATGTATCATCGATTATCTTGGACTTAGTCACACAGCCTGTGAATGAAGGTGATCAAACTGAAACTAGAGTCTCCACACCATAACTGCTTGGCCCATGGGACAGTATTTTCTTCTCTTTTCTTTTCTGTTCTTTTCTTCTCCCTTTTCTTTTCAGTAACTAAAAAGAAAGGGAAGAAACAAAAATGAAAGTACTTATTAATGACAAAGGGAATACCATCTTAAGATACTCCCAAGGACCTGGCATCAAATATCTCATTAAAAGAACACTGGATTCCCAACTTTGCTTTTTAAAAAAACTGAACTACATCCTCTAAAACAATAGCATCTTTGTCTGGGGAAAAACACCTGGTTTATTTATGTGGGTTGATAATATATCTGTGAGGGTAGAAGTAGAGAGCAGTCAAGTTTCATTAGTATCACAAAATCAGTAGAGTAATTAAGAACTTAGACTGAAGCACCTGAAACAGTTTCCCCCCACCCCCATCACCACCACTACCAGAATGGCTATATACACATGTGAACACAGACTTAACCTCTCCTCTCCATCTCCTCATCTATGAAATGGAGCCAAGCACACCTGACTCACAGAGTGGTGAAGGTTAAATGAGCTAATGAATGCAGAGTGCAAAGTAGAGAGCCTGCTGCCTAGTGAGCATTCACATCAGCTATCTTTGTCATCTCCATCATCGTCAGCAGCAACCACAGCAGCAACCACAAACTTCCAGTCATTTGCTGCAAAGAACTGTCCAAGGCGTGGAAGGAGATGTTTCTAGACTCTCTTTAGGAAGCCTATTGGAGAGACTTAAGAGGTTCTTTATCAACCATAACAATGAATTTAAACCTGTTTGAGAAGCAACCTATTTACTATCATCATTTTTCTTGAGCTACAAAGCAAATTGTATCACATAAGCATTAACTTTTAACCATACAAATAATTCAAACCAACTAGTTTAAAAAGTAGGTAAGAGCAAAGAGATCCATTTGCCTGCATATTTGTAGCTGGGTGCTTTTAACCCTTTGCACTCACTTGCATTTTTCTCGATTCCTGCTACTGATGCTAACCATGTCGAGTCACACTCGACATCCGAGTGCAAAAGGTTAAGCTTAAATCGGCTGTTTTTCAGGAGTTGGCCCACAATCCCACTAAACTACAGTAGTCTCACTGCTGCTACTTTCATTTCACAGTTCACAGGGGCAACCCTATCACTAAACGGTAGTCCTTGTCACCATCAACTTAAACTTTTTATGGAACTTTTATTCGCTTCTCCAGCCTTGTTTTAGGACATTCTCCCTTTTCCCCAAACATGGGGTCATGTCAGCCAGTCTTGCTGAGCACCATGCAGAACAGCCTGAGCTCACAATGTAAGAACACGCTGCCCATTGCTGCAGGCCATAAACTGCAAAGCACAGAGTAGCATTCCTGTTTCTACCTTTGGAAGAAGATAAAGCACTGACTTCATGGCCATTTGTTTCAGAATTTACTCACATTACAGCCCTGAAAACATCCACTGTTTTGGCCCCACTGGCTCTCTTGAGGGAGGAGTATGTGCTTTTATAGCAGAACCACTGTGTAAATTCTCAGGGTTAACCGAAGTACACTCTGGCTTTGGCAAAACTCCCAACAGCTGGTGCTGTGCTCCCAGATTAAGGGCCATACTGTATCAGCCATCCTCGCCATCCCTGCAGGAATGAACCAATTTGGAAGGAGCCACTGGAGGGCTTCGTACTTAGGATAGTTACAAGATTAGTAACAGAGCGTCGTGAACTTTACTGAATGCTCAAAGTATTTCTACTCATCCAGAGACCTAGGAGGCAGCTGACCGGGATGTGCTGAAAAGCAGAGTGAAGGGGAAACAGACTTGTCAAGAAGCAGAAGGTCTTGAGGCCCGAAATTAACTTATTCCAAACATCCATCTTTGTTCACAGTCTGAAATTCATTCACATAATTCAGCCAATGCCAGCTTCCAAAGAATTAACAAGTAGCTGCCAGTCCCTGCTAGGTCATTCTTTGTCATAACATCATAATTTTGTAAGTCCCCTATTAAATTTGCAAAACGCAAAATTTGTCTTTTGTGTCTTTACATTCCAGTTCTTAGCACAACTGACTGGCACAGAGCCAGCACACCATAGATATGTGTGGAGTGAAGGTAAGCATCATACTCCAGGATCTAGTTTTCTGAGAAATCCCCAAGCTTTTGAGGAATGCGGAAGTGACCTTATAGCTCCAGTCACACCATAACTAGAGATGAATATTCAGTTCCACAGACACACACACACACACCCTCCGGCACCCCACCCCCAGGCCCCATTGTTTCCCTAAACCAGAAGTCAAGTACCAGGATGCAGGTTTTCTGGCATGCACCTCCCTGGAATTCCCAGCACATGTTGACTCTATGAGTAACAGTCTACATTGGCTGCCACTATCTGTAATCAGATAATATCCTTTTCCTCCCACTAGCCAACTGGATTTTGAACCTGAAATACCCTTAGAAGGATAGTTTCATTTCAGTTCGTAGTCTGGCTGCAATCAGCCAGGCAGGCAGGCAGGATGCAAGGGTCACCACACATTCCTCCTGGCTCTGGGAGGCAAAGTGCAGGCCTCTCACCACCCCGGCCTTGCCAGCCCACATCCACACATCACAACGACATTCATCTCTCTCAAGGCCTCGCTCACCAGCCAGCTTCCCTTTAACTCCATTATTCTGAGGTACTTGGCTCTCCCTAGTTCCTGTGGGATGGCCTAAGGGGGGAGGGGGGGGCATTTTCTACATGTCACATCATGTGCTTTATTTTCAATTGTCTGGCATCTCTAATACACTAGCTATATGACCTGGTTTGCCACTCTGTCTCCAGAGTGCTTCACAAAAAAATGTTCTGCATGTGCTTTCCAAACGCTGGTCTCCGGTTTGGGGCAGCAGGTGTCAATTTCTTGCCCTAAATGCCCCAGTGCTTAATACTACCGAAAGGCAAATGTCCCCTTGCCCCCCTTGGATGCCTCACCCTTGGAGTGGTCAAGGCAGGTGAAGAGCTAGAGCTGGATCCCCGGGGGCAGGAACCCAGAGCAGAGGCCCATCTTGCTGGGGTCTAGGGGTGACATCAGATCATTTCTCTTATTAACTAGGCTGCCAAGAATCCAAGAGTGTATCCATTACTTCTTCTCAAAGATTTTTATCTTCTTAATGTATTATTGCTTTTGTTATTTGAAAGAATTTGTTACAATTCACTTATTAATATCAGAATATTTCCATGGATTTCCTATGGAAATGTATGAAAAATAATTTTATACAGTGCATTTATAACAGTATATGCTGCATTATCAATTCTTTCCTGGATAAGAGAAAACTTCTATTTGACAAGGTATTGATGAGAATTAAATCCTCAGCTTAAAATGTTACATATCTGATTGTTGGAATAATTTATCACAAAAGTAGTTTCTAGCTCCTTCCATTTCAAACCTTGATTATCTTCTATTACTAATATATTTCTAGTGCCAGGTGCCATAGAGCTTGTTTACATTAACTACCAGATCAGTCACCGGTAGAGTCAGTACAGTGGGCATTGGGAGTATTTCTGGAAACTAGTCCAAAATAAGAGTGGCTAGAAATATTTAACTCTACACAGAAATAACTGAGAACCTCACAAATAATATCCCACTAACCCAAGCTAAATGCTTGCATAACTCCACTTCCCTTAGCCTGGTGCCAATTCAAGGAGAAATGTGATGGAGAGGAAGTCACACTGGAAGGAGTCAAGTGTCTTAACCAACTAAAGTTAATATATACAAGGTGTACAAATTTTACAAAACATATGACCATTCAAACCAATACTTTCCTTGGGCTGTCACATAGCTATAAAGCATTCTGACGCTGAGGCTCAATTATCTTCATGAAAATCCACTCTGGCACCATCCAATCAGAACAGATGCCAGTAATGAACAGCTCCATCATCTGTCACTTACTGGCCAAAGGAACCTCCTTGAATGCTGACAACTAATGTTCATAAATATCTATAGAGGATAAATGCCCATAAAGATCAGATTCTCATTCTAACATAATAAAAGTTCTGTTTTGCCATCCCTTTTTTTGTTGTTGTTGTTGTTATACAGTTCATGCTTGCCTTCCTTTAAACTTTCATTTCCTGTACTCTTAATCTCTTAGATTTTTTTATGATATTGCAGCTTGATCTAAGCATAGTAGACATTTAAAAATCTGCATTTTATTAAGAGGCTTCATAAAGACAGGATCACAAACAACATATCTGCAAAGGAGGATATTGAATTAAAAGGCAAAAGAGTAGCTTGAATTAAAAGGCAAAAAACACACATCAGACAAAGGAAGGAATTAAGCTATAAATTGATGACCCAACGGACCAAGTCATGGAGGGTCCCAGGAAGCATTTATCAACACATTGCTCACCCTAAGACTGGGTCAAGATCCAGACATAAGTGTCTGCTTATTACTTTCTCCTCTACTAGAATGTAAGAAAGTAGGAACTGCACCCTTGTCTCATGTGTTCGCATGGAACAAGCACAATATAAATAAGCTTTATTACAAGGTGAACAGATGACTGATTAAGCATGGGAAACACTCCTTTTTTGTTGGTGGCTAGGAGTCATGGGAAACCTTGGCAAGTATGATTCTGGCAAAGGTGAGACAGAAGAAATCATATCAGAGAAATTCTGGAAGAATGTTCTTTATTACGGAAACTCATTGCTACAGAATATAGAGTGTGAGGGAGAGGGGAAGTACAACTCTAAACAGAGCCAAACACCTAGGTTATCCTATATAATAAAAGAGTAATATGCAAATTGACCATCGCTCCAACACACAAGATGGCTGCCCCCATGTGGTCAAAGATGGCCACCCCCATGTGGACACAAAATAGCCACCACAAGATGGCCAGCAGGGGAGGGCAGTTGTGGGCAATCAGGCCAGCAGGGGAGGGCAGTTAGGGGTGACCGGGCCAGCAGAGGAGTGCAGTTGGGGGAGACCAGGCCTGCAGGGGAGGGCAGTTGGGGGCAACCAGGCCTGCAGGGGAGGGCAGTTGGGGGCAACCAGGCCTGCAGGGGAGGGAAGTTGCGGGGAACCAGGCCAGCAGGGGAGGGCAGTTGGGGGTGACCAGGCCTGCAGGGGAGGACAGTTAGGGGCGACAGGCTGCCAGGGGAGGGCAGTTAGGGGCAATCAGGCCAGCAGGGGAGCAGTTAGGCGTCGATCAGTCTGTCAGGGGAGTGGTTAGGGGGTGATCAGGCTGGCAGGAAGAAGCGGTTAGGGGCAATCAGGCATGCAGGCAGGCGAGCAGTTGGGAACCAACAGTCCTGGATTGTGAGAGGGATGTCCGACTGCCCGCTTAGATTGGGCCTAAACGGGCAGTCGGACATTCCTTGAGGGGTCCCAGATTGGAGAAGGTGCAGGCTGGACTGAGGGACACCTCCCCGCCCCCCAGCCCCTCCCCCCCGCCCTCGTGCATGAATTTCGTGCACTGGACCTCTAGTATTTTATAAAGGAGGATATCCAGAAGGAGGGGCTAGGACCCAAAGTAGAGTAGGGACCTGGGGTCCAGGAGGCAGGCTAGGAAGGTGTCAAGATAGGGATGACAAAGGGCCTTCATGAAGCCAGTGACTTAATGGGTTTGTATGATGTGGGTCCTGGGTCCTCTCACATGAGCCCCTTGGCCCCTTGTAAGAAAATGCTCACTTCATGGGTCACAAAACTAGCACAGTGAATGAGTTTCCTGGTGAAAGGAGTGACATCACAAGAGAGTCTCTTCAACCTTCCCCAGAAGGGACAACGAGGTCATGGAAGAGAAAGCAACACATAGCACTTACAAATGCCAACAATGGAACTGGAATGCTTGAAAAGGCGCTGGTGGGTAACAAGAAGCATTCTGGTTCAGCCAAATTAACTGACACAATACAGTTTCTTTCCATCTTTCCTCTAATCTCAAATAATTCATTAATTTCTTCATTGTTCTCCAAGGTTGCCAGCCTTCCATTTTCCCTGAAGTTTCCTAAATTCAACCAAATTGTTGAATGGGTTAGAACCATGCTGAGAAGTAGTGAGGGAAGACTACAACCTAATTTACTCCATTTTAAACCTGTGCTTGCAAGTAAGCTTTTCCTGCCCTTCTACTCCAAAGTTCACAATACTCCTTCCTTATATGAATACACTAGAGGCCCGGTGCATGAAATTCGTGCACTGGGATGGGGGTGTCTCTCAGCCCAGCCTGCACCCTCTCCAATCTGGGACCCCTCAGGGGATGTCCGGCAGTCAGACATCCCTCTCACAATCCAGGACTGCTGGCTTCCAACTGCTCACCTGCTTGCTTGCCTGCCAGACTGCCTCTAACTGCTTCTGCCTGCCAGCCTGATTACCCCCTAACCACTCCTCTGCCAGCCTGATCAACGCCTAACTGCTCCCCTGCTGGCCCGATTGCCCCCAATTGCCCTCCCCTGCCTGCCTAATCACCCCAACTGTCCTCCCCTCCCAGCCCAGTCACCCCTAACTGCCCTCCCCTGCAGGCCTGGTCCCCCCCAACTACCCTCCCTCCCCTGCAGGCCTGGTTGCCCCCAACTGCCTTCCCCTGCAGGCCTGGTCCCCCCAAAGTGCCCTCCCTCCCCTGCAGGCCTGGTTGCCCACAACGACCCTCCCCTGCCGGCCATCTTGTGGCAGCCATCTTGTGCAAGGGTGTGACGGTCAATTTGCATATTACCTCTTTATTATATAGGATATTTTACATAAGTGAATTACTCTGTGGTTATAACCTTTTAATTTCATTTTAATTAACTGTGTTTCCTTCCCCAATGGCCAGGTCTATGTCAAGTTTAACGTAACACTCCAAGGTGCCAATTTTCCCACCTAACACAGCGTCAGACACAGATTGAATGTCCACACAAAACATTTACTCAGATGCAGGAACCACAAAGAAGGATGCTTATTCATATCTATCCTATGAAATTATCTTTTTCCACCTTTTTATGCCTATTTGATTTTTTGACATCAACACAAAATAAACACAAATCTAGAAAGAGTAAGAGAAAAAGAGAGGTTCATAATGGAAGCAAAATATAGGGCCCTTTCTATTTCATTGGCTGGAGATAAAGCCTGAAACTCCATCATTATGTTGCCTGGAAACCTAGTAAATATTGCTCTAATTAAACAAAAACTACCTGGCATATATTCACAATGAACAGCTAAACAGCATTATATCATTCTGCATTCCATCATTAAAGTATGAACAGCAGACACCTGGGGACAGTCTACCCCAAGAAAACAAAAACAAATGTATTGATACCAACAAGAAGTAGCCGAGGAACCAAGGAATGCAATGGACCAGAATAAGAAATCCTGGGCAAGTCTCATAATTTTGGGGGACTCAAATTTTTTTTATCTGCAAAACGAAAAAGTTTAATTAATGAACTCTGACACTTCATGATTCAAAAGTAAAAGTGAAGAGCATAGTGGCAGTCATCTTTTTTAACTGCAGTATTTGTTATACTTGTGTAGGCCATAAACAATGACACACAGGCCTAAAGGGTGAAAATCATCCATCTTACTTTAAAGGAAATACATAGTGGATATTCGCTGATTTCCTGTAGGCTATTGATGCTCCTGTTATTATAAGAAACTCCCTTAATTTAGAAAAGCAGATGCTCAGCATTATGAAAACCTGCTCATCTCATTAAGACAAAAATACCTCCTGGAAATTTCTTTAAGACTATTACAGCCGTCAACCCCTGAGTCAAGGAGCCCTGGCAAAATCAATGCACTTTGTTTGTGGAAATCACAAATTAATAGATTATAAAACTATCCAAAAGGAGAAGCTGGCATTTAAAATGGAAAACTGAATCAACAAAGCTTGGACAAGGTTCACAAACACATACGCATAAGAAAAGTGAAAAATAATGATGAAAACATAAATGTGGGGGGGGGGTAAGTAAAAAATTGTAGTGATTTTAGAATATGATTGTCAAATTAACATAGACTGCTATTTAGCAGTGTGTAAGTACTGCACATAGTAACCACAAACTAAAAACCTATAAGAAATATACAAAAAAATAAAGAGAAAGGAATCCAAGCACAACATTCTAGAAAGTCATCAACATACAAGAGAAGAGAGCAAGAGAACAAGAAGGAAACAGACAACTACAAAAAAATTTAGAAAATAATTTATAAAATGACAATAACTACATACCTAACCATAATGACTACGTATTGCTACATAGCCATAATTTTCTTAAATGTAAATAGACTGCTGCAATCAAAAGACATAGGGTGGCTGACTGAAAGAAAATTTTAAAAATGTATTTTTATTAATTTTTTTAGAGAGAAAGAAAGGGAAAGGGATAGACAGATACTGTAGAAATATCATTGATCGGCTGCCTCCTGCACACCCCCTCCTGGGGATCAAGCCTGCAATCTTGGCATGTGCCCTGACCTGGAATCAAACCCGTGACCTCTTGGTTGCTGGGTTGATGCTCAATGCTGAGCCACACAGGCTGGGCTGACTGAATTAATTTAAAAACAAGACCCATATGTATGCTGCCTATCAAAGACCCACTTCAGATCTAAAGACATATACACACTGAAAGCAAAGGAATAGTAAAAGATATTTCATGCAAATGGAAATGAAAAAAAGAAAAGCTGGGATAGCAATACTTTTATCAGACAAAATAAACTTTAAAACAAAGGCTGTAACAGGAGACAAATAAGGCATTTCATAATGATGAAAGGATCACTCCAACAAGAGAAAGTCACTCTTGTATACATCTATACACCCAATATAGGAGCGCCTAAATTTGTAAAGCAAATATTGACAGATATAAAGGAGAGACTGACAGTAGTATCATAATAGTAAGGAATTTTAATATCCATTGACATCAATGGATAGATCATCTAGACAGAAAAACAACAAGGAAATAGCGGCCTGTAATGACACATTAGACCAAATGGACTTAATTGATATTTTTAGAACATTCACCCAGAAGCAGCAGAATATACATTATTTTCAAGAGCTCATGGAACAATTTCTTTTCTTTTTAAAATCCTCACCTGAGGACATGTTTCCATTGATTTGAGAGAGAGAGAGAGAGGAAGAGAGGAGAGAGAGAGAGAGAGAGAGAGAGAGAGAGAGAGAGAGAGAGATCAATGTGAGAGAGAAACAGCGATTGGTTGCCTTCTATAGGCTCCCCAACCAGGGATAGAACCTGCCACCTTTTAATGTATAAGATGATGCTCCAACCAACTGAACCACACTGGCCAGGGCTGGAACCAGATGATAGGCCATAAAACCAGTCTCAATATATTTAAGAAGATTGAAATCATATAAGCATTTTTTCCAATCAAAATAGTATGACTGTAGAAATCAATTACAAGAAGAAAGCCAAAAAATACACAAACACATGAGCTCAAAGAAGAAATCAAAAGATACCTATCTTGAGACAAATGAAAACAAAAACACAGAAACTCAAAAATTTATGTTTGAAAGGGAAATTTATAGCAACACAGGCCTACCTCAATAAACAAGAAAAATCTCAAGTAAACAATCTTCCCTTGCATCTACAGGAACTAGAAAAAGAATAAGCAAAGCCAACAATGAGTAGAAGGAAGAAAACAATAAATATCAAAGTGGAAATAAACAAAATAGGGTAAAAATAATAATAGAAAAGATCAATAACACCAGGAGCTGGTACTTTGAAAAGATAAGCCAGATTTATTAAGACAAAAAGAGAGATGGCCCAAATAAAAAAAATCAGAAATGATAGAGGAGACTACCAGCACCACAGAATCACAAAGGAATATAAGAAAATACTATGAATAATTATATGCCAGCAAATTAAACAGTCTGGAATAAATGGATACATTTCAAGAAGTATACAATCTTCCAATACTGAATCAGGAAGAAACAAAAATTGAACAGACCAATAACTACTAACCAAATCAAATCAGTAGTCAAAAAGCTCTCAACAAACAAAAGTCTTGTGTCAGATGGCTTCACAGGTGAATGGTAGCAAACATTCAAAGAATTAATACCTATTCTTCTCAAACTAGACCCCAAAAATTGTAGAGGAGGGAAAACTTATTTTATGAGGCCAGCTTTACCCTGATAACAGTACCAGACAAAGACATTACAAAAAAAAAAATTATGGGCTAATATCCTTAATGAACATAGATGCAAAAATCCTCAACAAAATATTTTCAAACTGAATTCAGCAATATATTTAAAAGATTATGTACCATGAACAAGTGGTGTTTATTCCTGGGATGTAAGTTTGGTTCAATATTTGCAAATCAATTATTGTGATACAGCACATAAACAAAATGAAAAATAAAAATTATATAATCATAATAATAGATGTGGAAAAACATTTTACAAAATGTAACATCCATTATGATAAACACTCTCAGCAAAGTGAGAATAGAGGGAACATGCCTCAACATGATAAAGGTCATATATGACAAGCCCACAGTTAATATCATAATCAATGGTGAAAAGCCAAAAGTTTTTTCTTTAAAATCAGGGACAAGCCAAGGATGTCTACTCTCACTACTTTTATTCAACATAGTATTGGAAGTCCTAGCCAGAGTAATCAGGTAAGAAAAAGGAATAAAAGGCAAAAAGGCAGCCAAATTGGAAGAAAGTAAAAGTCATTATTTGCAGGTGACATACTGTTATATAGGAAACTCTAAACATTTCAGCAAAAAAACTATTAGAACTGATAAATGAATTCAGTAAAGTAGAAGAATGCAAAATTAATGTACAGAAATAGATTGTACTTTTATACACTAATAATGAACTATCAGAAAGAGAAATTAAGAAAACAATCCTATTTACAATTGCATCTAGAATAATAAAGTATCCAGGAATAAGTTCAACCAAGGAGGCAAAATATCTGTTCTCAGAAAACTATGAAATTGAAGAAAGAAATTGAAGAAGATACAAATAAATGGAAGGACATATGCTCATGGATAGGAAAAATTAACATAGATAAAATGTCTATACTAGGGAATGCAATAGAATCCCTATCAAAATACCCAGAAAATTCCTAGAAGAAAACATAGGCAATAAAATCTCTGACATTTTTCTAAGCAATACTTTTTTTGATATATCTCTTTGGACAAGGGAAATAAAACAAAAAACAAACAAATGTCACTACATCAAACTAAAAAGGTTTTGCACAGCAAAGTAAACCATCAGTAAAACAAAAAGACTACCTACTGAATGGAAGAAGAAATTTGCCAGTAATACATCCAATAAGGAGTTGATATCCAAAATTTATAAGGAACTCATACAACTTAACATTAAACAAATATAAATAATTTTAAAAGTCTGCAGAGGACCTGAATAGACTCTTCTCCAAAGAGGACATACAGATGACCAATAGATCTATGAAAAGATCTATGTCACTAATCATCAGAGAAATGCAAATTAAAACCACAATGAGATATCAGCTCACACCTGCCGGATGTCTGTAATCAAAAAATTAAAACAAGTGTTGGTAAGGATGTGCAGAAAAGGGAACCCTCATACCCTGTAGTGGGAATGCAGATTGGTACAGCCACTATGGAAAATAGTATGGAAGTTCTTCAAAAAAATAAAAAATGAGACTGCCTTATGACCCAGCAATTCTAGTTCTGGGTATATATCCGAACAAACCTAAGACACTAATTTGAAAGAATATATGCACCCTTATGTCATTGCAATGTTATTTACAATAGCCAAGATATAAAAGCAACCCAAGTGTTCATCAGTAGATGAGTGGAGCCCTAGCTGGTTTGGCTGTGGATAGAGCATTGGCCTGTGGAACAAAGGGTCCCAGGTTCAATTTTGGTCAAGGGCACGTACCTTGGTTGCAAGCTCCTTCCGAGTCTGGGCCCTGGTCAGGGTGTGTGCAGGAGGCAACCTATAGATGTGTTTCTCTCACATCAATGTTTCTCTCTGTCTTTCCCTCTCTCTTCCACTCTCTCAAAATCAATGGAAAAACATCCTCAGGTGAGGATAAAAACAAAATAGATGAGTGGATAAAAAAACAGTGGTACATGTATATAATGGAATATTACTCGGCCAGATAAAAGAATGAAATCTTACCACTTGAGACAACAGGGATGGACCCATAGCTTATTATGCTAAGTGAAATATATCAATCAGAGAAAGACAAATATCATATGATTCCATTTATATGTGGAATCTAAAGAACAAATTAAAGAAACATACAAACAAAATGTAAACAGACTTAGATACAGAGAACAGACTGATGGTTGCCAAAGGAGAAGGGTTCTGGGGGGCTGGTAAAAAAGATGAAGGGATTATGAAATACAAACTGGTAGTTACAAAATAATCATGGGGGTGTAAAGTACAGAATAGGGAATATAGTCAGTAATATTGTAATTACTATGTATGGTACCAGCTGGGTACTGGACTTATCAGGGTGATCACTTCATAAGTTATCTAAGTGTCTGACCACTATGCTGTACACCTGAAACTAATGCAAATAATACTGCATGTAAATTGTAATGGAAAATAAAATTTAAAAATAAATTATTTAAAAATATTAATGGCATTTTTTTGGTAGAACTAGAACATACTATCTTAAAATTTAAATGGTACCAAAAAAGATCCTGAATAGCAATCTTGAGAAAGAAGAACAAATCTAAAGATATCATACTACCTGGTATCAAATTACACTACATTGCTATGGTACTCAAAACAGCATGGTACTGACATCAAAACAGACACATTAATTAACAGAACAGAATAGAGCACAGAAATAAACCCATGCCTATTTGCTCAATTAAAGTATGAGAAATGAGTCAAGAACATATAATTGACTCCTATAAATGGTATTGAGAAAACTGAGTCGATACATTAAAAAATAAAGTAAATTAAATGACCAATTTCTTATACCATATACAAAGAAAAACTCAAAATGGATTGAATACTTAAAATGTAAAACCCCAAACCCTGAAACTCCTAGAAAAAAACACAAGCAGTAAACTTTTTGACATCACTTTTAAGAATATTTATTTGGATATGTCTCCTTGGGCAAGGGAAACAAAAGAAAACAGTAAATTAATGAGACTACAATTAAAAATTTTTTACAGTGAAGGAAATCATCAACAAAAAGACAACCTACTGAATAGGAGAAGTTACTTGCTAGTGATACATCGACAAGGGGTTAATATCCAAAATATATAAGGAACTCACATAGCTTAAGATGATAATAATAATAATAATAATAATACGATTAAAAATGAGCAGAGGATCTGAATAGACATTTCTTTAAAGAGGACATACCAAAAGCCAACAGACAAATGAAAAGATGCTCAACATCACTAAACATCAGGGAAATGCAAATTAAAACCTCAATGACATATCACCTCATACCCGTCAGAATGGGTATCATATGTAAATCAACAAATAAGTGTTGGTGAGGGTGATGTGAAAAGGGAATCTTTGCCTGCTGATCATGGGATTGTAAATTGGTGCAGCCACTATGAAAAACAGTATGGAGGTCCTTTAAAAAATAAAAAAGAGACCTACTTTATGACCCAGCAATTCAACTTTATATATTGGTTTGAAGAAACCAAAACACTAATTTGAAGATATATGCATCCTTATGTTCATTGCAGCATTATGTACAATAGCCAAGATATGAAAGTAACTTGAGTGTCTATTGATAGATGAATGGGTAAAGAATAAGTGATACATATATACCATGGAATATTACTAGGCCATAAAAATTTTATCATTTGTGACAACATGGGTGGATCTAGAGGGTATTATGCTAAGTAAAATAAGTTAGACAGGGAAAGACAAATACCATATGATCTCACCTATATGAGGAACAAACAAAACAGAAACATACTCAGATATGGAGAACAAATTAATGTTTGCCAGATGGGAAAGGTTTGGGGGACAGGTGACAAAGGTGAATGGAATAAGATGTACAAATCCCCACTTATCAAAACAGTCATGGGGACGTAAAATACAGCACAGGCATATAGTCAATAATATGGTAATAACTATGTATGCTATCAGGTAGATACTAGACTCTTTGGGGTGATCTTTTCAAAGGTATGTAAATGTCTAATCATTATGTTGTACACCCAAAACTGACATAATATTGTATGTCAACTATAATTGTAAAATAAATTTTAAAAATAAAGTATTTTTATATTTCAATTGATAGTTTGCAATTATCCTTAGTGCCACATATATTTATTTTAATTATTATTATTTTTTAATCCTCACCCGAGGATATTTTTCCACTGCTTTTTAGAGTGAGTGGGAGAGAGAGGGAAAGACAGAGAGAGATATCGATGTGAGAGAAACACAACGATTGGTTGCCTCCTGCACAAACTCCAACCAGGGCCGGGAAGGAGCCTGCAACCGAGGTACATGCCCTCGACCAGAATCAAACCCGGGACCCTTTGGTCCACAGGCCAATGCTCTATCCTCTGAGCCAATCTGGCTAGGGCCATATATTTATTTTAAATAACAGTTTTGTTTTTTTTAATCTTTTTAAAAATTTTTATTTTTTTTCAATGACAGTTGACACTCCATATTATATTAGTTTAAATAACAGTTCTGTACTTCAGAACAGCCATATGGACTATCGAAGCTATCACCATGTTCACTTCTCACCCTTTCCACACACATTTTGATTTCCTCATGGGTTCACCTTTTGTTCATTACAATGAAAATCCGCTCTGTGCCTGGAGCAGTGACAAAAATCAGCTCCTAACACTGAAATGATTGCAGCCTACATGAAGGACGCTGCTCCATACTGTAGTTTTCTTTGCTTGGGTGGTTCTGTCTTCCTGCACTCATTGTGAAAGGAACGCCTTTGACCACCCAGCAGTAATGTTCCTTTATTTATAAAATATATTTTTTTCCAGAAAAGAAATGACATAGGACTGAAACACCCAAACTCTGTAATATGTGAAATGAATTTAATAAACCTACTTTAAGGAGACATTTTTGGATACAATGCAGGACAATTGAGTATACTAAGAAATAATATTATGGAATTATTAATACTTTGCTTAGGGGTGATAATGGATCTGTTGTCTTGTTAAATTTAAGTTTTTATGTATTAGAATTAATACTGAAATATTTACAGGTAAAATAATATAAGGTCTGGGATTGGCTTAAAATACTCCAGAATATATGAGGGATCGATGAAACAAGAATGGATAAATGCTTATAGTAGTTGGAGCCATACCATGGGTTGATTTGCACCACTTTCTTAACTTTGGTGTGTTTGAAATTTCCCATAATAAAAGCTAAAAAAATATTTTTCCATGTCTGTTTTTTAAATGTTAATTTTTCTAGATAGAAGCTAAAATAAGGGGTTGTCTAGTTCAATATTGACTTCTGGCAGTTTAAGTGTCCTAGTTTAGAGAAGCATTGCCCAGCCTGCAAAAAAGCCTGGCTGGACCCGCCTGATTATGCTCCTTCTGCAAGGCGAGCAGTACCACCCAGTCTGGGTTTCCCTGGGGATGACCTCAAGCATGACTAAAGGAAGAGTGAGCTGTCAGAGCAAGCAGGCCCGGGTTCAAACCACCTTTCATTTATAAGTATAGTGATCTTTCAGAAGTACAATAAATATAAGCATAATGATCTTATATGTCATTTGTGCCCTCTCAATCTCATTTTTAAACTGGGACTTGTTTTGAGGGTTAGAAATAATGCACAGAAAGTATCTAGCATACATCTGATGTCTTATAAAATGAAAATCATCCTATCTAATAAAGAGGGAATATGCTAATTGACTGTCACACCCTCACAAAGATGGAAGCGCCCACAGCCAATAAGGAGGGAATATGCTAATTGACTGTCACACCCTCAAAGATGGTGGCGCCCAAAGCCACAAGATGGCGGCACCCAGTCCCCTCAGCCCCCCAGCCACCCAGGGCCAGCCCAAGGTGCAGGCAAGCCTCGGATGTCGGCTGCCCAGCTGCCCAGGGCTGCCCGAGGCTCAGGTAACCAGGACCAGCCAAGGCTTGTGCTGCCAGCAGTGGCAGCAGCAGAGGTGTGATGGGGGCGTTGCCTTCCCCTCATCCCCGGGTTGCCTCCCACCCCTGAGGGCTCCTGGACTGTGAAAGGGGGCAGGCTGGGCTGAGGGACACCCCCCTCCAGTGCATGAATTTTCATGCACCGGGCCTCTAGTTATTTATAAAAATCTGTCTATTCTCCTGCCATGGGAAATAGTCATTTGTTGATGTCACCACAGTCACCCAACCAGAAGGCAAGAGCCATATTGTAGAAGTGTTCCCTAGGAGTTTAGCTTTTTCTGGGAGGAATGAGTCCTCCCTGCTAGATTTCTTTCACAGGGTCCCACATCACCCTCAACTTCTACCCATTTCTCCTTTTTTATTATTATTATTACTAGAGGCCTGATGTATAGATTTGTGCATATTGAAAGGAAATTAATTAGAAGGTGGCCAGCAATGTGTGACTGGGTGAGACGGGCCAGACATACCCTGGAGCCAACCTCCCGCAGTCCCTCCCCGGCTGGTCACTTAGCCTTTTATATATATACTAGTGATCCGGTGCATGAAATTCATGCACATTAAAAGGAGATTAATTAGAGGAAATAATTTAATATTCCTATTTGCCCTTTCTCTATAATAGAAGTGTCAGAGATGAAAGAAAATTAGTAAAATGTATATGAAAACCTTCCTCCTGTCAGAGTCTGGAGCACACCACGGGACCCAGAGTCAAGTCCTCGCCCACCCACATGCGCCTCAAAATTGCATGAGACCCAGACACGGCCAGCCCCCGCCCCAATTGGGCTAGATCCAGACCTGGCCAGTCCCACCCTTGTCAAGCCCCGCCAGGCAGGGGACGTAGCCCTCAGGTCCCCTGGCCCGGCGCCAGGACAGGGGGAGTGGCTTGAGGTCCCCCAGCCCAGATCAGGGTGGGGGACATGGCCTGAGATCCCCTGTCAAGCCTTGCCATGTGGGGGACATGGCCTGAGATTCCCTGTCAAGCCCCACTGGTTGGGGGGCATGGCCTGAGGTCCCCCATCAAGCCCTACTGGCAGGGGGGTGCAGCCTCAGGTCCCCTGTCAAGCCCTGCTGGGCAGGGGGCGTGGCCTGAGTTCTCCGGACCCAGCACTGGGGGTGCACCTTGAGGTCCCCTGTCAAGCCCCATTGGGCAGGGGGCACAGCCTGAGGTCCCCTGTCAAGCCCTGCCAGGTGGGGGACACGGCCTGAGGTCCCCTGTCAAGCCCTGCCAGGTGGGGGACACGGCCTGAGGTCCCCTGTCAAGCCCTGCCAGGTGGGGGACACGGCCTGAGGTCTCCTGTCAAGCCCCACGGGGGCGGCGGAGGGCGTAGCCTCAGGTCCCTGCTGATTGCTCGTTAAGGCTCCTTATGGGAACTTGGCTTCAGCTGTGTGTGCAGCCATCTTTGTGACGGAGTGATGGTCAATTAGCATAGTCCTTCTTTATTAGATAGGATAGAGAGAGAGATTGTTTTTAAATCCTTACCCAAGGATATTTTTCCACTGATTTTTAAAGAGAGTGGCAGAGAGAGGGAAAGAGACAGAAATATCATTGTGAGAGAAGCACATCCATTGGTTGTCTCCTGCATAAGCCCCAACCAGGGCCTGGGCCAGGGAGGAGCCTGCAACCGAGGTACATGTCCTTGACCAGAATCAAACCTGGGACCCTTCGGTCTGCAGGCTGATGCATTATCCACTGAGCCAAACCAGCTAGGGCCCATTTCTCCTTTTATGCAAATTTATTTATTAGCCTGTCTTTAGGACTTGGGTTAAGAACTTGAAATGCATGTTTATTTTAAATATGAGGATATGGAAGGAAGCTTAAAATGTCTCCAAGACAATGGACACACACCCTGGGGTGGTGGGGGCTTGCCCTCAGGGGTGGAAGTGGCTGGGGGGATCAATCAGGAAAAAAGGAGACATGTAATACTTTAAACAATAAAAAATGAAAAAAAATGTCTCCAAGACATATTTTTTATTATTATTGGGTGGCTTCTTATATTATTTTGCTATTTTGGGATCTGTTGCCCTGAGGCCACATGGCTAATCAAATAGGAATCACCAAAGGATCCTGATTCCTTGAGTGGGGTTCTGTCTCCTAAAATGGGGGAATCTGCTACTTGCAAAGTGTAGGCAAATGATAATAATAATGATGCCATGCTTGAATATCTTTCAATAGTAATTTAATTATGTATTTTTTGCTTATAAAAGTAACGTAACATGAAAATATACCCAGTTCTTTTATATAATACTAAAGGCAAGATAGGCCTTCCTTCCCCTGGCTGCTGGCACTGGCTTCCCTCTGGCACCTGGGACCCGGGCTTCCCTCATAGCCCCGGCTTTGTACAGAAGGTCATCTGGAAGGACATCTGGAAGGACATCTGGTCTAATTAGCATATTATGCTTTTATTATTATAGATTATTATAGACTAGAGGCCCAGAGCATGAATTCTTGCACAGGTGGGGTCTGGCCAGCCCGCTCCAATTGAGGCCGATTGGGGCTGGGCTGGTGGGAGGGAGGGGCCATGGGAGGTTGGCCAGCCCCACTCCCAATCGGGGTGGGGGCCCCGATCGGGGCTGGGCTGGCTGGGGGGGGGGGAGGGGCGTGGGAGGTCAGCCAGCCCTGCCCCTGATTGGGCCAGTTGGCTGGCCACAGTGGGCGTCCTAGCGACCAGTTGTTCTGGTCATTCCAGTCGTTCCAGCATTCCGGTCACTGGCTTTTTATATATATAGATTTCATTTGTCTACTTCATAAATAATTTTTCAGTTTTTTTAAATATGTATCTTCTATTTCATTTTATTTATTCTAGTGACATTCCTGTGAGCTAGAGAGGTGGCAAATAAGATCATTTGGACACAGAGAGGGCCAAGGTTAACGACTTCATTCCATACGTAAGAGCTCCCTTCCACCCCAGCCATTAATTACACCCAGGCTTTTCCATGGGCAGATTATAATCTATCCATCGATCTTGAAGTCATGCCTGATTAATTTCTCAGCTGGCAATTGTCACCCTTGCCCCTCCCCATGGGAATTTCCCAAGGGGAACCTGGCCAGCACTGACTCAGCCAGCCCACACCTCAGCCAGCCTTCCAACAGCTGCCACTTCACCCACCTTGATCACACTTGAAGAAAATCAAAAGTAACACCTTGCTGAGAAAGGGCTAGGCCTCTTGCCATAAATGATATTGCCTCCCACTCAGCAGTTGGTATCTTGTTCATTTGGACTCACTGATCAGGTTGAGTTTCAAGGACCAGAAGTAGGGGAAGAAACTCATTTCCTGGTGGTCAGTGAGACTGGTAGAAGCTGAGTCTTTGAATCCCCTACTTCTTTGCTTGGATATAGCAACAGAAACCACAACACTCGTTCCTCTTCCATGGAGTCTACTTATTTTCTGAGTAAGTTCCTGAGGTCAAAGTTCTCAACAGAGAGCTTTTCGTTGACTAGCATTGCTTCCCTGTTTTTATCAGTTTGAGCTGGATGTTAATAATTCTTTATCAAGCCTATACCATGCACAGGCACTGTATTGAGAAAAACGGTCATCTGTCAACAATTATAGAGCTCCTGAGAATGCAGTTGTGAATAAGCTCTCCCAATGCTTTATTCCTCTGGGGGCGAGAGCCATCAAACAACCATTTATATTATTACAAGGGAGCAAAGCCCTACTCACGGACTTCCAGGCACTTTGGGAGTCTACAACTGACATTATTTTATTCTCACAATAGTGGAAGTTGGTAAGCTATCACTCATTTTTCAGGTAAGACAGTGACATAAATCTCTTAGTGAAAGGGGGTGTTGGGATTTGACTCAAGATCTATCCAATGCCAATGATTTGGTGGGCTCCCACCCTGTACTTACTGCTCATATAATGAAACAAAACTACTCATCATTGTTGGAAGTGCACATCTTCTGTAAATTTAAATTTCGTCACATCACTATTGTATTAGCACAGCGATTTTCAACCAGCGTACCACAAGAATTTTAAAAAATATGCAATACCTGATGATTTAGTCAGAGACAATGATCTCTTTTTCTGTAGATTGTTAAAAAAGATGACAACAGCCCTGGTCAGATGGCTCAGTTGTTGGAGCATCATCCCCTACACAAACAGGTTGCTGGTTTGATCCCTGGTTAGGGCATGAACAGGAAGCAAGCGATTGATATTTCTCTCACAGTGATGTTTCTCTCTCTCTCTCTCTCTCTCTCTCTCTCTCTCTCTCTCTCCCTACCTCCCTATAAAAATCAATAAAAACATATCCTTGGTGAGGATTTAAAAAAATGACAACAGCCAATACAAAAATAGCCATCTGATATGAATAAATCAAAATTCTAGCTATTTTTTTGTTCAATCGGCCAAAAATTTTCTTTCTTTTGGTTTGCTGTAGAATTTCAGTAATTACTTTATATGTGCCATGAGATGAAAAAAGGCTGAATATTGCTGTATTAAAACATCAAAGGTTTTGCCCTATGGAGAGGTTTCAAGGGACCTGTGAAAAATTGGACTCTATGCAAATTTTAGGAGATATGTGCTTTTATTCTTGGGAGACTCCCTAGATCATAACCACATTCTCAAAGGGATCAATGACACCAAAAGTATAATAACCATTGAATTAGTTCATATATTCCTAGCTCTGCTCCTGACCTTGGTCTCAGTCCACCCAGCAGGCAGCGAAACAAACCCAGTGCAAAAAGAGATGGGTGTTCATTGGTCCCACATTTTTCAAGGTGTCGCTAGTGATGATCTAGAGTTCATCTGTCTCAGTCTTGCTCTTTCCCTTACCTGCTGAGCCCTGTGGTTGGGACAGGTAGAATCGATGGTGTAGGTCTCTCTTGGGGCACTGAGAAATTTCCCAATGTACCTCTCCTAGGTTCAGTGTTGCCTGATAACTTCAGATGTTGTTTTAGCTTCCTGGGCTGTCCTAACAAAGTACCTAGACAATCTGAGAGGCTCAAAACAACAGAAATATAGTTTCTCACAGTTCTGGAGGCCAGAAGTCTGAAATCAAGGTGTTGGAAGCCATGATTCACCTGAAGGCTCTAGGGAAGAATCCTTCCTTGCTTATTCCTAGGTCGTTTTTGGCACTCCTTCGTATTCCTTGGCTTATAGCTGCATCACTCCAATTTCTGCTGCTTCACGTAGCTGTTTTCCTCTGTCTCTATCACTCATGGACTTCTAATAAGGACAGCATCATTGGATGGAGGGCCCACCCTAATCCAGTGTTACTTCATCTTAACAGTTATATCTGCAAAGACCCCATTTCCAAATTAGGTCACAATTTGAGGTTCTATGGGAACATGAATTTTGGGAGACACTAATTAATCCAGTACAGATATATTCTGGGTCTCTGTCTTTTGCTAACAAAATAAGTACTTCTCAGTAAAAGAGCCGTAGCATCAGAAGCGTTCTCAGTAGTTTATATATGTGCTAGTGTGAATGAATTTATCAGGTCTGTTTCCAAAAGCCGGTTCTGTTTACAGAAGTAGGTATGAAGTTTCTGGGTAGTTTGGGGTAGGGGTGCTCCTGGCAATTGACTAGGTAGGCTGGAGACAGCAAAGACACATTCTCTTTATTTATAGTTTTGCTTGGGATAGGTCTTGATGTATAATTCATTTGTTTTGTGATACATTCATTCTAAAACTATTTGTTTGATATGTGTAAGGAATTGTGAGGACAAAAAAAGGAATCAGATATGACCCCTGCCCCACAGGGGATGTGAACAGGTCCAACATACCAGTACTACAGGCAAAAAGTGATGAATGTCCCACCTGATAGCACTGAGAGCCCTAGCAGAATTGAGAGGTGGGAATACATGTGCATGTCTATCCCCGGGGTGGATCAGGAAAGGCCTCATGACAGGGGAGGTAATAGAACGAGGTTTTGAAAGATGCCGAGGTGGAGAAGTAGGAGAGAGGCCAGGGGAACTAAAGGACAAAGCCACCAAAGGGGTGGGTCTCAGGCATCAATGGGAATTGCATAGTTTGGCTTAAGCTTTGAGAGCATTCAGCAACTGGATTGTAGGGCCCTTGAAAGCCAGGCTAAGAAAGTCAGACTCTAGATTTTAATTCAAGGGCCATGAGGAGTCACTGACGGGTCCTGGAGCTATGAAAAACAGGACCAGCGTTATACTTCAAGAAAGCTCACTGGGCTCTGGCTGGTGTGCTTCAGTTAGCTGGAGTACCATCCCATTACACCAGAAGGTGACAGGTTCGATTCCCGGTCAGCGCACATGCGCAGGTTGTAGGTTTGATCCTGGGTTGGGGCATGTATGGGAGACAACCAATCGGTGTGTCTCTCTCACATCAATATTTCTCTCTTTCTCTCTCTCTCTCCCTTCCTCTCTTTCTAAAAATCAATTTAAAAAATAAATTTAAAAGATTCTTTTTCTTAAAGACTCACTGGACAGCAGTGGGCATAATGGGGGGAAACGATGGATAGAAAGTTTGGGAGCCACAGTAAAGGTCTTGGAACCAGGACTGGAAACCAGACAGAGTCCATGTGAATGGGGCAAGAAAGTGAGTAAATAACAGGAGAGACTATGTAATCAGGGCAGGACTAGGCGACTTGGTGGATGATGCCAAATGTTTTTTGTTGTTATTGTTTTAAGTTGGAAACATTACTCTAACATTCATGTTTTTAAAATCGTGTTTTTTGTTATGCAGTATTTTACACATACAAAGGAATATAGGTAATAGATGTGCAAGTTATGAAGCATAAAAGTCAAATAATCACCCTTGGATCTATCGGTTACCACTTACAATCACACCTGTGTGCCTGATCTCATTCCCGTTTCATCCTTAATTTTGTGTTGACTACTTTCTTTCCCTTTTCTCATAAATTTATCATACCTGTTTGTATCTGTAAAATATCATTCTGTCTTGTTGATTTTGATATATTTAATTCAACAGTCTGTTTCTATCATTTATCCAGGGTGGATGGTTTTGCCTTTCAAGGACAAGAGCGGGCGTGTTATTTGGACCTTTCCATGTCCATGTCTCTGGCTGGAGACTTCTAGGGAGGAAGATGTCTAGTCCCTTGGGTGCTACCCTGGAAAGCATTTCAGAGGAGCTGGCTTGCCCGTCTCTCTGTTCCAGCCCTGCCCTGAAGAGCAGCTTCTGCTTAATGGTCATGGAGGGGCAGGCACCACAGTAACACATTCTGTACCAGAAGGCTTCATAAAGAGAACTTGCTGGCTTAAAAACAACAACATTTATTTTGCTCACAAATATTCAGTCTGGGCAAGGATAGTTCAGTTCTGTTCCACTCTGTGTGGAAGAAGGCTGAAATCATCTGCAGGCTCATTCATTCACGTTCTGATGCCAGGGCTGGGAAGACTCAAACAGTTGAAGGCTGGAACAGCTGGGGCTCCTCAGGCAGCTTCCTCTCTATGTGGTCTCTCTACATTGTCTTTCCACCATAGCTGATTTGAAGGGCCAAACCTTTTATTTTAAAAAATTTTATATTTTTATTTGTTTGTTTGTATTTCCCATTGATTTCTAGAGAGAGTGGAGGAGAGGTAGGAGGGGAAGAGAGAAAGAGAAACATGGACCTAAGAGAAACACATCGATTGGTCACCTCCCGCATGCACCCGCACTGGGGCCAGGGAACTTGCAACCAAGGTGCATGCCCATGACTGGGAATTGAACCCGAAACTCTTCAGTGTGCAGGCTGACACTCTAAACACTGAGCAAAACCGACCACAGCGAGCCAAACTTTTATATGGTGGTTCCTGGATACCAATGCATGCGTTCCAAGGGGAAGAGAGCCTGATGGAAGCTGTAGTGTTTTATGACTTAGCTTCAGAAGTCACATAGCCATAGTCTATTGGCACAAAAGTTTCAAAGATCCACTCAGTTTTAAGGGGAGGGGAACATTGACCCCATCTCTTAATGGGGGAGTGTCAAATCACATTCTAAGGATGGAACGTAACGGTGTGGCCATCTTTGAAAAATACAGTCTGCCACAGACTCTGACTTAGAACAATGAAGTGCCTTGATGTGTTTTCACAAGAGATTCTTGAGAAGGAATAGAAATATGCATATGTGCCGAAACCGGTTTGGCTCAGTGGATGGGGCGTCGGTCTGCGGACTGGAAGGTCCCAGGTTCGATTCCGGTCAGGGGCATGTACATTGGTTGCGGGCACATCCCCGGTAGGGGGCGTGCAGGAGGCAGCTGGTCGATGTTTCTCTCTCATCCATGTTTCTAGCTCTCTATCCCTCTCCCTTCCTCTCTGTGAAGAATCAATAAAATATATTTTAAAAAAAAAAAAAGAAATATGCATATGAAGAATAATGACCTGGAAAATAACTAGGAGATATATGCATCTCGGTCTAAGATACATCTCTCCTGTTTCAGAAACAAAACAAAAAAATGACATTGACCCACAGAAATCGGGCCTAACTTGTGTGACCAGTAAATCACTGAACAGTAGCGTTTAATTCAAACAAGAATTATTTTTGAGCTCCTGTTTCTTGTGAGGTGCCATGGTAGGTACCAGCATACAAAGACAGTGTGAAGTGCATGTTCTGACATGCTTGCCAGCGGCTTATAAAAATTCTGGTGACCAGACGAAAGAGAGCAAGGTGATAAGAGATAAGAAAAGGGAAAGAGGGGCAAAGAAAAAATGGAGAAGAGATAAGATTAAATAAAGGAGAAATAAAAAGGATAGGAAGAAGAATTTTAAAAATATTTTATTTCAGTCTGAGTTTCCATTTTTCTGCTCCAATATAACTTTTGAACTCACAATCTCACACACCAAAAAATTTAACTACTAATTTCTTAGCGGAATCTGTAATAATACTGTGTGAAGACAATAAAACAACGTTGTTTGTACAAAATACTCAAAGCCTCAGGACTCCTCTTTGAGGTAAAGCCTCAAATACCACATCAGGATCCTCACACTGAGCACGCTATTGGTCATTCTCTCATTTCCTTAGTTTCAACTTCTTGGGACACCATCCTCCAAACACAGTCTACCTTGTGGCCCCTCTTTTGGGGGTTCTTACAAGTAGACAAGATTCATGTGATTGGGCTTGAACAAGGAAAAGGACTCCTTCTTTGCAGTGTGACACAGTTCTATTTTATTGGGGGGAAGAGGGCTGGTGCTCTGTTGATCTCCAAAGAACTTTTGACTGTGCAACTAAAGAAGGGACGGGGTACAGGGAATTCACATACATTCAGCAAGTGGTTCAGGAGTGTCTTCCAGGCTCTCTATTTCTGCGGTCATCAAGGCAGTTCCATTGCCAGCCCTGACAGCTTTTGCTGGATGAGTCTGGGACCCTCCTGAAGTTCTACAGAATTGGTCCTTTAAGATGAGGAGGCTCCTGAAATCCCCATTGTTATTTTTTGTAACAGTTTTATTGAGGTTAAACTCACACATCATACAATTCACCCACTTAGCATTCACTCTCCATTTCTCCCTAACCACTCTCCTCCACAGCCGCACTTTCAGGAAACCATGATTTATCACTAATGGATCTATTACTATTCTGGACTTTTCTTAAATACTAGCGGCCCCGTACACGAAATTCGTGCCTGGCGGGGGAGGGGGGTTGCGGGGGGGGGGTCTCTCAGCCCAGCCTGTGCCCTCTCACAGTCTGGGACCCCTCGGGGTATGTCCCAGGGAGATCGGGCCTAAGCCAGCAGTCAGACATCCCTTTCATAGTCCAGGCTCTCGCAGTCCAGGATCCCTCGCTCCTTACCACCCACCTACAGCGGAGGTGGGAGAGGCTCCTGCCACCACCGCTGCACTCACTAGCTGTGAGTCTGGCTTCTGACCACCAGGGGGCAGCTCCTGCGTTGAGCGTCTGTCCCCTGGTGGTCAGTGTGCACCGCAGTGACCGGTCGTTCCGCCGTTCGGTCGATTTGCATATTACAGTTTTATTATATAGGATGGAATCCATGTATAAAACATGTGGTCGTTTGTGATTGGCTGTTTTGAAGTTTCTTCCACGTTGTGGCATTTATTAGCACTTCATTCTTTTGATTATAAAATACTATTCAATTTTTATGGATATAGCACATTCTGTTAATCAAATCATCAGTCAATGGACATTAATTTATACTTTTTTTTACTATTATGAATAATACTGTTCTGACCATTAAGTGTACAAGTTTTTGTGTGGGCATGCTTTTATTTCTCTTGGGTAGATGCCCAGGCATAGAATTGCTGGATCATATGGTAACTCTATTTTTAACCCTTTGAGGAACTGCCAAACTATTTTCTAGAGTGGCTGCCACATGTTACATTCCCACCAGCAGTGTAAATGAGGGTTCTAATTTCTCTGCATTCTCACCAACACTTGTTATTTCTACCTTTTTGAATCATATTCATCTTAGTGCACATGAAATGCATATTTCATCATGGTTTTGATTTCCATTTCCCTGATGGTTAGTGATGTTGAGAATCTTTTCATGTGCTCATTGACCATTTGTATATCTTCTTTGCATAAATGTCTATTCAGATCCTTTCTTCATTTATTAATTGGGTTATTTGTCTTTTTATTATAGAACTAGAGGCCCAGTGCACAAAATTTGTACACTTGGGCGGGGGGTGTCCCTCAGCCTGGCCTGTGCCCTCTTGCAGTCCAGGAGCCCCGTGATTGATTGCCCCATAGAGGGAGGCCCCACTCACCCGCCACAGTGCCGCCGGCCAGGTTGCCTGGGCCTCCCTCTTTGGGGTGATCGTGGAGCCCCCTGATTGATCGCCTCACTGGCTGGTGGCCTGGGCCTCCCTCTGCAGGGTGATCATGGGGCGATGGCCGGGCCCCCGACAAATCACATTGCACCCACCTTGGCCAATGGGTGTCATAATGTGGTCATCTGGACCGTCATTCGCTGTTCAGCCATTCAGTCAATTTGCATATTACACTTTTATTATTATAGATTATAAAAGTTCCATATGGCCGAAACCGGTTTGGCTCAGTGGATAGAGCATCGGTCTGCGGACTAAAGGGTCCCGGATAGATTCCGGTCAAGGGCATGTACCTTGGTTGCAGGCACATCCCCAGTGGGGGGTGTGCAGGAGGCAGCTGATCGATGTTTCTCTCTCATCGATGTTTCTAACTCTCTATCCCTATCTCTTCCTCTCTGTAAAAAATCAATAAAATATATTTTAAAAATGAATAAATAAATAAAAGTTCCATATGTATTATAGATACAAGTCCCTTATCAGTTATGTGATTCGTAATTATTTTCTTCCATTCCATGGGTTGTTTTTTACCTTCTTGAATAAGTTTAAGTGCAAAAGTTGTTGATTTTGAGGTCCAATATATCTGGGGGTTTTTTGTTGTTGTTGCTTGTGCTTTTTGTTTCATAGCTAAGAAAACATTGTTTAACCCATTTAGGTCTTTGATACATTGTGAGATAATTTCTGTATATGGTGTGAAAAAGGGGTCCAACTTCATTCCTTTTGCCTGTGGTATACAATTTTCCCAGCACCATTGTTGAAAAACTATTCTTTCCTCATTGAAATGTCTTGGCACACATTGCTATATTTTACAGCATGGAAAAAAAAAAGAGAAACTAAAGAAATTGCAGAGAAATTTCTTGATGAATCCTGGACACTAATGATTTATGGTAGCTACATTGTGCTATGCCTGTCACAAGCATTATCTCATTTAATCCTCACAAAAATTCTTTGAGGTATGTTATGACTATTCCCATTTTATATATGAAATGTTTAGAGGTTAAGAACCTTGTCCAACAGGCCACTGCTAATAACCAGTGGTTCTGGCCTCTGAATCCAGGCCCATCTGACTCCAGCACTGCAATGAATCATTATTGGCTCAGGCCAGAAATAACAACAGCAGCTAACTATGTGTCAGCCACTATTGTAAGGACATTACTAATTCATTTTATTCCTACAATAACCATAAGAGGAGTGTGTATTAGTTTTATACCCACATATGGATGGATAAACTAAGAAATAGAGAGTTTAAATAACAGCCCAACTAGT
Source organism: Cnephaeus nilssonii (assembly GCF_951640355.1). NCBI lineage: Eukaryota > Metazoa > Chordata > Mammalia > Chiroptera > Vespertilionidae > Cnephaeus > Cnephaeus nilssonii. The sequence goes on along the minus strand of NC_137079.1, from coordinate 91,583,412 downwards.
AGGTGGTAGAGTTAGGATCTGATCCAGAATCTTTTATTTTTAACTGCCATACTATACTATTTTGTGTGTGTGTGTGTGTGTGTGTGTGTGTGTGTGTGTGTGTGTGTGTGTTGTGTGTATGTGTGTGTGTGTCTTTGGTTTTGTTATCAGGGTAATGCTGGCCTCATAAAATGAGTTTTTCCTCCTCTACAATTTTTTGGGACTAGTTTGAGAAGAATAGGTATTAATTCTTCTTTGAATGTTTGCTAAAATTCACCTGTGAAGCCATCTGACACAAGACTTTTGTTTGTTGAGAGCTTTTTGACTACTGATTTGATTTGGTTAGTAGTTACCAGTCTGTTCAATTTTTGTTTCTTCCTGAGTCAGTATTGGAAGATTGTATGTGCTAGGGTCTTTCCACAGCTGCAAGGGTTTAGGAATCTGGAGAAGGGGCTGTGACATAAATGGATATACAAGAGAGACTAGACAAGAAGTATAAATTTGGAAGGCATTTTGATGGAGCCAAACAAAGGCTCCACTTTCTAGTGAAGTGGGCTCTCTGAATGTTTTGACCCACAGCTTTTTAGTCCCATATTTTTCCCTTTAGCAAAGCAAATATACATATCCAAGGTAAGGCCTGGTAAACAATAAAGGACCATCAGGTTAGGGGAATTGCTTACAGCTGTTCAGCAGCAGGTAATAATATGCATATTTTCAGCCCTGCTGAAGCCCCAAGGTCCATCAGCCTTCTGATGAACTTCTTGCATAATTATAACCTGCTGGAATTTGCTTCCAGCATATCTCCCTTTTTTATTTAATAATTTAACAAGAATATATGCCATTTGCAGAGCTTGGATTCTTTTAAGATTTTTAAATTCAATGGAAAGGATTGAGTTCTTTCATGTCCTTTTAAATTGCTGCCAGGCATCAAAGGAACTAGTCTGCAGTATGCTCCTTTCTGGGCCAACAGTTCTTTGAGTCCCCTTCCCAATCACTGTCCAACAGTTTTTTATGGGTTCCCTTTCCAATCACTGTCCAACAGTTTTTTTTTTATGGGTTCCCTTTCCAATCACTGTCCAGCAGTTTTTTATGGGTTCCCTTCCCAATCACTGTCCAACAGTTTTTTATGGGTTCCCTTTCCAATCACTGTCCAGCAGTTTTTTATGGGTTCCCTTCTCAATCACTGTCCCCTGTGACATGACAGCAATGATATTCCAGTTCTGGATGGTGGACAAACAGTGAGCAATGGCAATGCAAGTCCGACCTTCTTTGGTTGGTCCCGGGCAACCTGCAGTGACACACAGCTGCTGACTGCTAGCATGGCAAGGCGTCTTTACCATCCCCCATCTCTGGACTGTTTCTCCTCAATCTCCTCAGCGTGTTGCTTTGGGCCATTGCCATCTATGGCTGGAGTAGTCTGGTCAGTTCCTCTCTTGGATCCATTGTTGCAGGAATCCACACGGGCTTGGAGGAGTTTTCTGGAAACATACAAGCATATTCTCGACCAAAGGTTAATAAAGGGACCCTTCTATAAACTAGACTCAGGATCTTTTCTTTTTTCCAAACTATTTTCCTTTGGCTTATTCTGACACCATGTGTGTCTCTATCAGCATTATAAGTGGGAAAAAAATTCAAAGTGAAAATATTTAAAGTAATTAAGGCTTGATGTAGTTTACTTACAGGAGATTACTCCACTATCTCCCCTTTTTTTGTTTTAAATAATATCAAGAGGCTTTTGGAAATCCTGCAATGCAGTCTTGATAGCTTTTAATTTAATTCTTTGCACAGAAGTATGACTGCTCTGAATTCAGTGCATGATAATCAGCTTTTACTATGAGATGAACTATCAGTAAAAAATAGTTAATGCTCAGGAATAGGTCCCTGCCTAGTACAACTAAGTTCCCCTGAATATTCACTTATTTCAACTTACCAATTAAAATCAGTCTGAAATAAGGCTTATTTTCTAACTTTATTTGCCCTTGGGTGTGGACAGTGAATGACACTAATTGGATTTCTGATATCAGTCTTTGAGCATATTTACATAAGCTTTGTTTAGGGAGGCAAAATGCAAATTACTTACTTTTCTTTTGAGGCCTAATACACTGACTTTAAATTACAGTTTTCCAGATATTTGAAGGGAATTTTCCCCTCATTTCTTCCCAGAGTAATTTCTTGGCCACCTTTAGAGAGTTTCTTTTAAAAGCCTTTTTCTTTCTTTTATACCGAGCAACAAATGTGGTTGCTTTTGAGATGCTGACCAATATTCCCATGCCTACATTTTAAGTGACTCTATCTTTTTTATTTATGGTGACTTTATTAATGATCAGATTTAATGCTTGAATAATAACCTTTAGTTTACCCTGTAAATATTAGTGGAAGAGATTTTAAAATTTTTAAATTTCTCCTTTTTATTAAGCTTAAAATTTACTTTTAAACAGCATTCCTTTTGGCTAGTGCTTATTTGCATCCACAGAAACTATTTCAGAGGACTTTACTAGAATTAATTGTTTAACATTTTGGCTTCTCATATAACTGAAATTATATGAGACCTTGATTATATTTTAAAAAGTTAATTTATTAAGTAATTAAAGTAGGCATCTCTTATTGAAAAAAACAAAGCAAGCAAACTTATACGTTTGACCAGTGAAGTACAGATGCCACCCTACCCCCCAGCCCATTCAAAAGGCAGGCCACCCGAGGGCTCCTGTTTGCTTTTGTTTTTAAAATTCCACTGCTGAACCATCCGGCTCTGCTTAGGAAATATTCAGCAATCTTGCCTTGACTTCCCTTAGAGGTTAAAACCTTTATAACATTTAAAATATATGTATATAAATAAAGTATATTTATTAATTTTTATTTTATAAAGCTTTCCACGTGATTTCAAGTATGTTAGATTGGCCTAATTCAGAAATATTTCTTTTAAGAAGAGAGAATAAATTCTTGAATCATTCCAGGGCCCTTGGCATGTTCTAAGACCATCTCTAGATTAAAGTCTTGAAATTTAACTTGGAAAAATCATCAAATATATATATATATATATATATATATATATATATATATATATATATGTATACACACACACACACACATATATATATATATATATCCCAAAGATTATATTATATACTTTTTATAATTATTCTAAAAGGTATCAATTAAAGTTAAACTAGTTTATATTAAAAATTTGGTTCAGACCACAGAATTATCTTTTTTAATTACACCATATAAAATATTATATTCTAGATTTAAATTTTACCACACATAAAGACTATAATATCTTTTAAATTACTAATTTCTCCAGGGAAAATACAAGAATTATTTTCTCAAAAATAAATTTCTATACTTTCGTATTTTGTTACCACAACCATATGATTTCTCCTTACTTAATTTGAACTTTAAACTCTTAGAAGCCTTAAACTCTAGGTGGCAAGTTAAATACTTAGCATTTCTCAGATTAATAATAACTTCACATTTGTAAGGACATATTTCAAATAAAATACAAGACATATTTAATTAATAATTCAATTCTGTCTTCTAGATTTTTCATGCGAGGCAAATTCAGATTAATATTTCAGTATTTTGTTATCCTAAAATACCTAGACATTCAATAAATTTTTATCATTTAATTTAGCAAACCCCAAAGCTCCAAGTTGCCAAAGGCTCTGGAAAACCATGTTTCTGGCTGGCGAAAAGAGGGGAATCTGGGAAGCAACCTTGTAGCTATTTAAATGTAAAACCACCACATTCTTTCTGCTGGGGGAAATGCGACTAGCCCCTCCTTTATCAAAGAGCAAAACCAATTCCCCCAGGCTACTGGACCTTCATTATTAATACATTATTACTGAAAAGCTTTATTATAAATTCTTTATTTTAGCTATATCTATCTATTTATGTTTCAAAATTTTGAGATTCTAAAGCTAATTATTATTATCCAAGGCATTTTCTTTGGCAAATTCTGTAACAGAGATAGCTTACTGACTTTTAGCAGCCTTAATGTTAACTTTGGAATGCGGTCCATTATTATTCAAAAACTGCCCTCTATTATTGAAATACCAATCTTATTGCCCAAACTCAGCCTGTATTTTTTTGGGGGTGGGAGGTCATTTTCACCATCTTTCTTTTGAGAAAAACAATCTTGGGATTTATTCTATATCATCCATAAAGAGATTGAGCTTAGCCTAAAACCTGTCCAAAATCGGACGGAGCACTCTTTTGTTTTAAGCTAGCTTTCTCTCTTTATGAGTACAGAAATCCCACATGCATTCCTAAATTCTGCCAATGACGGACCGGAGAAATCATGGTGAGAATGAGACTTTTTAATAGCACTCTCGGGAGTGGACATCCATTTTACAGGATCACCATGTATCTCCCCACATCCTGTTCCCTCTGGGGAAATTCAGTAAATGGTCTGGCCGCCCAGGTGGTTTCTTCTCCCAATTAAACTAAAGGCATGCTTAATAAACTAACAATAAACACATTAAAGTAAACAAAAATGACAGAAAAAAACTACATTCAACAGATAACATATAGACAAGACTTAATAAATCACAGTTATTTTCCTGAATCTTTTCCTATTCCACTCTCCATAGCATTGACTTGCCTTTAAAGTTATTTTAGCTAAAATCTGCCTGTCCCGCCGAAACCGGTTTGGCTCAGTGGATAGAACAGCAGTCTGCGGACTGAAGGGTCCCAGGTTCGATTCCGGTCAAGGGCATGTACATTGGTTGCGGGCACATCCCCGGTGGGGGGTGTGCAGGAGGCAGCTGGTCGATGTTTCTAGCTCCCTGTCCCTCTCCCTTCCTCTCTGTAAAAAATCAATAAAATATATTTTAAAAAATAAAATAAAATAAAATAAAAAAATAAAATCTGCCTGTCCCAAGGTGTCCTATGGTAATTTTTAAACAAAGCATTAGAGAGTTCCCTGGAGAGAGGATTAACAGCTTCACCCTCTCTGGCTGCCAAGTCTTTCTACACTAGAAGCAGAGGATCCAGGGCCTTTTTAATTATTACAGACTTTTGATCCCCGATACAAATTAGACATAATACAGTTTGAACAAGACCCCACATCGTTAAAGATGACAACGGCACTCTTTTTCCTTGAGCCTGATTTAAAAGCGTACCTTTTGACATTTCAATTTCTTTATAATCTTGCCTTTTAACCAAATTTTTCCTCATTATGGCCTGGCTTGAAACAAAAGATGTTCCCACCCACTCTGGATTGCAAATTCCAAAGTTTGGTATGGGCTTTACGCGCAGTGAATCTCCCCACCGAATTTTCGGTGACCCCTACCTTTACTGGTGATCCCAGCCTTTACCAGTAATTAACTTCTTTTCTTTGCTCTGGCAAATCTTCTTTTCCAGATGTCCTTTGTTGAGGCGCCATAAATGCTAGGGTCTTTCCGCAGCTGCAAGGGTTCAGGAATCTGGAGAAGGGGCTGTGACATAAATGGATATTCTAAAGAGACTAGACAAGAAATATAAATTTGGAAGGCATGTTGGAGGATCCAGACAGAGGCTCCACTTTCTAGTGAAGTGGGCTCTCCAAATGTCCAGACCCACGGCTTTTTATTCCCATATTTTTCCCTCTAGCAAAGCAGATATACATATCCAAGGTAAGGCCTGGTAAACGATAAAGGACCATCAGGTTAGGGGAATTGCCTACAGCTGTTCAGCAGCAGGTAATAATATTCAGATTTTCAGCCCTGCTGAAGCCCCAAGGTCCATCATCCTTCTGATGAACTTTTTGCATAATTATGACCTGGTGGAATTTGCTTCCAGCAGTATGCTTCTTGAAATGTATCCATTTCTTTCAGACTGTTTAATTTGCTGGCATATAATTATTCATAGTATTTTCTTTTCTTTTCTTTTTTTAATAATTTCTTTTTTTTTAAAATATATTTTATTGATTTTTCACAGAGAGGAAGAGAGAGGGATAGAGAGTTAGAAACATCGATGAGAGAGAATCATCGATCAGCTGCCTCCTGCACACCCCCCACCGGGGATGTGCCCGCAACCAAGGTACATGCCCTTGACCGAAATCGAACCTGGGACCCTTCAGTCCGCAGGCCAACGCTCTATCCACTGAGCCAAACCGGTCCTGGCCATAGTATTTTCTTATATTCCTTTGTGATTCTATGGTGCTGGTAGTCTCCTCTATCATTTCTGATTTTATTTATTTATCTATTTTGTTATTTATCTTTTCTATTATTTTTTTTACTCTATTTTGTTTATTTGCACTCTGAGGTTTATTATTTTCTTCCTTCTACTCACGTTTGGCTTTGCTTGTTCCTTTTCTAGTTTCTGTAGATGCAAGGTAAGATTGTTTACTTGAGATTTTTCTTGTTTCTTGAGGTAAGCCTGTATTGCTATAAATTTCCCTCTTAAAACTGCTTTGGCTGTGAGCCACAGATTTTTGAGTTGCTGTGTTTTTGTTTTCATTTGTCCCAAGATAGGTATCTTTTGATTTCTTCTTTGAGCTCATGTGTTTGTGTATTTTTTGGCTTTCTTCTTGTAATTGATTTCTACAGTCATACTATTTTAATTGGAGAAAATGCTTGATATGATTTCAATCTTCTTAAATATATTGAGACTGGTTTTATGGCCTACCATCTGGTTCCAGCCCTGGCCAGTGTGGTTCAGTTGATTGGAGCATCATTCTATACTAGTGATGGGCAACCTTTTGAGCTTGGTGTGTCAAACTTCGCCAAAAAACTGAGCATAACTCGGGTAGTGTGTCATTTTGAGGAAAAAACATTATTTTGCGATATTTATAGTTTAAATAACATAAATGTATAATTGTTATATATAATTGTATTTAATAAACCAAAAACTAAATATTTAACTTACCTGCTTAGTGACTTCTTTGTTCATCCATCAGTCGGTTTCTTTTGTTGGTCTTGATATTATTTAGCTTGTGTGGGGTGCCGTGAACTAAGATAAGTGAGGGGGAGGGGGAATTCTTTAACTAACCTGCCTATTAGTGACTTTTTTGTTGCTGAATTTCATTGGCTAAATCTTCAGTTGAAGGTTGGTATTTTGTACACTTCAGGCCCAAGCAAGCACTACTAACTTCATCTGTCAATCTGTTTCTTTTGTTGGTATTGATATTATTTAACACTGAGAATAAGGCCTCACAAAAGTATGTAGAGGGAAAAATTGTGAGTAAAGCCATTGCTATATTTTTCAGGGTGCTAAATGTGTCTGGTAGTTAGTTCCAGGCACTCCAAATTTCCTGTTCGTAGTGGCACTCCTCTTCATTCTCCAAGCGGCACCTTTCCAGATTCTCAAGCTTTGACCTCAAGTCGACAAACACCTGAGCCCAGATACTGTCTTGAAATTCTGCAATTTGCATCTCCAAATCATCAATTTGCATCCATTGGAAACCATTTAATTCCAAACTGCTGTAGACTACTACATCAGGATACTTAATTATTTTCATGGTCTGTTCTAGACTTCTAAATTGACTAAATATATCACTAAACTGGTCAAGTAATGAGTCTAAAACATGCTGGTACTTCATATGCAAGAGTTCCATTTCATTTTGTACAGCTGCACTGGCCTTCTCAAAATACTTTGTTACTCGAGGAAAATACTTAGAAGTTTTAGTTTCTACATCTCGCTTGAAAATTTTAACTTTACTTTCAAAAGCTTTTATGTATCCAAACATAACGTCAATACTTTTGCCAAAACCTTGTAACTTTAAGTTCAGTTCATTAATATGAACAGGGAGATCTGTAAAAAACATCAGGGTGTTGACCCATTTATCATCATTAAGCTGATGAAAGTTTCCCAGATCCTTATCATCAAGAAATACCTTAATTTCTTCAAAGCACTCCACAAAGCGCTCAAGAACTTTGCCTCGGCTCAGCCATCTTACATTATTGTACATCAGCAGTCCACTGTAGGTGGAATCAACCTCCAGTAAAAGTGCCGAAAATTCTCGCTTGTGAAGGGGGCGAGCAGCTATTAAATTAACTATTTTTGTAACAACTGACATTAAGTCGTTTAAGTCGGTGAATCCTGCCTTGGCACATAAAGCCTCCTGATGGATAATACAATGAAAAGGCACAATCGGATGTCCAATAGCTTCTGTAAACAATCTGACAAATACGACTTTTTTCCCCACCATATTTGGTGCCCCATCTGTCATCACTGACACAACTTTAGAGATATCAATGCTTAGGTCACGAAATGTTTGTATAACAACCTTACATATTCCGCTTCCTGATTTACTTGTTGACACTGATACTAACTTTATTAACTCTTCTCTCATTGTGAGCCCATCAGAATATCGACCAATAATGGCCAACTGAGCATGTGATGTGACATCAGTAGTTTCATCAAGAGAGATTGAAAAATATTTACACTTCCTTATGTCTCTCTTTACTTGATGTTGTACGTTTGTGTTCAGTCTCATTATTCAGTCTTTTATGATATTTCTACTGAGTGGTAATTCAGATATTCTCTTAATAATTGCATCTTTACTCTGCACATCTTAGGAGAGTTTCTTTAATAAATTCTCCCTCACTGAGCGCTTTTCCATGCTGAGCTATAGAGTGAGCAATGCTCAAACTTGCAGATGTTAAATTTGTAGAGCCTTTCATAAATTTAAGGATGGAATTAGATTGGCTCTTATAAAGGTGTAGCTGCCTGGAAATGTATTCCTTCCTTTCATCCTCACTTTTTTCCAAGAGCTGGGAATGATTAGTTTCAAAATGTCTATTTATATTCCATGTTCTGCTTACTACCATTTCAGTACATAGAACGCAAAATGATCTGCATTTTTTTCTATAAAGCCATACATCTCAGTCCATGTCTCTTGAAAGGGTCGGCCACTGCTACTACCACTTCCTTTACTTAACCTTGGTTTTTTATTTTTTGGGTTCTCCATCAGGGGGGCAGTGACAGAAGATAGAATTATAGATAGCTTGTTAGGCCTGCAGGCAATTAGGGGTTAACTAGCCTAACTAACCACAAAATGGTGCATATAACTGTCTTTTAGGAAAGGGCAGGGTTAATAAGCAGAAATAGGGGTTAATAAGGATGCACAACAGTAATAGTGGTGAAATGGAGTCTGCACTATGGAGCAAGATGGTGTTCCTTATGTGAATTAAAATGGCTGCTGCTATTTCTAATGGCGGGAAACGGCACCCATAGCACGCCACAAACCCTCGCCTCTCCCAGCCTCCCCCTCACTTATCTCAGTAATGATGGATTAGAAATCCATGACACCCCAGAACAGTAGATAATGGTTGCTGTGGTTAACTGTTATTTGGTTACTGGTAATGGCAGGGCCCCCAGAGATGCGTCCACTGCTGTGTTACGCTGCTCCCTGCTCTGCTGGTGGAAGTGAGGGCAAAGATCCCGGCTTAACCGGAAGTCCCAGAACTAGATGCTTTGTGCCGGACTTCTGTTGTTTTGGCCTACATACCTCCGGCACAGAGTGTCTAATAGGGGAGGATGAAACATTTGCGACTAGAGTCTTGGAGTTAGACACTAGTCTAATAGGGGAGGATGAAACATTTGCGACTAGAGTCTTGGAGTTAGACTCTAACTCCAAGACTCTAGTCGCAAATGTTTCATCCTCAGGAGCAGCAAATGTTTCATCCTCGGCATGCGGCCACCTCAGCGGCCATGTGTCATCAGAAATGGCTATGCGTGTCAGTGCTGACATGCGTGTCATAGGTTCGCCATCACTGGACTAGAGGATCACAAGAATCAAGTCAAAGATTTGAAATACAAAGAAGCAAAAAACACCCAACCGGAAAAGAAAAAAGAAAAAAGAATCCAAAAATATGAAGATAGTGTAAGGAGCCTCTGGGACAACTTCAAGCATACCAACATCTGAATTATGGGGTGCCAGAAGAAGAGAGAGAGCAAGATACTGAAAACCTATTTGAAGAAATAATGACAGAAAACTTCCCCCACCTGGTGAAAGAAATAGACTTAAATTCCAGGAAGCACAGAGAACCCCAAACAAAAGGAATCCAAAGAGGACAACACCAAGACACATCATAATTAAAATGCCAAGAGCAAAAGACAAAGAAAGAATATTAAAAGCAGCAAGAGAAAAACAGTTAGTTACCTACAAGGGAGCACCCATATGATTGTCAGCTGATTTCTCAACAGAAACTATGCAGGCCAGACGGGAGTGGCAAGAAATATTCAAAGTGATGAATAGCAAGAACCTACAACCAAGATTACTCTACCCAGCAAAGCTATCATTCAGAATTGAAGGTCAGATAAAGAGCTTCACAGGTAAGAAAAGCTAAAGGAGTTCACTACCACCAAACCAGTATTATATGAAATGCTGAAAGGTATTCTTTAAGAAGAGGAAGAAGAAGAAAAAGGTAAAGATAAAAATTATGACCAACAAATACATATCTATCAACAAGTGAATCTAAAAATGAAGTGAATAAAAAATCTGATGAACAGAATAATCTGGTGAATATAATAGAATCAGGGGCATAGAAAGGGAGTGGACTGACAATCCTCGAGGGGTAAGGGGTGTGGGGGTGTGTGGAAGAGACTGGACAAAAATCATACACCTATGGATGAGGACAGTGGGGGAGGCGGGTAAGGGCAGAGGGTGGGGTGGGAACCGGGTGGAGGGAAGCTATGGGGGGAAAAAGAGGAACAACTGTAATAATCTGAATAAAGATTTTAAAAAATATGAACATTAAAATGGCAATAAATACATATCTATCAACAATTGAATCTAAAAATCAAAATAAATGAACAAGGAATCTAATGAACAAAAACTGATAGATAAAATAGAACCAGAGGCATGGAAACATGGAATAGACTGAGGGATTTATTTGCATATATACATTACCCATGGACACAGATAATAGGGTGGTGAAGGCTTGGGGTGGGGTGGGAACCGAGTGGAAGGGAGCAATGGGAGAGGAAAGGAAACATCTGTAATACTGTCAACAATAAAGATTTCTTTAAAAACTAAAATGAGAAAGCACTTTAAACCCACTAAAATGGTTATAATCAAAAAGACAGTTTGGGAACAAGGCAAAGCAAGTGTTGGCAAAGATGTAGAAAAATGGAAATTTGCATACATTGCTGGTGGGAGTGTAAAATGGTTCTGCCATTTTGGAAAACAGTGTGACAGGTTCTTAAACTGGTTTATTTAAAAGTTCAATGCAAACTTACCATATGACCTAGAAGTCCCACACCTAGGTATCTGCTCAAGAGAAATTAAAACACGTGTCCCTATAGAGACTTCTATGAGAATGTTCAGAGCAGCATCTTACCTAATAAAAGAGAAACATTCAAATTAACCATCACTCCGCCAAGCCCACAGCCAATCAGAGTAAGTATGCAAATTAACCCAACAAAGATGGAGGTTAATTTGCATATGCAGGTGCAGAGCGGAATGAAGCCTGCTATGAGGGGAAGGGGGGTGGTGGAGGGAGCTACTGGAGTGGTGCTCCAGACAGAAACGAGGACTTGCCAGCTCCGGGCGGCCCGGGAGTGAGGAGGTGCCGGCTCCTGGGCAGCCAGGGAGCGGGGACCCACCGGCTCCCAGGCGGCTGGGAGTTAAGCCAGGGGAAGGAAGGCCTATTCTTGCATGAATATCGTGCAATGGGCCTCTAGTTATTCATAATGGGCAAAAGCTGAAAACAATCCAAATATCTCTCAGTTGGCACTTGTATGCACAAAATGTGTCATATCCATACAATGGAATACTGTTTAGCAATAAAAAGGAACAAACTACTATAAATGGCTACAAAATGGATGAATCTCAAAAACATTATGCTAAGTGAAAAAAGCCAGATGCAAAAGACTGCATATTGATGGTTACATTTATGTGAAATATCCAGGTAAAAGAAGTTGATAGAACCAGAAAGCAAAATTGTGTTTGCCTGGGCCTGGTACAAACAATCTCTTGTGGGTGATAGAAATGTTCAAAATTGGAAACTGGTGTTGGTTATACAATTCTATAACTTTACTAACAATTATTTAATTGCACACTTAAAATGGGTGAATTCATGATGTGTACATTATATCTCAATAACGCTGTTAAACAAAGAACAAAGTACTTTCTAAAAATTGAAATTTAAGTAAAGCACATAAATTTCTATGCTGTAGTGGAATAACCACACAGACAGATTATTTCCAAGTGACTTTAAAACTCAGTGATATTAATAAAACATCATCCTTTAGTAGAATAACCCTGAAAAGGAAAACAAAAACTTTTTAAAAAGCTTAAATTGTTTTCAGTAAGCCTGTTGTTTGTAATAGTGCTGGTATAGTTTATTCTAAAACTGCTATGTTTATAAAGCAAATGTGTGATTTTGTTGTGTAGTTGAAAATGAGGAAGAAGATACAAATGTACAGGCAATTCAGTTAAATAAAAAACCTTATGGTCTTGAGTTTGAATAGGAAATAATGAATTAATGATGTATTTTGTCGTATTTTTTGGTAGCTTTGTCCACTAAAAATTGTAGTGAAAAATGACCTATCCAGTACTAGTGAGTTTCCTAGAGTCTAGACTAGGATCTCTGAATACAATTTTCCATTGTAGGAACAAGTACTCCTTGAAGAAATGATTGATTTGCTTCCAGATCTGTGGCACAAAATGTACGAGATAAATTTTTGTCACACCACAAAGAAAAGAAGCTACCAATGACTACTGAAGTCATATCCAAAAAATGGAGGTGCCAAGTTGATTATATTCCAATTGGCCAAAATGGAACAACTGAAAATGAAGGAGAATAATAACCACAATAAATTGAAACACTTCCAGTATGTTTAAATCTCTGGCTTTTATAATGACACTAAAAAAAAAGAAAAGAAGAACCAAAGTCAATGGTTGCCTTTGTAGGATGCTGGGGAATCAACTCATTATTTTGGAAAAAAAAAAAATGGTAACTAAAGCAAAAAGTATTAAGCCTTAATCTTGCTTTTCTCATTCAGATTCAACCTCAGGATTCAAAATGGTTCTTATCTTTTCACTTTTGATACTAATGCCAATGCCTTGTGGGAATAGTAACACTATAACTCAGGTCCTGTGTCTTCAAACTATATAAAGCATGAAACTGTTGCTTCCTACCCCAGGGATGTTGGGACAAAACCAGAAACCAACCACCACTACATGGACTTGACCCCACAAATGGGAGTTGAACGGCTGAGCAATGATTTGAGCATGTTTCAGTCATGGTTTACGAGTATCATACAGACGTCATATCATTTCCTAGAATCAAGATGGTTAAATGGCCAGACCCATTAAATGGCTTCCTTTTAAAGTAAAATACTTTACATTGTTTAAGGAAAGTCAGAGCTTACACTTCCCTGAGTATGTTACAGCAAGAAGATTCTCAGTGGAAGTGAGCTTTTCTCACAGAATTTGGTAAAATAGCCCTGCGAAGTCTAACCGTCTCACCACAACTCTGTGTAATGGTTGCTCATTGGTTTAAACAATTTGTTCCATTCCAACCCCCTTCTTTTCTTGAATCCTGGATTATTTGTTTCAGAGTCATCAATTCCAGAAAAGAGTTTGGGGGATGCCGCTCCATCCGTAACAGTGTTAGCACATTAAATCATTTTCACCTCCCAGGAGCTGCATAAGGCGTGGCCTGTGCTGGGTTACACCTGGCAGGTGTGTAGTGTGTTTTCCCATATCTGAATGTGACCCTAGACTCTCAGCTAAAGAAAACGACTAACATTTCCCCTGGATTTCTCTGAATTAGGCTACAGCAGCATGGTGGTAAAGAAGTGACGGGGACAGACGGGTTCTGTTCCAAGCTGGAATACATTCTTACCTTTTCTAACCCTCGACGCCTCTTCAGGGAAGTAGGAGTAAAAACACCTTCCTCTCAGGTTGATGCAGGGATTAAATGAGATAATGCAAGTGATGCTTTTAGCACCCTGCCAAACATTTTAACCAAAAACATTTTAACCAAAAACAGCCATAATGATTATTTCTAATACCAACAAGGCTTGCGGGACATTGAACTGGAGATGTAACTTATAGCCTGTTTCACTGGCCAAAAAAAAAATAAAAATAAATTGAATTATAAAATACAGCACTTGGACGGCTGGATGACGTGGCAGGGCACATGTCTGCTGAACAGATTTCTCCAGCAATGCTGCTGCAGTGGGCAAGGCGTTGAAAAGATCTTCAAAGGTCTGCAGAAGCTTCTTGGGAGCCCACACAGGCACCCCGTCTGAGGGCCTCCAGAGCGGGCCTGGCACAATGGAAAGAGCCTGGATAGGGAGTCAGACAGACCTCGCCTCTGCATCCTTGACCAAGCCGCTTCACCTTGGCCTCCTCCCTTAAAAATGAAGATGGTCATAGCTCCCTCACTGCGAAGGTGAAAAGAAAGCAGGAGTCATGGGGGAAGCTAAGACTGGCTGAGGCTGCCCTCTGGGCCCGGCATGTGCAGGGAGCTGACAGTCACCGTGTTGTGTAGGCCTTAGAACCAACCAGAAGAGGAGGTGTGCTCATCTCATTTGGTCAGAGAGGAAAGAAAGGCTCAGCTCAGTGAGGGCACTTGCCCAAGGTTACAGGACTGCTCTGAGGCGGGGCCAGGATTGAACACTGAGCCCTCCCACCACTCCTTCCTGCTGCCTCCCAGCTCCCCACCCGGACACAGAGAGGCTGAGACTGTATTTGTGTCAGGACACGATTTCTAAGATCTCTACGAATGCCCATGATTTCATGAATTCCTCTCACAGTTACAAAGAGTCGGAGAGCAGAGGCCGGGCTAAGCTTCCTTAGTTTCGCTGCCGACTCTCCATGAAGGATTTAGCTTTATTGTGCATAATGGGCCCAAGTAAAAACATTAGGCCTCAGAAGATCAAGGGGATATTTATCTGGCATCTTGGGGTTAACTCCTGGAAAGAGAACTATGGCAATACCTCTAAAGTCCATTCCTTCAGAAAATGAGTGAATGGAAGGAGTGCTCCTAGCAGTCTCCAGAACTGAACGGGCAGACAGCTTACATGTTTACTTTTCTAAGTGCTCTTATTGCTTGAATTCTTTAAAGTTGAAGTTCTAGTCTTGAGACCCCAGGGTTAACCTAAGTCCAAAAGTCCTGCGGTACCTGCTAAACTTCACAGCTGCTAAGCTTTATAGCTGTTGTCAGACTGTTCACACACGCCGAGCCAAACACCCTCCGAGCCAGCACTGCCCTGCACCCAGAATCTGATTTCCATCACACTCAGCCACCAAGTCCCATTTGAGCTTATCATCCCAGGGCCTGCCAGCTCCCACTTGGCTACCTTCGCCTCTTCCCCAGAGACAGGGCTTCTCAGTAGAAAGACCAGAGTCACTTGCTAAGATGAGTTCCCCAAATCTCCTGACACCACTTGGGAGTAAAGGAAAAGCGAGAGCAAACAGGCCCAGCGAGGCCTGCCTAGCCATGACAGTGGAATCCAGCACGTTTCTTTAGAGGAGCTTTCTTGCCCAAATCTCAGCCTGCTTTACAGATGCCAGGACAGCGCCCTCCATCCGTGTGGGATACTCCAGACGTTCAATGTACCCACAGAAGTTTCCCTGACCACCTGTGGCCCAGTGACCCTGTTGGGCTAAGGAGCTGGTCCCAAGAAAGTGACAGAGTCTGACGAGAAGGTGATTTTCTCTCTGAGCAGGTAAGGTTCCATGTCACAATAGGAATCCTTGTACCACGAGAGAGGCACGGAGCACACAGCAGGCAAGGCGGCCACACCTGCTTCCCAGAAAAAATCCCCTTGTGGGTTGGAAATCCTCATCTGCTTCTATGTATTTAGTGGTCTCCTTGTCATCCCCTTGCTGAGGCCGCAACCGCCACAAACGCCTTAAAAAATACACCATTTGCTCCCACTCACCTTTAGTTGCTGTTGAAGCAAGCGGAGCATGTTCAAACCCTGTGTCCCTGATTCCTTCAGTGAGTGAAATCCCACATGGGTGCTCAGTCAAAGAGTGTTCTCACCTTCACTGGTTTGGCTCAGAGGATAGAGCATCAACCTGCGGACTGAAGGGTCCCGGGTTCGATTCCAGTTAAGGGCACATATCTTCGTTGCAGTCTTGATCCCCAGCCCTGGTCAGGGCATGTGTGGGAGGCAACCAATCGACATGTCTGTCACGTCGATGTTTCTCTGTCTCTCCCCCTCCCTTCCACTCTCTCTAAAACAAAAAAAATCAATGTAAAAATATCCTCAGGTAAGGATTAACAACAACAACAACAACAAAAAGAGTGTTCTCAACCATCTTGGCCTGGTTTCCAGCTCCCACACTCCTGCTGTGATAAGGAACCTGCCCTCCATTATCCTCGTCCAGGCTGCTGGCCTCCAGCCAGACCTGACCTCTCACTCCTTTCCCGCCCTTGTGCTTTGGTCCAGATCTTTACAAGTCCACACACCTTAAAACCTCACCTACCCTCCAACCTGCATATCAAAGTCCCCCTGGCCTTTGAGGCCCAGCTAAACGCTCCCCTGCCCAAGAAGGCAGTCCTGACTCCCAGCCCACAGCCTCCATTCCAGGTCTAAACTCACATCCTGGGGAGCCGTTCATTCCATCCCACCAGCCCAGTGAGGCTGAACTATAAATCAACTTCACTTTCAAACTTCTTGTGGCATTTATTCTTCACTCTTAGCTCTTGGGCACATCTACAGTTTTTAACCTTTTTTTTTTTTTTTTTAATCTTGAGATAATTTAGGTATACAGAAGAGTTGTTAAAGTAATACAGCATTTTTGAAAATGCTTCATCCACCTTCACCTAATGCTAACTACTTATGTAACCATTGTACAATAATCAGAACCAGGAAATTAACATTGGTATGACACTGTGAACTAAACTACAGGCTTTATTTGGATTTCACCAGTTCTTCCACCAATGTCTTTTTTCTTCTGTTAACGTCCAATCCAGGATCCCTCGTTGCATTTAACCATCATGTCTCCTTAGTATCCTCCAATCTGCAACAGTTCCTCTGTGTTTCCTCGTCTTTTATGATCTTGACACTTTTAGATTGAGGTTATTATTAATTTTCAGCAAGAACACCACAGATGGGATGCGCCCTTCTCAGAGCATCATGCCAACAAGTCCATAATGTCAGCCCAGGCTGTGTGGCTTAGTGGGTTGGACATTGCCTCACCCACCAAAAAGGTGGCTGGTTCATTTCCCTTTCAGGGCCCATGCCCGGGTTGCATGCTCAATCCCCAGGTAAGGGCATGCAGGAGGCAGCCGATCAATGTTCGATGTTGCACTTTCACATCGATGATTCTCTCTCTCTCTCCCTCTCCCTTCCTCTCTAGAAAAACAAAATCAGTAAAAATATTTTTAAAAACCCACAAGAACCTGCTGTCCATATGTCTTATTACTAGTGGTGTCAACCTTGCTCACTTGGCTAAGGTGGTATCTGCCAGGAATCCCCACTATAATCTCATTATTTCTCTTTTATAATTAGAAAATATTTGGGGGAAGAGAAGTTTGAGCCTATGCAAATATTCTGTTTCTCCTTAAATTTTTACCATCTAATTTACCATTCATCAGTGGATCTTCCTGCAGTAATTATTATTATGATATTCTAATGATGACCTCTATTTCCCTTATTGCTTCTGGATTTATTCAGTAATTTTTTTTCTAAATGTTTAATCACTAAGTTGTACACCTGAAACTAATATATTGTATGTCAACCATAATTGAAAAAAAATTTTTAAGAATTTTTTTCATAAAGAAGAGTTGTTCCCCCTTTTCAGATATTTCTTTTTTAAAAAATTTTTTATTGATTTCAGAGAGAAAGGGAGAGGAAGAGAGAGAAGAAACATCAATGATGAGAGAGAATCATTGGTCAGCTGCCTCCTGCATACCTGCTCCTTGGGATCCAAGCATGTGCTCTGACCAGGAATTGAACTGTAACCTCCTGGTTCATAGGTTGACACTCAACCACTAAGCCACACTGGCCAGGCCCCATATTTATTTTCAATCATTTATACTTATCATTATGAACTCAAGGGCATTTAAGTTATATAAAAATTAATGTTAAGTATAATTATATAGAGTTATATCTATATATATAAAAGCCTAATATGCAAAGTTTCCCCTGGCGAGTTTGACCAACCGCTATGACCTGCACTGTCCACAGGGGGTGGCATGGAACAAAGGAAGGCTCCGGCCAGGGAAGAGAGGCCCTGGCTGGTGGCTGGCAGCTGGCAGCCGCTAGGGACCCTACCGTGCACGAATTTCATGCACTGGGCCTCTAGTATTTATTATAAAAAAAAACATAGCCTGGCTGATCAGTGGTCGAGCATCGACCTATGCCTCAGCCATCATGCACTCTTAATATTGTTTTCAGTTGCCAGACAAAAGCTTTGGAGTATTATGCCCAGCCATGAACATCTGGCCTCCTTCTGCAGGACCACAATGCAGATCCGTGTGGATAGGCTAACGTGAGACATGATGGCTGCTATTCTTGCTCAAATAGCTTGCAACGGGCTGTATCACAATTGACTTGGAGTGACTTCATATGAAAAACAATGTTTCTTAGTTATCAAAAGTAACAAGTCTGGAAAGTAATAAGGTGGCATTCTCAGTCTCATTGAACATATCATAGGGGGACAGTCATGAATGTATCCAGGAGGAGCGAGGAGGCCTGTGTTCAACCTGCTAACTCGCTCATCATCCTCCCCTCGAGCACACTTCCACCACTTCATGCCGGGGCTGTGTATAAAAGGGTGACCCCGTGAGGTATCATCCAAAGGAGAGCACTTTTGAAAGCGAATTATTAACTATTAATTTAACATTAATAATTACAACGAGCAACAAGCATAAATTGAGGTTATCCTGGGAAAACTTAGATGTATAATTATTCTATGGAAAACAGAATTCCAAGCTTAAAACAATGTAGACAGGTCAACTTTTACTAAACATATCTGTACCTTTAGGAAAGCCAATAGCAATGCTCAGTAAGGTTTTGAGAGAAAATAGGTCATCTTACAGCTGAGTTATATGGGCAAAGGCATAGAAGCCGCTGGGCATGTGGAACATATTTTTGTAAAATGGAATCAAGGGCTAGGACACAGAAGGAGTCATAAGCAGCCTGATACACATGAAATAATCCCCCTCCTCCAACTGAGAAAGCCAATGCGAACCTCTCTGCTTATGAGCCAGCTGTGTGGTGTGTATCCCTGCAGAAAGGACTGTTATGCAGCATGTGCTCAATTGTCTTTCAACTCTTAAACACTTTCTTCTTTCAAGTCAAAGCCAATTTTAAGTATCCTGCTTAATAATTTCCTTCAAACATCCAATCACTTAGATCATTTCCTGTTAAAGGACACAAAGCCATGGAGAAGAGAAAATGAGGACTCTCACCAAAAGGGTGTGTTCTCTGGGATGGTGTTCTCCTGTATTTATTTGGAAGCCGTTACACACTCCTACCATCTACCCAAGCTGTCTCCAATTGGTCTATAGTGGGAAATACCTCTTTGGCAACAAGTCATGATCCACTATTGTTGTTTTCCATTCTACCAAGGAGGACCGGGAGCCTTTGTAAGGAGCAGAAGATTCATTTAAATTTTTGGCTAGAGTCAGTAAGCACCCAGAGTTGGGATTACTCATGCTGTACCCAACTTTAATGGTAACAGTCAATGCCCTATTATTAGGTGTTTATCTTGAGTTCATATTTTTCTCACAGGGAAAGACTAATAGTATTAATCTTGTCAACCCTAGAAAGTTAAAGGAGGAGGAAAGTCTTCCACGTATCCATAGTGGAGACAGTGGCCTGAAAGAAACCCATACAGAAGTAGATCAGAGATCATTAGATAAATCTGTTACCTTATGGTGAAAGCCATGAGGATCTAAGAATAATAATCTGTACCTCAGAGTGTCTGATTAGTGAAATACATGGCGTACTTAGGTTAGGACCTGCCCCCAAAGTATTCAGCATGTAATGATTGTTGTGTTGTAAATGTTAATAAGCAACCACTTTAGCCTAATGCTGTGGAGAAAACTTAAAATTAGTGATACAAAGCAGATTAAAAACTCTAAAAACATTGGCATTCTGGGACTATTCAAGATAAAGTCCTCAGGGTATCCAAATAATTGTTTCAGAGAAGATGTTTCATACAAGTTTCCAGCTAATGAATTTAGAAGAAATGATAAGATTAGAATATCACCATTTTATCACCCTAATAAAACAATGGCAATAATGATTATCAATGTCTGCTAACATCATACAAAAGAGAGACAATGGAACATCATGTACTTCTTCACTATGTTTTTACAGAATATTATGAAGTATTCTCAACAAAAATTGAACCCAAATATGATCATGCCTCTAGATTTAACTACTAGTTTTCAGGAGGTATGAGGGATTGGAAATATACTAAATGACACCAAGAAAATACAATCTGACTGGGTAGCTCAGTTAGTTAGAGTGTCGTCCGCATGCACAAAGATCGCAGGTTCAATCCCTGGACAGGGCACATGCAGGAAGCAACCAATGAATGCATGATGGGTAGAGCAACAAATCGATGTTTCTTTCTCACTCACTCTCTCTCGCTCTTCCTCTCTTTCTCTCTAAAATCAATAAAAGATTTTTAAAGAAAATACAAAAGCAGGAACTCTTAACCATTTGCAAGCATGGATGGACCTGGAGAGTATCATGCTAAGCGAAATAAGCCAGTCAGAGAAAAATAAGTATCACATGATCTCACTCATAGGTGGAATCTAATGAGCAAAATAAACTGATGAACAAAATAGATCCAGAGACATAGAACTATGGAGCAGACTGATGAATTTCAGAGGGAAGGTGGGAGTGTGAGGGTAGAGAGGAGAGATTAAATGGGGAACATATATGCATATGTGCATAGCCCATATACACGGACATTAGTGTGGTGAAGGCCTAGGGGGAGAGGGTGCCGGGTGGAGGGTGTCAATGGAAGAGAAAAAACAAAGGAAACATCTGTAATACTATTAACAATAAAGATAAATTTTTAAAAAAGAAAATACAATTTGCACAATTCAAACTGTGGGGCACTCTACAAATCACCCAGTTTCTTCAAAAGAGTACAAAATAAAAAGATTCTTAGATACATATTAAAAGTTGCAATAGCCAAGCTGATGTGGCTCACTGGTTGAGCACTGACCTATGAACCAGGAAGTCATGGTTCAATTCCCGGTCAGGGTACATGCCCAGGTTTTGGGCTCAGTCCCTAGTGGGGAGCATGCAGGAGGCAACCAATCAATGATTCTCTCTCATCATTGATGTTTCTTTCTATCTCTCTCCCTTCCTCTCTGAAATCAATAAAAATATATTGGGGGGGAGGGTGCAATATATAAATGTTACTTGGATTCTGACTTGAATATACAAACTAGAAAAATTACAAAAGAATTGAGAATATTTGAACATTGTGCTGAATGGATATTTGATATTAAGAATTTTTTATTCTTTATGCATGATGATGGTATTGTACTTAAATTTTTGGTGTAGTTGTTGATCTCATAAATAAATAGCAAAGTGATTAAAAGAAAACATAAGAGAATGCAGCGGTAGGTAAAGATTTATTGGTGAAGGCACAGAAAGCACAAACTATAAAAGGAAAAATAAATTGAACTTGATCAAAACCTAAAAGTACTATTCATCAAAAGATAATATCAAGAAAATAAATAAGTAGCAGATTGGGAGAAATATGTGCAACAACTTTATCTGGGATGGATAGATAGACAAACAGATAGATATAGGACAATACCTATATCTTGTATCTGGAATATATAAAGACTTCCTACACCTCAATAATGATGACAAACAATCCAATTTTTAAAAAAGATAAAATCGCTCTGGCTGGTGTGGCTCAGTTGGTTGGAGCATTGGCCCATGCACAGAAGGATCGCGGGTTCAATTCTAGGTCAGAGCACATACCCAGATTGCAGTTTTGATGCCCAGTTGTGGCGAATATAGGAGGCAACCAACCGATCAGTGTTTCTCTCTCCGATCAATGTTTTTCTCTCTCTCTCCCTCTGTCCCTTCCTCTCTATAAAATCAATTAAAAAAAAAAAAAGCTATGTTCTTAAAAAAAGAAAGATGAAAAATACTAAATTTTGGAGAGAATGTGGAACAACCAGAAGCATCATACATTGCTGGTGGGAGTGTTGCAATGGAACAACCACTTCTGGAAAACTATCTGGCATTTTTTAAAAAGTTAAATATACCAATACCCTATAATTCCATGCCTAGGTATTTACTCAAGAGAAATAAAAGTTTATGTGCACACACACAAAAAAAAACTTATACAAGAATATTTACAGCAGCTTTATTCATACTAGTCAAAAACTGAAAACAGCCCAGATGTCCATTAACCAAGTGGCAAATCCATACAATAAAATATTACTCAAAAATAAAATACTATTCAAAAAATGAAAATACTACCAGTATTTTTGCCAATATGAACAACAACATAAATGGATTTCAAAAATAATACTGAGTGGAAGAAGCCAGGAGCAAAAAAGTACAGTTTATGACCCCACTAGAAGCCCGGTGCATGAAATTCATGCACGGCGGGGGGTTGTCCCTCAGCCCAGCCTGTACCCTCTCCAATCTGGGACTCCCGGAGGGATGTCCGACTGCCCGTTTAGGCTGGGATCGGGCCTAAACGGGCAGTCGGACATCCCTCTCACAATCCAGGACTGCTGACTCCCAACTGCTTGCCTGCCTGCCTTCCTGATTGCCCCTAACCGCTTCTGCCTGCCAGCCTGATCACCCCCTAACCACTCTGCTGCCAGCCTGTTTGCCCCCAACTTCCCTCCTCTGCCAGCCTGGTCACCCCTAACTGCCCTCTCCTGCAGGGTTGATCACCTCCAACTGCCCTCCCTTGCAAGCCTGGTACCTCTCAACTGCCCTCCCTTGCAGGCCTGGTCCCTCACAACTGCCCTCCCTTGCAGGCCGGGTGCCTCCCAACTGCCCTCTCCTGCTGGCCATCTTGTGGTGGCCATCTTGTGTCCACATGGGGGCAGGATCTTTGACCACATGGGGGCAGCTATATTGTGTGTTGCAGTGATGATCAATCTGTATATTATTCTTTTATTAGATAGGATAGAGGCCTGGTACAGGGGTGGGGGCCAGCTGGTTTGCCCTGAAGGGCGTCCTGGATCAGGTGGGGGTTCCCTTGGGGTGTGAGGCGGCCTGAGCGAGGGGCCTGTGGTGGTTTGCAGGCCGGCCACGCCCCCTGGCAACCCAAGGGGAGGCCCTGGTATCTGGAATTTATTTTCATTCTACAATTGAAACTTTGTAGCCTGGAGCGGAGCCAAGCCTGGGGCTCCGGCAGCCATTTCTGTGGCAGTTAATTCACCTTCTACAATTGAAACTTTGTAGCCTTAAGCGGGTGGGCCCGGCCAGGGTGTGCAGAAAGCTTTGCTTCCCCTGTTGCCGGCGGCAACCCTGGCCTGCTCTCTCAAGCTCCGTTCTGCCGCCATTTGTTTGAATTTGTTTACCTTCTATAATTGAAACTTTGTAGCTTGAGTGGAGGCTTAGGCCTGCAATGGCTATGGAAAGCTTGGCTTACTCTGTTACCTGGGAAACCTTGCTCTCTGTGGCTGTAGCCATCTTGGATTGGGGTTAATTTGCATACTCGCCCTGATTGGCTGGTGGGTGTGGCTTGGCTGGTGGGCGAGGCTTATGTAGCAGAGTGATGGTTAATTTGCATATTACCATTTTCTTAGAGAGGATTGATATGAATTCTAGAATAGGCAAAAATAACAAGTAGCAGATTACTTCTCCATGTAGGGAACTGGCTGAGAAGGGGCACAAAGAGAAGAAATGATAAAAATATGAGGCATCTTGATTTGCAAAGGTCAAGCTGACTGAATGGTCCACTTAAGTTCTGAAGATCTGAATGTATGTAAATTACGAGTCACTGAAAATATTTTAAACTTAAAAGGATTCTTATTTATATAATTTTACATGTACACACATACAAACATTTTTTAACAGATGAAGTTATGATATCTGGGGTTTTCTTTAAATAACGCAGTGTTAAGGGTAAATCTATATGAAACGAGTTTGACCATGAGTTGATAGTTATTTAACCTGGGTGATGAGTATATGGAGGCCCATTATACTTTTTATTCTTCCTACTTTGTTTATGTTTAAAATTTTGCATGATAAAGAGCTAGTGAGAAAGAAAAGGGAGGGAGGGAGGGAAGGGGGGAAAGAGAAAGGGACAAAGTGTTCAGCAGCAGAGATACAGCCCTGAGGACACCTCTGGGTAACAACTTGGCTCAGCCACAGATATTCCTGTGATGACCCTGAGTCATCAGAAAAGGTCAGGTGGAACTGGATATGTTCTTATTGTTGTTGTTATTTTTTGTTTTTTGGGGTGTTTTTATTTGCAACAGATATTAATGTCCTACTTTTGAGGTCACTTATCAAACAAAATAGAAAAAATCCAGACAGCCACAGGAGCAGCGACTTCCAATGATCCAGAAAGTTTCCTATTGTGGAACCGAGCGCAGCCTGAGGACACCACCCAAATGAAGTGTCAATGCATTGGCATCATGGAGTGTGTGACCTGCCCCAGGCAGCTCAGACCAGCTGCCACTCCTCAGCAGGGTTGGAAGAGGCTCCCTACTCTGGAGCTGCAACAGGTTTGGCCCAGGAGCAAGGCGGCGCCTGCCCAGCCTGGACATAGAGCTCTGCATATGGTAAGCTCATCTCAGTGGAATACTGGGTCCAGCTTATGTTTCCTCAAAGATCTTACAAGATGAACTGCTTCTCTCCCACAGCTATTTAAAAAAAAAAAAAAAAAAAAGCCTCATTTCCAATGGAAAACAGACCCATCAGGGACTGACTTATTTTCCTCAGACCTGGGTGCATTTACCTCAGCCATTTGGTCACTATGGATGAAGTCGGCTGTGTTCCAGGTCTGTCTCTTGGCTCAAGCTGCCTCGTGGCGCCCCACGTGTTATTCAGGGATTGCCCCTCGTGCTGGAGAGGCCAAACCAGGCCTCAATTTGTAAGAACCTAGAGGACAGGACAGTCTGTTTAACCAGTTTGCTCAGCAGTCACAGCAGGTTAGGCAGGTAAAGGTTCTGATGAATGATGGAAATTTTGGAGTTTCAGAGCCAGTTCTCAGCCCAGTATTTTTCTGATGCAAGCAGCTATTTTTTTAAGAATACTCCCCAGTACCTCTCTGGTAAACCTCACTACAGGTCTGAAGAGAGGAGACCAAAAGCTTCAGAAGGATGGATAATATGTCATCACCAAGAAGCCCTTGCACTCTGCAGAGGACCTGGTACACAGTAAGTGCTCAGTAGATGCTCAATTGTTGAATGAATGAATGAATGAATGGGTGGATGGAATGAACGAATAGCAGCAAAAGTTACAGCATCTCCACAAACTGGTGGTGGTTCTCAAACTTGTGGCCATAAAAATCAGCTGGGCCCTAGCTAGTTTGACTCAGAGGATAGAGCATCGGCCTGAGGACTGAAGAGTCCCAGGTTCCATTCCAGTCAATGGCACATGCCCTGTTTGCAGGCTCGATCCCCAGTGGGAGGCGTGCAGGAGGCAGCCCATCAGTGAGTCTCCTCGTTGATGTTTCTATCTCTCTCTCCCTCTCCCTTCCTCTCTGAAGTCAGTAAAAATTTTAAAATTAAAACAAATCAGCTCGGATAGGTAAAATGTGAATATCTCAGCTGTCATACCCCCACCCCAAATTCTGGGGAGGAGACCTAAAACTGGCATTTTTACAAATCTTCCCAAATAATTCTGTTACCCACAATCAGTAGCTCACACTTTGAGAAACACTGTGTCCCATTTCCTCGGAGTCTCCAGGAAGTGATCTGCCACCCAGAGGACATTTTCCCTTAGAGAGTGGGTCTGCTCAGCTCTTTTTAATTCCGAGGGAGACTGAGGAACTAGCACTGGCAAATACTTGGTATCCTTTAACAGTACTACTATAATCAGAGAACCTTTTGAATAAAAAGCCTTTCCTAATAACCCATCCACTTTTCTTAATCATAGATTTTTCCTCCACAAGTCTTACTAAGAACTGCCCTGGAAAAAACATCGGCTCATTTCACAGAGAAATACTCTCTT
Organism: Cnephaeus nilssonii; assembly: GCF_951640355.1. Taxonomy (NCBI): domain Eukaryota; kingdom Metazoa; phylum Chordata; class Mammalia; order Chiroptera; family Vespertilionidae; genus Cnephaeus; species Cnephaeus nilssonii. Next base: position 91,557,411 of record NC_137079.1, on the reverse strand, counting down.
CCAACACTTTGTACTGGTCAATGAGCAGGCCTGCTGCTTTCAAACTTTTCATATTTGGGACGTTTACTCTCTGGACTCTAAAAGGTGACAGAAAGCCTTCTCACCCGCGTTAGCAAGCTCATCCTCCATGGCAGGCCTGGGCTATCTTCCCAAGTGGGGATATCTGAGACAGAGGCAAGCTTCATCTCAAGGTGCTTAAATCTTTGAGATCCAACACTTATTCAAACTTCTTTCTGCTGTTAAGTATGTTAAGAAATTCTAATCCCAGAGGGAGTGTTATTGTCCATATTAAAGACTGAATTTTCATTCATTCAACTCACATCAGTTTCTCTGACAATCAGATCCAGCAAGGGAAAAATGACTGGGTTTTGAGCCAATTCTTTGAGCAAAGAAAGGTAACTCAAACTCCAAAAGTATTGCACAATATAACACCCAATCCTGGAAATATTCTGAAGCCTTTTTTTAGTTACCCAGAAATGACAAAGGAAATTATTTACTCCAGGAAGGCTTGCAGATTGGTGTGGCTGAGGGATCCAAGAATGCATTTTTCTTATGTCTTCCTCCCTAGTCCTTTCCTGCCAGTAACCATGTGACAACAGAATTACTGCTAGTCATCTATTTTTTTAATCATGTGATTTTCTTCAAAAGACAAGGACAATTGTTGTCTCCCCCAAAAAAGGCACATGATGGTTACATGAGATTCCATACAGCTGTTAAATGCTTCCAGCCATCTAGGGTTTTGAAAATTATTCATGCTTATAATAAAATACCAATTAAGACAGAAAAAGGGAGTTGTAAGGGAGCTGGAACCTTAAAGATAATACTAATTTAAAATATAGACCTTAGAACTTTTGAGATCTCATAAGACACGTTTACAAGAATAAATAAAATTTTCTAGTCAGGGTACATTTTATCACAACTTCACAAGAATTTCTAAACAAAATTGCCTGACTTAAGGCAATGTCTCCTTTTTACCAAGTCATTGTTTTGGTGACTTGAACTAGGGGAAAAAAAAATTTGTCCTGTAAAGAAGAATAATTACTTCCTTTCAAAATAATATTTAATTTAAAAAATTTGAATATTTCAAATTAATTTCAAAATAATGTTTAAAAACCAGAATGCAAAATCCACATATTTTATCCAATCCCATTTGGAGACAACCCAATGACACAACATTAAAGCAGTTACAAATGACAAAGTTTATGTCTTTCTCAGATTAATATTCTGTGAAAGCAAATCAGCAACTATCTAAGAGTTCCAACTGCCTTTTCTTAAAAACTGTCTCCCCACCCCCTTTTTAAACTGTTTACAGATTGGCACACCCTGTTTCTATAGGCATGCAACCCTTCCGGTGAGCTAATAAACTGGCATTTCAGTCTTGTTAATTTGGGAGGTAGGAGCTAGGTCAGAGGAGCGGGTTCTGGCCTCTGAGCCCAGAGGAGCTATATGGAAGGAGGATTACGCGGCCTGTGGGAATGGCTGGCTAGAAGGAAAGCCAATAATTTCTTTTAGGCATTTCATCACTGGCCATATCCCCTCTCTTGCCTTTGAACTTTCCTTGGTCGAATAAACAGAAGAGCAGCTCCAGACTTGTCAAAATACCTTGGACTTCTTGGTGCTTTTAATTTGTTGGAATGTTGGCAGGCGCAGACTGGCTCACCCAAGAGGAATGGCTTTGGCTGTATCCAGTGGTCAAGGGCACTGGCCAGTTGCTTTATGCTCACTGGGAGTTTGGTGATGACCCAAATTAGTCAGGCCTGGCTCTGAACTTCTCAAGTAGGATGGCCATAGGGCTGCCTTGGGAGGACTATTGAGAATTATTATTATTTGGCTCCATGCCTGTATTTGGAAAAGGAGACCTGAAACTCATCTTGTCCACACGTGCAAATAACTACTCCGATACCAGGGCCTGGGGCAAGTTCGAAGAATAGAGGAAGGTTTTGAGCTGTACCTTGTTGATAAGGAAAGGAGGAGAAAGGCATTCCAGACAAATAAAACTTCCAGCACATAAAAAGGCTGGAGTCATAGAAGCGTGTGACGTAAGGTGGAGGAGACAAGAATGCAATGGAAGGTAGGGAAGGACCTTGTATGCCACAGATAAAACTTTAATCTATGTTATTTAGACACCAGGCTAGCATTTCTTGAGAAGAATAACCCTCCAGAAAGAGACAGCTTCTTCCAGAGGGGCTCGAGTTCTATACCCACTGGGGTTCTTGGCATGTCCACTGAGGTGAGGGATCTAAGACGTAACTAACTGAAAAGTGGTCATTTGCCGGGAGGGTGAACATCTAATTAATTCGCCGCTCAAACCCAAACACTTCAGAGTGACAAGAGCATCTGTTAATAATTATGCTGGACACAATTTGTCCAAGTCTCTCTTGGACACAACAAAACGTTTGGTCACCCCTTTTCTTCAGCCCTTTCTATGTACTAGGCATTGCAATAGGGTCTTAACTCAGGTCATTAATTCCCCCAATAACTCCATTAGCTAAGTGTATTTCCATTTGACAAACCATGATGAGTATCGAAAGTAGAACGGGCATCCTTTTGCATTCTTTTTCCAACTCCAGAATCTTCCTCTTCCACACTCATGTTTAAAAAAAAACACCTCTGATCCTGCTTAGGACATCCAGCTACTTCACTGTATACCATTCCCAGTCACACCTACCTGCAACCTGCCTCCTAGTTCTCCCCAAATTAAGGCTTTGACATTGAATTTGAGACTTCCTCTCCAAACCTCACTACTTCCCGGTCACCTGCTGCTGTGACCACAGCCTGGACCTTGCCACTTCCTGTTCTCACTCCTTTATCTCCATTCCACCTGTTCCTCTACATCACCCAAACCACCAGTCCTTTAATGCCATGCTGTGCTGGTAAATGTTTTACCTGCTCTGTGGGAAAGTAATGCATGCCTGTATATATGTACAAACATTCATTACACATTTATTGATATAAGGGATGTGACAATAATAAAATATACAATATTCTGTGAATTCAATCAGGCCAATTGATTCTCATAGATGCTTTCATTGATTTTTGCCAAACTCTTTTATCTGTAGCCAACATATGGTAGTGGTGGCAATTCTGCCAGGATTTAACAAATGGACTTATATATCCCAACCCACTTTCTTTTTTTTCTCAATACATTCATTTTCTCAACAAATTTAACTGACATCACCCTTGTACAAACTACATTAAACTGAAATTGTTTCGCTTCAGTACTAACAGTAGCACACCATTATACAACAGGTCCTCGAATAACGTTTTATTATAATGTTGATGAGATGCTGTAGGAACTTAAGTCTTATATAACTAGCTTATGGTAAAATCAGCTCATTGATATTATATGCCATTTTGCTTCAAGTCGCAGAACCTATCAACGATGCTAAGTGAGGACTTACTGTATGGCCCTCCCACCAGAGATAAAACCAACATAAATACTTCAAGAGCAGAAAAGAGTAATAGTACATTAGATTATGGTTTTGAGTATTTACTACTCTTGGTTTTTTAAAATATATTTTTATAGATTTCAGAGAGGAAGAGAGAGGGAGAGAGATAGAAACATGGATGAGAGAGAATCATTGATCAGCTGCCTTCTACACGCCCCCTAATTGGGGATTAAGCCTGCAACCCAGGCATGTGCCCTTGACAGGAATCAAACCCAGGTCCCTTAAAGTCCTCAACCTGATGCACTATCCACTTAGTCAAATCAGCTGGGGCTACCTTTGTTTTTAAAATATGACTTATTTAATAGTAAGCTTATCTAATTTAATATAAATAATGGTGGTATTTAAAATCAGCTCATAAAATTCCTTCAAATTTAACCATCAGTTTCTATGAACCGGCCAATTGGGTTCCAACACACCACTGTAGCCTCAACATTACTAGTAGTATTTTCCTCTCCTCTGCCCATATTTTACAGGTCAGCCTAAAAAGGGAACATGGAGTTGGCATCCTCCACAGTCTCCTAAGTAAACATGACTAGGGTGAGGTCAAGGTCATCTGAAATGTCTCTAAATTTTCTTAGTATGGGTCCACAAAGAGCTTCTTGGGGAACAAATATCACACCTAATTTGTATTAGGCATATAGGGGTAGCAAAGCAGGTATACAGTTGTGAGTTCTCAAACGTTTATTCTTGTATTATTTATTAACTAGAGGCCCGGTGCACAGATTTGTGCATGGGTGGGGTCCCTCAGCCTGGCCTGCGCCCTATCACAATCCAGGACCCCTCAGGGGATGTCAGACTGCAGGGTTTCAGCCCGATTCCCGCAGGCCCGGCCTGCAGGGATCAGGTTGAAACCTGGCAGTCCGACATCCCCCCAAGGAATGTAGCAGTGCCGAAGTGGCAGGGGCTGGGCACAGCTCCGCTGTCGCTCATCCTGGACCTGCTGTGCCTGCTGCAACCGTCCAGTAGCACTGCAGCTGTGCTCACCAGCCGTGAGCCTGGCTTCTGGCTGAGCGGCGCTCCCGCGTTGAGCGTCTGCCCCCTGGTGGTCAGTGTGCATCATAGCGACTGGTCGTTCCAGTCATTCTGTCGTACAGTCGCTTAGGCTTTTATATATATAGATGGCTGTATATTTATTTGTATTACAACTGTAAACCTACCCTGTATAATAGGTTTACAACTTGCTAAATACCTGTAGAATACCAAGAAAAGAGAGGTCTACCATCTCTCTTGGAGTTTAGGCCTGGTCAACTGTCTACATACTCCCAGGCTTAAGAGCTAAAGGCTGCACATGAGAATGCAGAAAAATGATGAAAGTGAACCAAGCAGCTCTCCCACGTATGCTGCAGGGAAAGGCTGACTGTCCAGAAGCCCCATGAAGGAAACAAATCTCCAAGGGCTACTATTACCTATGCTGACACTATTAATCTGTACACAGGAAGCCATTTGCAGACATTACCTCATCCTCTAATCTCACATCTAACCAAGTAACAGAAGTTATCCTCTCCTCAGCTTCCCTTGTGAGGAGATCATGGCCCAAGCATCAGAACAACTCATGGCTTTGCTAAAACCCGTGTCCATGCCACCAGCATGGATTAAGCAGTGGGCATCTCTGGCTTGTTCTGGAACCAAGCACTAAAATGCAAAATGGACCTCACCTCTATCTCAATTCAACAGAGGAGAAAAAATCTAGTTTAAAGTGGCCCACTGCGAGCTCTATTCTAAGCAGTTGTCTCATCTCAGATCATCTTCCTGGGATAATTTCAGATCTGTTACAACCCCAAGAATGTTTACAGAAACTCTAGCAAATATAAGAATCCCACATGGCTCCTAGGCTACCATCCTAGGTAAGCTTTAAGTTTCATAGGAATTCTGCAAGTTGATTGTCTAGGATTGGAGATCATGGAAAGAATGAGATGTAAATAATGAATAACAAGCTCTCATAATGTTGCATTCTTTCTTCCTAGAGGATGTAAATCTCTACATAACACCAGTGGCTCCAAGTGCAAATAAGACTTTCACTTTTGGAAGACGTGAACTTGATAAAGGTACTAATGCCAAGATATTTCATTTAGCTTTTCAGTTCATGGGGGGATGGGGAGGAGGGGAAGACAGTGTCCTGCCACCAGTCGAGCAAAGAAAAGTTGGCCCCAATCTCCTTTTTCCCTTCTTCCTGTAACAGGTGAATATCTTTTCATGATGGAGCTTCCTCCTCTCACTGCCATATTGCCAAAGCAAGGGGGCTGGCTGCACAGAGTTCCTCCTCTCCCGGCCACCGGCAACAACTTAAAGCTTGCTTTTGAACTTCTTTATGGCCTGGCCACTCTGTATAGCTTCCTCCAGTCAAAAGGTACCTCAGCTATCTCTATTTCACATCGGATTTCCTACTACCACCCAGCACTGCCTGCCTTCCTCCTTCCTTCATGCCAGCATGCACCTCCATTTCCATTCCCAGAAACTGCACCCATTTGCCAGTTACTTAAACTGAGTCCATGTATTTCAGTTACCACCAGTATCAAAAATAAGAAATTAGTAGAATAAGGAAACTTCCAGGAACACACCCTCATTTTAGAGGCCCAGCCCAGATCCAGGCTCACAGCCCCAGTAGGAGCAGTAACAGATACAGATTCAATGTGTATGTGACACCGACTACTTCAACTGCCACTTCGTGTGATTTTATCTCGGAACAGCCTTCCACTTACCTAACCACACCGACTAGTCTAAGTTTAACTAGCATCATCATCGTCAGGTCAGCTCAAACATGGAGAAACAATAGCCAGGGCAAAGTCCTTGTGTGTGGCTGGTTCACAGGTCAAGAAATAATCCTAGGTACACATCCTGCTTACAGCAGGGGCTTAGATGCTGTCCAAGGAAGGAATCCTCTCCCTCTCCGGTAAGCTCCACCCGAGGAATCTGCTAGGAAAACCTTCCTTCTGTGTTGCTTCCTCTTATCGAGTGATGTAAAACGTGGAAACTGATCTCAGTAAGGGACATTGGATGCATGATTTTCTGTACATGCACAGAGGGCTATGCAAGGAGCCTGCTCGTTTGAGCCCTGGCAATACCATCGTGCTTTTCTGCATTTGGACTACATCAGCAGTTTTCAAAGTGATCGGTGCACGAGCCAGGGTTTGGGAGTTGATGGTTTTCATCAGTTCTACACTCTACTCTGGGCTTCTACCATGTCTTTTAAAGAAAGGATTACATTGCTGGAAGGTGGGGAAGAACCTGAAGGCTGAACTGATCTTCTGGTGTCTAAACAGATCAACAGGAGAATAACCTATTTCCTTGTTGCTACTCCAACTCATTTGGACGTTTACTTGCCTGGTGAGAGAAGCTGAGAGACTGGCCTTCGTCCTGGTTTAAAAAAGCATTTTAATCATCATTTATCTAATCCTAGCTCATTCCTCAGGACATTTGTGAAAACAGCAATTTTATAAAACCTCCCATTTGCAGCCACTTAAAAGCAACGCTCCTCCTTCAGAAAGGTGTGCGGTGGTGACGGGAGCACATGTGGCCTTGGAAAGCCATTCCTTTCCACACCCCCAGTGCCTTCTCGGCGACCCCCCAGACAGGACCCTCCTAACGTGCCCTTTATGTGCTTTTACCTTCACCACCGTCTGTTCTGACATGAGACTTAACTGCCCAGTAATTATTGTACCAGATTGTGGTTTCAGACTTTCCAAGGATGAAGTACCTACACTCTAGGGCAGTGATGGGCAACCTTTTGAGCTTGGTGTGTCAAACTTTGCCAAAAAACTGAGCATAACTCGGGTAGTGTGTCACTTTGAGGAAAAAACATTATTTCGCAAATGTTTCATCCTCAGGAGCAGCAAATGTTTCATCCTCGGCATGCGGCCACCTCAGCGGCCGCGTGTCACCAGAAATGGCTACGCGTGTCAGTGCTGACACACGTGTCATAGGTTCGCCATCACTGCTCTGGGGTTATCAGGGATTTTACTTATTCTTAACTCTAGGGGGCTATTGTCTGATCAGAGACTGTTTCCCCACCCTCCAAAGGAAATACCAGATTTGAATAAACCATGGCACTGTGGCTTAAAAGATTTAACTCAAATGATAGCAAAACATTTTTTAATACTAATAAAGAGCTTATTCTGCACAATTAGGAAAGAAAGACACCAAACCATTTAAACACAACGTATGTACATTTATGGCTTTATACAGTAATAGCAAAGATTGTTCTTGTGTCTGTAGTACATCAGCATCATCAGGCACTTCTCAGAGTATTGGAACGGGAACATGGAATCCATGGAATCTGCACTGTTACTAAACTCAAGTAGCAAAACGCAGGAGAGCATGACCACATCCTGACAGGACTCACATGGCCACACCTGGCCACACTGCCAGGCTGGGCACCACCCTCAAGGAGGAGGCCAAGAGTCACGCCCAGCAGCTCTGTTTGCATAAACCACATTGCGTCTTTCTACTGAATGATTACTCCCAAACTAAAATCAAAAGAGAAACTTCTCATTTAAAAGTCAGTTATAAATTAAGAACTCTTAAGAGCTGAATGTAAAAATTTCGTGGGGGATGGTAGCATGTATCCAGTAGCTGAGCAAGGGTGAATGTATACCTCTGGAGAACCGTTTCCATGTCAAGTGTCTTCTCTTCTTGGGACGTCCCACTGATTCACTGCTTGCTGGGATATAACATTTGCTAATTAATTTAGACTGTCGGTTTGTCAAAGCAGAACTTTCCATGTAATATGTCTATTACCTAAATATATTGCATACGCCTATATTACAGAAACAATACTTTATATTTAAAATTATTTGAATAGCTCTATAATACAATATGCTTTTAATAACAGTACAAACCAAGGAAAATAAATCAAACAAGGCTGCATAGGTGATACCATTTGCACATTTCACAAAGCAATCATGTACAATAACTGATAGACTAATTACTCTAGAAAGTCAGTATTCGTACAGAAAAAGAATCACCAGAGGGTCACATAATGTTTTCAAAATAGACGAGGTGCCTTTCACTGGAGTTCCTTGTACCCCAGAGAGCTAGCTACCCAGGATTCATGTCAGAATTTCAACATAAAGAAAAAATTGAAAGGAAAAAAAAAGGTATTTCACAGACGCGGGAGGAAGGAACATCATTTTTAAAGTCACACTGTGGAGCCGTAAGATGCTAACAGTGATGCTAGCGGTCGCTGTCGCTGAGGCTCCGGTGTAATGGCATGGGAGGAGAAGTGGTGGCAGTGGTAACAGAAACACGAGTACTCTGCACCAACAGGTTCTGTTCCCTATGCAGGAGGCTCTGCTGAGAGGCACTAGGATATCTAAAACCAGACATATTTTGGAGTGTCCAACCATGAAGATGGCTAGAGAGGTGGTTGTTCAATGAATTTCCAAAATAGAAGTTACAGTGGTAGAGATGGCCTCCTATAGGAAATCTATCAGGGACACTTATATTCTTGTTAAACATGTGGGAAAAACCAAGCCAACAGAGATGCAATTCACAGACAAGACAAAGCAAATGTGATCTGGGCTAAGTACATAGAAATCAGAACCTTCTCCGGCAGGCAAGAGGAACATTATTGTTCAGCTGTTCATTTTATTTTGCTGACTTCAGGCATCCACACGACTTGAAAATACCAACACTGTAGGTGGGACACAAAGCCAATTGAGTTGTCAGTTAAAGGTAATTGGAAAATACTAAAACCTAATGATCAGAATTATAGTTTAGGTTGCTAAAGGCTAAAGAAATCCTTATCTTATGCAAAGGCCTTTTAAAAGAATTCAAATATACAACGTATACCTGGTTTGTTGATTTTCAAATTAATTGCCCCAGTTTTTAAACAGGCTCTTTCCTATTTGGTAGCCATCTGTACTCATGAACACAAAGCATTCTACAAATCACTGAAGTCACATTTCTAACTCCCCCGCCTTTGACTTACTCTCTCCATAGTGTGCTATGTAATCTGCAAGACAGAGGTGTGAGTGTTAACATACCCCTTCAAGGCAGAACTACAAACCAACCTCCACCTAGACCAACACAGAAGCACAGAATTATGAGGGGAAACATGTGTTGAAGCTCAACTTAAAATGGCTGTTGATTAAAAGCCCCAGTTTGAGAAAGGAGTACTGTGTTAGATGCAGATCTCCCTTTCTGACCTACAAACATTACAAGGCCTCCCAGGAGTAACTGCCACGACAAGCAGACAGGGATCTAGAGAAGACTCAATGCTATGCAGTATGCTTAGTTCACAGAGTAATAGCAGATATAATTTCTTTAAAATACATACATAAAAACCTATCAAGTTCTCCTAAACATGAAACGTAAAATGTCCTTAAACTGTACATCACTCTCCTGCCAAAATAGGGCCAGAAACATTGAGTATGCAAGTACTAATTACAATGATTTTAAGATTAGTCAGAAACATCACCAAGCAGCATCCCAAAGTGTACAAACCAGTTAAGCACGTACAAAATTAGTACTAATCCAGTTAGAATACAAAATGAAAATTATGGATGCTGTCTCAAATATCTGGAATTCTACAAATTTACAAGTACACTGTAACAAAGTATACTCTAGGTTTAAGAAAACATTACAGTTCAATATCTATTCCAAAAATGATCTCAAGTCCCAACAATAACATCAAAAATCATTTATCTGGAAATTAGAACCATTTATATGTTTGTACAAATTTGCAAATAACAAAATAGACAACAAAAAATAGAAAAGACCTGTACAAGGCTGGTGTTTACTCTATGTTTTTTTTTTTCCAAAAAAGTTTGACAAGTCCATTAATTCAGCAGATTGATGACAGATTACTGGTTCTCATGTGAATTATGTGGCAAAATGAACAGGTTCAAAGCTGTTCAACGAAGGTGCAGAATGGAGAGCTTGGTTCTCTGTGATTCATCAGTTCAGCGGAACACAGGTAGTACAAACAAAAGTTTAACTTATCAAGGACAGGAGACCATCACAGTATTACAAAAAGAGTATAAACTTTCCTTGGACCAAATGGATATTTAAAAAAACAAAACACACACAAATACAATTCTGTAGCTACTGCTTATATACAAAACTTGAAAGCACACCAGGATCTGAAAGTCTTTTCTGCAGTTATATGGTGTAGTGAGTTTGGCACTTGATTGTAATGAAATTTCCAATGGCACAGTCCTTATCTACAGCAGCACATAACCTGCAAACGTTGGGCAAACATCCTGTACAGGAAAAGTGTCTTTGCTGCCAAGTCTGACGAAAGAAAAATAAAATAAAAAAGATTTTTGGTGTGTGTTTTTTTAAGTCAAGAAAATGAAAAGATGGGATGAAGGACATCTTTGGACTTCTTCTCAGTTCCTGCTGTCAGACAATCTGAAGTACTTTTAAGTATAGCCTAAGGAAAAAACAAACACACACAAAATAAAAAATATCCAAATTAAAATCAATGCAACTTAACATGTTGGAGTGACAGACATACTGGGGGAAGGGGAAATAGCTAGAGCTTTCTCAAACAGCTCTGAAATCATTCAATGGGGGAAATTCCACTTAAAAAGCCCTTCAGCATTTGATTTATATTAAATGTATTCATTTATTGAAGAGCGACTGAAAAGATTGCATTTAACTAACTGTTAAAATCTTTACAGCAGTTACAGGAACGTTCTGTGTTTAAACTCAAAAGGAAAATTTATAAGCTATAAAAAGGGTGAAGAATGAATAATAAAAGATACCTCTCTGCAAGAGGTAGCTGGTTGACCTTTAAAAAGTCTTAACCATGGAAGATAGATGGCAAGTTACAGTATTCCTCTCTTTTAAGTTCTGTTTGCAGGTCTTTTGATAGTGGGGTAATCTTACCTGCTCAGTAACTCACTCTCAGCCTGACACCCAGCTATGTGTTGTCGTCTTGACACTATGTGGGAAGCTTTGGTTGGGCAACACACTGTCAAAATTAAAATCCAAAGTATCTCCATCCATGAGGTCGTTCCGAATGATGGACTCCATGTCACAGTCCAGGCGCTCAATAAACATGCCGTCCAAGTCACTCGGGAGCTTCTCCTGGTGGAGGATGCCCATCCTGCCGTAGCCGTTGCAGCTGCTCAGGGAAGAGTAGCCCCCAAGGGCGTTCATCTGCACGGGGTGAGGCAGAGGCACTGGTAAAGCGGTCTTCACCGGGGCCAGGCGGCTCATACCCGAGGTGTGGGGCATGGTGTTCACTGCGTGGGGCAAGGCACGCCCATTAACTACAGAGGTTGGCTGGGCATGTCCAGGGTGGGAATGGGAGCTGGGATTCAGCATTTTGTTATGAGATGCCTGGCTGCCGTAGCTTGGCATGACCGAATTAGGGCCCATCAACACATTTTGGCCCAGGACCCTACTGTTAGGTTGAGCCACCCCAGGATCAACTGGTGCCATAATGTCATTATGGGGAGGAGAGTCAGAAGTAAGTAACTCCTTCAAGAGTCCTGGTGCACAATTATACTGATTCATTCCTCCATAGCTCGATTTATTGTCCTGAAGTGTTTGCATTGACATCTGGGGCAAGGGGCTCATGCTGGATTGGCCATAGGTATATTTTTGGTAGTTTGGACTGGGTGAATTCAGGCTGGTGTTTGGCGGTGCAAACGAGTAGCATGGTGTCTGTTGCATCATGGCACCAGGTGAAGACTGGGTTGAAACAGTTAATGACGGTGGTGATGACAGGAGGTTGAGATTATCCAAAAGGTTTTCCATGTTTTCAGGATTGCTTATCTCTGACAGACTGGGCAGAGTAGAAGCCATCTTTGCAGCGGAGGGTGGGTACACCATTGAATGCACATCACCATCTCCAAGATCATCCTGTTCAGTCATAATGGGAGAGAGTCTCCCACTAATAGTACTAGCATTTGAGCTAGTTCGAGGGCGAAATGTATTCCAGTTATCAAAGTCGTCATTGCTGTGAGAACCAGGGCTGGCAGGCCACTTAGAGAATTGAGACCCCGGGCTGTCCCCGGCACCCTCCGGACCAGACTGGAGGGATGCTTTTTTCTTGGCGGCTCGGCCTCGGCTCTTAGAAAATTTACTGTTGTTGTCCATGGACGCAGCTCTTCTCCTGGGGGATTTTCCACTCTTGCCTCCTTCTGGGTTGAGCATCCACCAAGAACTTTTTCCAGTTCCTTCATTCTGCACACGGATGAACTTGCTGTGCAGTGACAGATTATGACGAATTGAATTCTGTAAAGCAAAAACATCATGTTAGAAATATAGTACTTCTCCAACTACATGGAAGTACAGATTTCAACCCATACGGTCAGAGTGGTTCTGAACCCCACTATAAAAGAGTTCACACCGTAGAAGAAAAATATTATCTTATCTTAAAAATAAAATCTGTACCTTAATGAGGGAACAAAATTAAATACTCATTATTATAAATACCTCCTTTTATATAAGTATATTTTATAGGGGAATTACAAAAACTGGTTTTAAAACCACTTACATTTTGTTTACAGTCAGTGCTATGCAAATAGTACTTCCTAACTAATTGCTATAAAAACTCTTTCCACTCTATTATCCCTAAAACTACTGCCAATTTCATAAGGTTGCACATATGTCATTTACTCAAAGTGAGAAGTTTTGCATTACCGGGCCTACATGATTATGGAAAAGAAATAAATGAAGCAGCATATATTATTAGTCAAAAATTAAAACCCTGAAAACTCTAAGACTTAGATTCATTTAAGCTCGTAATATCCATTAGGCAAATATAGGTGAATATAAGAAAAAAAATGGGTCACTTTTTTTTTTTAATTTTAGAAAGTTGAACTGCCCTCCATCCCCCAAAGAAAAATTTAAATTCAAGTGTTACTCGCCACCCCTTCCTCCCCAAAATAACCGGTAGTATGCACCAACTAATCCAAGGACACTGCATCAGAAGTTATTCTCTGTCCAAAAAGATAATCTTGGAGAGGAGGATGGCATGGAGAGTACAAATAGCTTGAGGTTTCAACCTGCTAGGTACAGCTCCACGACTGAACTGTGCCAAGTATACTACTAGGACAATTAGTACAGAGAAATCAACCTTTTTTGATCATTTAGGTGGCTCTGCTACTTACTGGCTACATAACCGCATGAAATTCCTTGGCCCTTATCTATACATATAAAACCCTAATAAGCAAATAGATCAAACAGGGGAACAACGTGCTGACCACCAGGGGGCGTGCGCGGAACATGGCGGGCATCGGCTGCGGCGGGATGGTGGAGCAGGTGAGCAGGGGCACCAGACCAAAGCAGGGTACCAGTCACTGTCATTGGGGCGAGCCTCTGGTGGTTACTGAAAATTCTTTGCTCCTGCGCACGCGGTCCCGCCAGGCACTCGCACCTGCTGCCGGCACCGGCCCCACTTGCACCCGCTGCGGGTGCTGGAGCCGCCGCTCGCACCTGCTGCTGGCACCGGCCCCAATCACTCCGCGCCATCAGCGGGTGTGAGCGGGGCGGCACCATCAGCACGTGGTAGCAGCAGTGGCAGGAGTGGGCTGCCGGCAGACAGGGAACCGGGAGCCACGTGGGAGGGGCTGGGCGGGGACGTGGAGGATGGGCCAAGATGTGCCCCTGTGCCCACCGCAGCCTCACGGCCCACAGTTTCTTTCAAGGTGCACGAATTCATGCACTGGGCCCCGAGTGGTATATAAAATGCTCAGGGGTGTCTGGTACACAGTGAGAGTCACCAAGAAGAATGTATTAGATCCCATCTTTGAAGACACAAGTTTTCACCAGGCTAAGCTCTATTTCCTTCCTCCTATTCACTAGGGTGTGGGTATGAGGTATTACAAACACAAATCCACAACTCCAAACACACAGTGAAGGGAGCTGGAGACAGTCTCAAGTTACAGTAAAAGCAGCAAAGCCGGGCTGCTATCAAGGAAGCCCCAATTTGACTCCCCTACTGGGCTCACAGCAAGATTGCCAGCATCCAGAGAGCTCCTGGGACATACGGGAAAGGAAAAGTGGGCTCCTAAACCAGAGGACTTAGACTTACATCTTTTTGTCCCCAGCACAGGACAGGGCACACAGTAAACTCTCACTACCTGCTCATCAAGCAGTGTCTGTCATCAAGACCCCAATCCCAAGTCCAGGACGAGATTCTCCAAGTATCCCAGAACCCTGGGAGCAGGGCTGAGCACATGGCCAGCTGACTGAGCTCCCTAGACCCATCACCCCTCTCCTTGACCATGAAAAGGCCCTGGGGCTGGATTTGTGGTCACCCCAGGATGCAGCCACAATGCCACCTCCTCATGCCAATCACTGCGCCAGAACAAAGGCAGGACAAGGCTGGAGCTCCAACACAAACCATAAGCTCAACCTTTTTTCTCATTGAAAGAAGGTAGACAACAAAATGGGGAAATTTTTTTTCACTTTCTTAAAGGAGATTTAAAAGTCAGAGTGAGGCCTTAGCCGGTTTGGCTCAATGGATAGAGCGGCTGGCCTGTGGACCGAAGAGTCCCGGGTTTGATTCTGGTCAAGGGCATATGCCCAGATTGTGGGCTCGATCCCCAGTAGGAGGTGTGCAGGAGGCAGCCAATCAACGATTCTCTCTCATCATTGATGTTCTATCTCTCTCGCCCTCTTCCTTCATCTATGAAATAAATAAAAATATATTAAAAAAAAAAAAAAAGTCAGTGAGGCCCAACAGTCGGGGCTGAGAAATCCACATCTCAGAATGCCCTCTGACCCTCTGTACTACATTCCACCCAAGGGCTGCAACACAGAAGCTATGTGACAAGCCCTTCTGCCAGGGCACACAGAGAGTGTGGGTCAGAAATGGCCCCGAACAGGGTCTTCAGCCTGGATGGTGGGCAGGTGTGTCAGGTGAATGACAGGGAGTGTTCTTTGTTCCCAAGACGTTCCTCTGCCTTTCCGCCTATGGATCTGTCCCCGAACTCAATACTTTCTAAAAGAGGCCAAGTACTATGTTTCCCCGATCCCACTCCCATGACACTCCCTTATGGGAAGGTTTTACACATACACACACGCTCCCACAGCCACATCCTCACCTGCTGGGCTAACCAACACCAGCAAACCAACTTCCAAATTCCTCCTTAAAGAAGCAAGCCTGTCCCTGGGGTAGACCAGAATGGAGTTACGTACTCTGACCCTGTGACATGTTCTACATGCTCAAAGTCTGGACATTTGCACAATATTCCATCATGATACCTTGTTCTTTGAACACAACAGTCACATACATAAACTACAATGAAGAAATCTCTAGAGAAAAGGAAGCTTGTCATTTAGTTAATGATAAAGGGGGAAGATCTTCCTAAATAGTAACTTCCTGGCTATCTTCGCTGACTGGCAAGGAGGGTGAGGAGGTGGGTAGCCCTGCAGCTCCACAACATTAGATCAGATCATTTGCAACTGCAATTGGGGGGCTTTTTTTAAAGAAAGACTGCAGAATACATGATAATGAAATCTTAAAACAATTTTCAGGAAGCATTCACTAATTCAGATGGGACATACATTAACTCACTAATTAGACTTACCAAAAAAAAAAAAAAAAAGGTCCCATAGCAATCCCTTACTTATCAAAACATTATGCTACATATTTTTCTAAGAGGACATTTGAGGTCGCTCTTTGAGTAACGTAGCTGTCTCCTAACTTTGCCAACAATTAAAAAAAAAATTTTCCGAACAGGAAAAGGTTTTCTGTGCAGGGCTTGTTACATAAATTCCTGTTTTTCACATAGCCAGCAGGACATTAAAGAAGCTATGATTTCCAGGGGGATAGGGTTGGGGGTGTTGAATAGGTAAATCTTGTAAAAACTGTGTTGCTGTTTAATGATGTTATGTCTGCTGGACATGGCCAAGGCCAGAGGAAGGTGTAGTTCATCCACGGAGCCATGAAGCAGAACCACACGCACTGTCAGTGCCCTGAGACAGTCAGTTCTTGAACTATGACAACTACTTTGTAAGGAAAGAGGCAGGGTGTGAGGACAAAAAACTCATGCCCTGCAAACCACTTACCCAAATCCTGAGTTTCTGCATAACACCACTGAAGAAAAAGGCAAGTCAGCATATTTCCTCTCCACTGGCTGTATTTCTCTGCAGCCATGGCTTTCTGATAATGCAGAGCTTTCTTTTCTCTGAAAATATCTCCCTCTGCAACCTGCTCCCTGACTCTACCCAGCCATCTGCATGCCTGGCCCTCCAAGCAGGGAAGCCAGACCAAATAAACTCCATGGATCACGTGGTGAAGGGCTATCGTGGACAAGATATGCTCTTGCTTGTTCAACCTGCTCTGCTGGCTGTTTCTAAGTCTCGGGTGTTCGGTTTTATGTGCTCTACAGACTGGATGCCAAGCTCCTTAAAGGGCACAGGGCTAAAGTTTATTTTTATTTCCTAATCTCAAATCCCCTAATATGCCCTACACACAAGATACAGTCAATGGTTATTGTTTATTTACATCCCCAAGGAAGTGTAGCCTAACACACCTTTTATCCATCTATCAATGTACCAATTCATACCAGTTAACATTTACTGGGACCTATTTTCTGCTACGTGCAGCAAAGGACAAAAGAAGGAATTAGACACAGATTCTGCCCCCCTAGGTTTTATGATCTACCTAGGGAAAGAAGAAGTCCACCTAAATACACACTCAAGACAGAAATTGATGCACAAAAAGGACAGTTCAGGAGCATCGACTTTTTCCCATCAGAGGTCACCCCCATCTACACCCACCCCCACCAACTTCAGTCTCAGCCCAGTGTCCCTTCTTTCCAGAAGCATTTCCTGATAACCCCACCCACCATGCAGCTCTCTGGCACAGCACCTGGCTTACTCACCATGATTCTACTATGCCTGGTCCCTTGGAGGCATGTCTGGCTCCCCACTATACTATAAGCTCCATGAGCTAAGGGTCTGTCTTCATGTAACACTGTATCCTCACAGCTCCATCACCAAGAAGGCACTCAAGTATCTGTTGAATGGATTAACAGGTCCTACATTTACAGGGCTATTGTGAAGATTAAATGAGATAACACACGTTAAGTGCTTACCTCAATCAAAATTAGCTGATGGCATCTATAAAATTACATGTCTACATTTTAGAGACTTATCTAGATTATAAACATCAGTCTCATTTCTTTAACCACATCTTGCATTCTTTCTACTAACATGAGGCTTTTTACATGTTAGTTACTAGAAAAATAGACCAGTTTGCAGCTAAGAGTTAAGATATTCACTAGATAGTACTTCCGATACTAAAGCTCCTCTGTAAACACACTTGCTGGTCAGTGTCATCAGAATTCTTTTTAAAGTGTTGCTGCCTAGTCTGGTGTGTGAGCATCACATACAGCTGTGGGCTCTCTGAATGCAGCCAGTGTGTGACAGGGAAGTGGCTGCTATCAGAGCAGGGCTACTTGAACAGGTCACAATCTGGCTTCTCTGTGGAGAATGGTTACAACTGAGCTCTGCTAGTCCACCACCTGCCTGGCTAGAGAATCTGGCCCCTAGAGACCCTGAGGAACAGGAGAGGAACTGCCCCTCCTCCCGGCCCCCATGCCCTTAGCAACCATCACTGTCTAAAGCAATCATCAGCCAGCCATTAAGGTGTTAGACAGAAATCTTTATACCTTTCATTTACTTGTTTTTTTTAATCTCATTTTTAAAAATTTATATTTGCAAATGTGTTCTATAATATACACGATATACTGGTATAATATGAGTAAATGTAGTATCAAAAGGGTATACAATTTTTACAAACACATTTAAGACCCCTAGGCTTATTAGAAGAGACTTCCAGTAGACTAGAAACTCCACCAAAGAAAACCAAGGGGACAGAACTAGTCCTAGAGTCAAGTCTAGCAAACTCTTCGGCCCCCTAGTCCTGGGTTGTAGAGATGTTCTGGTCCGGCCCTGGGACTGCACCTCTCCTCTCCTCCCCTGCCCTGACACATACTGCCCTGGGTTTCCCTACATGCTGACCCTCCTGAATCGAATCTTTTGACTTGAGCTGCAGGTAGGGATCCATCTAGCCTGCCCATCGCTGTATGTGGAGACCACCACCTCTCGGCCATGGGTCTTCCCATCACTGTTGCGCTCCACTTTTCTTTCTTCTTAGCAGTACTAAGACTTCCCTGGTTTCTGTGTTTAACCAAACTAAAACGTATCAGCACTTACCCTCAACACATCCTGCTCATGAAACCCTGATCTTCATACTTTATATTTGTATTACCTTATAGAGTTTACAAACTGCTTTCAACACACCATCCTTGAGGAGTACCATATAAAGCAGGTATTATTGGCCCAGTTTCAGGAAAGGGAAAACTGAGGCTCAAAAAATGAGCTGCCCAGCTAGAACTCAGACCAAGGTTTTAAGACCTTGCATGTAACCCCTGCCAGCTGGAAAAGCAGCTCTTTGGCTTCACCATCATTAAGAAGACTGAGGTTACATGTGTGCATCTTATGGGAGGGGAAATAATTCTGTTTACAAATACTAGTTTACAAAACTTGTTTTCTGCCTCAATGGGTAATAAATTTTAAAAACATAACTTGCTTTTAATTCCAATGGTTACTCTTTGCGGGCAGCAGCTGAAGTGTGAATTTCAGATAGGCACATAGCCCTGGGGAAAGTTTGTATAAAGAGGTTGTGGGAACCCACAAAGAAAATGGAAAGGTCCTCAGAGTTCACCACAGCCTAGAGCTGCCCATGACCCTAAGAGGGGGTAGATATGAGCAACACTCATCAAGACAAGCAAAAGAATTTCCAAGACACTGGGATACATGACTAAATGAATTTGAAGTTCTAGAAATTCTTTCAAAATGCTAAACTAGATTTTTCCATAACATTTTATCTAATTTCTGTGAACTTTGTCAATGTGTGTGATTGTTTTGTGTACTCCTGGTATGAACTTTTTACTCCCTCCTCCTGCTTCCTTTCTTTCACACCATCTCTTCCTGAACTTCTACAAGTGAAAACAAACTAAGGAGAAAGTAGGAATAATCTCTACTCAACAGTTCCCATTAGAGTTGCTAATAAAACAACTGCAAAATAATCCATTTTGCTTGCAAACAAAGAAAATGACCTTTTGCCAATAGTTCTTTTTACAAGTGATATCAATGGACATTATCAATAGACAACATATAAATTCAACTTCAAGAAGTGTTGTAAGATCTGCTGTAAATAGGTAACCTACAAGCTTATACATTAGGCCCCGACATTCAGCTTTCCTTTCTTAAGGTTGATTTAATTTCCCAGAAACCTGTCCTTCTTGACTAAACATTAATGATCCCAAAGGCTGCTCACACGCCCTACTAATACTGAGGATTCAGGATCCTCCAGTAATCCCAGGGCTGTAGACAGATCTTGCAGCCTCATAACATTTTTGAGTTGGAGGTCATCTGGCCTAACACCCTCATTTTATATTAGGAAAGACAGAATTCAGAAAGATGAAAATGCAGATGAAAAGCTTATGTGTGTTCATTTACAAAAAAAAAAAAAAGCAGAACCGAATGGGGCTTTATTCCTAGAAGAATATAAAACAAGAATTAAGAACATGCAATGTCCCTCCCCCTACCAAACCAATTCTTAGCTATAGGTTCTCAAACGGGTAAAGATACACTAAAAAGCTTTATCTCTGACTCAGATCATTCCAAAGGAAGGAAAATATGACTACATTAAAGTAGCTTCTACTTAACATAAAAACAAACAATCATGTGGGAGATTATGCACTATGTAAAACAATAACAAGAAGACAAATGTAAGAACTCTTAACTGCCATGAAACTTTTTCTCTGGGGGATGGGCATAGAGAGGTGGAAGCCAAGGTCAGACTGACTTCAGGGTCACTCTGAGTAAATCACCTGTTCTCATTCAGCCTCAGTCTTGACATCTGTAAACCAGAAATGAGTGTTACAAAGGATTGCTAGGGACTAAATAGGCATAATATACATGGAAAGTGCCCCGTCACCTGGCACAAAGCTGAGGAAATAAAGGTTGGTTATTTACTGACAGACAGTAAAGGGGTATATAAACAGGAATTTTTAAGCCATCATGAATGGTTACAACTTGAATAAACACTGTTCCTCACAAACTTCCTGTTTAACAGGCAGCTAGCCTTCCTCAGGCTTGTTGTATGTCCTCCTAACTGAGCTACAATCTTTCTTTTACACAAAAATTGTTTTCTCCTCTTAAGAAGATATTAAATTTGAAAATTTGATCATTTAACTAGTGTGTTCTATTAACTTTTGGGGTGACCTATGCAAGAATACATGTATGTCCAAAAAGTTATTCAAGAAGGACATACACCAACTGACTGATGACAGATTTTATCAGGAATGGCAATTATTATAACTAGAGGCCCAATGCACGAAATTTGTGCAAGGGGTTTGGCCCTCACAGCCGCAGCTTCATCCAGAAGGACGTCCGGTCTAATTTGCATATTACGCTTTTATTATTATAGACTAGAGGCCCGGTGCATGAAATTCCATAGGGAGCGGGCCTAAGCTCTGAGTCAGAAATCCTTAGCACTGCTACGGAGGCGGGAGAGGCTCCCACCACCACTGCTGTGCTAGCCAGCCATGAGCCTGGCTTCTGGCTGAGTGGCACTCCCCCTGTGGAGCACACTGAACACCAGGGACAGCTCCTGCATTGAGCATTGGCCCCCTGGTGGTCAGTGTGTGTCATAGCAACCGGTCATTCTGCTGTTTGGTCGATTTGCATATTAGCCTTTTATTATATAGGATGAGACTCTTGATACTCTTTCTCATTTCTTCTCACACACTAGTTACCCACCACCCTATACTTCACAAAGAACAAACCCCAAGAGGTAGGGGATTCCAAGAACATACTGATAAAGAGATGAGTTAGTTACAAGTGAATGGACTGTAGTATTAGAAAACACAGAGCACACGAGGGGCAAGGAGAAAATCCTGCCAGAGAGAAAACAGACAATGCTCCACAGTTTGACCTTTAATAAGCTCTCATTATTAGCCAAAAGACTAAATATTTCAGAGTCACAAATCAGCCAGTAACATCATACATAAAGAATTTAAGAAAAAAATCCTGAAGGACAGAACCAAAAATTCTCTTCATGATATTAAAACTATCTCAAGCTTTTGCTTTTCAGAAGGTCATAATTAAAAATAACAGCGATTTCCCTTGCTCTGTTCCACAGGAAAACCCCATTTCAAAGAAAGGTGCCATTTCATGAAAGGAAAGGCAAATCCTTTAATTTTCAGAATGTGAAACTGGAAGTCTTTCCTATACCATTTATTGCCATGTGCTTTATACACTATCTATCAGAAATCAGGAACTCTAAAAGACAAAACCCAGAAACAAACCAGGTGAGGTTGAAACCTTAGATACAGGCATCTTTCCTTCTTCCAGGTCATGAATCATTTATCTTAATCACTTTCCTTCTACAACCTCCATAAAGGTTGCTAATGTTGCCTAGCCTGTGTGGCTCAGTGTTTGAGCATCGACCTATGAACCAGAAGGTCATGGTTTGATTCCCAGTCAGGGCACATGCCTGGGTTGTGAGCTTGATCCTCAGTAGGGGGCGCATGCAGGAGGCAGCCAATGAATGATTCTCTCTCATCATTGATGTTTCTACTTTCTCTCCCTCTCCAAAATCAATAATATATACTAGAGGCCTGATGCATGAAATTCATGCACAGGGGGGAGTAGAGGGGGGGGCACCCTCAGCCTGGCCTGCACCCTCTCCAATCTGGGAACCCTTGGGGGATGTCTGACTGCTGGTTTAAATCAGCAGTCGGACATCCTTCTCGCAATCTGGGACCGCTAGCTCCTAACCACTCACCTGCCTGCCTGCTTGCCCGCCCCTAACCCCTCTGCCTGCCTGCCTGATCACCCCTAACTCCTCTGCCTGCTGGCCTGATCACCCCTAACTGCCTCTGCCTTGGCCCCCGCCACTGTGGCTTTGTCCAGAAGGAGGACTGGACGACCAGTCAACCCGGTTTAATTAGCATATTACCCTTTATTAGTATAGATATGAGTCAAGGAAAAGCTCTCATGAATATAAATTCAAAGGCAAGAATACTGAAACGTAGATTAAAATTTCTAGAATAATATCCTACCTATAGGATGTACTATCTAGAATTGTTTTTTATCCTAAATATGCTTGCTGTCTGGAAAACCTGAGGAAAATGAATCTACCAAATGCATAATCTATTTACCAAGAACTATTACTCTTAGTAAATAGAATTTAGAAGTACAAATTCTAGGTTTATGTGTGTGTTTTTCTGTTTTGGAACTCAGGTACAATAAATCCAGATTACAAAAAGAACAACAAATTGCAATGAAAATACAACACTCTAAATGACATATTATTTGCAATGTAGTTTTCTTAGTTGTACAGAATCTTAAAACCAGTTTATCCTGGTTTGTCCTTTATTCTGGGTAAGGAGCCTAATGAAACAATGATTTGTGATTAGTTAGTATACATTGCTTTGGGGCAACCTCCTAAAAATTCTTAAGACCTGGTCCCCATGTCAAATAGCTAGAAAAATTCACTTGCCAACTCAAACCACCATAATAAAGCAAATATCACAATAAAGTCAGTCACAACAAGTTTTTGCTTCCCAGTGCATAAAAGTTAAAATTTACGTATACTATTAAGTGTAAAATAGCATTAGGTCTTCCATATGTGTCCTCCCTAAAACCACACCTCCCTACCATCAAAGACCGTCTGTATCTGAGGCCTACACTTAGGTTCACAGGCACCATTTGTCCACAGGCTCTCACAACACTATGGTGCTGTGCTTATTTGTAAGACCCCATGTTTCCTCCCCAAAGTAAACACTGTGAGCAGCATTTTCTCCTGTTTGAAAACTGCATCAATTGAACAGGAAAGGCGCCTGAGAAGTGCCTCCTCACCCCTCTGTTGTCACTGACACTCTACCAGAAGGAAGCATATTTATGCCAGTGTTGCCCACAAGGACTTGCAACACAAGTCAGGTCTCTAATCAAGACCTAAGCCAGCCTGGGAGAATGTGCTTCGTGCCAAGATCATTCCTGGGCTCAGAGGATGTTGGGAGGAATTGGCCTTGAAACCAGATTTAGATTACCTGGGTATATGCCACTACGAATCCTTTGGGTTCCATTATTTTTTTAGCTCAGCCCCAGGGCTAGGCTAGTCTATATTCCAGAGAGAAGAGACAAAGTCAGAATAAAAAGGATCCTCACTTGAGTGATTAGCAAATCTTGCCATCTGAAATATTTTCTTTGTATTAAACTTTTTACTCTAACGCTGTAGTTTGAATTCATGTCTTCTTTGGAAACATCAACAATCGTGTAGCCAAGAATTAAAAGTACAAGACTATGTTTATAAATCTCCAAAGACAATAACCTCATAGCTACTTTTGGTAGTTATGAATATCATTATAAATGCATTGATTGCACACAAACACATTTGTTGGTTTGGGTTAAAAAAAACAACAACAGCCGAAACCGGTTTGGCTCAGTGGATAGAGCTTCGGACTCAAGGGTCCCAGGTTCGATTCCGGTCAGGGGCATGTACCTTGGTTGCAGGCACATTCCCAGTGCGGGGTGTGCAAGAGGCAGCTGATCGATGTTTCTCTCTCATCTCTGTTTCTAACTCTCTATCCCTCTCTCTTCCTCTCTGTAAAAAATCAATAAAATATATTTAAAAAAAAAACAACAGAGAAATTTGTATAGTTAGCTCTATCTTAAATTTTTAGAGGGAAACTAGCAAAGGAAGGATGAATAAATTACTAAATAAACCATTTTTTAGGATTCAAACCAAGACCAGGTTAGACATTCTCACTCAAGCCCGTCCTTTCGTGCTCACTGTTTTCAGTGTTATCACTCTGACTTCACTCCAAAAGGGAACTATGAACAGCAACCATTGTGGCTGGATTCTTGCAAGCAGTACAAATGTTTTGTATCTCTTCCCTACTACTACATTCGAGGATCCACTGAACCACAGCTACAATTTTTACCACAATATGTGCATTAGTATATTCACAGGTGCCTTTTCTCCAATTTATTAACATTATACATCTGTTAATGCACTTCAGTATTAAGGGTCTTCCCAAAAGTCAAGGGCTTGTATTCTGTCCAAGTTAGGTCATTTATTCAATTTGCAATGAGCAAGTAGACGATGTCTGCCTTATCACCATAACCCAAAGAAGCATTGTGAAGGTTAAATGAGAATATGTTTGAAAATTGCACATGCATATTAAAAATGTAAAAGATGCTAACAATTTCAAATATATTAGAGAATTCTAGAAATTCCTGATATTCTGGAACAACAACAACAAAAAAAGCAAGGTTTTCTAGAAGTTGTTAGCCCCATTACTGAAGATACATAAACAACTATGAGCAGTATTTAATATTAATTTGCTGTCTTTATTTTTTATTACTAAGAAAAGAAATTTAGTTGAATTCTGAAAACCTAGATAAGATTGTAATGGAGAACTGTTAGTGGCTGAACAACATTTGAAAAAAATCATTCTCTAGGGCAATCCTACCCACCACCCCCCCCCCCCAAAAAAAATATGTTTTATATTTTAACCATTTTTTAAAAAGTCTATGACACATTTTCATCAAACAATTCATTAAGACAATATAGTGAATATAATGGATAACCATTTTAGTCCTCAAAGTAGCTATAAATTACTAGTAAGCTGGAGTAGTATGCAATTTTAGAATATTTATCTTATTGAATCACTGAACTAAATAAATGCTCACTGTGTGGAGTGCCCAATAAAGATTAGCTGTTGTATTTGTGAAAACAATGTTTTAAAAGCACTAATAAGACATGTCTAGAGAAGAATGGAGAGGTAAATGTGACTGTATTTGAATTCAGACAGAGAAAGAGGGGGGAATAAGGTAGGAGGGAATCTGAAAAAGCAAGGTCGGAGCATGTATTTTATCCTGCATGCCCCCCACAGGAGAGTACCTGAAAGATCAGAATCAAGTTATAACCTGGAACCTAGAGGAAAGGGCCTGCCCGTCTTCCCATGAGATGATGGGAGAGGAGAGTCTGTGCTCTCCTTGGAAAGCCGATATTTTTGATTATTCAAAAACGTTAATGTGGGGGTGTCTGTATTATTGTGCAAATATGTTTTTGTGGATAAGCAAAAGTATCTGAGGGAGGTGCTATCTTTTGGTCTGGTTCTTGCCAACCCAGAAAGGTGCCCTTGGTTCCATCCCCTCAACAGGATGCCGCTGCAGCTTTTGTGGACAGCGTGATGTGGCTAGGGCAGCCTTGAGAAATGTGTGTCTGCCCTCTGAAAATCACAGGGTTTTCAATTAAAGCAGCTGTTTGCTTTTGTCTTATGACTGGAATACCACTTGGTTGTTTTGAAACTCATGGCATAATCTGTGACTTTTTTCATAGTTAGAGGAGGGCAGGATACTGAAACAGTGACCATTTGTTTCTAAACGAATTTTAAAATTCTCCCTTCATGCAGTCTAGTGTTTTTTTCATACTTTATCCATAGTTTACAACATTTGGCAAACAAATTCAGTTCTTACTTCTTGAAAGGTTTATTTTTGTTTCTTGAGGTCATTGTCTAGGCTCAACCATTAATATCTTTCAGGTTGTTCTTTTAAAACAGCTAAAGGGAAATTAAAGGAAATGATGGCTTGCAAATGTAGCCATGCACTGTTCAACAGAAACACGGATAAAGCTACAACAAATTACTCGTGAGTTAGTACTGCGGTAGGTGTTTATGAGATCCTGGACCAAGACTGACGCACGGGTCAACTTCATTGCTGTGAGGATAAACTGAGATGACATTTGGCTCCCCCATAATTCCACATACAACACTCCCTCCACCACACACACACACACACACACACACACACACCATCATGAAAGGCAATATATACACACACACACAAAGAAACAGGTCTAAATCTTGGGAACTTAATTTTTAATGGTTGATTTTCCCACCAGAATTTGATTATAAATAAACACATGATTGTGGGTATAAACCCTACTCTTACACCTTTCTTTTTCCACAGTCCAGATGCCCTGGCTACCTTCTTTCCTTTCTGTCACAAAATCAAGTTAGTGCTATGCAACTTACAACCAAGTTTAAAAGTCACAAGTTACTAGCAAATAAAGAAAGAACAGCAGGTGGTTTAAACATTTTGTAAATAATAGGTCACAAAGTCTACTATTTTGATCACTATTCTGGAGGACAACTGAGGAACACTTGCTAAGAGAAATCACATCTTAGGTCATTAACTTTCCCATCTATTTCATAGCACTTTCTCCTATGGGGATAATTGTATTCTCCCACCCAAGCACACAAAACCAAAGTATTTCCATTAACTCAGTTTCTATCTTCTGGGTTTTAAAATGCTGTATGTGAACTTTTGATCCACAGTCAACTCTTGGAACAGCTTAGCTTAGGTAAGGAGGAAAGCATGTAGATGCTTTGGAAAGGAGGTAAAGAGGAAGAAGGAAAGAAAGAAAACCAGAAATCATGAAGTATAATGTCCAATCTCAATTCTAAAAAGTTGGACGTGCTTTCTTGGTTTGAGATTTCAATGCAAAATATAATCTATCATTTCTGGCTGGTTGGAACAATTTACTTCAAAATAAAAAAAAGTTTTAAAAAATTCTAGGGTGGGGCAGGTGGAAGAGATTAACCAGAGAATTTATATGCATAACCAATGGACATAGACCATGGTATAGTGGAGGCGTGGGTGAGAGACAGGAGAGGGCCAGAGAGGCTAATTGGGGGAGTGGAGGGGGGAGGGCATATGTAATACTTTCAACAATAAAGACAAATAAAAGAAAAAGAAATTCTGCCTCTGTTAAAAGTAAGGCGTGGGATGAATTCTGAATCTGCCAATTGTACCTTTACCACCAACCTCCCTACCCCACACTCCATCATCAGCCAATCTACTGAGAACAACAAATGCAAGCAAAGTTGAATATTTAATATTAAAGAAAAGTTGGGAAGAAGGGTATTGATGCAGATGGCCTCACTCAGGGAATGTGCCTTGTCAAACACTTGCAAAAATGGGGAAGCATGCTGTTCTGGGTCCAAATTTCTTCAGTTCATCCTTGCTAACCAGTGCAGCTGTCACTCAGACTACAGCTCATGGATATTTACCTAACAACACTGACAACTGGTTCTAAATGCGTATCCTGTTGGTTGAGAACTTTCCTGTGTCCTGATTAAAATTCCTGCCTCATAAAGCTCCTGTTGAATTGCTGACAATGACATGATGACAAGGATTCCCCATGGCCACCTCCCTAAATGCTTTTGAGAGGGAGGAAGGCAAACAAGGTACAAGAAGGAGTAGAGAATGGGAAGAAAAGACAGAAGAGCGTTGTAGGTTTATGTGCTCAGAAGACGACAGAATGAAAAAGATTCCTTAGAATCCTGAGACTTCTCCTAGGTCAGGGAAATACTCTAGCTTTGGCTGACACCCCTCCTCACACTGTAAGAACCACGATGTAAGCAGCAGGGGAACAGGTTCTAGGGTCAAGGAAATAGAGCCTAGGAGATGAGGAACCTACACACAGGTAGGTTCTCCCCCTTAGCATAAAGAATACAACTAGTATAGAACCAGGTTGGGCAAAACCAGCATCTGGGATTGGGAAGTTTCTATACAACATCTGACAATGAGTGTAAATTATGATGTCCCTAAAACCTCTAGTGTATTCTATTTGTAACTAATATAAATGGTGCCCTTTATGACCAGCTAGCTACAAGTGGTCTTTATAGTCAGTTTTTTCTTTTACAAGACAACCCTAATGAATATAACGATGTTGTCTTTGAGTGGTGAAGGTAATGGGAATTTTCAGTTTCTAGTTCATCTTTGAGTGTTGTCCTTTTTGTGGTTGTTGAGAAAAAAAGCATGTATAACTCTTACAACCAAAATGAAGGTACTTTCTTTGGGGGAAACAAACAAAAAAATCTACACTTGTTCCTCTTTTATATATTTATTAAAAATAATAATGAAATTGATTTTCTACAGTGCCAGGACCTGTACTATATGATACATATACATACATAATTTTATACACATACAAATATATGCATAATCAAATAAGATGAAGTTCAAACTATATCCTAAGATTTTTGTTTTTCTAGGAAATGATAGCACTTTTCTTAATCAAGAAGCAAAAAAAAACAAAATACCAATAGTTTTAAAACAGTTTTATGCAAAACAGTGGAGCCCAGCAGCCAAGGAACATGGGCTTGTTTTCAGACAAACCTGAATTCAAACCCAGCCCTAACACTTAGGAAATGTGTGACGTTGGCTGAGTAACTTACCTGCCCCATGCTTTAATCGCTTCATCTGCAAAATGGGGTAATAGCTGCCACTTCAAAGGGCTTTTATGAGGATAAAATAAGATATTATCACACAAAACCCGTCTTGCCTCTGACTATAGGCAAGGCAAACCTCATGTCACCTCCCCACACAAATTCCTAAAGAACCCAGTGCTGGTGTGTTCTTTAGGCAAAACACATTCAGGGCACTTAGTCTTAATGTTTATCCAACCATTATTTGCAGTAGCAACAAAAGATGCTGTCATTTGAAGGTGAAAGTCATCCAGGGCATAATCAAGTTGTTCAGCCAGAAGCTCAAAGACACTTCATTTCAGGTCGTTTCCATAGTGCCTCTTAGCACTCACCTACCCACATGTATACAAAAACACTTCAATCAGGTAGACATGGGCCTTCCTGGGTTATGACCTGGGCATCAATATTTTTAAATCCATCAGGAAGTGTTGGGAGAAATAGAAAAGTTACCAAAAAAATCAAATGTTTCTTGAAGAATGCAGAAAGAGATTTAGGCTTTTACTGGGCATAAGAAGTGTCTAAAGTAGATAGAGCACCACTGGAAATCTTAGCTGGTTTTGTGATCCCTCCTCCCCTTATCTTGAATAAACCCTGAAGAGACACTGCTTGAAGGCAAAAAAGTGAACAAAAATAGAGCACAACAGCCTTCACACTGTTGCTAAAACACATTCCTTCACCTTTGAAAGATAAGTATAAAAATTTGCAGAGGGCTGTCCTCATACATAGTACAAATTGTGTTTAAATTGGGAAACCACCTGCTCCTTGATCAGTCATCCTTTTATCATCAACAGAACTTTAATTAGCCCCCATCTGTTTCCTGTTTTATGCCACAAATTTTAACTTTCACCTGTTTGGACCAAACTGCAATAAACTACACCCATCTATATATATAAAACCCTAATATGCAAATAGACCGAACAGCGGAACAACCAATCACTAGGACGTGCACTGACCACCAGGGGGCACCCGCGGAACATGGCAGGCATCAGCTGCGGTGGGATGGTGGAGCAGGTGAGCGCCAGACCAAGGTGGGGCACTGGTTGCTGTTATTGGAGCGAGCCTCTGGTAGTTACTGAAAATTCTTTGCTCCTGAGCACCGCGGTCCCGCCCGGTGCTCACACCCACTGCCACTGGTCCCGATCACTCAGCGCTATCAGCGGGTGCAAGTGGCAGCTGCTGGCCCTGATCGCCCCTCAGCGCTTCTCCACCTCCCCCTGCTCTTGAGGAGGGATTGGGGCAGCAGCTGACGCTCACACCAGCTGCTAACGCCGGCCCCAACAGCTCCACACCATCAGTGTGTGGGAGTGGTGGTGGTGGGAGCAGGGCTGCCAGCAGACAGGAGACTGGGGACCACAGCTGGAGGGGCCCGGTGGGGGCGCAGAGGATGGGCCGAGACCCGCCCCTGTGCCCCCTGCAGCCTCGCGGCCCACAGTTCCTTTCAAGGTGCACGAATTCGTGCATTGGGCCCCTAGTCCTATCTAATAAAGAGGGAATATGCTAACTGACCCTCACACAAAGATGGCGGCGCCCATAGCCAATAAGGAGGGGATATGCTAATTGTCACACCTTCAAAGAGGGTGGCGCCCACAGCCAATAAGGAGGGAATATGCTAATTGACTGCCCCACCCTCAAAGATGGTGGCACCCACAGCCACAAGATGGTGGCACCCAGTCCCCTCAGCCCACAGGGCAGCAGGCACGTGGCAAGGCCGGGCCCATCCCCAGTCAGGCCTGGCCGCTCCGCACGCCTGCCTCCGGAGTCCCCCAGTCCCTTCAGTCCCCCAGCCACCCAGGGCCGCCCAAGGCCCAGGTAACCAGGGCCGGCCAAGGCTTGCGCTGCCAGCAGTGGCAGCAGCAGAGGTGTGATGGGGCGTCGCCTTCCCTTGATCGCCAGGTCGTTTCCCACCCCTGAGGGCTCCTGGACTGTGAGGGGGGCAGGCCAAGCTGAGGGACCCCTCCTCCAGTGCATGAATTTTAATGCACTGGGCCTCTAGTAGTAAATAAAAACAAATAACTTTTCTTTCATACAACATGCAATTAATTCGCAGTAAGCTGATAATGGACTATTTTAAAATAATGTGATTCAAATCAGCTATTTTCCCAAAAATGAGTGTCCTATATTAAAAATTCAACAGAAACTCTCTCCTACCCACATCTTCTTGCATTTTTTTTTTTTCCATTTAGAAGGTTTTCAAGCTGTCTGGCTTCAATTTCCTGATTTTACTGTTAAATATGGGGCCATGTCACATCATGTAAAAAAATCTCAAAAACATAATGTTGACTTAAAAAAAAAGAGTTGCATTAATTGACAACAGTTATATAAATTTTACAGGGGAAAGTTACTCTGTAGAGATTATGAACCCAAATTAATATATTAGCCCAGCCAAGGGACAGACTTCGGGAAGGAAAAAGGAGCTCTCCAACACACCAACTCTGGAATTAGTAACCACCTTTGGAATTACAGCAAGATGGATGATATTTGTTAAAACCGGGTGGTGGCTTGCGGATAAAAACTATATAAGCTCTATGATTTTCTAGATGTTTGGAATATTTCATAAAGTTGTAAGAAAAAAACAAAAGGCGGATGGCCAGCTGTCAACAAGGGGTGAGTTGGCGCCCTATACTTTCTAACTCCACCACACAAGCACATGCCCATCTCATAGCTGAGGTAGCAGTGTATACAGGTTAAAAAAGCTCGCCAAATGGTTCTCATGTCAACCTCCCCCCGCCCCCCAAAAAACCCTCACCCTTTGAGAAAGGCTGAGTAACTATTCACACGCTCACCTACCTAGTCAGTACCTGAGACATAAATATTATTTGAATAAATCAATAGATATCAGAAGAGGATTTCTTGACCTGCTGCTAACCTAGCCCAAAAACTATGCACATTAAATCAATTTCACTTTCCTAAAGGAGTATGAATAATTGAGTGGTTACTGCTCCAGACTAATGACCAGAATCTTCAAGGAAGCTTGTTGAAAATAGAAACACTTTAAAGCCTTTGGTTCAGAAATTAGTACTCAACAGGTATGGAGTTGTGGACCCAGAGATCTGTATAAAACAGTCATGATATTGAGGGTCACCAGGTTTCAGAAGACCTGAAATAGCTTCATGTTCAACATTCCTTTTAGTTCTAATATTCTAAGAAAAAAGCTCATTTGTGTTGATTCTGATTCAACAGGAGTGTGAAGTCCCAGAATATTCTCACATGATAGGCAAGTTTGAGAAATGCGGTGTTAATGGTAGTTTGGGTCATTAACACCATATAATGAAAGGCAACTTACTAGGATGATGTTATTTAATAAACTAGAGGCCCGGTGCACAAAATTCGTGCACGGGGGGGGGGGGGAGGGGAGTGCTTCAGCCCAGCCTGCACCCTCTCTAATCCGGGACCCCTCGGGGGATGTCTTGCCTGCCTGTCTGCCTGATTGCCCCTAACCACCTCTGCCTGCCTGATGGCCCCTAACTGCTCCCCTGGTGGCCTGATTGTCCCGAACCGCCTCTGCCTCGCCCCGCACCCGGGACCCAGGATTCCCTCCTCTGGCCAGTCACAGGCACCCGGGACCCAGGCTGGCTTCACCCGGGCCACAGGCGCTGGTGCCTGGGACAGTGGGTTGGGCGGCTTGTCCCTCTCCTGGGCTGCAGGCAGTGGCGCCCGGGACCGCGGGGCAGGCGGCTTGTCCCTCTCCCAGGCCACAGCCTGGCTGGTCCCCATTCCTCTCTCCCCAGTGTTGTGTTCTGAGGCGTTATGGTGTGACGACCATTTGCATATTAGCTCTTTATTATATAGGATAGTTAAGAAAGGATGTTCAAAATAACTATAGCCCTGGCCGGTATTGTTCAGTTGGTTGAGTTTCGTCCACTGCACAAAGGGATTGCCGGTTGGATTCCAGGTCAGGGCACTTGACTAGTGTACAGTCCCTGGGCAGGTCAGTGGGTGGGAGTTGGCTGATCAATGTTTCTCTCTCTCCCCATCTCCCTCATTCTTTAAAATCAAGAAAAATATTTTTTAAAAATAAAATAATTATAAAGTTATGGATAAAACACAGTTTGTTCTGAGATCAATTTTTAAATCATCATTGTTTTTCACAAAGGAAAACAAAAGCATCATTAGTGAATGAGGACGTGTCAACCTCACCTTTCAATTTCCTGGAATTTTCCTCCCCCGCGTTCCCCATTAATATATACTAGTATTTCCTTTAGACAAACACACAGCCAACTTCACAATGGAGTCTTTACAAGATCATTGCTCCAGATACCAACTGGCCAGTCAGAGACTCAGTGGGAGGAACTCTAATCAGAAATGCTTCAACTGCTCCTGATTTGTAAAGAAAGGGGAAAATTTTCTTATGAAATTTCTTGGTATCACCTAAATTTTCTTTACATTTCTGACAACCTATCTGACTCCGGTGTAGAGGTAGACTTCACACTTGCTCTGAGAAAATGAACAGCAGAATGTACTTTTTTATGGATCAAAGGTTCTGCAGATAGCTGAGCCTAGGTCAGGTGAGCCTGACTCAGGTTAATGCAGAAAGAAGGGAGCATGAAACGCCATTCAGCAAAGTGGATCCAAGCAGCTGCCAAGTTTTTTAAGGGTTGAAAGCAAAATCTAAAAGACAATGATGTCCAGATAAGTGCAAAACCACCCTGGCTGATCTGTCACATCAGGGCTCACGTCACATTAAACGTCTTTTGAGATTTAATTTAGTACACAGCTTTTAACTAGCTCCATGTTGGAGACCAATCCAAAGAGGGGACTACTTCTTATTCTTAGTTCAGCCCAAATCCTTCAGTGTGTGTCCAAGTGACCTGTGAATTCCCTCCTCTCTATTTCATGCCTGTGGGTTTGTCTCCTATACATGGATGCACCCACCTCTTCTCTCCTAACTCCAAGGCTGTTGCCACGACATGAAGGTCTAAAAATAATAAATGTGGGAAAGCCCTCAGGCTAAAAACTCTGGGTCACAATCCATAAAGTAATGAGTCAATCTACAGAATTGAGACCAGCATTTTTAAAAAATAAAATAGAGCATATCTCACATAAAAGTACAGTACTATTTTGTAAAACCAGTATCGTGTGCACAAGTACGTAAGTCACACTTAAAATGAATTTCTTCCTATGCACTAGGCTGAGGAAATCTGAGAAAGCCACAGAAACAGAAAGAAATGTACAATTTCCTAAAGAACAAGCTCCCCCTTCTTTAGGAAAGGCTTCATGACAAAGCCCAGTAAAAGTAGCACCACTCCATCCCCAGGGTTTCTGAAGATATCCCGTAACCTTCATGGGGTTCCAACTCCTGCACAGGCAACAGAGGTGCACTGCATGGCAGATATGACTGACTACCTAGAACAGGGGAGGATGTGGAATGAATGAGAAAGGTTGCGTAGTACCACATTTAACAACTTTTTTAAACCAAGTAATTTCTGACAAGTTACTGTCTTATCAACAGATGAAATGTGGCATACTAAATTTTCACAGGGTACAATTTTTAAAAACCTAATTTTTTTCTTTTTTAAAATGAATTTTAGAGTGAGGAAGAGAGAGATTGATCAGTTGCCTCCGCACACACCCTGACTGGGAACTGAACTGCAACCTGGGCATGTGCCCTGACCAGGAATCAAACCCACCACCACTTAGTACATAGGACCACGCTCCAACCAACCAAGCCACACCAGCCAGGGCTTCACATAGTGCGATTTTAAAGAAATATTATTATTGCTCTGGCCGGTGTGGCTCACTTGGTTGGAGCTTCCTCCCATGCACCAAAAGGTCAGCAGTTCGATCCCCAATAAGGACACATGCCCAGGTTTCGGGTGCAGTCCCCGGGGCCGGGGTGTGTACAGGAGGCAACCAATCCATGTTGCTCTCACATTGATGCTTCTCTCTCTCTCTCTCCCCCACGCTTCCTTCCTCTCTCTCTAGAATCAATAAAAAACATATTAAAATATATATATATTATTGCCCGGCTAGTGAGGCTCAGTAGTTGAATGTCAACCAATGAACCAGAAGGTCACCATTCAATTCCTGGTCAGAGCACATGTCCAGGTTTCGGGCTTGATCCCAGTAGAAAGTGTGCAGGAGAATCAATGATTTTATCTTATCATTGATGTTTCTCTCTCTCTCTCTCTCTCTCTCTCTCTCTCTCTCTCTCTCTCTCTCTCTCTCTCTCTCTCTCTCTCTCTTTCTCTCCCCTCTCCCTTCCTCGCTGAAATCAATAAAAAATTTTTTTATTACATTAAAAATATTATTACTCCATCTTTCCCTTGGGTGGGTGCAGAGTCAGCACAAGGAAACCATGGCTCAGGCAAGTGCGTAAAAATGAATTCAGATTATGTTTACAGCCTAGGAAAGGAGGGAAGAAGACACACTGAACAATCCTCTACTGGAAACATTGCTGAAGTGTTTTTAAACTGAAGATTATACCATCACTTAAGATATTTTTTCTCTACTATTTTGCCCAGCATATTACAAAACTGCATCTAGGACTGAAATAGCAGGTTGCCTCAAGAGCAAATGACAATATTTGTACCAGAAATGTTGGCAACCAGCAGCACAGATGGGTTTCTGCACTGCAATCATCAAACTGGGGCTCCAAGAATAACTCCACCCACTGCACCAATGCTAAACTGCTGAATCCACGGGCTCATTATTCCATAGTTTTTCAACCACCTCCTTACCAAAAGCACGCGTACCTGCCTGAACCTCCTCAGCCTACAAAGGGCTCAGAACAATGAAGAAAAAGAGGGAGAGCAGACCAGAGCGAGTTCTCCAGGCATCAACAGGTAGTAAATGGTCAATTATCCACAAGAGGCAGGAATACAAAAATGATGGAAATGTCCATGATAATTACTAATACAGTTCCAAAGGCAGTCCTGCCCCTACAGCACAGCTCACTAGACAAAAAACCAAATCTCCTTCAAATGCTTGAAGAAAATAGCCATCTTTAAACAAAGGACTTGGCTCTTCCACTTCTGCTCTGCTGACAGCCAACTGAGATGTGCCGTTCTTCCTCTGTTCCTCTGCAATTTCTACCGAATGGTCTGAAAAGGCAAATTAAACTTAGGGAGACATTAATTATGAAACCCATCCAATTAAAGTCCTCTCTGGCATTCACAGTATCCTTTCCCGCCTTTGAAAACGGCCAGGATTTCATTGTAGAAATAAATGGGTTTCTGCTTTGTGCTACCTCGGCCAACCTCCAAGTAAACCAGGGGGTCTTCCATACAAAAGAGAACCAATGTACAAACTTATTTCGGATACAACAGTGATTTTTCAAATAATCTTCAAATTACATAATGCAGAGTACAGAATTATGCTCCACATCCCCATATCTCCTAAGGTGCAAAAGGTGATCAACAAAAAAGGTTAGGGGTTCAGGCAAACAGAATCCTACATTTAAATAAACGTTAATTTTACCCTAAAGAAACTAACAGTGGAGGATTAAGGGAAGGCTAATCTCCTGCCTTTCCTCTCCAAAGGATTAGTATGTTCTAGCAGGCTCTGGTTAAAATTCCCTGATCTAAACTTCTCAGGAAAGTCAGGTGTATCTGGAGGATGGACCTCGACTTTCATTTTATTACCATGCCTTCTTTCACCTGAATCTGAATAAGCCCAGTGATGTAACAAATGAGATAA
The DNA here is from genome assembly GCF_951640355.1 of Cnephaeus nilssonii. Taxonomy (NCBI): domain Eukaryota; kingdom Metazoa; phylum Chordata; class Mammalia; order Chiroptera; family Vespertilionidae; genus Cnephaeus; species Cnephaeus nilssonii. The sequence continues at coordinate 91,521,068 of NC_137079.1, read as the reverse complement.
AATCCCTGCCTACCTTTTCATTTTCCATTGAGTTAGTAAAAAACTTAGTGAAAATGAGGCCTTTAAACCCTCCACTAACAGAAGCAATCCCAAAGTCTAGAAAAAAATATTAAGCTTTGGAATACATCTTCATCTTTATATTTGAAGAGTGTGTATAAGATATTGGGGGAAATGTACTCCAAGCCAAAAAGTCATCCTAAGAAGACCTCACTTAAAAGGGGGCTGGAAAACAATAGGTTTATTTCTCAGTTATCCATCTAATCTCCTCAACCCACAATGGTAGAAGGTACCACCCTACCAGAGCAATCCTCAACTAAATCTTCTCTAGAAAATTCAGAATGGAGCCTTTCTTGATAGGGTAAAGGGCAGGTCCCTCACAAAGGCAATAAAAACTGAGTCCACAAGACAGTGATTAGAAGTACCACTGACTGAAAACTGCCCATAGGACAGTCAGTTAAGGTAGAGCATTAAGAAATGACTGCAAGAGTATCCTACACTAAAATAAACTTCAAACATTCCCATCTACTCTCTCAAACAGTTCAGTTCAATTCTCATCAATTCTAAACAAAAAAAGACCGGCATGAAATTTGTACTTTCTCATCAATCAAGGCCTCACCAACAATGACGTGTAATTTTTTTAAAAATCTCACACAATCAGTATTATTTTTAGAAACAACTTTTATTTCCATTTCAATTTACTTAATATTCAAAACTTGCTAATAATAAAAACAGTATTTAAATGTCATTAAAGCCGGAAGTTGAAGTAAAATAAAACACATATGCAGGCAGTCCTTGGGTTACGTTGGACTCCACGTACGTCGTTGCGTGGTTACGCTGCCATCTCCCATTTATTTATTTTTTTTAAATGTCCGTCATTTCGACGTATGTACATATGTGCTTTATGTTTTTTATTATTTATTTACCACAAGTAAAGTTCAGGAATTGTTATCTTTCTTTAAATTTTTTTTTTTTTACTGTTTCACTTTATTACTGCTGTATGTGCTCCATGTGAGTGACGTAGGTGCTTATGTAGGTGCGTTCCGACTTACGGCGAAAATCGCGTTATGTCGCGCCATAAGAGCGGATCTCAGTAGGAATGGATCTCCGACGTAAGTAACCCAAGGACCTACTGTATTTCAGAGTAACTCAAGGATCTGTGTTGTAAAATACTTGATCTTTGTTACTCTCTCAACTCTCTTTGTAAAAAAAGGAAACATTTTTCAGTTTGGTTAATTAACCATAAACTTAAGTCAAATAATGAACACTGCTGCCTCCTAAATAATGAACACTGCTGCCTCCTAATAAATCAGAATAGATTAACAGAATCTTCTGAATTTATTCTGTTTCAGAAAAAATTTCAAAGCCACCACAGTATCTCTGCCTGAAGTTTTAAGAAAAAGGAAATGTACTTCTGTATGTCAAACCTAAAACAATTTTCAGGAATCCCATTGTTCCTATGTGCAGGGAGCTCAGCTGTTCTGAACTGGCAGGAGCTGAGACAGGAAGAGCTGTCAGACTTCTCGGGCTGGTCACCAGAGCATAACTGAACAAGAAACCAAAACAGATGTTTGAGGGCCACTTGGAAACAATGATGTGAAAATACAAATACAAGTATCTTGAAGAATTACAATGGTTTTACTCTTCTGCCATAACTGGCAATAAAGAAGTAAGTTCAAAGTCTGTGATCTTTTTCTATGGCGGCCTCTCTCTTATCTCCCCTGCTGCTTATGGCTCTTACTCAACTCCTCCCAGTAACAGTATTATTTTATAACCTCTACAGCAAGTCTGAAAATGTAACAGAGAGATTCAGAAGCCATCATTTTTGTCCAAGAATGACTATTCCAACACAGTGACAAAAAGAAATGCACTTGAATGAACAAAAAAATCTATTTTTACAAAACAAGGAATTGAATTAGACTAGTTATATCTAATACATCTAAACCATATAATGCAAACAGAACACCATACGAGAAATTTACATCATGGCCTAAAATGAACACATAGGGAAACCCTCTCCTTGCTGAGACTCTTGGCAGTTCCCGTCCCTTGAAAGAACTTTCTTTCCAAAATGACCATTATCCAAATGCCCACTTCTTCTGGAGTTAAAGGAAATCAAGTATGAGAGAAACATTCATCTGTCCATGCGCAGAATGGAGACGGAGACTGCCTTCAGTTTGCTTTGAAGGAAGACACCATGTGTAGGAGAGGGCGCTGGGTAGGCAGCCAAGAAACCTGCTCTACCTGGGATCACTCACTGGCCTGGTGACCTCAGGCACAGCTTTGCCCTGTGACTCAGAGGCCTCTAGTAAACGGATAGCCTTCAAAGACCCTCGAGTTCCTTCCTGTAACAGTCTGTGAGTCCAAGAAAACAGAACCCCGTTTTAGTAATCCAACCAAGTTTGAGGAGACAGAGGGATCTAAGAATACTCTACAGGATAGATACCAACTATTCCAAGTGGTAGCCCAGCAAGAGCTAAAACATGGAAATGCAAAACCAAAGCGAATGAAATATAAAAATGAACCAAAAACAGCAGACCAGGTTTAGTTTTTCATCTCTGCAGCATAGTTATCCCAGAAGTCACAAGCCCCAGAACTTACATTGGCTCAGATTTGCTCTGAATGGAAGCAAAACAAGGATATGAAGATATGCTGAAATGACATTCCAGTTTAAATAACATACCAAGAACTGTACTAATGCCTTCTATGAAGCTTTTTTTTTTGCCTTAAAAAAACAAACAAATTGTTGGTGGTGGTGGGGGGGGGGGGGGGGAGTATGGACTTAATTTAACTAACTAACTGAACATTTCGCCTGGCACCTGACAATTTTTTATTTAACATTCCACTTTACAAGTTGGCCAACACAATCCTCTTCTACTTAATGACAACTCTCCTCTTGCTTTTTTTTTTTTTTAATTCCCTTCTGGTTTTTAAGTTAGGTATTTCAAAAAGCACCATCGATAGGTTCTGGAAGACCTCTGGAGGAGTAGAACATGACTGATGGTTGTAGGATGAGTGAGGCCAAAAGGACTGGCAGTCTCAAGCAAGGAGATGACCACTCAAGGCTTTCATCAATAGTTCATCATCTCTGCTCTGCAAATCAACTGAGAAACAGAGGCCCTTCTGCCCCCAAGCCGAAAGGAGAAAGGAGGAGCACTGAGAGATCATGAGGGGAACACGCACTTTGGAGGAGGGCGTGTTGGCAGCTTGCTGCTGACAGATGGCAGTGACGTAGACCGTGTCCTAGTGGCTCCCCCTCCAGGCATATAGCACCATGACCAGGTCCAGACACGGTCTAGGCCAGTGGTCGGCAAACTCATTAGTCAACAGAGCCAAATATCAACAGTACAACGATTGAAACTTCTTCTGAGAGCCAAATTTTTTAAACTTAAACTTCTTCTAACGCCACTTCTTCAAAATAGACTCGCCCAGGCCGTGGTATTTTGTGGAAGAGCCACACTCAAGGGGCCAAAGAGCCGCATGTGGCTCGCGCGCCGCAGTTTGCCGACCACGGGTCTAGGCAGTAGCTCATATGGAGAAGGCAAAAAAGAAGAAACTACCACTGGCAATGCGCCACGGCCAAACTCGGCAGAACTGCAAACGAGCTGGAGGGAAACTATAATTTTGAGCAACTGAAGCCCCAAAGACTTCTAAGACAATGAGGGAGGGAGGGGGGTGATTATGAGGTTAGTTCCAGGCAGCCAGAGGCCCAGAACAGGAATCCTAGTGCCTCGTGCTATCCTTACTCGGCAGGCCAGCCAGGTAGAGCACCCAAGACCATTGGGAAGGACAGGGAGCAGAGTGGATGCTGACAAGAAACACCTATAACCTGAGAAAACACAAACCCGTTAAAGGTCAGTCACTTTGTAATCTTATTTTTGTCAATACTTGTTTTCTTGGGATAAATGTTAAAAAAATGTTTTCTAATTGAAAAACTGGATGAAAGGTCAGGAAATAGTTTCTTCTCCTTCCTTAGAGGGCAGGAAGAATTGTAGTTCTTTCTATCTCCTGGGTCTCAAGGTCAGTCTGAAGAGAGATGGAATAATTGAAGACCCTGCACAGCAGTCAGCCTCTAAAGTGTCCCTAGGATCAACTCCTGATTTTCAAGCCCTATATCATCTCCTCCCCTCCAGCCACCTAGCTAATAATCTGGGTCCAGGATTCCTGACCCACAGAAACTATGAATTAGGACTATGTGTTATTTTAAACCACGTAAGTTTTGCAAGACTTTGTTATTCAGCAATTGATAACCAAAATATCCCATTTCATAAATGCCTTCAATATAAAAAATTTAAGCAACTGAAACTAGTATTTCCTTAAATACAAAGTCATCCAACTGGATATTCAGCTACTTCTCCCATCTTTGGGCTCAAAGATGTCATTGGGGTCTAGGCTCATGAGACAGTGACATAGCATAGCCACCCAAGAGTTTGCACCAAGTGTTCTTTCTCCTTAATACTTACATTTGACAGGGGAATACACCTATGTGGTAAAAATTTAAGAGATTCTAAATAAGACTAACAATTTCAGTTGTTTGCAAAAATGTTACCACAATAAGAACACCCAGGAACTCAGGATCCCCCCTTTTCTGGCTGAACTTTTCCAAAGCACTTAGCAACATGAAATACTTCACATTATACATATCTAATTACTCTATCTCCCTCCTGCTGGGACCGTAGACTTACGTGGGTGTCCGTTTTGTGAATGTTCTTTTCTTCTGGGTCTCTAGACCCCAGGATGGTGCCTAGCATGTACAAAATATTTAGTACATATTGACTGGGTGAATAAAAAGGAGATATAACGAGAAAAGTCTCTGCCTATTCATGACATGGCTACTGCTGTGAGAACCCATATATACTTTTTAAAATGTAAATTACTTTTCATCCAGGATTTGATGTCTCTAAGAGCTCCAAAAGAAAGATGACTTTTCTGCAAAAACACTGAACCTCGCTCTGGTGCACATCGGATGAAAACAGCTCATAAAGAAGGCCTTTTCATTCAGTGACATTTGTGAAATCCTACTTTTGATAAGAGGTTTCTATATATATTTTACCTTAAGTTAAAATCATTACAGATATTTCTAAGTGTGACTGCATCATCTTCCCAATCACTTTTTTTGTTTAACCAAGTCTTCTATGGAGTAACAACTCCTTACACCAGGGGTCCTCAAACTTTTTAAACAGGGGGCCAATTCACTGTCCCTCAGACCGCTGGAGGGCCGGACTATAGTTTAAAAAAAACTATGAACAAATTCCTATGCACACTGCACATATCTTACTTTGAAGTAAAAAAACAAAACGGCAAAAACACCCGCATGTGGCCCGCAGGCCGTAGTTTGAGGACGCCTGCCTTACACCATTCCCATGAGCTGCAGGTTGTGTGTTATCTCCCAGGGATAGCATGTAACTGAAAACCATGGCAAAGACTATTGGAAATTTTTGGTTGCTATAGCTCAGTAAGTAACGCTTTGAAAGTAGATTAAATGAAAAAGGTCATTATTAGGCTGGCTGAATTCTCACACTGACATCCTCATCCCTCAACATTATGCATGTTTCACGCTTCCAAACTGGGTATTCCATAGTGTGCAATCCCTATCTCATTTAATCCTCATGATACTTTCTTTCACCTCTTCCTTCAACAGCTCTCAGATTACTAAACTCCAGACAAACTAATTTGAGGACCTGTGTACCTGCCCTCCATTAAAAAACAAACAAAAACAAAACAAAAACACAGCCCTAGCCTGTTTGGTTCAGTGAATAGAGCATCGGCCTGCAGAGTAAGGGTCCCAGGTTTGATTCTGGTCAAGAGCACGTATCTCGGTTACAGACTCCCGGCCCTGGTCAGGGGTATGCGGGAGGCAACCAATCAATGCATCTCTCTCACATTGGTGTTTCTCTCTCTGTCTCTCCCTCTCCCTTCCACTCTCTCTAAACATCAATGGAAAAAATATCCTCAAGTGACAATTAAAAAAAGAAAAAAAACATCAAAACTCAGGACATAGTCCTGGCCGGGTGACTCGGTTGGAGCATCCTCCCATACACCAAAGAGTGGCCGGTTCAATTCCTAGTCAGTCACATGCGGGAAGCAACCGTTAGATATTTCTTTCTGTCTCTCTGTCCATATCCTTGGGTGAGAATTAAAAACAATAACAACAACAACAAAAAACCTCAGGACACAGAGAAAGTTGTTTCTTTTGTGAACTAGACCTACAGTATCTTTCAAGGGGTTGCCTTAATTTTTAAAAGCAACAGATCAATTCCAAAGATCCAGAGCAAAGAACACTGGCTTTTTTAATAGCAGTGAGAGGAGGGAAGAAGAATTACTACTGTTTGATTACTACATTGCTCAGGAACGTTTTCTGAGTAGTCCCAATTCTACAACTAGAACTAGAACATCAGTGACCCCTGCCTTGCAAGTAAGCTCCTGAAGAACTAAAACTCTGTCTTAATCGTTTGTCTTCTGTAATATTTACCACATTCAGGACTTGAACTTGTAATAACTGTAAAGAATCTAAGATATGCCCTTTTTTTTTCAATTTCCATAATCTCAATTCCCATTTTCTGGTGGGTCCCTATTATCTTGCATGAAATATTGAAAGAGTGTATGGAAGCATTTCTGGGTCTCGCATTATTAAACAATAAAAAAGGTACACGGCTTGTGGTATTACCAATCTAATAAGTAATAATTTCACAGCCTACAGAACAGTTATGTACACAAAATTTAACACTGCTAAAATATCAACTATGTCTCAAGAATAAAAGGAAACATTTTTTTATCTTGACTAGTATTTTATTGAATCTGCGACAGGGCATGTGGCAGAACAGCTGCAATTGATCAAAGCTACAGAAACTGTCAAGAAGGATGACCACTCCCCACCAGGTTTATGGTTTAAAACCAGCAGAGATCAGTGTGGTCCATCTACCTTAACCAGTACCCTCATTTACACTCACCATAATGTTGAACACCAAGAAATGGAAAGCCCATAGAAGGACACAAAATGGCGACAGAGCTCCTGAGAAATCTCCACCCCTCCTTTCCTGGGATGATCCTCAGTATTTCTCCCCCTCATTGAATACTCTACCTCCTGATTAACTAAACCTCAATAAAGAAAGCAAATTTCAGCCCTAACCAGTTTGGCTCAGCGGATAGACCGTCAGCCTGCAGATTGAAGGGTCCCAGGTTCGATTCCAGTCAAGGGCATGTACCTTGGTTGTGGGCACATCCCCAGTAGGGAGTGTGCAGGAGGCAGCTGATCGATGTTTCTCTCTCTCATCGATGTTTCTAACTTTCTATCCCTCTCCCTTCCTCTCTGTAAAAAATTAATAAAATATATTTCCAAAAAAAAAAAAGAAAGCAAATTTCAGTAAAGGGAGGCTGATCTGTCTTACTAGTGAAGCAGTGAGATAGAAGGAAACATTTTTGAATGAGACCATTTAAAATCTTAGACTCAAAGAGGAGAGGTACTAAACCTTGGGTCACCCATATAACAGAGTAATTAGAACACAGTGAACTCCCAGCATTTCAAGCGGCAGTTTACAATCATTCAAAGATGTTACTGTTTTCTACTTGTGTGAAAAAGCTTCGCAAGATAAGTATACATGCTGCAAATAAATGCTATTACCACTGTATATACTGTGCTTAAAATTTCAAGTTTAAATTTGAACCCTGGGAAGAAATAATACAAACTACTAAACGTCCCAACCTAAGAGCTGGTTCTATTTATACCACAGGTAAAGAATAGGAACATTTTTGCCTAGCCGCTCAGGTGGTGGAGTGTCGTCCTGTGCACCCAAAGGTTGCAGTTCCATTCCTGGTCAGGGCACATACCTGGGTTTCAGGTTCGATCCCCAGTTGGGGCACATGCAGAAGACAACCAATCAATGTTTCTCTCTTTCTCCCCCCCCCAACCCTCCCCAGGTGATGATTAAAAAAAGAATATGAAAATTTTAGTTTTTACGTTGTTTGCTATCTTCAAATCTTTATCAAGAATGCTCTGACTTCCAGTAAAATCTATCCAATATAATATAACAATAGTATTTTGGATCCTTCTCTGCCGCTTAATTAGATGATTCACGGGATTTCAAGTGAAACTCAATTGGCGCTGAGATAATTTACATTTAATTAGACATTTTAAGCTGCCCTGTCCCCATTACAGAGCACTGCCTAATGAGGTCCCCTTAGACAAGGGCTAACTTGATAAATACACACACACACACACACACACACACAGCCACAGTTAATCAATAGTAAAATGATTCAAGATTTCCTAATTTCTCTGAGTCTGGAAAGGGTTTAGTGAATCTTCCTCCCTAAAAATGGGGAGGAAAGGAGAGGTAATATTTTAAAAAGGAGTGCCTTCTACTTAAAGCAGCACCAAGAGAACTGGTCAATCAAAGAGTACAAGATGAAGGCGGGAGAAAAGGTGCACAGCAGGAAAAGGATAATACAAATGGTTAGTGGGCTTCTCTCTTCAATGGCACCTACATGAGATATATTATAAACCTGGAATGTGGTTACGCTTTCTGTATTCTTAAAAGGTCAGATAAATGAACACCCTACTAGCTTTGCATAACAAATAGAGTATAAACGCAGTACAAAAAGAAAATTGAGATAGAGTAATTAAGGGTTTAATAAATAAGTCAGACTTTGCTAGAAATGGCAAAATGCCCCTCAATGCTAAAGAGCTACACTTGAGACTTCTGTTCTTTAGGGCCCACCTCTAAAAATATAAGATTTTACCCTTGAAACAAGCTTTATAGAAAAAAAAGAAAAAAAAAGCTTCCACTCAATAAGCTTAACTTAAGAGAGGAACGTGTACCATAAAAACCCAGTGCTTCTCATACTTAAACATACACAGGAATTGCCGTGGTTTGGTCAAATTCATCTTCTGCTTCAATGTGCCTGGGGATCAGGCCTGCGTTTCTAACAAGCCTCTGGAGATGCTGATGCCGCCAGCCCAGTCCACAGACTATGCTTTAAGTAGCAAGGCCATAGAAGACATGAGGTAGGAACACCGCATTTCAAGATATGTTTATTTCACAACTTGGACTACTAGCTACAAAACAGTGACATGTTTTTCCTTCTGCTGAGTGAGAGTCTCTGTGGAAATGTCAACATAATTTCTTTTGGGGGAGGGGGAAAGGTTACAAGTCCAATAAATAAGTAAAGAGGCATTCACTATATGGCATAATGGTTATTTAATGCAACAGAATTTGCTATGAGCTTAGGGAGGAAAATTTCAGCCTACCCGTTTGTCACAACAAAGGGACAGTAAAGGCTGGTAGAGTTATGGAAACTGATTTAAGTCCTCTTCAACCTGGCCAAATGAACCAAATGTTAATTTGCATGAAAACTAATCTTTCCTTCTATATAAAAGAAATTAACACCAATTTTCTCTCAATTGGGCACTGCATTGTTGTTTTCCAGGAGTCCTGAGGCCTTTTTTATTTTTTTTTTCCCTAATACCCCATAAAAAAGCCTAGGCCAAGACCATGAAGTAGGGTTGCTCTAACCCAGGCAAAAAATTGTTAGTAGTAATACCTGACACCATTTCTTTTCATGGTCTTATGTGAAGAAATTGAAGTTTTCTGAACACTATCTTACAGTCTTTGTGGGCAATTCTATATTTGAGGACTAAAACTTTTAAAACTAGCCTTAGGATGTGATGTGGCTTTGGAGATCTTGATTAAAATCCCTGCCATTTACTAGTTATGTGACCTTGGGCAAATTAAGCCTTCTAAGTTTGTTTCCTCAACTATAAAATGAGAACAGCCACCTACTGAGGTTAAGGCTCAAGAGCAGAATTACCACTTTTACCATTATGACCACTTTCTCCATCTGAGCCAGCCAATCCCAATTTGCACTGTACTAAACATGTGACACTGGCTAGGCTGTGCTTTCAGCAAGCTTACATTTCAAGCCAGCAGCATATGTGAAGTCATACCCACTTTTTAAAGATCACTGATAATTCTCGATTTCTACATACTCATCTAAGCACTGTGGTATTCAGGAAAGAAAAACTATAAAATGTACAGCCATTCTCTTCACTGTCCCCTGCCATCTCATCATTAATCTTTCCCCTGCCTTCCCTATGTGCTCTCACCCTCATTCTATCTAAAGATGTCACAGTACCAGCGCAGTACCTCAAAGAGCAGGAAGAGAGCCTATCCCCTCGTTCCATCTCCCCACTGTGTTCTTCCTGAGCCAAAAGTAATTCATCTCCCCCAGCATGTACCCGTGTAAGTAGGAATGCACTGCCTACTGATCACAGGGGAAGGAAAACCATTACTTACAAATAAGTAAGTGTGATTAATGCCTTGAAGTCCATAATCTTCTCATACATATTATCTCAATCAATCCCAACAATAACCCTCTGAAGGATTTAGGATTGCTGTTCTTACTATCATTACAGATTAAGTCTCACAGGGTTTGATATTAGAGAAAACTTCATGGCCACTCAGCCTTTGTGCAAGTTCTCTCATTCTCTAAAGCAGAGATCTCCCCCAATAAGAGGGAGGATCTTTTTGTTATTTGAACCATTTACATAACTCAATTACACACACTGTTTCTGACAGAGACCACTATAGCCCATTTTTATCAGTTTGGGCTGTGCCCCTCTAAGTCATTAGGAGCTGTAAACTATAGCCTAACATTTGAGGCCCTTAATCACAGCTTTAAAATGGTCTCCGGTGTAGGAATGTAAATGGCAACGCTGAGTCAAGGCTGCAGAAGAAACCCCACATTTTTTCTTGGTGAACGGTCCTGCCCTATGAAGACCCTTCCCTTGAGCTTGCATATGTCTCTTCTGCTGATTCAGGGCAGACCAGATGCAGCCAGTCTTGGAGCACGCATCCCACAGAAAATCTGAGGACCCTGTTCACCAGTGTGACGTCTCTGCCCACATGCCCTTCTTAGGCTGAATGGGCCCTTTCAAAGGGATCAGGGGTGAGCTACAAAATCTTCATTAAGTAATTTAATGATGTGTGTGTCTGGTACTTCAGTCCCAAACAGAAAGGAGCCAGCAGGCAGAGCCACATTCTTTCTGGTACCCTGTGAAGTAGCTGGGGTACTGCTTCTCCAACATCAAATCGTAGGATCTCATCTTCAATTTGTAACTTGGATTTTTCTCAGTTTCAAGTCATAGGCTGACAGAGGTTAAAGACTGACAGGGGCTGAAACCGGTTTGGATCAGTGGATAGAGCATCGGTCTGCGGACTCAAGGGTCCCAAGTTCGGTTCCGGTCAAGGGCATGTACCTTGGTTGCGGGCACATCCCCAGTAGGGGGTGTGCAAGAGGCAGCTGATCGATGTTTCTCTCTCATTGATGTTTCTAACTCTCTATCCCTCTCTCTTCCTCTCTGTAAAAATTCAATAAAATATATTTTAAAAAAAAGAAAGAAATGGCCAGAGCCATCACAACCTTCAGCAACCACTACCCTAGTCAGGCAGCAGCCATCAACATTAAGGCAAGACCCCCATAAAAAAAAAAAAAGACTGACAGGGTATAAAACCATCTTCTTCTGAGTCCAGAATATGACAAGTAAAAAGAAACAGCAGAATAAAAGAGGTTGCAGTTTCAGAAAAGGGGAATGGAAATCTACCCGCAGTGAGTGGGAGACCAAGAATAGTGAAATCGGTTCTTCAAATGATAATTACACAGCCTAGTAGTGGTTATTCTGGCAAGTATTGTTCACCGAATACAGTGACAAATGGGGAAGGACTGTGTCTTGCTGGTGTTAGTTTAGTCTTTAAAAAAAAAAAAAAAATTTAAGGGGGGCATTCACAAATGGTTCTGAGTTATTTCTAAAGTTCCTTCCCTAAAATACCTTTGTAAATACTTGTTAAATAAACTCAAAGTTCTTGTCTTGCCCTTTATAATATTTAAACCTGAATATACCCCTAACTCCATGCTACTCAAAGTGTGGTTCAGGGACCAGCACACCACCACCTAAGATCTGGTTACAAATGCAAAACCTCAGGATTCACCCAGACCTACTGAGTCAGAACTTACAACATTTCTACAAGATCCCCACATGACTCATATATACATTAAAGTTTGCTAACCACCACCTCATAAAATGTCTTATTATTTAAAAATCATCTAGCCCATTTTAACAGCTCTACAAAGAAAGTCTTCCTTACACTGAATTGTAATATGCTGTCCCATAAGTCCCATTTATAAATGCTTCTCTGGTAGTTAGAACACTCCCAGAAATAACTCCAATCTTAAGCTTATTGTGTAAATACTTTCTAAATAAACTCAAAGTTCTTTTTTTTTTTTTATGTGTGCAAGATTTTGGGGGAATTTTAAATCCACTACCAGCATTCTACGACATGCCACACTGCCACTATTTCTATCGATAGAAATGTAACTACAAACAAAAATAAAAGCAGGTACCCACAGTAAGTCAACAATAGCAACTGAACAATAAGCATGGCAATAAGATTCAAGTGAAAAACATATCACACAAAAAATTATCTCTAAGGCCAAATTATTTGCAAAGTTCGTCTTGCTGGGGAATATCTACTATACAATCAGAGTGAGAAAGACTACTTTCATCTAACTCAGTGGTCGGCAAACTCATTAGTCAACAGAGCCAAATATCAACAGTACAAGGATTGAAATTTCTTTTGAGAGCCAAATTTTTTAAACTTAAACTTCTTCTAACGCCACTTCTTCAAAACAGACTCGCCCAGGCCATGGTATTTTGTGGAAGAGCCACACTCAAGGGGCCAAAGAGCCGCATGTGGCTCGCGAGCCGCAGTTTGCCGACCACAGATCTAACTGAAAGAGATGGGATTTTCCCCCATGTGCCAGAGTCTGTGCTCAGCATTTTATAAATATTACAAGAGGCCCAGTGCATGAAATTCATGCACAGGTAGGGTCCCTAGCGGCTGCCAGCTGGGGCCTCCCTTCGTTCCATGCTGCCCCCTGGTGGCCAGCGCACATCATAGCGAGTGATGGAACTTCCAGTAGGTCGAATTCCCGAGGGGACACTGCATATTAGGCTTTTATATATATATATATCACATTTAAGCCTTACCATAAGCCTTGTAAGTGGACACTGTTTTAGTCTATGTTTTACTGGAGTTTAACTCACATATAGCCAATCGCTGATATCCTCTATGTATAGCTTGATGAATTTTTACATTTGTACATGATCCCTGCAGCCACCACCCAGATCATTTCCAGCACCCTAGCAGGAGGCTTTCTTATGCCCCACCCAGTCAGCAGCCTGTTCCCCACAGGTAACCATTATTCTGATTTCTAGCACATATACTAGTTTTGCTTATTTACTGAAATTCATACAAATTGAATTATGTAGAATGTATCTTTTTGAGCCTGGCTTCTTTCATTGAATAGTTAGAGGATCAGTGTGGACAGAGAAAAGGGAATGTCCTGCGGAAGGAACAGAATGAGTAAAATAACTAGGAGAGAGGAGAGTGCCTTGGGCACTAAAGGTAGGCTGGTAGAGAACTTATAGGAAAGGAAGTTGGAAAGATAGGCCTTTCAGATGATGGGTGGCCTTGAATGTCAGTAGAGTGTGTCTGAGGTGTCTGAGGCAATGAAGGATATAATGAAAGTGGTATGTCAAGGAATTCGACAGCACAGCTTGCCCAGAGTAGAATGAAGAAAAACTGGAGGTAAAGTGAGGTAGTGATCCAGGTGTGAGATAGTAAGGGCCACAGGAAAGGGGAGAGAGGCAAAACTCTGAGGGAGCCTCAACTTGATACTCCACTGTTGAGGCTACAGTTGATGAGTTCTTTTGACAGGATGAGACTACTCAAAGAATGGTGGTAATGCTATTCAAAAAATAATGAAGTCAGGAGGGAAAGCCAGTTTTAGGGAGGAAGATACATTTAAGGCAACAGTGAAATAGTCGTTTTGGTCAATAGCTAGTTGACAAAATTAATACTAAAGCTCAGAAGAAAAGATGTGGAGATGTAGATATGGGAAGCAAAGAACAAGACAGCAAGAACTGGCTCTGGCCAGGTAGCTCAGTTGGTTCGAGCATCGTCCCAATGTGCCAAGGCTGCAGGTTCAATCTCCTGTCAGGGCATATACAAGAATCAACCAATGAATGCATACATAAGTGAAACAACAAATCAATGCTTCTCTCTCTCCCTCCTTTCCTCTCTCTCTAAAATCAATCAATAAAAATTTAAGAAGATAGCAAGAGCTAAATGGAACTCCAGAAACCACGTGTTTGCATCAAAGCAATTGGCTGAAATCAGAAGAGAGACGACCAAGAAATAGCATGAAGTACAGGAATGAACCTTGCTGAATACTCACATAAAAGAAAAAAGAGAGAGAGAAACCAAGATGGTGGCATAGGTAAACACCTATACTGCTACCTCGCACAACAATTTCAAAACTGCAACTGGAAGGCAGAGCGGACATCGTCCAGAACCACCAGAAAGCTGGCTGAGTGAAAATTCTACAACTAGAAGGAAAGATAAAAGGACACTGAGACCCAGAGGAGCTGTGGAGGTGCGGAGACCTGCGCACGCGGAAACGGCGGGTGGCTGAATACGCGGCTGGCTTACTCGCGGCGCTCGGAGAGGGCGGCCAGCAAGCGCGCAGCTAGCTTTCACGTTCGGGAAACAAAACCTCCCGACTGCACTGAAATCCAGTTCCGGGTGACACTCTGGGTACCCAGACTCATTCGGGGAGAAACTGGACTGTCTGGCAGCGAGCGAAACTCGAGGGCAGCCTTCTCTCAGAGGTTCGTGCAGCCATTGCCGCGGGACACTGAGACACAGGGGCCTCGTAGGGCGGGGCTGACAGGAAACCAAGGCTGTCTGCTCCACCCTGAGACTCCGCCCCATCCAAACTGAGCATAGAAGCTCTCCCAGCGGAAACACAGCTGATCCTCACAGCCAATTGGCCTGGAGGTAAACTCCCCCCAGTGATATTAACAACAATCTAGGCTTAACTACAACAAGACTGCACACACAGTCCACAAAGGGGTGCACCAAGAGTGTCCACCTCAGGTAACTGTGGGGAGGCTGAGCCACTGGACCCTGCTAGGACACCTAGCACACAAAGCCACTCCATCAACTCAGGGAAGCAGCCAAAATGCGGAGACAAAGAGGCAGGTCACAAATGAAGGAAATGGAGGAAAGTAAACGACTGGATATAGAGTTCAAAACCACGGTTATAAGGTTTTTCAAGAATTTTCTAGAAAAGGCTGATAAATTTAGTGAGACCCTCAAGGATATGAAAAAGGACCAACTAGAAATTAAGCATACACTGACTGAAATAAAAAATATTATACAGAGACCTAAAAGCAGACTAGAGGATTGCAAGAACCAAGTCAAAGATTTGGAATACAAAGAAGCAAAAAACACTCAACTGGAAAAGCAAAAAGAAAAAATAATCCAAAAAGTTGAAGACAGTGTAAGAAGCCTCTGGGACAACTTCAAGCGTACCAACGTCAGAATTATGGGGGTGCCAGAAGAAGAGAGAGAGCAAGATACTGAAAACCTATTTGAAGAAATAGTGACCAAAAACTTCCCCCACCTGGTGAAAGAAATAGACTTCAAAGTCCAGGAAGCGCACAGAACCCCAAACAAAAGGAATCCAAAGAGGACCACACCAAGACACATCATAATTAAAATGCCAAGAGCAAAAGACAAAGAGAGAATATTAAAAGCAGCAGGAGAAAAACAGTTAGTTACCTACAAGGGAGTACCCATACGATTGTCAGCTGATTTCTCAACAGAAACTATGCAGGCCAGATGGGAGTGGCAAGAAATATTCAAACTGATGGATAGCAAGAAACTACAACCAAGATTACTCTACCCAGCAAAGCTATCATTCAGAATTGAAGGTCAGATAAAGAGCTTCACAGATAAGAAAAAGCTAAAGGAGTTCATCACCACCAAACCAGAATTATATGAAATGCTGAACAGTATTCTTTAAGAAGAGGAAGAAGAAGAAAAAGATAAAGATAAAAATTATGAACAACAAATATGTATCTATCAACAAGTGAATCTAAAAACTAAGGGAATAAAAAACCTGATGAACAGTATTAACTGGTGAATATAATAGAATCAGGGGCATAGAAAGGGAGTGGACTGACAATTCTTGGGGGAAAAGGGGAGTGGGGGGTGCGGGAAGAGACTGGACAAAAAGCGTACACCTATGGATGAGGACAGTGGGGGGGAGGTAAGGGCAGAGAGTGGGGTAGGAACCTGGTGGAGGAGAGCTATGGGGGGGGGGAGAGGAACAATTGTAATAATCTGAACAATAAAGGTTTATTAAATTTTAAAAAAAAGAAAAAAAAAGGAGTATGAAAAAAAAAAGAAGACAGGAATAAGATTAATATAAAAACCAGAAGATCCTAGCATAAACTGAATTCCTGCAATAAGTTTCAATTTAAAGACACTTTTTCCAAGTACAACCATTGTCAATGTTGAATTAGATTCTCTAAGAAAATACAAGGTAACTTTAGAAGCTTCATTAACTTTTTCTAGCATCATCAGGGTGTTACTTTGCAAATTACTGTCTGGGTAGGCTAAACTTAGTAAATTACTGTTTGGGTAAAGTAAGTAGTAGCCTAGTACTCTGAAATAGTTAATGGAAATTCCAACCCATCTAATTTACTCCTAAAAAGGGCTTTTTTTATTCAAGGTTCTAATACAATTTGCCTATCATCAATGATTTAAAGGCAATCCACTACTTGGGTATTCAAATTTCTGTTCCAGTTGGATCTAATGGATTTTTACTTAGCCTTCCTAATCATCGTGATTATCAATCAATCCACAGTGGTCCATCCTCAAGAAATGCACTACAAACAAAAGCTGAAAACAGACAGAAAAACAGAAAACCTGAGATCAATGTCTGAACAATAATGGTGTTTTGAAACATGAGCCTGAGATGGGTTCCACCTGTGTATCCCATGGACTGAGATTATAACACAATCCCCCATTTTTCTTCTTTGCATTCACCTTTCTCCTTCACCAGACTATCACTTTCACCACATGACAGACATTGAATTTGTTAAAACCAAGTTTTGGGGAAATATTAAATGAGAATCCTTTAAGATGAAGCATGATTGTTTTCTCTAAATGAGGACGATAGATAATATTAAAAGAGGAATTTAGCTTTAACTTGAGGCTAGTTTTTATGGGCTTAAGTCACTTCCAGTTGTGCTGTCAATGATCATATTTTATATTATTCCCTGATTGAACTTACTCTATTAATTAACACATTAAGCATCATGTCAGTCACCAGTGACTGACACTATACTTTCCGTCCGGACCGGTCAGTCACTGGTGCCACCAGCATATCGGTGAAATCGGATATCAAGGGCTAAACGGAAAGGAAGACAAAAGAGGATTGACGCTTAACGTGTTAAAAGCAAGTTGGCAAGTTCTATTCATGGCATTCAGGAGTGATTTTTTTTTTTAAGTACAAAAAAAGAGCATGGAAGCAATGATAAAACAGTAAGTTTTGTTTCATTAAATAAATATGGCTAAAAATATGACTGTTAACTGAACTACTGTGATAACCATTTCATAGTATATGTAAATCAAATCTTTACGCTGTACTCTTTAAACTTTTACAGTGATGTCAATTATTTTTCAATAAAACTGGAAGGAAAGAAAAATATAGCTGACTCTTTTCCCTATTTTTCAAATTTTCTTTAAGGATCATATTTTTATTATAAATATAAATACAAATTTAAAGTCAAGTTTCCTCTCATCAAATCTCCTAGCAAATCTGAACAAATCAATCTACCAAACTGCCCAACACACTAAACATTGATACTTCACTATAATATGATTTTGGAAATCCTATTAAAATTCTCAGTGGTTAAATGGCTTTTTTCAGACTGCACTTTTGGTACAAGGTTTCAAAAATGTTATTCTTACTCTGATATTCTTTTGAAAAAGAGCAATAACTAAGTATATCTTTCTGTAAGCATAGTTTTATGAGTAACACCTTCATTTGATAAATACTATGAAATAGAAATATCACCAAAGATCCTCAGTTCAGACCTGTTATCTATTCTAAAAAATTATACCATAGATCTATCTACATTGTCAAATATTAGAGATGTAAAAACAAGGTAATTGGAACTCTACGGAGGTATGTATGTTATTGTTAATAATGAAATTATATATACACTAGATGCCCGGTGCACAAAATTCGTGTACTGCAGGGAGGGGGTCCCCTCAGCCCGGTCTGCACCCTCTTGCAGTCCGGGAGCCCTCAGGGAGCCCTGTGGGGAACGGGCCTAAGCCGGCAGTCAGACATTCCTCTCACAGTCTGGGACCCCTTGCTCCTTACCGTCCGCCTGCTCGCTGCTCCTTACCACTCGGCTCGCTCCTCCTTAGCGCTGCTGCAGAGGCCGGCTTCTGGCTGAGTGGCACTTCCCCTGTGGGAGCACACTGACCACCAGGGGGCAGCTCCTGTGTTGAGCGTCTGCCCCTTGGTGGTCAGTGCTCATCATAGCGATTGGTCGTTTTGCCATTAGGTCAATTTGCATATTAGGCTTTTATTATAGAGGATAGCTTTCAGAGCCGAGAGGTGTTTGGCTGAAATCACACCAAAAATTCATATATAAATCTTAGCAAAAAGATAAGCATTCTGGTTTTCTTTTGGATTTATTTTCAGTTTCATATGGAAGGAACAAATTTTATAAAAATTTTAAAACTTTGTTTTTATCAGCTACAAATTAAATAACCAACTTATGCCTTAACTGTAGGTAGGTTATGCTTCCTCTCCTCACTTTCTGAAGGTGAATCTTAAAAGAAACAGTGACATGAACAACCAAGAGACAGTGAATTTGAACATATTCTCTAGCATTTAAATTAGTCATTTGCAAAATAACTAAGCCTGTTGTACAGAGAAATTTTCAAAAGGAATATATATGAGATAAATAAAAGCTTTCAAAGGAAATTTGAAAAGCTTTCCTTCTCTTTCTCCCCAGTCTCACTTTTGAGGACAAGAAAAAAAATTTTAAGTTCAAAACATAGAACTCATTAATACAGATCCCTTGGGGATTAAATGTGGAGGATGGAGAAAGATGCACAAACAATGTACATGACAATGTCCCCCATATATATATATGCGCGCGCACACACACACACATATATATATATACTTTGATTGAAAAGTCAGTGTTTATTAACATACAGTTTATTTTTAAAACTTAAAAGAATCCACAGAAATTAATAATATTTTTTTTGTCAACACGTTTTCAAACTGATGACAGTTCTGGTCCAGGCACTGCTGCTAATGTGAAGCAATAGAATCACAAACACCAAGAATCATTTCAGCCCAGCCTGTGTGCTTAGTCATTGAGCATCGACCTCTGAACCAGGAGGTTATGGGTTCAATTCCAGGTCAAGGCATACACCCAGGTTGTGGGTTCAATACTTGGTTGGTGTATGGGAGGTGAATAACCAGTCTCACTCTTTTTCTCTCTCCCTTCTCTCTAAAATCAATTTTTTTTAATCTTAACCTTTTGCACTCGGATGTCGAGTGTGACTCGACATTGTTAGCATCGGTAGCAGCTCTTTGAATGTATCAATAATTTGAAAGATAAAAAAATCCAAATAAATAAGTTTGTATGAAAAGAAACTCCAGTTTTTTATTCTACTGCCGTGCTTTGTAAAATCTGGGGTATTTAAAAAATTAAATCCCGAGTAGAATAAAGGAATCGAGAAAAAAGCAAGCGAGTGCAAAGGGTTAAAAAAAAATCCTTGGGTGAGGGTTTTTTAAAAATGTTCTTTTCATTTCATCCCAACACAATGCATTCTATCAGTAGGTATGATTTACACAGCCACCTTTGGCCACTGAGTGACAAACATTTTAAAGCTTTCCCAGGATTTGTGCCAGAGATTTGGGAGTATCCTATCTAATAAAAGAGTAATATGCAAATTGACCATATCTCAGCTACACCCACAAGCCACGCACACCAGCCAATCAGGAGAGAATATGCAAATAAACCCAACCAAACTGGCTGTGGCCATGGAACGAGCAGGAGGCTTGAGTTTCCCCAGCAATGGAGGAAGCCAAGCTTTCCGCCTGCCCTTGCCGGCCTACGCCTCCACTCAATACTACCAAGTTTCAATGATAGAAGATAAATAAATCCCAACGAAAATGATGGCAGCCACGGAGCTGGAGAGAGCAGGAGGCTAGGGTTTCCCCCAGCAATGGAGGAAGCCAAGCTTCTGCAGCCCTGGCCGGCCTAGGCCTCCACTCCAGGCTACAAAGTTTCAATTATAGAAGATAAATAAATCCCAACAGAAATTGCTGCCGCCTCTGAGCGAGCAGAAGGCTTGGCTCCGCTCCAGGCTACAAAGTTTCAATTATAGAAGATAAATAAATCCCAGATACCAGGGCCTCCACTTGGGTTGCTGGGGGGCATGGCCGGCCTGCAAACCACCATAGGCCCCTCGCCCAGGCCGCCCCACGCCCCAAGGGAACCCCCACCCTGATCCGGGACACCCTTCAAGGCAAACCAGCTGGCCCCAACCCATGCACCAGGCCTCTATCCTATCTAATAAAAGAGTAATATGCAGATTGACTCCAACACACAAGATGGCTGCCCCCATGTGGTCAAAGATGGCCACCACAAGATGGCCAGCAGGGGAGGGCAGTTGGGAGGGACCAGGCCTGCAAGAGATGGCAGTTGGGGGCAATCAAGCCTGCAGGGGAGGGCAGTTAGGGGTGACCAGGCCGGCAGAAGAGGGAAGTTGGGGGCGAACGGGCCTGCAGGGAAGGGCAGTTGGGGGGGGACCCAGGCCTGCAGGGGAGAGCAGTTGGGGGGACCAGACCTGCAGGGGAGGGCAGTTAGGGGTGACCAGGCCTGCAGGAGAGGGCAGTTAGGGGAAAACAGGCTGGCAGGGGAGAAGCAGTTAAGCATCAATCAGGCTGGCAGGGGAGTGGTTAGGGGGTGATCAGGCTGGCAGGCAGAAACGATTAGGGGCAATCAGGAAGGCAGGCAGGCGAGCGGTTGGGAGCCAGAAGTCCTGGACTGTGCTACCTCAGCCAACCTCCAAGTAAACCAGGGGGTCCCAGATTGGAGAGGGTGCACGAATTTTGTGCACCGGGCCTCTAGTATTAACAATATTATCCTTTATAGCTTAAACATGTAAAGTTGGTCCTAAATGCAAAACAAAAAAATCCGTATTACCAAGCCATATTACATCTATTTGATAAGCAAAATTTCCTTTTATGTTATTCACACTACCATGAAATTGGTACAGAGTTCAAGGTCCCAATCAAGAGGAACTTTGTATGGAATGAGTAAAGAATGAATGTGAACACCACACACACTACACACACTAACACCCACTCACTGCCTCCTCAGTCACTCAATAGCTACACCACTGTAAGTCTCTCAACTTCTTACCATGCCTATGCCTTTTATTTGCATTTTAGACTTCTCCCAGCACATGCTTAAGATAAATCTATAACTTCAATATCAGGCAATGAGGAGAAATAGTCTATATCCCAAATAAAGTAGGTTAGATGTGCCTTTTGGCAGTCAATGTTCTTACTATCAATTGACCATTAGGTTAAAACATGTTTGCAATCTAATCCAATCCAATCCAATCCAAAACAGACCAAAATCCTAATTGTTCAAGTAAAAAATATTAAAAATACATAATATTTTTAAATTAGATACAAGCCTTAACCATTTACCTTAAAATTTTACATATAGCCCCGGTCAGTGTGGCTCAATGTTTTGAGCATCAATCCATGCACCAAGAGGTCACTGGTTTGATTCTAGTCAGGGCACCTGCCTGGATTGTGGGCTCAACTGGTGCAGGAGGCAGCCAATTGATGTTCCTCTCGCATGGATGTTTCTATTTCTCTCTCCCTCTCCCTTTGTCTCTAAAAAAATATATATCAATGTTTAATTTTTTTTAAATTTACATATAAACATGCTTGAAATAAGGTAAAACCTTTCATTTTAGGCAAGTTCCTGTGGCTGGACTTCTTGTCTTTCTTATAAACCCATAGTGCATTGTAACCGAAAATTTATAATTTTTATTTGAGAGTGGAGGAATCTCCCTAACCACTGCACAGCAATCCAACTACAGAATTCTTCATGCTTTCCCCTCATCTTGTATAGGGTATGATCACACCTAACTTATCAGCAATTTAAGTCTTTCCAAAGTGTTTGATTTAGTTTTCCTATAGATAATTATTTCATTGCTATTTAATGGGTTCACTTAATATTTAATTTTTATTAATCGGGAAAACAAATACAACTGCACAAACATGTTTGAAAAAACACAACTGACTTCCAAGAGAAATACAGACTAAACTGACGTACTGAGGGTTGCTTAGGCAGTCAGAGCCACAAAGGGTGCTTTATGGAGAGAATAGAGACAAGGGTGTGCAATGGTGAAGCAAATGTCAGCTAAGAGAGCTGCTAGAGTAGATGTTGGTGTTACCACCAAGATTATCCTAAATATTTGTGTGCAAAAGGAAAGACTACACACAGGACAATTTTTAAAAATGATTTATGTTGAATGTGGTAGAATAAGTCTAAATTATTTAAATTTCTACTAAAAAATAAAATGAAGACTTGCCACTCAAGGAACATTTTAAATGTGTAAGAGTTGAATGTTATTTGTTCCTACAGGTCCATCTTCTGGAAAATCTGAGTAGTGATATTATATATGTACTAGAGGCCCAGTGCATGAAATCGGTACACTGAGGGGGAGTCCCTCAGCCCAGCCTGTGCCTTCTCACAGTCCAGGAGCCATCAGGGGATGTCCAACTGCCGTGGCGGACATCCTTAGCGCTGTCGGACATCCTTAGCCAGCAGTCGGACATCCTTAGCGCTGCCACGGTGGCGGGAGAGGTTCCCGCCACTGCCGCTGCACTCGCCAGCCATGAGCCTGGCTTCTGGCTGAGTGGCGCTCCCTCTGTGGGAGCGCACTGACCACTAGGGGGCAGATCCTGCGTTGAGTGCCTGGCCCCTGATGGTCAGTGCGCATCACAGCAACAGGTAGTTTCTCCATTCGTCAATTTGCATATTAGCCTTTTATTATGTAGGACTAGAGGCCCGGTGCATGAAATTCGTGCACGGGAAGGGGGAAGGTCCCTCAGCCCAGCCTACACCCTCTCCATTCTGGGACATCCCTCTTGTAATCAGGGACCGCTGGCTCCTAACCACTCACCTGCCTGCCTGCCTGCCTGATCACCCCTAATCACTCTGCCTGCCTGCCTGGTTGCCCCTAACCGCCTCTGCCTCATCCTCAGCCTCGGCTCCCGCCACCGTGGCTTTGTCCAGAAGGACGTCCAGAAGATGTCTGGCCTAATTAGCATATTATCCTTTTATTAGTATGGATGTGCGGGTGTGTGTGTACACACTAATTAATGTGCACGTATGATAAGGTTTTACCTTACCTCAAGTAACTCAAGTATTTCATAATTAGCTTGATGCCAGATAATTTTAATTCTCCTGGGCTTTACAATACATGATATAGTCTATCTATGTAGTTCTCTCCTTTTAAAAAATATTTTTTTATTGGTTTCAGAGAGACCAAGGGGGAGGAAGAAGGAGATAGAAACATCAATGATGAGAGAGAATCACTGATTGGCTTCCTCTCACATGCCCCTACCAGGGAACAAGCCCACAACACAGGCCTATGCCCTGACCGGGGAATTTAACCATGACCTCCTGGTTCATGGGTCACTGCTCAACCACTGACCCACACCAGCTGGGCTACATGTAGTTCTCTTAGACTTTACCTTCCTTTGTGTTCTTTATACTTACATTAGAATAGATTCAGATGCCTTCAGGACAAAGTTATATTGATACCACACAAGGACACCAAGCCCCCAGCATCGATAAGAAGGCAGAGAAACGTATAATCTAGACTACAGATGACTGAAAGGTAGCCATTCTCTGCTGGAAGCTTTCTTCTTTGGAAATATCGTAACAGGTAATATTGGCTCTACATCAGACAGCTCTGTATTTGCTCACATATCTGTAAATATTACTGCCATCCCTAAAAACAGTCCTATGTAGAACAAACCACACACCACTATGTGAAGATGCTATTTTTTTCCAGACAGAAACTAAAAGTGTACCTATTCAATATCATAGACAACAAAACAGCTATAAGTATCTCCTTCTTCCCAAAATCCAATTGATTCCTATTTGACACAAACTCTTTCTCCTGGTTCTTAAAACTACTTCAGGAATGCAGATTTGCTATGAATAATCACATTTATTAAGTGCCCTAGAAACCTGGGGTCTGTTTTCCAGAATTTAAAAACTGATACATAGTTCTTGATTTACTCAAAATCAAATAACAAAACTGGGTAGAATGTTCTTTGTCACTTACTCCAAAAAAAAAAAAAATATATATATATATATATATATATGATTTAACATTTTTTAAAACTCTAAAATAATGCACTCGGAGTTTGTAATAGTAAAGGAACAGGCAACCCCATGGAAAAAAATATGCTCAGTTAAATTGAAGACCTATTAACATGCTTTTAGGTGGACAAAATTAGCAACTCAAAATTTCCAATGATTTTTTTTTTATCAACTATTATCCAGTCCTCATTTTTAGTCAGCAAAATTACACACGGTAGAAAAGGTCAATACTAAAAGTCAGTAGAACATGTCTAGAGGAGAAAATTAACTACATAAAAAAATAAAACTTAAAATTCACTGCTTGGTCATATAATTTCATTCCCTGATCAAGGAACAAGTAGATATTTTTCAGGATATTTTGAGGATAATTCCAACTTCTTTGCAGATGCTCAGTAACAATTCTAAGCAGTCCAGAGTTCATAGTTGCTGCTTACAACTTTAAGAGTATTGCCCTGGCCAGATGGCTCAGTTGGTTGGAGTGTCATCCCATACACCAAAAGGTTGAGGGTTTGGCTTTGACCCTGGTCAGGGTGCCTAGGGAAGGCAAGTGATCTATGTTTCCCTCTCACATTGATGATTCATTCTCTCTCTCTCTCCATATCCTCAGGTGAGAATTTAAAAAAATTAACTGTCAGCAATACACATATAAACAGTTCCTTGGACAAGGCCTTCACTTTTCCGGCATTATTACCCGTAATCCAATTCCAACTACACTCCACTTCTCAATTGCCTCTACCAGCCACCCTCTCCTACAACCATCCCTTTGTTCAGGCTGCTCCTACCACCCTGAATCTCTTCCCTGCCTGGCCCAAAATACAGCCTCAACCTGTTGAAAGTCTACCTACACGCCCGCACTCATCTTAAGTGTGGGTTCTATTTTTCCTGGTGCTTCTAAACCCAATGTGACCTTTCTAATCACTGAAACCCAAACGACTCCCCTTTACATTTCCCTCTACTCACTTGCCCTTAATACTTAAGTATCAGTTGTTAGCCTCTTATGAAGAAGCTGTGTTGTGGCAGGGCTGGCAAAAATAATCATAGTGTTAAAAATAATCATAAATAGTTATACCAAAAGTGCTGCCAACATTAACCACTAAGAGATGTCTCTTGATATAGGGTGGGGCAAAAGCAAATTTACAGTTGTTCACATGGAAAATAATACAACAAATCTATAATAATAAAAAAAGCATAATATGCTAATTAGACCAGATGTCCTTCCAGACGACCTTCCGGACAAAGCCAGGGCTTCGAGGGAAGCCCGGGTCCCAGGTGCCAGAGAGAAGCCGGTGCTAGCAGCTGGGGGAAGGAAGGCCTACTCTTGCACGAATTTCGTGCATTGGGCCTATAGTAGTAATACTAAAAACAAACTCTGTGTTTCGGGTACTCAGAACTGTAAACCTACTTTTGCCCCACTCCATATACTGGTAAGTGACTTATAGCTAGAAGGTATGAACCTAATCATCTAGAACAGTGATTTTCAACTGGTGTGCCACAAGAATTTTTAAAACATGCAATACCTGACTATTTAGTCAGGGGCACTGACCTCTTTTCCCTTAGATTATCAAATAAAAATAGGACAACAGACAATACAACAATAGTCATCTGGTGTGAATGCCCTGTCTTGAACCATAAATGCTAGTATATACGTCATATAATTGAGTTGCATCTTATTGGTCATGTTGCATAATAAGGTTGTGTCTGCTTGGTTAAAGCTTGGTACCAGAAATCCTTATATACAAGTATAGGCACCTGCTTTTTTTAAGTCACTATGGAGCAAAAGGGTAGATAATTATTTTTTGTAAATCAAAATTATACCTGTTTTTTGTCAGATTGGCAAAAAATACAATGTGTTTATTTTGTGCTGCAAATTCCAATAATTAGTTTATGTGTGCCATGAGAAAAAAAAATTTAGAATATGTACATGGGCTGAATAATAAAAAATACCAAAAACCTGGGAGAATAGAAAAAAATATTCTGACATGATAATACAGTGGAACTTATAGAAAGGCAATGCCTACTTAACCAAAACACTGTGGAACCAGTTTTTCCAAATCTAAGATAGCAAGATAAACTGTAAAAATTGAAGGTCAAAATGACCTTGCTAATTTCCCATGTGATGCATCTTACTTCATTTGTTCCAAATGTGCTCTTGGTTTCAAACATAGCAAGTTGACTATTTACCAAATTGAGGTTAGATCACCATTCAACACTGAGATTAATACCACACCCATCCTACTGAAACCGGTTTGGCTTAGTGGATAGAGCGTCGGCCTTCAGACTGAAGGGTCCCGGGTTCGATTCCGGTCAAGGGTATGTGCCTTGGTTGCGGGCACATCCCCAGTGGGGGGTGTGCAGGAGGCAGCTGATCGATGTTTCTCTCTCATCGATGTTTCTGGCTTTCTGTCCCTCTCCCTTCCTCTCTGTAAAAAATCAATAAAATATATTAAAAAAAAAAATACCACACCCATCCTGTCACCTGAAGCTATCTAACCTAAAACAGACTCTTTCAAAGAATAGCAACATTTCAGAAGTAGCACACCAGCTTCTGTCAACTTATGAAAAGGAAGTTTTAACTGACCACATATCATGTTCTCTATTTTTTTTTTTTTTTTGGAAGAACAGGGAAGAAGACGGTACCAAGAGACTAAGGAAGGCTGTGGAAGTGACTGTCCATGCTAGACTCTCTACTTGCCAGAGTCCCCCTGGCCCTCCATCCTTCCCAAGCCATACTATCAAATTAGGGTCCTTCACCCCACTTCCTAAAAAACATATCTCATTACATCCCTGACCCTGCTTAAAACTCCTTGTGGCTTTCTTTTTCCATCAGGTAAAGATCAAGTTTATGCAAGGCTCTCAGATCTAAACACTGCCTGACTCTGCAGCTTTGTCTCACCCTTCAGACTTTGTAGTTAGGCTTCCAAAATAAACTGTGCCATTTCATGTTTCCCACAGGCTCACCATAAATCCCTCAAATTTCTTATAAATGAGGTCTCCCTGTCCCTCCTGACCATAGGTCACTGCTGCCTCCTGCATGCCCCCCTTGTGCTTTGTCCATACTTCTGTTACAGAGGGAGACACAAGGTGCTGCAACTGCAAGAAATGAAAAACTGGAGGACAGGGACCATTTCTCCTTGTCCTACATCCTGAGTGCCTAGCAAAATGCTGGAGACACAGCAAGGAGTCAGAGTACGTGATATCTATATCAATGTTGCAATCCTTGGACTACTGTAACACTGCAAATCCCCAACTACACATCCGACTCATTAAAAATGAGCCCTTGCCGAAACCGGTTTGGCTCAGTGGATAGAGCGTCGGTCTGCGGACTGGAAGGTCCCAGGTTCGATTCCGGTCGAGGGCATGTACATTGGTTGCGGGCACATCCCCGTTAGGGGGCGTGCAGGAGGCAGCTGGTCGATGTTTCTCTCTCATCGATGTTTCTATCTCTCTATTCCTCTCCCTTCCTCTCTGTGAAAAATCAATAAAATATATTTAAAAAAAAAATGAGCCCTTGAAAACACACATTCTCATTGGAGATGCTTTTAGGCTATTCCCTTGCTAATTTCCCACGTGAGACATCTTACTTCATTTACCCCAAATGTGCTCTGCTACACATCAGGCACTGTTACAATGGATGGGTGGGTGGGTGGGTGGGTGGGTGGATGGATGGATGGATGGATGGATGGATGAATAGGAGGCAGAGGGAAAAATAAAGCTAGGTATTGTCTCCACTCGGAATTTAGAGCCTACTGGAGAAGTCTATAACCCCAAATACAACATTCAGTAGTCAGTATCCCTTATATAACACCTAAATAATAAGAATCTATACATTCAATGCTTTTATTCTCATCCACTATTTGACCTCCTTTGGCTACTAAAGTCATTTCTGTTGCCTTTGGGTGTTTTACATCATTCTGACACTTGGCAACATAAGGTGGGCTGGAAGGGCCAATAAATACAACCTGCATTTACAGATAGGGAATGAAATCTCAATTCTAGTGGTAGAAGGAACTACAGCGACAGACTAGCCCAACTCCTTCATTTTATAGAATGAGTGACCCAAGACAGAGAGACAAATTACGTGAACTGCCTGGGGTCTTCCAACATGTTTCCAGCTGTACAAGTTTAAAATCCAGATCTCCTAAATCTCAACTCCATGCTCTTTCCCTCTCTCTTGCCCATTACTTGATAGTAAGGTGCCCGTGATATGTGCAATTAAGTCCAAAGTCATATGAAAAGCTGAACTGGTGTTTCTTGGGGCAGAGGAAATGACAAAAACCAAAGGCAATAGGGTAGTACCATATAATCTCATAACCAAATGCTTCCTTCAGCTGCTAATATTTTTAGCATTTGTGGTAAATAGAATTAATGGTCTCAATTGTTCCCATGTATTTATTTTCCATGGCCTTTGGCTGGCTGAAGTACTTCCCTACTCCTTGATTTCAGGCTTTGCCATGTGACTTATTTTGGCCAATGGGATGCTAGTGAACCAGCGAGCTGCCCCAGACAACTTCGTGCAGTACATGTGAGCAAAAAATAAATGCTTATAAATGTATAAGCCACTGATATTTTGAGGTTGTTATGTAGCAAAAGCTGACTGATAGAATGTCTTATCCTTCAAATCAAGAATACATACTTCTGGTTATCTGTCACTGTTGCATCCCCTCAGAGTATTAGCTCCCTGTTAAAATAACAATCCCCTTACTCTTTTTTATTTATGTTTTACTAATTTTGAGGTCATCTTTTATTTGAATTATCCTCCAAAAAGAATAGGATTCCAAATTAAAATATCACCCAAGTGCTTACCTGATTCTGAAGGTAGGTATTTTGTAAATGGGAGAAAAATATATCCTTTCGGTATCACCTCATGAAATCTCACCTTCTCCTTTCAAAGCAGTAAGATTTGTCACAATCACTGTTAATTTATTAAAGATTAATTTTCTGCTTATATGATGGATCCTACAGATAGGTGAGAAGTACGTGTATTTTTTAATGCAGATACTAAAGATTTTTAAAAGACTCTGTTAAAACTCTAAACTGAAATAAATATCAAAATACAGATTTTTAAAAATCTTTTTAAAGGTGCACTAAAGGTAAATGTCCTTCAATTTAGCCATTTTCTTATTCCAGTATATAGCTCAATGTTGTTAAAACTACTCTAATTTAATTAATTATCATTATCTTCTATAATTTTTGAAGCTCAGTAGACTTGAAATAAATTACATTTGGATGACAAAACACATTCAATAAAGTCATCTGGAGGTTAGAACCAAACTGAGAACCTGTTTATTTTCTTTCTGCCTTCTGTGGCAAGGTTAATTTATTTCCTTTCTTTATTCTGTCTTATAAAATGAAAAGGATAACATTATTTTTGAAAGTATACAATTTCCACGTTTTTATATATCAGAATACACAGTATTATATGCCTGGTGTGTGTACAAAATTATGCATGAATACAGGTTTGAAGGCATCTATCTTTTGATATCCAAACAGCTGGTGATCTTCTTAGGAAAACAAAGGCTGATTTGTCCATTTTGGACTCTAGTTAACCAGCATTTGACCAGGAAAACAAAGTTAAACAATCCTCCCTGTTTTTGAACCAAAAACCAGTAGGATAGCATGTTTTCAGGAAAGATTGGATTTGCAAATATTGAAACTGATATCTGAAGATAGTCTTCAGGAAAAAAAAAAAATCCCTTAGGGCCAAGGGTTCTTAACCTAGAAGCCAATGGATAGAACTCAAAGAATTGAGTGAATTTAAGGGTAAAAAATCATACATTTTTATTTTTACTAATCTCTTGCTGAAACTTAGCATTTCTTTCAATTATGAAAACTGGTAATGCAACACAGTATTAGCGGTACCTGTGACTCTCACACCAATGGAAATCTGATACCTTCACAGTACAGTTGCTGTCAAAAATTCAAAATATTATTTACTTGTGATGAGTACTTACCTCAAAATTACATTGATTTGCTATTAAATCTTATTATTTTAATGTATTGATAAAGAAGCACATCTATTACTGTATGACAAATTTCACTATAACTAGTTTTCTTTGCAATCCCATGTGTAGCTATTAACTATCAGAGTGGGGAGAAAGACACGCATACTGGGGGAAGAGAGAGAAGATAACAACATATATGTCTATAAGAGCAAAATTAAAAAATGGTAATTATGATGAGCCATCTGTCTATTTGGCACCATCTAAAACTGGCAAGCAATAATTGTACAACAAGGGGGTATTTAGTGTGTGAGGTTTAAGACATTGTGCCAGAAAACCTAAAGCATCCAAGTTGTTAAACATTGTAATAAGCAGGTAATCCTAGGCCTAGCGTCCAAGTTTCTGCCCTAACCTGTTCCTTATGATTATGATTTTAAAACATCCCAGTGTCAGCAGGTTCACTGTGAGTCAGACCTGAAATAATAAATGGCTTATTTTCCATCCTGATGGAGGAAATACATCATGGCTCTTTGTGGCTTACTTAACTGAGGCTGTTTTTACAGGGAAATATAAAAATAACTAAGTCATCCCGCCTTACCATTTTTATTTTTATTTTTTATCAACAAAGCTCTATACTACAACCCACTTTGAAAAGAAAAAGTATGTTTTCAATGTAAGCTATAAAAACAATACCTCACGAACACTTAGAAGGAAAAATAATATAAACAGAAAGAAATTAAGTTTTGACCAACAAATACATGGTTGGTTAAGATAACCAATTAAATGCATTCACTTCATCAAGATAAAGTACTGCTTATTTAAACTGTCAACCACATGATAATGCTGTTAATGAGAGCCAAAATCTTTCAGACCTTTTGTTAAAGTTGCCAGGATTTATAAAACTACATTTATTTATACAGAAATATACACATTCATTCCAGAAACCCATGTCTTATTATCACAAGCTCTCAACTAGAAGTTAGGGGAAAGTGACATCTTCACCAAAAATGAATGCTTATCGAATGACATCTGTACTTCATATGGACTGTAAAACCCATCATGTCTGCAGATAAAATAACTAGAATGAGTGAGCAGTATAGAGAGAACAGTTTGTTCTGTCTTGCTATTTAAACATATTCTACATGAACTTATGGCTTCTAAAAACCACTGATGACACTACTTCAGAATGTACCCAAAATTGTGCAACAGTAGATTCTGTACATTTAAAAATAAAAAATGTTTGGTAGTGATGACATTTTTTAAAATTCTCACCTGAGGATATTTTTTTTCCATTAGTTTTTGTTTTTTGTTTTTTGTGTTTTTTTTTAGGGAGGGAGGGAGGGAGGGGGGGGGGGAAACATCAATGTGAGAGAGACCCATCGGATTAGTTGCCTCCTGCACGCATTCCGAGGGCTAGGCATCGAACCTGCACCCCAGTTACACACCTTTGACTAGGAATCGAACCCCAACCCTTTGGCCCCCAGACTGACACTCTAACCACTGAACCACACCAGCCAGGGCTAAAAATAAAAGCTGTTTGAACAAGACTTCATCACTGTAGCCAATATTAAGTACAGAGTATATATGTCAGTGTATGACTAAGGAATTTAGAATTATATATAAGGTTCTCAGTGTATAAGAACATTTGAAGACAAAAAAAAATCCATAACTCTGCTGACTTTATTATGTTGAGAGAATGAACATCCTATCTCCATGAAAAGGTGCTGAGAGGTAATAAAACCTGCTAGAGCCCTGACCAGTGTGGCTCAGTTGGTTGGCCATCATCCCATGCACCAAAGGGTTATGGGTTCAATACTAGGTCAGGGCACATGCCCAGGTTTCAGGCTCATCCCTGATTGGGAGAGTGCAAGAGGCAGTTGACTGATGTTTCACTCTCACATCGATGTTTCTCTCTCTCTTCCTCTCCTCTAAAAATCAGTAAAAAAATCTTAGGGGGGGGGGGGGGGGAACCTGCTAGAAGTTCCCACTGACTTACTGCCCATTCCTTTCTCACTTGACTCTACTTGTGCCCCTGAGCATAAATGGAGAAATGAAAAAAGAACACATAAAGACAAACAGAAGTTGTATTTGGTGGTGTTTTCATTTTCAAGTACTAATGAGTTTTAAAAGGCAGAAACTACACTCTCAAGAGCCCTGCTATCTCCCTCCTGCCATCACAGCTAGTGTTTTCAATAGTTTAAAAAGTGAAAAACTGGGGGCAAGGTTTTACCCTGCCTAATACAGGAATTACCAAGGACAGGATCCATCTAGTTAGGCTCTTAGAAGCCAGTCAGAGAAAGCACTGTACTTAGAAGTTCCAATTTGCCACCATCCATTTATTAATTGCCACACAGTGGAGACCTCAAGTCTCATGGACAAAATCTGGACTTCACCACCTCTTCCATAAGGTTCTATAAAGATCAAATGGCATAGAATATGGCAGACATGCAGCACATCACAGACACTAAAATATCAAAAGAATGTGCCATTTATGTAGAAAAAGATGTTAGAGTCTCCATGAATCTTTAAAATTAAATATCAGGATGACACTTCAGGTTTTCAACCTTGAGGGAAAAAAACAGCAAGGGATTCTTGATATATATGTGTGTGTGACACACACACACACACACACACACACACACACACACACACACAAAAATATACACACACACACAAGTGCAAGCATATCTATGGAGATTTCTTTCAAAAAGTACAATGACCCTATAATTTCAATGGCCAAGACATTTTTAAGTCCTAGGCACAAAAACTTCTTGTCTGTTTTCTTAAGTTAATTCCATTATTAGTATATCAACTGATCTCAAATTTTAACGGCAACGTTTTAAAGAGGAAATGACCCACAAATTTTGTTTTCCCTTTCCCCATACTTTTTCATCAGCAACACAAGGGCAAAGAACTAAACTTTTACCAGCCACAATTTTAAGAAATCTGCTGGATGTCCCAAGTATTTGAAGTTTTGAGACCTTGGTTAAAAAGAACACCTAATGCACATAAACTCTTATTTCTCCATCAGGATTATCACTAGGTCAATGAAACAAAGTCAAAGTGTCCTCTAGCCTAGCTGGTGTGGCTTAATGGTTGAATGTCAACCTATGAACCATGATTCGATTCCCAGTCAGGGCACATGCCCAGGTTGTGGGCTCAATCCCCAGGAAGCACCCGGGGTGTGTCTGTCTGTCTGTCTGTCTCTCTCTCTCTCTCTCTCTCTCTCTCTCTCTCTCTCTCTCTCTCTGAAATCAGTAAAAAAGTATCCTCTCTTGGGGGTAGCAGGGTCTGTGTGAGGAGCAGAGAGTAGAGAGCATAAAGGTCAGTGGCCTGTCATCTCTCTCTTCCTTAGACACAGAAAGATGTGACACAGTTCTATGTGGTTAGAAGAGGCCTCCTTCCTTTACGATCTGCTTCTCCAACCCTTCCCAATCTAAACCAATTCTTATTTTCAGTTTGGTGTTTAAAGAAAAAGAGAGTTACCACACACAGAGGGACTTTAAGTCTGAGACTTTAATAACATCAAAGTCTAGAACTTCAAAGTTGCAGTTCCAACAGCAACGTGGCTCCCATCTGCAATATGAGTATTACTGTATATGGTAGTCTCTCTGATTTAAGACCTTGATAAGTGTGTGGGCAGTGTGGCCAAGTCACAAACACTATGAATTTCCTGCCTCTCACTAGGTTGAGTTTAGTGAGGCATCTACATTTAAAACAGGTCCCCAAAGAGAAAGCACATTTGGGTCACTGCAGAACCACCTGAGTGACTGCCTAGGAGCCCCGCTTTTCCAGATGTATCGTCTTCCATCAGGATCCCGTAACCAGGACTGACAGGACAGCTCATAGGATTTCAAGTTGGACCTTCACGGCTGGTACCCTTAAATGGCTCATTTTTCTAAGAGCTTATGAAGAGCTTTAACAGGCAGAAGAGAGAGTGTGCCAAGCTCCCCCTTAAGTTGCAGTTAAGAAGTAAACCAGCACGCAACTCAGTATTTGAACAAGTGGCAGTAACCTTTTCTCTACCACAGTGTTTTCCAAAGGTGTTTTCCAACAGCTCTAGTTCCTGATTTTAGTGGCCACTCTGTTTCAGGAATAAGAACAAAATTCAATACAGAGACAAATGTTGGTAAATCCCAGGGAACTAACCTGACGGCAGTGGGATGTGCAGGTTCACCCAACCCTGCCAGGATGCTTCTAAAAGCCAAACTGTTTGATGTATGCTTGGTCCACACTGTCCTGTCTCCTGCAGTGGCTGAAAATATGGAGGCTGGAGACATATAACCACCAGGATGTGTGCTGACTATGAGCTAAGTCCACTTCAGAAAGGCAAGAGCACTACTGGGAATACGACCCTACGTTTCAAAGAACAATCCATATTGAAGTCATCTGAACACGCTACCCAGAAAGTAGCCTACAAGACTCAAAGTCACTGGGTTGATAAAAGTCTTGAAAATATAATCAGTCCACTTCATTTTACATATAGGAAAACTAAGAAGAGAGGGACAAATCCTCATGTAGAGGGTTTTGTTACTGAGAATGATGCTGGAAGAATTCAGTCAGTGGGACAGACACCAAGGCCCTGGACCCTGCAGAGAAAAAGTACACATCTAGCAATACCCGTTACCTGGTGGCCAGCCTTCCAGCAACCTCGGCTGTTGAGTACACATTTAAACTGCTTGAACAAATAGTGATCCAGAAAGTCAGGGTCAAAGACAATGATAAAAGCAGAGTGCTAATCACAGAGCACAGAGACCCCACTCAGACCCTAAGCTAGAGTCCGCTAGATTTAAACTTTATATAAAATTAGAGGCCCGGTGCACGAATTCATGCACCAGTGGGGCCCGTCGGCCTGGCCTGCAGGATCAGGCCGAAACTGGCTCTCTGACATCACCCGGATTGCAAGAGGGCATAGGCCAGGCTGAGGGACCCCACCAGGGAGGAATGCCAGAGGTTGGCCAGCCAGAGAGAGACCGCGGGAGGGCTCCAGGACATGTCTGGCCTGTCTCGCTCAGTCCCAATCAGCTGGAACCCAGCAGCAAGCTAACCTACCAGTCCGAGCATCTG
Organism: Cnephaeus nilssonii; assembly: GCF_951640355.1. Lineage (NCBI taxonomy): Eukaryota > Metazoa > Chordata > Mammalia > Chiroptera > Vespertilionidae > Cnephaeus > Cnephaeus nilssonii. Next base: position 91,485,701 of record NC_137079.1, on the reverse strand, counting down.
CTCCCTGGTGGTCAGTGTACATCATAGCAACTGGTCAACTGGTCGACTGTCTGCCCCCTGCTGGTCAGTACACAGCATAACAAGCAGTTTAGCGTACTTCACATATCATTAGCATATTACGCTTTGATTGGCTGAACGGCCGATGGGATGACCGGACACTTAGTATATTAGGCTTTTATTATCCTATCTAATAAAAGAGCAATATGCAAATTGACCATACCTCCGCTACACCCACAAGCCACGCCCACCAGCCAATCAGGAGAGAGTCTGCAAATTAACCCAATCAAACTGGCTGTGGCCACGGAGCAAGCAGGAGGCTTGGGTTTCCCCAGCGATGGAGGGAGCCAAGCTTTCCGCATACCCTGGCCGGCCCTGGACTCCACTCAAAGCTACAAAGTTTCAATTATAGAAGATAAATAAATCCCAACAAAAATGGCGGCAGCCATGGAGCTAGAGAGAGCAGGAGGCTTGAGTTGACCCTGGCGATGGAGGAAGCCAAGCTTCTGCAGCCCCGGCCTGCCTTGGCCTCTGCTCAAGGCTACAAAGTTTCAATTATAGAAGATAAATAAATCCCAACAGAAATGGCTGCGGCCATGGAGCAAGCAGGAGGCTTGGCTCTGCTCAAGGCTACAAAGTTTCAATTATAGAAGATAAATAAATCCCAGATACCAGGGCCTCCGCTTGGGTCGCTGGGGGGCGTGGCCGGCCTGCAAACCACCACAGGCCCCTCGCCCAGGCCCCCCCCCGGGCCCAAGGGAACCCCACCCTGATCCAGGACACCCTTCAGGGCAAACCAGCCAGCCCCCACCCATGCACCAGGCCTCTATCCTATCTAATAAAAGAGTAATATGAAAACTGACCATCACTCCAACACACAAGATGGCTGCCCCATGTGGACACAAGATGGCCACCACAAGATGGCCAGCAGGGGTGGGAAGTTGGGAGGGACCAGGCCTGCAAAGGAGGGCAGTTGGGGGTGATCAAGCCTGCAGGGGAGGGCAGTTAGGGGTGACCAGGTCGGCAGAGGAGGGAAGTTGGGGGAGGGGGGGGACCAGGCCTGCAGGGGAGGGCAGTTAGGGGAAAACAGGCTGTCAAGGGAGCAGTTAGGCATCAATCAGGCTGGCAGGGGAGTGGTTAGGGGGTGATCAGGCTGGCAGGCAGAAGTGGTTAGGGGCAATCAGGAAGGTAGGCAGGCGAGCAGTTGGGAGCCACAAGTCCTGGATTGTGAGAGGGATGTCCGACTGCCCGTTTAGGTCCGATCCTATTGGGCAGTTGGACATCCCTTGAGGGATCCCATATTGGAGAGGGTGCAGGCTGGGCTGAGGGACACACACCCCCACCCCATGCACGAATTTCGTGCACCGGGCCTCTAGTATAAGATAAAGTCAGTTATTTAACACACTATTTTATACAGTTATCCTGAAAACCTCATTCCATCCTAGCTTGAAGACCATTTTTAAGTAGCTAGAGACCAATCAACACATAGTTACAAAGAGGCATTATAAAACAGAAAAGGGATGTTCCCAATGACTATTCCCAGTCACACTAGTAAGATAAAAAGCATAGGTGAACTCAGATGTTCAGGAAAAGTACATTCATGCAACAAACACTTGCTGAGCATCTACTATGTCCTGGGTTCAAAGAAATAGACAAAATGCTTGTCTTCATGGAGCGCATGCTCTAGAGGGGAGATGACAAGCAGGACACATGGTCAGGTGGCAGTAAATGCTATGGAGAAAAACAAAGCAGAAAGGAGGGTGGGTGGGATGTACTGGGGAGGGTGAAGGCTACAATTATCAACAGAGTTTTTAAGGGAGGTGAGATAAAGTCAGCCATTAACATATCTGGAAAAGAACATTCCAAACAGAGGCAAATGATGCAGCCAAAGCCCCAAGGCAGGAGGATACTTGGCCTGCAAGTAGGTCACTGTGACCAGAGAAATATGAAAAAGAGGGAAAGGAGTCAGAGGAATAACTGGGAGGTCAGGCCAGGGAAGCCTCATGCGCCATAAGAGGAACCTCAGCTTTTATACTGAGGGAGCTGGTCAGCAATGGGGGAAGGTTTTCAGCAAAGAATTTCTCTGGCCCTTCAGACAACAGGCTAAAAGGAAGCAAAAGGCCAAAGCAGGAAACCAGTTAGGAGGCCTGGCAAACAACAGGTGAGAAATACATGGCTTCAACCATGGGTAGCAGAAGAGGAGATGACAAGTGAAAGAAAATCTGGATATATTTTGAAGGTACAGATGGCAGAATTTGCAGATTAAGTTGTATAGTGGGGGGTGAGGGGGAGAAAGGAAAAAGGTCATTCTGAATTTAAAAAGATTTTAAAGTTATTTGGGCTATTTACTTAAATGGAACCCAGCCCTGGCCGGTGTGGTTCAATTGGTTGGAGCGTCAATCCCATACATCACAAAGTGGTGGGTTTGATTCCTGGTCAGGGCACATACCTAGGTCACGGGTTTCAACCCCAGTTGGTGTATAGGAGGTACATTGATGTTTCTCTCTCACATCGATGTCTCTCTCTTCCTCTCTCTTTCTCTCTCTCTCTCTCTCTCCCTCCCTCTCTCTAAAATTAAAAAAAGGGCACACAAATATCTCTAACAGACCACACTAAGACAAAAATACTGGACACACAACAAAAATAAAGTCAGAGGTCTCTGGAGAGGGGCAAATGTTTGAAGAAGTATGAAGGAGAAAAGACAGAAATATTGATAAAAAGACAAGAATCAAAACAGGCACCTACAGAAAGTTCTATGGAGGAAATGAGTCTTGAGGACAAGATAAGGTAGGCCTGATGAAGAGGTTGGGAAAAGAATTTCAGATGAAGAGACTCAGCAGACGGCAAAAATGGATGCAAGGAAGGACAAGAGGTCTATCAATAAAGTCAGTCACAGGTAGGAGCAACAGGTCATTACTTAAAGGGAAGTCACTTGGTGGCACGGAAAGGCTACGAAGAAGAATGCTATTACAGAAGGTTAAATGTTAGAAGCTAGCACAGGGGCAGAACCAGACTGAAATACAGAGGGAAGGTGAAGCTATTGTTTGTGCTGAGTTAGGGTGGGTGCCAGGGGACAGAAACACAATACAAGTTAAGACTTAAAAAGGACACCCACATAATGAAAAGAATAAACTGGCACTACATGGTAGTCTAGATGGAGAGCCAGGGACAACAGGAACAGGCCGAGAAAGTAGTAACTAATCCCTACGGCCAATTTCAATTCACTGGTGGTGGTAGATTCTTAGAAGAAACACTAGACAAATTCTGATTTTCAGGTTTGTGATTTTTCTCAAGTGAAATCCATTCTGCTCTAGAACCCTTACCCTAACATGCAAACACATACACAAACGTTCCTCCCCACCCACCTTAGTGAATCCAAGCCACTTTAAATTGGGTTCAATTCCAGGTCGGGGCATGTATGGAAGGCAACCAATTGATGTTTCTCTCCCCTCCGCCCCGCCCCCTCCTCCCCCCCCCACCTCCTTCCATTCTCTAAGCATGTCCTCAGGTGAGGATTAAAACAATAAAAATAAAATAAAAGAGAGAGAGAGAGAAACAGATCAGATTCTTTTGACAGATAAAGAGAAGACCAAGATGAAAGGTTCCTGGTATCCAAAGGCCAGACAGGAAATTCAGTTCCAGCCACTGGAGACACAGAACCACCATAGACAAGCCTCAACAGGCCAGCACAACTTCCATTCTAACTTACATCTTGGTGAAGGAACAAAAGAAAAAATATCAAATGATTTGAGGGGGGAAGAGGGGAAAGAGATCAGGGTCTGAAAATAGGGAAAAAAGTGTGAAGTAACAATGTTGAAGAATAACTACAAAGAAAGCAGACTGGCCAGTGTGGCTCAGTTGGTTGGGCACCATCACATGCACCAAAAGGTTGATGGTTTGATTCCAGGTCAGGGCACATGCCCAAGTTGTGGACTCGAAACCTGGGACCTTTCAGTCCGCAGGCCGACACTCTATCCACTGAGCCAAACCGATTTTGGCAAGATTTAAGAACTTTAAATGTACATGTATAAATGCCAATTCATAATAAGATGAACACTCTTCATTCTTCCAAACTCCCAAGAGCTGTATTTCATATTACAGGATAACGTTTTGATGGGTGACGAAGGCAGAGAGAAGAGTAAATGTCATTTTATTGAATAGCAGGGTTGTAAATCTGAAAATAGCACAATAAAGATAAAACTAAGAGCCCTAGCAGGTTTGGCTCACTGGATAGAGCGTTGGCCTGCGGACTGAAGGGTCCCAGGTTCAATTCCGGTCAAGGGCACATGTCTGGGCTGTGGGCTCATCCCCAGTAGGGGGTGTGCAGGAGGCAGCTGATCAATAATTCTCTCTCATCACTGATGTTTCTCTCTCTCCCTCTCCCTTCCTCGCTGAAATCAATAAAAACACGTATTTAAAACAAACAAGAAAACAAACATATAGACCTGGACTTCATTACAGGTTGAATTTTTTTTTTCCCCCAAAAAGACAGGGATGCCCACTTTCACCACTCCTGTTCCACATAGTACTGGAAGTGCTAGCCATAGCAATCACACAAGAAGAAGAAATAAACGGCATCCAAATTGGAAAAGAAGTAAAACTTTCATTATTCAAAGATGATATGCTATTGTACATAGAAAACCGTAAAGAATCCATCAAAAAACTACTAGACTTCATAAATGAATTTGGTAATGTAGCAGGACACAAAATTAAGACCCAGAAATCTATGGCTTTTTTATACACCAATAATGAACTCACAGAAAGAGAAACTAAAACAACAATCCCATTTACCATTATAACCAAAAAATTAAGATATCTAGGAATAAACTTAACTAAGGAGGTAAAAGACTTGTGCTCATAAAACTACAGGATGTTGAAAACAGAGATAGAAGAAGACATAAATAAATATGGATACCAGTTCATGGATTGGTGGAATCAACATCATTAAAGTGTCCATACTACCCAAAGCAATCTACAGATTCAATGCAATCCCCATTAAAATACCAACAGCATATTTCACAGACCTAGAACGAACTCTCCAAAAATTCATATGGAATAAAAAAAGACCCCGAAAGCCACAGCAATCCTGAGAAAGAAGAACCAAGTTGGAGGGATCACAATACCAGATATCAAGCTATATTACAAAGCCACTGTTCTCAAAACTGCCTGGTACTAGCACAAGAACAGACATATAGACCAATAGAATAGAACAGAGAACCCAGAAATCGAACCAAGCCATTATACTCAATTAAAATTTGATAAAGTAGGCAAGAGCATACAATGATGTTAAGACAGTCTCTTCAAATAAATGGTGTTGGGAAAATTGAACAAATACATGCAAAAAAATGAAACTAGACCACCCGTGTACACCATACACAAAAATAAACTCAAAATGGAAAAGGACTTAAACGTAAAATGAGAAACCATAAAAATCTTTTAAGAATCCACAGGCAGCAAAATACCAGACATATATCGTAGCAATATCTTTACTGATACAGCTCCTAGGACAGTAGATACTAAGGAGAAAATAAACAAATGGGACTACATCAAAGTAAAAAGCTTCTGCACAGCGAAAGAAACCATCAACAAAACAACAAGAAAGCCCACTGCATGGGAGAACTCATTAGCCAATGTTATCTCTGATAAGGGTTTAATCTCCAAAACTTATAGGTAACCCATACAATTTAACAAACGGAAGATAAACAATCCAATCAAAAAATGGGCAAAGGACCTAAATAGATACTTTTCGAAAGTAGTCATACAGAAGGCCAAGAGACATATGAAAACATGCTCAAAGTCACTAATCATCTGAGAGATGCAAATCAAAACAACAATGCGGTACCATCTCACACCTGTCAGAATGGTTATCATCAACAAATAAACAAACGACAATTTCTGGCTAGGATGTGGAGAAAAAGGAACCCTCGTGCACTGCTGGTGGGAATGCAGACTGGTGCAGCCACTGTGGAGAACAGTATGGAGTTTCCTCAAAAAACTGAAAATGGAACTCCCATTTGACCCAGTAATCCCACTCCTGGGAATATATCCAAAGAAACTAGAAACACCAATCAGAAAGGATATATGCACCCCCATGTTCATAGCAGCACAATTTACAATAGCTAAGATTTGGAAACAGCCTAGGTGCCCGTCAGCAGATGAGTGGATTAAAAAATGGTGGTACATCTACACAATGGAATACTACACTGCTGTAAAAAATAAGGAATTCTTACCATTCGCAGCAGCATGGATGTACCTGGAGAGCATTATGCTAAGTTAAATAAGCCAGTTGGAGAAAGATAAATATCACCTGATCTCACTCATTTGTAGAATATAATGAACAGCATAAACTGATGAACAAAAATAGATCCAGAGACCATCAAACCTCAGAGGGAAGACAGGAGAGGGTGGGGGCCAGGGGCATAAGAGATCAACCAAAGGACTTTTATGCATGCATATTAGCATAACCAATGGACACAAACACTAGGTGGGAATGGCTAGAGAGAGGTCAATGAGGAGAAAAGGAGACATATGTAATACTTTAAACAAAAAAGACTAAAAAATAAATTTAAAATAGAAAATGTCTGATATGTGAAAAAATAAAATTAAATGAGACCTAAAAAAAAGAAATCAATAAAGACAATTAAAAAATTAATAATTTTCTCCTCACTCAAGGATATGCTTTTTTAAAATTAATTTTATAAAGGAGGGGAGAGGGAAAAAAAAAGTTGATGTGAGTAACATTGATCTACCCCGACCTGGAATTGAACCCACAGTCCAGGTATGTGCCCTGACCAGGAATGGAATCCTCCACCTTTCAGTGCATGGGACAATGCTCCAAGCAGTCACACTGGCCAGGGTGGATGATATTTTTAATTAACTATGTTATCCACTTAAAATATCTAAACCTTAATGTCTACTTCAAAGAAGAGGAAAAGCCCAGCTGGTATTGCTCAGTAGTTGAGCATGGACCCATGAACCAGATCACCGTTCAGTTCTAGTCAGGGTATATGCCAGGGTTGCGGGCCTGATCCCCAGTAGGGGGCCTGCAAGCAGGGAGTCCATAGATGATTCTCTCTCATCATTGATGTTTCTCTCTCTCTCTCTCCCTTTCCCTTCCTTTCTCTGAAATCAATAAAGACATTTTTTAAAAAGAAACCTGAGGAAAAAAGAAGAGGAGGAACAGTAACATTATCGAATATGCACTTACCATTTAACACAAAATAAGTGCTCAATAAAAGATAGTTATCTCATTAGCGCATCTACAACTTAAGCTTGTTTTTTATATCCACTGGCATTCCAGCAGCAGAAAGCAGTACAAAAATGGTTTCTTTCTGCTCCTTAAAAAACCCTAAACCACTCTGTGAGACTGGTGGTTGTCTGCAAATGTTTAAGGGTCCTCAAAAGATATTTAATGGATTAATGTTATTTTTGGCATTATATAATTACTTGTATACAGTATTATATCAGATTTGTATAATTTTTCCTTATTAATAAGCTTGACATTTCTCTTATTTAAAAGCCTATATTCCATTAAAGACATCATTTATTCTAAAATAAAACTATCAAATTTCATAACCGTGGAAAGAGCTAGCTAGGCATACAGAAGAGGTATTTATTTAAAAAGAAAAAGAAGCCCGGCTAGTGTGGCTAAGTGCATTGAGCATTGTCCCAAGTACCGAGAGGTTGCTGGTTCGATAACTGGTCAGGGCACATGCCTAGGTTGTGGGCTTGATCCCCAGTAGGGAGCATGCAGAAGGCAGCAGATAGATGTGATATTTCTCTCTCATTGATGTTTCTATCTCTCTTTCCCTTTCCCTTCCTCTCTCTCTAAAGTAAATAAATAAATAAATAATCAATGAAAACATTATTTTTTAGCCCTAACCAGTCTGGCTCAGTGGATAGAGTGTCGGCCTGCGGACTGAAAGGTCAGATTCGATTCAGGTCAAGGGCATGTACCTTGGTTGCAGGCACATCCCTAGTAGGAGGTGTGCAGGAGGCAGCTGATCGATGTTTCTCTCTCATCGATGTTTCTAACTCTCTATCCCTCTCCCTTCCTCTCTGTAAAAAATCAATAAAATATATTTTTTAATAAAAAAACATTTTTTAAAGAAAGAGAAAAAAACATTCATTGAATTACCCAGAACCTCAACATATATCACTTCCTCCAGTGCCAGTTCACCTAGGCAGTTTCCTTCTTTTCTGGCGAAGGCGAATCTGCCTTTCCCAAATCAAAGATATCTATCCAAACAAAGGTAGCCACGCCTTCTGCCAATTCCACTATTTCCTGAGCCCACTCCCACTACTGTAAAATAGAGTTAATAGCAGGTAGTTACTTCAGGATTGTTGTGATGATTAAATAAGATAGTTCACAAAAAGTATACAGCTCTGTGCCTAGCATACAAGGTGATTTTAAAAAAAATAGCTCTTTGTTATTATTGTTACTGATAAACTTCAGGCCTTTAAAAATTATTTTTTCATTTTCTAATGTGCTCCTATTTTTCTCATTCCTGAAGAATTACAAGAGCTGTAAGTACACATGAAGGAGGAAGGGTGCTCATTAAAAACTTCTCCAGATAGGCGGCAACTCCCCAGGGCATTATCTGCGTCCAGAGTTACATTCAAGATTTAAGGCTATGCCAATCATTTCATACGGCTTTAAGTGTGCTAATGGTTAACCAGTGATACAGTTAAATTCTCAGCTGAAAGAATACCTTTAATCAAGAGTACTACTAAATCAAAACAACCTCGTTTGCGTTTATTCACCTTTCCTCTGATATTCCAATGGAAAAGTAAAAAGAAAACAAAAACAATAAAACTCAGGTAAAGGGGAAACTGAGTTCTGAAAAAAAAATAACACAACCATTATACTGAAATACATTTCTTCAACTATCAAAAATACAACCATAAAGACATTAATCCACTGGTAGGCTACTCCATGAACACGTGTTTTTAAGTGACAGTGGGAATCACAGGGGGCATTAGTTCTTACTGTTGCTGTTATTAACAAACCGTTTTTATTCTGTATGTATATCTCTATGTAGCACATGAATAGCCAGAAGGCAGACTAGAAAACTTGTGAAAAAAGAAAATAAAAAATAGAGTTAAATTACCCTGATAAGTTAGAATGCTGTTAAAACTCAAGATAAAATTGAAAGTTCAACAGTTACTTTTAAAAAAAAGGTGTGGGAAACTGAGGAAAATATGCTTGGAAGTAGTGAAAAAAATGTTTGCTGATTGCAAGTTTTATATGAACCATCAGGGTAAAAAGGTACTGAACAAGCTGTTAGGATCCTAGGCTGCATTCGCCAAAGAATAACTCCCAGGGCACAGGAAATAAAAGTCCCACTGTGCTTAAAACTGGCCACATCACAGCTAGAGGACTAGGTAAGTTATTTATTAGCACACTTTAAGAACACTGATAAATGAGAGTGCATCCCATAAAGAGAATGGCTAGTCTGCAAACTACAAAGAAGTTCCCCATCAATGGAGACAAACTAGGACTAGGTGACCCCCTGCAGAAGATGCTGAAATGGGGTGTGGACTTAGTCTCAATTCTAAGATTTTGTATACCTGAGAATTGTTGCTATGTCATAGCATAATAGTGCCATTAACAACAACAAAAACAGGTCAGTAGTGTGAGCAAAGCTGTTAGCAAATACTACTACTGCAAAAATATATCACTAATGAACTTCCTAAGACCATACAGAAATACTGTACTACAGGAGTTTCATAAAAATTTATCAGAACCTATACTAATGCTTTGCTTTAGAACATCTAAAAATTGTACCATAATATCATTTACTATGTATTGCCCACCTTATCCTATCACTTATAAAATCCTAGTACTGATTCATATTGTTATGAGAATGGTACTAAGATTCAAGGGGATGGAGGGGTGGGGGAGGCTGGGATCACAGAGCCAGAGTAACCATCACACCATAAATTAAACTGTGGTTAGCCAGGCACACGGCAGGGGGACACTGTTTATGAGTTTAACACTTTTTAAAGTTTATCAATGCCACTCCAAAATTATTTATTTGAAGTTTTCAAAATGTGTGGAATTATCCACTATCCCAATCTAATATCGTTTTTGTAAACATGTAAAGGAACATATGATTATAACTCTCAATGATAATGTTTCAGTAATGGAAATATCTCACTGAGAGTGATGCATACAATTTTTTTATACATAGAAAAAAGAATACTTCTGCCAATCCATTAAGTAGAAAATTTAATATCAGTTTCAGTATTGAAGATTTGTGTTAATATTCTAAAGCCTTTTGCCAACCAATTACAAAACATGGTTTCAAACGTTATTTGAAAGCAGCAAAAAGTCTAGTTATAAAGTTTTAATTGGATAGATTTGAGTAGAAATCATGAATGTACTATTTATTGTGATAAAGTGGATTGTTAAAGACAAAACTGCTTAACTGCAATGAAATTACCATACAGGATTAAAAGAAATACAAAGTATACTATGTTAATCTAAGTATAAATGTGTCATCCAAAAATTCTTAACTCAAGGGATCTCCTTCCACTAAATAAAATAAATATGATTATCAACAATTTATACTGCTTGTAGTCTCCAAAGCTAATAGATTACTTTTCTAAGAAATCCAGCAAATTCTGAATATAGTTCAGTAAGTATCCATATAAGAGCAAAAATTACATGTGTGCCCCAACAGAAAATTCTATAAACAGAGTTTATAATACTTAACTCTCCATTAGCTTTGTCTCAATTAAAAAGATAGTTAAATTTTCACAAAAAGGGTGAAAGTATTTATATGATTTTGTGGTAATTGTACATAAGGCAACTGCCTCTATAAAATAGCTTAGGTGCGAATTAAAGGAAAACATGACTCGTGATAGGTACATTACAGAGATAACTTTCCTATTACCATTTGAAGACATGCATTAGCATGCACACTGTCAAAAGCAATCCACAACAGTGCAGATTATCATCTCTATTGTATAGATGCTGACACTGAAAAAAGAGTTTAGCCCAGCCAGTATGGTTCAGTGGATGAGCATCAACCTATGAACCAGGAGGCAACCAACTGATGTTTCTATCTCTCTCTTCAGTTCCCTACCTTTCTTTAAAAAAATAAAAATAAATAAATATAAAGAAGTAAAAAACAAACAAACAGAGAACAAACTTTCCTCCATCTAAAATTGGAGGATCCCAGTTATCAATATGTGCTCAAGTATGACTTCAATATGTGCAGTGCAATGAGCTTCATCTGGCCATAGATCCAAAACTTCTAAAATTTCACAACCTCTTTCTAAACAGTTACCATTAGAGGTTGGGTGATGTCCAGAAAAAATTAAGAAATATATATACTAGAGGCCCCGTGCATGAATTTGTGCATGGGTGGAGTCCAGCCAGCCTGGCCCGATCGGGCCGGACCAGCCAGGGGGAAGGGCTGTGGGCAGTTGGCCCAGCCGTCCCCGTCCCCTGGTCGAATTCCCGGTCAAACTCCCAGTCAAGGGGACAATTTGTATATTAGCCTTTTATTATATAGGACTAGAGGCCCGGTGCACAAAATTCGTGCATGGGGGGAGGGGGGGTGTCCCTCAGCCCAGTCTGCACCCTCTACAATATGGGACCCCTCAAGGGATGTCCGACTGCCCTCTCACAATCCAGGACTGCTGGCTCCCAACTGCTCACCTGCCTGTCTTCCTGATTGCCCCTAACCACTTCTGCCTGCCAGCCTGATCACCCTCTAACCACTCCCCTGCCAGCCTGATTGATGCCTAAGTGCTCCCCTGCCAGCTTGATTGCCCCTAACTGCCCTCCCCTGCAGGCCTGGTCCCTCCCAACTGCCCTCCCCTGCTGGCCATCTTATGGCAGCCATCTTGTGTCCACATGGGGCAGCCATCTTTGACCGGAGCAGCCATCTTGTGTGTTGGAGTGACGGTCAATTTTCATATTACTCTTTGATTAGATAGGATTAGATAGGATAGAGGCCTGGTGCATGGGTGGGGGCTGGCTGGTTTGCCCTGAAGGGTGTCCCGGATCAGGGTGGGGGTTCCCTTGGGACATGGGGCAGCCTGGGCGAGGGGCCTGTGGTGGTTTGCAGGCCGGCCATGCCCCCCAGCGACCCAAGCAGAGGCCCTGGTATCTGGGATTTATTTATCTTCTATAATTGAAACTTTGTAGCCTTGAGCGGAGGCCAGGGCAGGCCAGGGTGGGCGGGAAGCTTGGCTTCCTCCATCGCCAGGGGCAACCCAAGCCTCTGCTGGCTCCAGCTCTGTGGCCACCGCCATATTTGTTGGGTTAATTTGCATACTCGCTCCTGATTGGCTGGTGGGCGTGGCTTGTAGGCATAGCAGAGGTATGGTCAATTTGCATGTTTCTCTTTTATTAGATAGGATGACTCAGGAACATAAAATTGCCCTTTCCAATTTTTCTTTACTCCTCTCTCTTTTTTATTTACTTTTCCAGATTTGGAGCATTAGATCTCTGCAATCACCTCTGCTCTTTTCCAGTTCTATCCACAGCCAAGCAATTTTGTCAGTACTTTCTCCACACACCTAGGCCTCTCATAATCAGAGTAACAAGGCCACTGCCTCAGACTCTGCCCAAAACCCCCAACTGCCTCACACCTTTTGATCTTCCCCAAGCCTAGATGGAACATATTGACTGACCTGCTCAAAAACCTTATGACATTATAAAATAGCTGATGTGTAAATTATTTAAAATTGTCAACTGCATGAAAGATGAAAACTGAGGAACTATTCAAATAAAAAAATACTAAAGGTAAAGCTTAAACGCATTGTATAACAATGCAATGGATCCTGTACCAAAAGAAAAAGAACACAGCTATTAAGGACATTATTAGGAAACTAACAAAATTGTAACATGCAATGAAAAATGCTGTATGAATGATAAATTTCCTGAATGTGATAGCTATAATATGGATACAAAACATTGTTTTCTGGAAATATACACTGAAAACATTAAAGAATAAAGCAACACAATTATATCAGCTACTCTTGAACAGGTTGGGGGGAAAATTTGTATATGAATGTATACCTATATAAATTTACACATACACATGCATCTTACCTAATAAAAGAGAAACATGCAAATTAACCATCAATCCGCTACGCCCACAGCCAATCAGGGTGAGTATGCAAATTGACCCAACACAGATGGAGGTTAATTTGCATAAGCAGGTGTGGAGCGGTCGGAAGGGGCGTGACGCCTGCTATGAGGGGAAGGGGGGGCAGCAGAGGGAGCTACAGGAGCAGTGCTCCGGACAGAAGCGAGGACTTGCCAGCTCCCACACAGGCCGGGAGCGGGGACTTGTCAGCTCCCGGGCAGCTGGGAATGAAGCCAGGGGAAGGAAGACCTATTCTTGCACGAATCATCGTGCATCGGGCCTCTAGTATATACATAAGATTGCAAACAAATGTGACATTATTAAAAACTGGTGAATTTAGATTACAAAATTGTGGCAAAGTAAATACAAGCTACACTAACACTCTACCATGACCCAACTGGAAATAAAAATGAAATATAGAAGAACCAACCTAAAAAATCAACTGAAGACTAGCTGGAGAGAACCCTGATAACCAAGGACAGAAAGTGGAGACCGCATAGAGAATAGAAGAAAGTGCAGCAGCTGGCTGGGCTCCCACAGACAGCAGCTGAAGTTCCGGAGGGATATCTCAGCTGTGGGGGGTTCCTACTGAGAATTCTGGGATCTTAAACCCCAAGCAGGGCTCCCCAGCCAAGAACACCAGAACTGAGAAAGGTTCTCACATAACATCTTGCTGTGAAAAAAGCAGAGTTGCAGTCTGCCAGCCAGAGACAGATAGAAATCCAGGCACCCTCTTAAAGGGCCAAGACACAAATTTTTGTGTGCAGCCACCCACCTTGGGCTTTGGCAGAGGGAGGGCAGAGTGGACTGAAGCTGTGTGAGCAGAAGTCAGGATTGGGGGCCCTAGGGTTGGAGCTCTACGACAGCCATCCCAAATTCTTCACACTATGGAGGAAAAGTTTCTCCTGTGGAACTTTGCTATCCAGGCCATTTTTGCCTGGGGGAAGGCAATTGCCCCACCATTGGAAGAACTCTCGCCCACCCTGTAGTCGACAGCCTGAGACTAATCAAGTCTGGGGTCAATGAGACTGCAAGCAGAGGCAGGTCTCTGGAGGTTTTGAGTCCTTGCTTGTTCTAATCCCAGTCCGGGGGCCAGGAAAACTAGACTCTAGTGCACACCTTGGTCCTTTCTAAAGTCACCCAGCCCCAGCAGAGGGTGCCACAACCTGTGGATTGCTGCTAGCTTCAAGCAGGGCACTCAGGGCCCATCACAAACAGCATCTAACACTGTCCTGCACTAGAGATTAGGAGGCGTAGCAGATCTACCTAATACACAGACACAAACCCAAACAGAAAGCCAAAATGAGAAGATAAAAAAAACAAGCCCCAGATGAGTAAATAAGAGAATTCTCAAGAAGAGCTAAATGAAAAGGAGATAAGAAACTTATCAGACATTGAGTTCAGAATAATGATGGCAAAGATGCTCAACAGCATGAGAAAAGACATAGTAATTATGAAGAATGACATAGCACAAGGCCAGCAGCATGGCTCAATGGTTGAGCCTCAACCTATGACCAGGAGGTCCCAGTTCGATTCCCAGTCAGGGCCCATGCCCAGGTTTCAGGCTTGATCTGCAGTGTGGGGCATGCAGGAGGCAGCCAACCTATGATTCTCTCTCATCATTGGTGTTTCTATCTCTCCTTCTCCCTTCCTCTCTGAAATAAATAAAAATATGTTTTAAAAGCATGATATAACACTAATAAAGAACACTGTGGAAGAAATACACAGCCGATTAGGGGAAGCCAAGGATTAGATCAGTAAATTAGAAGACAGGGTAGAAAAAAATCACTCAATCAGAGAACCAAAAAGAAAAAAGCAGGACAGCTTAAGTGAGCTATGGGATAACCTGAAATGTAACAATATTCACATAATAGGTGTACCAGAAGGTGAAAAAAGTGAACGAGGGATAGAGAACATGTTTGAAGAAATAATGGCAAAAAACTTCCCTAACCTGGTAAAGGAAAAAGTCACAAAGGCCAGGAGGCACAGAGAGTTCCAAGCAAGAAGAACCCAAACAGGCCCACTCCCAGACACATCATAATTAAAATGCCAAAAAGTAAAGACAAAGAGAGAATCTTTTTTAAAAAAATATATTTTATTTATTTTTCACAGAGAGGAAGGAAGAGGGATAGAGAGCTAGAAACATTGATGAGAGAGAGACATCGACCAGCTGCCTCCTCTGCACACCCCTCATCGGGGAATGTGCCCGCAACCAATGTACATGCCCTTGACCGGAATCGAACCTGGGACCTTCCAGTCCGCAGACCAATGCTCCATCCACTGAGCCAAACCGGCTTCAGCCAAAGAGAGAATCTTAAAGGCAGCAAGAGAAAAGCAGTTTGTTACCTACAAAGGAGCTCTCATAAGGCTGTCAGCTGATTTCTCATCAGAAACTCTACAGGCCAGAAGAGAATGTTATGAAGTATTCAGGGTAATGAAAAGCAAGGATCTGAAACCAATATTACTATAACCAGCAAGGCTATCATTCAAAACAATGGTGAAATAAGGAGCTTCCCAGACAAAAAAAAAGGTCAACCAGCACTGCCATATAAAAGGTCACAATGGAATGAAGTTAGAAAGCAACTACAGTAAAATCAACTAACAACTATCCTCCTCAAACTATTCCAAAAGGAAAGAATACTTCCAAGCTCTTTTTTGAAGCCAATATTATCATAATTCCAAAACCAGATAGACACTACAAAGAAAGAAAAATACAGGTCGATATCCCTAATGAACACAGATGCTAAAATCCTCAACAAAATATTAACAAATGGGATCCAACAATATATTAAAAAGATCATAAATGATGACCAAGTAGGATTTATTTCAGGGATGCAAGGCTGGTAGAATATTCGAAGATCAAGAAATGTGATACATCGCATAAACAAACTGAAAGACAAAAATCCAGGAGGTCGCGATTTGATTCCCAGTCAGGGTATATGCCCAGGTTGTGGGATCCTTCCCCAGTGTGGGTGTGCAAGAGGCAGATCGATGAATCTCTCTCATCATTGATGTTTCTATCTTTCTCTCTCCCTTCCTCTCTGAGATGAATAAAAATATTTTTTCAAAAAAAATTGCCTGGTACTGGCACAAGAACAGGCATGTCGATCAATGGAACAGCATAGATGAACCTGGAAAATATTATCCTAAGCAAAATAAGCTAGCCATTACACTCAATAATTGACAAAGGAAGCCAGACATACAATGGAGTCTAGATTGTCTCTTCAATAAATGGTGTTGGGAATATTGGACAGATACGTGCAAAAAAATGAAACTAGACCACCAACTTACACCATACACAAGAATAAACTCAAAATGGATAAAAGACAAATGTAAGTTGGAAAACCATAAAAATCCTAGAAGAAACCATAGACAGCAAAATCTCAGATATCTCTTGTAGCAATATGTTTATGGATACATCTCCTAGGGCAGCGGTCGCCAACCTTTCGGACCTCACAGACCACCAATGGTCCGTGGACCACCAGTTGGCAACCGCTGTCCTAGGGCAAAGGATACTAAGAAGAAAGTAAAGAAATGGGACATCAAAATAAAAAGCTTCTGCACAGCAAAAGAAACCATCAACAAAATGAAAAGGGAGCCCACTGTATTGCAGAACTTATTTGCCAATGATACTAGTATATCTGATAAAGGGTTGATATTCAAAATATATAAGGAACTCATACAACTTAACAAAAGGAAGACAAAGTATCCAATTAAAAAATGGGCAAAGGTCCTAAACAGACACTTCTCCAAAGTAGACATACGGATGGCCAAGAGACATGAAAAATGCTCAAAGTCATTGATCATCAGAGAGATGCAAATTAAAACGACAATGAGTTATCACCTCATACCTGTCAGAATGGCTACCATCACCAAACCAACAAATGACAAGTGCTGGGGAAGATGTGGAGAAAAGGGAACCCTAGTATACTGCTGGTGGGAAAGCAGAATGGTATAGCCATTATGAAAAACAATATGGAGTTTCCTCAAAAAATTAAATCTATAACTTTCATTTGACCCAGTGATCCCACTTCTAGGAATATATCCTGAGAGACCCAAAACACCAATCAGAAAAAAATGTATGCATCCCTATGTTCATAGCAGTGCAATTTACAATAGCTAAGATATGGAAACAGCCCAAATGCCCATCAGTAGATGAGTGGATAAAAAAGCTGTGGTACATTTAAACCATGGACTATTATGCGAGTGTATAAAAGAAGGATCTCTTACCCTTTGAGACAGCATAAATGGACCTGGAAAGTATTATCCTAAGAAAAATAAGTTAGTCAGAGAAAGACAAGTATCACACTCATATGTGGAATCTAATGAACAAAATAAAGTGATGTACAAAATAGATCCAGAGACATAGAAGTATGGAACAGACAGTGGAAACTCAAGAGAGAAAGCGGAGGTGGTTGTGTGGTTGGGGAGAGATTAACCAAAGAATTTGTATGCATAGATGCATAACCCATGGACACAGACAGTAGTGTGGTGAAGGCCTGGGGTAAAGGACAGGGGTGGGCTAGAAGGAGTCAATAAGGGGAAAAGGGGGACATATGTAATACTTTCAACAATAAAGATTTAAGTTAAAAAATAAAAGTAAAAACTAGTGAATCTGGATAAAGGATGATAGAAGTTCTTCCTATTATTCTTTAAACTTATCTGCTGAAAATATTTTAAGAATGTTTTTCTTTCATTTTTTTCCCAAAAAGAAGCTCTTTGAGGGAGCATTAGTAAACTTTTCATGGTGATAGATGTTCATTATCTTGATTGTGGCAATGTTTCACAAATACATACATGACTCAAAACATCAAATTATGCCCTGCCAGTGTGCCTCAGTCGTTGAGCATCAACCCATGAACTAGGAGGTTACAGTTTGATTCCCAGTCATGGCGCATGCCTGGGATGTGGGCTCAATCCCCAGGAGGGAGCATGCCAGTAGAAGCAGGTGTTTCTATCTCTCTCTCCCTCCCCTTTCATCTCTCTGAAATCAATAAAAACATATTATTTTAAAAAACAAAACATCAAATTGTGTACTTTAAATATGTATAGTTTATATATGTCAGACCTCAATAAAGTAATTTCTTAAAAACACATACATTCAAAGCCCTTTGAGAGTTTTAGTCTTTGTGATCTCTCTCACCACTTATCTCAACACATCTTGTAACTGTGTGGCCCTCTGGTCCCTGTTCTACATTCTTCACCGTTGCTTCCCACAATCCTAAAGAACTCATCTCTCTATATAAAAGCCTAATATGCAAATTGTCCCCACAGGAGTTCGACTGGGAGACTGATCACTCGCTATGGTGTGCGCTGACCACCAGGGGAGCGATGTGGAATGAAGGAAGGCCCTGGCTGGCAGCAGGCAGCAGGGGCAGGGAGGCCTCGGCCAGCAGCCAGCAGTGGGCAAGGGAGGCCCCAGCTGGCAGCCGGAAGGCCTGATTAGCCCGATCGCCGGCCAGACTCAGGGACCCTAACTATGCACGAATTTCGTGCACTGGGCCTCTAGTCTATATTATAAAAGGCCTGTGGCCCTAACGCCGTAACACCGTACAATCACACGACCGGTCACCCGGAGGTGCACTGATGGGTCCCGCCTCGCGCAGCGGGTCTGGGGTCTAGGGTCTGGGGTCCCGCCTCACGCGGAGGGTTTGGGGTCTCGCGTAATTTCAGCTCATGCTGCGCAGCCCACAGGCTCCGATCGCAGCAAGGCTGGCAGCGGGTGCACAGGGCGCAGCGCGGCGGGCGCGGCGAGGCGGGCGTGGGTGGGCGATTTCGCACACTGGGCTTCTAGTATTATATGAGCTTGTCTTTCTTCTGCTTTTTTGTTCATTCTACTACAACTTCCTGGAAAAGGGATAAATGAAATTTAGATTCAAATTATAGCTATATGAAGTCACCACTCACTTAAAAGTTCAGTTCCTCATCTGTGAAATGGGGATTTTGGCCACCTACTGACAAGATGGTCACGGGAACCAGCAGGGTAAATGAAGTTCAAGCTAAGTGAGATGGAAAGTATGTAAGTGTTTTGTAAACTGAAATAATACAAAACAGTGTTCAGTGTCATTACCTCCACATATCTAAAGCCCTACAGGCTCAACCTTCTTCCCCAAGTTGACCCTAGCTGCCTTCTTGAAAACAGAATCACCTCTCCTCTGAATTCAGGGGACTAATTTTAGATTCTTTTCTTTTTTTTTCAATCCTCACCCCAGGAGTGAGGATATTTTTTCCATTGATTTTTAGAGAGTGAAAGGGAGAGGGGAGGAGGAGAGAGAGGGGAAAAAAAACAACCATCAACGTGAGAGAGACACATGAATTGGTCACTTCCCACTCTCACCCCAACCAGGGCCAGGGATTGAACCTGAAACTGATGTGCATATTCCTGAGCAGAAATCCAACCTGTGACC
This sequence comes from Cnephaeus nilssonii, assembly GCF_951640355.1. Taxonomy (NCBI): domain Eukaryota; kingdom Metazoa; phylum Chordata; class Mammalia; order Chiroptera; family Vespertilionidae; genus Cnephaeus; species Cnephaeus nilssonii. The sequence goes on along the minus strand of NC_137079.1, from coordinate 91,466,191 downwards.
CCTGGTCCCACTCTAAGCACTGAGAAAACTGCCAGGGCTAATCATAGGTTCTTTGTGAGGCCACCTATGGTTTACAATGTTCATCACAAGTGTACCTTGTTAATAAAATCACCTATGTTATACTACGTCCCCAAGTGTAACAACCTCATAAAGATGAGGCATATAAAGATACTAGAGGCCCGGTGCATGAGGGTCCCTAGGCCTGGCCAGCAATCAGGGCCGATTGGGGCCTTCCTTCCCCCGGCTGCAGGCCGGGCCTTCCTCAGTTCCACGCTGCTCCCTGGTAGTCAGCACATGTATGTCATAGCGAGCAGTCGAACTCCCAGTCAGTCAAACTCCTGAGGGGACAATTTGCATATTAGCCTTTTATTATATAGGATGCCAGCTTTGCACACAATAAAAGTTCAATAATTGAATTCAACAGTGTACTGAACTACAATTAGACTGGAATCCTTGAAGAGGCCTTGAAACAATAGGTTTGGAACTGCCTATGACTTCATCCACAGCCTATGAATATATGATGGCCCTCCTTTCACATGCTTGGTTGTGGGTCTTAGCTGAAACCTACGAGGAGACCACAGGGAGGTCCAGTTTTGCTGAGGGGCGTTTGGGTCCACGTGCCCCTTCTCAAGCACTGGGTTCCTGAAGAGGAAGTAACAGAGATAGGGTTCGGGGTGATTAAAGGAGTGCCAGGGGAGTGAGAGTACATCATTCTGAGACCAGCAGACCCAGGAACTAGGAGTCAAGAAGGCTCTGGAGAGAACAAGTAGCTGAGTTTATGCTATTCTCATGCTCAGCACTCAAATCCATTAACATAAAGTGTGACAAGAACTTTTAGTTACATCATATTTAGTATTTTTAATATTCTAAATAATGCTCACCACTTTTTAAAAACATGATAATATCTTCTACCTTTACCTCCAAAAAATAAGGAGAAAAGTTTAATATATAATGAGCTAAACCAGGAACCCCAGAGCTGCCAAATGCTAGGCATTTTGTTCTAGGAATTCAAGTACTGTTAATTTAAACATAAAAGGGAAGTGAAACCCTGAGAATCTCTGATTATATAGAAAATCTGCATACAGTTTATACACACGCATGCCAGAGGGAATTCTTTAAAAACAGTCTAGCCCTGGCCAGTTTGGCCCAGTGGATAGAGCGTAGGCCTGCGGACTGAGGGATCCCAGGTTCGATTCTGGCCAAGGGCACATGCCTGGGTTTCGGGCTTGATCCCCAGTGGGGGGCGTGCAGGAGGCAGCCAATCAATGATTCTCTCTCATCACTGATGTTTCTATCTCTCCCTCTTTCTTCCTCTCTGAAATCAATAAAGAAATATATATTTTTTAAAAACAGTCTAAGCTCAATATTTATTTTTGCTTTTGTTCCTACTAAAAAACAAAAGTTATTTGTCAGCACTGAAAAAAATAAAAATATGGGGGGTGAGGGCATGTATGGGTGTGGGGTGGGGGGGTAATGGTAAGATATGTACACATATAATACCTCAATAAAAAAAAAAAAGAAAAATAAACGAACAGGGAAGTTTTGCCATTTAATGATTGGTGTGGTGAAGACAAAAAGGACCCTGGAGAGTATTAAAGCTAAGAGAAATAAGCCAGTCAGAGAAAGACAAGTATCACATGATCTCACTCATCTGTGGAAGCTAATGAACAAAATAAACTGAAGAAAAATATAGATCCAGAGACATAGTAGCATGGAACAGGCTGTGGAAACTCAGAGGGAAGGCAGGGGGACATGGGGGGGGAGGGGGAGAGATTAACCAAAGAACTTGTATGCATAGATGCAGAACCCATGGACACAGATAATAGGATGGTAAAGGCCTGGGGTGGGGGGCGGGGGCAGGCTAGAGGGGTTAATGGGGGATATGTAATACTTTCAACAATAAAGATTTAAAGTTTAAAAATAAATCAGTAGGGCAGAACTGAAGAGGGGAAGGGAGGGGTAGAGAGGGGAGAGGAAGGGAGGGGAAGGGAGGGGTAGAGAGGGGAGAGGAAGGGAGGGGAAGGGAGGGAAAGGGAGGGGAAGGGACAGGAGGAGAGGGGAGAAGGCCTAATTATTTTTTTCCCCTAGAAGTACTGTGAAGACTACATGCTTTGGCAACAACACACTTATTTTCTTTGTTTAAATCTTTTAAATTTCTTAAACGTGACCTCACACTATACGCCTTAAAGTACAACATCAAGATTCCCTCCTGGCACCACTAGGCTGGAATGTGATTAAGAATGAGAATAGAAGAGACAATGCCTCCACACAGGTGTGACTTCCGATTCCCAAAGAGACTTAATGATATTGTTAGGGTAAGTGAAAAAAAATGAAATCATTATAATGAATAAAGAAATGAAGCAGATGCAAAAATAACCACTGTCAAAGTCTTTGCTCCAGAGTTCTTAATCCTGTGGGGCCAAGAGATACCACTTCACAACCATTTGGATGGCTTAGGATCCTAGAGAAGGTGGGTAGCAGCATTGTGGTGGATAATGGCTGTGGTGGTAAAGGGCTCACTGCTATAAGATTTATGCTCCAACTTCACAGCATAACCAAAGCAGACCTAACAGCTGAAGGATAAGTTTAGAACAACCATGCCACAAAATCCAAATGTGACTTCACACTATATGCCAAAAGTAACTCAAAAGGATCAAAGACCTAACTGTGAGAACTAATGCCATTAAACTCTTAGAAGAAAATGTAAGCATAAATCTTTGTAATCTTGGATTAGGCAATAGTGTCTTAGCTATTGCACCAAAAGCACAAGCAACAAAAGAAAAAAAAGTATATTGGACTTCATCAAAATTGCAAATTTTTGTTATTCAAAGAATACCACCACCATTTCTATATGCATGTTCATACCAGCAAGTACACAGTAGCCAAAAACTGGAAGCAACTCATGAATCCATTAATGTATGAATAAATAAACAAAATGCGGTACATACATACAATGGAATATTACTCAGCTTTAAAAAGGAAAAGAATTTTGTTATATGCTATATCTACATGAAGACATTATGCTAAGTGAAATAAACCAGTCACAAAAGGACAAATGTTGTATGACTGTCTCATGATATACCTAAAACAGTAAAATTCAGAGACAGAAAGTAGAATGGTGATTACCAGGGGCTGGAGATAGGAGGGTATGGGGAGTTATCATTCAGTGGTAAAGAGTTTCAGTTTTACAAGATGAAAGGAATTCTGGACATGGATGATGGCAATACTTAATGCTATTGAACTATACACTTAAAAATGGTTAAGATGCCCTGCCCAGTGTGGCTCAGTTGGCTGAGAGTCATCCCATACACTGAAAGATCCCTGGTTTAATTCCCAGTCAGGACACATACCCAGGTTAAGGATTTGGTCACCAGGGTGCATGCAGGAGGCAACTGATCAATGTTTCTCTCACACATCGATGTTTCTGTGTCTTTTTCTCTCTCTCTCCTTCCCCCCTCTCTAAAAATAAAAACATATATTTTTAAATGGTTATGATAGTAAATTTATCTGTATTTTACCACAACTTAAAAAAAGAAAAAGAAAACATCACCAAGAAAGTAAAAAAACAACCCACAGAATGGGAAAAATTATTTGCAAATCATCCTATATAATAAGAGGTTAATATGCAAATTGACTGAACGGCGGAACGACCGGTCGCTATGATGCACACTGACCACCAGGGGGCAGACACTCAATGCAGGAGCTGCCCCCTGGTGGTCAGTGCACTCCCACAGGGGGAGCACCGCTCTCCCACAGGAGCGGGCCTACGTCATCAGTCGGATATCCCCCGATGGCTCCCAGACTGCAAGAGGGCGCAGGCCGGGCTGATGGACCCCCCCCCTCCCCCCGCAAGTGCACGAATTTTGAGAGATTTGTTTCTAGAATATATAAAGAGATCTTAAATCTCAATAATAAAAACATAAATAAGGCAATTAAACACTGGTAAAAGATCTAAAAGATATTTATCCAAAGATATACAAATGGCCAATAAACACATGAAAAGATGCTCAAGGAAAACAAAACCACAATGAGATACCACTTCACAACCATTTGGATGGCTAAAATAAAACAGACAGTAACAAATGTCGTCACAGATATGGAGAAATTAGAATCCTCATACCCTCCTCATAGGAATATAAAATGGTACAACCACTGTGAAAAACAGTTTAGCAGTTCCTCAAAAGATTAATCATGGAGTTACCATATGACCCAGAAACTTCACTCCTAGCCAAGAGAAATGAAAATATGTACACACACACACACACACACACACACACACACACACATGCCCAAAAAAAACAACACTGTATGTGAATGATCTTAGCAACATTATTCATAAGAGTCAAAAAGTATAAAAGACCTAAATGCCTATCAACTAACAAATGAATAAATAAAATGTAGTATATCCATACAATGGGATACTATTTGGCAACAAATAGGAATGAAGTACTGTCTCATGCTGTTACAACATGGACAGACCTTAAAAACGTTATACTAAGTGAAAGCCAGTCACAAAAGGTTATATGATTCCATTTATATGAAATGCCCAGAATAGGCAAATCCACAAACACAGAAAGTAGATTAAGAGTTAGTGGCCTAGGGCTGGAAGGTAGGGAGCAATGAAGAACGACCAGCAATTGTTATAGTTTGGGGAAAGTGAGGGGGAGTGATGAAAATGTTCTAAAATTGATTGTGGTAATGGTTGCACAATTCTGTGGATATACTAAAACTACTGAATTGCACTCTTTAAATGGGTTAATTGAATGGTATGTAAAGTATAACTCAATAAAGCTATTATGAAGAAATATGAATATGGATATCTTAATCACAGTAACTCTCAGGATGGCAAAAAGAACTCACAACTCTCCTTATTTCCATTATAGGAACTAACTTCCCTCAGCAGCTCCCTTGGTAACACTAACCCATGCACACATCAGTAGACATGCCTGTTGTACATATGATGCAAAGCGCTTGAGGTTAAAAAAAAAAAACACGTTACAAAGTACTGCACCAAGTAAAACACTCATTATTAAGGCTGGAAATGTAATTATGAAATGTTTCCTTTACAATCTAGGACCTGACAATAGCTCTTGAACATCAAAGTGTTTGCCCACATAATAAATAGGTATGTGGTAGGATACCAATGCTTGATATTCCATAGATATGTGATTTTACAGTGAAACTTACAAGTTGTTTCACTTTTCTAATAAGAATGCAGATGGCAAAGTCCCCTCAGAATTTTCCCAATGACATCACAAAGCCTTGCTTTGTGTTGGACTAATTTGCAGGAAAAGACTCAGCAATTAACTGTTTCATGTCTATACAACCACAGACAAGCGTATGTAATTGTCTTGCTATACTTACACATCAACAAATGAGCAGTCTCATGTTCAATAAACTGAATATAAGCCTAAGAAGCTGCAGGGGAAAACATACAATTTATAAGTCACTCTAAATATATCATTAAGAAAAGTGGCTTTGGTCTTAATTTCTTTAAAACACACACACATACACACTACAAATTCATCATCAATTTAGCATCATTCACTAAAATCTCTATACCTACTAACAATATTTATGAGTCATAATCAATTAAGTATATAAACCACTTACCACATGAGGCACCTGGCATTTTTCTATCTGCCTGAAATGAAGTAATACATATCTAGAAAAATATAGGTTTTGAAAAATTCTGTTTTCTCAATTCCTCCTAGGAAAAAGATAAATAAATTGTGAATTCAAGATGATGACATTTTTCTATAGGCTACTAAATATCTACAGCTTCACAAAACCATTACAAGTTTCTTTTAATATGTAGGGAAAATTTTAATTGTTTCTAATCAAAAGTACTTTTAACACATGAGGCAACTTTTAAAGACTTAATATACAGTTTAATATTGCAATCTATGGAATGAGAAGGAGGCATTTTATATATCTTTGAGGCCATTAAATAAATGGGCCCTGACCAGCGTGACTCAGTTGGTTGGGCGTCATCCCATGCACCAGGAGGTTGCCAGTTTATTCTCAGTCAAGGGCATATGCCTGGGTTGTGCTCTCACATTGATATTTCTCTCTCTCTCCCTCTCTCTTCCTCTCTCTAAAAAATCAATAAACTATTTTTAAAAAGATAACACTGCAGCCGAAACCGGTTTGGCTCAGTGGATAGAGCGTCAGCCTGCGGACTGAAGGGTCCCGGGTTCGATTCCGGTCGGGGGCATGTACCTTGGTTGCGGGCACATCCCCAGTGGGGGGTGTGCAGAAGGCAGCTGATCGATGTTTCTCTCTCATCGATGTTTCTAGCTCTCTATCTCTCTCCCTTCCTCTCTGTAAAAAATCAATAAAATATATTTAAAAAATAAAATAAATAAAAAAATAAAAAGATAACACTGCAATAAACATATGGATATGTATGTTTTAAAAAGAAAAAAGAAATCACCATGGTCAGTTTTGTTTTTACACAGGCTTCATAATCTGCTTGTCAAACACTACTGAAATTTTTGAGGTTTATAATCCCTGAACAAATACCCTGTGAAGACTATAATGAAAATAAGTGTACAACATTCTGGCAACAATTGTATATAGATGAAAATCGAGAAGATGTCACGTCTGGATTTCTCACCTCTAATCAGTGCCTTCTACAATTGTCCAGGGCTGGTCCCTTCTGTAGGAAGGGACTCAAGTTCTGACAAGGGTGATGGCTTCACCAGTCCTTCATCCTCCACTGGGGGCCCACCCTACCCACTATCAAGGATCTGAGAGTGGTGCTGGCCATTCAGAGGCACTGTCCTCTAACTGCTGCCTCCTCCCTGGAGCTCACAGCTTTGGAAAAAGCAAGGGAATCAGTTAAACCCCTGCCAATTCAACTGCCACAACAAGCTATACGTTCCTGGGCAAGTCCTTCTAACTCTGGGTCTCCTGATGATATTTACCTTTAAAGGTTGCTGTGAGAATAAAATAACATTTAAAACAAGCCTAGCACAGTATCTAGCACCAAGTACAAGCTGAATATAAATAACTAGAGGCCCGGTGCATGAAATTCGTGCACGGGTAGGGTCCCTAGGCCTGGCCCAGCGATCAGGGCCCATTGGGGCCTTCCGGCTGCTGGCCAGGGCTTTCCTTCCCCAGCTGCTGGCTGCCGGCCGGGGCCTTCCTTTGTTCCGCGCCACCCCCAGTGGTCAGCGCATGTCACAGCGAGCGATCAAACTTCCGGTCTCCCAGTCTAACTCCCGAGGGGACACTTTGCATATTAGCCTTTTATATATAGACTAGAGGCCCGGTGCACGAAATTCATGCACGGAGGGGGGTTGTCCCTCAACCCAGCCTGTAACCTCTCCAATCTGGGACCCCTCAAGGGATGTCCGACTGCCCGTTTAGGCCCGATCCCAGGGATCGGGCCTAAACGGGCAGTCGGACATCCCTCTCACAATCCAGGACTGCTGGCTCCCAACTGCCTGCCTGCCTGCCTTCCTGATTGCCCCTAACCGCTTCTGCCTGCCAGCCTGATCACCCCCTAACCACTCTGCTGCCAGCCTGTTTGCCCACAACTTCCCTCCTCTGCCGGCCTGGTTACCCGTAACTGCCCTCTCCTGCAGGGTTGATCACCTCCAACTGCCCTCCCTTGTAGGCTGAGTGCCTCCCAACTGCCCTCTCCTGCTGGCCATCTTGTGGTGGCCATCTTGTGTCCACATGGGGGCAGGATCTTTGACCACATGGGGGCAGCTATATTGTGTGTTGCAGTGATGATCAATCTGCATAGTACTCTTTTATTAGATAGGATAGAGGCCTGGTACAGGGGTGGGGGCCAGCTGGTTTGCCCTGAAGGGTGTCCCTGATCAGGGTGGGGTTCCCTTGGGGCGTGGGGCGGCCTGAGTGAGGGGCCTGTGGTGGTTTGCAGGCCGGCCACGCCCCCTGGCAACGCAAGCGGAGGCCCTGGTATCTGGAATTTATTTTCCTTCTACAATTGAAACTTTGTAGCCTGGAGCAGAGCCAAGCCTGGGGCTCCCTCCGAGGCCCACAGCCATTTGTGTTGGGGTTATAATTGAAACTTTGTTGCCTTAAGCGGGTGGGCCCGGCCAGGGTTTGTGGAAAGCTTTGCTTCCCCTGTTGCCAGCGGCAACCCTGGCCTGCTCTCTCAAGCTCCATTCTGCCGCCATTTGTTTGAATTTGTTTACCTTCTATAATTGAAACTTTGTAGCTTGAGTGGAGGCTTAGGCCTGCAACGGCTGGCAGAAAGCTTGGCTTCCTCTGTTACCTAGGAAACCTTGCTCTCTGTGGCTGTAGCCATCTTGGTTTGGGTTAATTTGCATACTCGCTCTGATTGGATGGTGGGCGTGGCTTGTGGGCGTGGCTTGTGTGCGTGTCAGAGGTATGGTCAATTTGCATATTTGTCTATTATTAGATAGGACTATTGGCCCAGTGCACAAAATTCATGCACGAGGGGTGGGGTGGGGGGGTGTCCCTCAGCCCAGCCTGCACCCTCTCCAATCTGGGACCCTCGGGGGATGTCCGACTGCCGGTTTAGGCCCCATCCCTGTGGGATCAAGCCTAAACCGGCAGTCGGACATCCCTTTCGCAATCCGGGACCGCTGGCTCCTAAATGCTCACCTGCCTGCCGGCCTGATCACCCCCAACTGGCCCCCCTGCTGGCCTGCTTGTCCCTAACTGCCATCATCCCCCACCGGCCAGCTCGCCCCCACCTGCCCCTCCCTGCCAGCCTGCTCGCCCACCCCTGACCCCCCAACTGCCCCTCCCACCGGCCTGATCACCCCCAACTGCCCTCTCCCCTGCCAGCCTGATCACCCCTAACCGCCTCTGCCTTGGCCCCTTCACCATGGCTTTGTCCAGAAGGTCTCCCAGTCTAATTAGCATATTACCCTTTTATTAGTATAGATTAACTACAGATGAGAGCAAATATTTTGAAACACCGCACATTAGGGTCATTTCCAAGTTTCAATACACATTTTTACCCACATTCCATTATTTAACAATGATATGTCTGCCCACTTTAACTATGTTTTAATTCTTGAAATTGGTTTTTCTGTCAGCATGGTTCAGTGGTAGAGAATAGTGGAATACAGTGTAGGATTCTCTTCCTTTCTAATTTCAGGATCATCTTGGACTGGTTTAGCTTAGGTTAGTACCATAACAGTGAAGCAGGTCATTTAAGAACCCAGTAACTTAAAAGGTTGCTCTAGAAAAACATACCAAGCTAGATGAGAAGATGAATATGATCACCATCATTTACAGAGCAATATTAAAGGAATGTAAGAAAGACATAATATGAAATAAGTTGTTTTTACATCCTCATCAAGAAAAATGTCATGCGTTATTCCCTAAATGCCTGTTGCCTGCCCGTTGTCTGAGGTACCACATTCAGCAGTTTCTGGGGACCGGGAAAGGGAAGGGAAGAATTCTCCCCTGAGAGCTAGCAGTCTACCCTGGCTGGTGTGGCTCACTTGGTTGAGCATCATCCCATGCACCAAAAGGCTGCCGGTTCAGTTCCGTCAGGGCACATGCCCAGGCTGCAGGCTCAATCCCTGGTAGGGGGTATTCAGGAGGCAGACAATCGATGTTTTGTTCTCACCTGGATGTTCTCTCTCTCTCTACCTCTCTCTCTCCCTCTCCTTTCCAGTCTCTCTAAAAAAAAAATCAATTAAAAAAAACTTTTTAAAGACAATTAGCAGTCCAGGGAGATACAGGAAGCAAGAGACAACTCCAGAAGAAGTTCCACAAGAAGGTGGAGCCTTTATAAGGAATCAGGGAAAAGGCAGAGATCCCATTCAACTGGGAGGAAATCAAAAAAAGCTTCACAAAGGAGATGGCAAGAGGTCATGTGGCAGGAGAAAGGAATCACAGCAAGAGTCGGGTGTGCCCTAACTGGTGTGGCTCAGTGGGTAGAGCATCGGCCTACAGACTCAAGGGTCCCAGGTTCGATTCTGATCAAGGGCATGTACCTTGGTTGCGGGCACATACCCAGTGGGGAGTGTGCAGGAGGCAGCTGATCGATGTTTCTCTCTCATCGATGTTTCTAACTCTCTATCCCTCCTTCCTCTCTGTAAAAAATCAATAAAATATAAAAAAAAAAAAAGAGTAGGGTGTGACCAATGGCAGCTCCATGAAGGAATCAGGGGTGGGACTGGGTTGGGCTTGAGCTGAGTGCCAGGGAGGTGGGATTTCAGAAGGCAGCAAACTCATGCCCTCTTATGACAGTGATGAGAAGAACTGAATCAAACTCTATATTCATGGAAAGAAAGCTGAGGCCAGATGGTGTAAGAAGTCTCTGTAAGTTTTGAAGTCATTTAGTAGATAATAAATCCAGGGATTTTAATTTTAATTAAATTTTTTCCCTTTTTTAAAGGAAAAAAATACAGAATAATTGTGAATAGAGCAAGGTTTTTCAACCTCAGCAGTGCTGACATTTGAGGCCAGGTAATGACCTCTGTTAGGGGGTCTGTCTTGCGCATTCCTGGATGTTTACCAGCAATCCTGGTCTTCCCCTCTAGATGCCAGTAGCATCTCTCCCCCCCAATTTTGACAACCAAAAATGTTTCCCAAATTGCAAAGGGGGGCAAACACTCACCCCCACCACCACCAGCAGCTGAGAACCACTAGTCTAGTCTTTTGCACAGGAAGAATGTAGAAATACTTAGAATTTTTTCCTTTCTCCCTTCTATCTGAAAAACTTCTGCAGATAAAATGGACTGAAGACAGGGAAGACAGTAAGCTTTGTCTTCTTATGTGTCAAACCCCAACCTCTTAGCCCTCACAACAATCCCAGAAGGATTATTCTCATTTTACAGGTGATAAAACCTATAGTTAATGTTAACTTGCCCAAAGTTCTGCTAAGTTCAACAAGCTTGAATAGATTTGGTGACAATACTCTAGGTTCTAAACACTACTACCGCACCAAGGAGCCCTTAGGTAAACAGAAAGTCCATTACTTAATAAAACAAATATTAATAACCCTGTACATAATCCCATGCTAAAATGGCACAAATCCCCTCCATTAGGAACTACTTGTTCAGGAAAAATCTAACGTGCCACCACTTCATACAGGCAACATATGCAAAAGCAGTTGAAAGAATCACTGTGGGCTGACATGACCTTTTTTTTAAATTTATTGAAATGACATTAATTAATAATAAAATTATAGGCTGACGTGATTTCTTAAAGGCTAAATGGGGAGACAGAGAGGATAAATAATATTTGGAAGCAAGATCCAAAGCCACGCAACACCTCCCTCTGAAGCCAGGGTTGTCATTGCCTCTAAACCACACTACTCTCCTCTTTGTGCTTCTTTCAAAGCAAAGCCAAAGCCTTTCTCTTGGCAAGGCGTATCCTGGGAGTTATCCAGGCCAACTGATCCTCTAGCAAGAAGGGCAGCTTTGGCATCCCACAACTCCCACCAATTCCAGGAGGGCAGCCTGAGCAAGTCACACAGTCTCCCTTGGCCTCCGTTTCCTATTCATACACTGGAGATACTTCCAAATGGCAAGAAGACTGAACAGTACTTCATAAACTTTGGACGACAGCTTAAGAACATTACCTCATTCTTGTCCCTTAAGTAAGGGCTTAGTAGCCTTCCTGAAGCTTAAGCTCACCAAGAACAAAGTCTTTTCTGTCCAAATGAGGCCAGTATTTGTTCTTTCTATTTGCCAACCCCTAGAGCATCATCAGGATGAGTCCATCTCCCTGTGAAACCAAGTACTTTTTCCTCCTTCTAAGCAGTATGTGCAGGGGTGACAGAGCCCAGAGTGACACAAAATAGAGCCTACCTGGTGAGGAAAACATGGGGCAACTCCTTTTTGCCACACTGTGAGCCATGACTGGGTCACTTGAGTCAACTCTTCCCAACTGCTCATTAATCATCATCACAAACATATTCTTTCTCAGAAGATAAGCAAATTCACTAACCCAAGGACTCTCTATCAAATTCGTTTTTCATCTTTAAGAGTCTAGTTAACTAGCTGGACAAGCCAGCAAAACTTCTGTCTTAAGATTGTCAGGATGCACTGATTGTTTAGATTCTGTTAACTGATCATCTACCTATTCATTTTATTTTACCTTTGTATTTCCAACTTAAATTTAAAGTCCTATTTTTTTCTCCAAGATTCCAAAGACAATCATCTCTCCTGTGTAGCAAAGTGGTTAAGAGCCTAGTATCTACAATAAAAACCACTGGCATCTTGATTCCATCACTTACTGTATGGCATTGGGCAAATTATTTAACTTTGTGCCTATTTCTCATGTAAGAAATAGGTATAGTAATGATATTAACCTTATACGTTTATGCAATGAGATAATAAATATAAAGTTCCAGTCCTCTTCTCTTCCCTTTAATAGTATAACAAATCAACACTTGCTTGAATCCAATATTCTCTCAAGGAAAGATGAAAAACCACAAACTTCATTATCATTTCAAAAACCTTAGTGCTTCTTCTAATAAAAGTATTTGTTACTTGAAAACATTAAAAAGGCAAACTATAAAGAACAAATAAATTACTCATATTTATACAATCCAAAAACAATCCACCACTAACACTTACGGATATTTCCTTCCAGATATTTTACACAATTGGAAATTGAAAGAGATTTCATACAACTGGATCAGTACACATACAATTCTGTATTCTGCTTTTTCATATTGCCAGGTATTTTTCTAAATCATGAAAAGTTATTCCAAAACATAAGGTAAGTATTCCAGAATGCCCTATCAAACCTGCTGCAGAATCAATAGAAAAGTTACGTCTAGCTTGGTGTTTTGGCTTTCTTTAGTTTTCATTCGTGTTTTTTATCTAAAAGTATTCCATATAATCAAGAAGTCCATAAACAAAAAATGAAAGCCCCAGATTCCAAAGTACTCTGTTACTTTTTTATTATTCACGAGAGAGAGAGAGAGAGACAGAGACAGAGACAGAGACAGAGACAGAGACATCGATCAGTTGTCTCCCACATGTGCCTGACCAAGGATCAAACCCATAATCTGGGCATGTGCCCTGACCAGGAATTGAACCAGCCATCTTCTGGTGTACAGGACAACGCTCCAACCAACTGAGCTACACTGGCCAGGGCCCAACAACTCTGAATTTTAAGTCCAAGTATTTAAGTCCAAGTATTTAGCATTGGCTAATGCTAAAATGTATATTATGGCATAATTATACAGCTTCCTGCTCTGAGCACCTCAACTTGCCCTACAAGTACTTCCCAGTGGTATCATTAACCCCATTTTACAGATGAAGAAGCTAGTACAGCAGTGATGTGACTTCTCTAAACATGAATTATTGGGTTACCAATCTAGAAACAGAATCCAGCACTCCTAATATTTACTGCAAAATTACAGGTCTGGGCTAGCTCATAAGGTTATTATAAAAAGCAAATGCTACAGGCAAGTCTGACAGTTCTGAAATGACCCCAACATCAGTTCTGGGTCACACTAATGATCTAAGGGGCATCTTCCCAGGGGTGTGAGAGAATATACATCTACCAAGGATCTCTAATGTGTTGTAGACACTGGCACTGGCTGGCCAATTATCACTGACCAAAATTACAGGTGGGGAAATTGAGACAGAGGAAACTGAAACATATCCCCATCAATCTGTGATTAAGACAGGACACTCATCCTCTTCCATCTCAGCTCACCCCAGGGGGTGCCAAGTAGATAAAGCTTTTATGTGGACTGACAAGGAGAGTAGGAACTTTGCTGCCTAGGAAAAAGTTACTGGGAGGGAGAAATGAGATGGGAGGATGAAAGGACAACCAATTAGAAGCCAAACACAGAGTGAGAGCCAAATCCAATAGAGTGGGAGAAACATTCATGATATAAGATCCACAGAGTCCCAAGGGATGTACCAAGCTACACATTCAGCATTAGCTCAGGTGCTTCCCAAGTGGTTTATAGGAGCGTATAGCCCTTCGTATTGGCGATCTCAACTCCAGCAAGTCTGGTTTAACTGAGTCAAATCTATGTAATCAACAGATAAAATGTCTACCTATGAAATTATTCACCCAAAATACATGGGCAGCATGCTCTTTCATCCTTATTAAAGACAAACTCATACAACCCTTTGGTTTTAACTCCTGTTATTAATGAAGAGACTACTCTAGTCCACAGTCTCATATTCTCAGGCCAGAAATTAACATTTAAAACTTCAAAATGTGAACTCAGCCAACACCACCACTCTCAAAGTTAATAATTTCCACATTTAACACAGATGGAGCAGGAAGGTTACAGCATTTGCTAAACTAGACTATGGCTAGAGACCGTTCAAAATTCACCATTGCAAAGTACAAAGACACTTTTTTAGCTCAATGAAAACAGTTGATGACATTATACTGATATGGCTATGATTACTCATCTTGCACCTCGGTGTGATTCTCTCCTCCCAAAAGTCAAATATAGGTTAACTACATGTCACAAAATGGGATGGATTTGTGAGTGCAAATGCAATGAAAATTTACATCTAAATGACCTGACCCTGGAAAAGGTATTTCCTTCACACCTCTGCCAGTACAAACCGAAGTTAGCAAAAATATCTTTCAAAACAGGCAAACACATACTTACAGATTTTAGCTTACAAGGCTAGAATCCACAGAGTTGCTTCCATTTAGCTTATTCCCCTCAGTCACTCTCCTCCTCATAGATTTCCTCTTTATGGGCCTTCCTTAATGTGGGACTTGTAGCTTGTTCATACCCAGTGAGAAGAACAGTACTACCATCCTCCAAACACTGGTTACAATCGACCTTGCTGGCCCCGAATTCTTTTACCTCTCTTCCACATCAAAACTAGCTATGGGGACCCTATTCAGAGTACGCTGGATGCCCAAGGCCAGTTGGAGTGTAGACACCTGCTTCAGAGTACACTGGATGTTCAAGGCCACTCTGAGCATGGGAATCTTAACCAGAAGTATTCAAGGTTGAGTTGCTATATGCAGGTGCAAAGCAAGAATGCAGCAAGATGTACACTATGCAAGCATGCCCTTCTATAACCCAAATAGTGAGGCTGCTATTTGGAAAGAAGTTTCTTTTAACTAAGTAGTATAAAGCTGTTATTTACCAGCCAGTACGGGCTGTATTATGGGGAAGATGTAACTGAGCAGCAGGCTGCTGCTGTGGGTACAGAGGCTGCTGCTGTTGTGTGGGAAAGATGTACTGTTACCTACCGTGTGTGCAGCTACTGTATGGGACTTCGCTTTGAAGAACTGTTTTGTCTAGTGGCTCCTTGTTAGCAATGGCTCCTATAATGAAGACTCTCTTATATACTCACAACTTCTCATGGCTTCTCTGCTGAATACCCGGCATCCAGAAAGATCCAGTCCCTGGCAGAGGGGCTCGGACCCAACAGTTGGTGTAGTGGAGCAGGATGAAGGGACTGAGTCCCAACACTAGCACAGGCTTTTTCAAGCCACCCTACCAGAAGCATGCTGTGCCTGGACAGGACACTACCACCCCACTGTGTACTTCATCCATTTCCCAGCCACAACAAACTTGCTTGGGGGTTCTGGGTTTTGATAACATATAGAAAAACTAAGTCCCCTGGAGCGCTCATTAAGGAGTTAGGACTGGTTACCTGGGGAAAGAATAATGATGGGAACTGGCTTCAGGTACCTGAATGGGAAATAAACTAATTCAATGTAGCTCCCAAACCCAGAAAGAGAAGCAAGCTGAGCTGGGAATGTGGGCCAGAAGTAACAATAGGTGAAGATGTTGTATTGTACCCCAAATCTCACAAAGGACGCCTCAAGAAGTCGAATTATGGAGTCATTTATTAAAGGCCGGCGGCATACGAGGGGCAAAAGTGCTCCAGATCTCGCAGCCCCGAAAGGTTCGCCACATCTGGCTTATATTGGCAGAATATCACAAAGGTATCGATTACATCTTTGGGTCTGGAATGAGGAACCTGGTTTGCACAAAGCAGTTACAGAAGAGAAACTGAGCAAGTTAGTTACCTATAGTTTTGGGTCTACGGATCACTAAATCAACAAAAACACATCATCTGGGGCCACCGAGGCAATTTAGAATAATTGTGCTGTCCAGATTCCGGGACCACTGAGTCAACCGAAACTCATTATCTGTAGCTACTGAGACAATTTAGGGTAATTGAGCTGTCCTGGTTCCCAGAAGAATGTGCTTCGATAACCAGTGAGGTCACAATCAATGGGATATTCAAACCACCATCAATGGAGTATTCAATCGATTGGGATAGCATACATAAGTTCAGAAAATCAAAATAAGTTTTCTATTGTTTTAGCAAGCAAATAAGTACAGAAGCCAAACAACAGGGTTAAAATTAAGGTTAAAAACGGCAGTTTCTACCTGAGATGATTGCTACCATACTTCAAAGATAGGTTCAATACAGAAATAAACTTTTAGCAGTGTGAGAGGTAATGGATTCTCAAAACCTCCAAATGGTTCCTGTATCAGGTGGTAGTTTTAAATTTGTTCAAAGGCTCCACGATTCTTCATACCTTCTATTACACAAATAAACTTAGCCCTTGAGCCAAAACCCAAGCACTAAGAAATAAAGGGGAACGCCAGCACTTTAAGATAACTCCTATACAGACAACTTGTCAGACAGTAAATCTTCTACTTGTAAATACTTCTGAATGGGATTAGATCTATTAATAATTCAGTGACCATTCCCAATGGCAGTAGTAAACACAACAAGGTTGTTGCAATAAAGTAGAACACACCAGTAACCAACAATGACCTTTAAAGGAACTTTTCACTTAATTTACATTAGCACATGGGAGAAATTTATTAAAATCAAATATTTGAATGAGGGGGCTAAAAATTAGGAGGAAAAAGCAAAAGAGGAGTTGAAAAAGTAGGGAAGGATGTAGGAGATGATAAAAAAATAAGTGCCCTTATAACAGGAGCCATTTAGATGTGTATCCTCAAAAGTTCAGAAGGCTACATGTGGCATTCTTCAATTAGTGGATAACCGAGAACAGAACAGATAAGAATGCAACCTACATTTTTAACTAATGTACCCTGGGTGTTGGCCTTAGATGGGAAGTAAAATTAAAAAAAAAAAAAAAAAAACAACTAGTGAACAAAACGCAAGTCTGTTAGAAGATTGAGGAAAAGGG
This sequence comes from Cnephaeus nilssonii, assembly GCF_951640355.1. NCBI lineage: Eukaryota > Metazoa > Chordata > Mammalia > Chiroptera > Vespertilionidae > Cnephaeus > Cnephaeus nilssonii. Next base: position 91,449,103 of record NC_137079.1, on the reverse strand, counting down.
AGCAGGGGAATCATGATCTTCCGTTTAAAGAAGTTAAAGCAAAAGTTGACTTGTGACTTTTAAAAGAGAAATATTGTAAAGCTCTGGCTTCAAGATTTCGTTCTACATCAAATTTTACATATTTTAATTTCATGACAATTCAAAAGGGATAATTTTTTTTAAATCTTTTTGTTCAAAGTATTACGGATGTCCCCTTTTTCTTCCCACTGACCCCTTCTAGCCTGCACCCTCGGCCCCCAACCACCTACCGCACCTCAGGCCTTCAACAGTATTATCTGTGTCTAGGGGTTATGCATATATGCATACAAGATAAAAGGGATAATTTTTTATGGTGGTTCTGATTAGATTCAGGAAACAGAATCACACATGTAAACTTTTAGTAAGTAGCAGCAAAATCCTCTCCTCCCTCATGGGAGAAGTGCAAATGTGGTTCCTTTTGCACATTGTTGTGCTGCTACTGGCACACTTAGGACTGGTAAAAGCATCATAAAAAGACATGACAGGGAGTTTAGTTCTTTCTACCATGTGTACTGAAATGCAAAACAGTTTCAAAGGCACTAAAATGTCAAGCTAGTCAAGTCCCGATCAAAGAAAACAAAACTAAATATTATAGCATTTTCTCAGTATTCTGCACTAACTACTTTTGTAGGTTCAGACTCCTATAAAAAAGTATGCCTGTTAAACCACACCCCGCAGGAATAATTAATACCCTCTTTGTGTGTTTCAATTTTACTTATTTCCTGTCTTCCTCTACCTCTGTTTGAAACAGCCAAAAGTGTACTTCCCACACTACCACAGGAAACAAAGCAAGGGAATTCCACTTAAATGGAAGGCTGTCAAATGCTCAGGCATAGCCAAGCAAGATGTCAAAGGTCATGCCCTATATTTGACCAAAAAAATAATAATAATAATGACATATTTATAGCCAGAATAAGTAGCGATAAATCCAAAAGCTATAACCTAATAAAAAAACATGGAAGGGGCATTAAGTCCAAAAAAAATTAAGTCTTTTAATTCTACACAGGTATGCTGTCCCGGTGACATTCAAGTTAATTTGCACAATAAATGTGATCTAACAAGTCATTATGTTCTTATCAGTGAGATCAAGATGCTGTGTGCCCAGTTCAGGTCCTTCAGGAAGGTGGCTGCTAACTTGTTTCAGGCCACAGCAACAAGACAGCAGCCTGAGAGAGCAAGCACATCTCACCAAAAGTTGTGAGCTTTTGTTTTAAAGGCAGGTCAGGCAGTTTGCTTAATAAAATTCAACATCATATTTTTAAGTGAGTTCCTAAAACTGGCAGAAGTAAGCTTAATAAAGAAGGTAACTAAAGGAGGTGAGGGAGTCTCCATTTCAAATCCCAGGGGTGTATTCACAGTTAAGGATCACAAAGAATTTAGTCATGAAAGGAATCCTTTAGAAGATGCATTCATTACCTTAGAATCTGAACTGTTTTAAGTTTTCATTTTATCCCTCAGACTTCATTACTTTTTCCTCCCAGTTTTAAAAGTTATTTGAAACACAAATGAGGGTGGGGACAGTAAATGAGGCTTAATTGGAGGCCTGAGTTGTCAATCGCAGTAGAATATATCTCAGCTCATGACTTCCTTTATTTAATATTTTCCTTTTCTCTTCTTGCGTTTTATATAAGCACAGGTGAAAGTCATGGTTAGGCTAAAAATCATAGCCATCAAAAAACAGCTTGTCTTTAAAATGACTCCACAATTTCATCACAAAAGAAATTAAGTAGGGTCTTTTTATGAATATATTCAACATCTGATATTACCCAAGATCATTTACATTGTTCAATGGGATCACATGGCACAATAATTATTTTTAATTTTTTTCTGAAAAATACACTGTATAAGGTATACAATCAAAAGGTAATGAATTCTGAAATTAACTTCAAACATTCACCAGCCCATAGGTTGTAGAGAAAAAGCACTCAGCATAAATACGGGCTACATCAATATAAAATTCCATTTTATTCTATATCTCTCACATGTATAGCTTAAAGCAATCACACTAAGCAATACAATGGCACAAACTTTAATATCCAAACTACTTATTAAATGGTTTGAAACTCAACTAAACTGAACAGATTGCTTTAAAAATACTCCTGTTAGCCACCACAGTGGAAATTCAGATCATGAACAAGGACCATCTCTGAAGGGCAGTGACAGAAGGTGGGGGACTATTGAGGGCAGGGTAATTCTTGAAGTTTGTGACAACATTGTTTTTTAACTTTTTTTAATAATCTTAATTCTGCTTTCCTTTTACTTTTTTTCTTTAGTATGTCCTCAGTAGTTAGGAAAAGTGTTAAAATAGCATTTCAAGAAATATGAAGCACCTTGAAGAAATATCCCAACAATACCGGAATATAATATTACAAAACTACTACGGAGTAACTGGGGAAGTATCCATTACAAAAAAAAAAAAAAGGTGTAAATAGCATCAAGACATGCAGAATTACAGAAATTTTTAACCCTAATAAATTTCCTTAGCATTAATTTTTAAATTATCAAGTACTTCAGAAGAAAACAAAAATAGCAATCAAAACCATTTTGGTGGCCTCTTCTAAAATGTAAAGCCACCAAGTATTGTGTTTAAAATCAGTATTACATCATAATCTCAAAGCCTTCATGTTATTGCAAATGCACATAAATTGGGTAGGGCAAAAGTAGATTTACAGTTTTGAGTACACAAAATAGTTTTCTTATAGTTTTTGAATTTTTGTATTATTTTCTATATGAATAACTGTAAACCTTTTGCCCCACCCTGTACATTAAAATCTTATATATAAAATACATATGTACACACACATATAAGTAACTAGATATCTAGGCACTACATAATTCTATTTCATGACTTCTAACAGGGCTCAAGAAACTTCAGTTGCACAGGTAACAGAAGAGAATGAGAGTATATTCAATGTATGCAAATGTCATAATGAGCCACTAAAGAGAAAGTTAAATTGGAAAAAGATTGAAGGAGAAAGATCAATTAGGTCAGATTACATAAAAGTAGGCTTGTTCGAAGGAAGCTTTCACATTCACTGTATGCAAATATATGACGGCATGCATATCTACCCATCCAGAAAAGGCTTAGAAAAAGTTTAGAGAAATGCTCCCAGCTTGGTGCTAAGCACATAAACAACTTCAGTTGATAGTTACAAGTTCCCCTCGGCTACCTCTTCCTCAACCCCCTTCAGAGGGGGAGGTACCCTGCTACAGACAGGTGAAGTAATACTTGGGTTTCTCCTCTATTCAAACTACTGAACCACTGGCTGAAACCTGACACCGAACCCTCACTGCTGCGACAAATTAGTGATTCTGCAAATTAAGCCTCACAGAGACAAAAAGATACATCATCTATGTATAAATTGTGGTGAGTGAATACACCCATCTTGATGCATTTATCTTAATGCAATCCTACACTTAAGGTTATATGAGAATAGCTGAAAAATATTCCTTTCTTTTCAAAATAGTACAATAAAACCCACATTTGATGCTCACTACCTCAAGAATCTGCCAAAATAAGTCTCTAGCTAAACCGTATGTAAATCATTTCCTTTGACCTTGCTTCCAAGCAACCTAACAGTCTGAGGTATTTGATATTTACTTGTATAGACCATTTCCAAATATTTATGTGGTTATGTTTTCCAGCTTTGAAGGGCACAATATTTACAAGCATAGAGATTATGTAATCCAATTATAATTTATCTCTCCAAAGTGAATTTAAAATCCAAATGCATTTCTTTTCAGAAGCAAAATGAAGGGTAAGCCCTTTCTTTTCACTCTTACCCTCATCATCACTGGGAAGATAAAAGACCTTCCCTCCCATTATGTCTGCAGGGATTTCTCACTCAGACAAGATAGAATTTCCCTCAATCCACGTCACGTCACACAGGCTTTTGGGGCACGGTACTGGTGGAGGAAAGGCACTAATTTTCTAGATTAAAAAAAGGAAAACTATTGGGAGGGAGGGGGACTGAGCAAGCATAATTAAGTGCCTCCAGGCCTCAGATAACTATTGGAGAAATAACAAGCTACTGACAAGATCTTTATCTTCCATCGTGCTCCTAGAAACTTTAAACTTTTTACTGCTGTTACAAAAATGCCACCACTGAGGTCCCCTCCGCTTCCTGATGCCAGGTTCACTTAGCTACTTTCAAAATGTTTAAGTCAGCAAACCAATAAGGAGGCTTCTCACCAGCAGTGCAAAGGCAACTGTGTAACAACTTTAGGATGACGGTTGTAAAGAAAACTCTTTTTTTTTTTTCCTCAATCCTGATGATTAATCAATTTCCCCCCTCCTCATTCATCACAGCTTTGTTTTAATCAGATGAACTGGGCAGCAGTTCTGTAACTTAAGCCACACAAAAAAACACGACACTGTAATTAAGACAAATATCATCTGGAGGGAAAATTAATCACTGCAGAAAAGTATTTTCATTTTAGGTCTCAACATACACAGATGATGAAACCAAGTCACACTCAAAAAGGTAGCAGCCTCAAGATTTCCACACATGAGGCGTGCTGGAGGTAACAGCACATCCCAGGTCACCGATGTTGCAGTGCAGACAAATGAGCCACACACTTTAGAGGTAGCATTCTCTTCTGAGAAGACAAATACACCATCCACTATCCCTAAGAATGAAAGAACTCATGTGACTTAATAGCAGTAGGGACACACTACTTTGGTAGATATAACCTATCTTCCCAGAGATATACAAATTGACTTCTGCCTCTCCTTCCAGAGGGAGATATGATCCCACACTTCTCTTCAATATTAGAACCAAGATGAGACATAAGTTGCAAGATGATGTTTTATATTTCTCTCTGCTTACGGAATGAAAAGATGAGCTGCTATTTTTTGAAATTCACTCGATCTACAAGCAATAAGAGGGAAAATTAGATTGACCAAGTCCATACTGTTTCCTAGTTGGTTTGGCTAGTTTACCCTGACATCATTAGTAATCATGCAAGTGTACTTAGAAAGCAATTTTGTCTGTGTGGAAGGTAACTTACACATTTAATAAAACCCTACAGTAGGGAGCCATTCAGTCTACTTTTGTTTCACTGTCCCCAGACCACAGGCAGAGTATCTTTTTAATAAAATGTAGTCTGCTACTATAGGTACAAACATAACAGTAAAACAGTTCACTATAAACTAGTCAGACTCAAGTATTCTGAACACATTCAGTTAATGTCTGTCTGCTTGGCATCAATTTTGGGTTTAGCCAAATTTAACCTCCTCTGGATCCATTAAAGCATCTCATAATCTCCTTTATTCCTGTATTTGGGGTAGCAGATAAAGATCTAGTATATCCAGGATATCCAATATTCAGCTAATACAATATTAAAACTGTATTTAGCCCTAGCTGGTTTGGCTCCGTGGATAGAGAATTGGCCTGCGGGCTGAAGGGCCCTGGGTTCGATTCCTATCAAGGGCACATACCTGAGATGCAGGCTTGATCCCCAGTAAGGGACATGCAGGAGGCAGCTGATCAATGATTTTCTCTCATCATTGATGTTTCTATCTCTCCCTCCCTCTCCCTTCCTCTCTGAAATCAATAAAATATATATTTTTAAACTGATATTTAAATTTTAAAACATCTTTTTAAGTCAGTATAATTTTCAGTTACCCTGAGTATATTTTGAGATTTCTAACTTTAACTTCAGAAATTCTCATTTTTCAAAAAAACAAGAATTATGTTCAATAGTGATATTTTTGTGTGTGAATCACTCTGCTCCTAGAACATGAAAGTTAATTTTCAAAAACAGACCAAGCAAAAACCTAAATATTTTGTAAATGCCTACTATTCACATTAAGTCAATTATGTAATCTGTTCCATGTATTACCAAATTCTATGTCAGTTTTAAATCAAATGCAGTATACTACCAAATAATATTGAATGTAAATTTTTTTTAAATGCAGTATACTACTGGCTTTAAATTGCATTCTGTGGGTCTATATTTACACATGAGTTTCTAAGTTGCACTTAAAAAAAACTAAAAATGTAATCCCACTTTTTATAAATTCTTATATTACAAAAACAAAGATACCATTTCATAGAAAAATTTGGTCTTATAATACAATATTACTTTCATAATAAAGTCCAAGTTCAGTCTGACAAAACTTCGCTACATATATACATGTGTGTGTGTGTGTGTGTGTGTGTGTGTGTATGTATGTATATTTCAGAGAGGAAGGGAGAGGGAGATAGAGCTAGAAACACCAATGATGAGAGAGAATCATTGATTGGCTACCTCCTGCACACACACCCCCATGGGGGATCAAGCCCAAAACCAGGGCATGCCCCTGGACCAGGACTAGAAAGGTGACCTTCCTGACCAAGAATAGAACCACTGAGCCACACCAGCCAGAACCTACCTATACTTTTCAAACTTTCTGTATTTCATTTACCCATCACTCTAATATTTCCCCTATTTTCATGTCTTTATGAATGCCAGTCCATCATTCCAAAAACAAATTTAAAAATGAAGATGGACTTGCCCTGGCTGGTGCAGCTCAGTTCAAACTCAAGCAAAGCAAAAATGCCTTCCAGCACAAGCCAAGAAAAGTTGGTGGAACTCACTTGAGCCTTGAAGACTATAAGCAAAATTTGTGGAATTTCCAATAGAAGCACATATGATCCAAATCCTAGGGACAAAATGGTCTAGGCATGAATTTAGAACTAACCGAGGGGAATGATTAGAAGCTAGTACAGGAAAGTCTTAAAAAAACTTTAAGAACAAAGAGTACTGAACCCATAGGAAGAGTGAAGAGGACATACAGGTTTGAAAACTAGGGAAAGAACTAAGTAGACCAAGAACCAAATCGGAGAACTCAAGACAGGAACCTCATCTGAGAGAAAGAGGAAATAATGTCATGTTGAATTTGAGGTGAAAGTAGGACATTTATGGCCTTTAGTACCTGAAGACATAGAACAATAGAGGGGTAAGTCATCTAGAAAAAGATCAAAGAAAAAAGATCACAACCAGAGAAAAAGATCACAACTAGTCCCAACATATACTCATGACTAAGCATAGGAGAAGGAAAAATCATGAGTAAACCAATTGGAGAAGTCAGAATGAAGGGTGAGGGTCAGTATAATACAATGTAATAGAGTCCAAGACAAGAAAATATTTTTACAAAGAGGGTGGTCAACAGAAAATGAGAAAGGAAGACTCAAACACTCCACTGACAGCCTTTTTTATTTACTGACCATAAAGAGTATAGCTTCGCCCTGACCAGTTTAGCTCAGTGGCTACAGCGTCGGCCTGCGGACTCAAGGGTCCCAGGTTCGATTCCAGTCAAGGGCATGTACTTTGGTTGCAGGACCCAGTAGGGAGTGTGCAGGAGGCAGCTAATGGGTGTTTCTCTCTCATCGATGTTTCTAACTCTCTATCCCTCTCCTTTCCTCTCTGTAAAAAAATCAATAAAATATATTTTTTTAAAAGAAGAATGCAGCTTCAACAATCATTGAAACACAGAATTTGAGACTGCAGAAGCTTATCACGCAGCTCTGTCCCACTGTGTGTGTGTGTGTGTGTGTGTGTGTGTATTTTTTTTTTCCAGTAATGGATACAGCCTGAAATACTAGGTGTACTGGTTAATAATGGCGGATTTTGTAATCAAAGAAAACACGATAATTTCAAGAGAAACATCAAAAGTGCTTTATTCAAAGCTACACATTTCCCCATCTTCCAGGTAATTTGTGGATACCATCCCAATAGAACTTTTCTTGTTTTGAGGCAAACCATTCACAGACCACTTATTCGTACGTTTTGAAATGCTGCTCAGAAAGTGCATGTGCCATGAATTGGAACAAGTGGCAATCTGAAGGAGCAAGGTCTGGTGAATACGGAGGGTGGGTTAATACTTCCCAGGCAAGATCTTTAACATGTCTTTAACTGGTTTTGAAGTGTGTGATGGTGCGTTATCATGAAGCAAAATTACTTTGCTGTGTCTTCTGGCACATTCTGGTCGTTTCACGATCAAAGTGTGGTTCAAATGGATTATTTGTTGTCGGTAGCAATCAGTATTAATGGTTTCACCTGGTTTTAGAAGCTCATAATACACCACACCTTCCTGATCCCACCAAACGCAGAGCATTGTCTTCTTTCCGAAGCGATTTGGCCTTGCAGTCGATGTTGAGGGTTGACCTGGATCAACCCATGATTTTGTGCATTTGGGATTCTCAAAATAAATCCACTTTTCATCACCAGTCACAATTGGATGCAAAAAAAGACTTTCTTTCGTGCCGTTGAAGCAACATTTTACTGATGACTTTTTGGTTTTCCCTTTGTCTTTCGTTCAGTTGATGTGGCACCCATTTTCCTTCCTTTAAAATCTTTCCCATTGCTTGTAAACTATTTGAAATTGTTTGCTGACCAACGTTTAGTTTTCCTGCAAGCTGTTTTTGAGTTTGACACACATCTTTATCCAATAACACTTGTAATTGTTGGTCTTCAAACTTTTCCGGTTGACCTGGATGTCTTTGTCTTTCACATCGAAATCATCACTTTTAAAGCATTTAAACCAGTGTTCACAAGTATCTTGAGATGTTCACCATAAGCTTCCCAAAGTATACAATAACTTTTTCTTCAAAATAAAGTAATGAAATAAAACTTCCCACAAATGTTCTTTTTTTGGCACGAAATTCGACATTTTTAAGCATAAAAATATCTATAATGTTAACACCTTCAGCAAAGTTGACATATGAAGTTTTGAAGCTTGTTGTCAATACAACAAAATAGCATACATATCAAATCACATATATATCAACATATGTGTAACTCCATCTATTGAAAAAATCCATATTAACAGGTACACCTAGTAAAGGACACATGTTGAATATATGTCCTTCAGTAATGCATTATGGTGAAAATTCACTAAATAATAAACTGAAATGTTGTTGCAGATATGGCATCCTAATTTTATTTAGCTTAACATCAAAACTACTTTTTTAAATTTTCTTTAGCCTATACTAAAGCTACATAACAGATGAAAAAGAAATGTTAAAAAGGAAGGCAGCCAAATACCTTCCAGGTGGCAAAGATAACTCAACCCAAGACTCAGTATTTAGAGTGCTTTAACCCATAGGTAGATTGATAAGCCATAAGTAGATTGCATGGAGTAAAGTAAGTGCCAGTGGAAAAAGGTTGAATCATATGAAATCACCAATATACAAAAATGTATTATCTTGTTTCAGATGTTCCTTAGAAGACCACAAATAACAAGGAGTAATTCTCTGCAAAAAAATTCTGTGCCACTGACAAGTTTTTAACAAACTTTTACGAGGAATTAGCAAAAAGGGAGATTTCTTCCAACCTTTTAATACATTTGTATACAGTATATCCACTGAAATACAAGCCTGCATCCCTTCAACACCAAAATAAACATTTTTCAAGTTCATCTGGTCCTCTATTTCACAAATGAGAACCACACCAACTTCAGAATTTTGTATGCACAGAAAAAAAAAAAAAATAGTTATCTGACCCAAGAAAGGCCCCAGGGGGTTTGGGCAAGTCTCTGCAAGTTGTTCCTATGAGGGCCAAGGCAAATTTTAAACTGCAGAGAAGCAGGACTAAAACCACAGTGCTCGCTGATGCTCCCTATATTTGCAAACTCCTTTGCTCTCTCCAGTCACCATGGGTTTGTACTGCCTTTCCAAGAGGATTCCAGGAAGCACCAAAGTTACAGCACACACATGCTTTAAAAAAAACAGCCGAGTAAATTCCCATGATGCCAGGGTACTGGGTAGTTTCCAAGGGCAGAGTGTTCCAGAAACATACAAATAGTTCAGACTTCCCAAAGAAATTCCAGACAAATACAGACAGCTGCTCTCTCAGAAAGTCATGCAGGCCTTGGCCAGGTTAAAGCACAGCCCCAATACACCATGGTTGTGGTGTATCCCAGGTCAGGATACATACAAGAAGCAACTAATGAATGCATGAAATAAGTGGAATGATAAATCAATGTTTCTCTCTCTCAACATGATATAGATAGATAGATAGATAGATAGATAGATAGATAGATAGATAGATAGACAGATAGACAGACAGAATGTAAGTCATGCAGAATTGCAGTTTAGGAGTCTGGATGAAGAGCGCACGGACAGACAAAACTTTTCCAGCCTCTTAGGGATTCTAACTAACCACTGAGCATTATTCCCCTTATTTTCACTTCAATTGTACACTCAGATTCCCTGTGTAGTGCATGTTATCTAGCAATATTTGTGTTCACTGCCAATGTGATAGACTTTCAGTAATTATGGGAAGGTCTCCACAAACTTTAACCTTTTTTAAAATTTACATGAGAACTTTTAAACCTTTCCAATATTCAAATGTTTGCCACTTAAAAAAAAAGATTTTTAAAAGCTCAGTATCATTCAAAAATAAAAGCCCCTCCCGCCACAACTCCCCTTTTTGCCACAAAAACATAGGTAAAATAAAAATAAAGTTCTTATGAGTCTCAATCAAGATACTTACTAGTATACTTGGCATCTATTTTAGAATTTCTGAACAAAATAGTTATCATAAGACATGTTCATGTTTACATCAGTCTCACACAATTTCAATCTTTAGCAAATAAGATATGTTTGACTGCATAATTATCCACTTTTAATTCTCTTTCCTCATGCTCTCTTCAAATACATATATTGCAATTTTCACCCAACTGTAAAAAAGGGTTTTCCTTAAGGTAATTTCAGTAACAAACAAACTAGAAGTTGGCTTCACCAGGATTACTTAAGTCAAATGTAACTGGGCAGCAAAAAAGCTGCCATCTTCTGCCAAGGGATCTCTATGGCTAATTAAATTACTCACCTACAGTTTAAAAACCCAAATTACAGAATAGATATTCATTTCAAAATGCAAGAAAATGTACTCTCAGTTCACAGACCAAACTAAAGAAACTTCATTCCAAAATAAAGAGTACCTGAGCTACTTAGTAATAAAACAATTTAAATTTTTGGTATGTGTTGAGTCTTGTTGAAGCGTTCTTTTCACCTAAATTAAGTGTTGCAAATAATACCAAAACAAAAAACAAGAGCCAACTCAAAATTACCATTACAAAAAAAAGAGTCAGAACTCACAATACTACTTCCCAAACTCTAGAAAGCTTTGTATTGGGGGGGGGGGGGGGGGGGAACAGGTCATGGGAATGAAGTTTTACTATTTATAAATACTGTACATGGTTTAAAAGATATTGAGTTTTCCAAAAATTTTAGCTTCTACTTTGTGTGTAAACTTATGACAGTTCTAGTAAATGTTAAACAAGTGTAAAGTAGATTTAAAGTACCATCCCTACAAATACAAAATGCATGTCCCAAACACATAACCAGTATGTAAGGAACTAGAAGTTTTTGAACCCTTTAACAGCCAAGTACTTTGTCCATGCAAATGACTTTCAAATTCTCAGGCAGGCCGTAAGAAGAAATACACAAGAAACTATACTTAACTAAACATTCAGTCTAATTTATAATAGTACATCACAGTAAATACTTAAGTGTTCCTAAGCAACCTCTCTTCAGTTCTAAAGCAGTTAAGTTTGGGTTGATTTGCATTTTACAACTGAATTTCTTCCTTTTATGATTCTTTAAAACAGGAAAATCTTTCAGATCTGAGTGAAACTTGGTTTTAACAAGTAGCTCATTTTTATGAAAACTAACCAGAAGACTTAGTTATGAGTTAGAACACCTCATGTTGTTTCTTTTCTTCTTAAAATACCCATTTACTCAAAGTGAAAATGCACTTGCTGTAATCTGGCTTGCACCAACTGACTCTTGATTACACCTGAAGCATTTACTGGAGAATGGCAGCCTGCTTCATTCCAAAGCCCCACTAGGTTTCTACTAGGTCCTACCACTGGGCCTCCAAGTCTAGACAGATAATCCTAACTAATACTTAATATTAACAGACTTACTACCTCGGGTCAGTAAATTCTTAAAAATAATGAAATTATAATTGCATTTGAGAAAAAAATTAGATCAAGTAAGAATCTAATAAAAATGGTTGAGAGATGATTTGGCTTTATTATCTATATTTTTTTACTAAGCACTAAATCTTAAAACTTTAAGTTATATTCCTAGTTTAAGAATAATACCCTGACTTAAGGCCATTTGAGAAACAAAACTAAAAATAATCCTAAAACTTTGGCTTTCTCTACCTTTAAAGAAAGGCACTCCAGCAAGTTTAAATAGGTTGTACCCATTTCCAAGGACATACCAGTAAAAGAATGGTGTAAGTATACTCTGTACTCTAAATGGCAAAAAATAAAATTAAAAATTTAATGGCAAATGCTTTATCATAGCTCAAGTAGTATGGATAGATGAGCAAGTAAGATAAGTAGTTAAATTCAAATATTAAGTAAAATTGGACTTGGCAGACAATCCTGACTTCAAAGAATGGGGGTGGGGGGTTTAAAAGTAGGCTTACAGTGGTCCATATGGAAAGTAATACAATAAATAATAAGTAATTATACAAGAGTAAACTCTGTGTTTCACGTACTCACAATGTAAACCTCCTAAGGAGGCACACTTTACCTTTTGAAACACTTGGTAAGTTGCATGGGTGCCTAATAATAAAGTTGTAAGTGATAATTTTACTCTAAAACACACTGGAAAAAAATAAAATCCTGTTTCCTTCTCCAGGAACTTCAACACGACACACGGTAACGACGGGGGTGACAGTGCATATAAAACAACCTTGGTGTAACTACTGCGCAGCAAGGATTATGCTGTATATAAAAATTCTGATTATCTTTATTATGGTGCCTGCACAGTCAGGATGAGGCCCGCGGAACTGTACCTCCGTGCTTGGTGGTAACACTGAGGTGGCAGAGCGAGAGAAAAGGTCCGCACGTCCCCAGCCCAGGTCACCCGGGGGAGCCTCTTCCTGCTATTTAAAGACCTGGGACCCCCGGGCACTTCCTCGCATAGAGAAGTGCGGGCCCCGCTATTCCGCGGCCGGGCCAAACGCCGCGCTGGCCCTTTAAAGGTTCTCGCTTCCTGCACTCTCGGCCCCTCCCTGGCTGTCGCCTGCTCCCGCCTCCGCCCCCGCCGAGGGTCACACTTGAACTTTAACTCGCCTCGTGCAGCCCGGCTCCACGGCTCCGCAGGCGGTGGCCAACACATTGCACACGTCGGATGCGCTACCTCGAGCTCGACACGCCCGGTTCCCTGTACTCAAGGCCACTTCGGGTAAAATCAAAACAAAGCAAAATGCACACCATCCTCCAAAAACTGTGGGGCCAACCCCCACACACAGGCTCGCGCCCAGCCTATCCCCCTTCCACCTGCTGGCGGGGCTCCGAAGCCCCTCGCCGCGCCCAGACCCGCCCGGCGCAGCGGAAACGGCTCCCAGCGCGGCCCAAGGCTGAGCGGTCGCGCGCCCCGGGTCCGTAAGGAGCCTTCCTCGCCCCCCGAGATTCTGGAGGTGAAAGAGCAGCCCCAAAAGCCCGCGCGGGCTGTGGGTGAGGGAGCAGCTCCCAGTGAACCCCCTCCTCCTTTCACTGGCAAACTTTTATCCCTGCTCTGATGTCCACTTCTTGGCGTCCTCTTCTCACTCCCTTAAACCAGCCCGCTCCCCATTCCATCCCACCCTCACTGGAGCGCGCGAACGCATACCTGTCCCCCCACTGGTCCCGAGCAAGCCCACCACCCGCATCGGCCGATTTCCGTCCGCTCCCAGCACCCGCGCCCTGCACTTTCAGGACAAGCAAACTTGCACAACTGCCCTATCTGCCCACCGCGACCTCAGGCGCAGGGAGAGGGCTTCGTGCCCCCTCTCCGGGTCCTGCAGTGCGTCCTAAGGCCACTCACCTTCCAGCCCGCCGAGCTGTTGCTGTCGCCCTTATCCTTGAAGTAGGGCACGCTCTTGACCATCCACTCGTAGATCTGCGACAGCGTGAGCCGCTTCTCGGCCGAGCTCTCGATGGCCTTGGTGATGAGGTCGGCGTAGGACAAGTTGCCCCATGCGTTGCGCCGGGACGAGCTGCTCTTGCGCGGCTGCCCAGCCAGCGGCCCGGCGGCGGCGGCGGGGGGCACAGGCGGGTGCTGCGACAGCGGCCCGGGAGGCGGGGGCTGCGGCGGCGCCGGGTGTAGGCAGCCCGCCTCGGGGCCCTGGAAGTCCCCGCACAGCCCCCCGGTGGCAGCAGCTGCGGCGGCCGCCGCCGCCACCGCCGCCGCCGCCGCGGCCGCCGCCACGGAGCCAGGCGCCTGCTGGAAGTCCCCGCTCTCCTCCAGCAGGCTCAGGTTGCTCATGAAGTCGGCGTTGACAGCGGCCGCCGAGGGCAGGCCCGCGGCGGCGTCGGAGTTGGCGGCCGCGCTGCCCGACGGCGCCGGGCTGGAGGTGGCCGAGCTGGACTGGCTAAACTCCGGCCTGGGCAGCGGCCAGGTGCACGAACGTGGCCGCGGCAGCGGCTCGAAGTCCGGATCAATCTCCACCACCTGGGGCGCTTCGGCCATGGTGACCCCCGCCCCTCCCCCAGCCCGGGAGAACCGAGAAGGGGTAGAGCGCAGGACCGGGGGCCCAGGGGGAGGGGCGCGAAGAGCTGGTCCGAGATTGGGGGCGAGATCGGAGCCGCGAGCGGACGGAAACCGCGAGGAAGGCGCAGCGAAGTGGAAGCGCGAGCCCAGAACTTAACTTCACGAGTCCATCAACAACTAGACTCCTCCGGGTCCGCTGCACCGACGGGACGGCAGGCCAGAGTCGCCGGGCTCGGGCAGCACCGGCGCCGCGCTCCTGCTGACAAAGCCCGCGGTCCGGACAACTGACGGACACCGCGGGTTGCTCGCTGTCCTCGGCGGCGCGACCGCGGCGCTGCTGCCTGTTGAATGTGGCTGCGGCAGCGGAGGCTGCAGCTACTACGCGGCCGCCCGACTTACGGGATCTGCCGCCACCCCCTCCCGCTGCGGCGCGCGCGCCGGCCCGCCCATGACTGACAACTAGAGCGGCCAATGAGCGCGCGGCACCGCCACCGGGGCAGCCAGTGGACGCCGTCCTGGGCGGGGCCGGCTTTCCTCCGGGAGCCGGCAGTGGGTTGGTAGGGGGTAATGGGGTGTTTCTCTCTCTCTCTCTCTCTCTCTTTTTCTCTCTCTCTTGGGAGGGGCCGGTTTTCCTCCGAGAGGCGGCAGTGGGTTGGTAGGGGGTAATGAGGTGTCTCTCTCTCGCTCTTTCTCTCTCTCTCTCCCCCCTCGCTCTCTACCCCCCTTTTTTTCTCCTCCCTTTCCTCTCCCTCTTCTCTCTCTCTCTCCCCCCTTCCTCCCTCTTCTCTTCTCTTCTCTTCTCTCTTTTCTCTCTCTGAATGTTATTTTCTGGTAATTCTGGAGTGTTTCTGAGCCTCCGGCCCTCGCGGTGTTTGATTGCTAGGAGGCAAACCCGCGTGGGGGCGGCGGCAATACTTTGTTTACTCCTGAGGAGCGAAGCCGGGAGGTACCAGGAGGACGAGCCGCTCGCTTTGCTTCGACCTCCTCTCCGGGCCCAAAGCGGGGTGAAGGGGGCCGGGGGGGAGGCGCCGCGGTCCGGGGGCGCCCCGTGGGCGGAGGCGGCCTCGCGGAATTCCACTCCACCATCCAGCTCGGAGCTCCACCCACGATTTCTTTGCAGAGAAACGTGAGGCAGCTGGTGGGCTTTGGTTTGGGTTTTTGTTTTCTTTCTCCGCGATCTGTCAAGTCCTCCGACCGGGTGGGCCGCGCACGCCCCCCGGCGCCGGGGTTCTGACTGCCGAGCAGGCGCGCCCGGCACCCTCCGCCGCCTCCGCCCCGCAACACACCTGTCCGCACCCGTTAGCGGAGCCTCTGCGGCTCGGTCTAGTCGGGGCAGTGGTCCAGCCCAGCAGCCACCAGCCATGTTCACTCACTCCATTCTTTCTCTTTTTTTTTTAATTTTTTTAAATATATTTTATTGATTTTTTACAGAGAGGAAGAGAGAGGGATAGAGAGCTAGAAACATCGATGAGAGAGAAACATCGATCAGCTGCCTCTTGCACACCCCCTACTGGGGATGTGCCCGCAACCAAGGTACATGCCCTTGACCGGAATCGAACCCGGGACCCTTGAGTCCGCAGGCCAACGCTCTATCCACTGAGCCAAACTGGTTTTGGCACTCACTCCATTCTTGACCTAAACGGCCAGAAATCAGGGGAAAGGGGCTCGGCCTGGCAAGCACAGCCCTATTTCACACGCAAATCCTAGACCTCATTCCCTGTGTAGAAACCTCTTCTGGGCAAGAACCTCAGATGGTCTTCCGAGTCCGTCCAGGGAGGGCAAGGAAAAGAACATTTAGTGAGAAACTTGTCACTTTATTACATACCCCTAATTAAGTTTAACTGTAATTTCTTTGCTATTTAGAATGGAAATGAGGTGTTGAGAAGTAAAAATTCAAGAGTCTTAAGGTACAGCCCTGCCCCACCCCCAGATTCCTAATTCACACTGCTTGCCAGTGCGTCAATCAACCCACCCACTTTCCCCATCTGGGATCCAGGTCCAGGACGTCCTGTGAGGTCAGTGGGGCCACATGTAGGAAGACAATGGTCCTTCTGTCTCAGGGAGCAGAAGAAACAATTTTCAAGTTTTGTTTTGTTTTGCTTTGCTTTTTTTAGGAGGAATATGGAAGGCATTTCCTTTCAGAGGGATGGGATCTCTTAGGATGGAAGATTGACAGTAGGGTTTTAAATATCTTGTCCAAAATGACAGCTCCCAATTCTAAAACAAACAAAAATAAATTTAAAAATAAAATGGCATCTTACCTTGCAACCATGGTGGCTGTGAAAACCAGTAGTATAGCAGCCACTGGAGGGATGGAAATGGATTTGAAGCTCTCAAACAGCCTCATCTTCAGAGAATTGTCATTATTTGATTTGTCTTGCAGCTCCCTAGAAAAGCCCCATTCACAGCACTTGTATTTATTAGATCTAACTGAGAGCTCAGTCAGTGATATAAGCCCTATCTCCAGTGCTTCTATTAAAATCCTATCTAATAAAAGAGTAATATGCAAATTGACCATCATGCCCTTGCACAAGATGGCTGCCCCATGTGGTCACAAGCCTATCTAATAAAATAGTAATATGCAAATTGACCATCATGCCCTTGCACAAGATGGCTGCCCCCATGTGGTCACAAGATGGCCACCACAAGATGGCCGGCAGGGAAGGGCAGTTGTGGGTGATCAGGCCAGCAGGGGAGGGCAGTTGGGGGCGACTGGGCCTGCAGGGAAGGGCAGTTAGGGGTGACTGGGCCTGCAGGGGAGGGCAGTTGGGGGGGGACCAGGCCTGCAGGGGAGGGCAGTTGGGGGCGACCAGGCCTGCAGGGGAGGGCAGTTGGGGGTGACCAGGTCTGCAGGGAAGGGCAGTTGGGAGCAACCAGGCCAGCAGGGGAGGGCAGTTGTGGGGGGGACCAGGCTGGCAGGGGAGTGGTTAGGGGGTGATCAGGCTGGCAGGCAGAAGCAGTTAGGGGCAATCAGGAAGGCAGGCAGGCAAGCAGTTGGGAGCCAACAGTCCTGGATTGTGAGAGGGATGTCCAACTGCCCGTTTAGGCCCGATCCCTGGGATCGGGCCTAAACGGGCAGTCGGACATCCCTCGAGGGGTCCCAGATTGGAGAGGGTGCAGGCTGGGCTGAGGGACACCCCCCCCCCCCGCCCCGTGCACGAATTTCATGCACCGGGCCTCTAGTTTCTTTTATAATTCACTTATCACACAGCTTCTTACTGATTTTGAGGGTAATGGGCTGGGGTGGGGGGTCGAAAGGCCTGTGGATTTAGCATAGGGTTGGTTCACACCCTCTTCCTGTGGTCTCTCCTTTACTATCAAATTTGGACATTTGGGCCTACTCTGCCAGCCACTAGGGGACCTAAATAATCCTGATGATGAGCTCAAAGAAAGGTCATAAAGTCGAACTGTTGCTACCCTCAACTTTTTCCTATTACACTCTGCAGAGGCAGTCCTGGATCCAGATGGCCACACCCTACAAACGGGCGGTGCTCTACGGGATCATTCTTGGCAAAGGAAGTCAGCTGCAAATTTGGTGTTGCCTTCATTTCAATTCCGGTTTTTCAGGGCTTCAGTCTTGGGAGTGTTTGGCTAAGGGAGCTTTCTTATAGACTGCCTAGATCCTTACATTCTATGCTATCCTTCCTAATTATTTCTTTGAATGTCATAGTTTGGTTTATTTTGGTCTTTTGTAAATTTTGATTTGAAGCAGGCACAGAATATCTACAGCACCAATGTCCCTGACACACAGTTCAAAAAAAAATTAAAAATATATGTTAAAAGTTGTTTATAGCTGCCTACCATACCAGTGTATGTATCAGTTCACTGAACTGTAGGGTGCTGGTGAACTGTAGAGTGCTTGTTTCCAATCTTTAGCTACCACAAGCTATTCTGTAATGACCTTATATAACTCAGTTTGCATCTGTCCAAGTGTATAGGAGGAATTTCTATAAAAGCAGTTAAATGCATTTGTAATTTTAAGACACAGTACCAAAATTGCCCTCCATAAGAGTTGCCTTGCCCTAGCTGGTTTGGCTCAGTGGATAGAGCATCAGCCTGCAGACTGAAGGGTCCTGGGTTCAATTCCAGTCAAGGGCACATACCCAGGCTGCAGGCTCCATCCCCAGTGTGTGGCATGCAGGAGGCAGCCAATCAAGGATTTTCTCTCATCATTGATGTTTCTGTTTCTCTCTCCTATTTTCCTCTCTGCAATCAATAAAAACATTTTAAAAAATAAAATCAACCAATGAATGCATAAACAGGTGGACATCAAATCGATATTTCTCTCCTACCCCTTTCCTCTTTCTCTCTCTCTAAAATTACTGGGTCAATCATAAAATTTTTTAAAGGAAGTAATCATTACTTTTTCTTTTTTTATGTTTTTTTTTGTTGTTGTTGTTGTTGTTGATTTGAGAGAGAGAGGGAGTGAGAGAGAGAGAGAAGCATTGACATGAGAGCAGAACATCCATAGACTGCCTCTGCATCCCCTTCCCCCCCCACACACACACACACATCGATCAAGACGGACACGGGGCCAGTGCTCTAACTGGGTATTGAACCCTAAACCCTCTTGTGCATGGGACAATGCCCAACCAATTGAGCCACATGGGACAGGGCAGTACATTGTTTTTTGTTCTTTTATTCATGGGGTTGTTTTTTGTTTGTTTGTTTGTTTGTTTTTAGTATATTTTAATCCTCACCTGAAGATATGTTTTGTTTTTTTTTATAGAGTAAGGAAGGGAGAGAGAAAAACATTGATCTGTTGCCTCCCAAACTCACCCCCAACTCGGGAATCGAACTGGCAACTTAGATATGTGCCCTGACTGAGAATTCAACCCAAAACCTTTTGGTGTATGGGACGACACTCCAACCAACTGAGCTACCTGGCCAGGACCAGCAGTGCATTGTTTTGATGGTAAATTCCTTGAGGTTATAACAGGTTTGTTTTCTTTTATATCAGAATTAAGACTATGTTGCTCTTAAATGACCAGCAATACATACTGAAATATTTCTTTGGAGGAATTACACACACAAAAAGTATTTAATGGCCCTAGCTGGTTTGGCTCAGTGGATAGAGCGTTTGCCTGCAGACTAAAGGATCCTCCCGGGTTGGGGGCTCCATCCCCAGTGGCTGGCATGCAAGAGGCAGCCGATCAATGAATGTTTTTCATCATTGATGTTTCTCTTTCTCTCTCTCTCTCTCTCCCTCTCCCTTCCTCTCTGAAATAAAAATATATATAATTTGATGGATACAAGGGCTGCTAAAACAGGAAAATATTATCATCTTAACCATTTTGGAGAAAAATAAAATGAGATATAAATTTTTAAAAAAGCTAAATAAATGTGTCATCACAGATATTGGGAGTATGAACTCTGGCCACCAAACCTTGGGTTGAGATAATCTTGTTCCAAATGGACAAAAGACACAGGCTACATCATATTATTTGTCTATGACAAATAAAGACGATGCTGACTAATCTGTAATTGGGGAGAAGCATTAGGCAAGTCATAAACTAGATACTCAATATTTTATTTTATTTTAGAGAGAGAAGGGAGAGAATGAGAGAGACAGAGAGATAAACAGAGAAACGTTGATTTGTTGTTCAACCCATTCATGCATTCATTGGTTGACTTTTGTATGTGCCCTAAGGTATCCAGCCCACAACCCTGGCCTATTGGGAGGATGCTCCAACCAACTAAGCCACCCAGCCAGGCTCAGATATTCAATATTTTCAATTCTGTTATGAAGAGCCAATGTTTCTCAGTTTCAATAAACTCTCTTCCTTCACTTTGTTAGTGAGATTCTACTTGTGGGTCTCTATAGGAATTTTATTTTATTATTATTATTTATTTTAAATCTTTATTGTTGAAAATATTACATATGTCCCCTTTTTCCCCCCATTGACCCCTTCTAGCCTGCCCCAGAGGCCCCCCCCCCCCATCCCAGGCCTTCACCACCCTATTGTCTGTGTCCATAGGTTATGCATATATGCATACAAGTTCTTTGGTTAATCTTCCCCCCCCCCCCCCCTACAGCTCCCCCACAAACTTCCCCAATCTCTTCCCCGCCTCCTGCCTTCCCTCTGAGATAGAATAGTCTGTTCGGTGCTTCTATGTCTTCTACGAGAATTTTAAAATATATTTGTAGATCATCTAAATGACCAACAATAGAGAATGGTTAAATAAATAATGGCTTATCTGTAAGGTAGAAACTTATGTAGTCATATAAAAAAAAGTGGACAAAGCATTTGTAATGACTTAAAGGATTGTAAGGTATTAATTAGCTAAAAGTGTTAGCAGTGCTGGTATCTGAGTGATTGTTATTGATCTAACAAAACCCCCTCATTTTACAGGTAGGGAAATAGAGACGCTGGTAAGTGATTGCTTAAGGCTATACAGTTAATGGATCCTGGGGATCACAATCAGACCTCCTGGTATTCAGAAAACCTTCTGCCTTCTATTGCATTGCTTTTTACATTACCTTTTCTAACTGGAGTTTTTTCAGAATATTTAATAAAACTCAACCTATTTTAAATACTAGGTCTTTATGTTTAAGACAATAAAATAACTCAACCCCCAACTGTATACATATTACTATTAAATATTTTCTAGCATTAGGGGCTCATAGAATTGCTATAAAATTTATGGATGGCACATGAAATCCCAAATTCTTTGAATGTCACAAATCTGAAATTTCCATCCATGCTTGAAATATGATGTGTTTTCACAATTTTATTTCTGTTTCATGTCATATTAAAGCTCTTAACATGCTTCCAATAAAGGAGGACATATGTATTAAACTTAAAAATGCTGCCATGTAGAACACAGATGGTAGTACATTTTTGGCAGAAAGGAAGTTTAGCAAGGCATTTTATTTACTTGGGAAACTAATATTAATCAGGTGTTTGTTTTTTTCAAATCAAATCACCCTATTTCCATAATACTATAATAGGGAAAGGGAGTCCAAAGTGATTGTAAACCACCAAGAGTCCAGTAATGAAAGAATGAAGGAAGAAGAAACAGTTAGCGTTTTGTAGTAACTAACCATGTTGCTTGTCATTTGCTGATAAAAATCAATAACAGGAGGTAATGACTGTGTTGTTAGAGTACATGTGTTTTTAATATGATAGGTACAGTCACTGTGTCGTTGTGGCATAAAAACAGGAGGTAAGAGTTTATCAAATTTCAGACTTGGCTGACTCACAGGGCCCATCCATATGCAAAGTCCACTGTGTCAGAGAGTATAAACATAGATGAATAGAGAGTATTTTTACATGATATCAGGTTTCTATTTTGTGGTAAATACAGCTTTTAAAACACACTGAAATATTCTATATTCTAAGGTTTAACATTTAAAAATGGAATTTCTAATTAGCTGATCACTGACATTGTGCTGGAGGAAAACTTGAATTTTCCAATATCTTTAATTAACTTTGTGTTTGATCAGCAAACTGAAAACAGAACATCTGACAACTATCTTGCATGCCTGCGCTCGATTCCAACCTGGAAAAACTTTCCACAATCCGAGACTAGGCTTGGTGAGATCCCTTCCTCCAGTTTTCCATATTCACATATCATCTAAAAGAAGATGATATGTAAATTGATAAATATAAGTATATATCTCTTGTTTCAAAATGCTTTCAGTTCTAAATAATAAATTTTTACCCAGAATAAGAATGTACACATTAAAGTTCTTTATGGCCCACTGTTAATAAAAATGACTGGTTGTTTTTTTTTCAACAGTAACTATAGACTAAGCACTTTATAGTTATAATCTAAATCAGTCCTCAAAACTACCCAAAAATCTAGGAGTCACTAGAATTCACATTTTACAGAAATTGAAACTGAGGCACAAAGAGCTAAGAAACTTACCTAAGGTCTTATCTTAGAAACATACCTAAGTATAATCATTATGAAGCTACCATTATCAAAATCCAGAGCTCATCTCCAATTTAACATTATACTTTCTGCCTCCATTAAATTTGGAATTTTTCTAGAGGACTAGAAATTAACCAGATATAATTTGATGATTCAATTTTTTTCCCCAGAAAATTGCTATTTGGGCTTTTGAGGGAGGTAGGATTAGTATCCGCAATCAGCTCTGCCTGAAACCAGTTCAGTTTATGTTAATGAAATAAGTCTAGAGGTAGGACACAAATAACAATAATAATGCTGATGTTCACATTTGTATAACAAATGATGTGGGGGATTTCAAGCCATTAGCCATTTTTTGAACTGGCAGCCTCAGATCTTGTGCAATAAGAGCAACCTCCCTTCAGAATGGTTGGCTTATGTGGAACTCTTTCCAAAACTTCCTTTATCTTGAATAAAGACACATCTAATGAAGTTCAACAGCTTTATTGAGCTTTATCCCCATCAAAGAAAGTGATTAGCATTGGATTTTTATCTAAAAAAGCCTTTCCTCATCTGAGTTTCAGAAGCTTGGAATTAGATTAGAACAAATTAATAGATTTACAATTCACAGGGGTGTTGTTATTGCAGTACTTTTAAAACCGAGCTCTGTTGCTAAACTTACCGGGAATTGGTTGATGCTATAAGGTTTACTTTCATGAGACAATAAACAAAATTAAAAGCAAAACAAAATACTGTGCTCCTCTCCATTTTGAAATCTACCTCAAAGTGAATTGGAAGGTTCCCCCTCCACTACCACGTGAGCAGAAAATATCATAAATATTTTTTAAAGCACCTTTAAAAAAACACTATGGGAATGCGCCCAGTTTTCATAAAAAGCACAAATAAAACTACCTTTAGCTAAGAGTTTAGGCTGTGTTCTGTCTTCAGCTTCCCATTGCAGAGAAGAACAGGCAGTCTTTACAAACCACAGATTAGAGACCAGTATTAGTCAGAAGAGCTTATCTGTGGCTACCTTCCCTCCAGCCAGAAGCAGTTTAAATTGCCAATGAATCACTAAAGGAAAATCTTCCTTGGTGTTTTCCCATTTCCAGGAGACGTTCTAGTTTTAATGACCTATTGAACATCATCCAATACACCCAGTCGATATGAAAGTCAGCAGATGTTGAACATTAATGCCAACTTTTGTAGGACAACCGAGTAAAATCAGTTAATCACCCAAATATATTCTCTTCTTTAATAGCTATATATTTGATACCTGATTTGACTGTTCACTTTTCATTGTAGGCACAGTCATATTAGAAGCCTGAGAAGGCCTGGGGAAAGAGTGGGGAGAAAAGAGTAGAATGCCTCCACTTGGATATAAAAAAACACTAGTTTCGTCTCTCAGTTGTCTCTACCCAAGACTTGTGTGAATAGAAAGTGGTAGACACACAGTCTCTTACAGATCATGGTAGCCGTTTTAAGTATGACATGCTCTGGCCAGTGTGGCTCAGTTGATTGGGTGATGTCCTATACACCAAAGGTTGTCAATTCAATTTCTGGTCAGGGCACATGCCTGGCTTGGGGACTCGGTGCAGGAGGCAGCCAAATGATGTATTTTCACATCAGTGCTTCTCTCTCTCTCCCTCTCCCTTCCACTCTCTAAAAATCAATTTAAAAATTATATATAAACATATTTTTTGCGTGTATAAGATGCTATTTTTTTCTAAGATCATTAGACTGAAAATGGAGGGCCATTTTATACACAGAAGTCAGACGAGGAGGGAGCATCATAGGTGTGTATCTGCCCATACCTTGTCAAACAGGCTTCCTCCAATTATGAGCCTTATTGTTACATCAGCTGATGCAGTAATTGGAAGTGGAGGTGGAGAGTACGCAGATGCAACAGAGACCAGAGTGTTCTGAGACCATAAAGGTGTCAAAAAATAAAAAGATAAATACCTGTAAGTGATTGTCTTTGCAAAATTCAAACTGAATGTAATCAGCTATACAAAAGAGCATAGAAATAGAGCTGCAGAGAGACAATTTGGACCTCCTCCCACTGAGTGTATGATCAGACAGTGGAGAAAACAAGAACAACAACTCCTTAAGATGCCAAAAAAGAAGAAGGCCTTAAGAGGAAAATCAAAAAAATGTTTAAAATATTGATAATTTAATTTTGGGTTGGAAAAGTGGAGGGCATCTTATACATGAGGGTGTCTTATACATGGAAAAATACTAATATATATACACATCTTCCTATATAATAAAAGCCTAATATGCTAAGTGTCCTGTCGGCTGTTCGGCCATTCAACTAATCAAAGTGTAATATGCTAATGATATGCTAAGGCTGCCCAACCACTCGCTATGATGTGCACTGACCACCAAGGGACAGAGAGTCTACCAGTCGCTATGACATGCACTGGCCACCAGGGGGCAATGCTATGACTGGTAGGTTAGCTTGCTGCTGGGGTCTGGCTGATCAGGACTGAGCGAGACAGGCCAGACATGCCCTGGAGTCCTCCCGTGGTCCTTCCCTGGCTGGCCAACCTCCCGCGTCCCTCCCTGGCCCCGATTGTGCACTGGTGGGGTCCCTCAGCCTGGCCTGCACCCTCTCGCAATCCGGGAACCCTTGGGGGATGATGGAGAGCTGGTTTTGGCTCAATTCCGCAGGCCAGGCCGAGGGACCCCACTGGTGCACGAATTCGTGCACTGGGCCTCTAGTCCTATCTTATAATAGACAAATATGCAAATTAACCATACCTCCGAGACACCCACAATCCACGCCCACAAGCCACGCCCACCATCCAATCAGAGCGAGCATGCAAATTAACCCAAACCAAGATGGCTACAGCCAGAGAGAGCAAGGTTTCCTAGGTAACAGAGGTAGCCCAGCTTTCCGCCTGCCCTTGCCAGGCCTAAGCCTCCACTCAAGCTACAAAGTTTCAATTATAGAAGGTAAACAAATTCAAACAAATGGCGGCAGAATGGAGCTTGAGAGAGCAGGCCAGGGTTGCCGCCGGCAACAGGGGAAGCAAAGCTTTCTGCACACCCTGGCTGGGCCCACCCGCTTAAGGCTACAAAGTTTCAATTATAACCCCAACAGAAATAGCTGCCGGCCGGCCTCTGAGGGAGCCCCAGGCTTGGCTCCGCTCCAGGCTACAAAATTTCAATTGTAGAAGGAAAATAAATTCCAGATACCAGGGCCTCCTCTTGGGTTGCCAGGGGGCATGGCTGGCCTGCAAACCACCACAGGCCTCTCGCTCAGGCCGCCCGACACCCCAAGGGAACCCCACCCTGATCAGGGACACCCTTCAGGGCAAACCAGCTGGCCCCCACCCCTGTACCAAGCCTCTATCCTATCTAATAAAAGAGTAATATGCAGATTGATCATCCCTGCAACACACAATATAGCTGCCCCCATGTGGTCAAAGATCCTGCCCCCATGTGGACACAAGATGGCCACCACAAGATGGCCAGCAGGAGAGGGCAGTTGGGAGGCACCCAGCCTGCAAGGGAGGGCAGTTGGAGGTGATCAACCCTGCAGGAGAGGGCAGTTAGGGGTGACCAGGCTGGCAGAGGAGGGAAGTTGGGGGCAAACAGGCTGACAGCAGAGTGGTTAGGGGGTGATCAGGCTGGCAGGCAGAAGCGGTTAGGGGCAATCAGGAAGGCAGGCAGGCAAGCAGTTGGGAGCCAGCAGTCCTGGATTGTGAGAGGGATGTCCGACTGCCCGTTTAGGGATCCGACTGCCCACCAGGATCGGGCCTAAACGGGCAGTCGGACATCCCTCGAGGGGTCCCATGGCTGGGCTGAGGGACAACCCCCCTCCGTGCACGAATTTCGTGCACCGGGCCTCTAGTATATATATAAAAACCTAAGCGACCAAATGACCAAACGACCAGTCGCTATGACACTCACTGACCACCAGGAGGCAGACGCTCAATGCAGGAGCTGCCCTCTGGTGGTTAGTGCGCTCCCACAGCCAAACTCCCATGGCCGGCCAACCTCCTGTGGTCCCTTTCCCCGGCTGGCTGGCCCCGATCAGCCCTGATCGCCAGCCAGGCTGAGGGACCCCACCCATACACATGGGTGCACTGGGCCTCTAGCATATACATAAAGTTTTAAAAAAACAAGTATGGCATGATGAACCTTTAAAATATGATAAACTGCCCTGACCAGTTTGGCTCAGTTGATAGAGCGTTGGCCTAGGGACTGAAGGGTCCCAGGTTCGATTCTGGTCAAGGGCATGTACCTTGGTTGTGGGCACATGCCCAGTGGGGGGTGTGCAGGAGGCAGCTGATCGATGTTTCTCTCTCATCCAGTGTTTCTGGCTCTCTATCCCTCTCCCTTCTTCTCTGTAAAAAATCAATATAATATATTTTTTAAAAATATGATAAACTGAAATCACCAATGTATCTTACAGGAAAAGCAGAAAATCAACAAATCATGATCAACTAGAAATTCTTTTATTCCCTAAGTAGTATTCAATTTATTCTGCATTTTGAATTTTATCTTGGTATGACTTGCCACCTACATACCTCAAAGAAGTATTGAAATAATGTCTTAAAATGCTTGGGAACAAGGATGAAATATTTGTTCTTTGACACTGGTAAAACCTCCTGGGTAGGTTTTTGTTACTATACAATTTACATTAACTTAGGCAAATACCTGATTTCTAAATCACTGATATTTTTTTAAATCCTCCTAGGTCTCCTTTCTATTTGAGTGTTATGCACATTAGTTGCCAAAATCCAACTGATTCTTTGTGAATTCAGAGATAATGCTTTTAATATGCATGGAATGTCATAGCAAGAATTTAGGAAAAGTCTCAAATCTCAGGAATTTTTACTACCTGTCCATGCCCTACAGCTGAGTTTTAAAAGAAAAGTACATGGAAATGACTTGAGAATTCTGAACCTTTGATCCACCTTTTTATATGGCCTAATGTATCAAAACTTTGCTATAAAGGCTTAAAAAATGCTCTTATATTATTCTCGATAGTCTCAGAAGGGCATTAAAAAGCAGTTAAAAATAAAATGAGCTGACTCATTTTGGGAGTTTAGCTGATGATGTTACTGGCAGCTTCAACTTAACAGATAATGTTATCACAGAAAGCTGTACAACTTTAACAATAGAGCAAATTTTTTGAAAATAATTGCAAAAGAGAATTGATACAAGGTATTTTTTGGTTTTCTGTAGTTCTTCTTTTGCGTGAAATTCTTAAAAACTAAACCCACTCAGACACCCCAACATGTTTTATGAGTTAGATGTTGCCTCTATGAAACATAAAAACTGGAGACAAGTGACTTTCTTATAAAGAGGAAACAAAAAGCCCTACAGAAATTATTTTTTAAAGCAAAACATACAGAATAATAGTAACAACAATAAGTATTCCACTTAAAGGGAATTGGAATATAATGACTTTTAAGTCCTGGATCTTTTTTTTTTAGATTTGATTTTAGCCCAGCCAGTGTGGTTGAGCGTCGCCCTATGAACCAGGAGGTCCCAGTTCGATTCTTATTCAGGGCACATGCCTGGATTGTGGGCTCAATCACCAGTGTGGGGTGTGCAGGAGGCAACTGATTGATGATTTTCTCTCATCATTGATGTTTCTATCTCTCTCTCCCCTCCCTTCCTCTCTGACATCAGTAAAAATATATTTTAAAAAACCTATTTACTTATTTAGGAAAGAAGCAGAAGCTCAATTTTAATGTTCACTAATAAAATTAAAAAGAATTCATGCACGTTCATGTAGATAAATTATTTCTAATATGAAACCACTGGTATTAGTAGATTCTACAGTTATTCCTTGATTAGTTATTCTTGGCAATTGTACTGTAAAACCATGTGTCAATTTGTGTTTGTGTGCATGTGTGGGCTCACATGAGAATACCTTCATGTTTCTATGTATACAGACCAGGATTCTATTAAATGATCATAAGTTCACCTTATTTTCACAGCCCAATTAAAATGTACTATAAATTTAGTCACTAATAAACAAAAATTGATGAGAATCATGGATATTTTACAAATTAGAAATCAGAAGGACCTGAAATTTAAAAACAAAAACATTTTCTGAAATTACATAGTCAAAGTAAGAATTGTAAAATATATACATATGTAAAAAAATTTTGTAATATAAATGTTACCGAAAAACATTTAAATGTGTGAAAGTTTTTTATTAGCAAGGACCTTCTTAGCTATCTTTGCTAATAAATTCTTTTCCATTATGATCAGGAAAATTGTAATGCAAAAAAATATTTTTAGCCTTATCTGTGTGGCTCAGTTGGTTGGAGTGCTATCCCAATACTCCAAGTTTTGGGTTTGATCCCCAGTCAGGCCACATACAAGAATCAACCAGTGAATGCATAAATAAGTGATACAACAAGTCAGTGTTTTTCTCTCTCTCTAATCAATACATTTTTAAAAAAGAAAGAAAAAATATTTTAATGGGTCATGATGGGGAAATTTTAATATTTTAATAATTTTAATTTCCCCATCATGACCCATTAAAAATATGATTGAATGGATAAAATACTTTATTTGTTCCCCAGAGAGATTCACAAATGTTTCTTGAGTTAGTTCCATGTGGGGGAAATCAGTGTTCCTGGAATACCTCTTCTCAGTCCATTCACTTCCTCTACTGCCCCTTTACCACTTTCCCTCTTCTCTTAGCCAGCTGAGAACAACAGAGGGAGAGAGAGAAACTAGAGGAAAATTTTAAATCATAATATTTTATTCAATTTAAAATCCTGAGTGTACTTTGGTACCCATGGTCATATGGTGACACTCCCTTTAGTATCCACCATCTGCTCCCAAGCTCTCGGCTTCTCCCTTTAAATACTACCTATCACATTCCTTCATTGATGTTAGTGCAAAAAAATATTTTTTATTGATTTCAGAGAGGAAGGGAGAGGGAGAGAGAGATAGAAACATCAATGATGAGAGAAAATCATCAATCAGTTGCCTCCTACACAACCAAGGCTGGGAATTGAGCCCACAATCGGGGCATATGCCCTTGACCAGAATCAAACCCAGGACCCTTTAGTTTGCAGGCAGACACGATATCCACTGAGCCAAACCGGCTAGGGCTAGATTTTCTTTTTAATTGAGGAACCTCACTTCTATGGACTGAATTGAGTTCCCTCCCCCCACCAAATTCATATATTGAAATGCTAGAACCTCAGAATGTGACTGTATTTGGAAATAGGGTCTTTAAAAAAGTGAATAAGTTAAGATGGAGCAGTTATGTTAGGGTGAGTCCTAATTCAGTCTCACTGGTGTCCTTATAAGAAAAGGAAATTTGAAAGATACCAGGGGCAAGAGCACACACAGAGGAAACATGGTGTGAGGACATAGCAAGAAGGTGGCCATCTGCCAGCCAAGAATAGAGGCCTCAGGAGGGAAAAATCCTCTTGACACCTTGATCTTGGCCTTCTAGCCTCCACAACTGTGAGAAAATTAATTTCTGTTGTTTAAGCCATCTAATCTGTGGTATTTTGTTATGGCAGCCCTGGCAAACTAATCCACTGACTAAAGGATCAGTTATGTTTTTTCAAAGGTTAGGTTAGATTTTTAACATTCCGTTGAGAAACTAAAGGGGCCCTAACCCAGAAAAGCAGTTAAGCAAATAAAGCACTAATTTAAGAGCCAAAGTCTCAACCAAATCCATCTGCTCATGCATGGTTTATGAACAAGCAGCAAGGTCACCATTAGAGTAAAGCATATATCTAGTACTTACTATGTGTTGGCTGTAGGTCTAAGCACTGTTACTATATGAACTCATTTCACCTTCACAAAACCCGACGGGGGAGGTGCTCTCCTACAGAAGAGGAAATGCAGACACAGGGAGGTGAGGTTGAGTCACTTAGCCAGCAAGTGTGGGAGCTGGGATATCAACTCAGGGAGTCTGGTCCAGTGTCTTTGCTCTTAATCAGAAATCCATGTGGCTTCTTTAGTTAGTAGATAATGATGCGTACTACCTCTCTTTCATCAACCCCAATATACGCCAGTGCAAAGTGGTAAGAAGGGCATTTATTTCTCCAGTTTCCCTATCTGAACAATCCTACCTAATAAAAGAGTAATATGCAAATCGACCGCACCTTCGACACACCCACAAGCCACGTCCACCAGCCACGCCCACCAGCCAATCAGAGCGAGTATGCAAATAAACCCAACCAAGATGGCTACAGCCACAGAGAGCAGGAGGGAAGCTTGGGTTTCCCAGGCAATGGAGGAAGCCAAGCTTTCTGCCTGCCCTTGCCGGCCTAAGCCTCCACTCAAGGCTACAAAGTTTCAATTATAGAAGGTAAACAAATCCAAACAGAAGCTTCTGCAGCCCTGGCCAGCCTAGGCCTCCATTCCAGGCTACAAAGTTTCAATTATAGAAGGTAAATAAACCCTAAACAGAAATGGCTGCTGCCTCAGAGCAAGCAGAAGGCTTGGCTCCGCTCCAGGCTACAAAGTTTCAATTGTAGAAGATAAATAAATTCCAGATACCAGGGCCTCTGGTTGGGTCACCAGGGGGCGTGGCTGGCCTGCAAACCACCACAGGCCCCTTGCCCAGGCCGCCCCATGCCCCAGGGGAACCCCCACCCTGATCCAGGACACTCTTCAGGGCAAACCAGCTGGCCCCCACCCATGCACCAGGCCTCTATCCTATCTAATAAAAGAGTAATATGCAGATTGACCATCACTCCAACAAACAATATGGCTGCCCCAATGTGGTCAAAGATCCTGCCCCCATGTGGACACAAGATGGCCACCACAAGATGGCCAGCAGGGGAGGGCAGTTGGGAGGCACCAGGACTGCAAGGGAGGGCAGTTGAGAGGGACCAGGCCTGCAAGGGAGGGCAGTTGGAGGTGATCAACCCTGCAGGTGAGGGCAGTTAGGGGTGACCAGGCCGGCAGAGGAGGGGAGTTGGGGGCAAACAGGCTGGCAAGGGAGCAGTTAGGCATCAATCAGGCTGGCAGGTGAGTGATTAGGGGTGATCAGGCTGGCAGGCAGGCGAGCAGTTGGGAGCCAACAGTCCTGGATTGTGAGAGGGATGTCCTACTGCCTGTTTAGGGGATCGGGCCTAAACGGGCAGTCGGACATCCCTCCAGGGGTCCCAGATTGGAGAGGGTGCAGGCTGGGCTGAGGGACCCCCCCCCCCTCCGTGCATGAATTTTGTGCACCTGGCCTCTAGTGAGAATTATAATGCCTTTCTGCAGTTTGTGGGACAACTGTATAATAGTGCTTGCAGGTGGGATTAGCCCCAGGGATTGTAGGCATATGTACAGGGTCTGAGATTCCTTTTTGATAGGAATGGGAATCAACCATGGCCTTAGTTATATCCCCTTCCAGTTGGTCTTATATCTGTAGTACATGAAGGTTTAACCATGTCCACCCACACAAGTCTATCACCCATTGCCCTGAGTGAAATGTCCTGTGGATCAGTAAGAATGGGAGGGAAAAAGTGTCCTCCCTCAAACTTCCCTAGCCTCTGGAGCTCTTCTCTCCCACCTTCCCTAGGCTTCTGGAGAGCCATTAGAAAAGATCACATTTAGGAAAAGCAGAGTCTAACGCTAAGGCATTCCCTTGCGGGAGCCTGAAGAACCCCTGCAAAGCTCCTCCACCCCACACACAGCAACCCAAAATGCATTCAAGCTCCTCACCTACTATGGGCCACAAAGGATGCTAATGCCAGGCCAGCTTTGCCTGGAGCTGGCCTCAGATATGCCAGTGCTGGATCCAGTCCACCCAGATTGTAGACACAGGCTCTCCCACAACCTCTGCGGCTTCCTTTCAGGCCTCCCACAACTTAGGTCTTTTTGAATCACAATGGATAATGTGAGTTATCAGTCAGTCACCCCCATCTTTGAGGCTTGGTCTCAGCAGTGTACTCTATGCCTTTGCTATATACCTGTTTGGGCTGATGACAATTAATTCCCTTCCTAGTCTTCCCCCCACCCCTTAATTTTATTGAAAAAAGTAGAGACCTGGTGCACAACATTCATGCATGGGGGGGGGTGGGTCCCCTCAGCCTGGCCTGCACCCTCTCCAACCTGGGACATCCCTCTCACAATCTGGGACCGCTGGCTCCTAACTGCTCACCTGCCTGCCTGCCTGATCGCCCCTAACCCCTCTGTCTGCCTGCCTGATTGCCCCTAACCCCTCTGTCTGCCTGCCTGCCTGATTGCCCCTAACCCCTCTGTCTGCCTGCCTGATCACCCCTAACTGCTCCCCTGCTGGCCTGCTCACCCCCTAACTGGTCCCCTGCCAGCCTGGTTTCCCCTAATTGCCCCCCTGCCAGCCTGGTCACCCCCTAACTGCCCCTCTGCCAGCTTGGTCATCCCCTAACTGCCCCCCTGCCAGCCTAGTCACCCCCTAACTGCCTCCCTGCTGGCCTAATCACCGCTAACCACCTCTGCCTCAGCCCCCGCCACCATGGCTTTGTCTGGAAGGAAGTCGGACGTCTGGAAGATGTCCGGTCTACCTGGTCTAATTAGCATATTACCCTTTTATTAGTATAGATAATTGGCATTCATCACTGTACAAGTTTAAAGCATACAATATGATGGCTTAATTTATATATATTGTAAAAGGAGTACCTTAACAGGTTAGCTAACTCATCTTTTTACATAGATACAATAAAAATAGAAAAGAAGGAAGAAAGAACCCCTTCCTTTCTTGCTATTAGCACAGGCCTCTGAATGGGAGGAGAAACACTCTTTTGAGAACCAGCTTTTGAAATCGGCATTCCCCACATACACTTGCATTCCTTTCAGCTCATATTACTACAGCTGCTTCCATGCCTGGATCTAAATCCAGCTCATCTCACCTCTGGCGCAGCTGAATTACTTTGCAGAGAGAGCTTTCAACATCTTGGCAGGAACAGAGCACCAAGCCAATAGACACTAGCTGGGCTGGGTCTTACATATTCAGAGCCATAGGAATTTCCCTCCCCCCATGCCTATGGTTTCTTTCTACACTACTAAAATTTGTAAAACAAATGACATAATGTCCTGGGCCAGGCTAAATTCACTGAACATCCTCTGGGTGTGCAGCATGACCAAAGGGAAATGCAAGGGCTTGCTTTTCCCTTTCATTCTCATGGAAATAAAGAATCCAAGAAATAAAGCACTCACTTTTTAAGGACCAGTTGTTCATTTTCCTCCTGGTGGTGGTTGTAGAGAACAGGACCCCAAGATGTCCAGCCTGCCAATATAAATGTGGCACCGACAGCCAAGAAGGTCATCTGGCCATTCCTTACCATGTATTCTTGCCACACTTCAAGTGTCCATGCCCAAACTATCATCATTCTGAAAGCTATTACATTCTAGGATTTTTTAACTTTCTTTTTTCCCCATCACCATTTATTTCCTCTATGCCCTCTTCCACCTCCACTCCCACCACCGCCCCTACAATCACCACACTATTGTTCATGTCCATGAGTTCTCTCTTTTTACATTCTAGGGTTTTAAAGTTACATATTCTAGACCATAGTGTATAGCCAACTATTTGAAGTTGAGTTTTGCCATTTATTTTAGTTTGGGGGATTCCCATTTATAATTGTCCACAGTCATTATGGGTATCAGAGAGCTAGCATGAAGTTTTGTGTCCGTGAGACATTCACAAATACTAAACACCTTAAACAGAGCAGTCACGCTGGTTTTCACACAGAAAATGTTACTCTCTCTGCAAACTTAGTCATGGTAATTTGTTAGCTTTGATCTTCTAATTGAACTGCTTCTCTCCCTTGCCAGTGTCTTTCATCATTTTCCGATATGCTAAGCGGCAAGAGAAAAATTGCCAAAAAGTCCCTTTCAAAATACTTTAATAATTTTTAATATTTAAAGCAATGCTTTAGTGCCCCCTACTGGTGTGTGATATTAGTAGTCCATTTGCAAAAGAGGTTCACTTATAGAGAATAAACTCAGAAAAGTAAAAAAAAAAAGTATTTGATAATCCTTTTAAAAATTGTTTAATTTTTATAATATATTAAAAGTAATATAGATACGCCACCGTTTTCGTTATTGTTCATTATATATGCACATTTTTAAAAAATATATTTTATTGATTTTTTTTTTACAGAGAGGAAGGTAGAGGGAAAGAGAGAAACATTGATCAGCTGCCTCCTGCACACCTCCTACTGGGGATGTGCCCGCAACCAAGGTACATGCCCTTGACCTGAATCGAACCTGGGACCTTTCAGTCCGCAGGCCGACGCTCTATCCACTGAGCCAAACCGGTTAGGGGCTATACATGCACATTTAATAGCTTGACTTCTTGACATCTTTTATTCTATTTAATATTTACTTTTGGTGGGGGAAAACCTACCAGTTGCATTTTGGAAAAGTGCATCATTTTTACTTAATAAATAAATATATGTAAGAGAATTTTCCTTAGGTCTTCATAGCCTCTCTGGAATGTCTTTTTTATTCATCTAAAAATAGAATATAGAGAAAAAGGGAGGAAGTGGGCTTTGGGAATGGGTGGATATTTTTTTTTAAATATATATTTTTTTATTGATTTCAGAGAAGAATGGAGAGGGAAAGAGATAGAAACATCATTGATGAGAGAGAATCATGGATCGGCCACCTCCTGCACGCCCCCTAGTGGGGATCGAACCTGCAATCCAGGCATGTGCCCTAGACCAGACTTGAACCCTGGACCCTTCAGTCCACAGTCCGACGCTCTATCCACTGAGCCAACTCAGCCCGGAGGGAATGAGTGGATCTTTAAAGAAAATTTATGCCTTGGATTTTCACAAACAATGATAATTACAGAAATGGATTGATGAATACCGTAATGATAAAACCCAAAATCTCTATAAGGATAATAGACAAATACTCCATGCCCCATGAGAGACTAGTGGAGGAAAGGAATGCTAACATGGACAGGAACTGGGGCAAAGTGGTTAGATGAGGGTAAGAGGTGAAACTAGAATGATTAATTAAATGTGGAAGAAAATTGTTTTGTCCCCGATAAAGCAGGCTCTGCTTTAGATAGTAAAATAATTTTGCAACATCAATTTACACACGGAAACCATTTTCTCACTATTGTATTTAGGTAGAATGTATGTCAACCAGGGCAAAAGGGATCCCACGTGGCCTAGGGCTCTCTGTCCACTCTTAAGCAGAACTAAGGGGAGAAAGTATAATTGAGCATTCTACAGCCAGCTGGCGCCTGACAGTTCCCGAGTCCTTGTGGGGAAGACAGACTGAGCTCACTGATTCAGGGGATTCCACTTCAGTCAGTGAGGGGTGGACCTTTTCTTGTAAAGCCAGAGGGAAACTAGAGATACATTCACGTAAAAAATGGGCCAAGTGACATAATTTCACTTAACAATTTTGTACCAGATTTGGAAGGTTAGCCTTGATAGTGAAAAATACTCTCAAAGTACTCACAACAAAGCTTCCCAGGAAATTTAAATAGCCTGAAATACTCTTCTGTTAGTTCCTGAGGGGTTTTCTCAGCTGTTTTCAATCTTGATCTTCAACTTCATGCTTTTTTTCCTTATTTTAATTTTAAGATTCATTAGAGGACAAGCATTTAAAGTATATTTGTCAGATAAGTTTTATTTCTGTCATTTGTTTCCACTGCTTGCTTTTAAAATCTAGGTGAGAAGTGAACATTTCATCAAGGCATATACTTAAAATGTGCAACACATAGGAATGTCAGTGTGTTCTGCCAAAATCTTAATTCTAGGTATTTTAGCCTCACTTTTAATAACTGCCATTATTAGTCATATTGGGGAAAGACTGCTTAACTGGCAGTTCTTCTAAAACCAAACCTACCCAGTATAATGTCATAGGAACTAGAAAACTTGAGGACCCATGCTTGTTTCCAGCATTTATTTCTAATAAGGTCAAAAGGACATTATAAATTTGACCCAACTTTATGTCTCAGCTCATATACTCTGGGGGAAAGGAAGGGATGGGACAATTTTTTAAAAAAATAATTAAACCTATTGAAGTGTAAAGCATTCTTACAAAGGAGGAGCTCACATGCATCTGTATTCCAGTTTGACTAAAATACCTACCTCAAAGAAAGAATAAATATAGACTGCCATGCCTGGCTGGCGTGGCTCAGTGGTTGAGCATCTACCTATGAAGCAGGAGGTCACAGTTCTATTCCTGGTCAGGGCACATGTCTGGGTTGCAGGCTCAGTCCCCAGTGCAGGACATGTAGGAGGCAACTGATCAGTGATTCTCTCTCATCATTGATGTTTCTATCTCTCTCTCCCTCACCCTTCCTCTCTGAAAGCAATAAAAATATGTTTTTTAAAAACAGAAACTCATTGAAGCTTGCTTACACAGTGTTGAAGACTACAATAGAAATGTATAAGAGGTAACATTTAGTTCATGCTCATTATGTGCCAGTCACTGGTCTAAGAACTTTGTTCATATCACACGATACATTAGAAAAAGTCTACAGGGTAACAATAAACTTACAATCATATCAGATGAGGAAAGTAAGGCACAGGTGGTAACTAACTTACGTTACAGTGACACTGCTTGTCTGGGAGCCAGGCTTTCCAGGTTGGTGACCTAAGTGTTGTGTGCTGCATTGACGCTGTGCCACACTGCCCTGTGGGAGCAATGGGGAGGCCAAGGTCAACTCTACAGGGAGCAGCCAACTGTTAAGTTGTGTCTTTAGGGGAATGGTAAGAAGTTTCCCAATTAAAGAAGGAGGTGGTTTCCCGATAAAGGAGAACAACATCTGGAAATGTACGAAGGTGTGAAGTTTGCCACTTAACCAATGCAGGGTTATGGAAAACTTTTATTTGGAAAGGGGGGACTTTGTTTTTTTTAGAGATTATCAACACTTAAAAAATGATCACTCTGGAGAAATTGTGTGATCTATTCTTGGCGTATTTATTTATTTATTCATTCATTCATTCATTCATTCATTTCAAAGAGAGGAAGAGAGAGATACATTGATGTGAGAGTGAAACACTGATTGGTTGGTTGCCTTCTGCATGTACCCTGACCAGGGACCGAATCCTCAGCCTAGGTATGTGCCCTGACCAGGAATAGAACCCATAACCTTTCAGTGTACAGGACGATGCCCCAACCAACTGAGCCACACCGAGCTTTTTTGTTATGCCATAGTATAAGCAAATTTATCTTCGTTGTTCTTGGGGAAGACAGGGATGCCATGCTTCAGGAGGAGAGTCAAAGTTTCCTGCTCTTATTTTCTTACTAGAGGCCCGGTGCAAAAAGTTTGTGCATGGGGAGGGGAGGGAAGTGTGTGTCCCTCAGCCCAGCCTGCACCCTCTCCAATCTGGGACCCTTTGAGGGATGTCTGAATGCCCACCAGGATAGGGCCTAAACAGGCATTCGGACATCCCTCTCACAATCCAGGACTGCTGGCTCCCAACTGCTCACCTGCCTGCCTGCCTGATTGCCCCGAACCGCTTCTGCCACCCCTCTACCAGCCTGATTGCCCCTAACTGCCCTCCCCTGCAGGCCTGGTGGTCCCTAACTGTCCTCCCCTGCAGGCCTGGTCGCCCCCAACTGCCCTCCCCTGCTGGCCCGTTAACCCCTAACTGCCCTACCTTGCCAGCCTGGTCACCTCTAACTGCCCTCCCCTGCAGGCCTGGTCACCCCCAACTACCCTCCCCTGAAGGCCTGGTCCCCCCCCAACTGCCCTCCCCTGCAGGCCTGGTCACCCCCAACTACCCTCCCCTGAAGGCCTGATCCCCCCCAACTGCCCTCCCCTGCTGGCCTGATCGCACACAACTGCCCTCCCCTGCCAGCCATCTTGTGGTGGCCATCTTGTGTCCACATGGGGGTGGCCATCTTTGACCACATGGGGGCGGCCATCTTGTGTGTTGGAGTGACAGTCAATTTGCATATTACTCTTTTATTAGATAGGATAGAATTATACTCCAGTAAGTTGTTTCTATTAGGGGTGCCCTTCTTCCCCAAATCTGGATTTAGCCTGCTCTGTGCTTATATATTGTGGGATGGTCTTACAGACTTGAATGTGCTAAGCAGGTGTTTGTAAGGATGGTAAGGACTGAGAGAGAGATCTGAGGTTTGGATCCTTTTCCCACCTAGGCTGGATGTAAGACTGGGAAAGGGGGCTGGGACGTCAGTGTGCCCGAAGTGGGGGAATCAAGAAAACTGACCTGAAACAAGGGACATCTTTCAGGACAAGGAAGTAGAGGGAGATTTGCATTTGTTGTGGTAGTTTAAGAAAATCTTATCATTTTGTTGTATTTTCATCAAACATTTATTGAACTTTAACTCTTCCAGCTATCATGTTAGCTATTGAAAGTGAACAAGACACATTTGGGGAGCATTGGGAACTTTTCTTAAAAAAAAAAAAAAAAAAGAGCAAGTTCTTAGCTCTACTCTTCATGACACTGATTTGGTAGTTATGGGTGAGGCCAAAAGCATCCAACTATTGTTTATTGGAAACTCTACCATCGGTGATGAGTGAGAACCCCAAAGAATTTAGGAAATAAAAACAAAGGATGATAAGAAAGAGCTACCACATCTTAATTTATTTTAAAACTATGTATGCTGAATATGACTTACAAGTAGATATAGTGCTTTCTATACCCAATTTTGCCTTCTAGATGAAACTGACCTGCCCACAGTTCCTGCTCAGGGAAGCTGCCCTGCGCTGGGTGGGACATGGTTGATCATGATTGGACAAGAAGGCTCAGAGGTTCTGATCTGAGGACAGCCCATCCACAGACAGTCTGGCTCCTTCCAAGTTTAAGTATATAAGGTTGAGATGAAGTTAGCTAGTTGATAGGGAGGGGAAGCAAGGGCAGCTATAATGAGAGCATGTAGGCCATGATAACTGGACAGAGGTGCTGGCTCCTACAAGGGCCTCTGATCCAAGTCACGTCCATGTGGACTTACCACAAATCATTTTTCTCCTAAGGGGATTTGAGTGAGTGAGTCTTGACTTCTGAAATAACTAACACCTAGAAACCATTCCAGGAATAGTGAGGAAGATGGATTTGCACAAAGGCAGATTTTTGGAAACTCTGCATTTGATTAAATGTTTCATTAAGCTCTTTTCAAATTATTAGTCTAAATTATTTGCATTTCATGCTGTCACTTCTCATTTAGACTCTCATATTCCTCAGGCACCTTCTCTTCACTTTGCACTCTAGAGTGGCTGACACTGTGTTCCTTAAACTTTGCATCTAATGGGCCCTCTATAAATGTTAAATTTCGAAAGCATGGTATGCTTACAGACAAAACTATACTTCTCATAAGCTTTTTGGCCAGCAGGAAATTCAGATTTAATAAACAAAGTAGAGTTCTTGTTTGGAGAGTTAAGATGATTAGCTGTTGTAAAGTAGTTAGCATTGTGTCTGAAGGTTAATTATAATTTTAAATATATCTTTTTATTGATTTTTTTAGAGAGATAAAAAGGTAGAAGGAGAAAGAGAAACACCCTTGTGAGAGGAGAACATTGATCTGCTGCCTCCTGCATGCCCCCTACCAGGGATTGAACCCACAACCCAGGCATGTGCCCTAACCAGGAAATAAACCAGCAATCTTTTGGTGCAGCAGACAATGCTCAACCAACTGAGTCACCTGGCCAGGGCGGAATCTATACTAATAAAAGAGTACTATGCTAATTGGAATGGGAGACCTTCTGGACGTCCTTTTGGACGTCCTTGGCCGGCCTGCAAACCACCCCCAAACGGCCCTCAGCCAATTGCCCAGGCTGGCCACATCCCCCGCAGGAAGCCTCACCCCAATGGAGGCATGGCTATCAGCCCCTCGCCCAGGCTGGCCAAGCTCCCCAGGGGGGACTCCACCCCAATATGGACGTGGCCAGCCTGCAAAACACCCCAGCCCCTTGCCCAGGCCAGCACCGCCCCCAGTGGGGACCCCCACCCCAATGGAGGCTGGCTGGCCTGCAAACCACCCCAGGGCCCTTGCCCAAACCTGCCCCACCCCCCAATGGGACCCCCACCCTGATCCGGGACCCCCTTCAGAGAAGACCAGCCGGCCCCCAACCCTGCACCAGGCCTCTATCTATACTAATAAAAGGGTAATATGCTAATTAGACCAGGAGACCTTCTGGATGTCCTTTGGACAAAGCCATGGTGGCGGGGCCAAGGCAGAGACAGTTAAGGGCAATCAGGCTGGCAGGGGGTGCTGTTGGGGGCGAGCAGGCGATCAGGGGGGCAGTTGGGGGCAATCAGGCCAGCAGGGGGGGCAGGTGGGGGCAATCAGGCTTGCATGGGCAGGCTGTTGGGGGTGATAAGGCCGTTGAGGGGGCAGTTGGGGGCAAGCAGGCCAGCAGCGGGGGCAGTTGGGGGCGAGCAGGCCAGCAGGCAGAGTGGTTAGGGGTGACCAGGCAGGCAGGCAGGTGAGCGGTTAGGAGCCAGTGATCCCAGATTGCAAGAAGGATGTCCGACTGCCGGTTTAGTGATCGGGCCTAAACCTTCAGTCGGACATCCCCCAAGGGGACCCAGATTGGAGAGGGTGCAGGCCGGACTGAGGGATACCCCCCCCCACCCCCCTACCCCCTACCCCCATGCACAAATTTTGTGTACGGGGCAACTAGTATATATATATATATATATATATATATATATATATATATATATATATATATATATATATATATATGCCCAAGTGACTGTTACAACTGCTCAACCAGTCAGTATGACACACACTGACCACCAGGGGGCAGACGCTCAATGCATGAACTGCCCACTGGTGGTCAGTGCGCTCCCACAGCAGGAGTGCTGCTCAGCCAGAAGCCGGGCTCACGGCTAGGGAGCACAGCTGCGGTGCCGGGAGCCTCTCCCACTGCCACAGCAGCGCTATCAAGCGGCAGCGGCGGCAGGTACAGCAGGCCATCACAGGCTCCTCCTCGGCCGCCTGCTGTTTCGCACATTGCTATATCCCTCAGGGGATATCGGACTAAACAGGCAGTCCAACATCCCCTGAGGGGTTCCTGATTGCAAGAGAGCACAGGCCAGGCTGAGGGACCCCACCAGAGCACAAATCCGTGCAATGGGCCTCTGGTGTTATAATTCTTTTTTTTTTTTATTGATTAAGGTATTACATATGTGTCCTCATCCCTCCATTAACCCCCCAACCCTCCCCCCACTCATGCCCTCACCCCCCTGGTGTTCGTGTCCATTGGTTAGGCTTATATTCATGCATACAAGTCCTTTGGTTGATCTCTCCTCCTTTCCCACACCCTCCCCTATCTTCCCTCTGAGGTTTGGCAGTCTGATCGATACTTCTCTGTCTCTGGATCTGTCCCTGTTCATCAGTTTATATTGTTCATTATATTCCACAAATGAGTGAGATCATGTGGTATTTATCTTCCTCTGGCTTATTTCACTTAGCATAATGCTCTCCAGTTCTATCCATGCTGTTGCAAATGGTAAGAACTCCTTCTTTTTTACTGCAGCGTAGTATTCCATTATGTAGATGTACCACAGTTTTTTAATCTACTCATCTGCTGATGGGCACTTAGGCAGTTTCCAAATCTTAGCTATGGTAAATTGTGCTGCTATGAATAGGGGTGCATATATCCTTTCTGATTCATGTTTCTACTTTCTTGGGATATATTCCTAGAAGTGGGATCACTGGGTCAAATGGGAGTTCCATTTTTAGTTTTTTGAGGAAACTCCATACTGTTCTCCACAGTGGCTGCACCAGTCTGCATTCCCACCAGCAGTGCACAAGGGTTCCTTTTTCTCCACATCCTCACCAGCACTTGTCGTTTGTTGATTTGTTGATGATAGCCATTCTGACAGGTGTGAGATGATATCGCATTATTGTTTTGATTTGCATCTCTCAGATAATTAGTGACTTTGAGCATGTTTTCATATGTCTCTTGGCCTTCCTTCTGTCCTCCTTCGAAAAGTGTCTATTTAGGTTCTTTGCCCATTTTTTTATTGGATTGTTTATCTTCCTTTTGTTAAGTCGTATGAGTTCCCTGTAAATGTTGGAGATTAAACCCTTATCGGTGATGACATTGGCAAATATGTTCTCCCATGCAGTGGGCTTTCTTGTTGTTTTGTTGATGGTTTCTTTTGCTGTGCAGAAGCTTTTTATTTTGATGTAGTCCCATTTGTTTATTTTCTCTTTAGTTTCCATTGCCCTAGGAGCAGTATCAGTGAAGAAGTTCCTTCGGCATATGTCTGAGATTTCGCTGCCTGTGGATTCCTCTAGTATTTTCATGGTTTCCCGTCTTATGTTTAAGTCCTTTATCCATTTTGAGTTTATTTTTGTGTATGGTGAAAGTTGGTGGTCTAGTTTCATTTTTTTGCATGTATCTGTCCAATTTTCCCAACACCATTTGTTGAAGAGACTGTCTTGACTCCATTTTATGTTCATTCCTCCTTTGTCAAATATTAATTGGGCATAGTGGTTTGGGTTGATTTCTGGGTTCTCTATTCTATTCCATTGATCTATATGACTGTTCTTGTGCCAGTACCAGGCTGTTTTGAGAAGAGTGGCTTTGTAATACAGCTTGAAATCTGGTATTGAGATCCCACCTACTTTGTTCTTCTTTCTCAGGATTGCTGCAGCTATTCGGGGTCTTTTTTTATTCCAGATGAATTTTTGGAAAGTTCGTTGTAGGTCTGTGAAATATGCCATTGTTATTTTAATGAGGATTGCATTGAATCTGTAGATTGCTTTGGGTAGTATGGACATTTTGATGATGTTGATTCTACCAATCCATGAATATGGTATGTTCTTCCATCTGTTTATGTCTTCCTCTATCTCTTTTTTTAGTGTCCTGTAGTTTTTTGCATATAGGTCTTTTACCTCCTTAGTTAAGTTTATTCCTAAGTATCTTAATTTTTTTGGTGCGATGGTAAATGGGATTGCTTTTTTACTCTCTCTTTCTGTAAGTTCACTATTGGTGTAAAGAAATGCCATAGATTTCTTGGCATTAATTTTGTATCCTGCTACATTGCCAAATTCATTTTATTAAGTCTAATAATTTTTGATGGAGTATTTAGGGTTTCCTATGTACAATATCATGTCATCTGCGAATAAGGACAGTTTTACTTCTTCTTTTCCAATTTGAATGCCTTTTATTTCTTCTTCTTGTCTAATTGCAATGACAAGTACTTCCAGTACTATGTCGAACAGGAGTGGTGAGAGTGGGCATCCCTGTCTTGTTCCTGTTCTTAGGGGAAATGGTTTTAGTGTTTGTTCATTGAGTATGATGTTTGCTGTGGGTTTATCATATATGGCTTTTATTATGTTGAAGTATGATCCTTCTATTCCCACCTTGCTGAGAGTTTTTATCAAGAAGGGGTGTTAGATTTTGTCAAATGCTTTTTCTGCGTCAATTGAAATGATTATGTGATTTTTATCTCTCAATTTGTTTATGTAATGTATCATGTTTATTGATTTGCGGATATTGTACCATCCTTGCATCCCCGGGATAAATCCTACTTGGTCATGGTGTATGATCTTTCTGATGTATTGCTAGATCCGATTTGCTAGAATTTTGTTGAGGATTTTGGCATCTATGTTCATGAGGGCTATTGGCCTGTAATTCTCTTTCATTGTGTTGTCTTTATCTGGTTTTGGTATTAGGGTGATGCTGGCTTCATAGAAGGAGCTTGGAAGTGTTCCTTCCTCTTGAATTTTTTGGAATAGTCTGAGGAGGATAGGTTTTAGTTCTTCCTTGAATGTTTGGTAAAACTCTCCTTTGAAGCCATCTGGCCCCGGGCTTTTGTTTGCTGGAAGCTTTTTGATGACTGCTTCAATTTCTTCCATAGTTATTGGCCTATTGAGCTGTTTAGATTCTTCCTGATTGAGTTTTGGAAGGTTATATTTTTCTAGGAATATGTCCATTTCCTCCAGGTTTTCCAGTTTGTTGGAATAGGGTTGTTCGTAGTATTTTTTAACAATCCTTTGTATTTTGGCGGGGTCTGTTGTTATTTCACCTCTTTCATTTCTGATTTTGTTTATTTGGGTCCTCTCTCTTTGCTTCTTGGTGAGCCTGGCTAGAGGTTCATCAATCTTGTTTATCCTTTCAAAGAACCAGCTCTTGGTTTCATTGATCTTTTGTATTGTTTTTTTTTTTTTTGTCTCTGTGTCATTCATTTCTGCTCTGATCTTTATTATCTCCTTCCTTCTGCTCACTCTGGGCTTTTCTTGTTGCTCTCTTTCTGATTCTTTGAGTTGTAAGTGAGATGATTTACTACCATTTTTTCTTGCTTTTTGAG
Source organism: Cnephaeus nilssonii (assembly GCF_951640355.1). NCBI lineage: Eukaryota > Metazoa > Chordata > Mammalia > Chiroptera > Vespertilionidae > Cnephaeus > Cnephaeus nilssonii. The sequence continues at coordinate 91,404,573 of NC_137079.1, read as the reverse complement.
GTAGGCCTCTAGAGCTATGAACTTTCCTCTCAGGACAGCTTTCATTGTGTCCCAGAGATTTTGGATTGTTGTGTTTGTGTTGTCATTAGTTTCCAGGATGCTTTTAATTTCTTCTTTGATCTCATTGGTAACCCAGTCATTATTTAATAGCATGCTATTCAGCTTCCAAGTGTTTGAGATTTTTGGATTGTTTTTATTGTAGTTTATTTCTAATTTTTTTGGCATTGTGGTCTGAGAAGATGCTTGGTATGATTTCAATCGTCTTGAATTTGGGGAGACTTTGCTTGTGACCCAATATGTGGTCTATTTTTGAAAATGTCCCATGTGCACTTGAGAAGAACATATATTCTGTGGCTTTGGGATGCAATGTTCTGAAGATGTCAGTTAACCCTTTGCACTCGCTTGCTTTTTTCTCGATTCCTTTATTCTAATGCTAACCGTGTCGAGTCACACTCAACATCCGAGTGCAAAAGGTTAAGTCCATCTGATCTAGTGAGTCATTTAGGATTGCTGTGCCTTTGCGATTTTTTGTCTAGAGGATTTATCCAGTGATGTCAGTGGTGTATTAAAGTCCCCTACTATGATTGTATTGTTGTCGATCTCTCCCTTGATATCTTCCAAGGAGTTTTATTATGTATTTGGGTGCTCCTGCATTGGTTGCATATATGTTTATCAGGGTTATATCCTGTTGTTGTATCGATCCCTTTAGTATTATAAAGTGGCCTTCCTTATCTCTTGTTATGGCCTTCACTTTGAGGTCTATTTTGTCAGATATAAGTATTGCTACCCCAGCTTTTTTTTCATTTCCATTTGCCTGAAAGATATTTTTCCATCCCTTCACTTTCAATCTGTGTGAGTCCCTTGTTCTGAGGTGGGTCTCTTGTTGACAGCATATATATGGGTCATGTTTTTTTTATCCATTCAGCCACTCAATGTCTTTTGATTGGAGCATTTAGTCCATTTACGTTTAAAGTTATTACTGAAAGGTACTTGTTTGTAGTCATATCTATTTTTGTGTCTGTGTTCCTTCTTACCTTTTTTATTTCTTCTTTTTACAGTATTTCCTTTAGCATTTCTTACATTGCTGGTTTGGTGGTGATAAACTCCCTTAGCCTTTTTTTTTTATCTGCGAAGCTCCTGATTTCCCCTTCAATTTTGATTGATAGTCTTGCTGGATAGAGTATTCTTGGATTCAGTCCTTTGCTTTGCAACACTTTGTATACCTCCTTCCATTCCCTTCTAGCTTGATGTGTTTCTGTTGAGAAATCATTTGATAATCTGATGGGGGATCCTTTGTAGGTAACCCTCTGTCTCTCTCTTGCCGCCTTTAAGATTCTCTCTTTGTCGTTAATATTTGCCATTGAAATTATGACGTGTCTTGGTGTGGGTCTTTTGGGATTGATCCTGCTTGGGACTCTCTGTACTTGTGTAACTTTTTTCTTCCCCATATCCGGGAAGTTTTCTGTCATTATTTCTTCAAATAAATTTTCTAATCCTTGCTGCTCTTCTTGTCCTTCTGGCAGCCCTATTATAAGTATGTTACTTCATTTCATGTTGTCCCAAAGCTCCCTTGGGCTTTCCTCCTGTTTTTTAATTTTTTTCTCCAGTTGCTGTTCAGATTGGGCTTGTTTCTGTACCTGATCTTCTAACTCCCTAATTCGATCCTCTGCTTCTTCTAGGCTACTGTTGAAACTTTCCATGGTGTTTTTGATTGTAGCTATATCACTTTTCATTTCTTCCTGATTCTTGCATAGGTTGTTGATTTTCTCATCGATCTGATGTATGAATTCCACGACTATTTTTCTGAATTCTTTTTCTGTCATGTTGCATGCTTCAATTTCTCTAATTTCCTTTCTTGGCAACTCCTCATTTTCTTTCCTCTGGAGATTGTGTCGTCTCCCCATTCTGACTATCACCAGAAGGTTCAAACTTCAAGTTGCGTGGACCTGGGCCATGTGCCATGGCAGCTTCGCACCACCCGAGTGTCACTGAAGTGCTCTGACACTAGGACGTGTGGCTGCCGTGGGTTGGTGGAAACCAGGCTCTCCCAGGGTCAGTGTTACCAGTGTTCAGTGTGGTCTCGTGTGCACACCTAGAATCATGGACCCTGCCTGCACTGCGCTGTTGGCATGTGCCAAAAATGAGTCCCCTAGCGTATGCCAGGAGTCAGAGTTTCCCTGTGTCTGCACCAAGAATCGAGTACCAGAGTCTCTGTTGCCTCGTGTGGCTTCTCGCTGGAATCAGGGTCCCCGTGTGCACATGCACCAAGAATTGGAGTCACTGGCTCTTAGTGTGAATGCGCTGTGAGTCAGGGATCCCAAGCGCACACAGTAAGAAACAGAGTCAGGTCAGTGGTGCTCAGTTCTGCCTCTTGCTGGGAGAATCTGGGTCCCGGTCTCCATGGGGGACTGGGTTGCACAGTAGCACTGTGGTGTGCCTGCGCTGCGGAAAACAGACTTCTGTGTGCGCTTGCCCAGAATCGAAGTCAGGTGGCATGGCCGCCCTGCGTGGGCTTCGGGTTTGGTCGCCCGATTGCGTGGCAGGGAGCAGATTCCAGTCTCTGTGTGTATGCAGCTCAAATTCCCGTAGCAGCGCTGCAGTCCGTGAGCACGCTCCCAAACTCAAATTCCCGTAGGGGCGCTGAGGCCAGAGTGAGGGGCAGGTCTATCAGTTACTATGGTGCTATCCGTGATCCTGTTGGGAGGGGGATAGGCTCTTTGACTCACAGAAATCTGCTGGGAAGTCTGGATTCTTGTTGTCTGTTGGTCTGAAGCTGTGGTCGCAGTTCTCTGTCCCCAGTGGCTGCAGGGTCCTAGTTTGCATCTGAGACATGACTGGGTGGTGCTGACGCCAGGATCCTAGTCTCAAGCAGCTCTGTTTCTCAAGATGGAGTGGTCTCTGTGCCCGCACTGGCAGCCCAGAAGTGTCTGCTTTGTGTGTGGGGCTCCGCCGTCTAAGACTGCCCAGTTTGGCAGCCCCTTGGAGGACCTGCAGAATCTAACTGACCCTAGCTCATACACACACACACACACCACACACGTCTACACTCTCCTCTATGCGTTCCTCACTCTCTCACACTCTCTCCCTCCCTACCTTCCTGCGGGTCGCCATCTTCCAATTCTCTTTCGTTATAATTCTTTATTGAGTGCCTGTCGTGTAATAGGCTCATGCTCTGCTCACTCTTTTTATCTAATTTACTCTTCACAGCAAAGTTGTGTAACAAGGATGATCATATTCATTTTACAGATGAGGGAACAGAAACTCAACAACACAGTAAAACCTCGACATATCAGATTAATTCGGGTGAGGGGGTGTCCATTAAAGCTCAAAGTCCGTTATATAATAGTTTTCTGAATTTATATGTTAAAAAACTGCCAAATTAGTTAGTTTAGCTGTTTTTAATTATGTAGACACATTTGTGTAATTAAAATTAAATATGTATGAAAAGGTTAATTTCACAGAAAAGTTTTCTATGTATATTACAGTAATTTTTAAATTTATACTAAGTATAATAATTGCATTCATTCACCAGTAACCTCAAGTAAACAAATGCATGTGGGAACATCTGCCAATATGCTTGCTGCAGAAGGTCACAGCACCGGACAACTGAACCAATCACCAAGTGCAATTACCGAGTGTTATGTGGTGTGATCATGTGCTAATCATTCGTCAAATATTGTTTGAGTGGTGACTCTTGGATTTAAATATGTAGACTATAGTTGTAGATATGTAATTTTTTATTGTTTAAAGTATTACAAATAGTAGTACATATGTCTCCTTTTTTCCCCCATTGAGCTTCTCCCGGCCTCCCCTATCCCCTGGCACATGCCCTCACCCCCCCACCCAGTGTCTTGCATCCATTGGTTATGCTTATATGCATGCATACAAGTCCTTCGGTTGATCTCTTACCTCCCCAGCCTTCCAGATGTAATTTGACAGTCTGTTCAATGCTTCTCTGCCTCTGTATCTATCTTTTTGTTCATCAGGTTATAATGTTCTTTATTTTCCATAAATGAGTGAGATCATGTGGTATTTTTCTTTCACTGACTGGCTTATTTCACTTAACATAATGCTCTCCAGTTCCACCCATGCTGCTGCAAATGGTAAGAATTTCTTCTTTTTTATGGCAGCATAGTATTCCATTGTGTAGGTGTACCACAGTTTTCTAATCCACTCATCCGCTGATGGGCTTTTGGCTGTTTCCAAATCTTTTGGCTGTTTCCAAATCTTAGCTATTGTAAATTGTGCTGCTATGAACATAGAGGTGCATATATCCTTTCTGATTGGTGTTTCTGTTTTCTTAGGATATATTCCTAGAAGGGGTATTACTAGGTCAAATGGCAGTTCCATTTTTAAATTTTTGAGGAAACATCATACTGTTTTCCCCAGTGGCTGCACCAGTCTGCATTCCCACCAACAGTGAAGGTGGATTCCTTTATCTCCGCATCCTCTCCAGCACTTGTCGTTTGTTGATTTGTTGATGATAGCCATTCTGACAGGTGTGAGGTGGTACCTCATTGTTGTTTTGATTTGCATCTCTCAGATGATTAGTGACTTTGAGCATGTTTTCATATGCCTGTTGGCCTTCTGTATGTATACTTTCAAAAAGTGTCTATTTAGGTCCTTTGCCATTTTTTTGATTGGATCATTTATCTTCCTTTTGTTAAGTTGTATGAGTTCTCTATAAATGTTGGAGATTAAACCCTTATTGAAGATAACATTGGCAAATATGTTCTCCCGTGCAGTGGGCTTTCTTGTTGTTTTGTTGATGGTTTCTTTTGCTGTGCAGAAGCTTTTTATTGTGATATAGTCTCATTTGTTTATTTTCTTTTTAGTCTACATTGCCCTAGGAGCTGTGTCAGTAAAGATATTGCTACGACACATGTCTGCTATTTTGTTGCCTATGGAGTTTTGTAGGATTTTTATGGTTTCCTGTCCCTTAGCCATTTTGAGTTTGTTTTTGTGTATGGTGTAAGTTGGTGATCTAGTTTCATTTTTTTTTTTGCATGTATCTGACCAAATTTCCCAACACCATTTGTTGAAGAGACTATCTTGACTCCATTGTATGCTCTTGCCTCCTTTTTCAAATATTAATTGAGCATAATGACTTAGGTCGGAAAATCATAAAAATCTTAGAAGATTTCATAGGCAGCAAAATCTCAGACATCTCTCATAATAGTATGTTTATGGATACATCTCCTAGGGCAAAGAAAACTAAGGAGAAAGTAAACAAATGGGACTACATGAAAATCAAAAGCTTCTGCACAACAAAGAGAAAACATCAACAAAATATCAAGGGCCCTAGCTGGTTTGGCTCAGTGGATAGAGTGCCAGCCTGCAGACTAAAGGGTTACAGGTTTGATTCCGGCCAAGGACACATTCCTGGGTTGCGCACTTGATCCCCAGTGTGGGGCGTGCAGGAGGCAGAAAATCAATGATTCTCTCTCATCATTGATGTTTCTATCTTTCTACCCTTCTCCATTCCTCTTTGAAATCAATAAAAATATTAAAAATATATAGGAGCTCACTGCGTGGGAGGACATATTTGCCAATGACACATCCGATAAGGGGTTAATCTCCAAAATTTATAGGGAACTCATACAACTTAACAAAAGGAAGATAAACAATCTAATTTAAAAATGGGCAAAGGACCTACATAGCTGAATGGATACAAAATCATGAACCAATTATTGCTGTCTACAAGAGACCCACCTAGCAACAAAAAACTCACACAGAACGAGAGTGAAGAAATGGAAAATAAATTTTCCATGCAATTGAAAAAGAAAAAAAAGCTGGGGTAGCAATAGACAAAAAATTAACAAGGAAACAGAGACTCTAAATGACATCATGGATCATATGGATTTAATTGATATTTATAGAACATTTCACCCAAAGCTGAAGAATATACAATCTTCTCCAGGGTACATAGGTCATTCTCAAACATAGACCACATGTTAGGACACAAAACAAGTCTCTACAAATTGGAGAAGATTGAAATCATATCAACCATATCTTCAGATCACAATGGAATGAAATTAGAAATCAACTATAGTAAAATCACTCAAAAACATTAGAATGCATGGAGGATAAATAGGATGTTATTAAACAATTAGAGGCCCATTGCACAAATTCGTGCATGGGTGGGGTCCAGATTGGGGCTGGGCCTCTCAGGAGGAGGAGATGGTGGAGGTTGGCTGGCCGGCCCACCCCAGATCAGGGCCTGATCAGGGTCGGGCCGACTGGGGGAAGGGGCTGTGGGTGATTGGATGGCAGATTCCACCCCTGATTGGGGTTAGGGGGCTGATTGGGAGCGGAGCTGGCCATGGGGAGGGGCCATGGGTGGTGGGCTGGTGGGGCCATGGGTGGTTGGCCAGTCAGCCCTGCCCCTGATTGGGGTGGAAGGGTCGATCTGGGGTGGGGCAGGGGAGAGAAGTTAGGGGATCAGGCTAGTAGGGGGTGTGCAGGAGGCAGCTGATCGATGTTTATCTCTCATCAATGTTTCTAACTCTTTATCCCTCTCCCTTCCTCTCTGTAAAAAATCAATAAAATATATTTTAAAAAAAGAAATAAACAAATTGCATGAAAATAGACACACAACAACCCAAAATCTATGGGACACAGCAAAAGCAGTCCTGAGAAGGAAGTTCATAGCACTACAGGCCTCCCTAAAAAACAAACAAAGAAAACAAGAAAAATTAATAAAATTAATAATAACCTATTTAACACTACAACTTAAAGAATTAGAAAGAGAACAACAAGAAAAGCACAGAGTAAGTAGAAAGAAGGAAATAATAAAGATGAAAGCAGAAATAAATGACAGAGGTTAAAAAAACAATACCAAAAAAATCAATGAAACCAAGAGGTGGTTCTTTGAAAAGATAAACAAGATTGATGAACCATTAGCCAGACTCATCAAGAAACAAAGAGAGAGGACCCAAATAAATAAAATCAGAAATGAAAGTGGTGAAGTAACAACTGATACCACACAAATAACAACTGATACCAAAGGATTGTAGGAAAATACTATATGCCAACTGGTTGAACAACCTGGATAAAGTGGACAAATTCCTTGTAAAATACAATCCTTCAAAACTGAATCTGGAAGAACCAGCAAACCTGAAAAGGCCAATAACAACTGATGAAATAGAAGCAGTAATCAAAAAATGCCCAGCAAATAAAAGCCTGGGTCTGGATGGCTTCACAGAGGGATTTCACCATACCTTTAAAGAAGAACTAACACTTCTTTAAAATTCAAGAGGAACAAACACTTCCAAGCTCTTTTTTTATGAATCCAGCATTATCCTAATTCCAAAACCAGATAAAGACACTACAAAGAAAGAGAATTACAGGTCAATATCCCCGATGAACATAGATGTTAAAATCCTCAACAAAATATTAGCAAATAGGATCCAGCAATATATAAAAAGACCATATACCACAACCCAGTACGATTTATTCCAGGGATGCAAGGCTGATACAATATTCACAAATCAATAAATGTGATACATCACATGAACAAATTGAAAGACAAAAATGAGAGAAGAAGCCAAGATGGCGGCGGAGGTGAACGGCTGATCTGTTGCCTCACATGGCAGTTTCGGAAAAACAACTAAAAGATGGACTGGTGAGCGCGGCGACTCCTGCTCGCGTCTCCCCAGGCCGAGCGGCTGCTCCTCTCAGCCAGCACCGCAGCCGGGGCCATGAGCTCGTGGGCGCCGCGGCAGCTGCTGTGGCGGCGGCCACGGACTCGGCGCAGCGGCTCTCGGTGAAGGAAGAGACCATCTTTCTGCGAGACGGGCCCACCCGCGTCACCGACCTGGCCCAGCTCCCCACTGAGATCCTCGGGGCCCCGGAGACCGCCAACACCGACTTAGAGGATTCTTAGGACTTCCTGTCTTACACTCAAGTCCTCTAGCCATTTTGAGAGAGGAGAACCAAGAAGGCAGCAGAGTCAAACAAAGGAACTTCGTGCACAGCAATTTCAAAGTTAAACAAAGGAACTTCGCCGCGCACAGAGCGTCTGCCACCCAGAACCACAGGAGAGCTGGCTGAATGGTGGATTTACAGCTAAGAGAGAAGAGGAAGGAGCGAACTCTGGAGAAGCTGAGGTGCGGAGGCGCGTGGGTCGGGGGAAGGGACTTGTGGCTTTTATTCCAACCCTAGGGGAGATTAGCTCCCCAGACACCTGCGGGGAGAAGCTGGACTCTCGGCCTTTGGATCGGAGAGTGGGAGTGACTTCCTTGTGGAGGTGCGCCCAGCAATCAGTGTTGGCTGCGCTGGAGTGCGGAACGAGGGGGCTTAGAAACGTGGAAAGCAGAAACAGCAGACTTGCAGCCAGTGCGGTTCGCCTCGCCATGGCCTGGTGGCGCCCCGAGGCCCCGCCCCGCCCTGAGACTCGCCCCGCCCTGGGACCCGCCCCGCTCGTTTTGCAGGTCCGCCCCGCACGTCTTGCAGGCACACCTGGGCTCCGAGCAACGGCTTTTGCTTGTGGGTGGCCTGCCCTATGGCAGCTTGACCAGATAAACTGCGGTTCTAGTCGGACTGCTCTAGGGACGCTCAGACAGGAGGAGGAAACTGCAGTTTTTGCCGTAAGTCCTGCTGAGTGGTCTCAGGTAGTAGCTGACCTGCACACCATTGGAGACCCAGAAACGAGGGCATCTAGTGGTCGGTGTGAGATGACACCAGATTTCAACCACTCGCATAAAGGACACATTCCAGAGGCAGACTCGGTGAGCGCCAAAGCCTTGTTGCACCAAGACCCGGCCCATAAATCTGTCTCCTACACAGCAACTCTTCCTTTATAGACACAGAGGATCTGCACGGCCAATTGGCCTGGAGGACAATTCCTCCCAGCGACACCAACAACAATCAAGACTTAACTATACAAAGGAAGACCAGGATGGAGGCATAGGGCAGAAGCCTGATTGCTGCCTACCACAACAATTTTGAGTCTACGACGGGAGAGCGGAGCAGACACCATCCAGAACCACCGGAGGGCTGACTGAGCAGACGCTCTACAACTAGAATAAAAGAGAGGGGTACTCGGGATGATGCTGATGCCGGTGACCCAAAGATCACACTTTAAGAACTACGGCTCAGACGACACAGTGGCGGCCTGGAAAGTGCTCGGCGCAGTTCCCCCGGCGGTCTCCGGCTGAGGGGAAGGCCCCACTCGCTGCCGAGCACGGACAGACGAGCCCCTGGGAGACATGGGGTGGGAGACTCCGCGCTTGCTGACCTCCGAGTCCTTCAAGAATCTCAACGCCCCGGAAGCGGCCAGGTGCGCACGCTCGGTGACTGGCCACCGCTGCAGACCCAAGGGCCAACGCAGCCACCCCGGACCAGCCCGCTGCCGCGCACCGAGCACACCGGAGCTTCGCCGAGCCCGCTGCCCAACGAGTTCTGCGGCGGCTGCCCTGGAGCTCTGAGAAAATGGCCGAAGGAATTACTGAGATGGAATTGACCAACAGGAAATGGGATCAAGAAGACGAAACCCTGCTGGGTCCCGGATCTGGGTGAAGCTGCGCACCCCTGGGTCCGGGTGAGGCTGGGAACTGGGTCAAGGTGAGTCTGGGTCCCGGGTCCGGGTGAGGCCGTGGACCCCTGGATCCGGGTGAGCCTGGCCCCGGGTCCGGGCGAGGCCGTGGGCCCCTGGATCCGGGTGAGCCTGGGTCCCGGGTCCGGGCGAGGCCGTGGGCCCCTGGATCCGGGTGAGCCTGGCCCTGGGTCCGGGTGAGCCTGGGCCCCGGGTTCGGGTGAGGCCGCGGGCCCCTGGATCCGGGTGAGCCTGGCCCCGGGTCCGGGTGAGGCCGCGGGCCCCTGGATCCGGGTGAGCCTGGCCCCGGGTCCGGGTGAGGCCGCGGGCCCCTGGATCCGGGTGAGCCTGGCCCCGGGTCCGGGCGAGGCCGCGGTCCCCTGGATCCGGGTGAGCCTGGCCCCGGGTCCGGGCGAGGCCGCGGGCCCCTGGATCCGGGTGAGCCTGGGTCCCGGGTCCGGGCGAGGCCGCGGGCCCCTGGGTCCGGGTGAGCCTGGGTCCCGGGTCCGGGCGAGGCCGCGGGCCCCTGGGTCCGGGTGAGCCTGGGTCCCGGGTCCGGGCGAGGCCGCGGGCCCCTGGGTCCGGGTGAGCCTGGCCCCGGGTCCGGGCGAGGCCGCGGGCCCCTGGGTCCGGGTGAGCCTGGCCCCGGGTCCGGGCGAGGCCGCGGGCCCCTGGGTCCGGGTGAGCCTGGCCCCGGGTCCGGGCGAGGCCGCGGGCCCCTGGGTCCGGGTGAGCCTGGCCCCGGGTCCGGGCGAGGCCGCGGGCCCCTGGGTCCGGGTGAGCCTGGCCCCGGGTCCGGGCGAGGCCGCGGGCCCCTGGATCCGGGTGAGCCTGGCCCCGGGTCCGGGTGAGGCCGTGGGCCCCTGGATCCGGGTGAAGCCGTGCCCCTGGGTCCGGCCGAGACCAAACCAGAGGGAGTCGGACCTGCATTACCACCATTTGTCCACCATCCAGAGCTGAGGGGTCAGTGCCGACATGTACTCATAAGGAACTGGTGGACATTGATATTGGGTCTCAAAAGAACTGTTGGTCCAGAAAGAAACTCACTACAGACTGATTCATTTGCCTGTCAGCATAACTATTATTGCTCGTCGCACATTCAATTCTTATAAGTATATCTCTAGTGACACATGATTTCGCTCATCTAGGGGAAATGACGAACAACATGGACTGATGAACAAGAACAGAACCAGAAACAAGGAGGCACCGATCGGACTATCGGGCCTCAGAGGGAGGATAGGGGAGGGTGCGGGGAGAAGGGAGAGATCAACCAAAGGTCTTGTGTGCATGCATAAGAGCCTAACCAATGGTTAAGTTCAACAGGGGGTTGGGGCATCCATGGGGAGGGGTGTGGGATGGGAATGGGGGGATGAGGACAAATATGTGACACCTTAATCAATAAAGAAATTAAAAAAAAAAAAGAAAGACAAAAATGACTTCACTGCTCTTCATTTATCAATAGATGCAGAAAAAGCATTCAACATAATCCAACACCCAGTTTTTATAAAAAATATCAGCAAAGTGGGAATAAAGGGATCATATCTCAACATAATAAAGGCCATATATGACAAACCTACAGCCAACATCATACTCAATGGGCAAAAACTAAAATGATTTCCCCTAAGAACAGGAACAACACTAGGATGTCCACTTTCACTACTCTTATTCAAAACAGTACTGGAAGTCCTACTCACGGCAATTAGAAAAGAAGAAGAAATAAAAGGCATCCAAATTGGAAAGGAGGTAATAAAACTCTCATTATTCGCATATGACATGATATCTATAATAATAAAAGCATAATATGCTAATTAGACCAGACAACCGACATACCTTCCAGACGTCATTCTGGACATCCTTCTGGACAAAGCCGGGTGGTGGGGGCCAAGGCAGAGGTGGTTAGGGTCAATCAGGCGGGCAGGGGAGCAGTTAGGAGTGATCAGGCAGGCAGAGTGATTAGGGGCAATCAGGTTGGCAGGCAAGCAGTTAGGGGCGATCAGGCAGGCAGGCAAGTGGTTAGGGGTGATCAGGCAGGCAAGGGAGTGGTTAGGGTGATCAGGCAGGCAGGCAAGTGGTTAGAGATCATCAGGCAGGCAGGCAGAGGCAGTTAGGGGCAATCAGGCAGGCAGGTAAGCAGTTAGGGGTGATGAGGCAGGCAGGCAGTGGTTAGGGGTGATGAGGTAGGCAGGCGAGCAGTTAGGGGTAATGAGGCAGGCAGGCAAGTGGTTAGGAGTGATGAGGCAGGCAGGCAGGCCAGCAGTTAGGAGCCAGCAGTCCAGATTGCGAGAGGCATGTCTGACTGCCAGTGCAGGATCAGGCCTAAACTGGCAGTCAGACATCCCCCAAGGGGTCCCGTATTGCAAAAGGGTGCAGGCCGGGCTGAGGGACCCCCCCCCCCCCCCGCTCCATGTACAAATTTCATGCACTGGGCCTCTAGTTGTACATATGAAATACTAAAGACTCCATAAAAAAAACAACAACAAACTACTAGATTTAATAAAGGAATTTGGCAAAGTAGCAGGATACAAAATTAATACCCAGAAATCGATGGCATTTTTATATACCAATAATGAATTGTCAGAAAGAGAAACTAAACAAACAATCCCACTTACTATTGCACCAAAATTTTAAAATACTTAAGAATAAGTTTAACCAAGGAGGTAAAAGACTTATACTCAGAAAACTACAGGATGTTGAAAAAAGAAATAGAGGAAGCTATAAACAAGTGGAAGAATATACTGTGTTCATGGATTGGTAGAATTGACATCATTAAAATGTCCATACTACCCAAAGCAATCTACAGATTCAATGCAATCCCCACTAACATACCAATGGCATAATTCACAGACCTAGAACAAACTCTCAAAAATGTATATGGAACCTAAACAGACTCTAATTAGCCACAGAATTCTTGAGAAAGAAGAACAAAGTTGGAGGGATCACAATACCAGATATAAAGTTATACTACAAAGCCACTGTAATCAAAACAGCCTGGTACTGGCACAAAAACAGGATTAAGGGGCCGAAACTGGTTTGGCTCAGTGGATAGAGCGTCGGCCTGCGGACTCAAGGGTCCCAGGTTCGATTCCGGTCAAGGGCACGTACCTTGGTTGCGGGCACATCCCCAGTAGGGGGTGTGCAAGAGGCAGCTGATCGATGTTACTCTCTCATCGATGTTTCTAACTCTCTATCCCTCTCTCTTCCTCTCTGTAAAAAATCAATAAAATATATTTTTAAAAAAAAACACAACAGGATTAAGGGAACAGAACAGAGACCTCAGAAATTGACCCAAGCCTTACACTCAATTGATATTTGACAAAGGAGGCAAGAGCATACAATGGAGTCAAGACAGTCTCTTCAATAAATGGTGTTGGTAAAATTGGACTAATACATGCAAAAAACCAATGAAACTAAACTACCAACTTATACCATACACTAGAATAAACTCAAAATGGATAAAAGACCTAAATGTAAGTCGAGAAACCATAAAAATCCTAGAAGAAACCAGAGGCAGCAAAATCTCAGACATCTCTCATAGCAATGTTTACAGATACATCTCCTAGAGCAACGGAAACTAAGGAAAAAATAAACAAATGGGACTACATCAAAATAAAAAGCGTCTGCACAGCAAAAGAAACCACCAAAAAAAAATGAGAAGTGAGCCCACTGTATGGGAGGACCTATTTGCCAATGATGCATCTGATAAAGGTTTAATATCCAAAATATATAAGGAACTCATAAAACTTAACAAAAGGAAGACAAACTACCCAATTTAAAAAATGGGCAAAGGACTTAAATAGACACTTTTCGAAAGTGGACATACAGAAGGCCAAGAGACATATGAAAACACTAGAGGCCCGGTGCACAAAATTTGTGCACGGGGGCGGGGGATCCCTCAGCCTGGCCTGCACCCTCTCCAATCCAGGACCACTGCTTCCTAACCGCTCATCTGCCTGCCAGCCTGATCTCCCTAATTGCTCTCCCCTGACGGCCTGATCCCCCAACTGCTCTCCCCTGCCGGCCTGATTGTCCTAACTGCTCTCCCCTACTGGCCTGATCCCCCAACTGCTCTCCCCTGCTGGCCTGATTGCTCTAACCGCCTCTGCCTCAGCCCCACCACCATGGCTTTATCCGGAAGGTCGTCCAGAAGATGTCCAGTCTAATTAGCATATTACCCTTTTATTAGTATAGATGCTCAAAGTCACTAATCATCTGAAAGATGCAAATCAAAATGACAATGAGGTACCATCTCACACCTATCAGAATGGCTATCATCAACAAATCGACAAATGGCAAGTGCTGGCGAGGATGTGGAGATAAATGACTCCTCTAAACACTGCTGGTGGGAATGCAGATTAGTGCAGCCACTGTGGAGAACACTATGGCGTTTCCTCAAAAAGATGGAACTCCCATTTGACTCAGTGATCCCACTTCTAGGAATAGAGCCCCAGAAATCAAAAACACTAATCAGAAAGGATATATACACCCCTATGTTCATAGTAGCACAATTTACAATAGCTAACATTTGGATACAGCCTAAGTGCTCATCAGCAGATGAGTGGATTAAAAAATGGTGGCACAGCCACACAATGGAATACTACGCTGCTGTAAAAAAGAAGGAATTCTTACCATTTGCAACAACATGGATGGAACTAAAGAGCATTATGATAAGCAAAATAAGCCAGTCAGAGGAAGATAAATACCACATGATCTCACTCATTTGTGGAATATAATGAACAACCTAAACTGACGAACAAAAATAGAGACAGAAACAAAATTTTAGAATATAAGTAATTCTGTTATTTGCAGATTTTTAATATTTCCTACAACTTTTGTGATATTATACTATGTTAGTACAGTTTTGGTAATATTTAAAATCTTTTTTCTTGAAATATTAATGTTTATTGCATGTAATATTATATTTAAAATCATTTTTCTTGAAATGTTAATATTTATTGCATGTAACATTATTATATTTAAATCATTTTTCTTGAAATATTAATGCTTATTGCATGTAAATGGCTAATTATTTGGTATCTACAATCTGGTAATAGATTTAGTTTGTATATTGTAAATAAATAAATAAATAAATAAATAATAAAATAAAATAAAATAAAAAAGTAGAAACCAATTGATTACTGCACCCGAGGGGGCAGTGGTGGGGGATGACAACGAGTTATCACCTCAGACCTGTCAATTTTCTACAGCTACACCTGTCAGAATGGCTACGATCAACAAACCAACATATGACAAGTGCTGGGGCGGATGTGGAGAAAAGGGAATCCTACCACACTGCTGGTGGGAATGCAGACTAGTGTTGCCATTACAGAAAACAGTATGGAGTTTCCTCAAAAAATTAAATATGGAACTGCTATTTGACCCAGTGATCCCACTTCTAGGAATATATCCTAAGAAACCCGAAACACCAATCAGAAAGAATGTATGCACCCCTATGTTCATAGCAGCACAATTTACAATAGCTAAGATCTGGAAACAGCCCAAGTGCCCCTCAGTAGATGAGCAGATAAAAAGGCTATGGTACATTTACATCATGGAATACTACGCAGTAGTAAAAAAGAAGGATCTCTTACCCTTTGAGACAGCATGGAAGAATCTAATGAAAAAAATAAAGTGTTGTACAAAATAGATCCAGAGACACAGAAGGATGGAACAAACTTTGGAATCTCAGAGGGAAGGCGGAGGTGGTTGGGTGGCTGGGAAGAGATTAACCAAAGAACTTGTATACATAAATGCATAACCCATGGACACAGACAATAGGTTGGTGAACACAGGGGGCAGGAGATGGGGGCAGGCTAGAAGGGGTCAATGGAGGAAAAAAGCGGACATATCTAAGACTTTCAACAATAAATATTTAATTAAAAAATAAATAAAAAACACATCTTCCTCTTATGTATGGTGCCAGGTGGGTACTGGAAATATCAAGGGGTATACTTTGTAAACTATATAATCGTCTAAGCACTATACTTTATACCTAAAACTAATACAAAATAATATTGAAGGTGAACTTTAATTGTAAAATAAATAAAATAAAATCCACATTCTCCTGATTAAAGCTATGGGGAGGACTTGAATGTTATTCAGAATTTCCCCTGTGCTTTTACAAAATGCTGAAATGTTTTAAAAACAATTGGTATTTTATTTCTCTTCTTTCATCTTGTGAGTTTATTGACTTCACTGCTCTTCATTCATAAAATAATTCTTACCTGCTTAAGCTATTGACTGATTGATTGGTTTAAAAGAGAAATATGATCAGTGGAAGGACCTCGGTCTGATGTCTGAGGTTCTGGTCTCGGCTCGGCTGCTAATGAACTGTAAAACCATAAGCAAGTTACTCCCTTCAGCCTCAATTTTCTACAGCTATAAAGTGAGAGAGTTGGTAAAAGATATTTATTTGTCTTTCCTAGTTTAGGAATTCTATGTGTCATACTGCGTAATTCCTGACTCCTATTAGCTTGGCCTTCACCTCCACATTAGGCTAGCAACTCCGGTGTAGAAGTGACCAGAGACTAAATGCTGGGCTTTAGCTTAATATGTGAATGCATTCATTAGCCAAAGTCAATTTACGGAGCAGAAGTCATTGGATTCTTAATTTTTAATACCTCAGAAAGTTTAATTAAGATCTTAATCTCATTTAGATCTCTTCATTTTACACAGTAATGAATTAGCAGTGAGCTATTTTCATGTGGTGAAATTCAATCAATCTAAATCAGATATTTCATTTTAGGACAACATTTCAAACTCCTTTCCCATGTAAGCATTTTTCAGCAGCCCTAGAAGTATGGACACCCAAGTCCTCTCTTTCCTTTTTCCCCCTGACCTCTTGGTTATGATATAGGAAATGTAGATATTCTCAAAGTCAGAAATAAGTTGTCTACCTAAACCACCCATCCTTGGATTATTACCAGCTTACCTGGAGTCTACAGTGACAATTTTCCTTATGCTCATAATGACACTGGAAAAATGTCTTCTCTTCTCAGTTGCTGTTTCTTACTTACCAGCCCATTAAACAACACTTTGTTGTTGTGACTATTGTGACATACGCTCCACTGAGCTCTATGGCTTTAATTTCGTCCCCTTGCCCCCAATCAGTCCCAAATAGCTCTACTGAATTAGCCCTCAACCAAACTCTTTGATTGCATTGTTATTTCACTCTTTAAACTCTAATGATTTTTCTTTTAAAAAATGTTTATTGAATTTATTAGGGTTACATTGACTAATAAAGTTATATAAGTTTCAGGTGTACAATTCTATAATATGTCATCTCTATATTGCATTGTGTGTTCATCACCCAAAGTCAAGTCTCCTTCTGTCACCATTTATCTCCCCTTTACCAAGTCTACTTTCCCCAACGCCCCTTTCCCTCTGGTGATCACCATACTGTTGTCTGTGTCTATGAGGTTTTTTGTTTTGTTTTGTGTTGTTTTGTTTTTGCTTAATCCCTTGACCTTTTCCACCCAACCTTTCAAGCCCCCTCCCTTGTAAAACTCTAATGATTTTTCATATAAACATTAACTGCCACTCCAAAGTTACTGTGTTTGTGGTCATCTCGTGAGTACATCTCACTGAGCCCAAATGAAGAAATTCCTATGCCATTTACTCCAGATTACCCATATAATTGTTCCTAAAATCTATTCTTGAGGGATACTGGAAAAAAGTAATTGGTTGTGCCTAATGTGCCTGGGCGCCAGGACAGATACCACAAATTCCTTCATTGTTATTGTTATCATGTTAATTGTTAACTGTTAATTATCCTGCACCCATCTAAGTATGTGTCTATCATTTTACTTTTTATCTAATACCAGAGGTTTCCCTGCTTTGGTTTCTCCCGCCTTCCTAGCCTATCACCAATGGATTTCAAGTAACCCACCTCCATCTCCTCCTTTGATTGCAACGTGTAAAAATAGATGAGAAACCGCCATTCTGGAGCATTGAGATACTGCTTCCCGGAAACTGCCGACAGTTTGGCTCAAATAAACTCACAAAAATTCTTTACAGGTTTGGATGTTTTTATGTTAACAGAACAGAAAAGGAAATATCACAGTGCTGGGCACAAAGTTAGCACTATAAAAGGATAAGCCATTACTGTTGATGCTGTTATTATTTCTATTGTCCGTCATGGTCCAAAGTTTGAATTACAGTTACTTTTTAGGGTGTCGATTGTCTCTATTTCTGTACTAGAATGTGAGCTCCATGCGTTAGGGATTTCTGACTGTTTGGTTAACTGAGAGCTGCAGCTCTGAAACAGTGCCTGGCACAAAGTAAATGCTCAATAAATACCTGTTGGACAAACGAAAACAACAACTTGGTTATGTAATTGCTGATCTAGGGTTTAAATGCTGCCTGCACTGCCTCTCTGCAGTCTTGGTTAATGCATTCGATTCCTGTAAATGGGAGTAATACCTACCTTAGAGAACGTTCCAAAAGCACACGCAAAGCACTCAGCATCCTGTCGGTAGTGGCTATGATGACCCACCATGATGAAGATGACCCTAATTATTTGTAGACCAGCAAGAACAGAACATCCCGAGCTCCTGACCTCAGCCTCCAAACTGCACCCCTTCCAGCTCTCCTGTGCCCTCGGCTAATATCTGCTTTTTCCTGGGGTGGGATGGGGCCCTCTTTTGCACTTGAGAACAGAGAATTCCTCCTTCAAATGGCTGGAGTATCTTTATTATACACATGACCTGCACTTTATCTTATTTTTAAAATGTATTGCTGTAGTAAGATATATAGAACATAAGATTTACCATTTAACTAGATTCAGTGTCCAGTTCAGTGGCATTGAGTACATTGACATGGTTGTGCAGCCATCACCACTATTCATCCTCAGACATTTTTCATCTTCCCAAACTGGAACTCTGTGCACATTAAATAGTAACTCCCCATCCCCCCTCCCCTCAGCCCCTGGCAGCCACCAGATTTCTATTTCTATGAATTCACTATCCCAGGTATATCATATAAGTGGAATCATATAATGTGTCATTTCATGACTGGCTTACTTTACTCATCAGATCCTCAAGGTTCATTTATAATCTAGCATGTGTCAGAACTTCCTTCCTTCTTAAGGCTTACTAATATTCCATTGACGTATGTAACACATTTTGTTTATTCATTCATTCGTTGATAGACATTTGGGTTGTTTCCACCTTTTGGGTATTGTGACTTGATCATATTTTTACATTCTGCAGCAATTTATACCTTTATTTGCAGACATATTAAGTTTTATCATACTAATATACTGAATACCAGGAAAAGAATTATGAAAGAATTTTTATTTTATTTTTGGCCATTTACTCATTTTTTAGCAGCCACAAAGACTGAGGTTTCTAATTCTGTGCTGTGATAAGTAGACAATGTAAGCCATTTACCTTTTTTCTGTTTCCTTTTCCTAAAGAGAAAAATAGTATTTTTCTAAAATATGATCATGTCAATTTAATCTTTTTTTATAAATGATAAAGAAAGCAGACAAAAGGATAACATAAGAATTGGATACTTAGCTTTAAAAGTATGAGAAAAGGCAATAAATGGTGTGCCTTTTCCCTTCCCAAGTTCTGAACCATTTATGAGACAGACCATTAAAAAGTGTGGCACGTAGCCACGAAAATATTATTTTTATTATGAACGAAGCTGACTTTGGAGAATGCAGCTAATCTCTATGTGTGGGCAGATGGCTCTGCTAATTCTGCATCCCAGAATTAGGCAGATCTACCAGCATTCACGGACAGTACTGGCCTGAGATAGCTCTTTTGCAGGAAGTTAACAATCTCAGCTGACGTGTCCCAATGAACTAAATGCTGTCTTTTATACCCGCACCCTTGGCACTTGGCACAGTGTATAGCAATGGAATTTTTAACTTTCTCTTTTCCATGAGCATGTTTTATTCTTCCTGTCTTCTACTCACTCACCTGGTTTTATTGAGTACCAATTTGTGGCTCAGCAATGAACTATGTCTCAAGCACATGGCCTTACAGAGGTAATAGAAGCTGAACCCTTACCCCAAAGGAGATCAGGGTAGAGAAATATCGTAAAGGAAACAATGCTTTTAGACGATAAGACGGGAGGAACTACTTAACAAATCAGGGAGTGAAGGCTTTTCTGGAGAAGTGACATTTAAGATGACATCTCAAGACCAGTGCCTTACCAGGGAATGCCTCCCCAGTGCATTCATACTCTGGTGTGTAGTTGAGGCCTAGCACACGGTAGAGCTCAGGAAATGCTTAACAAATTAATGAGTGAGTGTTAGATGTGAAAACACTTTACATGCTATATTAGTATCAGTTTGTTGCTATGGAAATATCTACTTTTTAAAAATATATATATTTTTATTGATTTCAGAGAGGAAGGGAGAGGGAGAGAGAGAAACACCAATGATGAGAGAATCATTGATTGGCTGCTTCCTGCACACCCCACACCGGGGATTGAGCCCGCAACCCGGGCATGTGCCCTTGACCAGGAATCCAACTGAGACCTCCTGGTTCACAGGTCAATGCTCAACCACTGAGCCACACCAGCTGGGTGAGAATATCTACTTTTATTCTGTTTCTTTGGGACACCCAAAGAGATAGCAAGGCAGACCACAGAGCAAAACATTCATTAAGGGCATCTGTTCATTTGGACAGAGCCGGGCTCTTCTCTGTAGGAGTGAGCTTAAGCTGTCAGGGATAGGACAAGCCCAGAGCCATCAGAGGGCAAACCTTCCTGTCCCCACATCTCCCTGTCCCCATTTCTCCTGCAAAAGCAAGAGTCCACTACAGAGTGATGAAATAGTGATGAAATGACTGTTTGGATATTAGAGGATGAGGAAAGTGCATCATAAAAATTAATTATTCTGTTTCAAGGTAATGATAATTAGATCTGAAACTGTAAAAGAAACCAGCTGTCATTCCTAAATAAATGTTGAATCATGAAAAAATTTGTGTGTCTTTCCTGACATTGGGGCTGGAAAGGAAACTAACATTATTTTTGCAGAATATAATATGTGTCAGCCACTATAATACACATTGTTTCATTCAATTCTAACACCGACCTATACATCCTGTGAGATGGGAATTGTAATTATCATTTACATAGGAGGAAACAGGCTGAGAGATTAACTCGTGTCCTCGCAAGCACAGTTCTTAGTGACATGGAGATTTGAATGGAAGTTTCTGATTCCAAAGCAGAGAAGAAGACAGAATACAGGAGAGAAAAGAATAGGAAGAGCACTGCAGAATAGTCAACAGTCAAGGAGCTGGTAAGCAAAAAAAAAGAAAGAAAGAAAATAAAAAATCATCACTCTTTGCTTCATTGCCCACTGAACTGTTCAATAAATAGTAGAGCATGCAAAACTAACAATTTCAGACCGGCTGTTGCGTTCCATTTTAAAAGAAAGACAGAAACATTACATTTGTCAGAATTAAAATGGGTAAAGGTGAACCACTATTAGATATACAAAAGGCTCCCTCTGAGGGGTACTCTGTCTATTTTCTAACATTCTGTACTACATTTAAAAGGAGCACCCATATTCCACTGTTCATAAAGATGCTGAGATCTTGGAAAACATTAGTGCTTCCTTTTCTTTCTCATATAGCTAACAGGATTTTTTTCTTTTTTCTTTTTTAACCTCACCCGAGGATATGTTTTTATTGATTTTGAGAGAGAGAGAGAGAGAGAGAGAGAGAGAGAGAGAGAGAGAGAGAAACATCGATCAGTTGCCTCCCGTTTACACCCAGATCAGAGACATAGGGTAGGTTTCCTGGCAGGGAATTGAACCCGAAACCATCTGGTATATGGATGACACCATCCAAGTGAGACACCTGGCCAGGGCAGGATTTCCTTAAGAGGCTCTAAATCACAAGCATATTCTAGCAGCTGTGTGCTTTTCCTAGTACTTCCCCCCTCTGCCGCCACCATCACTAATATTCAAGTTCAAGGAGAAGTTAAGAGGCACAGAATATCATTCTGCATTCAGAAATTGCTTAGTTGTTGAATTAATATATTTTAGAAAGCAGGTTTTCTTCAGCCCCTTAACTGTTAGCCTATTGGTTCATAGGTTGATATTCAACCACTGAGCCACACCAGCTGGGCTGCATGCATTCTTTTGCAACTTATTTTTCACTCAACCTTTTTTCTGAAATTTATCTATGTTGATATGTATAATTCTATTTTAATCATACATGAATAAACCACAATTTACCAGTTCTCGGGTAATGGGTATTTTCCCCTGATTTTTACTGCTTTGAACATTTTTGTACATGCCTCCCAGAACATAACTGCAAGGGTTTCTTTGGGTATATGTTCTAGGAGCAGAACTGATTGTTCATAAGGTTATGTAATTTATATATATGTTTATACACATATATGTCATATATACACAATTCTATCCTATCTAATAAAAGAGTAATATGCAAATTGACTGTCACTCCAACACACAAGATGGCTGCCCCCATGTGGTCAAAGATGGCTGCCCCCATGTGGACACAAGATGGCCGCCACAAGATGGCCAGCAGGGGACGGCAATTGGGAGGGACCAGGCCTGCAAGGGAGAGCAGTTGGGGGTGACCAGGCTGGCAGAGGAGGGAAGTTGGGGGCGATTGGGCCTGCAAGGAAGGGCAGTTGGGGGTGACCAGGCCTGCAGGGGAGGGCAGTTAGAGGTGACCAGGCCTGCAGGGGAGGGCAGTTAGGGGTGACCAGGCCTGCAGGGGAGGGCAGTTAGGCATCAATCAGGCTGGCAAGGGAGTGGTTAGGGGGTGATCAGTCTGGCAGGCAGAAGCATTTAGGGGCAATCAGGAAGGCAGGCAGGCGAGCAGTTGGGAGCCAGCAGTCCTGGATTGTGAGAGGGATGTCCGACTGACCGTTTAGGCCCGATCCTACTGGGATCAGGCCTAAACGGGCAGTCGGACATCCCTCAAGGGGTCCCAGATTGGAGAGGATGCAGGCTGGGCTGAGGGACACCCCCCCCTGCATGAATTTCATGCACTGGGCCTCTAGTATGTTTATATTATATATAAACATTAAAATATATAATTAAGTGTTTCATATAAAATTGTTATATATTCATATATTTATCTGTTTATAATAATATTATCTACATTAATAAAAGAGAAAGATGCAAATTGACTCTACCTCCGTGATTCCCACCACCCAATCAGGAATGAGTATGCAAATTAACCCAACAAAGATGGTGGGTTAATTTGCAAACACAGGTGCCAAGCAGCTGGGGTCCTGGGGACGGGCACCAAGCCTGCAGCCTCCCGGGGCCATCGCCGGCCCCGCCAATCCAAGCCCGCAGCCTCCTGGGACCATTACCAGCCCTGGGAAGTTAGCACAGGCCACGGCCCAACACAGGCCCGGAGTAAAACGTTGACAGCAAATCCTTTCAGTGTAATTGGGGCATTAGAGGCCACAGAATGATCATTTCCTTTTCTATGAAACACATAACTCTGACACACTATTTACAGTTAAATAAGTTCCATATATTTTGACATTTTATAGCCCTGGAAAGTTACATATAATGATCAGCAAAATGAGAAGATGAAAAGAATTTTTATGCTTTTAAAGATGTAACTAATTTCTGTCTAGAAGACAAACCAATTCAAAAAGTGATGGTTTTATTGTCCTATAGGACATTAGCCAGATTGTATCTAATTTAGCAGTTTTACTTCAGGCTTTCATCTTTGGAAATCTTTGAACAGCATTATCATCCTGCCAGTCTCTTCACTGAGTTAAACAGAACTTTTGCATCTGCTATTATGTATTTGAATAAGAATTATGTATTTAACACATGCAAAATTTTGTTTTGACACAATAAACACAGAAAAGCACAAACTTGAATCGTTGGTGTGGCTTAGGCTACTTTTCCAAATATCCTACCTAATAATAGACAAATATGCAAATTGACCGCACCTTCGCTGTGCCCAAGCCACGCCCACCAGCCAAGCCACGCCCACCAACCAATCAGGACGAGTATGCAAATTACCCCAACAAAGATGGCGGCTAATTTGCATATCAAGACAGTGTAGAAAGAAGCCAAGAGCTGCAGAAGGGAGCAAAGCTGCGGAGAAGCAAGAAAGCCGGGGGGAGGAGAAGGGAGGAGTGGAGGCGGGGCCAGGGGAGAAGGAAGAAGAGCGGGCGGGCTGGGGGAGAAGGAAGAAGAGCGGGCAGGCTGGCGGAGAAGGCGGGCCAGGGGACAAGGGAGGAGAGCAGGCAGGGCGGGGTAGAGTGTAGCAGGAAACCCTATTGCAAGATTTTTCCTGCAACGGGAACGCTAGTTGTTAATAAAATTCATGTAGGGATCTTCACAGAGCCAAGAATTCGCTCTTTCAGGCCTACATATTCAGCATCTCCAAGGAGGAGGCCTGTTATTCTGTGTTTTGTTTTGTCTTGTTTTTTAATACTCACCAGAGGATATTCTTTCACTGCTTTTTAGAGAGAGTGGACCGGAAAGAGAGGGAGAGGGAGAGGGAGCAGTCTTGGCTCTGCATGTGAGCTGCACAGGAAACACCTTTTCTGACCGCTCATTGGCTAAGCTCCCTGTACGCCACTCGCAGTGTTCTTGCCTAATAAGAATCCAAGAAGGTGATCTAGGGTTTTTCCACCTCACTCCTGGAGGAAAAATTAAGGTCCACTGCTGGAGGGGCTAAGAAATGTCATATTCTGCCCTAGCCGGTTTGGCTCAGTGGATAGAGCCTCAGCCTACTGACCGCAGGGTCCGGGTTCGATTCTGATCAAGGGCATGTACCTAGGTTGCAGGATCCTCCCTGGCCAGGGCCCAGGTCAGGGCTCATGCAGGAGGCAACCAGTAGAAGTGTCCCTCTCACATTGATGTTTCTCTCTGTCTTTCCCTATCTCTTCCACGCTCTCTAAAAATCAATGGAAAAATATCCTCAGGTGAGGATAAAAAAAAATAAATAAAGAAATGTCATATCCTATGAAAGAGACATCTTGAAAATGCCTAAAGAAAGTTGTCATTTTTTCATGGTGAAGGGACTGGAGTCCGTGTTGATGAAAACACCTTGGCAGCAGTGGTGGCTGGCAGTGGCAGCAGCAGCGGGGTGATGGGGGCGGTGCATTCCCCTGATCAGCCAGATTGCCTCCTACAGAGGGAGGAGGGAGCAGGCCTAAGCCGTCAGTAGGACATCCGCTGAGGGCTCCCAGACTGTGAGAGGGGTCAGGGTGGACTGAGGAATGTCCCCCCCCCCCCCCAGTGCACGAATTTCCTGCACCGGGCCTCTAGTAAATCTATAATTATTTAAATACAAAAGTGGTTGACATTTTACATTCCCACCAATATCAATGTATAAGTGATATTGCCTAACCTTTAATTTTTCTCCTATCTAAAGAGTATACGAATGTTACCCAAATATGTTCTTAATTTGCATTTCCCTCCCAGTCTTTTATACACTGAGTGGCCAGATTATTATGATCTCTGAAAGCATAATAATCTAGCCACTCAGTATATATATCAGAGGCCCGGTGCATAAAATCGTGCATGGGTGGGGTCCGGCCAGCCTGGCCAGGGGGAGGGGACATGGGTGGTTGGCCAGCCTGCCTGCTGATCGAACTCCTGGTTGAGGGGACAATTTGCATATTAGCCTTTTATTATATAGGATATACACTGTGTGGCCAGATTATTATGCATTCAGAGATCATAATAATCTGGCCACTCAGTGTATATTCATTAGCTACTTGTATTTTTTTCTTCTATGAAATGCCTATTTATGTCATTTTTCCCATATTATTTTGGGTTGTTTATTTCTACTTGGTTTTTAGGAGTTTTATATGTATTCTATATATTCATTATTTAGAAATTATATAGGAAGCATTTATCTTCTCTATGACGTTTGTCTTTTCCCTCTTGATGCTGTCTTTTTTAAATTAAAAGTTCTACTTTTAAAAGTTTTAACATAGTCAAATTTATTAACCTCTTTCTTAGAGATTGTGCTTTTGCTGTCTTAAATTCTTATCTACATCAGAGCCATATTCTTCTGTATTTTTGTTTGAAATTTTATTTCTTATTTAATTTTTAAATCCAACTGAATTGTATTTTTTGTACAATATGATGCAGGCAATCCACTTTTTTCCTTCATATTAATAACCCATTGGGCTAACACTATGCTTTGAATATTTATTCTTTTCTCATCGATTTGCAATGCCAACTTTGTCATGTATCAGGTTTTTATAAACTAATTGTCTATTTCTATGTTCTCAGTTCTGTTCCATCAGTCTATTTAACTATCCTTGTGTACAAAATCCTGCTGTATAATTATTATTATTATTATTAAATAAGTCTTTATTCAGATTATTACAGTTGTTCCTCTTTTTTCCCCCATAGCTCCCTTCCACCCAGTTTCCACTCTACCCATGCCCTTACCCCCCCCACCGTCCTCGTCCATAGGTGTAAGATTTTTGTCCAATCTCTTCCCGCACCCCCACACTCCCTTCCCCCCTGAGAATTGTCAGTCCACTCCCTTTCTATACTCCTGATTCTATTATATTCACCAGTTTATTCTGTTCATCAGATTTTTTATTCACTTGATTTTTAGATTCATTTGTTGATAGATATGTATTTGTTATTACTTTGTTGTTTATAATTTTTTTATCTTTATCTTTTTCTTCTTCTTCCTCTTCTTAAAGAATACCCTTTAGCATTTCATATAATACTGGTTTGGTGGTGATGAACTCCTTTAGCTTTTTCTTATCTGTGAAGCTCTTTCTGACATTCAATTCTAAATGATAGCTTTGCTGGGTAGAGTAATCTTGGTTGTAGGTTCTTGCTATTCACCACTGTGAATATTTCTTGCCACTCCCTTCTGGCCTACATAGTTTCTGCTGAGAAATCAGCTGACAGTCATATGTGTACTCCCTTGTAGGTAACTAACTGCTTTTCTCTTGCTTTTAATATTCTCTCTTTGTCTTTTGCCCTTGGAATTTTAATTATGATGTGTCTTTGTGTGGTCCTCTTTGGATGCCTTTTATTTGGGGTTCTATGCACTTCCTGGACTTGTAAGTCTATTTCTTTCACCAGGTAAGGGAAGTTTTCTGTCATTATTTCTTCAAATAGGTTTTCAATATCTTGCTCTCTCTCTCCTTCTGGCATCCCCATAATTTAAATGTTGGTACACTTGAAGTTGTCCCAGAGGCTCCTTACACTATCTTCATATTTTTGGATTCGTTTTTCTTTTTGCTTTTCCGGTTGGATGTTTTTTGTTTCTTCATATTTCAAATCTTTGACTTTATTCTTGGGGTCCTCTAGTCTGCTGTTGCATCTTTGTATATTATTCTTTACTTCAGTCAGTGTATGCTTAATTTCTGATTGGTCCTTTTTCATATCCTTGAGGATCTCACTAAATTTCTTGGAGGTTTCTAGAAGATTCTTGAGTAACCTTATAACCGTGGTTTTGAACTCTATATCCAGTAGTTTGCTTTCCTTCATTTCTTTCATTTGTTACTTGTTTCTTTGTCTCCGTATTTTGGCTGCTTCCCTGTGTTGATAGAGTGGCTTTGTGTGCTAGGTGTCCTATAGGGCCCAGTGGCTAAGCCTCCCCAATTACCTGAGGTGGACACTCTTGGTGCACCCCTTTGTGGGCTGTGTGCACAGTCTTGTTGTATTTAAGTCTTGATTGCTGTTGGTATCACTGGGAAGAATTGACCTCCAGGCCAATTGGCTGTGAGGACCAGCTGTGTCTACAATGAGAGAACTGTGTGCTGGAGACACCCTTATGGGGCAGGACTTGTTTCAGTGGGGCTTTGGTGCTCACTGAGTCTGCCCCTTGAGTGTTCACTTATGGATATGAAGAGTTGTAATCTGGTATGATCTCACACTGACCACTGGGTACACTGGCTCTTGGATTTCCAAGGACGTGCAAAGTCAGCCACCGCCTGAGGCCACACAGCAGGAGCTACAGAGAGATCTGCAGATTCCTCCTCTTTGTTTGGGTTTGGAAGTGCCCAGATGAGGCCCAGCTGTGAAGCAATGCAGGCTGCTGCTGCAGAGCCTTAGGTCTTCTTTTGGAAGCTTTGGAGCTCTCTGACCCAGCTACAGTTTGTTAGGTTTTAGTTTGCAAAAGGACAGGCCATTATATGCAAAAGCCTCTGCTCACAGCTTGGGTTGGGTTGTAAATTGGGTGGGGCGGGGTCTCAGGGAATCACCAGGGCAGAGCAAACATCAATGGCTGCCAGTCAACCCTGACCCGGAGAGGTCCCTGGGTCTCTGTGTCCCACACCACCGTGTAGGAACAATGAATGCTGCAAGCACCTTTGTGAGAAAGCCACCCCCGCGTTCTGGCCCGATGCCAGACAGTCCAGATTCTCTCCATATAAGTCTGGGTCCCCAGAGTCTCACCTGAAACTGGAGTTGAGAGCAATCGGGAGCTTGTATCTCCCTCCCAATTGAAAAAAACAAAAGCACACCCAGTTGCCAACCCGTTTCATGCACGCCTTTGTACCTCTACACTTCTGCACCTCTGTACCTCCTACCAGTCTTAATGCACTTTTTTCTTTCCTTCTAGTTGTAGAACTACCACTCAACCAGTTTTCCCATGATTCTGGATGATATTTGTTTTTTTTTTTTAGTTGGAGTTTTGATGTGGTTGTGAGAGACAGCAAGTTCAGGTGTTTACCTATGTTGCCATCTTGGTTGTTCTTCCTGCTGTCTAATTATTATAGCTTTATAATAAGTCTTGATAGTTTACAAGGTAAGGCAACTTCTTTACCTCACCTTGTCTTCTTTTTCAATAGTATTTTGGCTCTTCTTGTTTTTTTTGCTTTCCTCTATGATTTTAGTATAAATTTGTGAAGTTCCACAAAAAATCCTGCTGGCATTTTTAAATGAAATTGCATTAAAGGTGTATATAATTTTGGAAATAATATCTTTATGATATTGAATCCTCTTATCCATTGACTTTTTTCCATATTCTTGTTCTATTTATTTTTTTACTATGTTTTTATTGATTTTACAGAGAGGAAGGGAGAGGGAGAGAGAGAGAGAAATATTGATATGAGAGAGTAACATCAATCTGCTGCCTCCTGCTGGGGATTGAACCTGCAACCTGGACATGTGACTCAAGTGGGAATCAAAACTTTGACTTCTTGGTGCATTGGAAAATGCTTAACTATGACTGAGCCACACTGGTAAGGGCTCTATATTCTTTTTTTTTTTAATTGTTGAATTTATTAGGGTGACATTGGTTAATACAATTTTACAGATTTCAAGTGTACAATTCTATAATATATCATCTGTATATTATATTGTGTGTTCATCACCCAAGGTCAAGTTTCCTTCCATCATCATTTATACCTCCCCTCATCTTCCTTATCCATGAACTTCTTATTCATCTACTTACTTAAATATTTTTATTATGTTGTATGTTTCATTCAATTTAAAAATGTCTTCTTCATAAAATTTTTACACATCTTATATCAAGATTTTATTCATTTATAGTTTTGATGCTACTATGAATGGTATCCTATAAATTATATTTTATCTCTTTGTTGTCAGTAAATAGAAATGCAATTACAAATGTGATAAATTCTTCTATTAATTTTTGAAATGTATAGATTCTTTTGTTTTCAACATAGACTCTTGAATAATGACAGTTTCTTTCTATATTAGTTATCTATTGGTACAATGAAGGTGTCAGCTAGGCTGCAGTCCTTTTTAGAGCTTAGTGTCCTCTTCCAAGATGACATGGTTGTTGGTAGAAGTCACTTATTTGAGGCAGAACTGGGTTCCTCATTTGTTTCTGTCAGCTGGCAGTTGCTCTGAGTTCCTAGTAGCCCCCACAGTTCCTTGCCATGTGGCCCATTCACAAGCCTTCTCACAACATGGCAGTTTGCTTCTTCAAAGCCAGAATACTCATCTACATTTACATAACACAATCTATACTAATAAAAGGGGAATATGCTGATTAGACCGGACATCTTCTGGATGTCCTTCTGGCAAAAGCCATGGTGGCAGGGGCCAAGGCAGAGGCGGTTAGGGGTGATCAGGCCAGCAGGGGAGGGCAGTTAGGGTGTGATCAGGCCTGCAGGGGAGGGCAGTTAAGGGGAGATCAGGCTGGCAGTGGGGAGAAGTTAGGGGGCAATTAGGCCAGCAGGGGAGGGCAGTTAGGGGCAATCGGGCTGGCAGGGGAGCAGTTAGGGGTGATCAGGTCAGCAGGGGAGCAGTTAGGGGGTGATCAGGCTGGCAGGCAGAGGTGGTTAGGAGCCAGCGGTCCCAGATTCTGAGAGGGATGTCTAATTGCTGGTTTAGGTCTGATCCCCCAGGGGTCCTGGATTGGAGAGGGTGCAGGCTGGGCTAAGGGATCCTCTAGTATAGTCATAAGACTGAGTAATTCCATCACTTTTTCCCAGAACCAAACCCACTGAGGGAGTGACTACAAACCATCTTTGCCATATTCTATTTGCTGGAATCAAGTCTCAGGCTCTGCCCACACTCAAACAGAGAGTGTGATCCATTGGAGATTACCTAGAGTAAATTTTCAATTCCAATAGCTTCTTTACTTATTTTTCTTGCTATACTGCACAGGGTAGGCTCACAGTATAATGTTGAAAATAAATAATCTTATCATTTTTAAGAAAATGGGTTAATAATTCACCATAAATATGTTTGCTGTAGTTTTTGTAAATGCCATTTATTAGGTTAAATAAGTTCTACTCCAAGTTTCCTAGTATTTTTTTTAATTAAAAATGACTTGAATTTTATCATCCTATTTCTGCATCCTTTGAGGTGGTATTTCCCCTCTCTGTTGTTACACTACCCTTACACTCCTGAAATAAACTCAATTATGTATTTTCTTTCCTATTTATGGCTGGATTTAGCTTGCTATTTTGTTTTGGGTTTTTCCAATGTGTCCTCCTGATTGAAATTAAGCTTTGTTATTCTAGTTTCTTGAAATTGAGTTGGAGTTTGTTCTCACTTTTTCTATGCTTTGGAAATTCTATATAATAAAAGCCCAGTGACGGAACAGTGGAACAACCAGAACAACTGGTCGACCAGTTGCTATGATGTGCACTGACCACCAGGGGGCAGATGCTCAAAGCAGGAGCTGCCCCCTGGTGGTCAGTGTGCTACCACAGTGGGAGCACCACTTGGCTGACCGGGGTGAGCAGCTGCTCCCACTATGAACCCCGGGCCAATGGGCAGGAACCCAGGCTGCGATCATCTCCTCCTGGCTCCAGGCTCCTCCTCGCTCCAGGCTCCTCCTCCTCGCTCCAGGCTCCTCCTCCTCATTCCCTCCCTCCTCCTCCAGACGCCCGCAGGCCACGCAGCACTGCTGCTGGGCTCGCAGAGCTGACCCTAGAGGCTGGGAGGAGGGTTCGTAGGCGCTGCGGGACTGAGGCCTACTCCACGACCTCTTAGTGCTGTTATCCCTGGACCTGGCCCTGACTGGTTCCCCTGGAGAGGCGCGTGCTCTGGATCCATGGAAGGTGCCGGACCAGGGAGCAGCCGCTCAGAGGGCAGGTCCACAGCTGGTCAGCTGCTGGGATGAGTGGCGCTCCCACAGGGGGCTGATCCCCACAGGCCACACCCCCCACCAGTGCCTGCATCCTGTGCACCAGGCCTCTAGTATTTCTATAAGATTGTAACTATTTGCTTTCTGAATGTTTAGAACTCTTCTGAGAAATGGTCTGGGCTTGTTGCTTTCTTTCTGAGAAGATTCTTAAAATAGAAATTCACTTCAACAACTATTAAATTATTGTCTTTCTTTTCTTTTTCAATGATTTCAATAACATAGTTTTGAAGAATTTGCTCATTTCATAAATTTTCAAATTTGTAGGCATGAAGTTGTTCATAATAGCCTCTTTAAAAACATTTTTAGTCTTTGTGCTATCTACACTTATCACCATCTTTATTACTAAGGTTTTTTCCTTCACTTAAAAAACAACAGATTTGAATTTATTAGCCATTTAGAGAACCAGTGTTTAACTTTGTGGATCCTCTGTACTGTGTTATTTTTATTAATGTAATTAATTTTAGCTTTTAGCTTACTTCTTTCATTATATTTCCTTAGACTTATTCTCATTCTTTTTCTAATATCTTAAGATAGTTAGCTTACCTAATTAAATATCAACCTTTCTTATTTTTTAAGATGTTGTTTTCCTAACTACTACTTTAGTTGTATCGTCTGTTTTGATTCATAGTGTCCAGTTTTGAATTTTTTTATGAGTAGGAAGTATTTCTTATTTGTGAACATATCAGGTCTTTCTAGTTAACTTTCAGTTATTAGTCTCTAACTTTATTGCAGTGTAATCAGGAAGCATGTTCTGTTAAAATTTGTTCAGATTTATGCTTCTTGACCACCTTTGTGATAAATTTTTATAAATGCATATGCTTGGAAAGAATATATTTAAAACTATTTGGGTAAAATGATCTAAAAATGTCTTTTTGGAGAACCAAGATGGCAGCATAGGTTAATGCCTGTACCCCTGCCTCCCACAACCACATCAAAATTACAAATAAAATACAGAAAAACCATCATTCAGAACCACCTAAAACTGAGCTGGTTGGAAGGAAGTCCTACAACTAGAGAAATGAAGAAGAAAGCACATTGTGACTGGTAGGAGGGGCAAAGGCGTGGAATAGGCTGGTCTGACACCCATGTGTGGTGTTTTTTATTTTATTATTATTTTTAATCTTTACTGTTGAGAATATTACAGTTGTCCCTCTTTTTTTCCTCTATTGCCCTCCTCCACCCAGTTTCCACCCTGCCCCAGGCCTTCACCACCCTATTGTTATGTCTATAGGTAATACATATCCTATATAATAAAAGGCTAATATGCAAATTGACTGAACAGCAGAATGATCAATCACTATGACATGCACTGACCACCAAAGGGCAGGCACTCAACGCAGGAGCTTCCCCTGGTGGTCAGTGCAGTGGCGGTGGCGGAAGCCTCTCTAAGGAAGTCCGACTGATGGCTTAGGCGGGAAGCAGGCCTAAGCTGTCAGTTGGACATCCCCTGAGGTCACCCCGACTGTGAAAGGGCACAGGCTGGGCTGAGGGCCCCCCCCCCCGCCCTGAGTGCACAAATTGCGTGCACCAGGCCTCTAATATGCATACAAGAACTTTGTTTAATCTCTCCCTCCACCCTTTCCTCTGAGAATCCTCAGTTTGTTCCATTTCCATGCCTCTGACTATTTTATTCACCAGTTTATTCTGTTCATTAGATTTCTTGTTTATTTATTTTTATTTTTAGATTAAATTGTTGATAGATATGTATTTATTGCCATTTTATTGTTCATATTTTTTTATCTTTTTCTTCTTCTTCCTCTTCTTAAAGAATACCCTTGAACATTTCATGTAATACTGGTTTGGTGGTGATGAACTTCTTTAGCTTTTCCTTGTCTGTGAAGCTCTTTATCTGACCTTGAATTCTAAATGAGAGCTTTGCTGGGTAGAGTAATCTTGGTTGTAGGTCCTGGCTATTCATCACTTTGAGTATTTCTTGCCACTCCCTTTGGCTGGCATAATTTCTGTTGAGAAACCAGCTGAGAGTTGAAGGGGTAATACTTTTCTCTTGCTGCTTTTAAGATTCTCTCTTTGTCTTTAACCCTTTGCATTTTAATTATGATGTGTCTTGGTTTGGCCTCTTTGGGTGTCGCTTGTTAGGACTCTCTGTGCTTCCTGGACTTGTAAGTCTATTTCTTTCAGTAGGTAGGGGAAGTTTTCTGTCATTATTTCTTCAAATAGATTTTCAATATCTTGCTCTCTCTCTTCTCCTTCTGGCACCCACATAATGCAAATGTTGGTATGTTTGCAATTGTTCCTGAAGCTCCTTACATTATATTCATATTTTTGGATTCTTTTTCTTCTTCTGATTGGGTGTTTTGTTTTGTTGTTTTTTGTTTGTTTGTTTTTTTGTTTTTGTTTTTGTTTTTTGCTTCCTCATCTTCCAAATCATTGATCTGATTCTGCATACCATTCTACCAACTCCAGGAGATACAGCAGCTCTACCCAAGACATAAAAACAAACACAGGAAAGTAGCCAAAATGTGGAGACAAAGAAACATTTCACAAATGAAAGAAATGGAAGAAAGCAAACTACTGGATACAGAGTTCAAAACCACGGTTATAAGGTTACTCAAGAATCTTCATGGAACTTAGTAAGACTTTCAAGGATCTTAGTGAGATTGCCAAACACATGGAAAAGGTCCAGTCAGAAATTAAGCATACACTGACTGACACAAAGAATAATATACAGGGATTCAACAGTAGATTAGAGGATTCCCAGAATCAAATATATAGTTTGAAATATGAAGAAAGAAAAAACACACAATCAGAAGAGCAAAAAGAAAAAAAAATCCAAAAATTTGAAGATAGTGTAAGGAGCCTCTGGCACAACTTCAAGTGTACCAATATTTGCATTAGAAGGGTGCCAGAAGAAGAGAGAGAGCAAGATATTAAAAACCTATCAAACCTTCCAGAATGAACTTCTAGAATGACCAGTGGGTGGGGAGCGGGGCTGCAAGGGCTGAGCCCCTTGCATGAATTTCGTGCATTGGGCCTCTAGTATAAAGATAAAGAGCTTCATAGATCAGAAAAAGCTAAAGGGGTTCATCACCACCAAACCAGTATTAAATGAAATGGTTTTTTTTGTGTTTTTTTTTAAAATATATTTTATTGACCCTTTACAGAGAGGGAGAGGGATAGAGAGTCAGAAACATCGATGGGAGAGAAACATCGATCAGCTGCCTCCTGCACACCCCCCACCGGGGATGTGCCCACAACCAAGGTACATGCCCTTGACCGGAATCGAACCTGGGACCCTTGAGTCCGCAGGCCGACGCTCTATCCACTGAGCCAAACCGGTTCAGCAAATGAAATGTTTAAGGGTATTCTTGAAGAAGATGATTAAGAAGAAAAAGAAAAAGAAAAAGAAGGAAGAGGAAGAAGAAAAAAAGATAAAAATGTGAACAATAAAATGACTGAGAGAGAAGAGAGAGAGAGAGAGAGAGAGAGAGAGAGAGAGAGAGAGAGAGAGAGAGAGAAATGAGACACATAAATTAGTTGCTTTCTGCAGGTGCTGTAAATGTGGCTGGTGATCCAGCCTGACACCCTTTAGTCTGTCGGCCAATGCTTTTACCACTGAGCCAAACTAGCCAGGTCTATATTCTTTTTAAAAAATGTTTTTATGCTTTTAGAGAGAATGGGAGAGGGAGAGATAGAAACATCAAAGCATAGATCAGCTGCTCCCTGTATGCCCCCTATTAGGGACCGAATCTGCACCTGTCCTCACTGGGATTTGAACCACTGGCCTGTTGGGGCATGGGATGACACTCAATCCACTGAGCCAAACAGCTGGGCTTGATATATTGACTAGAGGCCTGGTGCACAGGTGGGGTCCGGGCTGCTCTGGCCAGGCAGGCCGGGGTAGCGGGGGGGGGGGGGGGGAGGGGATGCGGGAGGTTGGCCGGTCAGCATATTGGAGTGCATATTACTCTTTTATTAGATAGGATAGTTTAAAAAAATCTCTAATGCCTTTCATGCTGTGTGTGAGTGATTTCTTTTGATTATCATTTGTCTGATATGTTTTTACCTTTTTATGTTCAACCTTTGGTATTCTCATTTTAGTTGTGCCTCTAGATATTTTGTATTCTATCTCCTTCTTCCACTAGTGTAGCATGAGAAAAATTAACCAAAATAAAGGCATGAAAGAATAGAAAGAGTACACAAAAAGTGTTAAAAATAAATCCAAATAAAATCAATAACTATCCTATATAATAAAGAGTTAATATGCAAATTAACCCTCACACCCTCACAAGATGGTTAGTGAGGGATGACCAAACGACTGAACAAGCAGGCTGCGTCGGGCGATCAGGCCGGCAGCGGGGGGCAGTTGGGGGTGACCAGGCCGGCAGGGGGGAGCAGTAAGAGGCGACCAGGGCAGCGGGGGAGGCAGTTAGGGGTGACCAGGCTGGTGGGAGGGGTGCAGTAGGGGGTGACCAGGCTGGCAGGGGAGGCAGTTGGGGGCAATTAGGCTGGCAGGGGGGCAGTAAGAGGTGACCAGGCCAGCAGGGGAGGGCAGTTAGGGGCAATCAGGCCAGCACACAAAGGCATTGAGGGGCAATCAGGCCGGCAAGGGGGGGGGGGAGGGGCAGTTAGAGGCGACCAGGCAGGCAGGTGAGCGATTAGGAGCCAGCAGTCCAGGATTGTGAGAGGGATGTCCTACTGCTGGTTTAGGCCCGATCCCAGGGATCCTAGGGGTCCCCTGAGGAGTCCTGGATTGGAGAAGGTGCAGGCTGGGCTGAGGGGACCCTCCCCGCCCCCCCCCCCCCCCCCCCCCCCGTGCACGAATTTCATGCACCAGGCCTCTGGTGATAAGTATAAATGAACTAAATACCCAAATTACAATAGAAAATTTTAAGTGTTCCAGTGTATCTGAAAAGAATGTATTCTGCTGTTGTTGGGCACACAACTATAAATGACCAAAAGATCATTGTTTAACTGTGAATTGATGTCTTTCATAAATTGTAAAAACTTCTCACCCAATAACTGTCCAAAGATAGCCTCTGACCCATTTCTTCTTTTCTCTCATGGAAATCTGATTACTTGCTTACACTAATTACTACCCCTTTCATAGTTCTTTTCTCTTTGCTTCTCTTTCTGCATGTGGATAATTTCTTTAGATCTATTTTCCTAATCTGTTACATTCCTTCACTAATTTTAATTTTTTTTAAAAAAAATCTCTTTGGATAGTCTGCTGCTCTGAATTTTATTCTAAGTGACACATACTTTATACTCTGAGTATGATAAGCCTAACATTTAAAGGCTCGACAAATTTCATTCTGTTGTCTGTTGTTTCTGCGGGTGTGCATTCATGGTGCTTTGTTTCATTATGTTTTGTAATTTGAAGCCTAGGTTTCTGCTGGGGTTTTGTTTGCTTGTGCCAGGACCTGAAACATTACTAGCCTGGGGTCACTAAACTGTTGTTTAGAGTTATATTTGTTTTGTTTTTTTAATCTTCAATCTTTCTGTGAATTTGAATCACAATGCCAAGTACCATAATAGAAACTAAATAGTTCTAACTTTGGCATTAAGACCTAAAGTACAAGAAATTAGAATTAAGACCTTTATTTCTACAAGGTCACTTCTCTACAGTGATGTAGACTTTGGCAAGGATACTTAATTTTGTGTGAAATATATAAGAATACATATATGCAAATATGGAAAATACGTTTATGCATAATCCTAATATATAAAAGGCCACGGTTGTAACGACCGATCACTACCAAAGGACCTGGAAGTCCTTCAGTCAGTGCTGGGTTGTTGTGGCGACCCAGCACTGACTGGCCAGGGGGCTGAGACCCAGAGAGAGAGACAGGGTCTGATCCGCAGCCTCAGTGGCAGCTGTTGATAAGTACTTGCCTCTCTCTTTATCTCCCTCTTTCCTTTCTGAGCTTCGCCAGCAGCCGGACTATTCTTTCTCTCCTGTCCTCCTAGGGGCGCTGCTGTTCAGCCCTGCCTCTCTGGTCAGACCCAGAGATAGGCCCGGAAATGCTGACTGGCATAGGAACCGACCAATCAGAACCAAATGTGGGTGCTGTGGGGAGCCAATGGCTCCTAGGACGTGGAGCTTTTGACGCTGACTGGCATAGGAACCAACCAATCAGAACCAAATGTGGGTGCTGTGAAGAACCAATGGCTGCCTAGGAAGCGGAGCTTCTGACACTGACTGGCATAGAAACTGACCAATTAGAACCAAATCTGGGTGCTGTGGGGTGCCAATGGCTGCCTAGGAGGTGGAGCTTTTGACACTGGCATAGAAACCAACCAATCAGAACCAAATTGGCCAGCAGAGGAGGGCAGTTGGGGGCGAGATCAGGCCTGCAGGGGAAGAGGGCAGTTGGGGGG
Source organism: Cnephaeus nilssonii (assembly GCF_951640355.1). Lineage (NCBI taxonomy): Eukaryota > Metazoa > Chordata > Mammalia > Chiroptera > Vespertilionidae > Cnephaeus > Cnephaeus nilssonii. The sequence continues at coordinate 91,367,187 of NC_137079.1, read as the reverse complement.
AGAGATCAGGCTGGTAGGAGAGGGCTGTTGGGGACGAGATCAGGCCAGCAGGGGAGGGCAGTTGGGGGCAACCAGGCAGACAGGCAGAGACAGTTAGGGGAAACCAGGCCGGCAGGGGAGGGCAGTTAGGGGCGATCACACAGGCAGGCAGGTGAGCAGTTAGGAGCCAGCAGTCCCAGATTGCGAGAGGGATGTCAGACTGCCAGTTTAGGTCCTAAACTGCCAGGGATCGGGCCTAAACCGGCAATTGGACATCCCCCAACGGGTCCTCAGTTGGAGAGGGTGCAGGCTAGGCTGAGGGAATCCCCCCTCCGTGCACAAATTTTGTGCACCAGGCCTCTAGTATGCATATAAAACTGTCTGTAAATAATCTCAACTGTTATAGCCCTCTCATGTCATCATATATATGGCTAATAATTGTATTTCAAAGAAGTCTGATCACTGAATGAAAAGAAAAAGTTAGAAAAAATTGTTTTAAACTTATTACTAAATCTAAGATATTCTTTTTCTAAAAATTTACTCGTTGAATCTATGAATGCTGATATTTCTTTTCATGCAAGAATATTTTTCAGTTACCATTGTATATTTCTAAGTAACTTGACATTTATTCCATTCAAAACAGATGCAATAATTACTACAATATAGGTAAACTTCTAGTAAAATTCTTTTATTTAATTATAATATCAATCTCCAACAGTTTGAAATACAAATTTCCATGGTCTTCAATTAAACTGTATGTCACTTTCTTTTAGAATGTCCTTCTTTTCATTAAAATAATTTTTAAACCACTCGATGTGTTCCACTTTCTGTTTAACACTCAGATATGGATTTTTGGAAAGGCCACAGGTTACTAACTCCATGAAGTGGCGAATTGGTCCTTGCTTTGGAAAATCTTCCAGGTATTTATCCAGAAATATATGTTCATGAAATTCTGAGCCATCATCATCAAAACCTAAAAAATGAGACACAAAATACATTACATTTTAATTTTGAATGTAAAACCTATATCCTAAGATTAACATGAATGTAATACAGTATTACATTTAAAGGCATGAACTTTGAAGTCAGAGCTAGGTTTGTCCACCAATTTAATAACTGTGACTGGAACCAATGCAGGTCATAGTGTGGTCATCAAAGGTCGTCCGGACTGTTGTTCTGCAGTTTGATCGTTTGATCGATTTGCATATTACACGTTTATTATTATAAACTCAAAAACCAGGTCAAATTTCAGATAAATTCCTTTGGAGTAAGGACTCAAGACTTTAATGAACTTAAGTATTTTACTGTTAATGATAATGAACCACCAATTCATGCTTTCCTATTACCCTAATTGGTAGTTCCTAGAAAATACCTTGTTAATATTTAAAGATTTTTAGAGGTGACAGCAGGCGTCCTCAAACTACAGCCCGCGGGCCACATGCAGGTGTTTTCGCCGTTTTGTTTTGTTTTTTTTTTACTTCAAAATAAGATATGTGCAGTGTGCATAGGAATTTGTTCATAGTTTTTTTTTAAACTATAGTCTGGCCCTCCAATGGTCTGAGGGACAGTGAACTGGCCCCCTGTTTAAAAAGTTTGAGGACCCCTTGGTTACAGTATAGAACAGAAAATAGTAAAAGCAGTAAATCTCCTCACAATATTGTTGTTGTAGAAAGCTGGATGATGATGATGATGCTTTACTTGTATAATCTCACTTGTTTCTGAGAAGAATCTCATAAAATAAGTTCTATTATTATTCCCATCACTTTATAGATGAGGGAAACAAGGCTTGGAGAGATTAAGTTTATAACTCACTTAGGAACTTGAACTCCTAATCACTATACTTCACTGTCTCATCTAAATAAAGTCATAAGTTATTCTACCTACCTCAATACTCAGTTTAACGTTTTAACATTTTTTTTTTTTTTTATTTTAGAGAGGAATAGGGAGAGAGAGAGAGAGAAACATTGATTTGTTTTTCTACTTATTTATGCATTCACTGGTTGATTCTTATATGTGCTCTGACTGAGGCTCGAACCTTGGTGTATGCCAGGGATGCTCTAATCAACTGAGCTCCCAGCCAGGACTCAATACCGGGTTTTAAAACCATGTGTTTAACCATGAATACTTAGAAAACTCAAGTGTCATTAAGTAATGAAATCTTCCCTTAACACGTTAAACGCCCAGCCTGTTTTGTCTTCCGGACAGGCAGTATAGTGTCAGTCACCGGTGAATGACAGGGCGCTTAATGTGTTAATATTACACCTTGTATTTTGCTAGTTTTTCACTCCATTTAAAATTCTATGATCATACAGAGGGGTAAGGAACTAACATTTATTCATATGTATTATATGCCAAGAACTGTGCTGAGCAACTCAATAACTTTATCTTAATTCTTAGTCTTCCAATGAGGTAGCCTTAATTTTATAGATGAGGAAACTAAGGCTCAAAATAAGTAACTTCCTCAAAGGCAAATGGCTATTAATTGACAGAGTTGGGGATCTGTACTCAGGTTTTGCACAACTAAAAAGTCCCTGTGTTTTTTTCTTTTACTTTCTGTTTTGTGTGTGTGTGCTTTTACTATACTCTGATACCTTACAGAGTATAGAAACCATAAAACTTTAATAAATATACATGTTGTGTAATACATTAAACCCCATATGCTATATTACTGTATATACCATACACATATACAAAATATAACAATTTGCTAAAGGATTTGTAACTCTCTCAAGTTTTCTTATAAAAAGTAATACTTTATGAAAATATAAGACTGACTATTCCTGATATTTAAGCTTCCATTCTACTTATTAATCCAAACAAAAATGAAAGGTTATAAAAAATCAAAATATTACAGTAACAGCAGAAAACTACAAAGTTAAAATACAGACTACATTTTCCCAAGAATTAATGAGGTGTTTGCAACTTTTAGCTAATCTTTTTTTATTTTTTTAAATATATTTTTATTGATTTCAGAGAGGAAGGGAGAGTGAGAGATAGAAACATCAATGATGAGAGAATCACTGATCAGCTGCCTCCTGCACACTCCACTGGAGATCAAGCCCACAACCCAGGGATGTGCCTTGACTGGGAATTGAACCATGACCTCCTGGTTCATAGATTGACGCTCAATCACTGAGCCATGCTGGCCGGGCTCCATCAGTGAATTTTATAAACTCTGGAGTTAAACTTACCTGCTTCATTGTTAATTGGGAACTCCCATAGTTTCCCCTCTTTTGTCCACTGGATTATCTCTTCAAAACCATTCTGAAAGGACTGTTCATTTACTGCAGCCAGCTGCTTAGCAAATTCCACATCCCAAAGTGAAGGTGCTGTTTCTGTATAATAAAAACATTTCAAATAAGCATAAGTCAATGTCAATATCTTTCTTTTTAAAAATGTTATAATCAACTCTGAGTTGGTAATATATTTTCATACCTTGAAGCTCATAATTACACACTATACAGTGGAAGTTCACTCTCTGAGAACTAAAACTGAAACAGAAATGATACATAAAGACTACAAGTACAATAACTACAATGCTAGGTAATCAACCACTCAAGTCTCACTGGCCCCTCTACTGGAAAGGAAAAAAGAAATGTATATTTTGTTTAAAGATGTTTTTATTAAGATGAATATTTTAATATAACATGGGACTTTGATCTTAAAGTCCAGCCTGTTTATCTTTATTTTTAGTCTGTTCAGATAAGTCACTAACATACTACTAATAAAGACCAAAGAAAAATTAACATGATTATAATAATAATGACAATGATACTACTACTAATGGACACTGAGAACTTACTCTTTACTAAATGCTTTTTGTATATTAGTTCATTTAATCCTCACAACCAACTCTTAATGGTAAGGTAGTATAATATTAGCTTATAAACACCATCATGTAATATCTCAATCACTTGTTTTGAAAATTTAAGATATCTTTCAAGAATGAGTCATATTCCCAGGAGTCACTGCTGGTGAGAATGTAAAATGGTACAATCGCTTTGGAAAATAGTTTTGCAGTTTCTTTAAAAGTTGAGAATACACTTAGCATGCAACCATTTTACTCCTAAATATTTACCCCAAAGAAAACATATGTCCATACAAAGACTTAAACAGTAAAGTACATGTATGACTATGCCTTAAAGACTTAAACAGTAAAGTTCATGTATGATTATGTTGGCCTAGAGCAGCTGATACAGAGAAAATATCATAGTAATCAGGTATATTAACCTTTTTTACAGAGTAATAATAACAGTAAAATAACTTATTATGGTCATACTTTTAAAATTCATTCAGTGGACACTGATCAACCTATGTCTTCTCATGATGATGATAATAATTTTATTTGTTTTTTAAAATTAAATTTCTTGGGGTCATATTGGTCAACATGAACATATAGGTTTCAGGTGTGGGTTTCTATGTTATAAGATCTATATATTGCAGTGTGCCCAGCACCCAAAGTCAAATCTTCTCTTTTCACCATATATTAGGACCCCTTTCTCCCACCACCCCTTCCCTCTGGCAACCAACACACTGCTATTTGTGTTCATGAGTTTCAGTTTTTATATCCCCCATATGAGTAAAATTATATGGTTCTTAACTTTTTCTGACTTATTTCACTTAGCATGTTCTTAAGGTCTATCCATGTTGTTGCAAATGGTGCTATTTCATCCTTTCTTATGGCTAAGTAGTATTGCATTTTGTGTATGTACCACATCTTCTTTATCCAGTCCTCTATCACAGGATACTTTGGTTGCTTACATGTTTTGGCCACTATGAATAATGCTGCAATGAACATAGGGGTACATATATCTTTGTGAACATATGTTTTTCAGGGTGTGGTTTTTTGGTGTTTTTTTTTTTGGTACATACCCAGGAGAGGGATTGCTGGGTCATATGGTAGCTCTATTCTTACTTTTTTGATCAATCACCAGACTGCTTTCTATAGTGGTTGTACCAGACTACATTCCCACCAGTAGTGAATAAGGGTTCCCTTTTTTCCACAACTTCTGCAACACTTGCTATTACTTGTCTTGTTGATAATAACCATTCTAACAGGTGTGAGGTGGTATCTCATTGTAGTTTTGATTTGCATTTCCCTAATTGCCAGTGAGGTTGAACATCTTTTCATATATTTATTGACTGTTTGTATGTCTTCTTGGGAGAGGTGTGCTTTTAGGACATCAGCCCTCTTTTTTGATTGAGTTGTTTGTTTGGTGTTGAGTTGTATGAGTTCTTTATATATTTTGGAAATTAAACTTTTGTTGGAGCAACTGTTTGCAAATATCATCTCCATCTGGTTAACTGCCTCTTTATTTTGTTTTCAGTTTCTTTTGCTGTGCAAAAGCTTTTTAGTTTGATATAGTCCCATTTGTTTATTTTTGCCTTTACTTCCCTTGCCTTTGGAGTCAAGTTCATAAAATGTTCTCTATGACCTAGGTCCATAAGTTTGGTACCTATAGTTTCTTCTATGTAACTTATTGTTTTAGGTCTTATATTTAGGTCTTTGATCAATTTTGAATTAATTTTTATACACGGGGACACACTATAATCCAGTTTCATTCGTTTGCATGTGGCTTTCTAGTTTTCCCAACACCAATTATTGAAGAGACTATTTTTACTCCATTGTGTATTTCTGGCTACTTTGTTGAAAATTATAAAAAATGGAGTTGCATATATAGTGTAGTTTTTTTCCCTTTTGCATGCATATCATCTTCATCTTCCTATGCTAGTTCATACCTTTTATGTTGTCACAAATTATCTCTGTTTATACTGTAAGTTTTTGGTGATTTTATTCTTAGTGTTGTGACCTTATGTTCTTTGTTTCAGGTAGAATAACCCCCTTGAGTATTTCCTGCAGTGGAGGATTTCTGATGTTAAAATCCCTCAGCTTCTGTATGTCTGGGAACATCTTTATTTCTCCTTCATATCTATACTTATAATAGGGTAATATGCAAATTAGTCAGGATGCCGTCACAGTAACAACCGACTGATCAGCAGGCTGCAGGAGAAGGAAGAGGGAGGAGGCGGTGCCTTGGGAGAAGGCAGAAGGGAGAGGTAAGAAGGCCAGCACCACGGGAGAAGGCAGAAGAGAGAAGGTGAGAAGGCTGTGCATGAGAAGGCAGAGGGAGAAGATGAGAAGGCCGGTGTCACAGGAGAAGGCAGAAGGGATAAGGTGGCAGTTAGGTAGTTAGGGGGATCAGGCCAGGAGGGGAGAGCAGTTAGGGGGATCAGGCCGGCAGGGGAGCAATTAGGGGCATCAGGCAGGTGAGCAGTTAGGAGCTAGTGGTTCTGGATTGCGAGAGGGATCCCAGTTTGGAGAGGGTGCAGGCCGGGCTGAGCACTGTCCCCCCCCTTCCCCCCCCGCCCCCATGCATGAATTTCATGTACCGAGCTTCTAGTATAAAGAATAATTTTGCTGGGTATATTATTTGTGGCTGATAATTTCTTTCACATGTTTGAATATTTGGTTCCACTCTCTTCTGGCTTGCAGATTTTCTGCTGAGAAGTTAGATGAAATTCTGATGCATTTTTCTTTGTAGGTCACTTTTTTTTTTCCCCGACTGCTTTGAGAATTTCTTCTTTGTCATCAATTTTTGACAGTTTCAATATCAAGTGCCTTGTAGAGGGCCTCTTTGGATTAAAGTAACTAGGTGTTCTTTTTGTTTCTTGTATTCAAGGACTTAGTCTTTTCCCATAGGTTTGGGAAGTTCTCATCCACTATTTGTTTGAATAGATTCTCCGTTCCCTACTCCCTCTCTTCTTCCTCTGCAATACCTATAATTCTAATATTGCTCTTTTTTTTATTTTATGGAGTCAGATAGTTCTTGTGGAGCTCTTTCATTTTTCGTTATGCTCAGGTCTCTCTCTTCTTTCTTCCCTCTGCACCATTTTTAGGTGGCTATCTTCAATATCACTAATTCTTCTCTCCATCTTGTTGGCTGTTTTCTATGCACAGTTCACTTTTTATCACCTTAATTGCATACTTCATTTCCAGGATTTGATTGTGTGTTTTTTTAAAAAATATTTTTATTGATTTCACAGAGGAATGGAGAGGGATAGAAACATCAATGATGAAAGACAGTCATTGATCGGCTGCCTCCTGCATGTCCACACTGGGGACTGAGCCTACAACCTGGGCATGTGCCTTGACCAGGAATTGAACCCTGATCTCCTGGTTCATAGGTTGATGACAACCACTGACCCATGCTGGCTGGGCATGATTGGCTCTTTTTTAAAGTTTCAATTTCGTTGGTAAAGTACTTGTTTTGTTCATTCTCCCCCTCACCCCCCACCGGGTGCATTTAATTGCCTGTCTGCATTTTCTCATATCTTGTTGAGTATTTTCAGAACTGCAATCTTGAAATCTGTCATTTATATCACATATTTCCATGTGTTCCAGTTGACTTACTGGGGATTTTCCATTTTCTTTCTGATCATCCTCATTACTGTGGCTATTCATGGTATTTGCTGTTTTCCTTCGCCTAGGCATTTATATAACAGCTTCTTTTGAAGAGGTCTATTTTCCAGTAGATGGTGCTGAATCATATGATTTTTTAGTTCTGTGATCTCCTAGTCTTGACCTCCATGGCTTTCGTAAGACAGTACAGCCATGCTGTTGGGGTTGGGGTTAGTTTTGCCCTCACTGTATTGGTGACCCCTAACCTCTATGGGGCACCCCCCCTGGGGATCTGTCAGAGGGAAACCGCAGTTCTACTATAACTGTTTTTGGTTTACAGATAATATGCTCCTCGAATCAACTCCAAAGGCAACTGGAGGCGAGTTTGGGGAGTCCAATAAGTGGCAGGGCTCTATGGTTCTGTTTCTTTGTCTGAAGCACCACAGTTTGCCCCAACTGTGGAGAACCTCATGGAAGAACCCTGTGCTCTATCAGGCGTCTGCTGATTTAGACACTGTTCACCCTGCTGGACTACCCCCCAATGTTCTCTGTTCCTCCTGGATGAAGAAAGTGCCTGCCCGCACCAGCTTCCTCCCCTCTCCACACTGAGCCTCGAGCTACCAGCTGCAGGGATATGTCTGTGGGCTGTCTACATTTTCCTCCCTTCTCATCTCCCTGTTTATTCCTGGTTACCCATCTTTAGATGTTTCAATATAGGAGTTTCTCAGGCGTGCCTCTGTATTGAGCAGAGACTTCTTTGTTGAATTATAGCTAGTTAATTTGTTGTAATTTCAGGAGGAGAGGCTAGAGGGATCTCTCACACTGCCATTCCCGACGTTTCATCATTATTAATTAGAGGCCCAGTGCACAAAATTCATGCATGGGTAGGGTCCTTAGGCCTGGCCAGTGATCATGGCTGATGGGGGCCTTCCTTTGTTCCGTGCTACCCCCGGTGGTTAGCGCACGTCATAGCGAGCAATTGAACTCCCAGTCTCCAGGTCGAACTCCCAAGGGGACATTTTGCATATTAGCCTTTTATATATATAGAAGATAGATGTTAATAGCTGCGACTATTTATTGAATGTGCACTATGATCCAGGCACTATGCCTGACACTTCAATTATATTATTTCATTTAATCCTTGAGATTAGCCCCATTTTATAGGTGATGGATGTGAAACTCAGAGAGGTTAGTATGGCAGAATCTGAAGTTGAATAATCTAGATACCCAAACCAAATCTCTCCAGGATAAGCAACAGGGTGTAGAACTATATTCTTTGCAGCACTGGTAAGAATTTAGTAGGGAGCAAAATGTGGCAATCACGGAACTGAAGAACTCATTCATTTGTTCAGTAAATAATTACTGAATGCCAACTATAAGTCAGGCATTATTTTAGGTGGTAGGGAAACAACAGTGTATAAATACTAAATTTAGGTTTGCACATTATTGCTATTCTTGTATTTAATTGGGGGAAAATGACATTCAAATGCAATATGGCTTATTAAAACAATACCTTCCTTAGAGCAAACTGACATAAATTTGTGTATTACTTTCCTTATTAGAGTTTCATTATTTTATAAAATACACTAGAGGCCCAGTGCACAAAATTTGTGCACTGGGGGTATGTGGTGTCCCTAAGCCCAGTCTGCACCCTCTCCAATCTGGGAGCCCTTGGACATCCCTCTCACAATCTAGGTCTGCTGGCTCCCAACCGCTCGCCTGCCTGCCTGATTGCCCCTAAATGCTTCTGCCTGCCATCCTGATCACCCCTAACCACTCCTCTGCCAGCCTGATCGACGCCTAACTGCTCCCCTGCTGGCCTGGTCCCCCCCAACTGCCCTCCCTTGCCAGCCCAGTCACCCCTAACTGCCCTCCCCTGCCGGCCTGGTCCCCCGCCCCCACTGCCTTCCCTCCCCTGCAGGCCTGGTTGCCCACAACTGCCCTCCACTGCAGGCCTGGTCCCCTCCAACTGCCCTCCCTTCCCTGCAGGACTGGTTGCCCACAACTGCCCTCCCCTGTTGGCCATCTTGTGGCGGCCATCTTATGACCACATGGTGGCAGCCATCTTGTGACCACCTGGGAGCGGCTATCTTGTGCAAGGGTGTGACAGTCAATTTGCATATTACCTCTTTATTATATAGGATATAACTTTTATTATCTCCTTGCTAGCTAATTTCATTTTTAGAAATAAGATTTCTGATTTAACAAAAGCAAGCTGACTCTTTCAAGAATCTAAGTGTCTCTTCTGGCTATTCATTAGATGGACAATAGCAATTGCCCCAACAACAAATTCCCTTTCTGAGGCAAGCTTAACAGTTGCCACTTCATTAGGGAAGAGGTGATCCATTCCCCATGCCTGTGCATTTCCTTTTCATCACACAGGACAGAATGCAGTTGGCACAATACAGGATGGGGTGTTCTCTTAGTTTTAACTTCATTTAAATGAACAAACATCCATTGAATTAACTCCTTTCCTTTATGGGTATATATTTTTAGCCCAATTTGTTCAAAAAAGGATTTAATATTTAAGATAACTGATTCCTAGTATCTGTAAGCCATTTGGCTAGGTGCTACTATAAAAAGATCACTGAGACCTAACCCCTAATATAATGAGCTTATTGAACAGTAGGAAAATCAGTAAATGGTAGAAAGTTTAAATGAGTTACTGGAGGGGGGGCCTAGGAACTTAAATATTAAATATAAAATTATGTCTACCGAGGTCCAACAAGCTTATAATCTTCAGAATTGGAAGTCACTTGTAAGCTGGAGATCATCTGTACTGAATTTCTTCATTTACTTTATCAGTAAATCAAACTTAATACCAAGCAAGAAGATACTCTTATTTCTCTTTAATTAGACTTAAAATGGCAAATTTGAAGGATTTGACTTCTTGCCCAAAGAAGGAGAAAAAATAGAGAACAGACTGTGCACTAAGAAAAAAACACAACAAGTCTGCTAAACATATTCCTTGAATGCCCCTCATCCCATCTCCTATGCAATCACTAAATCAGTAAGTTAGGTCTACCAATGCTGTCTAGACAGTGAAATGCCTTTCGGCAGAAACCAGTGTATCTTTCTGCAATAGTACACAGGTACATTGCAAATGGTAGGAGATCATTAATGTTCTACTCCAAATTAGTAGCCAATCTATAGCTCTAGATTCATGTGGCTGGTAGTCAGTCCTTACCTCCCATTGCCTCACAGAATGAAACATTTCAAGAGAAAAATATGACCAAGGCTAGCAATGTCAACAAGTACATTCATAAGCAGGATCCATGCCAATGACAGGATGGAATATTTAAATACCTGATTATTATGCAATCATACATTAAGGACGTTCATAAATGATGGAATTTTTCTATACATGAGAAATAGTGTTGTTCTTTTCTTAACAAACCTGTTTCAAGTGCCTCTTCAGTAGGTGCCTTAACAGCAAAAATATTAAGTCTCTTTCCCTTAAATATACTTTTCCTAAAATTAAAGAAGAAAAAATAATTTATTCAATGAGTACTTTTATACATTGTCAATAAAAATTGTTTATGAGAGAAAAATTTTATATAAAGTATTCAATGTAGATATAAAAATAATTCCACTGATGATAGCAGACATTTTAATTAAACTGCCATATCTTTAAGACTGGTAACTAAAAATAGGAACAGATGAACTTGAATTTTTACATCATAATACAACAAAACAGTTAAAAGCCTAATTTCCAAAATACCTAATTGGAAAGATTAGCCTAATTTGCCATAATTTTTATTTGCTCCATTTCATATTAATGTTTTAAAAAAACTCAATGTTGTGGGAAACTACCAAAATATGCAAAATTAGAAGTTGTTATAAATGAATCTAGAACTTCTGGTCAAGATGTCAAAGTAGGTTAACTCTGTGTTCACTTCCTCCTGAGACCATATCAAAATTACAACTAAGAAAAAAATGTACAACTAAGAAACATCAAAAGACTAACAGAACAGAACTCCCATCACTAGAATACAAAGGAGCAGCCTCCATGATACTGGTAGAAAGCGTAGATTTGAAAGGACTGGTTCCAAACTCACACGTGTTGGTTATGAATCGGGAGGGATAGCTCTGATGTAGAGGTCCTTCCTGAGGGTGAGGAGTCCCAGCCCAATACCGGACACCCAGCCTAGACCATCAATGGCAGGAATAGGAGTCCCCACAACATCTGGCTGTGAAAATTAGCTTGGATTCTGTCCGGGTGAGAGGGAGGTCTGCTGGAGTTCCAGGCTTTCCTCTTAAAGGGCTTATTCACTAAGGGAGTCACTTACTTTGAACTCCAGCATTGGGATAGTAGCTCAAAGCACCAGGGACAAACAGGGAAGAAGTGAATTGTCTGGCTTCAGGGTGCAGGTTGGAGGAGCAGTTCTTTCCAGTTACTAAAAGTGCCGGCAGGTGCCATTGTCCTTTTGCTGAGCCCTCCCCCTATCCAGCCTGCTAGTGCCATATCTGAGTCTGCATCAAACTTGTTCACCCTGGTAATTCCCTGAGAATCCACCCCACATAACTTGTGCACATGGCAGAACCTTTCAGTGGCTATTATTCACAAGTGGCTGGCCTCAGCCCTCAATGTAGACTTCCCTAAAATCTCTGGAAGGTTCCAAACAACCCCAAACAAGAAGTGGCCAGCCTCAGTGTGCCCTATACCTCTTTCTAAGTAGTCCCCAGCCCAGCACTAGTGGCAGCTGGCTTCTGGCATTGGTTTGCAGCCTAGCCTCTCTCAGGCACCTCCAAACTCAGCAGAGGCAGTTACCAAACACTCACTTTGTAGGTCCTACCAAGTGGCTTCAGGGTAGGGCACAGGTAGCAGCTGACTTAGGCCTGTACTGATACCGGCCCCCCTACCCACAAGAGGCCCCAGAACCAACACACCAAGAGGCCAGCTTCAGACCACACCAGGACACCACCCAATTAGTTCCATAAATGACAAACCAGGCACCAGAGCCCTGCTACAGCAAATCCCACTCTGTGGGGTCAGCCCCCAAACAACAGCTCGTCTGCTGTATTCATGCCAATCCTTACAACCAGTCAGTCTGAAGGTCAATCCCACCCACTCACTGATGTAGCAATAGCAATCAAGACTTAACCACAACAAGAAGGTAAACACAACCCACACAAGGAACATTTCTGGAGCACCTGGCTCAGGTGATCAGGAAGACTGTGCCATTGTGCCCCATAGGACACCTATCATGTAAGGCTACCATGCCAAGACTGGGAGATGGATCAGATCCACCTAATACACAGAAACAAACAGGGAGGCAGCCAAAATGAAGAGGCAAAGAAACATGTCCCAAATGAAAGAACAGAGCAAATCTCCAGACAAAGAACTAAACAAAATGGAGGCAAGTAATCTACCAGATGCAGAGTTCAAAACACTGGCTATAAGGATGCTCAATGAACTTATGGGAAGAGTAGATGAACTCAGTGAGAACTTACACAAAATGATAGAAGTCATAAAAAAGACTTCAAAATGGAAGAATACAAAAATGGAAATGAAGAATACATTAGATGGAATCAACAGATTACATGAAGCAGAGGATCATTATCAGTGGTTTGGAGATAAGGTAGCAGAAAACAACCAATCAGAACAGCAAAAAGAATAAAGAAAAAAAAAAGGGAATAGTTTAAGGGACCTCTGGGGCAACATCAAGCATAACAACATTTGCATCACAGATGTACAAGAAGAAGAGAAACAGCAAAGGATTGAAAACCTATTTGAAGAAATAACGACTGAAAACTTCCCTATCCTGGCAAAGGAAATAGACATACTAGGTGTACCGGATAATAATGTGGATTTTTTTCAATAGATGAGTTACACATGTAATTTGATATGTATGCTATTTCGTTGTATTGACAGCAAGCTTCAAAACTTCATATGTCAAATTTGCTGAAGGTGTTTACATCATAGATACTTTTATGCTTAAAAATGTCGAATTTCGTGCCAAAAAAAGAGCAATCTGTGGCAAGTTTTAATTCATTACTTTATTTTGAAGAAAAGTGCTGCTGAAAGTTATCGTATACTTTGGGAAGCTTATGGTGAACATGCTCCATCTCAAGATACTTGTGAACGCTGGTTTAAACGCTTTAAAAGTGATGATTTCGATGTGAAAGACAAAGACATCCAGGTCAACTGGAAAAGTTTGAAGACCAACAATTACAAGCGTTATTGGATAAAGATGTGTGTCAAACTCAAAAACAGCTCGCAGGAAGACTAAACGTTGGTCAGCAAACAATTTCAAATAGTTTACAAGCAATGGGAAAGATTTTAAAGGAAGGAAAATGGGTGCCACATCAACTGAATGAAAGACAAATGGAAAACCGAAAAGTCGTCAGTAAAATGTCGCTTCAACGGCACAAAAGAAAGTCTTTTTTGCATTGAATTGTGACTGGCGATGAAAAGTGGATTTATTTTGAGAATCCCAAATGCACAAAATCATGGGTTGATACAAGTCAACCGTCAACATTGACTGCAAGGCCAAATCACTTTGGAAAGAAGACAATGCTCTGCGTTTGGTGGGATCAGGAAGGTGTGGTTTATTATGAGCTTCTAAAACTAGGTGAAACTGTTAATACTGATCGCTACCGACAACAAATAACCCATTTGAACCACACTTTGATCGTGAAATGACCAGAATGTGCCAGAAGACACGGCAAAGTAATTTTGCTTCATGATAACGTACCATCACATACTTCAAAACCAGTTAAAGACACGTTAAAAGATCTTGCCTGGGATGTACTAGTATTAACCCACCCTCCATATTCACCAGGCCTTGCTCCTTCAGATTACCACTTGTTCTAACTGATGGCACACACACTTTCTGAGAAGCACTTCAAAACATACGAAGAAGTGGAAAATTGGGTCTCTGAATGGTTTGCCTCAAAACAAGAAAATTTCTATTGGGATGGTACCCACAAATTACCTGAAAGATGGGGGAAATGTGTAGCTATCGATGGACATTACTTTGAATAAAGAAGCACTTTTGATGAGTCTCTTGAAATTATCGTGTTTTCTTTGATTACAAAATCCGCCATTAACCGGTACACCTAGTACAGTGGTCAGCAAACTCATTAGTCAACAGAGCCAAATATCAACAGTACAATGATTGAAATTTCTTTTGAGAGCCAAATTTTTTAAACTTAAACTTCTTCTAACTCCACTTCTTCAAAATAAACTCGCCCAGGCTGTGGTATTTTGTGGAAGAGTCACACTCAAGGGGCCAAAGAGCCGCATGTGGCTCGCGAGCCGCAGTTTGCTGACCACGGACCTAGTACAAGTCTAGGAAGCGAAGAGTCCCAAAGAAAATATACCAAAGAGGCCCCCTCCCACCCCGCCCCCACACACAAAAATGTTGCTAAAGTCAGCATACATCTTAAAGGCAGAAAATAGCGCATTTTTAAAAAATATGTATATGTGTTTTTAAAATTGATTTTTAGAGAGAGAGGAAGGAAGAGGGAGAAGAGAAAGAGATAGAAACATCAATGAGAGAGAAACAGATTGGCTGCCTCCTGCACACCTCCTACTGAGAATTGAGCCCGCAACCTGGGCATTTGCCCTGATTGGGAATTGAACCAATGACCTCTTGGTGCATGGATTGATGCTCAACCACTGAGCCACACTGACCAGGCTACATGTTTAATTAGAGAATATAATTATAAATGATTGGACAGATAAATCAAAACATTCCCACTTACAAAGCAATGGTTCTGGCCCGGTTGATGTGGCTCAGTGGTTGAACATAAACCAATGAACCAGGAGGTCATGGTTTGATTACCAGCCAGGGAATATGCCTGGGTTGTGGGCTCAATCCCCAATAGGGAGCATGAAGACAGTGGATCAATGATTCTCTCTCATTACCGATGTTTCTATCTCTCCCTCCCTCTCCCTTCCTTTCTCTGAAATAAATTTAAAAAAATAAATAAATAAAACAAAAACTAAGCAATTATTCTGTAATTTTAAAATAATAATGAACTTTCTTGACATAACTATTGAAACTAATGTCAGGTAACTTTTCCTTGTATATTTTAATCAACTGCTGTATCACTCAATTCACATTCATGTTTAAGTACATTTACTGGCAGATTAAAACCAGTTTATAAAGATAGGGTTAGCCTGGTTGGGATGGCTCAGTGGTTGAGCATTGATCCAAGCACTGAGAGGTCACAGGTTCAATTCCCACTCAGGGAACATGCCTCCTTTGCAGGCTCAATCCCCAGTAAGGGATTGAGGCAGCTAATATATGTGTCTCTTTCATCAATGTTTCTCTCTCTCTCCTTCTCCCAGTCTCTCTCAAACCAATAAAAACGTGTTTTTTTAAAAGGTAGGGTTAATTTTTAAAATAATTTTGAATTATTTTCTGGATCAAATTACTTTTTTCTACTAAATTCAACTGAAAAATGTAAAGGCCATATTGAAATTAGACAAGGTGATTTCACATCACATATTTCCCTCTAGCAAGTTCCCAAGTATTTGTAAACAAAGGCATCTGTGCTCCAGAACTATCCTCAGTGTCTTGCATTCTTCTCCCTACCCAGCAGTCCCTCAACCTCAAGTCAGGTGAACAGGATGATAGATTAAAGCAGAGGTCCTCAAACTTTTTAAACAGGGGGCCAGTTCACTGTCCCTCAGACCGTTGGAGGGCCGGACTATAGTTTAAAAAAAACTATGAACAAATTCCTATGCACACTGCACATATCTTATTTTGAAGTAAAAAAACCAAAACGGCAAAAACACCCGCATGTGGCCAGCGGGCCGTAGTTTGAGGACGCCTGGATTAAAGTAACTCACAGTAAAGAGGGAATGATTCAGCAAAGTATGGTATTTTAAAAGCACAATGTACTAAAGAGGGAGGGAAGGAAACAATTTGCTGTGCAACTACTAAATATGGTTTATACATGTTTCTTTCCTATTATTCAAGAAAGACATTAAGCCAGGCTTCACTTTCAGCATTTTATAGATGGAGAAACAGACGGATTTCCCCAGTCACAGATTAGTCGGTGGCACAGTGCCAAGATTCTGAGGCGGGCTAGTGTGACCCTAAAGCCAGTGCTCTGTGACTCACACCTCTCTGTCTCTAACTGAAAAAAATCAGAGCAGCCTGGACGGTCTCAGTCTGTCCCACGTCAGAGCAGGGTGAACACCTTGGTATCCCACCATTGCTTCTCTTTTTCTAGAGTTCTTTTTTTAACAGTCATTACATGCACATAAATCCCTTTCCTACTTTTTTAGCTTCTCTCTTGCTGCCTTCTAATTTTTAATGGTAGCTAAATCAAACAATGGTATAGCATTCTGATGTAGTTGCATGGAATTATCTCAAAGACTGATTCAAAGAAGATTCAATTTAAATATTCTTGAGGAATCTTAAGTAAAACTCTAATACACATCCTACTTTATTCAATAATATATCATAGCTGTAAAATCACTTTAAATTAGTAATTCAAATAACCTTCCAAAGTCACTGTAACATCTTGAACTTCTTTTGTTAACTGCTGACCATCTTTTCCAATCTTCCTGTACAAATTAGTAATTTACTAGTAACACTTGGAAGGAACTAACTCAAGTTGCAGAGATTGTACTTAAAATCCATAAAATATACATCAAAAACATTCCATTTGTGAGCCCATCTGCTATAAAGTTGAGTTAGTTTTTGTCAGACCATACTAAATATCTGGTTTCCCCCTCCCCAACTATCACTCTATGGGCTTGTGAGAGAAAGAAAACAGAAACTTTATGTAAATACAGATAGCTTTCTGTAACAAAATATGTAAGGCAAGCCTTAGCATCTCTAAGAACTGCAAATTGCTAAATTCAAATTACCACAAGTAATCTACCATTTTAAGGTATTATAGGATCATCCTTTCTTTGATGGTGAGTTAATTCTCTAAGGTATGAAAAAAGATTATTATATAGAGATAAAAGGGGTATATGAACATACATTATTAGACATATATCAGAATGAAAAATAATGTTTCTCTCAAAATGTTCATTTGTTCAGAATACAGTCAGCTCTATTTATTATAAATCAGGAAACTCTATTCCCCAGGTATAAGGCAAGGCCCATTTTAATTTATGGTAAAGAAAAGTTTAGGTATGTTAAACTCAGAAGAATTTTCCCTTGCCCTGGCTGGGTAGCCAAGATTGCGAGTGCAATCCCTCAGTCGGGCACATAGAAGAATCAACCAATGAATGCATAAATAAATGAAACAACAAATCGATGTTTCTCTTTCTCTCTATATAAAATCAATCAATGAATTAAAAAAAGTATTTTTTTTAACTTTCCCTCTCTAGGAAATGGTACATGGAGTGTAAGGAGACAGATATAAATACATTCATAATGTTCCTATTAGCAATAATATGCGCAGCAATAAAGTAAAACTACAGAGAAACAAACAAAACCAGATAGACTGCAAAGTTTCAATACCTTTTGCTAAGATCGACGGTCTTCTCCTGGCCAACGTAATTGTCAGATCCTTCATCAAACTGAATCTGATGAACTGGTCTTGTACTAGTTCTAGCTGTGGCAGATTTGACAACTTTCATATCTGATATTATGTTACTGAAACTGAAATATGAAAAATCAAGTGTATTACAAATTTGATATATTGAATAGTAGAAAACATGATTCATAGCATTTAATTTTTATTTCACTCCTATGCAGTAATATAACATAATTTACATTTAAATAAAAGATTATGTTACATATTAACATTCATAATCCACAGACCACTAAGATTTGTTTCCTTCTGTGTTTTAAAGATGTCAAAGTGGGAGGAAATGGAGACATCTGTAATAGTGTAGACAATAAAAAAAAGAAGAAAAAAAAAGATGATACTCTTCAGATGTGTTCATTTAAAATATAAATTAAAAGTGTCACTTATTGCCTGGCTGCCTTGGCTCAGTGGTTGAGCGTCGACCTATGAACCAAGAGGTCACGGTTTGATTCCCAGTCAGGGCACATGCCTGGGTTGCAGGCTCAATCCCTAGTGTGTGGCATGCAGGAGGCAGGTGATCAATGATTCTCATTATTGATGTTTCTATCTCCCTCTCCCTCTCCCTTCCTCTCTGAAATAAAAAAATATATATTTTAAAAATAAAAAGAATAAAAGTGTCACCTGTGTAAAATTATCAAGCATCTAGAGCAGTTGATATACAATCAGTATCTCTATACTTATCACATAGATTAAAACAACTAAATTAAAGTTAAAATTTAGCCATATGTATTGCCTTGTATTTGTTCAAATGCAAATAAATGAGTGATCTGACAGTCCATCATCTGTATTTTTTTTAACTTCCTGAGAGAAATCTTACAACATGCTTATTGAGAACTACTGATTTAGATTGCTCTCCAAAGCAAAGCAATGCTACTCCTGACTACATTTCATCAGCAAGTGGTATAACTTGGTATAAAGTAATGAGATGAGAGAAGTGGAAAGATGTCAGCTAAAACTTAACAAGAGGGAAAAGAGAATGGGCCTGAAGATGAGCATACTGTGCATAACACCAGAAAATTATTTAATGGGAAAAATTAATCTTCTCAGAGAAACTGTCTTATTCTTTATTTATTTTTAGTAACATCACTGAATTTATCATTTCTTTTTAAGGGACAAGAAATTGTGTAACTTCTGAAAATGAAAGTTTAATCACTTAATTGTTCTTTTAAAAACTAATTTTACTTAAGACATCAGTTGTTTTTTAAAACAACTATTCCATTTATGAGGCATATATTACATATAAATGAACATATTATGTATATTACTCATCAGTTACATGAAAATAGCCTATTTTGAGATACCAGTATTACTATTTGACATGCTATTTGATTCACTAACCTAATTTTACGTCTTTCTCCATTTTTCTGTGCCCTTGAGTCTTCCTCATGCTGCTGGAGCTGCCTGAGCAGCTCTGACTTGGTTGTCTGCTTGTCAAATGGGAGAGAATCTGCAACAGCAGATGCAGCAGCCACCAACTCAGGACTCAGTGACTCACTTCTGAAAAAGAAAATAAAAACAAATGAAAAAGAAAAAAAGAGGCATTATTTATCATGCCACTAGTTTAGTGGACAGTAAAATGATTTTTTCAGAGAAAATGTTTTTTGTTTTTTGTTGTTCAAAAAAGAATCATTCAGTCCTAGCCGGTGTGGCTCATCTGTCAAAAGGTTGCTGGTTTAATTCCCAGTCAGGGCACATGCCCAGGCTGAGGTTTGGTCCCTGGTCATGTATGGGAGGCAACTGATCAATGTTTCTCTCTCACATCGATGTCTCGCTCTCTCTCTCCCCCTCTCCCTTCCTCTCTCTAAAATCAATAAAGACATACAAAAGTATCATTCAGTTTCTGACAAAATCAAGAATTCTTAAATATTAGGTATCAGTTTTATATAAACTTAAATGTTTTTACTGAATTTTTAGATAGAGACGAAGGGAGAGGGATAAATAGAAACATCAAGAGAGAGAAACATAGATAGGCTGCCTTCTGCATACCCCTTCTACTGGGAATTGAGCCCCAAACCTGGGCATGTGCCCTGACAGGGAATCAAACCTTCGACCTCTTGGTGCATGGAGCTATGCTCAACAGAGCCACACCAGCTGGGCAGTGATGAGAACTTTTAAAAAATATCTTTTAACAATCTAGTCTATCCTATAATTCACACTATTTCATGAATACATGCTTTTTCACTTTATACCCTTCTGTGCTTCTGAACTTCTTTAAAATGAACTGTGTGACAATTTCAGAAAAGGAACCCTGAGGAAGTGAACAATACTATTTAGTGGACACATAAATTGTCATAACTTTTTTAGGCAATTTGGTGAGGTATATCATAAACCTAAAAAATATATAAATGTTTTGACCTGGCAATTCCACTTCTGGGAATATTTATCTACAGAAAACATATATGGGATTTGAGGGATAACTGTTCTCTCCAAACTCAAGACCTAAGAAATTATATCTGCTGTGCCTGAAAGGCAAACCATCTCTCAGCTATACAATTGGGAGATGTTTCTCATTCTAAGTCCCTCCAGACAGAACAATGCTAAAATTTAGAAATGGCTTCTGAACAGAGATCAAATCCAGGGCAGTGTCAAGAAGACAGGGTGTAAAGATGGCCATGGCTATAAACCTTTTGTTAAGATCTTAGAAAGATTTAAAATAGTACCTCAAAGAGCCTTTCAAACAAGCAACAGGACTTCTAAGAAACTTAAGGGTGTGGTCCACAGCCTCTCGGGAACTCGTGTAGAAGAGGACCTTAGTTCCCAAACTGTGCCCTAAGGCATCCTGGAGCACAACAGGGAAATACAGTGTCTGTCATTGACCTTGTGAATACTAACTCAAGGTAGTACACGCTTTTAACGTTACACTGCTGCATTCCTTTAGATGATATACTATATGTGTGAAGATGGTTTTCTGGCAATTGCTGTGATAAAAAGCAAGTACTCTTAAAAAAATCAATGCAGCACAGGAAATGAGAGTGGTGGTATCCAATCTTTTTATTTTTAATTTTTATTTGTTTTAGAGAGAGAGGAAGGGGGGAGACAGAGAAAAATCAATTTGTTATTCCATTTATTTATGCATTCATTGGTTGATTTTTGTATGTGCCCTGACCAGGGATCAAGCCCACAACCTTGGTGTATTGGGATGATGCTCTAACCAACTGAGTTACCCTATCTGATTCTAAGGCTAGGTCATAAAAACAATATAAACTTCTCCTGTCTCCCTTTCTCTTGGGACACGCCATGGGAAGCCAGTTACCATGCAGTAATAAAGTCCAAGCCACATAGAGAGGCCACATGTAGGTGTTTTCGCTAACAATCCCAGTCAAGGTCTCAGCTGACAGCTAGCATCAACTGCCAGACCTGAGTGAGCTAATTTCAGATGATTCCAGCTCCTGGACTTCCAAATCTTCCAAATGAGGCCCTAGACATCATGGAGCAGCGATTGCTTTGTTCAAACTGCTGACCCACAGAATCTATAAGCATAAAAAATGTTTTTTTATGCCACTAAATTCTTCGGTAATTGTTATACATAGTAACTATGCCAATGGTGGTTCAATATATGATACAAATAAAGAAATTTTTAAAAGCAGGCCATGGCCCTAGCCAGTTTGGCTCAGTGGAAAGGGTCCCAGGTTCAATTCTGGTCAAGGGCACGTACCTAGGTTGCCCGAGCGGGAGGCAGCCAATCGATGTCTCTCTCTCACATCAATGTTTCTATCTTCTCCTTCTCGCCTCCTCCTTCTTTCCACTCTCTCTAAAAATCAATATCCTCAGGTGAGGATTAACATAAAAATAAATAAATAAAAACAGGCCATGCATGAAGCGATGATAGTGCATCACGAACTAAAGATGATGATTAACCCAATTCTGTGCATATGGAATCAGTTAAGAAAAAGGGGGGAGGGAACAGTAGAAATCATTAAAAAACAGGTTTTTAAAAATTCAAAACAAATGTACCTCATTCACCAATCTTTTGGTGTAAGACAAAGCTTCTTTGAAGATAGGACCACTGATAGCATTTCCACGATATTTATATCTACACCACACACTATTCTCCACTATTCCCAATTTTGATTTCTTTAAGTAGAAACATTGAGCAAGAAGTTAAAAATGTTTATAAAGCAATCTGAGTGTAGAATTTTCCTAAATTTTATGCTTCTCTCATTCATATCTAATTGGAAAGCAATTTCAAAAATTACCTTTACTGAATCTTTGCATAGCATTCAACTCATTTTAACCATTTCTATAATAGTTAATTAAACTGTATAACTATAAAAAATCACAATGGGTCATAAACAGGTCTGGGAGCTAATAAATAACTCACTCTAGGTAAATATTTATATATATACTAGAGGCCCAGTGCACAGATTTGTGGGGGTGGGGGAGGGACAGCAGGAGGTTGGCCAGCTGGGGGGAGGGACCGTGGGAGGTTGGCCACCGGTCCCAAGGAGGGAGCCGGCCCTCGGCCCCCCTGGGAAAGGGGCTGTGTCCGCCACCACCCACCCCCGGTTCCCTGTCCCAGCGCAGGACCCAAAGGCCCTGGCGGGGTCGGGAGAGGAGGCAATGGTCGCCGGGCTGGTGCAGAAGGAACAGGTGCTGGACACAGACACTGCCATCAGTGCCCCACACTGCGCGCCCCCCCTTCCCTTGCCGTCGCAGCGCCACCACCATGGTGGGTGGACGGTCCCTGGGGGAGGGAGAGGACGGGAGCAAAACAAACCCTTGTGTCGAGGGCTGACTTTCAATAGACTGCAGCGAGGGAGCTGCTCTGCTACCTATGAAACCCCAACCCGAAGCAGGTCTCTATGAATGGTTTAGCACCAGGGGCTGATGGGGGCCAGCCGGCTGGGAGCAGGGGCCGTGGGAGTGCACTGACCACCAGGGGGCAGCTCCTGCGTTGAGTGTTTGCTCCCCTGGTGGTCAGTATGCATCACAGCAACTGGTTGACTGGTCATTCTGGTCATAAAGGTCACTTAGGATTTTATATATCTAGACTAGAGGCCTGATGCATGAAATTCATGCAAGAGCAGGCCTTCTTTCCCTGGCTGCCAGCACCGACTTCCCTCTGGCACCCAGGACCCGGGCTTCCCTCCAGCCGCCGGCAGGC
This sequence comes from Cnephaeus nilssonii, assembly GCF_951640355.1. NCBI lineage: Eukaryota > Metazoa > Chordata > Mammalia > Chiroptera > Vespertilionidae > Cnephaeus > Cnephaeus nilssonii. The sequence continues at coordinate 91,344,199 of NC_137079.1, read as the reverse complement.
ACCCGGGACCCAGGCATCCCTCGCAGCCTTAACTTTGTCCAGAAGGTCCTCTGGAAGGACGTCTGGTCTAATTAGCATATTATGCTTTTATTGTTATAGAAGATTTGTGTGTGCATTATCTATTTTATATACATATATATATTTATTTTGTTTCTAAGAGGAGGAGGAGGAGGGACCTGTTAGGTCTGATCAAATCATTGAATCAATAGCCCCTCTTCTGGGAACTGACCTTTAGACCACTTCACAATAGACATTCTCTTTCGCTTAGACCTCATTCCACTGGCTAAGAACATTATCTTTCCCCTCCAGACCTTCCCAGGACCAACCCAGAGAATTCTCCACCCAGAAAAAGCCCACTTAGAGTCCTTTAAAATCTCTGACTCCCCATTCCTGGGTGCTAGCACCATTTGGGGGCTCAGTTCTCCAGATGACCTAATAAATTTATAATGCCTACCACTTTTGGCCTCGTGTATTCCTTCAGTACCTATTATGGTCACTCACTGAATTAGCTTACTCTCTACCATGCAATTATGCTTTCCAGACATATTTTTGATATAATGTAGAAAATAAGAGATTTCATAAAAGTTCTGAAAATAATGAAAAATTAAAGCATTCTGGTAAATAGGAATCTACCTTACCTGTTTATTCTGCTAAGAGAAATCAGTGATGGGGATCTTAAAGTCACATACCTTATTATGTAAATCAATGATGTCATTCATGTAAGACATTAGCACTACAATAAAATACTGCCATTTAAACTATATCGCAAATGCTAAAATATCACTGCACTTATAATTAGTGAAATATAATACTCTTGACAAGCATAAGTAATTGCAATATTTTGAAGATACCACATAAGCTCAGAGCACTGAAAATTACTAGTCAAAAGAAGTCATATAAAACAGTTATAAAAAACATACTAAAATTCCATGCTAGGTGGAATTTTTTAAATGGAAATTTCATATAAACAAGCCCTTCAGAGACAAGAAGCTACTTTCAAATCAGGATGTAAATGATTTGTTAAATAACAACTTAAAGAGACAATTATATGGCAGTTAATAGAGACATATGTAAGAAAATGTGTGAAATTCTCAATTAGATTACCTCTCCTTTCCTCTGTCTAGATTGTATACAGATATTCCCTTCTTATTTAAATATAGAACAATAACAGCATTTCTCAAGTAATTATTAAAGTCTCTGTTTATAAACTGATATTTGGCCTCCATTAATTCACTGCTCTCATCTACTCTAATTTTTTTAAAGTTTTTAAATGTAAAAATTCTGCCTGGATGTGAAGAGCTATAATTCAAGTCTGGATTAGAATTATCATTGACCACTTTCCACTAACCCCGTGGTCGGCAAACTGCGGCTCGCGAGCCACATGCGGCTCTTTGGCCCCTTGAGTGTGGCTCTTCCACAAAATACAATGGCCTGGGCGAGTCTATTTTGAAGAAGTGGCGTTAGAAGTTTAAGTTTAAAAAATCTGGCTCTCAAAAGAAATTTCAATCGTTGTACTGTTGATATTTGGCTCTGTTGACTAATGAGTTTGCCGACCACTGCACTAACCCATCCACTCCCCACCACCTGCACTGTCAAAAGTCTCTAAGAGTCCACAAGTTTGCTGCAAGTTTGTCTAGACTTCGGAAAATTCATCAAAACAAGGGACAAAATCCACATAGATAAAACAGATTACTGAAGTGATTAAATTATGTAAATTGTATATAATTACATATAATAATGATTGTTTTATTTTTAAAAGCTTCACTTTACAAAAGGCAGATTTCACACACCCAGCTTCTAAATGCACTTAGGATGATCTGTGTGCAGATATTTAGTTTGCAGTTTTTCTAAAACAGTTTGTATGTCTCTATGTCATGGATAAAAGAGTATTTTACATAAATGCAAATCTATGAATCTATTTTGTTCCTGGAAACACTGGTAATAGTAGATCAATAAGCATTATCTATTCCTTTTAGATGCTGTGCTAAATCCTGGAAGAAAAACAATGAGGCACATAGATCCTGCTCTAAAGAGGTATCTGCCCAACAGGGAAGATAAATCAAACAAGTGGAGAATTAAGTAAAAAAGTTCTTTTTAAAAAAATGTTAGTGACAATAGGAAAAAAAGTAGAGCGATCAAAGTTTTAAAGACTAGTATTCAGATGATTCTCAATATATAGAGACTCAGAAAGGAGAAATGGGATCAGGGACAGGAGGGTTGGGAAAGCTTCGCAGAGCCAAGAGTCATTGCTGAGTGTAGAAGGCAGACACATGCTGACAGGCAAAAAGAGAATATATTTATCAGTCCCAAACAAAAATATAGAGGAAGAGGTACTTAGGGGAGAGGAAGCACTCTAATTTGAAGATGGACTAAAGATTTCTTGAAGAAAAAATGTACTGGAGTTTCAAAAATTACTTTCAAAGAACATTCAAACTGTAAATCATTTACCTCTTCTTTGGGGCATCTTTTGTAGCTTTTTGAAGTCTGCCAGTTGTAGCCTCCAAACTTTTAAGGGGTCTTCTGTTGGGTGGCTTTGTGGTTTGTACATTTACTGTACTTATTTCAACTTTCATGTCCTTAATGATATTTAACAAGTCTTTTTTCGAATTCTCCTTTACACTGTCTTGGCTCTCTGTCTGCTTGGAAATTTCATGGGTTGGAATGGACCGCCCATCTTCTTTGCTATAGATCACATTGTTAGTGCCAAAATATCTTTGGATATAATTTTTTGTCCTGGAAAGATTAAAAAAGAAAAGAAAAATACAATGCAAAATAATCAAGCAAAGACTCAAAAAACTGTTTCTATGTGTTTTTAAATTTTTCAATTCAAGCCCTTCCCTTTTCCTTTTTATTTTTTTTAATTGAGATATAATTGACATATAACATCATATTAGTTTCAGGTGTACAACATAATGATTCAATCCTATCTAATAAAGCTGGAATATGCAAATTGACTGTCACGCCATAACAAAGATGGCTGCACCCACAGCGGAGGCAGGGATCCCGTAACACAAGATGGCTGCGCCCACAGCAGAGGCCGAGTTCCTGTAAGGAGTCTTAACGAGGCTGGCATTGGGCTGGGGCAGGGGACCTGAGGCTGCGCCCCGCGCCCCCCGCCCCGGGGCCAGGCCAGGAGACCTGAGGCCATGCCCCCCGCCATGCAGGGCTTGACGGGGGACCTCAGGCCACACCGCCCACCCGCAGGGCTTGACGGGGACTTTCATGGCACACTCCCCACCCCGGCCAGGGCCAGGGGACCTCAGGCCATGCCCGCCGCCTCGGGGCCAGGCCAGGCGACCTGAGGCCACGTCCCCCACCCGGTGGGGCTTGACAGGGGTGGGGCTGGCCGGGTCTGGATCTAGCCCAATGGGGGTGGGGCTGGCTGGGTCTGGGTCTCGCACGATTTCGAGGAGCATGTGGATGGGCGGGGACTTGACTCTGGTTCCTGTGGCGCACCCCAGACTCTGACAGGAGGAAGATTTTCATATACCTTTTACTAATTTTCTTTCATCTCTGACACTTCTATTATAAAGGGCAAACAGCAATATTAAAATATTCCCTCTAATTAATTCCCTTTTAATGTGCACGAATTTCATGCACGGGGTCACCAGTATTTGTATATGTTGCAAAATGACCACCATAATTGATCTAGTGTTTTGTATTATTGTTAACAACCATAATGACAGCAAATTTAACATTTATTAAACATAAACTATGTGCCTAGTCTTACACAACATATTTTTGGTAAATTTTTTCATACCCACATTAACTCCATAAGGTAGGTTTTATCCCCATGTTGCAGATAAGCAAACTGGAAATCAGAGAAGCGAAGTAACTTACCCAAGGTCATGAAGCTCAGAGCTCACTAAGGACTAAGACATGCTGGTGTGCTGCAAATGGGTTACAGATGTGCTGAGATACTGATCACCTAGGCCTGGGACTGCTGGTGCCTCCTTACATTCACCTCAGAGTTTGGTAAAAATATTACTTTCTATGTGCTCCAAGACATTTAAAAAAAGGTTGCAAACACTGACATGTTTAATAAATTTCAATTTATTATTCTTAAACTCAAATCTCACTGACTGCCAAGGCCTTGCTCTTAATATGATATAATAATACCTTTTTAAAAAGTCATAATTAAACATTAAAATAAAGAAATTTCTATCTAAAAAAGGTTACTTTCTATTAAAAAAAAATCTGGGTGTTATCTAAGCTGGTTCACTTTCTCATTAAGCTATGTGCCATTTAACCAATCACTATTTGTAAGCTAAGCTAAAATGGAACGGAAAAAAATAATATTTTGATATTTGATATGAAAGAACTTTACAAACTAATGACTGTTAGTTTCAGTAAGAGGGTATAGTGTATAAAAAGTCATTCATTAAATTGGCAAATATCTACTTTGAACTGAGCACCATAGTAGGCACTGATGATATATTAGTAACTAAGAATTTATTGTCCCTATTTTAAAGCAAACAGGATAGAGCATTGTTCTCAAATTTTAAAATGTATAGGAATTACCCTAGAAGATTTGTTAAAACACAGATTCTTTGGTCCCAGCAAAGAATTGTGATTCAGTAGCTTTGGGGAAGGATTTGAGAGTTCGCTTCCTAACAAGTTCCCAAGTAATGCTGATGGTGGCATTGGCATTACCCTAACCCTAACCATAACCTAACCCTAACCCTAACCCTAACCCTAACCCTAACCCTAACCCTAACCCTAACCTAACCCTAACCCTAACCCTAACCTAACCCTAACCCTAACCCTAACCCAGAGGACCACATTTGAGTAGCTGTGTTATGCACATTATTTTAATCTTTAAAATCCAAATAATTTTATTATTCCTGCTTTACAGAAGAAACTGCTGCTTAAAGAGGTTAAGTTAATGATTCTTAACCTTTAGCGGTCATATGAATCACCTAGAGAGCTCATTTAAAACTTAGATTCCGGAGATTCTTAGTTGGTAAATTTGGAATGGGGTCCAAGGATATGCACTTAACCAAGACCCCAGGTGATTCTGATGCAATTGACCCCAAAGACCCTACATCAGACTCTGGGTTAAATACCGTATCAAGTTCTCGAAGACAGCAAATGGTAGTACCAGATTAGAGAACCTTTAATGAAAAATAAAATGGCTATTTTTAAAAATGCTGAAACAAACTATTTGAGCTGCTTACAAAAATAAATGTCAGAGGTTAATACATCAGGCACTTAATTAGAATGAAACAACTATTGCATAACTGCCATCCTCATATTACTCAACTTAGGAAAATGCTCTAATTATTACTTCTCACATGAAAGTTAAATTAAAGGTATAACAGAAAAGTGGCAACCAGGAGAATGCATCTCACATATAACCTGTATTTCAATGTTTCCCTAGTACCATGGAAAGTGTATTTATACCAGGAAAATCATGTCTAGGAAGTGACTCCATAACACTAAAATAATAAAACGCTAGCTCTAACCTCCCACCTGAGCATGTCTCCACTGAGCGCATCTCGTCAGCACTTCAAGTGCAACACATCCAGAACCACACTCCAGAACTCCCCTGAGACTGCCTGCCATTTTTCACATTTCTGTATTGAATGGGCCTCTAACCATAAATAGATATTTTTGTATTCCAAAAACTAGGACATATTTTAAAAGCTTTCTCAAAGCTGCTCCTCGTTCTTCTGTTAACATAAGGCACCCTAATCCTTCAAGGTAGCCAGCTGAAATCTTTGCTCTGACTACCCTACCCTTATCATGTCACATCCTATCAATCCTACCTGGGCAATTTTCCTCCTCCATCCCACTTCTTCCTCCTCCATCCCTCTCCACTGCTCCCCACAGGCTTCAGCGCTGTGCCTACCACAGCGGCCCCAAAGCGCACTGCGCGGAACATATGCAGTACAGTTAAGTTTTCATGATCATGAGAGTTCCCAGAGAATAAATACCAACACCAAGTAGGCCACAACTCCTTTTCTTGTCTAGCTAATTCCAACCTAAGCCCGCCCTCAGGTTATTTCAGATTTCTTTTCCAGAAAGCATACTTTAACATTCTCCAACAATGGCTAGGTGTCCCTATTCGCGCACCCAGCAATTATTTATTACATTAAGGAGCATTCTGGGCCACCTACGCCATCTCAGCTGTTACTGTACGGGGATTTCCTCCTTGCTGTAACTGTAAGCTCCGTGATGGCAGGGCTGTCTTACTCCGGCTTTCCATGAGGGCCGGCACACTGTAAGCACTTTCAATAATAAAGTAAAGAATCAACAGGGCCAGGAGTGAGACCGTCACAGTCTTGGGAGGCAAAAAATAAAATTTTGCTCCTGGATCCTGGATAAAATGAGCGGGCAAGCGGCAATGAGGAAGAGGCGCGGTGTGTCTGTCCCAGGAAGAGCACAGGACAGCAGACCAGGAACGCACTGCAGCCGTTTCCAACGGGCACGGGGACCTTGGGCAAGTCCTTTTATCTTCCTGGGATTTCCCTCTCCTCACACTTAAAGCAAATATGAGATTCCTCACAGGCTTCTAAGATCCCGCGGGTCACAGACCTCGGGCAGCGGGAGGAAGGTGACTGAACGTACTGGAGGGGCAGGGGGTTTGGCCGGAAGCCCTGCGGGGCCCACGGCGCTGAAATGAGGTACCTGAGCGGTCCGAGCGGAGCGCCGAGGAGCACAGTCGCAGCCGCCGACGCCTCTGGGCCTCCGGGACACACCGGGAGGCGGGAAAGGCGGCGAAGAGGTAGGGTCGCTGCGACTCTGGGAAACATTGCCCAGAAACCAACGGAACCGCGAACCGGAATAGCGTGTCAACCGCCAAACACGTCCCCCGCCTCTCTCTTCCGTTCTTCGGCCGGGCGCGTTCCGCTCCCTCAGCGTTCCGGCGGACCACAGGGTCGGGTAACTGCGTTCCGGGCTCGCCCTGGGCTCCACCCTCCCGACGATTCTAGTCGCAGCGGGGGAGTCGACGGCGGAGTTCCCCGAGGTTCCCTAGGACCGAGGCGGGACCCAGACAGGAGAGCCGGGAGAGCGGAGGGAGCGACCTGCTGTGCAAACACCACAGGTGGGGCCAGTAAGCCGAGGCGGAGAACTGACCCTCCTGTGCAGGGTTTAGGGGAGAAGATCCACAGTGTTCATTAAAAGTCTCAAAATGAAATGATCCATGGCCACCAAGGAGGTTAAAAAAAAATTACCAATAGGGCATGCTGCCCGATAAATTAGTATTTCTTTTCAGTCTCTATTCTTGAGGTAGAGTGAAACGATGAGATATATTTTTATGTTCCTGAACTGGCTTTAGAGATAAAACGATGCGAGAGAAAGACTTGTTTTATTCCGTCCCTCGGGAAGGCAGTGAACAGTGGCCCAGAAGTGATGAAGGGTTCTCAAATCTGGAATGCATGAGCATAAACTCTGCCAGAAATGCCGGCTAATGGTTATGTGGGAACCTCTAGGTTAGAATGCCATACCAGCCGTTGAATGTGGACATAATTTATCTGCAGTTTCAAATAAGAATCAAGATTGGTAGTACATTTTATGTGATGCTGAAAACTCAGCTTACATTGAGATCTTTTTTTTAAAAAAAATATATTTTATTGACTTTTTACAGAGAGGAAGGGAGAGTGATAGTTAGAAACATCATCCAAGGTACATGCCCTTGACTGGAATCGAACCTGGGACCTTTCAGTCCACTGGCCAACGCTCTATCCACTGAGCCAAACCAGTTTCAGCTCACATTGAGATCTTGCTAAGATCCACTAGTCCAGACAGAACCTTTGTGACAATGCTAAACACAGTATACTGAGGGATGCCTTCCCTAACTTACAGTCTAGATTGTATCTTAGCTAAGGTACCCTCTATGTCAAAGAGTATCACTATCTGAAATTTTCTCATATATTTATGTGCTTAAACACTTATCCTGTGCTGTTCCACAAAGGATTGGATTTTATCTTATTCACTGCTGTGACCCTGGTTCCTAGAACTGTGCCTGTCATATAATAGATGCTCAAAAATATTTGGTAAATAAATTATTTCCAAGTACAAAATAAAAAATAGGTGCAGACAGTTTAAGTAATTTGCCCAAGTTCATACAGAGGTGGAGTCCTTCCTCTCTTAAATCAATAAAAATATTTAAAAATAAATAAGTAAAATATAATAAGTATGTTCTTAGAAAAATCATAACTTATGCAATTGTCCATAGTAAATGGCAATACTAGATTAAAACTTAGAACCATCCAACTCTGATATTCTTGTCCACTGGAATACCTGAGGGTTTCTGCCTTTGGTCATGCATAAAAGTCACATGGGGATGGCTGTTCACACATTACTCAGACACTGACTTGATAGGTCTGAGTCTGATAGACACTGACTTGATAGGTCTGAGAGTCCAACAAGCACCCAACGTGATTCCAATGTAGGTGGTCCTCAGACAAAACTTTCTGAAACACTGCAATGACCCTATGACTTATATAGCTATTCATAGCTTTGCATACTCTTAGAATAACGTAAAGGAAAAGTGAAATAATTGGTGCAGGAACAGAATATTGCTTTGGATGAATCTCAAAGCCAGTATGTTAAGTGAAAGGAGCCAGATACAAGAGACTATGTGATGCCACTTATATGACAATGTAAAGAAGACAAAGCTATAGGAACAGAAATCAGATCAGTGGTTACCAGGGGTTGGGGATGAAAGGAGGTGACTGAGTATGAAGGAGTACAAGGAAACTTTTGGGGGTTATTGAAATACTCTATATATTGATTCTGGAGGGGGTATGACCTTTCATGATTATCAAAACTCTCAGACCTGTACACCTGAAAAGTGTAAATTTTACTGTATATAAATGATATCTCAACAAACCTGACTTTAACTAAAAATATAATCATTAGAGTAATTTTGATCGGCCATAAATCAAACCATAAAAGAACAATACATTTAAAAAAAATAATAAATCTGGCCCCGGTGTGGCTCAGTGGTTGAGCATCAACCTATGAACCAGGAGGTCACAGTTTGATTTCAGGGCACATGCCCAGGCTGAGCGCTTGATACCCAGTAGGGGACATGCAGGAGGCAGCTGATCAATGATTCTCTCTCACCCTTGATGTTACTCGCTCTCTCTCCCTCTCCCTTCCTCTCTGAAATCAATAAAAATATTTAAAAAAATATAATAAGTCTGTTCTCAGAAAAACCATAACTTATGCAATTGTCCAAAGCAATCATTTATGAGAGCAACAAAAATGTGGCCTGAAAGTAGATTTTTTCCCCCCTCCTTTTTTCTAGCATTAATTCACTAGACATTTTCTTCCTAGTGCCCCTTGAAATGTACTTTCTAGGACAATGTGTCTTTGTCAAGAGGCAGCAAATTAGGTAAAAATAGGTCCTGATATATATCAGTGACTTTGTCCTAAATGTCTTATAAAATCCTACACTAATTAATTCGATAAGCCTTCCATGAAAATGTAAAACAAAATTACTCTATATTTTACTTACCAATTGCTGCATAACAGACCACTCCAAAAGTTAGTGGCTTAAAACAACAATATATTTGTGTGGTTTTGTGGTTGAATGGGCGATCAGGCCAGCGGGGGGGGTGGGGGGGCAGTTAGGGGCGATCAGGCCGACGGGGGGAGGGGCCAGTTAGGGGCGATCAGGCCGGCAGGCAGAGGCAGTTAGGAGCATTAGGTTGGCACGCAGAGGCAGTTAAGGGCGATCAGGCCGGCAGGCAGAGGTGGTTAGGGGTGATCAGGCAGGAAGGCTAGCGATTAGGAGCCAGTGGTCCACGATTGCAAGAGGGATATCTGACTACTGGTTTAGGCAGTTGGACATCCCCTGAGGTGTCCTGGATTGGAGAGGGTGCAGGCTGGGCTGAGGGACCCCCCCCCATGCACGAATTTCATGCACTGGGCCTCTAGTTAATAAATAATAATACAAGAATAAACTGCCTTTTGTGTACTCACAACTGTAAATCTACTTTTGCCCCACTCTGTGTAGACAAGAAAAGCTCTTTCTGGACTCCCGCTATATGTCTAAAAGTGGGACATCAATTTGTAAAGTGGTTCCCCCTCCCTTCTCTACCAAGAAAACAAAAGTAAATCACTGGAGACAACTTGAGAGCCTTATCATCCTAAAGATGGCACTGAAGGAATCTACATAACAAACTTTACTAAGTAGCTCTTATCTTAATTCCTCCATATATTTTCCTTCCCACAATTTGCTGCCATAGAAATGTAAAGTCCTTTACCTTTGTCTTGTCACTTCTCTAAAATTTTATGGTTCTTTTAAGATGCTATATAAGCCCGAGTTCTAACTAGCTCTTTGAGTTACTCATCTCTGAGCACCCCAACAACATCCAGGTAGGAGTGTATAATACTTGTGTTATTACACTTTTACTTATTACTAGAGGCCTGGTGCACGAAATTTGTGCATGGGGGCGGGGGGAGGGTCCCTCAGCCCAGCCTGCACCCTCTCCAATCGGGGTCCCCTCAGGGGATGTCCAACTGCCGGCATTGGACATCCCTCTTACAATCCGGGACTGCTGGCTCCTAACCACTCGCCTGCCTGCCTGCCTGATCACCCCTAACCCCTCTGCCTGCCTGCCTGATCACCACTAACTGCTCCCCTGCTGGCCTGATTGCCCCTAATCACCTCTGCCTCTGCCTCTGCCACCACAACTTTGTCCAGAAGGATGTCCAGAATGACGTCCGGAAGGTCATTCGGTCTAATTAGCATATTATGCTTTTATTAGTATAGATTCTCTTATTAATCTGTCTTTTGGCAGTCAAATTGACAAAGTCCCAGGCAATGAACTTTGGATGGGTAGAGGGAGGAGAGATTTTCTTTCTCTCTTACACTGTTCTTCCTGGCTAGCTTGGGCTTTCTAACAGCATGACACCTTAGGGTGTTTGGATTTCTTACAAAGAAGCTAGTTTGCCTTAGAGCAAGCATCTATAGGTACAGGCTAAAGCTGCCAAGGTTTTCTTTCTTTCTTTTATTATTATTATTTTTTATTGTTTAAAGTATTACATATAGTAGTACATATATATCCTTTTTTTACCCCATTGACCTTCCCCCAGCCTCCCCTACCCCCTGTTGCATGCCCTCATCCCACACCCCCCAGTGTCTTGTGTTCATTGGTTGTGCTTATATGCATGCATATAAGTCCTTTGGTTGATCTTTTCCCCTTACCTCCACCCTCCCATACCTTCCCTCTGAGGTTTGACAGTCTGATTGATGCTTCTCTGTCTCTGGATCTGTTTTTGTTTATCAGTTTATGATGTTCATTATATTCCATAAATGAGTGAGATCATGTGATATTTATCTTTCTCTGACTGGCTTATTTCGCTTAGCATAATGCTCTCCAGGTCCATCCATGCTGTTGCAAATGGTAAGAATTCCTTCTTTTCTACCGCAGTGTAGTATTCCATTGTGTAGATGTACCACAGTTTTTTAATCCACTCATCTGCTGATGGGCACTTAGGCTGTTTCCAAATCTTAGCTATGGTGAATTGTGCTGCTATGAACATAGGGGTGCATATATTCTTTCTGATTGGTGTTTCTAAGAATATATCTTGGGATATATTCCTAGAAGTGGGATCACTGGGTGAAATGGGAGTTCCATTTTCAGTTTTTTGAGGAAACTCCATACTGTTCTCCACAGTCTGCCAAAGTTTTAATGACCCAGCATGGAAAGTCACACAGCATCACTTCTGCAATGTCCTATTGGTGAAAAATTAGCCATAGGGCCAGCCCTTGCATTCTTGATGTCAGATATTGTATTCTTCATGTCTAAATGGTCCTTTTTTATGGTTTCTATGTCCATTTTCATGCTGTTGTAGTTCTCTAAGTTCCTTGTGCATTCTTCTAACCATTGCTTTGAACTCTATATCTGATACATTGTTTGTCTCCATTACATTTAGCTCTTTTTCTGGAGATTTCTCTTGTTCTTTCCTTTGGGGCCTGCCTCTTTGTATTAGATTGCTATGACTACTGTCTTCGAGGTGGCCTTATGTTGTAGATGTCTTGTGGGACCCAGTGGCACAGTCTCCTTGATCACCTGAGGTAGGTGCTCCAGGAATGTCCCTTGTGTGATTCATGTGGGCCCTCCTGTAGTAATTGAGTGTTGATTGCTATTGACTTGTTTGTGTGCGTGATCAACCCTCAGGCTGGCTGACTATGAGGCTCAACCCCAACCATGGCATGTTAGCTGCTGTGCAGGTGCTTACCATACAAAGCAGAATTCACCTCAGCAGGGTTTGGTGCTTGTTGAGATTTTTCTTGTGAAGTTTATTGGATCCTGATGTTGTCTGAATCTGGTCACTGGGGAATATTGGGAGGGACTCTGTTGCAGACCAATGTCAGATGCTCTCTGTACCTGGCCCTTGGCAACCTGTTTGGAGCTACTAGTGATCCACAGTTTGTTCTGCTAAGCTTGGTGTATAGGAAGGATCAAGCTGCACAACACAGCTGGCTTTTACCACCACCTGGCATGGGGCAGGTCAGCAAAAGACCCAAAGCACCCCAAGATCTGCCTCCAGCTGCCTGTTATGCTCAGAGCCCCTGGCAGTGTAAGAGGATGGGGCTAGTAGATCTCCCTTGAGGGGGAGGTGCGGTCATGTTTCAGGGAAGGTGATGGGTGTGGCCTCTGCCACAGAGTTACATGACTCAGTCTGTCCAAGATTTTGCCATGATCTCAGTAGGGCAGAGGCACTAGGAGTCAAGCAGGTGGGGCTTCTGGAGCCCAGAGGGTGGGTCTGCCAGAAGCTGGGAGGATGGTTCTATCAGATCTCCCATGAGGGGGAAGTGCCTGTCAGGTTTACTGGAAAGTGGGGGGAATGGCCCCTGTCCCAAAGCCAAACAACTCAGTCACTGACATCCCCTGAGTCTGCCCAGACCTCTATACCCTGGCCAAGGCAGCTGCCTCCTCAGCAGGGTTTAAGTTTAGCAGGGTGGGGCAAGAGGGAGTCCAGAGGGTGGAGCAATTGCTTTAGCTCAGGCTGATGATACATGGAGGGAGTACTCCACCCAAGAAAGATGTCAACTGTGGTATGAGAAAATGTCTCAGCATAGGGAATCTGGTGGCTGTCCTCCCAGGTCTCTCCCCAGAGCCACAAACCCCGGGCTTTGACTCTAGTTCACTCCACCTTTTCTCTGCTAGAGCCCAGGGAGAGTGGCTGTGAACAAGATTTTATGTGTTGGCCCTTCAAGACGATGTCTGTGTCTCCCATTATCTTCCCCTGGCCTACAGAAATCCCACTGATTTTCACAGCCAGATGTTAGGTGGGTGCCTCTTCCTGTCTCTGGTACTCTGGGCTGGGGAGCCTGGCTTGAGGTTTAGACCTCATGCTTCTCAGAGGGACCCTCCTCCACAGCTGAGATATCCTTCTGGAACCTCAGCCACTGCCCATGGGAGTGGGACCAGCCCTTTTCATGTCTCCACCCTTCCTACCAGTTGCAATGTGTCTTTTTCTGTAAATCCTGTTTAAAGACTCCTTTTTTTGCTAGTCTTCAGTTGATTATTCAATATGATTGTTGTTTAATTTAGTTGCAATTCCAGTTTGGTCCTGTGAAGAAGTGAGTGTTGTAACTTCCACCTACTCTGCTGCCATCTTGAAATCCCCCATACCATGCTGTTTTGATTATTGTAGCTCTTTTGGGTAATTTGAAATCAGGGAGGGTGCTATCTCCAGCTTTGTTTTTTCTTTTCCTGTTATTCAGGATTTCTCTGTAGTTCCATACAAATTTGATAAATTTTTGTTCTATCTCTTTAGAAGATGTCTTTGGGATTTTGATGAGTAATGCATTGAATCTGTATATTGCTTTAGGTAGTATGGTAATCTTAACTATGCTGATTTTTCCTATCCATGAACATAGAATATCTTTCCATTTCTTTGTATGTATTTCAATTTCTTTCAACAATGTCTTACAGTTTTCAGTATATACTGTAGGTTCTTTACTTCCTTTGTTAAGTTTATTCCAGGTATTTTTTCTTTTTTGTTGCAACTGTAAATGGGATTGTTTTATTTCTTTTTCTGATATTTCACTGTTAGTATATAGAAATACAATGGATTTTTGTGCTGGAGGCTAAGTCCAGCAGGTCATAATAAATGCAAAAAGTCCTCAAAAAGCTGATGGGCTTTGATATTCAGCAGGGCTGAATATCAGCATTATATTACCCTGCTGCTGGCCGAACACTGTAGGTAATTCCCCTAACCTGATAATCCTTTACTGTTTACCAAACTTTACCTTTGATATGTGTGTTTGCTTTGCTAAAGGGAAAAATGTGTGAATAAAAAGCCGTGGGTCTGGACATTCCGGGAGCCCATTCCACTAGAGAAGGGTTTCCACCTGGCTTCCCCCAATGCCTTCCAAATTTATATTTCTTGTCTAGTCTCTATCCATTTGTGTCGCCGCCCTTTCTCCATATTCTGAACCCTTGCTGTGAAAAGACTGCGGCATTTTTGTACACTGATTTTGTATCCTGCAACTTTACTGCAATTTTTTATTATTTCGAATAGTCTTTTGGTGGAGTCTTTGGGGTTTTCCACATATAAAATCATGCAATCTACAAATAGTGACAGTTTTATTTCTTTATTTGCAATTTGGATGCCTTTTATTTCTTTCTCTTGCCTGGTTTCTCTGGCTAGGACTTTCAATACTATGTTGAATAACAGTGGAGAGAGTGGGCATCCTTGTCTTGTTCCTGAACTTAGAGGAAAAGCTTTACGCTTTTCACTATTGAATATGATTAATTTCTCATATATTTCCTTTATTGTGCTCAGACACTTCCCTTGCATACCTGTTATTGAGTGTTTTAATCATAAATGGATGTTGTATCTTGTCAAATGCTTTTTTTGCATCTGTTGATATGATCAGATGATTTTTATCTTTTTTTTTTTCTGTCAATGTGGTGTATCACATTGTTAGATTTGCACATGTTGAACTATCCTTGTGTCTCTGGAATGAACCCAACTAGATAATTATGTATTATCTTTTTAAAGTATTATTGTATTTGATTTGCTAGTACTTTGTTTAAGATTTTTGAATCTATGTTCATCAGGAATATCAGCCTGTAGGGTTTTTCTCGTGTGTGTGTGTGTGTGTGTGTGTGTGTGTGTGTGTGTGTGTGTGTTGTTCTTGCCTGGTTTTGGTATCAGGGTAATGTTGGCCTCATAAAATGAGTTAGGAAAAATTCCCTCTTCTTTAATTTTTTTAATTTCTTGAGAAGGCTAGGTAGTAAGTTTTCTTTGAATGTTTAGTACAATTCACCAGTGAAGCCATTTGGTCCTGGACTTTTTTGTTTTGTTTTTTGGGTGTGGGGGAGAAGAGCTTTCTGATTACTGTTTCAGTTTCTTTATTGTTGATCAATCTATTTAGGTTTTCCAGTTCCTCATGGTTCAGTCTGGTAAGGTTATATATTTCTAAGAATTTGTTCATTTTTTTCTAGGTTATAGAATTTTGTGGTGTATAGCTTTTCATAATATTATTGTAGTCCTTGTACCTCTGTGGTGTCTGCTGTAACTTCTTTTTTTGTGTGTGATTTTATTTACTTGAGTCTTATCTCTTTTTTCCTTAGTGAGTCTAGCCAAAGAACTGTCAATTTTATTTAACTTTCAAAGAACAACTCTTTGTTTCATTAATATTTCTGTTGTCTTTTTATTGTATATTTTGTTTAATTCTGCTCTAATTTTTATTATATCCTTTCTTCTATTGCCTTGGTGTTTCATTTGTTCTTCTTTTTCTAGTTCTTTAAGATGAAATGTTAGATTGTTTATTTGAGATTTTTGTTTCTTCAGGTAGGCCTGTAATGGTATAAACTTCTCTTTGTACTACTTTTGCTGCATTCCTCAAATTTTGATATGTTGTATTATTATTTTCATGTGTCTCTATGTATCTTTTGATATCTTCTTTTATTTTTTCTTTGACCTAGTAGTTGTTCAGTAGATGTTGTTTAAGTTGTACACATTTGTGGTTTTTCCAGCTTTCTTCTTCTTTTTTAAAATTTAGATGGAGAGAGGAGTGGAGAAAGAGAGAGAGAGAGAGAGAGAGAGAGAGAGAGAGAGAGAGAGAGAGAGAGAGAAAGAGAGAGAGAGAGAGATATCAATTTGTTGTTCCTCCTATTTATGCATTCATTGGTTGATTCTTGTATGTGCCCTGATGAGGTTGGAACCCCCAACCCTGGCATATTGGGACAATGCTCTAGCCAACTGAGCTGCCTGACCAGAGCCTCCAACTTTTTTTTTCTAGTTAATTTCCAGTTTCATACTGTTATGATTGAAAAATATACTTGGTATGATTTCAGTGTTCATAAATTTATTGAGACTAGTTTTGTGCCCCAATATGTGGTCTATCCTGGAGAATGTTCCATGTGCACTTGAGAAGAATTCTATTGTTTGGGGATGCAAAGCTCTGTTGATATCAATTATGCCCATTTGGTCTAATGTGTCATTTATGGCTGTTATTTCCTTATTGACTTCCTATTTGGGTAACCTATGCATTGCTGTCCATGGTGTATTTAGGTCCCCCATTATAATTGCATTTTTGTCAATTTCTCCCTTTAGATCTGTTAGTATTTGTTTTACATATTTTGGTGCTCCCAGGTTGGATATATATCTATACTAATAAAAGCCTAGGTGGCCCTTGCAACCTTGTGCAACACCCTCACATCATCACAAGATGGCCGCCACCATGTGGTCACAAGATGGCTGCCCCCACGTTGTCACAAGATGGCTGCCACAAGATGGCCACCACAAGATGGCTGGCAGGGGAGGACAGTTGTGGGCGATCAGGCCGGCAGGGGAGGGCAGTTGGGGGTGACCGGGCTGGCAGGGGAGGGCAGTTGGGGGCGATCGGGCCAGCAGGACAGAAGTATGGCTATACCCACTTTTCTCTGGATAACATTTGCTTGGAATATTATCTTTCCGCCTTACTTTGAGTCTATGTTTGTCTTTGTAGCTGAGAAGCGTCTCCTAATATAATAAGATAGAGTTGGAATTTGTTATTCATTTTTTTAAAATTTTATATATGTATGTGTGTTTTAATTGATTTCAGAGAGGAAGTGAGAGGGAGAGATAGAAACATCAATGAAGAGAGAGAATAATTTTAAAAAAAATCTTTATTGTTGAAAGCATTACATATGTCCTCCATTTCCCCCCATTAACCTCTTCCAGCCTGCTCCCAGCCTCCTCCCCTTCCTGCCCCAGGCCCTCACCACCCCACTATCCGTGTCCACAGGTTATACATATATGCATACAAGTTCATTGATTGATCGCTTCCTATCCACCCTCCCCTGCTTTCCCTCTGAGGTTTGAGAACCATTGATGGGATGCCTCCTGTACGCCCCACACTGGAGATCGAGCCCACAGCTCGGTCATGTGCTCTGACCAGGGATCAAACAATGATCTCCTGGTTCATAGGTAGATATTCAACCAGTAAGCCACACTGGCTATGCAGGAACTTTTTTTTTTTAAATTCATCCTGTTACTTTGTGCGTTTTAATTAGGAATTCAGTCCATTTGCATTTAGCATGATTATTGATATACTAGAGGCCTGGTGCACGACATTCGTGCACTGGGGGAGGGGGGTCCCTCAGCCCAGCCTGCGCCCTCTCACAGTCCGGGATCTCTCGGGAGATGTCTGCCTGCTTCAGAGGCCAGAGAGGCTCCCACCACCACTGCTGCACTCGACAGCTGTGAGCCCGGCTTCTGGCTGAGCGGTGCTCCTTCTGTGGGAGTGCACTGACCGCAAGGGGGCAGCTCCTGCATTGAGTGTCTGTCCCCTGGTGGTCAGTGCATGTCATAGCGACCAGTCGTTCCACTGGTTGATTTGCTTATTAGACCTTTTATTATAAACTAGAAGACCAGTGCACAAAATTCGTGCACTGGTAGGGTCCCTAGCAGCTGCCAGCTGCCAGCTGGGTACTCCCTCCCTTCCCCCAGCAGCCTGTCAGTGCCAGGGCCTCCTTCCCTTACCCCAGCCACCTGCCACCGCCAGGGCCTCCCTCCCTTCCCCCCACCACCACCTGCCAGTGCCAGTGCCTCCCTCCCTTTCCTCAGCCACCTGCAAGCGCTGGGGCCTCCCACCCTTCCCCCCGCTGCTGCTGCCATTGCTGGCCAGGGCCTCCCTCCCTTCCCCCGGCCAGCCCGCCCCCTGGTCGAACTCCCAGAACTCCCATCAAGGGGACAATTTATATACTATGCTTTTATTATATAGAAGGATGAGGACATCCTATAGCCATTTTATCTTTTGTTTTCTGGTTGCTCTGTTTCTCCATTGTTTCTGTCCCCTTATGTTTGTCTACTATTTGAGTTTTTGTGGTATTCTATGATTTTCCCTGCCATTTCTTCTTTTTTTATGTTATGTGTCTCAGTTCTAAATTTTTGTTTTGTGATTACCATTAGATTTATGCAAAAAAGTTTCATACATACAATTGTCAGTTTTCTTCTCATTGCATCTTATCCCCCTCCCCTTTTATTGACACAAATTATCCCCTTTAATGCTCTAAGTTGATTCCCAAATTGCAGTAACTATTGTCTTCTTTGAAAAAGTGATATTTACCTCCTTTAACATTTATATTATATTTAAGTGTTTAATATCCTATTCTGAACAAGAGCTGCAGTTCCTGCTTCTGTCTGTTATTCATCTTACTCACAATTTTGTATCATTTTGTCTTTTTGTTTCAGGCAGAAGAGCACCTTTTAGCATTTCTTGCAATGCAAGTCTTGTGATGGTAAATTTTTTCAGCTTTTGTTTGTCTGGAAAAGCTTTTATTTCTTCTTAATTTCTAAAGGATAACTTTGCTGGATATATTATTCTTTCCTGGTGATTTTTCTCTTTTCATATTTTAGTTACACTTTATTCTAGTTGTAGAGTTTCTTCTGACAAATCCAATGATAATTTAATGGGGTTTCTTTGCTAGGTTACCATCTTCTTTTCCCTGGCTGCCTTAATAATTCTTTCTTTATTGTTAATTTTTGACAGCTTTTTTAAAAAAATATATTTTATTGATTTTTACAGGGAGGAAGGGAGAGGGATAGAGAGCTAGAAACGTCGATGAGAGAGAAACATCGACCAGCTGCCTCCTGCACACCCCCTACTGGGGATGTGCCCGCAACCAAGGTATATGCCCTTGACCAGAATCGAACCTGGGACCTTCCAGTCCGCAGGCCGACGCTCTATCCACTGAACCAAACCGGTTTCGGCTTTTGACAGCTTTTATATAATGTGCCTTGGAGAAGGCCTTTTGGATTTGAATAATGAGGTATTCTATTAGCTTTTTGGATGAGGCAGTCCAGTTCTTTCTATAGGTTTGAGATGTTCTCATCAATTACTTGTTTAAATAAGCTATGTGTTCTTTTCTCCCTCATATATCCATTATCCTTATATTGCTCTTTTTATTAGAGCCATATGATTCTCATGGAGTTCTTTCATTTATTTTTTACTCTCAATTCTCTCATCTCTTCCACCTGAGTCATTCCTAGGTTTCTATTTCCAATATCACCAATTCTTTGCTGTTCTGGTCTGTAATATTTCCTAAGCTTGCTAGTTCATTCTTTATCTCATTTAGTGAATTCTTCAGCTCCAGAATTTTTTTTTTTATAATTTAAATCTTATTAGGAAAGTCCTTTTGTTTGTTGATGTTATTTCTAAGGTAATTGAACTGCTTTTCTGAGTTTTCTTGTATCTCACTGAGTTTTTTCAGAACTGAAATCTTGAATGTTTGTCATTTAAATCACAATTTTCATTTTCTTTGTGAACTCCCTTGTCATCTTAGCTACTCATTGTGCTTGATGGATTATTTCTTTGCCTGGGCATTTGATGTATTGAAATCTTTACATATATACAAAATATTTATTTATTATTTTAAAAAATATATTTTTATTGATTTCAGAGAGGAAGGGAGAGGAGGAGAGAGAGAGAGATAGAAACATCAATGATGAGAGAGAATCATTGATTGGCTGCCTCCTGCACACACAACTTCCACCCCACTGGGGATTGAGCATGCAACCCAGACATGTGCCCCAACCGAGAATTGAACCATGACAGCTGGGCCTAAAATTTATGTATTTGTTTTAGAGTGAGAGGAAGGGGAAGAGAAAAGAGAGATTTGTTGTCCCACTTATTTATGCATTTATTGGTTGATTCTTATATGTGTTCTGACAGGGGATGGAACCCGCAACCTTGTCATATCCAGATGATGCTCTAACCAGATGGGCTAATCCGCCAGGGACTTGAAATCTTAACCTTTTGCACTTGGATGTCGAGATTAAAATTACTCTTTGAATGTATCAATAATTTGAAATATAAAAAAATCCAAATAAATAAGTTTGTATGAAAAGAAACTCCAGTTTTTTATTCTACTGCCACGCTTTGTAAAATCTGGGGTATTTAAAAAAATTAAATCCCGAGTAGAATAAAGGAATCGAGAAAAAAGCAAGCGAGTGCAAAGGGTTAAAAGGACTATTTTGCTTTTAACAGTTCAGCAAGTTAAGTAGAGGTCTTTCTTTTTTTTCCATTAGGTGGTGCTATTGCGCAAGTTTTTGTTTTCTCTTATATGGGACTTCTGGGATCTTAGTGGGATCTTGTCACCTGGGCTATAGAAAATGCCCCGTATTCTCTGAGGAGGTGGGCTTTCCCATCT
The DNA here is from genome assembly GCF_951640355.1 of Cnephaeus nilssonii. Lineage (NCBI taxonomy): Eukaryota > Metazoa > Chordata > Mammalia > Chiroptera > Vespertilionidae > Cnephaeus > Cnephaeus nilssonii. Next base: position 91,323,584 of record NC_137079.1, on the reverse strand, counting down.
ATGACCAGGTCACTTTGGTCTCAAGGCACCACCCGTGTGGTGGGATGTGGTAGGTAATGGGGTTCCTAGGGCTGCCTCCTTATAACCAGAGGCTGCCAGCTGCACTGTACTATCTGAAGTATCCCAGCTGCCTCTACTGGGTTCCACTGTGAGGGATGGGGGGGCGGGTCGGTGAGAGAGAGAGGCAGGGTCCTAGGCCTGTGGTTTTGTTTTTTTCACTGGGTTTACCAGCAATGTGTAGAGGCCACTCAGGCTGCAAGCTTGCTTCTGCCCCTCTGGCTCTCTTTGGGAGGCCCAGTGAGGGCTGCAATCTGACACTCCCACTGCGATTGCTTCAGGTGATGCTCACAGAAGGGCTTGATTGTGCCTGCAGCTGCCATCCCTGTTCTTTCTCCATCCTGTCTCTCCTGCTTATTCTCACATGCCCTTCTTCAGATGTCTTAATGCACAGATCTTTCAGACATGTTTGTGTTGAGCAGGGAATTCTTTGTCTGACTTGGAACTTTTAGGGGCAAGACCAAGAGGTTGTCTCACTCTGCTATGATTCTGATATCACTCAAACACTGTTTTCTGTAAGGTGTCTTCTGATTTCAAATGTAGCACTTCTGGAGGACACCAAAGCCAAAATTTTTAGCAATTACTACTGGACCTAGCAGTGAAATTTCATCAGTCTACTCTTAGCAGAAAGTCCAGGAAGAATATATTCTTGTTGTTGTTAAAAATTTATATATATAAAAATCAAGCGACCAGAATGATGGAACGACCGGAATGACCGGTCACTATGATGCGTACTGCGGTGGCCAAACAGCAGGATTGGGGCCCCGATCGGCCCCCCAACCTCCCATGGCCCCTCCCCCTAGCTGGCCTGGCCCCCGATCGGCCTCCCAACCCTGATTGGGGGCAGGGCTGGCTGGCCAACTGCCCGTGGCCCCTCTTCATCCCCCTCCGCCAGCCTGGCCCCGATCGGCCCCCATCGGGGCTGGCTGGCTGGATTCCATCTGTGCACAAATTCGTGCACTGGGCCTCTAGTTTCAATACATTCTTACATGCAAATGCTGAAGAAAATGAAATGAAAAAGATGTTAAGAAATAAGGAGAATATTATTTCCAACCAATTCATGGTACTGCAGAACTCTGGAATCTATGATTCAAAGGCAGAAATCTAAGTAAAAATAATATTAATATTTCATTCAATTGTATTATAAATCAATATGTACACTTAGCCTTGGATGTTAGGAAAAGTTTCCAAATGTTGTGAATTACAGCACATTCTTGGATGAGGCCAGCCTCAGAGTTTAGGTGTGGGATCCCCTTTCACGTCCCACGTGTTTCAGGGTTCCCGTTCAGGTCTGGTTTCTGGAGAAGGCCGCAATCAAAATGAAAAGAGACTGGAAAAGAGTTAATTTGGGTAAATGGGGGGCCAAGCGGGAGTCCACCTCTAGGGGGAGGACTACTCACTGCTCTGTCCTTTTCCATCCCTTTTATTGGGGTTCTGAGATACACCCATATCCTTTAGGCAGGAAATTCCAACAATAGACAATCAGTAAAAATTTACATATGATTAACAGGTGAGAGTTGCTTTAACTACCAATGTCTCAACTAAACAATGAGTGACTAGCTCTGACCATTCAGCGCGATTAAGGTTGACCAGCAATCCGGATTCCCTTTTCACATTTAACTTCCAATGTCTCAATGTTCGGTTTCCGGCATTTAGGAAGGGTCAGATCTTGAGACATAGATGGGTATTCTTGGTTCTCTTCAGCAGGATAGACAGACAGGAAGTGCCAGCATTGAGAATTAGACCTGCCTTCAGTGTCACTGAGGTACAGATTGGTAAGGGTTGGGAGAGCTGCCAGAATGCTGTATTTGAAGCCTATCTTGATAGCTGTTTGGCTCTAGTATGATAGTTATATTTATTGCCATGTAACGCACACACCACCCAAATTATATATATTACAGAATATATATTACTCTGATTCTAAAGCACTCTATGAATAAATGATCACTGAAATTTGTTGGCAATTAAGTGAGAAGTGGGATTTGATGACTAGTGCTTCACTATACTGAAAACTATGTTATATATAGTATTAATAATTACATAGGAATATTGAAAACAGGCAAGATTATACAAAGTTACAAAATGGCAAATATATTAAAATGTCAAGTTAGTTTAATGGTACAAGCAATTACACTTCATTCATCTTAATGGATTTGCTTCCCATAATATCTAATCTACCCCAGATTCATTTCTTACATTATTTAAATATCATGCTAATTTTAAGAAATACCTTAGACCTAAGTAAATAATACATCTTGGAAGGATCTAAATGAATAAGACACCTAGAAAGAGTAAGGAAAAGTTAGAAATATTCTGCCAACCTGACATTTGCTGCCAATCTGTTCAAAGTAGTGGACCACAATAGGGCAAATAGAGAAGCCACTTCTCCACCATGGCAGGATAGTGCAACACAAATGTGAACTTTACAGGAACTGTGACTGCTCACTTATGCATTCATCAAAATGTATACTGTTCACTGGGGCAGCAGTGTGGAAGGATACAGGGACATATGGGGAGGAACTAAATTGTCATCAGAACAAGAACTGAGGGCAGCTTTCTCCCAGACAAAAGTGCTGGCAGATGTCATTGTTCCTTTGCTGAGACCTCCCTGCCACAATGCCAACAGGCAGTCGCCATATCTGAGTCTTCATCAACCTGGCCCATAGTGTTTGTCCCACCCTGGTGACTCCCTGAAACCCTGGCCCACCCAATTTGCAGCTCCACCGATGCTGTTTTCAGTGTGTTTTCCATATGAATGCCCTGTCCTGGCTTAGGCTTCAGACTTTCCTAAAATCTCTCAACCAAGCATCAGCTGGCATCAGCATGACTCATACCTCTTGCTATGTGGTCCTAGGCCTGGCACTTGCAGCAGCCTGCCTTGGTTCACAGCTTGGCCTCTCCTGGGCACTTCCAAGCCAAACACAAGTAGCAGCCATCTGCAGATCACTCTGTAGCTCATGCTGGGTGGCCCAAGGCATGGCACAGGCAACTGCTGACTTTGCACCTCCCAGGAGGCCCCAGAATCAGTGCACCAAGTGGTCAGCTTCAGACCTCGCCAGATTACAACCCTACCGTGAACAACACACTCAAGGGGAAGACTCAGTGAGCACCAAAGCACAACTGAAGCAAGTCCTGCTCTATAGGGGCATCTCCTGCACAGCAGCTCTTCTGCTGTAGTTGCAGTTGGTCTGCATAGCCAATTGGTCTGGAGGTCAATCCCTCCCAGTGAAGCCAATAGCAATCAAGTCTCAACTACAACAGGACAGCCCACACAGGAGTGCACCTACACTGCCCAACTCAGGTGATTGAGGAGGCTGAGCCACTGGGCCCTACAGGACACCTACTACATAAGGCTACTCTACCAATACCAGGAGACATATAGCAACTCTACCTAATACATAGAAACAAACACATGGAAGCAGCCAAAATGAGGAGACAAAGAAACATGTCATAAATGAAAGGACATAAGAAATCTCCAGAAAAATAAATAAATAAAATGGAAGCAAGTAAACTACTAGATACAGAGTTCAAAACAATGGTTATAGGGATGCTCAAGGAATTTAATGAGAACTTCAAAGAACTTAGTGAAAACATCAGCAACATAAAAAAGGACCAGTCAGCAATGAAGGATACACTAACTGAAATGAAAAATAATTTACAGGGAATCAACAGTAGAGTAGAGGATGCCAAGAATCAAATCAGTGATTTGGAATATGAGGAAGCAAAAACACCCAATCAGAAGAGCAAAAAGAAAAAAGAATTAAAAAATATGAAGATAGTTTAAGGAGCCCCAGGGACAACCTCAAGTGCACCAACATTCACATCATGGGGGTGCTGGGAGAAGAGAGGAAGCAAGAAATTGAATACCTACTTGAAAAAATAATGACAGACACACATGGTGTCAAAACAAGCCAAAGGAAAATCATTTGGGCAAAAAATGAAAAAGGATCCCAAGTCAAATTTGTAGAAAATATTCCTTTACTAACTTTTGGTCGAGAATATGTTTGTATATTTTCAGAAAACAACTCCAAGACCATATGGATTCCTGCAACAGAGAGGAATTGACAGGACTGCTCCAGCCATGAAGACAGAAGAGAAACAGTCCAGATATGGAAGACGCTGACGACGCCTTGCCATATTAGCAGTCAGCAGCTGTGCGTTGCTGCAGGTTGCCCAGGACCAAACCAGAGAGGGTCGGACCTGCATTACCTCCATTTGTCCACCATCCAGAACTGAAATATCATTGCTGACATGACCTCTGGAGCAGTCTTGTCAATTCCTCTCTGTTGCAGGAATTCACATGGTCTTGGAGTTGTTTTCTGAAAATATACAAACATATTCTCGACCAAAAGTTAATAAAGAAATCTTTTCTATAAATTTGACTTGGGATCCTTTTTCATTTTTTGCCCAAACGATTTTGCTGACATGTACACATAAGGAACTGTTTGACATTGAAATTGGGAATCAAAAGAACTGTTGGCCCAGAAAGAAACTCACTACAGACTGATTCATTTGCCTCTCAGCATAACCATTATTGCTTGCCTCATTTTCGGTTCTTATAAGTATATTTCTAGTATCACATGATCTCACTCATCTAGGGGAAATAATGAACAACATAAACTGATGAACAAAAACAGACTAGGAGACAGGGAAGCATTGATCAGACTGTCAAACCTCAGAGGGAAGGTAGGGGAAAGTGGGGGTAAGGGGGAGAGATCAACCAAAGGACTTCTATGCATGCATATAAGCCTAACCAGTGGTCACGGACAACAGAGGGGTGGGGGCATGCATGGGGAGGGGTTTGGGATGGGAATGGGGGGATAAGAACAAATATGTGATACCTTAATCAATAAAGAAATTTTAAAAAAAAGAAAAAATAATGACAGAAAGCTTCCCTTACCTGGTGAAAGAAATAGACATAAAAGTCTAGGAAGCATAGAGAGTCCCAAACAAGATGAACCCAAAGAGACACACACCAAGACACATCATAATTAAAATGCAAAAGATTAAAGACAAAAAGAGAATCTTAAAAACAGCAAGAGAAAAGCGGTTAGTTACCTCCAAGGGAATTGTTGGAATAGTTTGAGGAGGATAGGTGTTAATTCTTCTTTGAATGTTTTGTAAAATTCCCCTGTGAAGCCATCCAGACCAGGACCTTTGTTTGCTGGGAGCTTCTTTATTGCTACTTTAATTTCATCAGTTATTATTGGCCTATTTGGGTTTTCTGATTCTTCCTAATTCAGTTTCAGGTTCTTGCTGTTTATAACCTTGAATAGTTCATGCCATTCTCTTCTGGCTTGTAGAGTTTTTGATGAGAAATCAGCTGATAGCCTTATGGGAGCTCCTTTGTAAGTAATAGATTGCTTTTCTCTTTCTGCCTTTACAATTCTCTTTTGTCTTTAATTTTTGGCATTTTAATTATGATATGTCTGGGCATGGACCTGTTTGGGTTCTTCATGCATGGGACTCTCTGCCTCCTGAACTTGTGTGACTTTTTTCTTCACCAGGTTAGGGAAGTTTTCTGCCATATTTCTTCAAACAGATTCTCTATCCCTTGCTCACTTTCTTCAACTTGTGGTACTCCTTGATGTGAATATTGTTGTTTCATGTTGTCCCACAGCTCCCTTATGCTCTCCTCCTGTTTTTTAATTGTGTTTTGTTTTGTTTTTTTCCATTTTGATTCTCTGATTGAGTGATGTTTTTCTACCTTGTCTTCTAATTCACTGATCCAATCCTCGGCCTCTCCTAATTTGCTGTGTGTTCCTTCCAATGTGGTCTTTATTAGTGCCATGTATTCTTCATTTCTGACTGGTCATTTTTCAAAGTTTCTATATATTTTCTCATGCTGATCCTTGCAATCATTATTCTGAACTCTATATCTGATAAATTTCTTATGTCCATTTCATTTAGTTCTTCTAAAATTCTCTTTTACTTTCATTTGGAGCTTATTTTTTTGTCTCCCCATTTTGGCTTCCTGTTGTGTTTGAATCTATATATTATGTAGATCTGCTGTGATTCCCATTCTCTGAGGCAGGACAACTTTGTATTTTGTTTGTGACTGGCTGTGAGTGCCTTTTGGAGCTATCAGCAATCCACAGCTTGTGGCTCCTTCTGCCTGGGCTGGGTGCCTTTGGAAAAGACCAAGATGTGCACCAAGATCTGCTTTTCCTAGCTCTGGGCCCAGAAGGAGATTAGGCAAAGACTCAAACCCTCCAGAGATCTGCCTCTGACTGTAGTCTGGTTATTCTCAGTCTTAAATGGCCTTAGGGTATAGACCACAGCAAGATGGGGTGAGAGGTTTTTCACAGGGTGGGGCAACTGCTTCTCCCCCCGCCTGGATGGTAATGGTCTGCCTGAGAATGATATCCTCTGCAGTCCATGGGAATGACCCAGCACAGGAAACCAGGGGCAACTGCCTTTTGAGCTCTAACCCTAGAGCCCCCAACCTTGGATTTTCCTCACACAGCTCTAGTCCACTGTGCCCTCCCTCTGCCAGAGCCCAATGTGAGTGGTTGCACATGAAATTTTGTGCATTGGCCCTTTAAGAAAGTGCCTGCATTTCCAGCTGTCTTTCTCTGGCAGACAGGAACCCTGCTGTTTTTTGCAACCAGATGTTATGTGGGCAACTTTCTCAGTTCTGGTGCTCTGTGCTGGGAAACCCAGCTTGAGGTTTATACCCCAGAGTTCTCAGTGGGAACCCCCCACAGCTGGGATATCCCTCCAGACCTTCAGCTACTGACTGTGGCCAGGTGCCCGGCCAGTCCTCTTGCACGTCTGCACTTCCTACAAGTCTCTATGTGGTTTTTATTTTCTATACTTGGTTATCAGGATTCTCCCCAACTAGGCTTCAGTTGATTATTCAGGATGGTTTTTCTGTATTTTAGTTGTAATTCCAGTTTGGTCCTGGAGAGTGTCAGTATAGCTTCCACTTACTCCACCATTTTGGAACTCCAAGGAAATTATTTTTTAAATTATGGCACAGTAATTCCTCTTATTGAAGGCACTTTAATTTTAACAATTTATGGGCATTTATCTAATTCTTTGCTATTATAAATTATGTCTTTAAAAAAACACATATATTGGTGAACACACAATACAGTGTGCAGATGATGTTTTGTGGAATTGGGTACCTGAAACCTGTATAATTTTGTTAACTACTTTAAATTCAATAAGAAGGAAAAAATCAAATTAAAAAGATATATTTTTTATAAACTCAAACCTATGGCTCATGAAATATTCACATTAGCTATTAAAAAGCTGCCAAGGAAAAGTCAAATAGAAGAAGGTAGTCAAGCCCTGGCCATTGTGGCTCAGTTGCTTGGAGTACAGTCCTGTACACCAAAAGGTGGCGGGTTTGAACCCCAGTCAGCGTGTGTGTGGAGGCAACTCATTGATATTTCTCTCACGTTGATTTTTCTCTCCCTCCTTTACTCTCTCTAAAACCAATTAAGAAAATAAAGAAGGCAGTCAAAAAGCACAAACTAAATAAAAACTAGGGATGTAATGTACAACATGATGGCTATAGCTAACATTGCTGTATAAAATACAAGTTGTTAAAAGAGTACAAAGAAATCTCATCACAAGGAGAAAATTTTTTCCCCCCTTTTTTCTTTTTATTGTATTTATGTGAAAAGATGGGTGGTAGTGGAACCTACCGTGGTAATCATTTCACAGTATATATAAATCAAACCATCATGCTATATGCCTTAAACTTGATACAGGATGTATGTCAGTTATTTCTCAATGAAATTGGCAAACAAACATAAATTGCCACCTTTTAAAATACTGTCCTACCAACTCTTTCATGGGTTACAAATTATTGTACCCCCTTATTCCACATAGATAGAAATCCAAATCTGTGTTTATTCCTAATACAAACTTTCCATGATTAAAAAAAAAAATTGAGGGAGTTTTCAATGAAAGTTACATCAGCTGCCAAGAATATTCAATGGGAGTTGAAATTGTGTAAACAAAGCATTTTACCTTCTTTTTTATTAATTAAAAGTACCCTTGAATCAGAAATAATTTATGTTTTTAAATTATTTGTAACTCCAATTAACACTCTGTTAAAACACACCCACATGGTATCAGGGCCCAAATCCTTCAAGTCGTGAAATTATTTCTTCTTTTGGGATCATTAACCAGTGCATTGTGTAATTCTGTTGAAATAGTCAAGATTCTCTCTTCCATGTAGCCACTCTGTCTGTCCCCTTACCTCTGACCTACGTCACATCTGCACCTTCATCACAGAGTCACTGTCCTGATGTCCCTGGATTGTGCAATCCCAAGTGCAGCAAACAGCTACCTGGAGCAAAGAGGTCAGTGTATTGATCTGTTTGCTGTTTTTAACCCAGGTTTGAAATAGTATTTGACCTACCTACATTGAGAGGAGTAATTAATCTAAAATTCTGTTCTCAAGAGGACATCAGATTCCTGAGGAAATACCCTTAGGAGAAAGTTTGCTTGAACACTTTCACAACTCAATAGCCAACCAATCAGTTCTCTGAGCTCCTGTGAGATATAAAGCTTTTTGAGTTCTGCATGTTTCCTTATTCCTAAAACAAAGATAGCAGAAAGAGCCACTGCTGTGAAGAACTTTAAAGAATTTTGGAGGAAGACCTATTCCAACAGAAAGAACTAGTTTCTGCAACCTTGTTGCTTTTAAGAGGAAGGCTTCTAGAACACATTACTGTATAGTGTAGTGGTTAAGAACATGAACTTGGTTGGACAACTAGAATTGAACAAGAAATAGAATTGGAAAGAACTTTGATGAGTCTCAACTCTTCCTCTTAGTACGTGTACAACACTAGGCAAGTGACTTGACCCCTCTAAGCCTGTTTCTTCACCAGCATCATTCATGGGACAGCAAGCAAAACAGCAAGCAGAGGATGAGAGTTTGTGCCAAAAAGGCAACCCCTGTAGAAGAGGGGTAACATTTTGCAGGAAAGTTTCCTGCTTGCTTCTTAGTTTACAGAGTAAACTGGGGCTGATGGTTGTTAAAGAGAGGTGAGGAAGAGAAGAAATGTAGGTTTGGGGGGAGTGATGACAGTTCCCTTTTGAGGAATGAAGAGGAAAGGGCTAAAGGGAGACAAGCAAAGTATGGGCCTAGGGATGAGGGCTCAGCAAGGGTGCCAGCAGTGATCTGCAGTAGAGGCAGCACGTGGTGAATTAGAGATGCAGTCACATGATGACTAGGGTTTTCAAAGGTTAAATGACTCACTAAAGGTCGCATGGATTTTTTATTTTATTATTTTATTTTTTAATTACTCTATTGATTAAGGTATCACATATTTGTCATCAACCCCCCCCCATTCCCATCCCAACCCCCCCCCCCCACACACACACACACACACACACGCACGCCCCCATCCCCCTGTTGTCCGTGATCACTGGCCAGGCTCATATGCAAGCACACAAGTCCCCTGGTTGATCTATCTCCCTTGTCCCCACCCTCCCCGACCCTCCCTCTGTGGTCCGACAGTCTGATCAATGCTGTTCTTGATCTTCAGTCCATGTTGCTCATCCTTTCCCCTAGATGAGTGAGCTCATCACATGGATTTTTTAAAACAACCTGGCTCCAAGTACAGAGCTCCCTCTAATCTATAACAGGAGATCTGGGTCTATCCTTCATAAGCTTTCCTTTGGGCCTCATGTTTCTAGTTTGCAAAAGCCACTAGGCCAGGTGGTATTGAAAGTCTCTCAGTCCTCCAGGACAGGGGTTGCCAACCAGTGGTCCCGGACTGCTGGTGGTCCGTGAGGTCCGAAAGGTTGGGGACGGCTGCTCTAGGATGTTGTAATGGGAGTTATGCTCCTGGATCTGCTTCCTACTAGTTGTGTTATATGTTACCTTGGCAGTTCATTGGAACTCCCTGGCTTGTTTCTGTAATTAAATTTTGTTTCAGAAACTTGAGTTCTCAAAAGTGAACTGATTCTATGAAGACAGTTTTATGCTACGTTGATTTGAGTCTCCACTTATCAAGAGTTCTGAGTCCTTCATAGCACCTCCTCCCTCAGGGAGGTCTATTCAGTTGTGAAGCGTGTCAAATATTTAAGTCACTGGCTGGCACAAAAAAAATAATCACTTAATTATGTTGTAGGCGGAGAAAACAGCACCAGGTGTTAGACTGGTGGGGTCAAACCGGACCTGGATTCAGCAACCTCAGTACTTGAGTTCTGGCTAGGAAAGAATTCAGAGTCAAGACTCAAGCTATAAAAGAAGATTTATTTATAAAATCACAGAGGCAGAAGAAGTAACTTGTAGAAGAAATAGGCTTAAGAAATGGGCTTAGGAAATAAGTTATAGAGGTAAAGGATGGGCTCTCGGAGCTCGGGAGAGAGGAATGGATGGTAAAGCACCTAGGGCGTGGGGGAGGGAGGAGGGGAAAGGCGTGGTCCTGGGAGGTGGAGATTTTAGGGGAGGTTCCAGAGGGAAGGTCTCAGTAGAATAGTAGCTTTCTAGGTGTGTTCTTTCAGGGTCTAGGTCTCCACTGGGTCAGCGCCAGGGCAGGGGTCATTATTCAATGCAGCTGGTCTTGAGGTCAGCTGTGGGGTCACTTGTCTGGTTTTCTGGGCCTGGAGCTGAAATAAAACTGAGGCCTAGATGTGACCTCTAGGGAGAAAAGGCCAGGTGTCCAAACCACATGACCAGGAGGGATATGCTTGGGGAGGAAAGGTCAGCCTGGGACAAGGTCCCACCCTACACTTGTCCGGTGCTAGGGACCCAGGGCTTTGGGTCCTGGTGACCTTCTGCACCTGGCCCATCGCCCTTGCTCTGCTCATGTCTGTCTAACTGCGGACCACAGTTACATTGGCGATAGTCCAACACCACACCACACAGACAGGGCAGAAAATTGTAAAAGAAAACGATACCATATTTTAAGGGAAAAATGCAATGTAGAAATGAAGCCTGAACCAAAGCTCTAAGGCCCTGGGTGTCACATATGTTGAGTAGGTCTTAGCTGTGTCTTAGGGGCCTAAGAAAATTCCTTTACACAACACATGCCTGAGGAGTGCTTTTGAACAAATTGGCAGAGCTACAGAAATAGCCTAAAAGGTCAGAGAGGCCCACTTAGAGGTTCAGTTTTCATCAGTGGGAATGGATCTCCTTGGGGAAGGCAGAATGGGAAATGGTTTTTGTTGTCTTCCCCCCCCCCCCCCCCCCCCGGCAATAACAAACTTACATTTCATCTTTTCTTTTCCATTACTTTCGTTCTCAATTATAACTTATAATTAAGGCCTTGAGCCCGATCCAGGCAAAGTTAACCAGCCTTCCCGCCCCCGGCCTGAGGTTCACTAGAGCAGAGCCTCCCGGAAGCCCTCCGGGAACCCGGGGAAGGGAAGCCACGGAAGGCCGGGCCGGTGCGCACCCCCAGCCCCTCCGGCCCCCAGGGGCGGTCAGCCCCCCGCCCGCTCCCCGGCCGGGGCGGGAGGAAAGCCGCCGCCCCGCGCCCACTTCCGCTTCCCGGCGGCTCAGCCCGCCCCGCCGTGGGGCTCCGCAGCCGCCGGGGGCCCGGGCGCGGGGCGGGGCGGGGCGGAGGGCCGGCCGGGCCCACGTGGGGGTTAAGCGGCCGCCCCGCCGCGGGCGGAGAGCACTGCCGGCGCCGGAGCCCGAGCAGGACGCGGCCCGTGGCGCGGCGGTGAGCGCAGCCCCGGCCTGGCGCTCGCGGCCGCGGGGAGCCGGCTGGGAGCGGGGCGGGCGGGCCTCCGCGCCCGGGCGGCCTGACCTTCGCGGGCAGCCGGCGAGGTGGCCCGGGCGCGGCACGCGTGCCCGGGGACCCGCGTGTGGCCCCTCGGCCGCGGGCCGCCCCGGGCTCGGCGGAGACTCGGCTGCGCGGCCTCCGCCTGCGCGCTCACCTGCGGGAGAGCGCCTTCTGCGCGGGGCGCCGGAGCCCCGGGCGCTAAGGAATGGGCGACTCCGGCAGGTTGCCGGGCAGAATCGGAGCCGGGGAAGTTGTAACTGGGCTCCTTGAGGTGCCCCCTCGTGCGGGCGAGGATCCCGAGGCCCGGGGAGGAGCGGCTGGTGGGCCGCTTGGTCGTGAGGCTGGTCTGCATCCCAGCGCAGCTCTGCCCCGGCCCCGGGACCCGCTGCCGGCGGCGCCTGCCGGCCGGTGTAGCTACAACTGGGACCTTCGCGGAGAACGCGGCCCCTGGGATTCTCCCGTCAGAGAAGTTAATTTCCCTAGGGATCAGTTATGATGTGTGACCAGCGCTGTTGGCTGTGCTGTAGCCCGACCTGGTGTCGTTTGAAGGGGGGCAAAAGGGACGCTGAAAGGTTCAGTTTTTGTATTTCAGGTGGCACTGAAGGCTTATCAATCAGTTTAACTCACGCTGATCAGTCTTGCAAGCCCTATGTCTCCTTCAAGCCAAAGCTACTCATAATTTGAACCAATGGCTCACACTTTGTTTCTGAACGTTCCCATCACTTTCTACTATCCTAATAATTCTTCAAGTAGTTATTTGTAGGATTTGACGTCTTTAATAAGTTCGGCTTATCTACTAGTAAAGGGGCTGGATCCACAGTGATGGCATCTAATCCGGTGTGCCTTTTCCTTCTAAGAAAGAAATGTCCATTCCAAAAGGAAGGAAGACACTGAGAGGCCACATTGGATGTGCCCTATTTGTGTGACTCCTTTAATTTTTAATTTTTTTTTACTGTTGATAGTATTACAGATCTCTCCATTGTCTCCCACCCCTTTCCCTCCCTCCGCCCAGCCCCAATGTGTGACTCCTTGATGCACATTCACAGTTCATCTTCCTCTGGCCTCAATTTTCCACCTGGAAAAAGGGGAGATTAGATTATGATCTTGACATCCTCCAGAAACTGGATGGATGGCCATCACCTTATCAACCACTGGTACTGGCTCTCCAGGCCTGTCAGTAACGTTACATCATTGTCTTGTGCTTTAAGTACTGTGATTTTGTTGTTGCTGGTTTTAAATATTTTTGTAAAAAAAGTTAGATTCTTGGTCTGTGGTTATTGGTAATCTTCTTCAAGTGGTTAAAATTATTTTCTTCTGACCTTTAGGAAATGGTGTTCATCACTGATCCAGCCCACCCCTCAGCCCCCCTCCTGAACGGTGGCCTGACTGGGATCACACAGGTCTTCAGTGTAATGAGGATAAAAACTGTTCCTTGTTGTTAGAGAAGTCACTTACATAGTTTGAAAATCATGCAGAGTTGGTTGCTAAATTGGTTATTTAATATTCTATGCTAATGAGCCACCATTGCTTTTTGTACTCTATATTAAGTCTGTGCCTCAGCAATAGTTGATTTTTGTCTAAAGGTAGAGGAGTAGGCTCTGGTTTTTACAAAGAATCAAGATTTCCAGGAGAGAGGCCTGTTATTTGAATATTTAACAGGTGCCCCAAAAGTGGTTCTTGTCAAACATATTTGGGACACAGTGGAGCAGGTGTTATTTCTCAAAGTGTGGTTGGTGGTCAGGCAGCATCAGGCCTGGCAGCATTTCTGGTCTCACCTGAGGCCTGTCAATCAAAGTCTGCAGTTCAACAAGGTCCCCAAGTGATTTGTGGGCACAAATGGTTGAGAAGCACTGGTGGGGCTGTGATTATGGTAATTGATGTTCGGTGCTGTGTTTTGCTGGTTCTAAGAATTGATGCATGGTCACAGTTCATTATCTGTCCCACGTGGCTATTTGTGATTGCCTTTGTATTATAACAATAATACTTTTACTGTTTGCCTTGTATAGATGGGGACCCCAGCTTTAGGGGTCCAAGGAGCCACCCTGCTGGTGGCAGAGCAGGCAGGCATTCAGACTTTGGCACGTCTCGCTGGCACAGCTCCTAACCTGTTTGTTTGTTTTTGGGTTTTTTTCCAGCCCAGCTGTTTTGTGACCTTCTCTAAGGGACCCAGCGCAGGCTGCTGTCTGAATTTAGAACTGAGCCTAGTGGAGTGATGGTTCAACTTAAGTCTCTACAAAACTAATTTGATGTGGCTTAGGCCGCCAGTGGCCAACTCACTTATTTGGCATTTGTTTCTAAGGGTTTCAGAATGGTGGGATTGAAGTGCCCCTCACCAGTGGCTGTAACAGTGATACCCAAGGCAGGTTTTTGATCTGTGAGCTTTTTGTGAGGAGATGGTGGGCAGGTAAAAAGGGAGGCCAGTCACTAAGCAGCGCTGACATCTTGAGCCCACTGCCTTTGGAGCTGATTTCCCAGCTCCCAGAAGTTCAGGCCCAGGAACCAGGCAGCAGGTTTAGAGAAAGGGAGGCTGCAGAGGCCTGACTGATGGTGAACTCTTGCCTCCTCCCAGGGATATGAGGTGCCCATTGTAAGCCTCAGAGAGTTGCCTTCTACGGAGCCCAGCAGAGGAGTGAGCAAACATGAAGTCCAATCCTGCCATCCAAGCTGCCATCGACCTCACAGCAGGGGCCGCAGGTAATCCCAGAGAGAACTCCATCCTCTCCTCCTCAAGTACTTTCTATAGTGAGATCCAGGGAAAGCATAGTGAAAATATTACCTTTGTCACCCCAAAATCAATATGGCCTAACTCAGAGTGAATCCATTTAATGGAAGTGTAATATTGAATTCTGAGCACAACAGAAGGTAGACTAGTTCCCATTATGTTAAAACTATGAGTCAGGCCCTGACTAGTGTAGGTCAGTGGTTAGAGCGCCGGCCCATGCACCGAAGGGTCACTGGTTCGATTCCCAGTCAAGGGTACCTATCTGGGTTGCAAGTTCCAGTCCCAGTTGAGGTGTGTGCCAGAGGCAGCCTATTGATGTGTCTCTCTTACTACATTGATGTTTTTCTCTTTTCCCTCTCTATCCCCTTCTTCACCTCCTCTCCCTCCCCTCCCTCCCACTCTCTCTAAAACCCAATGGGAAAATATCACTGGGTGAGGATTAACAAAGTATGAGTCAAGGTGCAGGGTGGGAAGGTGTCCAGTTGACAGCTGGAAAACATTGCACCTCAAAGCTGAAGTCCCTGTTCTTTGTCCCAGGGCTGGATGTGCAGGTTACTTGGGATTCACTCCAAGCCTGGCAGTTTTCAGAGCCCTTGCAGTGTAAAAATAACACCAAGCCGTGTCTCCAGGGGATCCCAGCTACTGTCCTTACTACGGCCAGGGAAGGGAAGGAGGACACCCTTTAGAAATTCCTTTGGTAAATGAGACTGACATTCACTGTCTCTTAGAGCGCTGAGAGGTCAGGTGAGGCCCTAGGATTTGCTGGGGAATGGTGGGCTGGGCCTGGGCCCGAGCCCCCGTGCAGACTGTGGCCCCAGGGGGTACAAGTAAGTACTCCCTGGCACAGCTTCTAACACACAGGCTATTCTTTACAAAGGTCACCTTTGCTCAGCCTGATGCAAAGGACGGAATGGGAAGTGGAGGGCTGGTAACTTGTTCTCCAGATTCCTGTGTTATGTTAGGACTGGGGGAGCACTCTAATGCTCAGACTTCCCAGATGAAAACCTTGGTTTATCCTTGCCTCTTACACCAAAACTTGTAATGGGTTGCAGCACCGAAGAATGGAGAGGCTAGAGGTTGCCATTGTCCTCTTATCCAATGGGGCTTTGTGGCTCAACAGATCAAGTGCATTCACATGGTCACCTACTCTCATCCTGTCATTCGCTTCATTGTAAAAAAGCAATTGCATTTCAGAGAAGAACAGTGTTTTCCCATGAACCAAAGGTCGGCCAAGGTAAGCTAATGAGGAAGGCTAGAAACAGCCCCCGCAGACACTGATAAGAAGTGCGGGGCCAGGGCTCCGGCTCCTAGGTTAGCAACCACAGGGAGTGTCCCAACCCAGGAGCGGGGAACCTTTTGCCTTCTGTGTGACTTTGGGGCAGCTCCTCATCCTGCTGTGCAGTCCAGCTGCAGCCCCTCAGACCTCGTGCCCTACCCGCCCGCCTGTCCATGCCACATTTGGACACTGACGTGGAAACGTGGAACCATTTGGTCTCTGCAATGGGTGGATATTCAACCACATGAGAGATTTTCAGCTTTTGGAACTTAACGTCCTTCAGTCACTCTATCAAAGATGTCAGATCTGTTGTGATAGAGTTGAAGAGCTTACCTTTTCCAAGAAAGGCATTTGTATGCCACATTTATAACTTAACAGTGAATTTTAAAGCTATAAATTGCAACCGTATTGTTGGGAGTCTGGTGTGTAAAGCATTTGCTGGTGGCTGAACATGTAGGGGCTCCTCCACATGCTAACATTTACTTTTCCCGAAAACGGAGAGTGAGAGTTTCTTCCTGCCCTGGAAACCCAGCGTCACCTTCCTCTGACAGAGCACTGCTCTGGGTCGTTTAACTCCCGAGAACAACAGGCTTCTCTTCGGGGGTCTATGTTTTCAACCTGGTGAGGGACTTGTGAGTATTGAGCAGAGGAGGTTCCTGGCAGTGACCTAAGAACTCCCTCTGTGTGGAATGCAAAGGGGAAGCAGCCATTCCACATTGGAGGGTCTTACTCTTCAAGTGACGGTGCCAGAGGGGCCTTTAGAGACCGCTGGCTCTAATGCTCATTCTAAACATGGAGAAGGGGCCCAGGTGGATTTGCTCAAGCTTGCACAGCTTGATGGTACACAGACAAGGCTAGGACCTCGGCTGCTTGGTTCCCTGTCTAGTTCTGTTGTCCTCTTTGTTTTAATAGTCCGTAACGGGCCGACAGCACTCCTGGAGGTGGGGCTAGTGTGGAGCCTTCACTGCCCCAGCTCTCTGCAGGGGGGAACTGTTGGGCTTTGGGATTGTTATGCTGGCCAGGAGCAGAGGGGCCCGAGTGTTGTGTGGACACAGCCCAGCCATGGAAGTGATTAGCATGTAAGAACAAGCCAAGGTGATGGTGTAACACACACAGGTTCTTCTGTATCTCTCCTTTTTCTTTAAGCAAACCTCCCCACCAGGCAGATTTTCAGTGCAGCTTATCTAATGGGAAGCTGTCACTGTCTGTCTGCAGCTACTGTAGGAGTCCAGGAGAGGATTGAGAGCCCCGGCAGCTAGAATGCGGAAGGAGTTGAAGAAGATGGGAACTGGGTAATTATTGGAGTGAGGCAGCGTGGATCTCAGAAGTGTAATCTCACTGAGGGGAACCCTGTGGCAGCACTTGAGTAGTTTGAGAACTATAAAATGATGCACCCCTACTCTGCTGCTCTGCTGCAGTATGCCTGTTTAACCAGCATCGTTGAGGGATATGGCACTTAGATCATTGAAGTTTATCCTCTCAATGACAATATTTTTAAATGGGAATTCTTTGACAATGGTACATCTCTGTGTTGTTAAACTGAACATTTATTGACTGCCTCCAGAGGAGGTTGAGGTTCTCACCTCTTTGTGGGTGCACCAAGTAATTCTGGTTGAAGGTCTGCTTCTCACCTCTGCTGTCCCTGTGAGCTGTCCTTCACCATGACACTGTCCGTGCCTGATAGACTTCCTCAGCACCTTGTCGTTTGCTGACCCAACTACATCAAGGACTGAAAATCCATAACAGGAACCTTGGTAAAGCATAGAGTACATGACGGGTTGAGTGCCTCTTGCAGAATACAATGCAGGGCCCACTGTGATACCTATGAGAAAATGCAGAGGCTGTTTCCATGTGTTCAAGGAGAATGAGATGCTCAGAGGTCTGCGGTGTAAGCACGTGGAGAAATATTTAATTCCTGTAAATTATTCATAGCTTCATTGACTTGTTAGGTATCTGAGGACCTGCTGGCCCCGTTGGTTGGTGCTGGTGTTCAGAATACAGCTAGAATAGCAGTTGCACAATGGCTGGTGTGGGAACTGCACGTGGGAAGAAATTAACCAAAGATATTAATATGCATACTAGAGGCCCAGTGGGTGGGGTCCCACATGCAGTTCCCACACTGGCCAGGGTGCAACTGCTATTCTCGCTGTATTCTGAACACATGTCTTTCCCTCTGTAAGTGGTCACCTACTTGATGGGCACGATGAGTGCCTTGACAGTATCATTTGTGTGTGGTAAATTACCTCGGAATAAGCTTACCTTCATGGATGACAGGAGAGAATTATAGCTAGCATTTGAAAATTCATTAGCCTCCTACCTTCTTCCTGTTAGAAATGTAACTGTTATAGATATGCAACAAATGCATATTACTAGTATAGTAACCTATGATGTCTGGACCATCCTACATAATAAAAAGGCAATATGCAAATTGCATCACTCCGCTACGCCCACGATTGGGCCGGCTGGAGGCGCGGGGGGCGGGACTCAGGGTGGCCGATTGGCTGGCGGTAGGAGCGGGGGGCGGGGACTCACGAGTCCCCGACTCCCGTTCCTCCCACCGGCCGTTAGGCCAACGCTGCGGAAGGACCCATGGGGCCGGCGGAAGACTCTGGTGGTGGCCGATAGCGTGGCTGCTGGCAGCAGTTTTCCGCCAGCACCAGTTTTCCTCTGGCCACCCGCCGATCGGAGCGCCTCCCGGATCGGAGTTCCTCTCGGGGTAGCCGATCGCGCTGGCTGGAGGCGCTCTGATTGGCGGGTGGTCAGAGGAAAACTGCTGCTGGTGGAAAACTGCTGCCGGCAGCCAGGTGAAAGTCTATTGCACGAAACTTCGTGCAACGGGTTTCTAGTTTAGGATAATTGTTAGGATATGGAAAACTTCCAGTTAAAATATTAATGCTCTGAATTAAATGCTTTATTCAGTTTATCTGCATTGAAGTCATCTAAATTATGTACCACGTTTAAAAATTCTGACATTCACCTCTTCTTTTGGAATAATTAAATTATTGTGAGATAATTAGGATCTTATTTTATTATGGCCCATTAGTACCTAGGAGAGGATAACTCTAATAATAGTGATGTTTTATTAAATTGTAATTAAGAATTAGGGATAATTAGATAAGACAAGACAGAAATGTATTACTACTCTCCTAAAAGAAGCAATCAATAGTGATAGGATCACAAAAATCATATTTGTGATTGCTTAAGAGAAGAGATCAAACAGTTTTCACATTCTTTGCAAATGCCTGTTTATTTCCCAGTAATTAATTGGGAGTTATTCTTAGCAGCCCCTCCCCGATCTCTACTTTCTACAACTGAGTTGGAATAACTATGCATAATGTTAAAATTATGAAATTGCATTTCTTAAACTAAAAAAAAAAATGTATTGGGGTGACATTGATTAATAACATTATATAGGTTTCAGGTGTACGATTCCGTAAGACATCATCTGTATACTAGAGGCCCGGTGCATGAAATTCATGCATGGGTAGGGTCCCTAAGCTTGGCCAGCGATCAGGGCTGATCAGGGCCTTCTGGCTGCTGGATGGGCCTTCCTTTGTTCCACACCACCCCCTGGTAGTCAGCATATGTCATAGCGAGCAATTGAACTCCCAGTCTCCCAGTCGAACTCCCAAAGGGACACTTTACATATTAGCCTTTTATGTATATAGATTGCATTGTGTGCTCACGACCACTACCCTATAGTCTAGTCTCCCTCCATCACCATATATTTTACCTCCTTTATCCTTTTCATCCTCCCCCGACCCCCTTTCCCTCTGATAAACCGTCATACCATTGTCTGTGTCTCTAAGTTTGTTTCTTAAATAATTTATGCAATCCTTCTCTTCAGTTTTGATTAGGCTTTAATAACCTTATCAGTGGTTATGCTTTCCAACACAAGCAGGAGACATCTGAGATATGGTGGCCTTGCAGGCCCAAGGGAAAGTAGAAACATTAGCCAGTGTCAGTTCCCAAAATGCAGATCCAATACAGGATTTGGGGATATAATAGGGTCATTTTAGGTCTTTCTTTTCCTTACGTTCAGAATTTTTCTTGAAGTGATCTTTGGATTTTCTGTATTTAATACTCTTACTGTATAAAAGCAAATAAATATATGATTTTTGCTAAGCAAAGGTACGTTTTAGTTCATTCCCTATCTGAATACAAATCGTGTATTGGTAGAGTCCAAATAGAGACTTTCTTGTAGGCTCAGATACTTAACTCTTCAGGGATTAATTAGCCACTCTTTTCTTTATCTGTTGCCTATTTCTCTGTTATTTCTCTGGTAGTCACCAGCACCAGGCATTAGGCTAAGAAAAGTGATTAACTCTTTCCAGACTTCCTTCCCCTTCCTTTTTTATGGCTACATGCACATCGCGCGCGCGCGCGCACACACACACACACACACACACACACACATTCACACACAGCAACTGCTTTTTTTTTTTTAATTCTCTCCTGAGGATATATATATATTTTAAATTGATTTTAGAGAGAGAGAGGGAAAGAGAAACATCAAATGCTTGCCTCCCACATGCATCCTGACCAGGAATTGAACCCACAACCCTTTGGTGCACAGGACGACACTCCAACCAATTGAGCCACACCGGTAAGGGTGCAACTGCTATTTATTAACCACTTGTTATGTAGCCACCATTATGTTAAGCCTTCTCATCCATTGTTATATTTGATCCTTACACTAACCCTACTAGGAATTGAGGCTGGGAAGTTACATCACTTGTCTCACTTGTCCAGGATCTCACAGCAGAGCCAGGCTTTCTCTGACCCCAGATTCCTCTGACCCCATTGCCAATGCTGCTAACACACGCCACACCTTTGTATCAGTGGCTTTGGACTGTTGAATACACATCAGTGTCTCTACCATGTGAGCTCTTTCAGGGCTGGAGCTGGGGGCCTGCACACATGTTGTTGATTGGACTGGGTGAGAAGGTTTGGGGAAGCCAGAGGTCTAAATGAGCTGAAGCAGGAGTCAGAGCTGGAGGAGGCTGCCTGTCCCTCGTTTCCATGGGTGATCGAGTCTGCACCCTAAAACGTGGCTGTAGACTTGTGCTACAGAAGACTTCTGTCCTGTTGCAGGGGGCACAGCCTGTGTGCTGACTGGGCAGCCCTTCGACACGATGAAAGTGAAGATGCAGACGTTCCCTGACCTGTACAAGGGCCTCACTGACTGCTGCCTAAAGACCTACTCACAGGTGGGCTTCCGGGGCTTCTACAAGGGGACCAGCCCAGCGCTCATCGCCAACATCGCCGAGAACTCTGTGCTCTTCATGTGCTACGGCTTCTGCCAGCAGGTGGTGCGGAAAGTGGTGGGATTGGACAAGCAGGCAAAGCTGAGGTGATTGAAGACACTGACACTTGTTTGATTTGTAAAAAAGCAACACTGTTGTAGAGTCAAGATTTTATGATATTTTATGGAGAAAATGTTTCCTTTTTAAAAATAACTACTTTCTTTCTGATTATGAATATACTAGAGGCCAGTGCATGGATTCGTGCCGGTGGGGTCCCTCGGCCTGGCCTGTGCCCTCTTGCAATTTGGGACCCCTAGGGGGATGTCGGACTGCCTGTTTCGGCCTGGTCCCTGCAGGCCAGGCCGAGGGACCCCACCGGTGCATAAATTCGTGCACTGGGCCTCTAGTATGCATATAAGATCTTGGGTTAATTTCTTCCCACCTGCCCCCACCCCCCTCCCTTCGCCCCTCTCCCCTCTGAGATTCATCAGTCTGTTCCATGTTTCTATGCCTGTGCATTGAGTGTCTGCCCCCTGATGGTCAGTGTGTGTCATAGCTACTGGTCGCTTAGGCTTTTGTATATATAGTGATTGTATTGGAATGGACATTTGCATTACACAATGGGAGAGTTGCAGACTCACCCTTAGGCATTGGTATTCTTCAGGAGAATGCTTTTGAGATGCTGATGGTAGGGCTACTTCTCTTGTGGGCAGAGGTGGTAGACTAAAACCATAGGTGCAACTTGTGACCCAAACTTTAGATTCTACTTCATCAGCAAAATGAAGAGTCTTGGAAGAGATTGCCTGAACCAAATAGCTTTGAGGAGAGACTTGGAATTTTAGGAAGGGTAATAAGCATCTGAGGAATTACGGGTGAATCTTCTTTGGCCAAGTCTGCCACAAACATCAAACTTTGGCTTGTGCCTAGAGGTCTAAGCATGCTCCCTTTTATATGAAGGAATTCTGTCTTGATGGATGGAACCTGTTTTTTTAAAAGCTTGGGGCTGGATGAGCTCACTCATGGAGACGGCATCTATAGAGGGCTGAGCACTGAACCTAGGACCCTCCAGTAGAGAGGGCCAGGAAAAGGAGAGGAAGTGAAGAAACAAGCAGGAGACAAACCAGGAGAGTGAGGTTTCCCAGAGTAGAGACTGACAGGAAGAACCTGTTGTGACTACAGCTCACCCCATTAGAGGAAGAGACTCTGGACTGCGGAGTCTGGAGTGTGGGCCTCCAACATCCTTAGAGAAGACAGGAAACAGCGACCACATGGGATCTGGAGGAGCCCTGCAAAAAAGACCCTTCCTCTTCCCCTTGGCCAGCATTCTGTTATCTTCTGAACTCGCATTCTTTCTCATCTTGCAGATCAGAGTTTGCTTGTCACCTGTTGGGGAAATACCGCCTCAGAGTTTACAGAGGTCTGGTGTGTATGGTGTGTTTTTTAGCCCTGATGGTCCTGTGGGACGAGCAAAGTGGGTGTTATGTTTCAGAGAAGAAATGGAGTGCAAATACTGGCATGTTCAAAAGTCACACAGTAATGCTGAGAAAGCCAGGCTCCAGCCCCATCCAGCATTCTCCATAAGACCACAGTTAGAGTATTTTGTAGGGTTCGGATCCTGATAAAAGATGAATAAGCAGAGCAGTGAAAAGAAGAAACCGCCTGAGAGAACCTGTTGTGAATTGCTGCAGTAATATTGTAAATATTTGTCTGTTCTTGGTTTGAACACTGCCCTGAGTGGTGTCCTCTTTTGACCTTTGGCTGGACAAGATCTTACATGGCAGGATTTTTCAGGTACATATTTGTTAAGTGGGTGATAAACAGTCAATTCTTGCAAAATCCCATCCTATGCCTGTTGCCATTTCAGTGCCAGCTCTCAACGCTTATAATTTAGGCCCCACCTGGGGCCTATGGACCTCGTTTAGTGCCTTGGTAGATGAAAGTATTTATTAGAAAGCCAAAGTCCAGGCAGATCTGATCTGGCCTTGTTGTTGCCTTGTAACGACATGCTAGGTGTTTGTTCAGGTGTCCTAACCATTACTACATCTTAGATCGAATGGGCGGCTCCATTTACTGATGCCACCTTTGTTCCTGGAAACTTGGCAAACCGGTTAATGACCCTGATTGACTGTTGCCTGTCAGCAGGTTGACAGAGAGTCCCCAAGGGAGGCCAAGTATGGATCTGCAGGCTGGCTGAAAGACAGCAGAAACCATTTTAAGCTTTGGTTTTGAGAACCGAGCGCAGTAGGAATGGAGTGGGAAGGAGTGGGGTTGAGTGGCAGGCAGTTTCCACACTCTGGAGAGCTGAGTGCCGGCATAGTTGTGTATCTGGCTCAGCTCCGGAATGGTCTGGTGTTCAATTCTCTAACATCAAAAGGGAGTCCATACTGTAGCAGTGTCTTCCTCTGGAGAGAAAGCCGCTCCGAGCCAACCTTTTGAGACCTAACACCAGCCGTACATCCTTCTGAGGCACTGAGGCCAGGCTACCAGGAGATAGGATACCAGGGCTGGGATTGGAAGTGGCCCTTGATTTGACACTGCTGTTTGACATCAGTTTATTTAACTATTAGTTTATTGTAACTTTAGGATAACTGAATGTGGTAGGTCTGTTAAGCTTTTGCTCACTTTGGAGAAAAATTGTAAGGGGCTCTCTGTACCCGGGGCAGTAAGCTGAGGGGATCACTCCCTGGGGGCTTTTGGAGACCTGTGAGTGCTGCTGGCTGTCCAGTGACGGCAGGATGCTGGCATTTCACAGGGGAGTGTCAGGCAGCCAGCTGTCCTGCCGTGAGCAGCTCTTCCTTCCTGCCCAGCAGAGGTTGATCCACCCCATGTGCCAGTCGTGCTCCCTGATGAAACACTGCCCCACGATGGAAGGGTCATCTTTTCTGACCCCCATGAACTCTCAGAGAAGCCTTCCTGACTGTTTTTTAGACTTTCCACCATAGTCTTGAACTCTATTGGATTTCAGTTTCACAATGCTGCTGGTGACTGGCTGGTGGCACTAAACGGATCTGAGATGAGGAGGTGAAAACTTCTGTTTTTGTATTTATTCGCATTCATTCCTCCATTTCTATTTCCAGCTTAGTCATTTTACCTTCAACCATTGAACTTGCTGACTCACACTGGCTTTGCCCTCCCCTACTTGCCCTCTGTGTTGCTGAGGTCAGGAGGTTATTAGTTGAACTGGGAAATCTTTTTAGAATGAACAACTTTTGGGTTAAAAATTTATCTCGGGTTTCATCTGTGGCAGTTATAATATGGGTCTGCTCCAGGTTGGGTTTTGGGTGTGTAGGGATGGCCTCAGAACCTAGTTTTATTTAAAGCTTAGTGAGCAAAATACACTGGAATATTAACAGTGCATGTGTTAGGGTGGTAGGACTAGGGGTAATTTTTTTCTTCCTCTCCATGTTTTGTTTTTTATGCCACGGTGTGTCTTAGTTCTGGCTGCTATAACTAAATACCATTGACTTGCAGGCTTAAACAACAAACATTTGTTTCTCATAGTTCTTCAGACTGGGAGGTCCAAGGTCAAGGTGCTGGCTGATTCGGTGTCTAGTGAGGGCCCTTTTCCCAGCTTGCAGAGGGATGCCTTCTTGTAGTGTTCTGCATGGAAGAGAGAGCGCAGGCAAACTAGCTCTCTGGTCTCTTCTGATAAGGGTACTAACCTCACCGGAAGGTCTCCACCCTCATGATTTCATCTAAACCTAAATTACCTCCCAAAGGAACCCCTTCAAATGCCATCACATTGAGGTTAAGGCTTCCACATAGAGTTTGGGGATGGGAGACAAACATTCAGCCCATAGCATGTGACCAATAAAAAGAGCATGGCTTTCACCGGCAGGCAGACCTGGGTTGGAATCCTAGCACTGCCATGTGGGAGCGGTGTGACGAGGCACGTTATCTTCCCCATGTGGAGACTGGTGTATTGCTGTCAACCTCACAGGGTTGTGGAATCCTTAGATAAAACAGCCCGTGCAGGTTCCCGGTGGGTACTCAGGAACTGTTTTCTCTTATGCACGCTCTCCTCTACCCCCGGAGAGTTTCAGCATGGTGAGTGCCGAGTGTATGAAGAACGGGACCGGTAAATGGCTGCCTGTGTTGTGTCCTTTCAGTGATCTGCAGAATGCAGCTGCCGGTTCCTTTGCCTCTGCGTTCGCTGCGCTGGTGCTCTGCCCCACTGAGCTCGTGAAGTGCCGGCTACAGACCATGTACGAAATGGAGACATCAGGAAAGATAGCCAAAAGCCAGAAGTAAGCATCCCTGGGCACAAACAATAGGTCTCTGTTGCCTTACTGTATTGAGTACTTTGTATTTTCATATTGTACTAAAATCAAGTAATAGATTTATCTACTCCAAAATATGGTGTTTCTAGAACCCTTTCCCCTATAGTCAGAGGATAATTTTCTGAATGGAAGGGGTGATGGTTGGACCCATCACCCCATCTGACCGATATTTAATACTTCAGAAGTGAAGAAGCCAGGAGTTAATCCCCTTTTGGCCTGTTGTGTGTGTAAGGCATGATCTCCAACCAGGATGGGAGGCACATAGTCGGAGCTTTGGTACTGAGAGCTGGGCCTTCACAAGAGCTCATTTGGAATTGGAGATGAATATTTGATGCCCGTTCCCAGGATTCACATGGGTGTTCAGGCTGATCAGCCCAGATCCTAGTGCTAACTTCCTTAACCCCCGCTCCCTACTCCTTTACGTTTACCTACAAAGAGCCCAAAGTCTGAAAACCCAGGGAAGCCCCTGTAAACAGCTTTCTTCAGTGATCAAATGATCACTCTTCAACTCAGTCTTGAAAACAGAGTCTAGTTATCCTGTGAGTAATCGTATGCAATATGATTTATTTGAATCGAAAAGTAATTGATTATCCTTGTTAACCTCAAAATTTGATTTTTCATTGTAACATCTGGCTGACAGAAGTTCTGGTGGTGGGTATGGCTATGGTTAGCTCAAAGCCTGTAAGTCTGCTGGGAAAAACTAGTAGATAACCATTTACAGTCTCCCCCCAGTGAGGATGGGGTACGTCACAGAGCCCTGTTTCCTGCAGCCTTGAGATTCATTACAACCAATTTGAATCTATTAGTCATAGCCAGAGGTTCAAAAGCGTAAGTCTTTAAAACTTTTTTTAAAATATATTTTTATTGATTTCAGAGAGGAAGGGAGAGGGAAAGAGAGATAGAAACATCAATGATAAGAGAGGGTCATTGACCTGCTGCCTCCTGCTCGCCTCCCACTAGGGATCGAGCCCACAACCCAGGCATGTGCCCTTGACTGGAATCAAACCTGGAACCCTTCAGTCTGCAGGCTGATGCTCTATCCACTGAGCCAAACCAGCTAGGGCTTTAAAACTTTTTAGTGAAATATGTACACTCCGAAATCATAAGTGTGCGGTTCTATATGTAGTCACAAAATGATCATGCCTTTGTAACCAGTGGCCAGATTAAAAAATAGAACATGAACAGCACCCATAAAGTTGTCCTCATGTCCTTTGAAAGTAGTTTTAATGCCGGGGTGATATCCAGCATCTAGAAGGGTTCAGGAATCTGGAGAAGGCATTGCGTGTAAATTAATAAAGAGACTAGAAATATAAGTTTGTAATCCATGGGGGAGCCAAAGGAAGCTTAGCTGTAGTAGCTAAATTCTCTCTATCTCAGGACCCAGGGTTCTTTTTATTCCCACATTTTGCCCTATAGCAAAGTAGATACATATCAAAGGTAAGGTTTAGTATACAGTAGGCATTGTCAGTTTTGGGGGAACACAGTAGGCATACAGTAGGCATTGTCAGTTTTGGGGGAACACCTGAACACCTTCCGCTGTTCAGGTGTTTGGCCAGCAGGAGTTAATAACATGTAAACTGAAATGCCCCCAGCTGTCTGGTGACAGGCAATAATAGATGCAGATCTTCAGGTTTGGGGAAATGCCTTCGGCTGTTCCAGTAGGCAATACCATGTATTCAGCCCTGCTGAATATAGAAGCCCATCAACCTTTTGAGGACTTCTTGCATTTATTATGACATGATAGAATTAGCCTCCAGCATATTTAAGGTATTTTTAAGGAAAGTAATTGTTACGCCTAGGTTGTGGTTCAACTCCTCAGTCGGGATGCTTATGGGAGGCAACTGATCGATGTTTCTTTTCCTCTCCCTTTCTCTCTCTAAAAATCAATAAAACAAACAACAACAAAAATGCCCATGTCTTTGGGTAAGGATAAAAAAAATTAAAGTGGATCCATTTAAAAAAACAAAACAAAAAACATTGGCCCGAGTAGCTCAGTTGGTTGAGCATTGTCCTGTGCACTGAAAGGTTGCAGGTTCCATCCCAGTTGGGGCATGTACAGAAGACACCTGATAAAAATGTTTCTCACATGGATGTTTCTCTCTCCTACCCTCTCTTCCTCTCCCCACCCTCTCTTTCTGAGCATGTCTTCTGGAGAGGATTAAAAAAAAAAAAAAAAAAGCCCTGGCCAGTTGCTCAATGGTTAGAGCATCAGCCCATGCACTGAAGGGTCTCGGATTCGATTCCTGGTTAAGGGCACATAGATTGCAGGTTCAATCCCCGCCCCATTTGAGGTGCATGTGGGAGGCAACCAATCAATGTGTGTCTCTCACATCCATGTTTCTCTCTCTCTTCCTTCCTGCCCCTCCCTTCCTCTCCTTTCCTCCTTTCCACTCTCTCTGAAAAGCAATGGAAAAAATATTCTTGGGCAAGTATTAAAAAAAAAAAGAAAGTAATTGTTCGAACCAAAGGACTTTGGCAAACAGACACCTTGCACAAA
The DNA here is from genome assembly GCF_951640355.1 of Cnephaeus nilssonii. Lineage (NCBI taxonomy): Eukaryota > Metazoa > Chordata > Mammalia > Chiroptera > Vespertilionidae > Cnephaeus > Cnephaeus nilssonii. The sequence goes on along the minus strand of NC_137079.1, from coordinate 91,295,807 downwards.
AGTAAATATTGGGTGACTATAGTGAGGCATAGCAGTGTCCACACAGTGGTATGTGATAGTTTAAGGTTGACTTGGATTGGAAGGCAGGCTAATTGTGTTGAATTGGATTACTTTGTCACGTGCATTACAGAATGAGAGCTGTGTTGCTGGAAGGACCTAGCTAATGGTAATGCCTGAGAAGCCTTCTGAAGTCCTCAGAGAGAGTTGACCATTAAAAGCAGTGGCCTTTACTACCTCAGGCCTTAATCCTGCATTGGTCCAAGCCAGGTCACCTAATGAGAACAAAGTGAGAAGCTAGAGGAGTGTGTGGTTTTTGGTTTCTTGCTGTTTGGCGGGACACAGTCTGCTGGGGCACACACCATTAGGAGAGGAGCCCAGGTGGAAAGTGCCCTGTGTTCTGGCTGCTGCAGTACTCTGATCTGCTTGAAATAAAAGCTCTTGCATACCTTCCTTTCTAAGAACTAAATTCTTGGTGTGTGCCTTACAGGAACTGTATAGAATTGCTTTGGTCTTATCTTCAAGTAACATTTACTCCCTTGCTCATTTCTCTGTATTAACACAAAACAAAACAACCCCTAAAACACCTGAACAAATTTCCTCAAAACACCAGATCCAAAGAAAGATTAAGAAAATAGGAATTGAGGGAGGTAAGGGATTGGGCAAGTAGAGTACCATCTGTTCTTGCTGAGTTTGGATACTCCTGTTGTAACTTCACTTATTCACTGTTGAAAAAATGGGCATTAGTTCTTTTACATTGTTGATAATATGACTTCTAGAAATGTATTTCTTTACCATAGAATAGTTTAGGTGATAACACTTGTCATCACATAATTGTATCTGTGCTTCTCTAGATATGTCCTTCCCACAGAAGTCTTTTATTCTCAGAATTCTGGATCCTCTGTTTATAAAATCAGCTGTGTTCTTCCTAGAGCTTAATCAGGTCTGTTGATTTGGGTGCTAACGCTGGTGTTGTGTTTAACACTCTTCCTCTGTCTCCTTCCAGTACAGTCTGGTCTGTAGTGAAGAGTATCCTTAGAAAGGATGGCCCGTTGGGCTTCTATCATGGACTCTCAAGCACTTTACTTCGAGAAGTACCAGGCTATTTCTTCTTTTTCGGCGGCTATGAACAGAGTCGATCGTTTTTTGCTTCAGGGAGATCAAAAGATGAACTAGGTAAATGTATTCACTTTGGGCTTGACAGTGTCGGCTTTCCAGTGGTGTGGTTGCTGCAGATTTCAGGCGCTCTGCACCCCTTTGTGGGGGCCCACCTGGCACTGGGATTTCCAGATACTGGGAAGCAGTGTGGCCCTGGCAATTGCAGGCATCTTCCTCTGGGTGGCGCTGGCGACTGTTGGCACCTTCCTCTCAGCTTGGTGATTTCCCCAGGACAGCCTGAAGCAGTGCACCCCAAACTTCTCTATTGTTATAACATTTATTAATTTGTTCTGGCTCCATCTCAGACGTGAGGAAATACAGAAATTCCTTCCCCTATGGGAAATCATCAATAAATGGGGAAATCACCTGTAAATGACCTTGCAGTAAGCTTAGAATTTGGTAATAAATCTTGATAGTGTTTGAGAGCTGTGAAATGATAGTTCTTCCTAGCTTATTCTATTTAACTGCTTGACACAATGTATCAGTGTTTGGTCCACATGAGTGTGATTACTTTTCCCTTAAAACCTCCCTTCAGTGTTTCGGACCTATTCTAGGGTTAGTCAAGCTCCCAGGCTTCTGTTAAATAGGACAACTTTCGTTTTCCACAGTAAAGGAAGAATCAGGGCTGTTGGGCTTTAAAATATTACAGTTTTTCAGAATGAGACAGTTGAAAAGAGGCCTTTGTTTCAGCGCGCTCTCATCTCATTCCTCCGAGTAGGGCATTGCTGTGCTGCCGGGGACCTGCTGGCTCTGTGTGGACCAGCCCTCTGGAGGGTGGGGCAGGAGGGCTGCAGAGCCACAGTGACCAGCCTAATACGACCCTCACTAAGTCCACCGCGTGGGTACACTACCACACAGAACCTGTGCTCTTAGAGTTGGACGGTTGCCTCAGAGAACTGTGCTCCGCAGCATTAGCATTTTTATCCTCACCTACCTGCAGCCACTACCTTGACCTCTAGAAATGTCACATCAGTTGTTTTTGAGATAAAACACTGTTTGCTAATTTTCTTCTCTAGGCCCTGTCCCTTTGATGTTAAGTGGTGGAGTTGGTGGAATTTGCCTCTGGCTTGCTGTTTACCCAGTGGATTGTATCAAGTCTAGAATTCAAGTTCTTTCCATGTCTGGAAAACAGGCAGGATTTGTTGGAACCTGTATAAGTGTTGTGAAAAATGAAGGTGGGTCTGCTATTGCACAAACAGAGCACGTATGTATGTCATATTTCACTGCTGGTCTTGTTGCAGTGTATCATGTGTATAATTGGTCTCTGCCCCGTCTGATATTCCTTGTCTAGCACTGTATGTTAATCCATGTTTGTGGATTTGTTTCCAATTCCCTTTCTTTAGCTTACTTTCATTATTCTCAAGAATGTTTAAAGTTCTTATTCCTAACCCCTGAGCCAGGTACCTGTTAGGATGCTCTGTTCTAAATAGCCTGGAGGGAATTATTGAAATATGGACTTTGTTTAAGGGGACAGATGTTTTGAAGTTAGCACCACTTGTTTTATGTCATAGAGATATTTTCAGATGACCCTAAGAGAACCACTAAGGGATTTAAAAGAATGTGCACCATGCTTAATCTTTAGTCTTCTGGAAGTAGAAATGCACTAAGCAACTTCTGAAGGTGATTTTTTATCAATTTTTAGTTATGTAGGAAGATGTAGATTTTCTACTGAATGTTTGTATAAAGCCAGTTTTATGCTACTATAGTGAGTGAAGATCTGTCCTTCCAGCATCTTCTATACATCTTAAAGCTGGAGATGTAAACTCCTCTATCATGATTTTAAAAGGGAGAGCACAGTAACAGTATGCAGGAATTGTTTGTGTCCCAAGTAGAGTACAGACATCTTGTATATTACTAATAGGTAACCCCTCTTTAAATTCACATAACACTTTATAGTTTTACAAAGTACTTACACCTCCCTTATGTAATTGGATCTTCATAGGGCAATGCTAAAACTAGAAATGCTCTTTTCACTTGCCCTATGCCTCGTCTTCGTCCCCCAGGCGAAGCTACAAGACTACTGCAGTCTGTGGCTCTGTGTTCGCCTTCTGTCTGCCCATGTGAGGCCTCAGTTCTGCCAGATCCACCGGCCAGGAGTTAACCAGGCATGGGATTGGTGTATGTTACCTGAGCATCCACCAGCTTTGCTCGGAGTCCTGACATCGTCCGGTTTCCTATAGTCTATTTAGTTCCATTAGTCCAGGGGAAATCTGGAAATAAGTTCTTTCACCATGTGTTGGTTTTTAATTCTGTTGTGTGGCTTTGTAAGGGTGAAAATATATATGCTATGCAGCTTCATGGAATATCTCTAAGGAAGGGATTCAGTCTTGGATCACCCTTTTGTCTTCTAGGAATAACGGCCTTATATTCTGGACTGAAACCTACTATGATTCGAGCGTTCCCTGCCAATGGGGCACTATTTTTGGCCTATGAATACAGCAGGAAGTTCATGATGAGCCAGCTTGAAGCAGACTGAAGTATTCTAGTGAACCTGGGTCCAAGTACAAGTGTTTGAGGACTATAATTCATCTCAGGGTTTCATGGAGTACAAGACCAGTGTGGAATTATTTTAATTTCAGAGTATTTTGTTGTCTTCCATTCTTCTACCCTAAATCTTAAACTTCATGGAAGGACCTCAATTTTCCATAATCTGATTTCTGCCCATAATTGTACTGAAATAGAAAAGCTGCTGCTGTTGTCCTTGGTAGGACATACAGGGTGAGCCGCTGACCCTCGGTACCTAATCTGACAATCTAAAAATATAATCAGGGATTTTGCATAAACTTGTATTGTAAATGCAGTTTGGATGGTTGTGTGTTGTGAATGAAGCATAATTTTGTTCTGTGTTTAATCAGATTATACCAGAAAAACCCAGAGGTAACCATGTTTCATGAAGATGGTTATGATTACTTAACCCATTCTAGATATATGGTCTCTTAAAATCTGCTTAACACATGCACTATACCAAGTGGCTCAAGTTTTTAAAAAGGATTCTGTGGTGCTTGAAAACTAATACATCCATAGATCTTAAAGAGGAGAATATAATTATATACTGATGTGGCTTCCATGTTTCTGATTTAACTTTCAGAGTAGGCATCCTGGATTTTTCCAAGATGCTCTACTAAGAAATAGTGCCATTCATTTTTTTGATGGGATCATATACTCTCTGAAATATTGTTGGGTGTGGCCTAGAGTATCAAGCCTTTGGAAAGCGGCTTGGCCTTCACTGTGCCAACTTCCATTCTTCTCTCACAAAGAGCTTCCCTCTGCTGGGCTTTATGTTGCAGAAGGGCCTGAGGAGAGGGGGTTGTGTTGCTGTCTTTGTGAGGACCTTGTGGCCCACAACAGCCCTTAGCTCTGGTCTCTGGGTCCTGGCCTGGCTAGGGTTCCAGAGTATTCTTTGGACCACTCACTCATTGCCTGCACCAATTGGACACCCATCCTGGGAGTAGAGTGCCGAAGCCAAGGGAAGTCCTTGTTCCCTGTCTGGTGACTGACAGTTCCCCTGGATGGAGTCCTTGCCTCAGAACCAGACAAAACGTAGTGTTTGCACTCCGCAGTGAGTAACGTCAGGGCTGACCCATCCTCGAGTTTTTCTTGGGGTCCGTCACTCCATCACGCTTTGGCAGTGTTGGAGCCCCTTATATCTGGTACCAGCAGTCGTTGAATTCTAATGATGACTGTGTGTGGGGTGTGACTTTATAAAGCAATGAAACAAAGTAACTTTTATTAAGCTATGCCATATGTATGCAGTAATAGCAACAAAACACTCATCCCTCTGATTCCCACAGACTTGGAGATGGCAGCTGTTCTTTGGCCATCTGAGTGGTACTTCATCTGAACAGGCTAGAAATGTACCGACTTCCAGCAGGAAGCAAATTGCTCAGGGTCCCTGGCCCCCCTGTGTGGTGCCCGTCAGCGTGTCAACACTGTTGGCGGTAGACCTCACATGTCCTCCTTAAAAGGTTTAACTAAACATCTTCAATAGAAACAGTCTGAGGCAAGTAAAAGTGAGTGGGAGCAAGGAATGGAAAGTCAGAGGAATTGATTTTTCATTCTATTGAATTCATCGTGTGTAATTTGTACCATTTCAGATCCGTACTCCAGATAAAAATATGGTCACTGTGTTTAGAGAAATTCTAGTGTTCTATATCATTAAATTATTTGCCTAATATTTGAGTAAATGAGTTCTTTATATACACTGAAATTATGAAACTCGATTCACTAGAGTTACAATCTCCCTCCATCAGGCTGTGGATGTGATGTGTCTGATTTGGCAATTTACCATTCTTTTTCTTTAAATAGTTAAACTTCTTGCTATTAAGTTATGGATACTGTTCCAGGTTATTAAATGATGTTTAAGAAAACCAGTATCAAAAAAAACACACCTCTATCCACTGAGCCAAAAAAGAAACTTCTTTGGCTCAGTGGATAGAGCATTGGCCTGCGGACTGAAGGGTCGCGGGTTTGATTCCAGTCAAGGGCACATGCCCGGGTTGTGGGCTCGATCCCCAGTGGAGGGTGTGCAGGAGGCAGCTGATCAATGATTCTCTCTCACCATTGATGTTTCTCTTTCCCTCTCCCTCTCCCTCTCCCTCTCCCTCTCCCTCTCCCTCTCCCTCTCCCTCTCCCTCTCCCTCTCCCTCTCCCTCTCCCTCTCCCTCTCCCTCTCCCTCTCCCTCTCCCTCTCCCTCTCCCTCTCCCTCTCCCTCTCCCTCTCCTTTTCTTTCTGAAATCAATAAAAATGTATATTAAAAAAACACACAACAAAAAACAAAAGAAAACCAGTATCATTCTGATATATTCTAAGTAAGTTTCTTGTGTTCAAAGAATTATTCACACTGGGTTCTAAGGCAGCAACCCCCGGGAGACCCTAAGCAAGTTCTCTTTCTAGGAGAGGAAGCAGACTTGTGTGGCAACTCATGACCAGAAATTCTGATGGATCTTGGTGGATTAGAGAAGAAAAACCCCAACTGTATCTCCTTATTTCAAAGAGCAAGATTCTTAAAAATTGGGGTCTGCCAGTATTGAAAAAGATAGATCTTACTCCTCCATGAGCCAGCTAAGCACTCTCCCATTCAATCAAGCCTGCCCCCGATGTGCACTGTGGAAACAATACAGCCTGTCCTGCCACAGCACGGTTCTGTAACACCAATTAACGGGGAATAATGCAGTCATAACCTGGAGGGAACTTGAGAGCGTGTCCTCCGAGATCTCTTCCTTCCGGGGAGCCGGGTTAGGGAGAGGAGGGTGATAACTTTGGTCAAAAGCAAAAGGCCGTCCGTTGGCCTGCTGCGCCGGCAGCACTGGCCTTTGTGGGCTGTTTTGAGAAAAGGGAGCATCTGTGCCGTGCTGCTCTGGCACCCTCCAGCCCGTCTGCAATTAAGGTGTTGCCCGGTTTTAAAAAATACCCACTGTGGCAGCCTCCAGGCATTCTGAGTTGCCACCTGGGTGGTTAGTGGTTAATGTGCTGGTTACGTTTGTTGGCTGAAATGGTTTGCCCCAAACCTCCAAACCCCCTAAACTCCCAACCCGGTTTCCCCCGAGCAAACCATTTTAGTATATGTTTTTTGCAGAGTGCAAGAATGAATATAGTGTGTTTTAGCAGAGCACTGTTTATTATTGCCAGCTTTATTTCCCGATGAATTTAACTTGGTCTAGATCAGTGGTCGGCAAACTCATTAGTCAACAGAGCCAAATATCAACAGTACAACGATTGAAATTTCTTTTGAGAGCCAAATTTTTTAAACTTAAACTTCTTCTAACGCCACTTCTTCAAAATAGACTTGCCCAGGCCGTGGTATTTTGTGGAAGAGCCACACTCAAGGGGCCAAAGAGCCGCATGTGGCTCACGAGCCGCAGTTTGCCGACCATGGGTCTAGATTGTTGAGAGCCTTTGCCAACTAAAGGAAAAGTCACTCAAGTAAGGATAATCTCAATAGAGCCAAAATAGAACTGTTTTCAAGCACAATCATGTCCTTAAGGTACAGTGGCAGTGAAAGTACTTAGAATAGCACTGAGTACCAAAGAGAAAATGATTCCCTCTGGACTCAGGACTAGAATAAAAAGGTGACCTTCCTTCACAGAGTTCCCCAAGATTCTCTATCCGTCATGTTGACTAAGATTCTCCAGCCTCCCCATGTCTGTGTGTGACTAAAGGAAGCTCGTTGTGCTCTGGGCGGTGCTTGGAGAGCGAGAGGAAAGCATGTGTTTGGGGTGAGGGGCTGCTGTGTAAACATGTCTCTGGGTTTAAAAGTCTCTGCGGTCAATCTGATATTTGTTAGTTTGTAAATCAAACGGAGGAAGAAAATAGAAATTACCTTCTAATCTGAAATTACAAATGTGAAACAAAGGGAATAAATACTTGTCCAAAAATATATAAGTAAATGAAATAAACCCACAGTATTAGGGGTAATCACAATTTTTAAATATTTCAGTTATTTTTATATGAAAGTTTTAAAGTTTTTAAAAGTGATAACTAATGTTCCTGTGTATTGTGTTCCAAATTTATCTCAAAACTTGGTTTGAAGTATATTCCTTCAAAAAGGAAAAAAAATCGCCATTGACATTTTCTCTTGTATATATTTAATATATGTTTAATAGTATTCTCAAGAACATATGTACACATATGTAAATATAAGTATACCAGCAAGGAAGAGGGTTTTGAAGATATAAATACATAGCAGGGATTGGGAAGAGTATGATTCTATCCTAGAAGGGGAACTACACTTAATCAGATACCAGCTACAACTTAACGTCATCAAAATAAATTTCAACTGCAAACTCTGGACGATAAATTTTCCATGCTTTTGGTTTATGGGGATTATCCAATTCATTTCTTGAAAGATAAAGCCTAGAATAGAAAAAAAAAAAACACCACATTACACTTTAGGGCTTACAGAAAAGCCATTTAAGGCATCCTTTGTAAGGCATTAAGAAAAGATTTGCTGGCCACGATTGGTCTATGCCCCCTTTTCTGTGTCTTAGCTCTTTATGAGCCAAAGCTCCCACTTTCTCGACTGAGATGCAAAATACCTTAATCTTCACTAACAAACACACAGTAACAATATGTCACTGGTTCTTTTAACATTGCCTTGTATGGGATGAATAAAAGACATCTGGGTTTAATAAAATAAATTTTTATGTGACAGAAATCAGCCAGAGAGAATAGGTGTGTATTAAAACCAGAAATAAAATACTGATTAAGTTGGCATTTTAGCTGATAACAATCTCATAATTAATAAAAACAGCTTTACCAAGTAGTAGGAAATTTCAATGTTGAAGAAATCTTTAGAAACATGTAAAAGTGAGGAGGAAAGTAATCTAACTGTGGTTGTCTCTCCAATATGAACATGGTCTTTTAAAGGAAAAAAAAAGTGTTCTTATTTAGCAATTACCACTTGTGAGGAGTCCCACCAAATGAAGTTCCACCCAGATATCTATTTGAGAGACTTTGCCTCTGTTGTGAGTTAAAGTTTATTGTTTGTATACATCTAGGGAAGAAAACTGGTAAAAAATTTTTCAATCTAAAATTCACTCTATCCAAATCCATTAAATGTGTGTACATTGTAAGTATGTAGATTAGATGTTCAATTTCCTGTTGCTTTACTGGACTCAAGTATACAGTTCAGATTTGAAGAATAGGCTAGGTTTATGTAAGGAGAACTATCAATTCATGCCAAATACAATCACAACTGCTTCAAAACTCACCTGCATGATTTTTTTTTAACATTTTTTCTTTTGTGTTGGGTGGTATTGTGATACCAATTAATGCCGGTGATCTTAATCCAGCATCTAGAAGGCTTCAGGAATCTGGAGAAGGCGCGGTGTGTAAATTAAATAAGAGTCCAGAGACGTAACATAATTTTGGAAGGCATTTGGGGGGCCAGAGAAGACTTAGCTAAAGGAACTAAGTTCTCCCTTGTCTCAGGACCCCTTGCTTTTTATTAACACAAATTGTCCTAAGGCAAGGTAGATATACACTTCAAAGGGGGTTAGGTATACAGAATCCATTGTCAGATTGGGGAAAAACTGCCTATGGCTGTTCAGTGTGTTTGGCCAGTAGGAGGCAATAACATGTAGATTGAAATGCCCTTAGCTGTCTGGCAGCAAGCAATCATTTTATGCATCCTTTTCAGGTTTGGGGAAATGCCCTCAGCCATTTCCAGATGATTCAGCCCTGCTGACATGCTGGAATTGGCTTCCGGCAACCAATAATCTAAAATTTGTTTCAGCTTGAAACAAATATTTAAAGTGGAGAATTTCTAGACTCAGGAATGAGTTTCCAGATGTGGTAGAAGTTTCTTTGGAATAATAATCTTCAAATCAATTAATACTTACCTTTTTAAAAGTGGTTCCCAATTTAGTTATTAGAAATCACTTTAAAATGTCAGACTATTAATGATTTTTAAAAAATTATCAGGTAAAGTTTATTTAGAAAGTTGCAGAAATAGTAGAAGGGCCCTTGGAGCTTAGAAGAAAAAGGGAGAAGATACTCACTTTGAGGGACAAAAAAGGGAGAAGAGGCTTGGGTATGTTCCAGAAAAGAGAGAGAGCTCACTATGAATGATTTCTTTTTAGCTGTCTTCACAGACACTATGTCTTATGACTTCTGCCCTAGAAAAAACTGTGCCAATTACCTTTTAAACTAGTTGTAGCCACCCCTCCCTCACTGTCCCCCCCCCCCCCCCCCCCCCGCCAACCAGGTGACACCTTACTTTTGCACAGAATTTGGTGGTGGTTGATCATCAATAAATGAACATATACTGAGGATGTCCTATTTAAGGTACTGAGCAAACTCAAACTGCCAGATTTATTACCACATTCAAGATCTGATGATAATACGTTTGAACTGATAACACAGTCCTATGGCATGGCCTTGAGGATAATGCAAATATCAAGAATAGCCATATTTTTGAGGCTGGGGGAAGGTCAATGAGGAAAAAAAAAGAAGATATATGTACTACTATATGTAATACTTTAAACAATAAAAAAATGCTAAAAAAAAAAGAATAGCCATATTTTTATAATAACCAGATTAAATGAGTATGTGAATGAGGAATGGTGTCTTGAGGATTATTTGGTTTCTGTAAACCGAGTTTATGGCAGTTAGCAAAAGACTTGCTGTTACACCTTACACCAGTGATGGCGAACCTATGACACGCGTGGCAGCACTGACACGCGTAGCCATTTCTGATAACACGCGGCCGCTGAGGCGGCCGCATGCTGAGGATGAAACATTTGTGAAATAATGTTTTTTCCTCAAAGTGACACATTACCCGAGTTATGCTCAGTTTTTTGGCGAAGTTTGACACACCAAGCTCAAAAGGTTGCCCATCACTGCCTTACACAAACATTGAAGATAAGGCTATTTCTACTGGATTATATAATAAACCATACCTGTTATTTTCTATAAAGGATGTGTGGAACCAAAAGAAAAAGGGGCAGTTGTCATAGAATTTAGGAAGATCCTAAAAATACATGGATTAAAAAAGAAGGTTATTCTTCATAATAAAAGTGATACCAAAAACTAATCACCCAAAAGGGATTAAAATTCCTTACTTTATTCATTTATATATTTATCAAACAATTGCAGCCATTAAATGTGCAGCGTTAAAAGTCTATTACATGACACCGAGGACACAAGGGAGGAGGCTTTCAGAGATTGCTGTTTCTATCAAAATTTTCAAGGAAATGTATCTTTTCTTTTTTTTAAATGTTTTTATTGATTTCAGAGAGGAAGGGAGAGGGAGAGAGAGAGAGAAACATCAATGATGAGAGAGAATCATTGAACGGCTGCCTACTGCACGTCCCTCGCTGGAGATTGAGCCCGCAACCTGAGCATGTGCCCTGACTGGGAATTGAACCGTGACCTTCTGGTTAATAGGTTAACACTCAACCACTGAGCCACATAGGCCAGGCATGTATCTTTTCTATAATGGTATTTATACATTTTATCTGGTTTAGATAGTGCTAAACAGAATCTATTAAGGACCTATGCCTATTTATGCACAAATATATCATCCATTCCTACAAGGAGCAGCTATTATATAATTAACTGTCATTATTAATGATGATAGAAATACCTAAATTTTTTGAAAGTGCTTTTACTTCATGGCCCTTGAAAATCATAAAGGCCAGATAGTACTAGCATCCTCTGGGCCAGTGCTCTTCACCAGTCTTTCTGCTTAGAGGCCAATGATGGAGAGACAATTCAGACTGGCTCCATTATTCAAGGGGTAACCATTCAATATGGGAACTATCCAGGTCACTTGCTTTAACACATTTACCATTTCAATATTTAGTAGATTCTCCCCTAACAGGGAGAAAGCAGGGGCTAAAGAAGGACACAGGAAATATGTTTTAAATCAATAGACACAGCCCTGGCTGGTGCGGCAAGTGGTTAGAGTGTCAGCCAGAGCACTGAAGGGTTGCAGGTTCAATTCCCAATCAGGGCATGTACCTGGGTTGCAGGTTCAATTCCCATTCCCAGTTGGGGTGTGTGTGCGAGGCAATCATGTATCTCTGTCACATTGACATTTCTCCCACCCTCCCTCCCCCTGCCTCCCTTCCTCCCGCCCTCCCGCCCTCTGTCCTTCCTTCCATTCCACTCTCTCTAAAAGAAAAAAAAATCAATGGAAAAAATATCCTCAGCTGAGGATTAACCAAAAAAACTTTTTAATTGATGGACATAGTTTCTTATTGGAAGCTTTGGTTGGTTTTACAGGAAAATGAATTGAAACTATTGAGATTAGAAATGTGTTACATACATTTTATGACTGGTCAATATAAATTATACACTCATGATACAGTAATGACAGCAGAATTCTTATTTTTCATAAAGTAAATATTGGATTTTTTATAAAATAAACATTGCATTAAAATACTATTATATAACAATTCAGAAGAAAGTAAAATCTTCACATTCAAGTATTTAATAAATTACGGGGAGCAATGTATTTTAAATATATAAAATATAAAACAAAAACTTGACTATTGCTATGCAGTAAAACATACCTTTGTCTTCTTTACATCTTAGTTTTTGTGTTACTTATGTGAAAATTAATACATACATATTGTATAGAAATTAGAAAAACAAATGAGCAAAATTTTTAAATTACATATGTTCTTTAAAAAAGGTGTTATGAACCTGACTTGTTTTTTTCTTCCTCCCTGGTTAGGAGTTGACATCTATCATCTCCCTTGTTGGGATATGTAGCAATGGAAATCCCAAACCAGAATCATTCAAAAGACCAAACAAGAATAACAGCATAAGTTGTTTCTTGATTACTCACTGAAGAAGACAGAAATTGCACTTTTACATCATCATACAGAAGTGGACAGTTGCATAGATGAATTATTACTCTGTCTCTTTCAATATCATGAACTACCTGTGAATGAACACATGAAATTCAGATAATGAGATAGCTGATAATGAGATAAAAAGTATAACAGGGAAGTTCATGTTTACTTATTGAGGCTTCCTATATTTTCCAAGTACTCTTGGTCTCATAGCCCTATCACTACATGGATAAATAAATGTTAATCATTATTTCTATAAAGTTGCAATACTTGTTTACCTTTTTAAAAAGCCAGTGTGTTTGAGGGTTATGGTGGGGCACTGTTGAAAAGCAAAGTATTCAATTTTCTATTACAGTTTCACCAAGTAAACATTAATATTGACTGTGTGTCACCTGATTTTCATATGTTGGGAATACACTAAGAAGCTCAATTTTAAAGCTGGCATTCACATTAAAAAAGCAAAGCATAACTGTCATACTTTGTTAAAAATGTTATTTGCCGATGGCATCATGGGCCTTGTCATAGCAGACTGCTAGATGAAGTCACCAAAGACAGGCCAAGTCTCTGGAATGAACAACTCTGAAGCTATAGTAAGTATTTCTTTGTTAGTGATTCACCCTTGTGTAATAGTGCCACCCACAATGAGAAAGGTCTATGTTAGGCCTTGGAAAAATACAAAATAAGGTGCAGACTCAGTTGAAAATTCAGGGAGCTATACACATAAGGAATGATAATAGAATGGCATATAATTATGTGTTGAGCTGTATGATGAAGACTGAGTGTGCTGTTGCATGCTTGGGGAGGTTAACAGGAGGTATAGGATGAGACAGCTTCATTGAAGAGGCAGAACTTGAGTTGGGAATGGAAGGATTTGTATAAATGAAGAAGAGATCTGAAAAGAGAACCCAGTTCAGACGGGAGGTGGTGGAGGAAGAGGAAGGAGGAGAAAAGACCTGCAGAAATAGAAATAGAAATTAGAGTTGTGTTCCAAGGACCAGAGGGTTCCCAGGCTACTTGAAAGGGAATCTGCAGGCCAAGTTACTAATGGAAATGATCTCAAGTATCATAGGGTTATATCTTGAGAGTTCAAGAGCCAGGAAAATAAGAAAGAAGTTATTAAAGAGTATGTGGAGCAATTACTATGTGACAAAGTGGCCTGATAATTATTACAGATAACATTTACTTAGTAATTTATAGTTTACAAAGGAGCTTCACATATATTAACCAATTCAATCCTCACAATACTTGGAATGTAATCTTTATTTTACAGGTAAGAATATTGAGACAAAAATGTTAACTGTCTTTGACTATTGGCACACAGTGTGTATTCTACTCTACCTACAACTTTTCACAATGAGAGCAGTATTTCAGGATGCATATTGTAGGACTCTACATACACACTGTATAAGGAGGAGGGAAAAAAAGGTAAGGGGATGCCTGTAGAAATGTAGGCATGAGCAAATGAGGTCCTGGACTAGGTAGTGGCAATAGGAACAGAAAGAAAGAGAGTGAAGAGAGATTTCAGTGGTATAATCAGCAGGATTTAGGGGGCCAAGACAAAGAGAGGATCAAAGATAATACCAAATTTGAAGGCCTGAGTGAGAGAATGCTAGTGCCATTTGCAGAAGCAGAAGAAAAACTCATTTGATATACTTTTTTTGTTTTTATTGAATTTATTGGGGTGACACTGTTTAAAAAATTATATAAGTTCCAGGTGCACACTCTGCAACACATTGTCGTACGCTATTTATTGTGTGTTCACCACCCCAAGTCAAGTCTTCGTCCATCACCATTTATCCTCCCTACAATCTCCTCCACCTGCCCCCAACCATTCCTCCCCCAGGCAATCACCACACTGTTGTCTGTGTCCTTGAGTTTTTCTCTCTCTTTTTTCCTTTTTTACTCAATCCCACCACCCCTCTCCCCTGACAGCTATCAGCCTGCTCTCTATCCATGAGTGTGTCTCTACTTTGCTTATTAGTTCAGTTTGTTCATTAGATTCCACATATGAGTGAAAGCATAGGGTACTTGTCTTTCTCTCATTGGCTTATTCCACTTAGCATGATAATCTCTAGGATCATCCATGCTGTCCCCAAAGATAAGAATTCCTTCTTTTTTACCGCCAAGTAGCCTTTCATTGTTTAAATGTACCACTACTGATGGGCACTTGGGCTGTTTCCAGATCTTATCTAGTGTAAATAATGCTGCAATAAACATAGGGGTGTGTATATTATTTTGAATTATTAATGTTTTGGGTTTCTTTGGATAAATTTCCAGAAGTGGAATTGCTGGTTCATAAGGCACTTCCACTTTTAATTATTTGAGGAACCTCCATACTGCTTTCCACAGTGGCTGTGCCAGTCTGCATCCCCACCAACATGCACAAGGGGTCCCTTTTCTCCACATCCTTGCCAACACTTGTTGTTTGTGAGTTTATTGATGATAGCCATTCTGGCATATATGAGGTGATATCTCATTGTGGTTTTAATTTGCATTTCTCTGATGATTAGTGACATTGACCACCTTTTCATATGTCTATTGGCCATCTGTAAGTCCTCTTTGGAGAAATATCTATTCAGGTCTTTTGCCCATTTTTAAATTTGACTGTTTTTTTTTGTGTGTGTTGAGTTTTATAAGTCCTTTATAAAATTTTGGATAGTAACCCCTTATTAGATATATCAGCAAATATGTTCTCCCACTCAGTAGGTTTTTTCATTTTGTTGATGGTTTCCTTTGCTGTGCAAAAACTTTTTAGTTTGTTGTAGTCCAGTTTGTTTATTTTTTCTTTTGTTTCCCTTGGTTGAGGAGATATGATGTGTTTGAATTACAGTAGCAGAGACTGTCCATATTGTAGCTCCTACATCTACCACACAGTGGATGCTGTGTTGTGTGAATAAAAGAAAAATTTATAGTTTAAAGCAGAAAAATATATGAGCGGAACCAAGAATAGAGTATGTACAGAGGTAAGAACAGAAAGCCGAGGATCAGGCCTGAGTGAGTGCCCTCAGTCGGGAGAGGGGCAAAAAGAAGGGAAAGAAATGGTGTTGGGAGAGGTAAGAGGGGAACTAGAGACAAGCCTGAGTTTTCAAAGTTTGTATTTCTTAGACCCATGAAGGAGGCTTTCTTGTTGCTTCAGAAAAGGTCTGTAGTCTAAGGTATTTTTTCAACATTTAGGAAAATATTGACGTGACCTGCCCCTTGGAAAAAGCTGCTAAGTGCGATGACATCAAAAAAGCAGTGAAGCGGGCATCAGAGGGCCCCCTTAAGGGCATCCTGGGCGATACCGAGGACCTGGTTGTGGCCTGTGACTTTAACAGTGACAACCACTCCTTTTATTTTTGCTGGGGCTGGCATTGCCCTCATGTTCACTTTGTCAATCTCATTTCCTGTTTTGACAATGAATTTGGCTACAGCCACAGGGTGGTGGGCCTTATGGTCCACATGGCCTCCAAGGTAAGAGCCCCTGGACCACGAGCCCCAGCGAGAGGAAGAGAGGCCCTCAGCTGCTGGGGAGTCCTTGCCCCAAATCAGTCCCCCAACACACTGCGAATCTCCTGACCTCCACAGTTTTCATCCCAGACTTCCTGAGGAATGGGAGGGCTTAGGGGTCTCCACCTTGTCATGCGCCATCAGTCAGGTTCACTGTACCCAGCAAAAATAAAAGTTGACTACCAGGTCCCATTGCTTTGGGTTTTTCGCAATGTCATTTTTTTTTTTTCTCACAGTGCAGTCCCACAAGACGTCTGAGTTAGAATCACCTGAGACATTGCTAAATCTAGATTCCCGGGTCTCATTCCAGATTTCCTCAATCTAGGAGTCTGCATCTTTACAAGCTCTGAGGTGATTGTTATGCATCCTAAAATTTCAGAGTCAGCGCCACAGAATAAAAATGACCAAGAAAAGAAGATATGGCTATAAATGACCAGAGATAAGAACAGGTACATGAATTTAAAACTGATAGATTCATGGTAACATGCTTGGCACTGTGCAAAAATGAAAAGCAAGGCAACACTCTGAGCTGAAAATATATTCTGGAACATGCTCTGAAAAATCTGTTTTGAACAACGAGTTTAATTTAGCTCTGACTGCATTCAGACCCAGGGGCAGCAAGTGGCATAGGAGACAAAAAGCAACATGGCCTCCCCTTGTGGTGAGCGAGGGCGGTGGGAGGTCAACACACTGATCTGACATTGCGATTTAAAGCAGTGCTTTTCCAGTTCACGTGCTTTCTCTTACCCTACAGTTTTTGGAAGCAGAACAGAAAAAGACAATCTTTTGATGCATTATTATTTGCACTTTTAGATCTTCACCGCTGCCTTTTCCAACACCTGAATGAAAATAAAAAGTTAGAGTAAAGATCAAAAAGTCTCAACAATTAACATTATGAATTAAAAAGAGAGGAAATCCCAGGTAACAATATGCCAATATGAAATAATTTGGGTGCATGAATTTTGTCTCTGAAAGACAAGGCTTCAAGCCAATTCTGTCTCCTAAAGCAGACTTTATAAGTCTGGAGAAAAGACAGAGTTCAGCTTCTAAGCTTTGTCTTTCTAGAAAAAAAGAAATTAGGGAAAGTGACGTGCAACCTTTCTTGCTAATGTGTTGCTTTCTTTAAAATTCAAATCATGATGTTTCTTAGTCACAGTCTAAATTCCTCTTTCTTTAGTTCCTAGAGAGCAGTTTCTGTGAAAATATAGGATACACAAAATATAGAATTCCTGTGGTGTTTAGCATACATTTATAAACAAATAGTTTCTTGTCCCTTTTTTCTATTCAAATGATCCACTTCCTTTAGCATTTCCTCAAAGGGCTAGTTTCTCAAGCTTCCAATCAAGTTTTATTGCTTTCGCTAAACTCTGCATATTTTACTTAAATATGCACAGAACTAAAGGTACAGAAGTAAAACAAATATTCTAATAAAGTCATATCTCGATCATTCTTGACTCTTCACCTTCTATTATGTTTGCTTTGTTTTCATTTCATTTTGTTTCCACTAACACCATATCATTAACTTGTCTTTAGGAATCAGTTTCTTTGCCTCAGTTACCTCAGTACCATTCTAGCTGCAGAGCTTCTTTCTAACGATGTCTACCAAAACCCAGTGAAATACAGATTTAAACTAAGTCAAATACTTATCACGTGATAAGAAAAGGGCATTGATTTAAAAGTTTAAATTACAATACATTAAAAAATTTTAAAAATAATTACATGATTTAAAAATTAAAGGTAAAAAGACATGAAGTGAAAAGTCTCTCTCTCACCCATCCCACACCTAGTTAATTCTCCACCCACAAATAGATAGCCACGATCTTGCTTTATGCTTCTATAATTAAGTATAAAAATATACCCTCCCACACATTTTACCAATACAGACACACACAAATATGAACACATATTTATTTCACTTTTTGTTTTACAGAAATTGTGTCATACCATAGAATTGTCCTGTACCTTCCATTTTTAAAACACATGTCAAAAATTACTTAACTCATTCATTAATAAGGAAACATTCATTAATAAGTATGATGTTATAGCTAGTTCAAAGCACTGCACATTTATAGCAGATAAGGAAGGATGAAATGAACCTACAAATAGACACAAAATGGGTCAATAATCAGTTGCATTACACCGGGCACAATTAATTTGCATTTCTATGTGTAAAACTCTTGTGCATTAATATGAGGTTTTTACAACTTACACAGTTGTAAAATAGTTTCAAGACCATGGGAGGTGGAGACAACCCAGAAAGTGCACTAGATATTGCCCATTTCAAAGTCTTTCACACTTTTTTCTCCCCATCACCTTTCTGTGTGATCATAAAAACCTCAAGGGAAGATTATTCTTATTCCAAAAGAGGGCCAAGGTCATTATGTTTGACCTGATTGTTTAATTGGGTGCAGCAAGAATTTTAACTTACCACATAGGCCTTCCTAAGTTGGCCCTGCAAGCCTAGACCCAACTGTACTGACCAGCGCTCAGGCCACAACATGCTCTCTGGAAGTCTTCTCGAGGGATCTCAAACAGGACTTTTAAAATCCTCTATTGTATGTTAGCCTGAGAGTAGGGAACCAGACCTGTGAAACTCTCCACCAGTTTTCACCTGCAGTCCTCATAGATTTGGGTTAGTTCTGCAGTTCTCCAGGTGTGTGCTGTACATTTTACTAACCAATGTCTCCACAGAGTTTAAGTAAAATTCAAAATATTAAGAGAGAAGTGACAGTCTTAAGATATAATATCAGATTAAGGCAACACATGAAATTCTAGTCCTTATTAAAAACATTTTGAAGCTTAGAATTTTGAGAAACTATTCCTATTTCTCATATCAAAGAAATGCATTAAAACTCCGTTAGACTAAACGCTGGTTTGCCTGTTTGGAATAGTTTAATACTCACAGAGTTTTGTATAGATACTGTTGCTCCCATGGTTAACAAAGAGGAAGTTGAGGCTGAGTGTACATTCAGGCACCATAAGGGCTCTCAGGCCACTAGGTTGGTTTTATATTTGGGATTAAATTTCTGAGTGGAAGTAGCTGCTCCAACAGCCAACTGTGCTGCCTTCCTCACTGCAGAATGAAGCAGCGTAGCTCTAGCTGCAGGGCGCCACTGCATGTGGGAAGGAAGACGGAGCCAGGTACTGCTGTCCTCTATCTTCTACCACCTGCCTGGCTCTACCTGGGGGGTCTGGCAAGGGCTGGAGTTCCATTCAGCTCCCCTACAGCCCTCCCCCACATCCCTTGACCCAGTCACGATGGTCTTTGAAGAGGAACGCCATCTACAACGCCTTTTCACCAACAGTGGCTCATTTATACACACCGGAGGCGTCCTGTCACAACAGGCCGTGTTCACACGTCTGCGGATCAATGCTTGTTTGGAAACCTAGACCAAAAGGTCCCGCAGAGGCAATGCTACTGAGCTGAAGTTGTTTTCAGAAGTCAGAAAACTATGTAATCTGTTTGTGGTAATCCATTAAAATTCCTCACTGCCAACAAGAAGTGGTGGTGATATGTGTGTGTGTGTGGGGGGGGGGGGGGGCGGAGGGGGGGGAGGGAAGGAGAGTTATGCACATAAGCTGAAAAAAGTATTTTATATTTTAACTAACAATTTTAATTTATTTTCTGACTATGCAGTTTTATGTACTTTTAAGGATTTTTTAAATTTATGAATAATTGGATGAAATGTTAAAAATAGATATTTTCAGATCCTTATTTTGTGTGACTCCTCAGAAGACTAAACACTAAGCCATCTGGGTGGATGCCAACTCCCTGGCACCACACCGCGAGAGAGAGGCCCAGCACTCCACCCTCCTAGTGGGCCACAGTCTGGCTGCTGCTTTAAGGATTTGGGAGCCTTGCCCCCTGTTGCGCCTCTGCAGGGGAGAATGAGTTGCAGACCTAATGACAGCCCTTCCACACCATGCCCTGCTTCCCCAGTTCCTCTGGGGAAGCTGTGCAGGGAAGCGAGGTGGGTGACCGAATTAGAGACATGGGACTTGAGGCCAGTTCCTCTCTCTACCTCTTTTCTTTCTAAAATCCCAGAGATGAATGATCTGATGAATTTTCTTGTTTATTTGGGTGATGGTGGATCTAGTCAACTCTTTTGAGGTTTATAAGGATTTTCATTCCTGGTAATAATAATAAATAATTGGTAACAGCCAGGGGGCCGAAAGACACCCCACGGAGCCCAGGTTTTTCCCAACTCTTTATGTATTCATGCAGATTCAGGTAACAAAGACCTAAGTGCTGACCTCAGAAAGCTTTTCTTGACCCCCAGGATGGACTGGGCCCAGCCGCTGTGTGACCCCAACACTACGGTCAGCTCTTTATCTGTGTGCTCATTCCGCTCCTCTGCTACCACCCAGGGACTCGAGATACTAGCATGGGTCCTGGTAGTTATTTGTAAAAAGAATTTCTGGCAACAAAATTCTTTTGCAAGCCAGATGTTTAAGACATCTTGATGGAGTTGAAGGTGAGAGAGCTATAGGTGGAAGAGGGA
This sequence comes from Cnephaeus nilssonii, assembly GCF_951640355.1. Lineage (NCBI taxonomy): Eukaryota > Metazoa > Chordata > Mammalia > Chiroptera > Vespertilionidae > Cnephaeus > Cnephaeus nilssonii. Next base: position 91,275,360 of record NC_137079.1, on the reverse strand, counting down.
GGGGAAAGAGAGAGAGACCAGGGTGATGAGAGAGAAAGGGTCCCCGAAAGGGGTAGGTGAAAAAAATGATGTAGGAAGTCTCTGCCAAGACAAACAAACGAGAGGTGAGGGTGAGAAAAATGGTCTCCAGGACTCACGGGCCTTCCCCTCTTCTGAACCAGAGGTTCCGCTGTGAAAAGTCTACCCTGGGCACCAGTGAGAACAGCAAAAAGGGAAGGGGATGGAGCACCCCAAATCGATGATGGGAAAGATAAAGGTAAGGGTTGGTAGTATGGCCACAGCATTGCCGGGCTGATGGCCATTCCAGGGGGTGAGGTCCATATGTGAGGATGTACAAAATAGCTCGGAGTTGGGATTCTCTGTATATATAAATGTGAGCAAAATCCTCCCAAATAGTAAGAACATTACCCACCTGCCCAATTACCCAATAATATTTAAAGCACTTACCATGAATTGAATAAATAACAATTTTTTTTATCGTAAGTACTTTTCTTGGAGGGAGAGTCAAGTTATAAATATTCTTCACATCTGCAAAATATCCAACATATCTATTCTGGAAAAAACACACACAGAAGTCTTAATTTAAGTGGAGATGAAAAGTCTAAAGTGAGCATATCGGATTTTTTTACATAGAACTTAAGTAGAGTAATTAATTAAGGGAACATTTATTGGGTGCCACTATATAACTGCATTTTTATGGATGTTGCCTCATGACTGCATATCTACCTTAAACAATGCGGTGGAGGAGTAACAAGAAAGGAACCAGGTGCTGCTGACAGGCTCCTATGATTGAGAGAGCAGATAACCAGAACCAGCTAGACAGCAGCATCACGCAGGAAACAGTTAAGAAGCCACTATGGATTTTTTTTTGTATATATATATTTTTATATATATTTTATTGATTTTTTACAGAGAGGAAGAGAGAGGGATAGAGAGTTAGAAACATCGATGAGAGAGAAACATCCATCAGCTGCCTCCTGCACACCCCCTACTGGGGATGTGCCCGCAACCAAGGTACATGCCCTTGACCGGAATCGAACCTGGGACCCTTGAGTCCGCAGGCCGATGCTCTATCCACTGAGCCAAACCGGTTTCAGCCACTATGGATTTTGAGCTTGAAACAAATGAGAACAAATCTGTGTGAGGTCAGAAGCTCAGTTGTGACTACGTCAAAGGAGAGTTTGTGGTTTGGTGGTGAGCAGCCTTCTAGGCACGAGGGAGGGCAGATGTAAAGATGCAAGAGGAAGACCCCCACAGGCCAGGGGTAGGTACATATTCTCTGGTCTCTGCCAGCTAGAGTTTCTTCACTCTCCACTTCTCCAATTTTGTTTTTGCAAGGAAGCCCTGGGAATTTTCTTAGCCTAGTCCTCCTCCTATGGCAGGCTGCTTACTCTTTTTGAAGAGTTCTGGTACTGAATCAACTGGATTAAAACATTCATCGACTCCGCCCCACCCATTGGGCAGTGTTAATAAAATTAACTGCCATACCTTCCCTCGGAAAGGGCCAGTAAAGAGAAGGGCTCGTGCAAGTCCTTAACTCAGGGATGGGTGAAATGTAGTCCATATAGAATGGCCAGCAGTGTGTGGTCAGAATGTGATGGCGTCTGAGAATTACTACCCCACGCAGGAGGAACTCTGTCCTGGGGCCTTGCCAGCCCAGCTCTCGGCCTGAGGCTGAGGCCCTGCATTGCTAAGCCAGTGCATCCGAAGAGATTCTGTTGAGGCGAGGGTGTGCCAGTTCTGGACTAAAGTTAGAGAAACTGTGCACAACTGCAGAAGCAATGGGGGAGGGAAGTACAAGGAGAGTCCTTGAAGGAGTTCTATCTAACACGCCCTTAGCTCCTGCCACCAGCTTCTCTACCTTTTGCTTAATTAAGGCTTGTAACCAAGCATGGCCCTCAAGCTGCTTTGCTGTCACTATCTCTTCTCCTACCACCTAAAACCACAGGGGCCTGCAGCAGGAGTTCATGCCAACTCCCTGGCACCACACCAACATATATTTAGTAAGCACTTGCTCTAAACAGAGGAGACACTGTATGAGGCACTTAAGGATTCCTAGGGTGGAAAGATGGGCAAGATATGGGCTCTAGGCAAAAGGGGTAGAGAACTCACCAGTGCAAATAGCTAGAAAATAATATAAAGTAAAGTAACCTCTAAAAGAAACACAAAGGGCTAGAAGAACTGAAAGAGGAGGAGACTATCAGGCTGGGAAGGGAAAGGAACTCCAGGAAAAGGGGCCACGTGAGCAATGGCATGTGGGTGTAAAGTGCTGACAGACTGGGAAACAGCATACAGCCCAGATGTGTGAGAGTGTGGGACATGTGAACGTACACAGTGGAAGAAATGGTTGGAAAAATCAAATCATAGATCTTAGGGGCAAGGTTAAAAATTTTATATTTGCTGCCATTGGCAGTCGGAAGCCATTATGGATTTTGAGCATGGAAATGGCATGATTCGAGCTGACCTGGCTTTGGTAAGTTCAAGTGTTACTTTAAGTATGGCCTATAGCTATCTTTTTCTTTATTTTTGCTTGGGTATGGCAGAAAGTTTCATGGGATAAGGCTGAGTTCTTATCCCCTGAACCAGCAATTGCAGTGTTCTGCTACCAAGGCCAAAGGTATCTATTCAGCTCACATCACTTCACCCCCAAAAAAACTTTAATTCACAGCCACATCCATTCTATTTAAGAATTCACAACCAGTTCTCACTTCGGTTTGAGGGGCAACAGAGAGGAGAAGCTGTGCACAGGATGGGAAATAACAGGCTTCAGAGTCTGACAGATCTGGATTTGCATTCTTGGTTTAAAAAGTTAAACCAAGAATGCAAATCCTGAACCTCAAGTTCCCAGCTGTAAAATGGGAATCATGATGGTATCTACTCACAGTTATTGAGAATATGAAATGAGATAATGAATGTAAAACCTTTAGCATGGTCCAATCAAGTCTAAAATGTTGTAAACTCTATAGGATAAATGTCCTAGTTTCTGCAAAAAATAAATTACAAGGAATAAAAAGAGGTAGAAAACCTATAAACCACAAGAGACTTAGAGACATAGCAACCAAATGAAACATATGGCTCTTATTTGGATCCTGATGAAAATAAACTAAGTTTTAAAAAAGATTTTAAAGTAATTATGGAAATTTAAAGATAAAATAGACCTTAGATGCTATTAAAATATTATTATCATATTTTTAGATATGATATATGGTTGTAAGGGTTTTTTAAAGAGTCTTTATGGTAAATGTCATAATAACATACTTTTGGGAGAATAAAATCTGGTGGCTGGGATTTCCTTCAAAATAATCCCAGTTTAGAGAAAGAGTAGTGTGTGTGTGTGTGTGTGTGTGTGTGTGTGTGTGTGTCTAAGTAGAGATAAATAGATAAAACATGATTGGCCACATAATCAAGTGATTGTTGAAGTGCTGTGATGAGTATCAGAAGATTTATTATATGATTATCACAATTTTTTATGTTTGAAAATTTCCATAATAAAATACTTTTAAAAGGAAAAAAAGGTAACAGCATATATTTTACATGGGTTATCTGAGTATTAAATGAGATAATACAAATAAAAGTGCAATATAATAATGTATAATAGTGTCTGGTGTATAATAGGTTTTTGAAAAATGTTAATTTTACCTTTTCTTTATCATTCAAAATACAGCCCCTACCCCATCTCTCTCTCTCTGTCTCTGTCTCATGCATACCCCCCTGCCACACACACACACTCACATACATGATATTCTGCAAGGGTTGAACTACCCTAGTGGGGGATTATGAAAGACTCAGTTCCTCTCTATGGGAAATAAATGGCTGCTGACTTTAGTTAGTCTTCAGCAATCTGGGACCTTCCTTCTTTGGGAAGGGAAGCAACTCCTGAACTCTGTAAACAATCCTAGCTAATAAAAGAGCAATATGCAAATTGACCATCCCTCCAACACACAAGATGGCTGCCCCCATGTGGACACAAGATGGCTGCCACAAGATGGCCTGCAGGGGATGGCAGTTGGGGGGACCCAGCCAGCATGGGAGGGCAGTTGGGGGCAACCAGGATGGCAGGGGAGGGCAGTTGGGGGGGGGGGGACAGGCCTCCAGGGGAGGGTAGTTGGGGGTGACCAGGTCTGCAGAGGAGGGAAGTTAGGGGTGACCAGACTGGTAAGGGAGGGCAGTTGGGGGGGAACAGGCTTGCAGGGAAAGGCAGTTGTGAGGGAACCAGGCCTGCAGGGGAGGGCAGTTGGGGGGACCAGGCCTGCAGGAGAGGGCAGTTGGGGGCAACCAGGCCTGCAGGGAAGGGCAGTGGTGGGGGACCAGGCCTGCAGGGGAGGGCAGTTGGGGGCAACCAGGCTGGCAGGGGAGGGCAGCTGGGGGGGAACAGGCCTGCAGGGGAGGGCAGTTGGGGGGACCAGGCCTGCAGGAGAGGGCAGTTGGGGGCAACCAGGCCTGCAGGGAAAGGCAGTGGTGGGGGACCAGGCCTGCAGGGGAGGGCAGTTGGGGGCAACCAGGCTGGCAGGGGAGGGCAGCTGGGGGGGGAACAGGCCTCCAGGGGAGGGAAGCTAGGGGGGAACAGGCCTGCAGGGGAGGGCAGTTGGGGGTGACCAGGTCTGCAGAGGAGGGAAGTTAGGGGTGACCAGGCTGGCAAGGGAGGGCAGTTGGGGGGGGGACCAGGCCTGCAGGGGAGGGCTTTTGGGTGGGACCAGGCCAGAAAGGGAGGGCAGTTGGGGGGGGCCAGGCCTGCAGGAGTGGGCAGTGGGGGGGGGGACAGGCCTGCAGGGGAGGGCAGTTGTGGGGGACTAGGCCTGTAGGGGAGGGCAGTTGGGGAGACCAGGCCTACAGGGGAGGGCAGTTGGGGGGGGGGGGACCAGGCCAGCATGGGAGGGCAGTTGGGGGCAACCAGGCCAGCAGAGGAGGACAGTTGAGGGGGACTAGGCCTGCAGGGGAGGGCAGTTGGGGGTGACCAGGTCTGCAGAGGAGGGAAGTTAGGGGTGACCAGGCTGGCAAGGGAGGGCAGTTGCGGGGAACCAGGCCAGCAGGGGAAAGCAGTTAGGGGTCACCAGGCCTGCAGGGGAGGGTAGTTGGGGGTGACCAGGCCAGCAGGGGAGGGCAGTTAGGCATCAATCAGGCTGGCGGGGTAGTGGTTAGGGGCAATCAGGCAGGCAGTCAGGCCAGCAGTTGGGAGCCAGCAGTCTTGGATTGTGAGAGGGATGTCCGACTGCCTGTTTAGGTGGAATCGGGCCTAAATGGGCAGTCAGACATCCCTGGAGGGGTCCCAGATTGGAGAGGGTGCAAGCTGGGCTGAGGGATACCCCCATGCATGAATTTTGTGCACCGGGCCTCTAGTAACCAATATAAAATGGGAAGCAATATGCTCTGGGGAGAACTCAAAGCTTGCAAAATTCAGGCAGTGCCTGTGGTATAGCTCTCAGCCTCTGGGAGGGATCAAGGCCTCTCATAGGGCACCCAAGTGCTGCTGCCTGACCACCAAAGGAGAAGTCTAAACTGAGACCAAATAATAGGCATCAATCCCCAAAGGACCCCTTTTATTTTATTTTATTAAAATTTTTAAAATTGATTTCAGAGAGGAAAGGAGAGGGAGAGAGACAGAAACATTAATGATGAGAGGGAATCATTGATTGGCTGCCTCCTGCATGTCTCACACTGTGGATGGATCCCGAAAACCAGGCATGTGCCCTGACTGGGAATCGAACCGTGACCTTCTGATTCATAGGTCGACACTTAACTACTGAGCCAAGCCGGCTGGGTGAGGACCCCCTTTTTAAAAAGAACACTTACCTGAGAAGGAGTTTCTACTCCCTGAAATTTATGGCTGGTGGTTTTATCTGTTCGTCGTTCTCCAAAATAATAAAGGCTTTCCTATAGAAATGGGGACAATCCGATCATGGGTCATCTGTACTTTCCTCTCCTGTATAAGGTATTCTTAATGTTTATAAGGGCACACATCCCCCTAAGTCAGCAGTCTCTGGGCCGAGGCTACCCAAAATAATAAAATTAGCAAAGCCACATCAAGACCCACTCTCACTCCAAGATTCATAAAGACATAGAATTTTAGAGCTGGGAAGACCTTAGAGGTCATCTTGTCTGTTTTCCTACCTTTCCATTTTACAAATGGAGAAGATTAAGACCAAAAGAAAAGCTGGTGACTGCCATGGTGACGTATGCAGCCAGTTAACAACACTCTGTCTAAGGCTTTGGTCTACGGCTTCCAAAATGTTTTATTTAAAAGCAACAATCTGCATTAATAAACCTAGGAGGTGCACGCACGCACACGCGTGCGCGCGCACGCACGCACACACACACACACACACACACACACACACATACACACACACACCTGAAACACAATTTCACAAAACAATATTTACCTTTTGATATTGCCTAATCTATTCCATTTTATTAAAAAATATGAGTCACAACCCAATACGTTGATTTTATCATTCACTAATAGATTTTGATGCAAAGTTTAAAAAGCATTGTCCTTGAACAGTGACTCCCAACCTTTTCCATTTCATGGCACATTAACTAATTACCAAAATTCTGCAGCACACCAAAAAATATATATTTTTTGCCAATCTGACAAACTATAGGTATAATTTTGATTCAGTCACACCGGACAGCTATTGATGTGTGGCTACTGTCATTTTATTATAGGACAATCTAAGGGAAAAGAGGTCTGTGCCCTTGACTAAACACTCAGGTATTGCACGATTTAAAAATTCTTGTGGCACACTGATTGAAAATCACTATTCTAGAACATCCATTTTCATAACCTGCCTCAAATTAGAAAAAAGAAGATGGTGGAATTAGAGTGTTGGGCATGGTGCATAATGCACAGCTTCTCTTAAGTCAACTGTGGTCCAAGTGAGGAGCAGAGCTACCGAGAGTGTGTCCTCTAAGTGGTAACTTCTCAGCAAGATCATGGCAGAAAAAAGACTGAGAACCCTGCTTCAAGAAGTGAAACAACCCACCCAGTCTTCTCAGACATTTCCAGAGGGCTCAGACCCCACAGAAAGCGACTATGTAAAAGTAACACTCAGGAGAGACTGTTCTGAGTTGGAAAACACCACCTTTTATCTACCTAGCACTTCTAAGGATCAAGGTCCTTTAGAGAACTTACCCAATCAACATTGATATTTTTCTTGTGAGAAAGGAGGAAGTCCCATAACTGGTCAGAATAAGTGTAGGACCGGACTAGGAGACACAGGTGAAGTGTCTAGATTGTTAAGCTTTTTTTGCACTGTGTAATTTGACCTTACTCACCTCACCTTAATCTTGCCCCTATTGGGTCCTGCCTTTATTTAAAATGTTGATACTGCATACATCATTGATTTTTGGCATTAATCTTCATTTAAAAATATTGCATTAGGATATTATTTATCTTGAGTATGAATATTTTGTCATTCTCTTAAATTTTTCCCACGGTGCACTAGTGTCTCACTGATCTCATCCTAGTCCTGGCCCAGAGTAAGAGGTATCCAGGTCAGTTGTAACTACCAACAGTTAAACAAGGAAGTGTTAAAATCAAGCGTTCTAATAACAGCCTCTCCCATTACAATTTCATTATGTACCATGACTCAAATGATCATCCTACCCTGCCAATGACATTGCAGAACTAGCAAATGCAGTCAGCATATGACAACGTTTGTAGTAACATCTTTCATACCTCTGCAGTTGTAAATATTTCACAGACAATAAGGCAGGCACAAGCCATAGTTCCAGTTCTTCCTAGGAAAGAAAAGAAGTTAGCTCATTATTCATGGCAATATGTGGTTATAAAAATACACTCAGAAATATCCAGAGGTCATTTTTCAATTTATTTTCTTTTGCTCTGAAAGTGCTTGCTCAGAAAACTTCAAGTCAGAAATAGCCAAAGTTGTTTCACTGCTCTGAGGTTCTAGGAGTTCTTCCTAACCATGTGCATGACTGTGTGCATTGTTCTTGAATCCAGCTCTGCTTAGGATTCTAACACTACAGAGCTACTCGCCAATGAAGAATAACATCAATAAAAGAACATGGTTAGAACCCCAAATACTATCTAGCATTTTCAATACCCATTATTCCTTTCATTTTAGTTAAAGTTTTTAAGTGTGTTATAAAATACTAGAGGCCCATTGCATGAAATTCATGCATGGGGCAAGGGGTGTCCCTTAGCCCAGCCTGCACCCTCTCCAATCTGGGACCCCTCTCACAATCCAGGACTGCTGGCTCCCAGTCGCTTGCCTGCTTCTGCCTGATTGCCCCTAACCGCTTCTGCCTGCCAGCCTGATCACCCCCTAACCACTCCCCTGCCAGCCTAATCAATGCCTAACTGTTCCCCAGCCAGCCCGATTGTCCCTAACTGCCCTCCCCTGCCAGTCTGGTCGCCCCTAACTGTCCTCCCCTATAGGCCTGGTCCCCCCCAACTGCCCTCCCCTGAAGGCCTGGGTCCCTGCCAATTGTCCTCCCCTGCAGGCCTGGTCTCCCCCAACTGCCCTCCCCTGCTGGCCTGTCTCCCCCAACTGCCCTCCTCTGCTGGCCCAGTCACCCCTAACTGCCCTCCATGCTGGGCTGATCTCCCACAACTGCCCTTTCCTGCTGACCTGGGTCCCCCCAACGGCCCTCTCCTGCAGGCCTGGGTCCCCGCCACTGTCCTCCCCTGCAGGCCTGGTCCCCCCCAAATGCCCTCTCCTGCAGGCCTGGTCCCCCCAACTGTCTTCCCCTACAGTCCTGGTCCCCCCCAACTGCCCTCCATGCTTGCCTGACCATCCCCAACTGCCCTCCCCTCCAGGCCTGGTCCCCCCAACTGCCCTCCTATGCCTACCTGGTCACCCCCAACTGCCATCATCTGCTGTCCTGATCACCCCTAACTGGCACAACTGCCCTCCCCTGAAGGCCATCTTGTGGCGGCCATCTTGTGTCCAAATGGGGGCAGCCATCTTTGATCACATGGGGGCGGCCATCTTGTGTCTTGGAGTGACAGTCAATTTGCATATTACTCTTTTATTAGATAGGATATGAAAACAGAAAACAGTATAATGAACCCCCATATACCCAGTTCACAGATTCTATAATTATCCTATATAATAAAAGCCTAATATGCTAAGTGTCTGGTCGTCCAGTTGTCTGTTCAAATAATCAAAGTGTAATATGCTAATGATATGTTAAGGCCACTCAATGCTCTCTATGATGTGCAATGACCACCAGGGGGCTGATGCTCTGACCAGTAGGTTAGCTTGCTGGGATCCGGCTGGCCGGGACTGACCGAGATGGGCAGGACACACTGTGGAGCCCTCCCTGGCTGGCCAACCTCCTGTGTCCCTCCGTGGCCCCAATCGTGCACTGGTGGGGTCCCTCAGCCTGGACTGTGCCCTCTCGCAATCTGGGACACCTCGGGGGATGTCAGAGAGCCAGTTTCGGCCTGACAGCGGAACAACCAGTCGCTATGATGCGCACTGACCACCAGGGGGCAGATGCTCAACACTGGAGCTGCTCCCTAGTGGTCAGTGTGCCACTTAGGGCGAGCGCCGCTTAGCCAGAAGCTGGGCTCACGGCTGGCGAGTGCAGTGGTGGTGGCGGGAGCCTCTCTTGCCTCCGTGGCAGCACTAAGGATGTCTGACTGATGGTTTAAGCCATCAGTCAGACATCCCCCGAGGGCTCCTGGACTGTGAGAGGGCACAAGCAGGGCTAAGAGATCCCCTCGAGTGCACGAATTTTGTGCACTGGGCCTCTAGTCATATTATATTGTTTACTTGTTTTTTTTATAATTTATTTTTAGAGAGAAAGAAATGGAGAAAGAAAAACCATCAATTTTGTTTTTTCACTTATTTATGCATTCATTGGTTGATTCTTGCATGTGCCCTGACGGGATCAAACCCACAACCTTGGCATATCAGGATGACTCTCTAACCAACTCAGCTACCCAACCAGGGCCTATTGAACTTTAATTTCTCTCTTCCTTTTTTCTCCTGTGTTTCCTCTCTCCTTCCCTCTTGTGCACATGCACTTCTATAGCACTTAGATGCACATACCCTGCATCTATACAGTATCTAGTGTTTAATACCTGGGTTTAAAACAAACCCTTGATTTCATGTCAATTCATCCTTAAAGTCTCTTATATTTTATTCCAATACATATTTTTGTTCTGCCAAACAAAATTTGAGTTAAAAATGTTGCTTTTTTATTTCTATAATGATCTGTAGCTTTTGTCTTACCAGTATATGATGAACTTATTTTATCCAATTTCAAACTTATCCCTTTAACTTGAGATGCACTCTATTTTCTATTTTATCCTTTAAAAAAAAAACACCACTAAATTTATTTTACAACCCATAGTTTGAAAACCACTATTCTAAGCCAAGTACTTCCAAAGTGGACTTTGGACCATCCTATGCTATGATAAATAAAAGCTTTTTAATAACCCGGCTTTCAGTTGTGCGTGGACTGTTAACATTTCAATTGTGGAGAATATCTCTGGGTCTCTATAACTCTGATATCTTTCTGTTGAAAAGAACTTTTGCAGATTTATATCCCTGTGGATAAGTACAACTGCATACACAGTAAATGCCCTCTCATCCAGTGAAGTCAGGTACAGCAGGGAATCATAAAAATGACATTGCCTATTTTCACTTTAAATGAATGTATATTAACTACACTTCTGACTTTGGACAAAGGTTTTGGAGATTTTTTTCTTGGAAAGGCTAGGCCCATGGCATAAATCATTGCATCATCTATAATTTTTAGTTTCTGATTTTTGAAAGCAATGTAGGTGCAGAACCCCTTTAGATTTTACTACTGGAATTTTTCTCCAATTGTTTTACTTTAGTCTTACTTGTATTTAACTCAGCTGCAATTGTGGTTGTAGCCACTTAACTTGATTGAATCTTCTTAAAACATTTAACTTAAGTTTCCTAAAACTATAACTTGTTCTGTTCACTCTAACATTTCACAGATCGACGTAACACTTGATTATCTGACGTAAGTATAACAACAAATGGAACTGGCAAACACTGGCAGAAGAAGAAACAGATAGGCATACTTCTGAGCAGCTTTCTAGCTGCAATTTGTCAATGTGTCAATGAGCACCAATAGGTGAGTTCACAGAGGAAGTAAGAGCATCATATAAGCCACTAACTTGGTTAGTTGGAAGTCAGTCAGAGATCTTTTGTTATCCGGAAGTCGGCAGAAGCATCTCACACCTCTAAATGTAATAAAATTCTTGGCTTTCATAATGATAACTATCATTTGGGTTTACATATCTCATATAATCTTTACAACAACTCTGTGAGTAGCATAAGGAAGGAGAAACTGAGGTTCTGCAAGTTTAAGAAACTTTCACATAGTCAAAATACCAAGCTATCTTAATGCCAGCTTATATGACCTTTTACAACAACCCTTAAACTTAAGTCTTTTTCCATCACCCCTCCCCACTGTGTAGACTTACATGCTAAATTCTTGAATCTATAAGCAGATATATAATCTATGAGGTGATTTTCCAGACACCAAGAGTGGTAGGTGTGATTGTGTGTATGAACGAATGGACATTTATACTCTTCCAATTTATCATGACATCCAGTCCCATGACAACTCCTTTTTCTCTTTTTGTTTTCACTTCCTCATTCAACTAGATGCACAATGAATAATTTCACTATTGGCTTTACCAATATCACATAACATTGCCTCTCTTGCTTCTGGGTCCTTTTGTTTACCCACTCTGTAAAAGCCTAATACTTGGTTAATTTGGGCATCCACTTCCTTCATTCTTACATATAAAAACATCAGATACACAGAGATACCAGAAAAGCAGAGAACTGATGGAGAAAAATCACACAATGTTTAAGCCTATCTAATAAAAGAGTAATATGCAAATTGACCATCACTCCAAGACACAAGATGGCCACCCCCATGTGGACACAAGATGGCCACCACAAGATGGCCTGCAGGGTAGGGCAGTTGTGGGTGGTTAGGGGTGACCAGGCCAGCAAGAGAGGGCAGTTGGGGGTGACCAGGCTAGCAAGGGAGGGCAGTTGGGGGGGACCCAGGCCTGCAGGGGAGGGCAGTTGTGGGTGATCAGGCAAGCAGAGAGGGAAGTTAGGGGTGACCCGGGTGGCAGAGGAGGGCAGTTGGGGGAGACCATGTCAGCAGGGGGGGGCAGTTGGGGGGGACCAGGACTGCAAGGGAGGGCACTTGGGGGGCACCCAGGCTTGAAGGGGAGGGCAGTTGTGGGGGACCAGGCCTGCAGGGGAGGACAGTTTGGAGGAGACCAAACCAGCAGGAGAGGACAGTTGGGGGGCACCCAGGCCTGAAGGGGAGGGCAGTTGGGGGGGACCATCCCTGCAGGGGAGGGCAGTTGGGAGCCAGCAGTCCTGGATTGTGAGAGGGATGTCCAACTTCCCGTGTAGGCCTGAACCCAGTGGGAATGGGCCTAAACAGGTGGTCGGACATCCCTCAAGGGGTCCCAGATTGGAGAGGGTGCAGGCTGGGCTGAGGGACACTCCCCACCCCGGTGCACAAATTTCCAACAGGATACCTATTACATTAAACCACCCTGCCAAGACTGGGAGACGTAGCAGATCTACCTAATACATAGATACAAAGGCAGAGAGGCAGCAAAAATGAGGAGACAAAGAAACAGTCTCAAATGAAAGAGCAGGACAAAACTTGAGAAAGGGAACAAAATAAGCAATCTACCAGATCAGAGCTCAATACACTGGTTATAAGGATGCTCAGTGAAGTTAGGGGAACAGATGAACTCAATAAAAACTTCAAAAAAGAGATAGAAAAACATAAAAACTGATATAGAAATGATTAAAAAAATCAAGAAGAAATGAAAAATACAATAACTAAAATGAAGAATATACTCGAAGAAATCATAGCAGGTTAGATGAAGCAGAAAATTGAATCAGAGATTTGGAAGACAAGATAAAGAAAAACACCCAATCAGAAGAGTAAAAAGAAAAAAGAATCTATATATATAAAGAGCCAGGGTCCATAAAGACTGAGGCTCCTCTAAACACCAGAAGTCAGTGCTTGGTTGTCATGGCGACCCAGCACTGACTGCTGAGGGGGCTGCAGATCAGGCCCAGAGAGAGGTCTGCAGAGAGAGAGGCAGGTTCTGATCCCCAGCCTCCGTGGCAGCTGTTTATCAGCTGTTGCCTCTCTCTTTCTCTCCCAGCTTCGCCAGCAGCTGCGCCTCTGTTTCTCTCTGTGCCTCCTTGGGGGCTGCTGATCAGCCCGACCTCTTTGATCAGGCCTGGAGATAGGCCCAGAGATGCTGACTGGCATAGAAACCAACCAATCAGAACCAAATCTGGGTGAAGTGCCAGGAGTCAATGGCTGCCTAGGAGGAGGAGCTTTTGACGCTGACTGGCATAGAAACTGACCAATCAGAACCTAATCTGGGTGAACTACGAAGGCAGAACCTAAAGTGGGGGCTGAGGGTTGGTTTTAAGGGGAATAGCTGTTTGGTATAAGGTGTAAGAAAGCGGTTCAATTTTTTAATGACCAGTTTGGCAGTATAGTGCATATGGCTGGCTATCAGTCCATATATAGGGATTTTGTGTTTTTGTCTGCCAAGAGCATCTCCTCCTGCTGAAAAAGGCTCCCCCCCATTTAGGCAATCCTATCCTATATAATCTATCTATACTACTAAAAGGGTAATATGCTAATTAGACCGGGTCGACTTGCCATCTGATGGACGTCCAACTTCCTTCCAGACAAATCCATGGTGGTGGGGGCCGAGGCAGAGGCAGTTAGGGTCTATAAGGCAGGCAGGGGAGGACAGTTGGGGGCGAGATTAGGCTGGCAGGGGAGGGCAGTTGAGGGCAACCAGGTCAGCAGGGAGGGCACTTGGGAGTGAGATCAGGCTGGCAGGGCAGGGCAGTTAGGGGCATTCAGGCAGTCAGGCAGAGGCAGTTAGGGGCAATCAGGCAGGCAGGCAGGTGAATGGTTAGAAGCCAGCAGTCCCAGATTGCAAGAGGTATGTACAACTGCTGGTTTAGGCCCCCTGGTGGTAAGACATCCCCCAAGGGGTCCTTGATTGGAGAGGGTGCAGGCTGGACTGAGGAACCCACTCCCTCCCCCCATGCACAAATTTCGTGCACCAGGCCCCTAGTTTTAAAATATGAGTGTAATTCGATAGACCGCTGGGACAACATCAAGCATACCAACATTTGCATCATAGAGGTACCAGAAGGAGAAAAAGAGAGCAAGGGACTGAAAACCTATTTGAAGAAATAATGACTGAGAACTTTCCAATCAGGCAAAGAAAATAGACAAATGAGTCCAGGAAGTACAGAGAGTCCCAAACAAGATGAATCCAAAATTACCACACTAAGACATGTCATAATTAAAGTGCCAAAGTTTAAAAAGAAATAATTTTAAAAGTGGCAAGACAAAAACAATTAGTTACCTACTAGCCAGTTCCCATAAGACTGTCAGCTGATTCCGCAAAGAAGCTTTGCAGGCCAGAAAGAATTGGCACAAAATATTTAAAGTGATGAAAAACAAGAACCTATAACCAAGAACAGTCTACCAAGCAAGGCTATCATTTGGAGTTGAAGGAGAGATAAGGAACTTACCAGAAAAAAAGCTAAAAGAGTTCATCACCATCAAATCAGTAATACAAGATATGTTAAAGGGACTTCTTTAAGAAGGACAAAAAGAGATAAAAATATGAATAATACAATGGCAAGAACTACATACCTATTATTACTTTATTTTTTTAATTTCTTTATTGATTAAGGTATTACATATGTGTCCTTATCCTCCCATAACCCCCCAACACCCCCCACTCATGCCCTCACCCCCTGTTGTCTGTGTCCATTGGTTAGGCTTATATGCATGCATACAAGTCCTTTGGTTGATCTCTCCCCCTGACTCCACCCTCCCTTACCTTCCCTCTGAGGTTTGACGGTCTGATTGATGCTTCTCTGCCTCTGGATCTGTTTTTGTTAATCAGTTTATGGTGTTTATTATATTCTATAAATGAGTGAGATCATGTGATATTTATCTTTCTCTGACTGGCTTATTTCACTTAGCATAATACACTCTGGTTCCATCCATGCTGTTCCAAATTGTAAGAATTCCTTCTTTTTTACTGCAGCGTAGTATTCCATTGTGTAGATGTACCACAGTTTTTAATCCACTCATCTGCTGATGGGCACTTAGGCTCTTTCCAAATCTTAGCTATGGTGAATTGTGTTGCTATGAACATAGGGGTGCATATGTCCTTTCTGATTGGAGTTTCTAGTTTCTTGGATTATATTCCTAGAAGCGGGATCACTGAGTCAAATGGGAGTTCCATTTTTAGTTTTTTTTTTAAAATTTCTTTATTGATTATGGTATCACATAATTGTCCTCATCCCCCCATTCCCATCCCAAACCCTTCCCCACGTATGCCCCCACCCCCCTGTTGTCCGTGACCACTGGTTAGGCTTATATGCATGCATACAAGTCCTTTGGTTGATCTCTCCCCATTTCCTCCACCCTCCCCTACCTTCCCTCTGAGGTTTGACAGTCTGATCGATGCTTCCCTGTCTCCGGGTCTGTTTTTGTTCATCAGTATATGTTGTTCATTATTTCCCTTAGATGCGTGAGATCATGTGATACAAGAAATCCTCTCTAATAAAATGGTAATATGCAAATTAACCATCACTCCGCTACATAAGCCACGCCCACCAGCCAATCAGGGAGAGTATGCAAATTAACCCCAATCCAAGATGGCTACAGCCACAGAGAGCAAGGTTTCCCAGGTAACAGAGTAAGCCAAGCTTTCCATAGCTGTTGCAGGCCTAAGCCTCCACTCAAGCTACAAAGTTTCAATTATAGAAGGTAAACAAATTCAAACAAATGGCGGCAGAATGGAGCTTGAGAGCAGGCCAGGGTTGCCGGCGGCAACAGGGGAAGCAAAGCTTTCCGCACACCCTGGCCGGGCTCACCCACTTAAGGCAACAAAGTTTCAATTGTAGAAGGTGAATTAACTGCCACAGAAATGGCTGCCAGAGCCCCAGGCTTGGCTCCGCTCCAGGCTACAAAGTTTCAGTTGTAGAAGGAAAATAAATTCCAGATACCAGGGCCTCCCCTTGGGTTGCCAGGGGGCGTGGCCGGCCTGCAAACCACCACAGGCCCCTCACTCAGGCCGCCCCACACCCCAAGGGAACCCCCACCCTTATCTGTGACACCCTTCAGGGCAAACCAGCTGGCCACCACCCGTGCACCAGGCCTCTATCCTATCTAATAAAAGAGTAATATACAGATTGATCATCACTGCAACACACAATATAGCTGCCCCCATGTGGTCAAAGATCCTGCCCCCATGTGGACACAAGATGGCCACTACAAGATGGCCAGCAGGAGAGGGCAGTTGGGAGGCACCCGGCCTGCAAGGGAGGGCAGTTGAGAAGGACCAGGCTTGCAAGGGAGGGCAGTTGGAGGTGATCAACCCTGCAGGAGAGGGCAGTTAGGGGTGACCAGGCTGGCAGAGGAGGGAAGTTGGGGGCAAACAGGCTGGCAGGGGAGCAGTTAAGCATCAACCAGGCTGGCAGCAGAGTGGTTAGGGGCAATCAGGAAGGCAGGCAGGCAAGCAGTTGGGAGTCAGCAGTCCTGGATAGTGAGAGGGATGTCCGACTGCCCGTTTAGGCCCGATCCCACCAGGAGTCCCAGATTGGAGAGGGTACAGGCTGGGTTGAGGGACAACCCCCTGCCGTGCACGAATTTCGTGCACCGGGCTTCTAGTACACTTATAAGAACCAAAAATGAGACAAGCCATTATGGTTATGCTGAGAGGCCAATGAATCAGTCTATAGTGAGTTTCTTTCTGGGCCAACAGTTCTTTTGAGTCCCAATTTCAATGTCAAACAGTTCCTTATGTATACATGCCAGCAATGATATTTCAGTTCTGGATGGTGGACAAATGGTGGTGATGCAAGGATCCCAAGTCAAATTTATAGAAAATATTCCTTTATTAACTTTTGGTTGAGAATATGTTTGTATATTTTCAGAAAACAACTCTAAGACCATGTGGATTCCTGCAACAGAGAGGAATTGACAGGACTGCTCCAGCCGTGAAGACAGAAGAGAAATAGTCCAGAGATGGAAGACTCTGACAATGCCTTGCCATACTAGCAGACAGCAGCTGTGCGTCGCTGAAGGATGCCCAGGACCAAACCAGAGACGGTCGGACCTGCATCACCATTTTTAGTTTTTTGAGAATACTCCATACTGTTCTCCACAGTGGCTGCACCAGTCTACATTTCCACCAGCAGTGCACGAGGGTTCCTTTTTCTCTGCATCCTCGCCAGCACTTGTCATTTGTTGATTTGTTGATGATAGCCATTCTGACAGGTGTGAGATGTTACCTCATTGTCATTTTGATTTGCATCTCTCAGATGATTAGTGACTTTGAGCATGTTTTCTTATGTCTCTTGGCCTTCTTTCGAAAAGTATCTATTTAGGTCCATTGCCCATTTTTTTTATTGGTTGTTTATCTTCCTTTTGTTAAATTGTATGAGTTCCCTGTAAATGTTGGAGATTAAACCCTTATCAGTGACAACATTGGCAAATATGTTCTCCCAAGCAGTGGGCTTTCTTTCTTTTTTTTTCCCAATTTTTTTTATTAAGGTATTATATGTGTACATATCTTACCATTGCCCTCCCCACACCCCACTCCCATATATGCCCCCACCCCCCAGAGTTTTGCATCCATTGGTTATGCTTATATGCATGCATACAAGTCCTTTGATTGATCTCTTATCTCCCCCACCTCTCCCTAACCTTCCCCTTATAATTTGACAGTCTGTTTGATGCTTTACTGTCTCTGTATCTAACTTTTTGTACAAGTTTATAATGTTCTTTATTATCCATAAATGAGTGAGATCATGTGGTATTTTTCTTTCATTGACTGACGTATTTCACTTAACATAATGTTCTCCAATTCCTCCCAGGTTGCTGCAAATGATGAGAATTCCTTCTTTTTTATGGCAGCATAGTATTCCATTGTGTAGATGTACCACAGTTTTCTGATCCAGTCATCTGCTGACGGGCACCTAGGCTGTTTCCAAATCTTAGCTATGGTGAATTGTGCTGCTATGAACATAGGGGTGCATATATCCTTTCTAATTGGTGTTTCTAGTTTCTTCGGATATATTCCCAGGAGTGGGATTACTGGGTCAAATGGGAGTTCCATTTTCAGTTTTTTGAGGAAACTCCATACTGTTCTCCACAGTGGCTGCACCAGTCTGCAATCCCACCAGCAGTGCACGAGGGTTCCTTTTTCCCCGCATCCTCGCCAACACTTGTCGTTTGTTGATTTGTTGATGATAGCCATTCTGACAGGTGTGAGATGGTACCGCATTGTTGTTTTGATTTGCATCTCTCGGATAATTAGTGACGTTGAGCATGTTTTCATGTGTCTCTTGGCCTTCCTTCTGTCTTCTTTTGAAAAGATTCTATTTAGGTCTGTTGCCCATTTTTTTATTGGATCATGTATCTTCCTTTTATTAAGTTGTATAAGCTGCCTGTAGATGTTGGAGATTAAACCTTTATCAGTAATGCCATTTGCAAATATGTTCTCCCATGCAGTGGGCCTTCTTGTTGTTTTGTTGATGGTTTCTTTTGCTGTGAAAAAGCTTTTTATTTTGATGTAGTCCCATTTGTTAATTTTCTCTTTAGCTTCCATTGCCCTAGGGGCAGTGTCAGTGAAGAATTTCTTTTGGCATATGTCTGACATTTTGCTGCCTGTGGATTGCTCTAGTATTTTTATGGTTTCCCGTCTTATGTTTAAGTCCTGTATCCATTTTGAGTTTATTTTTGTGTATGGCGTAAGTTGGTGATCAAGCTTCATTTTTTTGCATGTATCTGTCCAATTTTCCCAACACCATTTATTGAAGAGACTATCTTTATTCCATTGTATGTTCATGCCTCCTTTATCAAATATTAATTGAGCATAGTGGTTTGGGTCAATATCTGGATTCTCTATTCTGTTCCATTGATCTATGTGTCTGTTCTTGTGCCAGTACCAGGCTGTTTTGAGAACAGTGGCTTTGTAATACAGCTTGAAGTCTGGTATTGAGATCCCTCCTACTTTATTCTTCTTTCTCAGGATTGCTGTGGCTATTCGGGGTCTTTTTTTATTCCAGATGAATTTTTGGAGAGTTCTTTCAAGGTCTGTGAAATATGCCGTTGGTATTTTAATGGGGAGTGCATTGAATCTATAGATTGCTTTGGGTAGTATGGACATTTTAATGATGTTGATTCTACCAATCCATGAACATGGTATGTTCTTCCATCTGTTTACGTCTTCCTCTATCTCTTTTTTCAGTGTCCTGTAGTTTTCCGTGTATAGGTCTTTTACCTCCTTAGTTAAGTTTATTCCTAGGTATCTTAATTTTTTTGGTGCGATGGTAAATGGGATTGCCTTTTTAGTCTCTCTGTCTGTAAGTTCACTATTGGTGTATAGAAAGGCCATAGATTTCTTGGCGTTAATTTTGTATCCTGCTACATTGCCGAATTCATTTATTAAGTCTATTAGTTTTTTGACGGAGTCTTTCGGATTTTTTATGTACAATATCATGTCGTCTGCAAATAAAGACAGCTTTACTTGTTCTTTTCCAATTTGGATGCCTTTTATTTCTTCTTCTTGTCTAATTGCAATGGCTAATACTTCCAGTACTATGTCAAACAGGAGTGGTGAGAGTGGGCATCCCTGTCTTGTTCCTGTTCTTAGGGGAAATGTTTTTAGTTTTTGTCCATTGAGTATGATGTTTGCTGTGGGTTTATCATATATAGCTTTTATTATGTTGAGGTATGAGCCATCTATTCCCACCTTGTTGAGAGTTTTTATCAAGAAAGGGTGTTGGATTTTGTCAAATGCTTTTTCTGCATCAATGGATATGACTATGTGATTTTTATCTTTCAATTTGTTTATGTGATGTATCACGTTTATTGATTTGCGGATATTGTACCATCCTTGCATTCCTGGGATAAATCCTACTTGGTCATGGTGTATGATCTTTCTGATGTACTGCTGGAGCCGATTTGCTAGAATTTTGTTGAGGATTTTGGCATCTATGTTCATGAGGGATATTGGTCTGTAATTCTCTTTCATTGTGTTGTCTTTATCTGGTTTTGGTATTAGGGTGATGCTGGCTTCATAGAAGGAGCTTGGAAGTGTTCCTTCCACTTGAATTTTTTGGAATAGTCTGAGGAGGATAGGTTTTAGTTCTTCCTTGAATGTTTGGTAAAACTATCCTGTGAAGCCATCAGGCCCCGGGCTTTTGTTTGCCGGAAGCTTTTTGATGACTGCTTCAATTTCGTCCATATTTATTGGCCTATTGAGCTGTTTAGATTCTTCTTGATTGATTTTTGGAAGGTTATATTTTTCTAGGAATATGTCCATTTCCTCCAGGTTGTCCAGTTTGTTGGAATAGAGTTGTTCGTAGTATTTTGTAACAATCCTTTGTATCTCAGCGGGGTCTGTTGTTATTTCACCTCTTTCATTTCTGATTTTGTTTATTTGGGTCCTCTCTCTTTGCTTCTTGGTGAGCCTGGCTAGAGGTCCATCAATCTTGTTTATCCTTTCAAAGAACCAGCTCTTGGTTTTGTTGATCTTATGTATTGTTTCTTTGGTCTCTATGTCATTTATCTCCGCTCTGATCTTTGTTATTTCCTTCCTTCTGATTACACTGGGCTTTTCTTGCTGCTCTTTTTCTAGCTCTTTGAGTTGTAGGGTTAAGTAATTTATTACCATTGTTTCTTGTTTTTTGCAATAGGCCTGTAGAGCTATGAACTTCCCTCTCAAGACTGCTTTCGCTGTGTCCCATAGATTTTGGATTGTTGTGTTTTCATTGTCATTTGTTGCCATGATGTTTTTTATTTCTTCCTTGATCTCTCTGGTGACCCAGTCCTTGTTTAATAGCATGCTGTTTAGTCTCCATGTGTTTGTTTTCTTTGGATTATATTTATTGTAGTTGATTTCCAGTTTTATGCCACTGTGATCTGAGAAGATGCTTGATATAATTTCTATCTTCTTGAATTTGAAGAGACTTTGCCTGTGACCCAGCATATGGTCTATCTTTGAAAATGACCCATGTGCACTTGAGAAGAATGTATATTCTGTGGCTTTGGGGTGAAATGTTCTGAAGATGTCAATTAATTCCATCTGGTCTAGTGAGTCATTTAGGATTGCTGTTTCTTTGCTGATTTTTTGTTTAGAGGATTTGTCCAGTGGTGATAGTGGGGTATTAAAGTCTCCTACTATGATTGTGTTGCTATTAATCTCTCCCTTGATATCCTCCAGGAGTTTTTTTATGTATTTGGGTGCTCCTATATTGGGAGCGTATATGTTTACCAGAATTATTTCTTCTTGTTGGATTTCTCCCTTTAGTATTATGAAGTGGCCTTTCTTATCTCTTGTTATGGCATTTACTTTGAGGTCTATTTTGTCAGATATAAGTATTGCTACCCCAGCTTTTTTTTCATTTCCATTTGCCTGAAAGATATTTTTCCATCCCTTCACTTTCAATCTGTGTGAGTCTCTTGTTCTGAGGTGGGTCTCTTGTAGACAGCATATATATGGGTCGTGTTTTTTTATCCATTCAGCTACTCGATGTCTTTTGATTGGAGCATTTAGTCCGTTTACATTTAAAGTTATTACTGAAGTTGTAGTCATATCTATTTTTGTGTCTGTATTCCTTCTTACCTGTTATTTCTTCTTTTTACAGTATTCCCTTTAGCAATTCTTGCATTGCTGGTTTGGTGGTGATAAACTCCCTGAGGCTTTTTTTGTCTGCAAAGCTCCTGATTTCCCCTTCAATTTTGATTGATAGTCTTGCTGGATATAGTATTCTTGGATTCAGTCCTTTGCTTTGCAACACTTTGTATACCTCCTTCCATTCACTTCTAGCTTGTTGTGTTTCTGTTGAGTAATCATTTGACAATCTGATGGGTGTTCCTTTGTAGGTAACTCTCTGTCTCTCTCTTGCCGCCTTTAGGATTCTCTCTTTATCATTTATATTTGCCATTGAAATTATGACATGTCTTGGCGTGGGTCTTTTGGGGTTGATCCTGCTTGGGACTCTCTGTACTTGCGTAACTTTTATCTTTCCCATATCCGGGAAGTTTTCTGTCATTATTTCTTCGAATAGATTTTCTAATCCCTGCTGCTCTTCTTGTCCTTCTGGCAGCCCTATTATACGCATGTTACTTCGTTTCATGTTGTCCCGAAGCTCTCTTAGGCTTTCCTCCTGCTTTTTAATTTTTTTCTCCAATTGCTGTTCATATTGAGCTTGTTTCTGTACCTGATCTTCTAACTCACTAATTCAGTCCTCTGCTTCTTGTAGTCTACTGTTGAAACTTTCCATGGTGTTTTTGATTGTAGCTATATCACTTTTCATTTCTTCCTGATTCTTGCATAAGTTGTTGATTTTCTCATCCATCCGATGTATAAATTCCATGACCATTACTCTGAACTCCTTTTCGGTCATGTTGCAAGCTTCAGTTTCACTAATTTCCTTTCTTGGCGACTCCACATTTTCTTTCCTCTGTGAGTTATTTCGTTTCCCCATTCTGGCTATTACCAGAAAGCTCAATCTTCCGTTTGCGTGGACCTGGGCCGTGTGCTGTGGGGACTTCGCTCCACCCTAGTTTCACTGAAGTGCTCTGACACTAGGACGTGTGGCTGTCTTTGGTTGGTGGGAACCAGACTTGCCCAGGATCAGTGTCCCCAGTGTTCCATGTGGTCTCGTGTGCACGTTTAGAATCAGGGGCCCTGTCTGCACCACACTGTTGGTATGTGCCGAGAATGAGATCCTTAGCATGTGCCAGGAGTCAGAGTTTCCCTGTGTCTGCCCCAAGACTCGAGTGTCCAAGTCTCTGTTGCCTTGTGCGGTTTCTCGTTGAGAATCAGGGTCCCTGTGTGTGCACGCTCCAACAATTGGGGTCGCTGGCTCTTAGTGTGAATGCGCTGTGAGTCAGGGATCCCAGGCAGCTGTGTCCGGCCTGCCAAATTCCCTGAAGTGGAGCTGCATCCTGTGTGTGCTCTCTCTACTGAGCCAAACCGGCTAGAGCACACATTCTTAAAATCCTGAAGGTGAGCCGGCTCAGTGCACTCTCCCAAAGTCCCGGAAGGGGGGCGGAGTCCGTCCTGCGCTCCAAATTCCCCAAAGGGAAGCCCCTCTGTGCACGCTCTTAAGAATCCCCGAAGGGGGAGCTGTGACCCGCGAGCCAAATTCCCCCAAATTCCCTGAAGGGGAGCCCTCTGTGCGCACTGACAGATTTCCCCAACGGGGAGCTGCTTCTGTCCTGCGCGCGAGCCAAATTCCCTAAGAGGGAGCGCGTCCCTGCGCAAAGCTAGGCAGCTTGGGCCGGGGGCGGGTCTATCAGTTACTATGGCGCTGTCTGTGCTCGCGCCTGTGAGCAGCTTGTGCGAGGGGCGGGTCTATCAGTTACTATGGCGCTTTCCGCCTGCTGTGGGCGCTCAGCAGCTTGGGGGAGGGGCGGGTCTATCAGTTACTATGGCGCTATCAGCGCCTGCGAGGAGGGGGATAGGCTCTTTGACTCACGGAAATCTGCCGGGAAGTCTGGATTCTTGTTGTCTGTTGGTCTGAAGCTGTGATAGCAGTTCTCTGTCCCCAGTGGCTGCAGGGTCCTGGTTTGTGTCAGAAGCCAGGATCAGAGTCTCAGGCAGCTCTGTTTCTCAAGATGGCGTGTTCTCCGCGTCCGCACCAGCCGCCGAGAAGTGTCCGCTTTGTGCGCGGGGCTCCGCCGTCTAGGGCTGCCCTGTTCGGGAGCCCCTTGGAAGACCTGCAGAATCTAACTGACCCTATCTCATACACACACACACACACACCACACACATCTACACTCTCCTCTATGGGTTCCTCACTCACACTCTCTCTCCCTACCTTCCTGCCGGTCGCCATCCGTGAAAACCGCAGTGGGCTTTCTTGTTGTTTTGTTGATGGTTTCTTTTGCTGTGCAAAAGCTTTTTATTTTGATGTAGTCCCATTTGTTTATTTTCTCTTTAGTTTCCATTGCCCTAGGAGCAGTATCAGTGAAGAAATTCAATACTTACTTTAAGTGTAAATGGTTTAAATGTTCTAATCAAAAGACATAAGATGGCTGTATGAATAAGAAAAAAAACCTCATACATATTCTGCATGCAAGAGACCCATTTCAGATCAACAGACACACAGACTGAAAGTAAAGAGATGAAAAAAGATATTTTATGTAAATGGAAATGAAAAATAAGCTGGGGGAGCAGTACTTATATCAGACAAAATAGACTTTAAAACAAAGGCTATAATAAGAGATAAATAAGGTCATTGCATAATGATAGAGTTCAACCCAACAAGAAGATATAACCCTTGCAAACATTTATACACCCAACATAAGAGCACCTAACTATATAATATGGATGGACATAAAAGGAGAGATTGACAGTAATACAATAATTTTAGGGGACTTTAACTCCCATTGACATCAATTCATAGCTCATCCAGTCAGAAATCAATAATTAAATGACATTAGACCAGATATAGTTAATTGATATTTTAAAGAATTCACCCCCAAACAGCAGAATATATATTCTTTTCAAGAGCTCATAGAGCATATTCCTGGATTGATCACATGTTAGGCCACAAAACAAGTCTCAATAAATTTAATAAAGTTAAAGTAATATCAAGCATCTTCTCCAATCAAAATGACATAAAACTAGAATTAATTATAAGAAGAAAACTGAAAAACACACAAATACATAGAGGCTAAATAACATGCTACTAAACAATAAATGGGTTAACAATGAGATCAAGAGAGAAATCAAAGGATACCTTGAGACAAATAAAAATAAAAACATGACCTAAAATCTATGGAACACAGTGAAAACAGTTCTAAGAAGGAAATTTATAACATACAGGTGTACCTCAAGAAAAATCTCAATCTAATCTTACACCTATAAGAACTAGAAAAAGAAGAACAAGCAAAGCCAAAAGTGAGTAGAAGGCAGGAAATAATAAAGAGCAGAGCAGAAATAATCAAAATAGACTATTAAAAATTGGAAAAGATCAATGAAACCAAGAGCTGGTTCTTCAAAATAATTTTAAAAAGTGATAAAATTTTAGCTAGATTCATCTAGAAAAAAAGAGAGAGGGCCCAAATAAATAAAATCAGAAATGAAAGAGAAGTGACAACAGACACCAGAGAAATACAAAGGATTATTGAAAATACTATAAACAATTATATGTCAACATATTGAACAATCTGTAAGAAATGAATAAATTCCTAGAAACATACAATCATTCAAGGTTGAATCAGGAAGGAACAGAAAATCTGAACAGATAGATAACTGCTAATAAAATAGAATCAGTAATCAAAAAACAGCCAACAAATAAAAGCCCTGAATGAGATGGTTTCACAGGTGAATTTTACCAACCATTAAAAAAATCATATAGTCATATCAATTGATGCAGAAAAAGCATTTGATAAAATCCAACACCCTTTCTTGATAAATATGCTCAGGAAAGTGGGAATAGAGGGATCATATCCAACATAATAAAAGCCTTATATGACAAACCTACAACCAACATCATACTCAATGGGCAAAAACTAAAACCTTTTTATCTAAGAACAGGAATGAGACAGCGATGCCCACTTTCACCACTCCTGCTCAACATAGTACTGGAAGTGCTAGCCACAGAGATCAGACAAGAAGAAGAAATAAAAGGCATCCAAATTAAAAAAGAAGTAAAATTGTCATTATTCGCGATGACATGATACTGTACATAGAAAACCCTAAAGACTCCATCAAAAAATTTTTAGACTTAATAAATGAATTCAGTAATGTAGCAGGATACAAAATTAATGCCAAGAAATATATGAAATTTTTATACAACAATAGTGAACTTACAGAAAGAGAGATTTACAAAACAATCCCATTTACCATTGCACCAAAACAATTAAGATACCTAGGAATAAACTTAACTAAGGGGGTAAATGACCTGAACTCAGAAAACTATAGGACACTGAAAAAAGAGATAGAGGAAGACATAAAAAAGTGGAAGAACATACTGTGTTCATGGATTGGTAGAATCAACATCATTAAAATGTCCATACTACCCAAAGCAATCTATAGATTCAATGCACTCCCCATTAAACACCAATGGCATACTTCACAGACCTAGAATAAACTCTCCAAAAATTCATCCGGAATTAAAAAAGACCCCAAATAGCTGCAGCAATCCTGAGAAAGAAGAATAAAGTAGGTGGGATCTCAATACCAGATACCAAGCTGTATTACAAAGCCACTGTTCTCAAAACTGCCTGGTACTGGCACAAGAACAGACATATAGACCAATGGAATAGAATAGAGAACCCAGAAATTGACCCAAATCACTATGCTCAATTAATATTTGACAAAGGAGGCAAGAGCATACAATGGAGTCAACACAGTCTCTTCAATAAATGGTTTTGGGAAAATTGGACTGATACATGCAAAAAAAGAAACTAGATCACCAACTTACACCCTACACAAAAATAAACTCAAAATGGATAAAGGACTTAATCGTAAGATGGGAAACAATAAAAATCTTAGAGGAATCCACAGGCAGCAAAATCTTAGACATATTCCGAAGCAATATTTTCACCCATACAGCTTCTAGGACAATGGAAACTAAAGAGAAAATAAACAAATGGGACTACATCAAAATAAAAAGCTTTTTCACAGCAAAAGAAACCATCAACAAAACAACAAGAAAGCCCACTGCATGGGAGAACATATTTGCCAATGTTATCTCTGATAAGGGTTTAATCTGCAACTTTTACAGGGAACTCATACAACTTCACAAAAGGAGGATTAACAACCCAATTAAAAAAATGGGCAATGGACCTAAATAGATACTTTTCGAAAGAGGACATAAGGAAGGCCAAGAGACATACGAAAACATGCTCAAAGTCACTAATCATCTGAGAGAAGCAAATGAAAACGACAATGAGGTACCATCTCACACCTGTCAGAATGGCTATCATCAACACATAACAAATGACAAGTGCTGGCGAGGATGCAGAGAAAAAGAAACCCTCGTGCACTGCTGGTGGGAATGCAGACTGGTGCAGCCACGGTGGAGAACAGTATGGAGTTTCCTCAAAAACTAAAAATGGAACTCCCATTTGACCTAGTAATCTCAGTCTAGGAATATATCCTAAGAAACTAGAAACACCAATCAGAAAGGATAAATGCACCCCTATGTTCATAGCAGCACAATTCACCATAGCTAAGATTTGAAAAGAGCCTAAGTGCCCATCAGCAGATGAGTGGATTAGAAAAACTGTGGTACATCTACACAATGGAATACTACGCTGCTGTAAAAAGGAAGGAACTCCTACCATTTGCATCAGCATGGATGGAGCTGGAGAGCATTATGCTAAGCGAAGTAAGTCAGTCAGAGAAAGTAAATATCACATGATCTCACTCATATGTGGATTATAATATAAAGTGATGAACAAAAACAGATTCAGAGATAGAGAAGCAACAATCAGATGCTCAAACCTCAGAGGGAAGGTAGGGGAGGGTGGGGGTAAGGGGAAGAGATCAACCAAAGGACTTGTATGCATGCATATAAGCCTAACCAATAGACACAGACACCAGGGGGGTGAGGGCATGAGCCGGGGGTGAGGTGTAGGGATAAGGACACATATGTAATACCTTAACCAATAAAGAAAGAAAACAAAAACAAAAACAAAATTCTGGCAAATCAGATCCAGCATTACATTAGAAAGATCATACACCATGACCAAGTGGGATTTATTCTGGGGATGCAAGGATGGTACAATATCCGCAAATCAATAAATATGATACATCACATAAAAAATTTAGAGACAAATATCACATAATCATATCAACCAATGCAGAAAAAGCATTTGACAAAATCCAATACGCGTTCTTGGTAAAAACTCTCAGCAAAGTGTGAATTGAGGGATCATACCTCAACATAATAAAAGTCTTATATGCAAATCTACAGCCAACATCATACTCAATGGGCAAAAACTAAAACCATTTCCCCTAAGAACAGGAACAAGACAGGGGTGCCCACTTTCACCACTCATGTTCAACATAGTACTGAAAGTGCTAGCCATAGCAATCGGACAAGAAGAAGAAATAAAAGGCATCCAAATTGGAAAAGAAGTAAAACTCATTATTCGCAGATGTCATGATATTGTACATAGAAAACCTCAAAAACTCCATCAAAAAACTATTAGACTTAATAAATGAATTCAGCAATATAGAAGAATACAAAATTAACACCCAGAAATCTATGGCTTTTTATACAACAACTAGAGGCCCGGTGCATGAAATTCATGCACGGGGGGCGGGGGTGTGTCCCTCAGCCCAGCCTGCACCCTCTTCAATCTGGGACATCCCTCTCACAATCCAGGACTGCTGGCTCCCAACTGCTCGCCTGCCTGCCTTCCTGATTGCCCCTAACCGCTTCTGCCTGCCAGCCTGATGACCCCCTAACCACTCCCCTGCCAGCCTGATTGATGTCTAACTGCTCCCCTGCCAACCTGTTTGACCCCAACTTCCCTCCTTTGCCGGCCTGGTCACTCCTAACTGCCCTCCCTTTCAGGCTTGATCGCCCCCAACTACTCTCCCTTGCAGGTCTGGTCCCTCCCAACTGCCCTCCCCTGCTGGCCTGATTGCCCACAACTGCCCTCCCCTGCTGGCCATCTTGTGGTGGCCATCTTGTGTCCACATGGGGGCAGGATCTTTGACCACATGGGGGCAGCAATCTTGTGTGTTGGAGTGATGGTCATTCTGCATATTACTCTTTTATTAGATAGGATAGAGCAGTGATGGCGAACCTATGACACGCGTGTCAGCACTGACACGCGTAGCCATTTCTGATTACACGCGGTCGCTGAGGCGGCCACATGCCGAGGATGAAACATTTGCTGCTCCAGAGGATGAAACATTTGCGAAATAATGTTTTTTCCTCAAAGTGACACACTACCCGAGTTATGCTCAGTTTTTTGGCGAAGTTTGAAGCACCAAGCTCAAAAGGTTGCCCATAACTGGGATAGAGGCTTGGTGCATGGGTGGGGCCAGCTGGTTTGCCCTGAAGGGTGTCCCGGATCAGGGTGGGGATTCCCTTGGGGCGTGGGGTGGCCTGGGTGAGGGGCCTGTTGTGGTTTGCAGGCCGGCCATGCCCCCCGGTGACCCAAGCGGAGGCCGTGGTATCTGGGGTTTATTTATCTTCTACAATTAAAACTTTGTAGCCTGGAGCAGAGCCAAGCCTTCTGCTCACTCCGTGGTGGCAGGGGATTTATTTACCTTCTATAATTGAAACTTTGTAGCCTTAAGCAGAGGCCTGGGCCTGCCAGGGTGTGCAGAAAGCTTGGCTTCCTCCATCGCCGGGGAAACCCAAGCCTCCCTCCTGCTTTCTGCTTTGGCGCAGCCATCTTGGTTGGGTAATTTGCATACTCGCTCTGATTGGCTGGTGGGCATGGCTTGTGGGTATAGCGGAGTAATGGTTAATTTGCATATTACTTTTTTATTAGATAGGATAGTGAACTTACAGAAAGAGAAACTAAAAAAAAAAATTAAGATACCTAGGAATAAACTTAACCAAGGAGGTAAAAGACCTGTACTCAGAAAACTACAGGATATTGAAAAAAATGATAAAGACATAAACAAATGGAAGAGCATACCATGTGCATGGATTGATAGAATCAACATCATTAAAATGTTCATGCTACCCCTAACAATTTCTACATTCAATGCAATACCCATTAAAATACCAATGGCATATTTTACAGACCTAGAACAAACTCTCCAAAGATTCATCTCCAATAAAAAAAGGCCCTGAATAGCCACAGCAATCTTGAGAAAAAACAACACAGTTGGAGGGATCACAATACCAGATATCAAGCAATATTACAAAGCCACAGTTCTCAAAACTGCCTAGTACTGGCACAAGAACAGAATATAGACCAGTGGAACAGAACAGAGAACCCAGAAATAGACCCAAGTCATTATGCTCAGTTAATATTTTACAAAGGAGGCAAGAGCATACAATGGAGTCAAGACAGTCTCTTCAATAAATGGTACTGGGAAAACTGGTCAGATACATGCAAAAAAAATTAAACAAGACCACCAACTTATACCATACCCAAAAATAAACTCAAAATGGTTAAAGGATTTAAATGTAAGACAGAAAACCATAAAAATCTTAGAAGATTCCATAGGCAGCAAAATAGCAGACATATGTCATAGCAATATCTTTACTGGTACAGCTCCTAGGGCAATGAAAACTAAGGAGAAAATAAACAAATGGGACTACATAAAAATAAAAAGCTTCTGCACAGCAAAAGAAACCATCAACAAAACAACAAGAAAGCCCACTGCACGGGAGAACATATTTGCCAATGTTATCTCTGATAAGGGTTTAATCTCCAATATTTACAGGGAACTCATACAACTTAACAAAAGGAAGATAAACAATCCAATCAAACAATGGGCAAAGGACTTGAACAGACACTTTTTGAAAGAGTACATACAGAAGGCCAGGAGACATATGAAAACATGCTCAAAGTCACTAATCACCCAAGAGATGCAAATCAAAACGACAATGAGGTACCATCTCACACCTGTCAGAATGGCTATCATCAACAAATCAGCAAACGCCAAGTGCTGCTGAGGATGTGGAGAAAACGGAACCCTCGTGCACTGCTGGTGGGAATGCAGACTGGTGCAGCCACTGTGGAGAACAGTATGGAGTTTCCTCAAAAAACTAAAAATGGAACTCCCATTTGACTCAGTGATCCCACTTCTAGGAATATATCCCAAGAAACTAGAAACACCTATCAGAAAGGATATATGCACCCCTATGTTCATAGCAGCACAATTTACAATAACTGAGATTTGGAAACAGCCTAAGTGCCCATCAGCAGATGAGTGGATTAAAAAACTTTGGTACATCTACACAATGGAATATTATCTATATATATATATATATATATATATATATATATATATATATATATATAAAACCCTAATATGCAAATAGACCGAATGTCGGAACAACCGAACAGCCTAACAAACGAACAACTGGTCACTATAACATGAGCTGACCACCAGGGGGCATGCGCTAAACATGGTGGGCGTCAGCAGCATGCAGCAGAGCGCATCACATGGCAGGCATTGGCCGCAGGGTGATGGTGGAACAGGTGAGCAGGGGCACCAGACCAAGGCAGTGCACTGGTTGCTGTCATTGGGTCACGCCTCTGGTGGTTACTGAAAATTCTTTGCTCCCATGCACGATGGTCCCGCTAGGTGCTTGCACCTGCTGCTGGCACCAGCCCCACTTGCACCCGCTGCCAGCACCTGGCTCCCAGCCCCAATCACTTGGCACCGGCAGTGGGTGTGAAAGGCGGCTCCTGGCCCTAATTGCCCCTCAGGGCTTCTCCACCTCCCCTTGCTCCTGAAAGGTGATCTGGGCCTGCAGCCGCCTCTTGCACCCGCTGCTAGTGACGGCCCTGCTCACACCTGCGGCCGCCGCTGGAGCCGCTGCTCGCACCAACTGCCAGTGCCAGACCTGCTAGCACCCGCAGCCTGTGCCGGAGCTGTCTCTTGCACCCACTGCTGGCACCCGGCGCCAGTCCCAATCTCTTGGTGCCGTCAGAGGGTGCCAGCGGCTTCTCCACCTTCCCCTGCTCCTGAGGGGTGATCAGGGCAGCAGCCGCAGTTTGCACCCACTGACAGCGCCGACCCCACTCGCATCCACTGCTGGTGCTGGCCCCAATCACTCTGTGCTGTCAGCACGTGGGAGCGGTTGTGGCAGGAACGGGGCTGCTGGCAGACAGGGGACAGAGGCCATGGCAGGAGGGGCCGGGCAGTAGCACGGAAGATGGGCTGAGATCTGCCCCCGTGCCCACCACAGCCTTGTGGCCCACAGTTTCTTTCAAGGTGCGTGAATTCATGCACTGTGCCCCAAGTGCTGCTTTAAAAAAGAAGAAACTTTTACCATCTGCAACAGCATGGATGGAACTGAAGAGCATTATGCTAAGTGAAATAAGCCAGTCGGAGAAAGATAAATATCACATTATCTCACTCATATGTGGAATGTAATGAAAAACATAAACTGATTAACAAAAATAGATCCAGAGACAAAGTAACACTGAACAGACCGTCCAACCTCAGATTGAAGGCAGGGGAGGGGGGTTAGAGATCAACCAAAGGACTTGTATGCATGCAAATTAGCATAACCAATGGACACAGACCCTGGGGCGGTGGGGGCTTGTTCTGGGGGGTGAGAATGGCCCGGGGTGGTCAATTGGGGAAAAAGGAGACATATGTAATACTTTAAACAATGTATATATATATATATATATATATATATATATATATATACACACACACACACACACACACACATATGTGTGTGTATATGTGTGTGTGTATGTGTGTGTATATATATATGTGTGTGTGCATGTGTGTGTATATATATGTGTGTGTGTATGTGTGTATATATATGTGCCAAGTGATTGGGGCTGGGAGCCAGGTGTGTGTATATATATGTGTGTGTATGTGTGTATATATATGTGCCAAGTGATTGGGGCTGGGAGCCAGGTGTGTGTATATATATGTGTGTGTGTATATATATGTGTGTGTGTGTATATATACATATATATACACACACACACACACATATATATATATATATATATATATATATATATATATATATATATAGTGTCTAGAAATATATCTAACCAAAAATATACAAGGTTTTCTGTGTAGAAAATGAAAAAATTATAAAGAGAGATTGAAGAACACCTAACTAAATGAGGGGCTATCTCCCTTCATGGATGAAAGAATCAGTATTGTAAAGATTTCAATTGTCTTCAATCTGCAGATCAATGCAATTCTAAACAAAATTGAATCAAAATCAAATGTATTTGTGTGTATGTGTTTGTTTGTGTGTGTGTGTAATTTGACTAGCTAATTATAAAAGTTATATGGAAATGTAGATGGTCTATTAAGACTGTGAAGAAAAGCAAGAGAAGTGGACTCCCTTGACTGGAAATCAGGAATATTAGAAAGCTATGGTAAGTAAGATAGTTTTACTACAGGCATATAGATAAAGGAAAGACTATTGAACAGAATAGAAAGTTCAGAAATAGACCATGTCCTGCAGAGCAGTAAAGAAATGAAAGCCTAGTTCCCGCCTGGGAGAGCGGCGAGGCGACAGCCGCAGTTGATTATGGAAGATTCCCACAAGAGTAACACTTCGGGGACAGCACTTCAGCCTGGTTCAGGGAGCTCATATTTCTCATATCGCTCAACAGATGTCACTAAGAGGATCTGCACCAGAGACAACTGCACCTCTTCCTAGAGAGCAAGTACAGATTCAGCGGGTCATCCAGATGGCTCAGTCTTCTGTAATTCACCCACCCCATGTGCAAGTGGTATCATCTTTATCAGAAAGTGAAGAATCTCAGGACTCATCTGATAGCATAGGATCCTCATAGAAAGCCCACAGGATCCTAGCAAGGCACCCATCTTATAGAAAAAAAAATTGGAAAGATCTATCTTGTGAAGATACACAGGGCAGAAAAGGAGACAGAGAAAATCCTGGACTTTCTGCTGTCACTTCTATGTCTGCTCCCACTTCCATTTATCAGACTAGCACCGGACAGGACATTGCTATTGCCCTCAATGGAGCCTTACAGCTGGCCAGTCAGCACAGATGGAGTACAGGGACTTCAGACACTAACCATGACAAATTCAGGCAGTACTCAGCAAGGTACAACAATTCTCCACTGTGCACAGCAAATACTGGTGCCCAGCAACCAGGTGGTTATACAAACTGCATCAGGAGATATGCAGACATATCAGACCTGTACCACACTTTCAGCAACTTCGCTGCCACAAACGGTGGTGATGACATCTCCTTTGAGTCTTACATCTCTGACAACTAAGACAGATGACCCCCCATTGAAGAGAGAAATAAGGTTGATGAAAAACTGAGAAGTGTTCTAGAATGTTGTAGAAAGAAGAAAGAATATGTGAAATGCCTGGAAAATTGAGTTGCAGTCCTGGAAAAGTTAAAATAAAACTCTAATAGAAGAGTTAAAAACTTTGAAAGATGTTTATTCCCATAAAAGTGTTTGATATTTGAGAAAGAAAATATTTTGTGGATATGCCTAAAAATTAAATGATTTTTTCTTTTTAGTGGAGTTCCAAAAATTAAAAGGTAAAAAAATGAAGCTTTTATTTAGGCTTTTGCAACTCACAGTCTTATGCAAGAGAACTGGTGACAGAGGATAAAGTGGAAAATGATCTCAAGGAAGATACTGGCACAACTGGAAACTCTGTAAAAAAACACTAAAGAAGCAGGAAGTAAACATTCACTAATCTGAATTTTCTACATAACAGTAGTTGTCAATAATCCAAAAATGGCAGATAAGATGAAATTTGGTAAATTTTCAGAATTAAATCAATTTACCCAATAGGTCTGCATTTCATACTGTTTCCTAAAATTAACTTTTTTCAATTGTGTGCGTGTGTATTTATTTCATTTCTGCCAATAATTTCTAAATTACCAAAAGAAAAACTAATGCATAACTAAATATAATTATGTGTTCTGATTACATATACTTATTCTATTGTCAAGTCTTTTAAATGGGTCTTAAGTTTGTTTATTGGACTTGAGAGCATTTTGAAGAGTGGGAAAAACAAATTTTGAGGCCTTGTTCTAACAGACATCTAAGGTACATGAATGGGGTGTAGTGTTTTTGTAGCATTTATTATCAGAATGGAAAGAAAACTGTTTAAAAGTTTGACACTTTTAAATTGTTGGTTTTTTGGGTTATGCTGGGAATGGTGGTTTTCTACAAATATATAGCAGATTGTTTTTTTATTCTATACTAGAGGCCCAGTGCCAACTACTAATGGGCTTGAAACTAATTTTCATGTAAGGCTAAAACTTGATTCTACTCAATCAATAAGGCAATATTAAAGTATTGTGTTTTCCTGGAATTCACTTGTTGGATTTACAAACGGCTTTAAAAATTTTTATCCCCACCAAAATCAACTTCTTTGTATCATCTATAATAATAAAAGCATAATGTGCTAGTTAGACTGGAAGTCCTGCAGGATGTCCTTCCGGACGAAGCTGGGCTGTGAGGGAAGCCCAGGTCCCGGTGCCTGCTGGTTGCCGGAGGGAAGCCCGGGTCCCGGGTGCCAGAGGGAAGCCGGTGCCGGCAGCTGGCGGGGAGAAAGGCCTATGCTTGCACAGATTTCGTGCATCGGGCCTCTAGTTATGCTATAAACATTTCAGATAATTTTTGGATTATGAAATATCATTGTTTTGGCTCTTTTAACCTTAACTGGTTCTTACAAAGTTAAAAAATATCTTAAAATAAAATTAAAGGGTCTGATGATTTCTAAAGTTAAACATAGCTTTTATTTTGACTGATATTTTGAGAAATCAAAAATGAAAAAACTCAAATAGTCAATAAAGAAGAGAAAATATGCTCAATCATTCTTAGTTATTTTATGCCTATTTTCTTTCCTTCTTTTCTCTCTCACTACCTCCCTTTTTCCTTTACTCTTGAAGTTAATATTTTAAAATGTTAACTATTAATACTAATTAATAGCAGTATGTTTCTTATACTTTAATATATTTTTCTAAATTTTTTTAGAAACAGAGAAATAAAAAGATAAAATGTTTTTACCTTTGCCTCCCTTACAGTGAATCACTACGATGTTTTTATCATCTTGAGCCATCCAATTCAGTGCTTCTTTGGAAAATTCCACCATCTCACTGATTTCAAATGTAAGATTTTCAGTTGAATTAACAGACTTCCAAAAATCAAGCCCACTGTATTTAGCCCTCTTCTGACAGTCAACTGACATAAACTTACCTCAGAGAGGGGACATTATGATCATCAATCATGATTCGATGGACCCTATAATGGAAGTACTTAGGATCATAAGATCTTTCACCTAAAAAAAAATGATACATAAGTCATAGCTCTATACCTAATAAACATAGTAAATTATCAAGTTATGAATGTTATACTTTTCTCTTAGAAATGATTTATTCACCTTAAAAGGAGCTTTCTGACTGGCTCTTGCTATACTAAAAGACACTTAAGAGTCTCAAAAAAATAAAGACAGTAGAGTGATTTGTCCATCTTGAATAACCTAAGCCCAACTTATTTTGATTTGTTCAACAGGTCTTACTTTTAATTTTCTAATTGAAAGGCTTAAAGAGAATAAAATGGGGCAGAGAAAACTTATTGTGCTTAGCAGATATCTTGCAGAAAGCTTGCAGCCTTGAGTACCACATAGCTTAGATAACCAGAAGACATCTGGCATTGGGAAGAACCACCGATGGACCAGACCTTCACATCAGCAGAACAGCTTGCAGCCAGCAATCTGTATATATAAAAGCTTAAGCGACTGTTTGATCGGTAGCTATAATGTGCACTGACCACCAGGAGGCAGACGCTCAATGCAGGAGCTGCCCCCTGGTGGTCAGTGCACTCCCACAGTGGGAGCCCTGCTCAGCTGACTGATGGGCTCCAGATGCAGGGCTCACGGCTGGCAAGCACAGCTGCAGTGGCATGAGCCTCTACCGCGGACACTCCCCCTGCACGCCCTTCCTCATCTGGGCCAGGACCTGCATCGGGACTGATTGGGTGCGAGCCCATGGCCACTTCTCAGTCATGGGCGTGGTGGTATCGCCCTAGGATGGGTGTGCAGACTGCAGTGGAGCGGCAGCAAGCCTCGCTTTGCGCACTACTACATCCCTCGGGGGATGTTGGACTGCTGATTTCAGCCCGATTCCCACACCCGACAGAGACCCCACCAGTGCATGAATCCGTGCACTGGGCCTCTAGTGATTAATAAAAAAACTTTCTTTCCCTTCAGTCTCCGCGGATTCCTTTGTCAGACTCAGCCCACCTGCACCCAGGTGCCTGAAATAAAAGCTTCTTTTGATACATTATGGCCTCATGTCAGAGGTGCGCGACCCCGGCCCACTCCGAACCTTTCACTAACAGGCTACTCATTACGTTATGCTAGGGTAGTTAGACATCAGAGAGCAGAAGCAAATGGGGCCAACAAGAATGCTTGCTTCCTGAAAATGTCTAATATATAGGAAGAGAAAAAAATCAAGAGAAACAAAGTAGTAAACTGGAATATAATGCTTTTTTACAGGGTTTTGGCATTTGTGTAGAGAACTGTCTTCTCACACTCCACCCTTAGTGGGTTAGAGAACACATCGGTTGAATTGTCTGTCTTCAAAACACAAACTGGCAAGAAAAACAAAAATATTTTCCTAAACCTAATACCATTAGAGTAGACTCTTCCTCAAATGGCTCCACCTCCACTTCAGCCTCCCGCCTGTCCCACCAACTAGGCCCAGCACAAGATGGAGATTTTTTAACTCACTTCCCACTACCACCAAATACTGATGATTAAATGAAATATAAAAATGGAATCATCTTCTTATATGTAGCAATCTATTTTCTAGCTATAGTAGTAACATATCTAGTCATGTACATACGGCAAAGATTGTAGACTTGATAGTGGTTTCGATGCTTGGTATCCAGGAACCGCACAACTTCCTAAGAAAGATGGACACAAATCTTACATATATCCACCTGACACCAACAAAAACCATTTTCTAGGAATAACCTAAAATGGTTATTACCTTTTATTCATTGGTCTCTCACTTAGCAGCTTTTAGGGGAGATTCAGGGAATATGAGGTAATGTACATTCCAAGTCATAGCTAACCCACTGATGGTTTTCAAATAACCCACAAAGTTGTGCTTAGCCACTCTGATTGGCCTCTACTATAAATATACATTGTTTAAGCTACCCGAAAAAGAAATTAGATGATAAAATAACTTTAAGTAAATTTGTTCCAAATCATTAATTCACAGTAATATGTGGTTTTTATGTAGATCTAATTCTGAATAGACACATCTTTTAGGTAACAATCTGGTTATTACAATCTACCTAAACACTATTTAAATAAATAAATGCAAAGAAAACATATGGTATGATTTCTTGTATATGCATGATAGAAAAGATGAACACATTATATCAACTTTTAGGTAAGTGGTGGCAATTTGGAGACTACTTTTGTCTTCTCCGTGTTTTCTTATTTTCTAAGATGAATATACAGTATATGTGCATATGTTTAAATGTATATACACACAATGTGCATATATGTATAACTTTTAAAATAAGAAATAAGTAGTGATTTTTTAAAAAATATTTTTTTATTTATTTCAGAGAGGAAGGGAGAAGGAGAGAGAGATAGAAACATCAATGATGAGAAAGAATCATTGATCAGCTTCCTCCTCCTACTGGGGATTGAGCCCACAACCTGGTCAGGTGCCCTGACCAGAATCAAACTGTGACCCCCAGGTTCATAGGCCACCACTAGCCATGCTGGCTGTGCAGTAGTGATTATTTTTTAAAATATAGTTACTTTACCACACTAATACATTTCAGCAAATTTATCCATCTGAAACACACACATACAAACATGCATATCTATGTACAGCAAAAATTATTAAAAAGTTCAAAAATTGATTAGTATAGTACCCTCAGAACAATGTTTACTGGATTAATATTGAGAAAAATAAAATTAATGTATCAAAGTGATGAAATTGTTAATTGGTTAATCTCTGTCAAATAAAAAGATAAACATTCTGAGTCTGCATAGTACTGGGTACTATGGGGATAAACAGTCCTATTTACATAAAAAATTCATAGGATCCCAGGTAGATTGAGGAATGAAATATAAAACCCCACAAATATCTCTAAGAAATTTAAGTGAACATTAGTCAGTTTTTGGATGAGGAAGAACTATGTTTTAAATCAATGAAAAACCAACAGATTTAAGTTTGTCTTCATAAAAATCTGAAATTTCTGTTTTAAAAATGCCTCAGTATAACAAACAAAGAACAGGGGAGAAGATTTCTCAGTAAAATTGAGTGACTGGGGATCATGTCTAATATAATCTGTAAATTAGTTATACTAATATAAATGAACTCATTAACAATAATTTAACTTGTAATTCCTCACCCTATAGCTAAATGGGCCAAAGACATAAATAAATTCACAAAAACGAAAATTCACTGGCTAAGAACCTACATAAAGAAATATTCACCCTCACCAATAAAGAAATCAAAGCAAAAATGAAATGCCACTCACCCATGAAACCAGCCTTTTCCTTTTTAAAGGCATGAAAATAAAACCTTAGATTTATTGCTGATAAGAGTCCATTGGATTTGGCAATATATCCTATCTAATAAAGAAGGAATATGCTAATTGACCATCACACCCTCACAAAGATGGCGGCACCCACAGCCAATAAGGCGGGAATATGCTAATTGACTGCCACACCCTCAAAAATGGTAGTGCCAACAGCCACAAGATGGTGGCACCCAGTCCCCTCAGCCCCGCTGGGGCGGCAGGCATGCAGCACCGCCAGGCCCACCCCCAGGCAGGTCCTGCCACTTTGCGTGCCTGCCTCCAGAGTCCCCCAGTCCCCTCAGCCCCCCAGCCGCCCAGGGCCACCCGAGGCTCAGGTAACCAGGGCCGGCCGAGGCTTGTGCTGCCGGTAGTGGCAGCAGCAGAGGTGTGATGCGACATCGCCTTCCCCTGATCACCGGGTCGCCTCCCGCCCCTGAGGGCAGGCCGGGCTGAGGGAGCCCCCTCCAGTGCATGAATTTTCATGCACCAGGCCTCTAGTACTATAATATATATATATTATACTAAAATATTCATACTCTTTAACCTGAAAATTTCACCCCTAGGAATCTATCCTTGTGCCTTCCTTGCTTTGTTATTGATAACAGTAACACCTAAATATCCAACATTAGAGGTTAATTATAGCACTAATGAAATATACAACTATTAGAATACTGTCCTGAAACCTTCATTCTCTCAAGAAGTAAATATTTCAGAGTGGTTAATTTATGTGCAGCCTTCTTTAGTATACCCACATATAAGGATAGTCAGTATTTACTTTTTAATGGGAAAATTAATGTACCTAGATGTTTAAACTTCAGGGACATTTAAAATCACCTTCATACTACTCTAAATGTCTAAAAAATA
This sequence comes from Cnephaeus nilssonii, assembly GCF_951640355.1. NCBI lineage: Eukaryota > Metazoa > Chordata > Mammalia > Chiroptera > Vespertilionidae > Cnephaeus > Cnephaeus nilssonii. Next base: position 91,235,235 of record NC_137079.1, on the reverse strand, counting down.
ATCTTACTGATTTCATTTTTTCCCATGAGTCCATCCTTGTCTCAATATGTAGACAATTTACTGCTGTGTTTTCTGGTCTAAGTAGTTTACCCGAAGACTACAAATACCTCTAACCCAAATGAGCTGAACAGAGACATACAATACCTAGAGAAAACGTAAACTCTGCCAAGAAACTACATTTTTGGGGTAACAATCTGTCACTAGATGGACAGTTTCTGTCCTTGACCAGAATAAAGAATATTCAATTGTACCACTCATGAAATTCTACCATTTGCTCTGCATTTTGCTATTCAATGTTGTTCAAAATAAAACCCTACAACTTTATTTCCTCTTAAGAATAAAGGGGAACCACCTGACTGCTTAGCATTCTCTCAGGAGTCAAGTATGGCCAGATCTGAATCTTGCACCCTATAGTCAACCTTGACTTAAAACAGCTTGTAGATGGCTCTTATCTTAAGAATAACAAAGGTATTCTCTGTCCAGGATATCCTATATAATAAAGAGGTAATATGCAAATTTACCCTCACGCCCTCACAAAATGGCTGCCTACAACCAGGCCAGTAGTGAGGTAAGTGAGGAATGACGAAACAACTGAACAAGCAGGCTGCATGGGGCGACCAGGCAAGCAGGGGGGTTAGTGAGGGATGACCAAACGACTGAACAGCAGGCTGTGTGGAGTGACCAGGTTGGCGGGGGGGGGAGGGGGGAGGGCAGTTGGGGATGACCAGGCCAGCGGGGGGGCAGTTGGGGGTGACCAGGCTGGCAGGGGGGGCAGAAAAAGGAGACCAGGCCAGCAGGGGAGGGAAGTTAGGGGCAACCAGGTCGGTGGGGTGGGGGTGCAGTTGGGGGCGACCAGGCTGGCAGAGGGGGGCAGATAGGAGCAACCAGGCCAGCAGGGTGGGGGAAGTTGGGGGCGACCTGGCCGGCAGCGGGGGACTGTTAGTGGCAACCAGGCCGGCAGGGGGTGGGGCAGTTAGGGGCGATCATGCCAGCATGCAGAGGCAGTGAGGGGCAATCAGGCCGACAGGAGGGGCAGTTAGGGGCAACCAGGCAGGCAGGCAGGCAGGTGAGCGATTAGGAGCCAGTGGTCCAGGATTATGAGAGGAATGTCCAACTGCCGATTTAGGCCCGATCCCCAGCAGTTGGACATCGCCCAAGGGGTCTTGGATTGGAGAGGGTGCAGGCTGGGCTGAGGGGACCTCCCCCTGTGCACGAATTTCATGCACTGGGCCTCTAGTATTGTTATAATTGAACATGCAACCACTGAAGCAGTTCCATTGCCTAATACTCAGTCTGCCTAGATAGCTGAACTAATAGCTCAGACTTGAGCCTGCACTTTGGCAAATGATAATAATAAATATGAATATGAGTAGTATATATACCTGTAGGGTGATTTATGACTTACGGATTTTATGAAAGCAGATGATTATCTCTTCTTCAGAGATGCTGATTAAAAATGGTAAAGGGATCAACCTAAAGATATAGGGTAAGAAAATGTGACCTATATATATGCTGTCTACAAGAGACCCACTTCAGAACAAAAAATAAACCCAGACTGAAAGTGAAGGTATGGAAAAAAGTATTCCATGAATGGCCAGCCAGTGTGGCTCAGTGGATTGAGCGATGTCCCATGTACCAAGAGATCACTGGTTCGATTTCTGGTCAGGGCACATACCCAGGTTGTGGGCTCAATCCCCACTCAGGAGCATGCAGGAGGCAGCCTATCTGTGTTTCTCTCTCATCAATGTTTTTGTTTTTTCTCCCTCTCCTTTCCTTTCTCTCTAAAATAAATAAAAACATATTTAAATAGCTCCATGCAAATGGAAACAAAAAAGCCTGAGATAGCAATACTTATATCAAACAAAATAGACTGCAAAGCAAAGGACATATGTACCAAGAGACAAAGACGGTCACAACGTAATACTAAAGGGTTCAATCCAGCAAGAGGATATAAAGAACTCTTAAATCAATAATAAAAAGACCAATAACCCAATTTGAAAATAAAATATTATCTCAGTAGCCAGTTCTCCAAAGAAGATATACAAATGACCAATAAGCACATGGAAAGATTCTCAATGTCATTAGTCACCAGGGAAATGTAAATAAAATTGACAAGATACCATGTCACACCCACTAGGATGACTAGAATAAAAAGTCAAGCAATGAAAAATGTTGGAGAGGATGATGAGAAACTAGAACTCTTATACACTGCTGGTAGAAATGTAAAATGGTACAACTAGTTGAAAAGAGTCCAGTAGTTTCTTAAATCATTAAATCTAGAATGATGATATGATACAGAAATTCTACTCCTAATATGCTCATGAGAAAGGAAAACATATGTCGACACAAAATGTGAACACAAATGTCAATAGCAGCATTATTCATAATCCCAAAAAGGTGGAAACAATTCAAATGCCCATTAACTTAAAGATGGATAAACAAAATGTGGTATACCAACACTAAATACTATTTGGTCTCAAAAAAGAAAGAAGTACTGATATAAATGCTACCACATGGATGAACCTTGAGAAAATTATGTTAAATGAAAGAAGCCAGTCATAAAAGACCACTCATTATATGATTCTTTATATGAAATGCCAAGAATAGGCAAATCTAAAAGACATAAAATAAATTTGTGGTGCCGAAACCGGTTTGGCTCAGTGGATAGAGTGTCGGTCTGCGGACTGGAGGGTCCCAGGTTCGATTCCGGTCAAGGGCATGTACATTGGTTGCGGGCACATCCCCAGTGGGGGGTGTGCAGGAGGCAGCTGGTCGATGTCTCTCTCTCATCAATGTTTCTAGCTCTCTATCCCTCTCCCTTCCTCTCTGTGAAAAATCAGTAAAATATATTTAAAAAAATAATAAAAATAATAAATTCGTGGTTTTTTAGGGCTGAGGTAAAGGGGGGGGCAGTAGCTAAAGAGTTTCTTTTTGATAAAAATGTTCTAACATTGACTGTGATGATGGTTGTACAATTCTGTGAATATAGTAAATACCATTGAATTGTAGACTGTAAATGGGTAAACTATATGGCATGTGAATTATATCTTAATAAATTGCTTTTTTAAAAAAGAAAAAAAAACTACCTTTTGACAATGAAAATGAAAACACAACTTTCCAAAACTTATGGGCGGCAGCAACAACTGTTGTAAGAGGTAAGCTCATATTTATACAGGCCTACCTCAAGAAACAAGATAAGTCTCAAATAAACAATCTAATTTTATACCTACAGGAACTAAAAAAAGAATGAAAAGAACCCCAAATAAATACAAACAAGGAAGTCATAGAGATCAGAGGTGAAATGAACAAAATAGAGATGAAAAAATAGGAAAAACAACAACAATGAAACTAATATCTGGTCCTTTGAAAAAATAAAGTTGACAAACCTCTAGCCAGACTCAGCAAAAAATAAGAGAGCCAACATAAATAAAATCAGAAACTAAAGAGGAGAGATTACAACCAACATCACAGAATATAAGGGATCATTAAAGAATACTACAAACAATTATATGCCAACAAATTGGACAATCTAGAACTTGATAAATTTCTAGAAACATACAATCTTTTAAAACTGAACTATGTAAAAACAAAGAGAAAATCTGAACAACTGATTACTAGGAATAAAATGGAACCAGTAGTAAACAACCCACAACAAATGAAATCCCAGGACTACACAGCATCACAGGTGAATTTTACTAAATATTTAAAGAAGAATTAATAGCTATAATCCTCAAATTACTCCAAAAAAAAAAATGAATAAGAAGGATCACTTCCAAACTCAATCTACCTGGATACCAAAACTAGACAATAGCACTGCAAAAAAGAAAATTATAGGTTAATATCCCTGATGAATATAGATGCAAAAATTCTCAATAAAATATTAAAAAACTGGATTCAGCAATACATTAAAATATTATACATTACAATCAAGTGGGATTTATACCAGGGATACAGGGACAGTTCAATATCCACAGAACAATTAATGTAAAACATCACATCAACAAAACCAATATAAAAATCAAATGATCATCTCAATAGATGTTAAAAAAAGTATTTGACAGAATTTAATATCCATTTACCATGAAAACTCTTAGCAAAGTAAGTATAGAAGGAATGTACCTCAAAATGATAAAGGTTATATATAAAAAGCCCATAGCTAACATCATACTTTGCACAGTGGCAGTTAGTAGACTTAATGTGATGATCACATCATAAGATATAAATATTTGTTAAATCATGATATTGTATACCTGAATCAAAGGTAATATTATATGCCAACCATACTTAAATTAAAAAAAAATCAATGTATACTATACAGGTATATATGTGTAATTTATATATGTAATTATATAGCATACTAGTGACCTGGTGCACAAAATTCGTGCACATTAAAAAGGAATTAATTAGAGGAAATATTTTCATATTGCTATTTGCCTTTCTCTATAATAGAAGTGTCCAACAGGCCCCACCCCCATCAAGCCCCGCCAGGCAGGGGACGCAGCCTCATGTCCCAGCATCGGGGCGGGGGGCACAGCCTCAGGTCCCCTGGCCCTGGCCCGTGCCATTCAGCCTCACCCAGACCCGCCGCACCACGAGACCCCAGACCTGCCTCGGAACCCATCAATACACCTCCTGGTGACCGGTCGTTTGGTCATTATGGATGAAAATAAAGTCATGCACTTAAGCATGCACATTCATTTACAATGCCTGATTTGTCTGCGTTCTCTAAATTGCAAAATAAATAAGATCTTCAGCCAGATAGTATCATAATGCCAAGTTCTTTATATAATGACGCATACCATTCTCTCCACTCAGTATGCTCCATTTGAATGGATTAAATGTATGTGACTCATATGAAAGGCACTTCCACTAACAGAGGAAGCATTAGCTCATTAGCTAATGCCATAAAGTGGTTTAAATGGCATATACTGACTTGAAGAACAGAAGGAAAAATAACAACAACAAAAAACAACATTCAGTGCTGTGGATGGCAGAATCCTTTCCTTTTCCCTTTGTTTTTTTCTGCTTTTCCCATGAACCTATTTGCACTCTGCCTCAAAATCAACATAAAAGACATAATCTGCATTTTATAGTGCCATTTGAGTACAAAGAAGTGTTTTTCAATTTTTACCTTTTTTCTTTTTTTAAATCAATGCAGCTTAGACTTGCTCCCAACGTTCCAGGAGCCAGGCCAACATGGCTGTGTGGACACACCTTTGCTAGGTGCTGTCAGGCTTCAGGGCTGGGGCAGGGAACACGTCAGGTGTTGATGGGAACGAATCAGCTCTCCTCTCTACATAGCAGGAGTCTTTTCATTATAAAATGCAAAGCAGCAGCCGTTTTCCATTACCCCATCCCCAGCCCTCCTCGCCTGAGGGCGTAGGAAGGGCCTGGGAGAATATTTATTCTCGGCTCTTTGATTTCTCTTATTTAACTGAGCCCAGTGACAGCTGCTTCTCTGAGCGCAATGCCAGCTGACTCAGGGCTAGCCGCACCTGGAAAGCAAGTGGCAGAGCTGACCAGGGGCTTTGACCAAGCCCAAGCGTGTGGATCCGAGCAACCTTGGCAGGCAGGCTGCTCCTGAATAATCTAGGCCCCTCCCAGATCTGCACCCCAGCTTCCTGCTCTCCCCCTTTCACCCACAGGTGCCACCAGCGTGGTGTGCCCCAAGGCTTGGTGTGCAGATGCCAGGGTTGCAGGTTCAAGATGCTCCACCTCCTCCTGGTACTTTGAGCCATAAGCATTGGCAGGGATCTTTCCACTTGGTCTTGGTCTTTGGTCACTGCTGAGGTTTTCTGGACTCTCTAGGCCAGGGACAGCCAGGACCTTTGCCTCTGACCAATGCCCTGCCTGCAGCCTGCCTGGGGTACCCCCAGCCCCGGGAAAGCGTGGGGGTGTGACCGGCCTGGGTGAGGGGCTGTGGAGGGGTGGAGGGGTTCGCTAGCTGCCCCACCCTCAATTGGGGTGGGAGAGGCTGATCAGAGATGGGGCCAGGGGAGGGGCTTAACAGGACAGCCATCTTGTGATGGCATTATGACATGAGGGTCAATTTGCATATTACCGCTTTATTATATAGGATAACAGCAATATATAACATATTTATAGAATAATATATAGTTACTAGAGGCCCGGTGCATGAAATTTGTGCACGGGGGAGGGTGTGTGTGTAGGTGTGTCCTTCAGCCCAGCCTGCACCCTATTCAATCTGGGACCCCTCAGGGATCGGGCCTAAATGGGCAATTGGACATCCCTCTCACAATCCAGGACTGCTGGCTCCCAACCACTTGCCTGCCTGCCCTGCCTGATTGCCCCTAACCACTTCTGCCTGCCAGCCTGATCACCCCGTAACCACTCCCCTGCCAACCTGATCGACTCCTAACTGCTCCCCTGCCGGCCTGATTGCCCCCAACTGCCCTCCCCTGCCAGCCAGGTCACCCATAACTCTCCTCCCCTGCAGGCCTGGTCCCAATCAACTTACTCCCCTACAGGAATGGTCCCCCCAAACTGCCTTCCCTCCTCTGCAGGCCTGGTCAACCCCAACTGCCCTCCCCTACTGGCTTGGTTAGCCCTAACTGCCCGCCTCTGTGGGCCTAAACGGGCAGCCAGACATCCCTCTCACAATCCAGGACTGCTGGCTCCCAACTGCTTGCCTGCCTGCCTTCCTGATTGCCCCGAACTGCTTCTGCCTGCCAGCCTGATCACCCCCTAACAACTCCCCTGCCAACCTGATTGATGTCTAACTGCTCCCCTGCCAGCCTTTTTGATGCCAACTTCTCTCCTCTGCTGGCCTGGTCACCCCTAACTGCCCTCCCCTGCAGGGTTGATCGCCTCCAACTGCCCTCCCTTGCAGGCCTGGTGCCTCCCAACTGCCCTCCCCTGCTGGCCATCTTGTGTCCACATGGGGGCAGGATCTTTGACCACATGGGGGCAGCCATCTTGTGTGTTGGAGTGATAGTCAATCTGCATATTACTCTTTTATTAGATAGGATAGAGGCTTGGTGCACGGGTGGGGGCCAGCTGGTTTGCTCTGAAGGGTGTCCTGGATCAGGGTGGGGGTTCCCTTGGGGCATGGGGCGGCCTGGGTGAGGGGCCTGTGGTGGTTTGCAGACCAGCCACGCCCCCTGGTGACCCAAGCGGAGGCCTTGGTATCTGGAATTTATTTACCTTCTACAATTGAAACTTTGTAGCCTGGAGCAGAGCCAAGCCTTCTGCTCACTCTGTGGATGCAGCCATTTCTGTTGGGACTTATGTATCTAATACAATTGAAACTTTGTAGCCTTAAGCGGAGGCCTGGGCTGGCCAGGGCTGCAGAAGCTTAGCTTCCTCCATTGCCAGGGGCAACCCTTGCCTCCCGCTCTTTCCAGCTCAGTGGCTGCCACCATTTCTGTTTGGATTTGTTTACCTTCTATAATTGAAACTTTGTAACCTTGAGTGGAGGCCTAGGCCGGCAAGGGCAGGCGGAAAGCTTGTCTTCCTCTGTTGCCGGGGAAACCCAAGCCTCCCTCCTGCTCTCTGTGGCTGCAGCCATCTTGGTTAGGTTTATTTGCATATTTGCTCCTGATTGGCTGGTGGGCATGGCTGGTGGGCGTGGCTTATGGGTGTAGCGAAGGTACCGTCAATTTGCATATTACTCTTTTATTAGGTAGGATAAACACAATGGTTACTTTTTCTATTGGTAATGATTGTGTTCATCTCTCTCAAGGAAGTTTCTAACTCTTCTGAGCAATTTAAAATCTTGTCCTTGTGAAACCCTGGAAACAAGTCTGTTTACATATTAGGCTAAACACATTCCAGGACTTGCTCAAATTCAAATTATTTTGTATACTTTTGTAGTGCTTGATAAAAGACTTTATTATTTATGAGAAAATGTGTTTTATCTTGAAAATGGTGTTCAAATATTAGCAAACTATTTTATGGAATGAATGTTTATGAAGCTGACATGACACCATCTCAAGGAACCTGGCAGGTTCATTGACCTTTTGCTTGCTTTTCTGAACATTTGTGAATAGCACACATTTCTTTATAATTTATACTAAAGTATGCAAATGTCAATGGTATGAAACACCACTGCAGTGGAAAATTTAATATATTACTTTAGTAATGTACTTGAGCTAAATGAGTGAAGGTTTAATGGCACATTAAAAAACACAATAATATGTATGACATTTTGAAGTGAATTAAATAATTTTGAACATGATTCTTTAACAATCAGTATTATACTGTTAATTCTTCAACAGGCAGTATTATCCTATATAATAAAAGGCTAATATGCCAATTTTCCCCTCAATCGGGATTTCGACCTAAAGTTTGACCAGGGGGCAGGGCTGGCCTGCCAACCGCCAGTGGCCCCTCCCCTCAGCCTGCCCCACCCCCAATTGCCCCCCCCCCCCAACCTGATCATGGGCTGGGCCCGCTGGCCAACCTCCCGTGTCCTCTTCCCCTAGTTGGCCCTACCTGATCAGCCCCGAATTTGTGCACAGGGCCTCTAATAGTTTTCATATAGACACAAAGCATAATGATTACCCTAAACTCAGTATTTTCAAATTCATGTATGTAAAGTCATGTAAGCTGTACAACTTTCCTGTCAAAATTATTGGTTGCCAGTTTTATACCTGTTTCTTCAGCTGTACCTTTTGATAATTCAAATTTAAAATTTTTTGTAAAGTAGATTTTGTAAACTGTAATGTATCTGCTGCCTTTGTGAGGTGCTGTATAATGTTATAATTTCTCCATGTAAACTGAATGCTTGGACTTTCAATACAGTATTCTAGAAAGCAATAAATTAAGAGAACTATTGTACACATAACAATATTGGATGAATCTCACAGAATTTATTTTGAACATAAAAAAACAGTCACAAAAGATGTAGTTAGTGTATGATTCCACTTATGTGAAATTCAATAAAAAGTAAAACTAATTAAGTTAGAATAGTAATTACTTTTAGTGTGTTGGTATATTTACTGAAAAAGAGCATGAAATATTTTATATCTAGATAGAGTTTTTGGTTACATGCATATACATATATAAAATTACATCAAGATATACACTTAAGATTAGTATATCTTACAGGTTTTGTTATGCCTCAATAAAAGTATAATTTAAAAAAATAAAAATAAAAGTATAATTATATATTTATGAATATAGACATATACACAAACACATAATTATGTATAATTACATAATTATATTTTATTGAGATGTAAGTACTGTAAATTGCTCTAATATATACATACTCACACATTATGCAAACTTCTTAAACAATGACTTTTAATTGAAATTTCATAGTACACATAATTTTATCTTTGAAATTAGTTTACTTAATCCACAGAACCTAAAGCAGTTATGCCTCTACTATAATTTTGGATCTCAATCTAAGAACACATGTTTTACTTAAAGAATTCCCACCCTTTTCCCCTATGATAGACTGCAAAAATATGGTCACAATTTGTTACAATTCCTGCCATCAAGAAATGGAGTCTGTGTTTTTACTCCTTGAATCTGCACTGGATTTGTAATTTGCTTTTTTAATAGAATGAGGTAGAAGCCACATTATACTGGTTTTGAGCCTAGGTCTTTAGGGGCTCTGCAATCTTTTGCTTGCTCCTTGTGGGGGCCTTGCCACTGCCACAGTGAAAACGCCCACACTGACCTGTTAGAATGAGATAGCACATGGAGCCACTTAACCAGTCCTCAGGTGCCCAGTGGTGCCCACAGATAAGTGAGTTAACTCAACCGAGATTAATTGAGCCTGTCTGCGATCACCAGAACCACCCAGTTACGTCCAATGCAAATTCACAAGCCACATTATCATGAGCTAAGTCAATGGCTGCCGTTATAAGTCACTAAGTTTTTGGGTGGTGTGCAACAGAGCAAAAGCTAATTAATATCAATCCATTATAATTTTTTACCTAAAAGAGTAAATTTTTAGTAAAATACTTTCATTTTGGGGCCACAGTCTATGGATACTGAGAAATATGAGCATTTGTTAGATCATTACCCTTACCTGAATTGGATTCCTATAGAAAGACTCCTTTCCAGAAGATGGGAATGACATGGCAATAATACGTTCTGGAAGTCAAAATAGTTACTATTATGAATGTCATTATAGATGCCAAACAATATGTGACAACTTAATTTACTAATAACCAGACTCCTTTTTTATAGAAAAAAAAAAACTTTCAGGATTGAAAATGACAGAAAAAGCTAACTAACCCTCAAGATAATATAGTAAATTATCCAGTACAATGACCATTAAACTCCCCTGTGTTCCCAATTCAGATGGTTCCAGCCATATGCAACAGATTTGTGTTGACCTCAGTCTAGAGCTCCCCCTGTGGTGGGAATTTATTTCTTACTTAAACACCAAAGGAAAATGAGAGATCCAGGCTCCAGGGATGTCGGGAACTTGCCAGGATGCTTTCCAGTGATCCTGACTCAGAAACCTGATATCTACAAAGCAATGACCTTATTCTCTGGGGTTCTAGGAAAAAAAGAGGTTTCTTTGGAATCCTTTGGACTTAGAATTACTACTCAATAAATTCTAAACCCAACAAATGGAGTCAACTGAAAATCCATTCAACTTCCTGTATTGTAAACAAGTAGACCTTATTTGAGATGACAATAAAAACATTGTCAGGGTTAAATTACAAATATGTCACACTACCATAGTGGCATATTTCTTCATGGATAAAGAATGCTTTGAAAGAACATGGCTTGGACAAGGCAAGAACAACAACAACAAAAACCCCACATAATTACTTACACACAAAAAAAAGTGAAATCAATGTAAGTAAATGAACAGTTAAACTTCACAAACCAGTAATGTAAGTGAGGTCTAAGTCAAATCCATCTTTCATGTATCGTCGTTTGTTTCCTGAAACCTGAGCATTAAAAAGAATCGTTAATTTGTAAAACATAAATCAACATAAAAATAAAGATCATTATATAGATACCTATAACCCTTGCCAGTATTTCCTAAAACACATTTTTTGTGTGAAACATAAACATGTTTTGCCCACTTACCATCCTTCTGGTCAACTTTTCAAGATGTCTTTTTTGGTAAGCCAGATGAAAAATTCTTATCAGAATGATAAGTCGTAGAGATCGAAGTAGAATTACCAATCTAACAATAAATTAGAAATATTAAATTTTGCTTTGGAAACGAGATTTTCTTAATGTGAACTAAGTATAGAGCAGTGGTTCTTAACAAGGGATAATTTTGCACCTCTTACCCGATGCTTCCCACCCAGCCACCTAGGGGACATTTGGCAATGTCTGGAGATATTTTGGGTTGTCACAATTGTGTGTAAGGGGGTGCCATCTAGTGGCAGCCCCCATAATAAAGAAAAATTGGATCCCAAATATCAATAGTAATGAAGCTGAGAAACTCTAGTTTAGAGAAATAGTTGTATGATAGACACTTAGAATTTTGTAGATTTAACTTTTGTGGTTTAAGATGAGTATTTTTCAGTCTTTTCCCCATCAATACAAACTCAGGATTTTTGTTTGCCTCTGTTACTTCCATCAGTAACAGAGGTTCTCTACAGCTGCTAACACATCAGGCAGGCAGCAGGTCGAGATACTTCGCAATGGGCTAGCTGGTGTCCTGCCTACCATCAGAAAGAAACACAATGGCAGAGAAGTGATGGTGGGGACTAGTGCTTCCCTAACTTGAGTGTACATACTGATTCAGTAGGTCTAGAATGGGGCCTGAGGTGTTTTTCTTCTTCCATTTTTAGCAAGCTCTTAGGTAATGCTGAGGTTGTTGGTCAGAGGACCATTCTGGCTCCAGTTATTTTCAAACAACTCTAAAAGCCTATTAAATAATGTCAAATAATGTCAGAATCTGAATTGAAGTCCTGGGAAGCTGGACAGCAGGAAGAAGCAAGCTATTTGATGAATGAATAAGCCTAGTGAGCCACCCAACATTTATATCCCAGTACACATTTGCTATTCTTTTCCTCATTACCAGAATAGGAAGAGGAAGAACAAAAAGAAAAAATCCACAGAGGCAGTAAAGCATCAAACAGTCTGTCAAATTACAGCAGGAAGGTTAGGGAGAGGTGGGAAAGATAAGAGATCAATCAAAGGACTTGTATGCATGCATATAAGCATAACCAATGGACGCAAAACTCTGGGGGGTGAGGGCATATATGGGAGTGGGGTGGGGGGGGGCAATGGTAAGATATGGACACATATAATACTTTAATAAAAAAAATCCATCAGTGACTCATACACATTTTAGTTTCCTAATCCCTAACAGTTCTAACTTTGCCTCAGCTTTCGTAATTTTAATACACTATACTGAAAATTCTACCTCTGTGTTGCTACCCATGTCATCTAGTTTTATGTTCCATTTGCTGTTTTTTAGAGAATAATCATTGGAGTCATTAAAATTTTGCATATGCTCAAATCAATATTGTCTGGTAGACAAAAACTAGGAATTTCATGTGTCATTTGTGGTTGAAGCGCAAATTCCAATAGTGGGAATTTAAAAATGTAGAGAAGTTGAAGTTAGTACAGAGGTAAAGTCTCTAGTTTTTTCTTTGGCTGTTTCCATCTTCTTCATTCAACTAAAGATACTTAGTGTATACACCCTTCACTGGACCTACCAAGCCTTTAGTTTCCAGGTATGTGGAAATTTGTCTAAACGTTTCATTTTCAAGCAACTTATCTGGCACAGAATCAGGACATTCAAAGTTAAAAAGATTACACAGAATGAAAGCCACAAAAAATGAAGAAGAAAAAAATCTTTAAAAAAGAGAGATAAATCATATGTTTCTTACCTGGGGATATCTTTTAAAACCTCAGAGTCATAAGAAATATAAGTGAAATCAATTATTAGAGTCGCTACAATAATGGCAGCATCCATGGAATTAAGTATATCAGAAAAATATGATAGTATCCTGTAGTATAAAACAAAAAATATGTTTATGCCCCCCCAAAGAAGAGATAGGGATATTTGTAAGAACACAAAGACTCATTCCCATTAAGCATTCTACTTTAATAAATTATTTAAAATTCACTTTATAAACAAGACTAAGGATATAATATTCATATATCCTACCTAATAATAGACAAATATGCAAATTGACTATACCTCCAACACGCCCACAAGCCATACCCACAAGCCACATCCACCATCCAATCAGAGCAAGTATGCAAATTAACCCAACCAAGATGGCTACAGCCACAGAGAGCAAGGTTTCCTAGGTAACAGAGGAAGCCAAGCTTTCCGCCTGCCCTTGCCAGGCCTAAGCCTCCACTCAAGCTACAAAGTTTCAATTATAGAAGGTAAACAAATTTAAACAAATGGCGGCAGAATGGAGCTTGAGAGAGCAGGCCAGGTTGCCGGCAGCAACAGGGGAAGCAAAGCTTTCCGCACACCCTGGCCGGGCCCACCCGCTTAAGCTACAAAGTTTCAATTATAACCCCAACAAAAATGGCTGCCAGCCACGGAGGGAGACCCAGGCTTGGCTCTGCTCCAGGCTACAAAGTTTCAATTGTAGAAGAAAAATAAATTCCAGATACCAGGGCCTCCACTTGGGTTGCCAGGGGGTGTGGCTGGCCTGCAAACCACCACAAGCCCCTCGCTCAGGCAGCCCCATGCCCCAAGGGAACCCCACCCTGATCAGGGACACCCTTCAGGGCAAACCAGCTGACCCCCACCCCTGTACCAGGCCTCTATCCTATCTAATAAAAGAGTAATATACAGATTGATCATCACTGCAACACACAATATAGCTGCCCCCATGTGGTCAAAGATCCTGCTCCCATGTGGACACAAGATGGCCACCACAAGATGGCCAGCAGGAGAGGGAAGTTGGGAGGCACCCGGCCTACAAGGGAGGGCAGTTGAGAGGGACCAGGCCTGCAAGGGAGGGCAGTTGGAGGTGATCAACCCTGCAGGAGAGGGCAGTTAGGGGTGACCAGGCCGGCAGAGGAGGGAAGTTGGGGGCAAACAGGCTGGCAGCAGAGTGGTTAGGGGGTGATCAGGCTGGCAGGCAGAAGCGGTTAGGGGCAATCAGGAAGGCAGGCAGGCAAGCAGTTGGGAGCCAGCAGTCCTGGATTGTGAGAGGGATCCCAGATTGGAGAGGGTACAGGCTGGGCTGAGGGACAACCCCTCTCCATGCACGAATTTCATGCACCGGGCCTCTAGTATATATATATGTGTATATATATGCACACACACATATATATACATACATATATATGTGTGTGTGTGTGTATATATATATATACACACACACACATATATATGTATGTGTATATCCTCTCTAATAAAATGGTAATATGCAAATTAACCATCACTCCGCTACATAAACCACGCCCACCAGCCAATCAGGGCGAGTATGCAAATTAACCCAAACCAAGATGGCTACAGCCACAGAGAGCAAGGTTTCCCAGGTAACAGAGGAAGCCAAGCTTTCCATAGCCGTTGCAGGCCTAAGCCTCCACTCAAGCTACAAAGTTTCAATTATAGAAGGTAAACAAACTCAAACAAATGGCGGCAGAATGGAACTTGAGAGAGCAGGCCAGGGTTGCCGCCGGCAACAAGGGAAGCAAAGCTTTCCGCACACCCTGGCCGGGCTCACCCGCTTAAGGCTACAATGTTTCAATTGTAGAAGGTAATTAACTGCCACAGAAATGGCTGCCGCCCCGCCCCAGAGGGAGCAGCAGGCTTGGCTCCGCTCCAGGCTACAAAGTTTCAATTGTAGAAGGAAAATAAATCCCAGATACCAGGGCCTCTGCTTGGGTTGCCAGGGGGCTTGGCCGGCCTGCAAACCACCACAGGCCCCTCGCTCAGGCCGCCCCATGCCCCAAGGGAACCCCCACCTGATCCGGGACACCCTTCAGGGCAAACCAGCTGGCCTCCACCCGTGCACCAGGCCTCTATCTTATCTAATAAAAGAATAATATGCAGATTGACCATCACTGCAACACACAATATAGCTGCCCCTGTGTGGTCAAAGATCCTGCCCCCATGTGGACACAAGATGGCCACTACAAGATGGCCAGCAGGGGAGGGCAGTTGGGAGGCACCCGGCCTGCAAGGGAGGGCAGTTGAGAGGGACCAGGCTTGCAAGCGAGGGCAGTTGGAGGTGATCAACCCTGCAGGAGAGGGCAGTTAGGGGTGACCAGGCTGGCAGAGGAGGGAAGTTGGGGGCAAACAGGCTGGCAGGGGAGCAGTTAAGCATCAACCAGGCTGGCAGCGGAGTGGTTAGGGGGTGATCAGGCTGGCAGGCAGAAGCGGTTAGGGGCAATCAGGAAGGCAGGCAGGCAAGCAGTTGGGAGCCAGCAGTCCTGGATTGTGAGATGGATGTCCAACTGCCCGTTTAGGCCCGATCCCAGTATCGGGCCTAAACGGGCAGTCGGACATCCCTCCGGGAGTCCCAGATTGGAGAGGGTACAGGCTGGGTTGAGGGACAACCCCCCGCCGTGCACGAATTTCGTGCACCGGGCTTCTAGTATATATATAAAAGCATCAATTTGGCAATTTAAATATAGTATGAGATATAACCAAACCATTTAAGAAGAGGCAAGCATTGCCTTTACATAGGTGCAAAAGAAAGGTAGGATGTTTGGCAGTACTACTGGGCAATGGAAGCTGAACATGACACACTTTTAGAGCAACTGGGACTGTGAAGAATGCACAACAAAAGCTTATGAGAGGAAGAAAGGTCCTCAACTTTGGCCTGCAAACTCACCATCTGGCTTTGCACCTGCAGTGCAGTCCCTAACCAATGTTGAACTTCTATTCACTGAACCTTCCTCCCAACATTGGCTACTTCAGCCATGCACTGGTGCTCCAGGGAAAGCTTTTCCCAAGTCTGGGCAGCCCTTTCAGCCTCTGAGTGACCTGGAAGTGGGCAGCTGTCCTTAACTCAAAGGCATTAGGATAGCTCATGAGGAAAGGAGACAAGCTGCCTTCTGAAATGATCTGGATGAAGGAAGGCTGGGGAATTTAGTCCCTAACTCCCACAGCAATCCAGCTCCAAGGCGTGGCTCACTCCATGCACCTTCTCAGAAAGCAGAGAAAATCAGCTGCTGCCTCAGTACCAAGCTGATGGAATAACCATGCCTCAGAGCTCCTGTGGACCTTGAAAAAAGTTTTTATTTTAACTGAGGTAGGGGCTGTTCGTGTTCTATTTAGTATTTCACACACTGTCAGCTTTTATTTAGATTCAGTTATTAATGAAATATTAATATTTATACAAATGTTTCACATACATGTTCCTCTTAATAATTTGTATGTAGACACATTCCTGCCTGGCTCCATTTTGCAAACCCGAAATGGGTTTACCTGTTGAAGAAACCATCTAGAATACATTGTCAGAGACTAGAGGGCCAGTTGCAACAATAATATTAGAGCCCAATTTAGTATAAATTGGGATTTGGATTGTTGTTTCTCTTGTGGACCGTGCCTGCTAGGAGAGTTGTTTTAATAAAGAGGGACACATTTGGTTGGGTTGACCTGACAATTATTTGGGGATGCTTTTCATAGAAGTACAAAATAGCTTGGTGTGCTTGTAGAAAAATTAATCAAACTTACCCTTCTACAAATACTCGAAGAAGAACATCCATGAAAAAATATAAAGCAATCGATAAAGAAATTGAACGATATTCCAAAGGAATATACATTGTGCGATCAGTGGTAAGTAGATCTGCAATGACGAGGGACACATCCACAAAGACCAGCAAAATTCCAAATATTCTACAACAAATAAATAAATCAAGAGAATAAAAATAAACTATATTTAGGCCAATAATCTGATAAGAACATGTCATTATTTAAAATTAAACCGTGCAGTGGTAGTTGAACTACATTTTTTCATAGAATCTGAAAAAAATGTTACTCCAATGGAAGCAGTTGTTAAGGAAACAAAATTCCCACCAAACCACTTCATGTGATAATGTTCTTTCATCATAGACACATCAGATCAATACTCCAAAACAAGAATAGATTAACTGAATTAAAATTACATGCATTCGTTTGTAAACTCTTCTTAAAATTTTCGAATTTTATAAGGGCTTCTGTCAATTTCTTATAATAATTAAACTTTATTAACCTCAATAAATGTAAAGAATTTAGTAAGAAAAAACAAGTGAAGTCATGACTAATATAAGCTCTTAAAAGACCACTTTGGCCAATAGAATTTTTTTATCAGTGAGATTTTACATATGGATGCTTTTAGAACAAGGCTGGGCACATGAGAAGGAATTCAATTTCATAAATACATACATGATTGTATACTAAAATATCTCCAAAGCTTTTCTTTTATATACATTTTTAATTTTTCTTTTGTTCTTTCTGTTTTTTGTTCCTTTTATTTATTGAATTTGTGCGGGGGGGGGGACATTTGCTAATAAAATTATATAGATCTCATGTGTACAATTCTATAACACATCATCTGTCTATAGTATTGTGTGTTTACCACCTCAAGTCAAGTTTCCTTCCATCACCATTTATCTCCCTTTTACCCTCTTCTATCTCCCCCCACCTCATTTTCCCTCTGGAAATCACTATACTGTAGTCTGTGTCTATAAGTTGGTTTTTTTCTTAATCCCTTCACCTTTTTGACCCAGTACCCCAATACTCCCCTCTGACAACTCTCAGTCTGTATTCTGTAGCTATGAGTCTGTTTCTATTTTGTTTGTTAGTTTATTTTGTCCATTAGATTCCACATAGAAGTGAAATAATATGTTACTTGTCTTTTTCTGATTGGCTTATTTAACTTAGCATAATGCTCTCCAGCTCCATCCATGCTGTTGCAAAGAGGTAAGATTTCCTTCTTTTTGACAGCTGAGTCGTATGCCATTGTGTGAATGTATCACAGCTTTTTTATCCACTCATCTATTGATGGGCACTTGGGCTGCTTCCAAATCTTGGCTATTGTAAATTGTGCTGCTATGAACATAGGGGTGCATATATCCTTTCTGATTGGTGTTTCAGGTTTCTTAGGATATATTCCTAGAAGTGTGATCATTGGGTCAAATGGCAGTTCCATTTTTAATTATTTTTAGGAAACTCCATACTGCTTTCCACAGTGGCTGCACCAATCTGCATTCCCACCAGCAGTGCACGAGGGTTCCCTTTTCTCCATGTCCTCGCCAACACTTGTTGATTTACTGATGATAGCCATTCTGACAGGTGTGAGGTGATATTGTGGTTTTAATTTGCATTTCTCTGATGATTAGTGATGTTGACCATCTTTTCATATGTCTACTGGCCATGTGTATGTCCTCTTTGGAGGAGTGTCTATTCAGGTCCTTTGCTTATTTTTTAATTGATAGTTTGCTCTTTGGTGTTGAATTTTATAAGTTCTTTATAAATTTTGGATATTAACATCGGATCAGACACATCATTGGTGAATATGTTCTCCCATTCAGTGGATTGTCTTTTCATTTTGTTGATGGTTTCCTTTGCTGTGCAAAAATGTTTTAGTTTGATGTAGTCTCATTTGTTTATTTGTTTATTTTTTTGTTTTTTAATTTCTTTATTGATTAAGGTATCACATATTTGTCCTCATCTCCCCATTCCCATCCCAAACCCCTCCCCATGCATGCCCACACCCTCCTGTTGTCCGTGACCACTGGTTAGGCTTATATGCATGCATATAAGTCCTTTGGTTGATCTCTCCCCCTTAGCCCCACCCTCCCCTATCTTCGCTCTGAGGTTTGACAGTCTGATCGATGCTTCCCTGTCTCCGGGTCTGTTTTTGTTCATCAGTTTATGTTGTTCATTATTTCCCCTAGATGAGTGAGATCATGTGATACTAGAAATACAGTGTATTCTAGTGCATTTCTATTTTTTCTTTTGTTTCCCTTGCCTGAAGAGATATATCTGAAAAAAATATTGTTATGAGAAATGTGCAAGATTTTACTGCCCATGTTTTCTTCTAGGATTTTTATGGGTTTGGGTCTAACATTTAAGTCTTTAATCCATTTTGAGTTCATTCTTGTGTAAGGTGTAAAACGGTGGTCTAGTTTCATTTTTTTTGCATGTATACATCCAATTTTCAGAACACCGTTTTTTGAAGAGACTATATTTACCCTATTGTATGTTCTTGCCTATTTTGTCAAATATTAATCAACCATAAAGGCATGGGTTTATTTCTGGGATTTCTATTCTGTTTCATTGATCTATATGTCTGTTTTTATGCCAGTACAATGCTGTTTGATTACTATGGCCTGATAGTATAGTTTGATATCAAGCAGCATGATTCCTTCAACTTTGTTCTTCTTTTGCAAGATTGCTGAGGCTACTGGGGTATTTTGTGTTCTATACACATTTTTTGAATGTTTGTTCTAGTCTGTGAAATATGCCATTGATATCTTGATAGGAATTGTGTTGAATATATAGGTTACTTAGGGTAGTATGCACATGTTAATGTTAATTCTTCCCTTCCATGAACACAGTTTATGCTTCCAATTATTTATATCTTCTTCAGTTTCTTTTTTAGTGTCTTATAATTTTCCCAGTACAGGTCTTTTAAATCCCTGGTTAAATTTATTCCTTGTACTGTATTTTATTAATTTTGATGCAATTGTAAATGGGATTGTTTTCTTAGTTTCCCTTTCTGATAGTTCATTATTGGTATACAAACATTCAACTAATTTCTGGATATTTATTTTGTATCTTGCTATTTTACTGAATTCTTTTATCAATTCTAGTATATTTTTTGATGGATTCTTTAGGGTTCTAGGTATACAATATTATGTCATCTGCAAATAATGATAGTTTTACTGCTTCCTTTCCAAGTTGGATGCCTTTTATTTCTTCTTTTAGTCTGATAACTGTGGCTAGGACTTCCTAGCCACACTATGTTGATTAACAAAGGTGAAAGCAGACATCTTGTTTTCCCCGTAAGGGAAATGCTTGTAGTGTTTGCCCATTGATTATGATGTTGGCTGTAGTTTGTCATATATGGCCTTTATTACGTTGAGGTATGCTCCCTCTATTCCCACTTTGCTGAGAGTTTTTATCATAAGTGGGTGCTGGATTTTATCAAATGCTTGTTCTGTATCTATTGATATGATCATGTGATTTATATATTTAATTTTGTTTATGTAATGTATCACATTATTGATTTGCCAACATTGTACCAACCTTGCATCCCCAGAATAAATTGTAATGTATGATCTTTTTAAAAATAAAACACAAAGCCTTTTTATTGATTTCAGAAAGGAAGGGAGAAGGAGAGAAAGATAGAAACATCAGTGATGAAAGGGAATCATTGGTCAGCTGCCTCCTGCACGCCCCCTACTGGGGATCGACTCCACAATCCAAGCATATGCCCTGACTGAGAATCGAACTGTGACCTTCTGGTTTATAGACCGACGCTCAACTACTGAGTAACACCAGCAAGGCATGTATGATCTTTTTAATGTACTGCTGGTTCTGATTTGCTAATATTTGTTAAACATTTTAGCATCTATGTTCATCAGGGATACTGGCCCATAATTTTATTTCTTTGTAGTGTCTTTATCTGGTTTGGGAATTAGAATGATGCTGGCCTCATAAAATGAGGTTGGGAGTCTTTCATCCTCTTAAATGTTTTGGAATAGTTTGAGAAGGATAGGTGTTAGTTCTTCTTTGAATGTTTGGTAAAATTTTCCTGTGAAGCCATCCAGTCCAGGACTTTTGCTTGTTGGGAGGTTTTTAAAAAAAATTACTTCTTCAATTTCATTAATTGTAATCTGTTCATTCAGATTTTCTGAATCTATCTGATTCAGTGTTTGAAGGTTGTATGTTTCTTTTTAAAACTTAAATTAAAAATTTTCCATCATGTTTATCCCCTCCATGCCCTCTTCTACTTCCACCCCCCCACACCCTGCTATCACTACACTATTGTCCATATCCATGAATTATCACTTTTTTTTCTTTTTTGCTCAATCCATACAACACCTCCTAATTCCCCCACCAGAGCTGACTGCTCTCTATCTATGGGTCTGTATTTATTTTGCTTTGTATCTCAATTTACTCATTAAATTCCACACATGAGTGAAATCATATGCTACTTGTCTTTCTCTGCCTGGCTTATTTCACTTATTAATGTTTCCCAGCTCCATCCATGCTGTTGCAAATGATAAAATTTTCTTCCTTTTTACAGTAGAGTAGTATTCCATTGTGTAAATGTATCACAGGTTTTATCCAGTCATCTACTGATGGACACTTGAGACGCTTCAAAATCTTGACTATCCTATCTAATAAAAAAGTAATATGCAAATTGACCTTCACTCCAAGACACAAGATGGCCACCCCCATGTGGTCAAAGATGGCTGCCCCCATGTAGACACAAGATGGCCACCACAAGATGGCCTGCAGGGGAGGGCAATTGTGGGCAGTTAGGGGGGACCAGGTCAGCAGGGGAGGGCAGTTGGGGGACACCAGGACTGCAGGGGAGGACAGTTGGGATGAACCAGGCCTGAAGGAGAGGGTAGTTGTGGGCAATCAGGCAAGCAGGGAGGGCAGTTAGGGGAGACCAGGTCAGCAGGGGAGGGCAGTTGAGGGGGACTAGGCCTGCAGGGGAGGGCAGTTGGTGGTGGCAGGCCTGCAGGGGAGGGCAGTTGTGGGCGATCAGGCAAGCAGGGAGGGCAGTTAGGGGTGACCGGGCTGGCAGAGGAGGGCAGTTGGGGGAGACCAGGTCAGCAGGGGAGGGCAGTTGGGGGACACCAGGACTGTAGGGGAGGGCAGTTGGTGGGGACCCAGGCCTGCAGGGGAGGGCAGTTGGCGGGAGAAGGCCTGCAGGGGAGAGCAGTTAGGGGTGACCGGGCCAGCAGGGGAGGGCAGTTGGAGGTGACCAGGCCTGCAGGGGAGGGCAGTTAGGGGCAATCGGGCCAGCCAGGGAGCAGATAGGCATCGATCAGGCTGGCAGGGGAGTGGTTAGGGGGTGATCAGGCTGGCAGGCAGAAGTGGTTAGGGGCAATCAAGCAGAGGCAGGCAAGCAGTTGGGAGCCAGCAGTCCTGGATTGTGAGAGGGATGTCCAACCGCCCATTTAGGCCCGATCTCAATCGGGCCTAAATGGGCGGTTGGACATCCCTCAAGGGGTCCCAGATTGGAGAGGGTGCAGGGTGGGCTGAAGGACACCCCCCCCTCCATGCACGAATTTTGTGCACCGGGCCTCTAGTTGTAAATAATGCTGCAATGAACATAGGGGTACATATGTTCTTTTGAATTGGTGTTTTGGGGTGTTGTTTTTTAAAATAAATTCCAAGAAGGGGAATCACTGGGTCATAGGCCATTCCATTTTTAATTTGGTGGCAGGCGGGACTCCATACTGCTTTCCACAGTGGCTCCACCAATCTGCATTCCCACTAACACAAGGGTTCCCTTTTCTCCACATCTTTGCTAACACTCGTTGTTTGTTGAATTATTGATGATAGCCATTCTGACAGGTGTGAGGTGACATTTCATTGCGGTTTTAATTTGCATTTCTCTGATGATTAATGACATTGACCATCTTTTCATATGCCTTTTGGCCATCTCTATGTCCTCTTTGGAGAAGTGTCTATTCAAAAAAACATTTTGACCATTTTTAAATGCTATTGTTTGGTTATTTTAGTGTTGATGAAGATTGTATGTTTCTAAGAATTTGTCCATTTCATCCAGATTGTCCAATTTGTTGGCATATAGTTGTTCATAATATTTTCTTAGAATACTTTGTATTTCTGTAGTGTCTGTCATTACTTCTTATCTTTCATTTTTTATTTCATTTATTTGGCCCCCTCTTTATTTTGCTTAATGAGTCTGGTTAAAGACCTGTCTATCTTATTTATCTTTTCAAAGAACCAGCTCTTCATTTTATTGATCTTTGGTGATTTTTTTTAGACTTTATTTAGCTTATTTCTGCTCTGATCTTTATTTTTTACTTTCTTCTTTTTACTTTGGGATTTATTTGTTGTGCATTTACTAGCTCCTTTAAGTGTAAAATTAAACTGTTTATTTGAGATTTTTTTGTTTCTTGAGGTCAGCCTGTAATGCTTTCACTGCGTCCCATCAACTTTAAGTTGTTGTATTCTCATTTTCATTTGTTTCCAGGTATCTTTTAATTCCTTCTTTGATCTCATTGTTAACCCATTCATTGTTTAGTAATATGTAATTAAACCTCCATCGCTGTGTGTTTTCACTTTTTTTTCTGTGATTGAGTTCTAGTTTCATACCATTATGATCACAGAAGATGCTTGATATTATTTCAATCTTCTTAAATTTATTGAGACTTGTTTTATGTTCTAACATGTGATCTATCCTAGAAAACATTCCATGAGTATCTGAGACAAATGGACATTTTGCTCCTTTAGGATGAAATACTCTGAAGATATCAATTGGTTCCATATAATCTAGAGTTTAAAGCCACTGTTCCTTAGTGACTTTTTTTGTCTAGAATGCCTATGAATTGATGTCAATGGGGTGTTAAAATCCCCTAGTATAACTGTCTTCTGTCAATACCTCCCTTCATGTCTATCAAGATTTGCTTTTTTTAAAAAATGAATTTTTATTGTTGAAAGTATTACATATGTCTCCTTTTCCCCCCCATTGACCACCTCCAGACACCCCCCAGACCCACCCCCATCCCAGGCCTTCACCACCCTATTGTCTGTGTCCATGGGTTATGCATATATGCATACAAGGTCATTGGTTGATTACCTCCCATCCATCCTCCCCTACCTTCCCTCCGAGATTCTGCACTCTGTTCCATGCTTCCATATCTCTGGATCCACTCCATTCATCATTTTATTTTGTAACTTAGATTCCACATATGAGTGAGATCATGTGATATTTGTCTTTCTCTGACTGACTTATTTCATTTAGCATGATACTCTCCAGGTCCCTCCAAGCTGTCTCAAAGGTAAGAGATTCCTTTTTTTTTTTTACTGTTGCATAGTATTCCATGGTATAAATGTACCACAGCTTTTTTATCCACTCATCTACGGATGGGCACTTGGCTGTTTCCAGATCTTAGGTATTGTAAATTGTGCTGCTGTGAACATAGGGGTGCATACATTCTTTCTGACTGGTGTTTCAGGTTTCTTAGGATATATTCCTAGAAGTGGGATCACTGGGTCAAATGGCAGTTCCATATTTAATTTTCTAAGGAAACTCCATACTGTTTTCCATAATGACTGCACCAGTCTGCATTCCCTTCAGCAGTGTACTAGGGTTCCCTTTCCTGCACATCTTCGCCAGCACTTGTTCTTTGTTGATTTGTTGATGGCAGCCATTCTGACAGCTGTGACGTGATACCTCATTGTCACTTTAATTTGCATCTCTCTGATGATCAGTGACTGAGCATCTTTTATATGTCCCTTGGCCATCTATATGTCCACTTTGGAGAAGTGTTTATTTTGGTCCTTTGCCCATTTTTTAATCAGATTGTAGGTTTTCCTTTTGTTAAGTTGTATGAGTTCCTTACATATTTTGGGTATTAACCCTTTATCAGATGTATCATTGCCAAATATGTTCTCCCATACAGTGGGCTTTCTTTTCATTTTGTTGATGGTTTCTTTTGCTGTGCAAAAGCTTTTTATTTTGATATAGTCCCATTTGTTTATTTTCTCTTTAGTTTCCTTTGCCCTAGGAGATATATCAGCAAACATATTGCAGCGAGGAATGCCTGAGTTTTTGCTGCCTATGGTTTCTTCTATGATATTGGTGGTTTCATTACTTACATTTAAGTCTTTTATCCATTTTGAGTTTATTCTTGTTTATGGCATAAGTTGGTGGTTAGTTCATTTTTTGTATGTATCTGTCCAATTTTCCCAACATCATTTATTGAAGAGACTCTCTTGACTCCATTGTATGCTCTTGCCTCCTTTGTCAAATATTAATTGAGCATAATGACTTAGTAAATTTCTGGGTTCTCTGTTCTGTTCCATTGGTCAATATGCCATTTCTTCTGCCAGTCCCGGGCTGTTTTGATTATGGTGGCTTTGTAGTATAACTTGAAATCTGGTATTGTGATTCCTCCAACTTTGTTCTTCTTTCTCAAGATTCCTGCATCTATTCAGGGTCTTTTTTGGTTCCATTTAATTTTTTGGAGAATTTTTTCTAGATCTGTGAAATATGCTGTTGGTATTTTAATAATGATTGCATTGAATCTGTAGATTGCCTTGGAAAGTATGGACATTTTAATGATGTTGATTCTACCAATCTCTGAACACAGTATATTCTTCCACTTGTTTATATCTTCTATATCTCTTTTCAACATCCTGGAGTTTTCTGAATACAGGTGTTTTGTCTCCTTGGTTAAGTTTATTCCTAAGTATCTTAATTTTTTGTAGCAACAATAATTGGGGTTGTTTGTTTAGTTTCTCTTTCTCAGAATTCATTATTGGTATATAAAAAAAACATCAATTTTGGGGCATTGATTTTATATCCTGCTACATGGCCAAATTCATTTATTAAATGTAGTAGTTTTTTGGTGGAGTATTTAGAGTTTTTTATGTACAATATTATGTCATCTGTGAATAATGAGAGTTTTACTTTCTCCTTTCCAATTTGGATGCCTTTTATTTCTTCTTCCTGATCACTGTGGCTAGGACTTCTAGTACTATGTTGAGTAAGAGTGGTAAAGGTGGACATCCCTGTCTTGTTCCTGTTCTTAGATGAAATGATTTTAGTCTTTGCCCATTGAGTATGATGTTCGCTGTAGGTTTGTCAAATATGGCCTTTATCATGTTGAGATATGCTCGCTCTATTCCCACTTTGCTGAGAGTTTTTATCAAAAATGGGTGTTGATGTTGTCGAATGATTTTCTGTGTCTATTGATATGATCAGGTGATTTTGGTCTTTCAATGTGTTTATGTGATGTATCATGTTTATTGATTTGTGAATATTTTACCAGCCTTACATCCCTGGAATAAATCCCACTTGGTCATGGTATATGACCTTTTTATTTTTATTTTTAATAAATCTTTATTGTTCAGATTATTACAGTTGTTTCTCTTTTTTCCCCCCATAGTTCCCCTCCACCCGGTTCCCACCCCACCCCATGCCCTTACGCCCCCCCACCACTGTCCTTGTCCATAGGTATAAGATTTTTGTCCAATCTCTTCCCACAACCCCCACATCCGCTTTCCACTGAGAATTGTCAGTCCCCTCCCTTTCTATGACCCTGATTCTATTATATTCACCAATTTATTCTGTTCATCAGATTTTTTATTCACTTGATTTTTAGATTCATTTGTTGATAGATATGTATTTGTTATCACTTTGTTGTTCATAATTTTTATCTTTACCTTTTTCTTCTTCCTCCTCTTCTTAAAGAATACCCTTCAGCATTTCATATAATTCAGGTTTGGTGGTGATGAACTCCTTTAGCGTTTTCTTATATGTGAAGCTCTTTATCTGACCTTCAATTCTGAATGTCAGCTTGGCTGGGTAGAGTAATCTTGGTTATAGGTTCTTGCTATTCATCACTTTGAATATTTCTTGCCACTCCCTTCTGGCCTGCAGAGTTTCTGTTGAGAAATCAGCTGACAGTCATATGGGTACTCCCTTGTAGGTAACTAACTGTTTTTCTCTTGCTGCTTTTAATATTCTCTCTTTGTCTTTTGCCCTTGGCATTTTAATTATGATGTGTCTTGGTGTGGTCCTCTTTGGATTCCTCTTGTTTGGGGTTCTCTGTGCTTCCTGGACTTATAAGTCTATTTCTTTCACCAGGTAGGGAAAGTTTTCTGTCATTATTTCTTCAAATAGGTTTTCAGTGTCTTGCTCTCTCCCTTCTTCTGGCACCCCCATAATTCGGATGTTGGTGCTTGAAGTTGTCCTAGAGGCTGCTTACACTATCTTCATATTTTTGGATTCTTTTTTGTTTGTTTGTTTGTTTGTTTTTCCAATTGGATGTTTTTTGCTTCTTCGTATTTCAAATCTTTGACTTGATTCTTGGGATCCTCTAGTCTACTTTTGGATCTCTGTATATTATTCTTTATTTTAGTCAGTGTATGCTTAATTTCTGATTGGTCCTTTTTCATATCCTTGAGGGTCTCACTAAATTTTTCGGAGGTTTCTAGAAGATTCTGGAGTAACTTTATAACCGTGGTTTTGAACTCTATATCCAGTAGTTTGCTTTCCTCCATTTCTTTCATTTGTGACATGTTTCTTTGTCTCCGCATTTTGGCTACTTCCCTGTGTTGATAGAGTGGCTTTGTGTGCTAGGTGTCCTATAGGGCCCAGTGGCTCAGCCTCCCAAATTACCTGAGGTGGACACTCTTGGTGCACCCTTTTGTGGGCTGTGTGCACAGTCTTGTTGTAGTTAAGCCTTGATTGCTGTTGGTATCAATGGGAGGAATTGATCTCCAGGCCAATTGGCTGTGAGGACCAGCTGTGTCTACAATGGGAGAACTGCTGTGCTGGAGATACCCTTATGGAGCAAGACTTGCTTCAGTGGGGCTTTGGTGATCACTGAGTCTGTCCCTTGAGTGTGTCACTTACGGATGTGAAGAGTTGTAATCTGATATGGTCTCACACTGACCATTGGGTACACTGGCTCTTGTATTTCCAATGAGGTGCAAAGTCAGCCACTGCCTGAGGCCACCCAGCAGGAGCTACAGAGAGATCTGCAGATTCCTCCTCTTTGGGGTTTGGAAGTGCCCAGATGAAGCCCATCTGTGAAGCAATGCAGGCTGCTGCTGCAGAGGTTTAGGCTTTCTTTTGGAAGCTTTGGAGCTCTCTGACCCAGCTGCAGTTTGTTATGTTTTAGTTTGCAAAAGGCCAGGCAATTCATATGCAAAAGCCGCTGAGCACAGCTTGGGTGGGGTTGTAAATTGGGTGGGGCCAGGTCTTAGGGAATCACCAGGGCAGAGCAAAGAGCAATGGCTGCCAGTCAACCCTGCCCTGGAGAGGTCCCTGGGTCTCTGTTTCTTGAGGCCCCATGGAATAATGATCGCTGAGAGCACCTCTGAGAGAAAGCCGCCCTCGTGTTCTGGCCCGATGCCAGACAGTCCAATTTCTTCCCGTATGAGTCTGAGTCCCCAGAGTCTCACCCAGAACTGGAGTTCAGAGCAATTGGGAGCTGGTATCTCCCTCCCAATTGAAAAAGACAACAGCGTACTCAGTTGCCAGCCCATTTCACATGCACCTCCGTACCTCCGCACTTTCTCCCCTCTGAACCTCTTGCCAGTCTCAATGCGATGTTTTCTTTCCTTCTAGTTTTAGAACTTCCACTCAACCAGCTTTCCCGTGGTTCTGGGTGATATTTGTTTTGTCTTTTAGTTGGAGTTTTGATGTGGTTGTGAGAGGCAGCAAGTACAGGTGTTTACCTATGCCACCATCTTGGTTGTTCCTGATCTTTTTAACATATTGAAATTGATTTTGATATTTGAATTTGATTTGTTAATATTTTGTTGAGGATTTTAGTATCTATGTTTATCAGGGATATTAGCCTGTAATTCTCTTTCTTTTTAGTGTCTTTACCTGGTTTTGGAATTAGGATAATACTGGCCTCATAAAAAGAGCTTGGAAGTGTTTCTTCCTCTTGGAATTTTTTGAAATAGTTTGAGAGGATAGGTGTTAGTTCTTTTTTAAATGTTTGATAAAACTCCCCTGTGAAGCCATCTGGACCTGGGCTTTTGTTTGTTGGGAGTTTTTTTTTATTACTGTTTTTATTTCATCTGTTGTTATTGGCCTATTCAGGTTTTCTGATTCTTCCTGATTCAGTTTTGGGAGATTGTATTTTTCTAGGAATTTGTCCATTTCATCCAAATTATCCAGCCTGTTGGCATATAGTTGTTCATAGTAATAGTTGTTCATAGTATTTCCTTACAATTTTTTGTATTTCTCTGGTGTCAGTGGTTATTTCTCCACTTTCATTTCTCATTTTATTTATTTCGGTCCACTTTCTTTGATTCTTGATGAGTCTGGCTAATGGTTCATCAATTTTGTTTATCTTTTCAAAGAACCAGCTCTTTGTTTTGTTAATTTTTGTTTGTTTGTTTGTTTGTTTTAGTCTCTATGTTATTTATTTCTGCTCTAGTCTATTATTTCCTTCCTTCTACTTACTCTGGGCTTTTCTTGTTGTTCTCTTTCTAGTTCTTTAAGTTTTAGGGTTAAATAGTTTATTGTTGATTTTTCTTGTTTTTCTTGTTTTTTTTAGGTATGCCTCTAGTGCTATGAACTTCCCTCTCAGGACTGCTTTTGCTGTGTCCCAGAGATTTTTGGTTGTTGTGTGTTCATTTTCATTTGTTTCCAGGAAGTTTTTTTATTTCTTTCTTGATCTCATTGGAAACCCATTCTTTGTTTAATAACATGCCATTTAGACTCCATGTGTTTGAATGTTTTTGGGTGTTTTTACTGTAGTTGGCTTCTAATTTCATTACACTGTGTTCTGAGAAGATGTTTGATATGATTTCAATTTTCTTAAACTTGTAGAGACTTGTTTTGTGTCCTAAAATGTGGTCTATCTTTGTGAATGATCTATGTGCACTTGAGAAGAATGTATATTTTGCATCTTTGGGGTGAAATGTTCTATAAATGTCCATTAAATCCATCTGATCCAGTGTGTCCTTTAGAGTCACTGTTTCCTTAAGTTTTTTAAAAAATATATTTTTTCTTGATTTTTTTACAGAGGAAGGGTGAAGGATAGAGAGTTAGAAACATCGATGAGAGAGAAACATCCATCAGCTGCCTCTTGCACACCCCCTACTGGGGTTGTGCCTGCAACCAAGGTACATGCCCTTGATCGGAATAGAATCTGGGACCATCGAGTCTGCAGGCTGACGCTCTATCCACTGAGCCAAACCGGTCAGGGCTTAAGTTTTCATCTGGAAGATCTATCCAGTGAAGTCAGCAGGGTGTTGAAGTCCCCTACTATGACTGTATTGTTGTGAATCTCTCCCTTAAAGTCCTCTAGAATTTTTTTATATATTTAGGTGCTCCTATATTGGGTGTATATATTTCGACCAGGGTTATATATTCTCTTGTTGGATGATCCTTTTGGTGTTATATAGTGGCCTTTGTTGTCTCTTCTGATGGCCTTCATTTTGAAATCTATTTTGTCAGATATGAATATTGCAACCTCAGTTTTTTTTCTTATTTTCATTTTCATAGAAAAATTTTTTCCATCCTTTCACTCTCATCCTGTGTGGATCTTTTGTTCTGAGGTGGATCTCTTGTAGATAGCATATAGTGGGGTCATGTTTTCTTATCTATTCAGCTACCCTATGCCTTTTGATTAGAGCACTTAATCCATTTACATGTAAGTTTATTATTGATGGGTACTTATTTATTGCCATTTTAATTCTGTATTCCCAGGTTTCTCTCTTTTTCTTTTTCTCATTACAGCAGTCCTTTTAGCATTTCTTGTAATGCTGGCTTGGTGGTGATGAACTCCTTTAGTTTTTTTTTTCTGTTAAGCTCTTTATTTCACAGTGTATTTTGAATGATAGCCTTGATGGATATATTAATCTTGTTTTCAGATCCTTGCTTTCCATTACCTTGAGTATTTCATGCCATTCCATTCTGGCTTGTAGATTTTCTGATGACAATTCCTGTGACAGCCTTATGGGAGCTCCTTTGTAGGTAATAGTTTGCTTTTCTCTTGCTGCCTTTAAGATTCTCTCTTTGTCTTTAATTTTTGGCATTTTAATTATGATGTGTCTGGGCATGGCCTACTTGGGTTCTTCTTGCTTGGGACTCTCTGCACTTCCTGGAATTGTGTGTCTTTTTCCTTCACTAAGATCCCAACCCTGGCTTTTTCTCACAAAGCTCCAGTCCACTCTGCCCTCCCTCTTCCAGAGCAATAGGTGAGTGGCTGCACAGGGAATTTTGTGCTTTGGCACTTTAAAAGGGTGCCTTCATTTCTTTCTGTCTCTCCCTGGCATACAGCAACCTTGCTGCTTTTCACAGCCAGATATTATGTGGGTACCCTTCTCAGTTCTGGTGCTCTCTGCTGGGGGGCCCAGCTTGGGGATTAGACCCCAGATTTCTCAGTGACAACACCACAACAGCAACTCCGGAACCTCAGTTGCTGTTGGTAGGAGCCCAGCCTGTCCTTTCACGCCTCTGATCCTCATACCAGTCTATGCAGTCTCCACTTTCTGTCTTAGGTTATCAGGGTTCTCTCCAGAGAGCCTTCCGTTGATTTTTCAGGAAGTTTTTCTGTATTTTAGTTGTAATCCCAGTTTTGTCCTTGGAGTGTGTTCATTTAGCATCCACTTACTCTGTCACCATTTTTAATCTCCATGAGGAATAGGCAGCATGTCTATCTCCCCATGATATGCGGAGACTGCCACAGTGAAGCGATCATCTCAGCAGCTGATCCCATCAAAATTTGCCTTATATATTTAGGTACTCCTATCTTGGGTGCACAAATGTTTACAAGCATTCTATCCTCTTGCTGGATTTCTCCTTTTATCATTATACTTTGTCTCTTACTATAGCTTTGTGGGTTTGTTGTTGTTGTTGTTAATCATCACCTGAGGATATTTTTTCCACTCATTTTTAAAAAGAGAGGAAGAAAGGGAGAGAGAGAGAAACATTGACATGAGAGGGAGACACATTAATTTGTTGCCTCCCACATACACCCTGACTGGGGCCAGGTACATGCCTTTGACCAGGAATCAGACATATGACCTTCTGGTACAAAGGCCAACAGAAACACCAGCCAGATCTAGTTTTGGTTTTAAATTCTATTTTTTTAAGTATAAGTTTTACTACACCAGCATTGTTTTCATTTCCATTTGTATGAAATATATTTTAATATCCCTTTACTTTTAGTCTGTGTATATATTTTATTCCGAGGTGGGTCTCTTGTAAGCAGCATATTTATGGGTCTTTTTTTCTTATCCATTCAACTACCCTATGTATTTTTGTTAGAGTATTTAAACCATTGCCATTTAAAGTGATTATTGATAAGTACATATTTATCACCATTTTATTTTTTAAACTATGTTCCTCTTTTCTTCTTCAAGAAGACCCTTTAATATTTCTTGTAATACTGGTTTGGTGGTAACAAATTCCTTTAGCTTTTTCCTGTCTGGGAAGCTGTTTATTTCTCCTTCAATTTTAAATGATAGTCTTGCTGGGAAAAGTAGTTTTGGTTGTAGGTACTTGCTTTTTCATCACTTTGAATATTTCACGACAATCACTTCTGGCCTGAACGTTTCTGTTGATAAACCAGCTTTAAATTTTATGGGAACATCATTGTAGGTAACTAACTGTCTTTTCTCTTGCTGCTTTTAAGATTCTTATTCTTTAACCTTTGCCATTTTAATTATGATGTGTCTTGCTAAGAGCCTCTTTGATCCCATCTTGTTTGTGGCTCTTTGCACTTCCTGGAATTGTGTGTCTTTTTCCTTCACTAGTTAGGAAAGTTTTCAGTCATTATTTCTTCAAATAGATTCTCAATCTCTTATTCTCTCTCTTCTCTTTCTAATACCCCTTGATGCGAATATTGTTACACTTCATGTTTTCCCTAATGTCACTTAAACCATTCTCATTTTTAAAAATTTTTTTTGTTTTGTTTTTTGCTGTGCTTTCTGCTACCTTGTCTTTTAAATTGCTGGCTCAATCCCCTTTTTACCCAATCTACTGTTTATTCCTTCTAGAGTATTCTTCATTTTATACTGGTTCCTTTTTTATGGTTTCAATATCCTTTTTCATGTTGTTGTACTTCTAAGTTCCTTGAGCATCCTTCTAATCCAGTGGTTCTCAACCTTTTTAATGCCTTGACCCTTTAATACAGTTCCTCATGTTGTGGTGACCCCCAACCATAAAATTATTTTCATTGCTACTTCATAACTGTAATTTTGCTACTGTTAATGAATCATAATGTAAATATCTGTATTTTCCAATGGTCTTAGGCTCTACAGGTTGAGAGCTGCTAGCAGGGTCACCTAAGACGATTGGAAAACAAAGATATTTACATTATGATTCATTAACAGTAGCAAAATTACAGTTATGAAGTAGCAACAAAAATAATTTTATGGTTGGGGGGCACCACAACATGAGAAACTATATTAAAGGGTCACGGCATTAAAAAGGTTGAGAACCACTGTAAACCTAATCATTTCTTTGAACTATATATCTGATAAATTGCTTGCCTCCATTTCGTGTAGATCTTTTTCTGGATATTTCTCTTGTTCTTTCACTTGGGACATGCTTCTTTGTCTCCCTATTTTGGCTTTCTCTTTGTGTTTGTTTTTTATGTATTTGGTAGATTTGCTATGATTTCCAGTCTTGGTCAGGTGGCTTTATGTAATAGGTGTACTGCAAGACCCAGTGATGCAGTCTCCTTTATTACCTGAGTTGGGTGCCCCAGGAATGTCCCTTATGTGGATTATGTTTGTCCTCTTGTTGTAATTGAGTTTTGATTGCTATTGGCCTATTCATGCTTGGGGTCAATCCTCAGGCTGGCTGACTATGAAGATTAACCTGGACAACAGTGTACATGCTGCTATGCAGGTGCTGACCTCACAACACATAATTCACCTCAGCAGGGTCTGCTGCCTGCTGATATTTTTCTTTGAATATGTCATTAGTGAAGGTAATAATTAGATCCTGCTCTAATGTTGTCTGAAACTGGCCACTGAGTGTTTTGTTTCTGGGGTCTCTTGTAAGGACTGGTGCAGGCCAATGTCTGTCTGTAACTGGCCCTGTGTAACCTGTTTGGTGCTACAAAGCAATCCACAGTTTGTGCAGGGCTTGGGAAGGACCAAGCTTGCCCCGGGGGAAGGTCAGTAAAAGTCCTTAGGCACCCTGAGGTCTACCAGCCACCACCTGCCTGTTAGGCTCAGTCACTGAAAGAGCCCCTGGGGGTGAATGGTGTTCACCAGATTGATACAGGTTCTGAGACCATTCAGCTAATGTCCCAGAATACACCAAGAATAGCTGCTACTTCCTGGGTGCTCACAGACCTTTGTAGTGAGGTGGGTCACAGGGAGTCACCAGGGTGAAGCCAGCAGAGTTTGGCAGGCCCCAATAGACCAAGATTTGGCTGTGTAAAGGGAGGGCTCTGCCCTGGTTGGCATGTAAAGTATAAATGTCCCCCGTCCTAGAGCCACACAACTCTGTCTGTCCCAGTTTCTACCTGGAGCTTGATTTCAGTAGAGCAGGGCCACCAGGAGTTGGGGTGATGTGGCTAGAGAGAGATGGGGGAAGTGGCCACTGCCCTAGAGCCACACAACTCAGTCTGTCCCAGATTCTGCTCAGACCTGGATAGGGTGGAGTCTTGAAGAGTCAAGAGAATGGGGCCACTGGAGCCTGGAGAGTGGGGATAGTGGATCTCCAATGAGAGGGAGGCACCAGTCAGGTTTATAGGAAAGTGGGGGAAATGGCCCCACCTCAAAGCTACAAAACTCAGTCATTGATACCCCCTGAGTCTGACCAGACCCCTCTACACTCCAGCCCAGGCAACTGACTCCTCACCAGGGTGCAAGCTCCACATGATGGGGCAGCAAGGAGCTCAGAGAGTGGGGCTTTTGGGGAGGTTGTAAACAAGCATTCTCAAGACACTAGGACCTTTATTAGCTGTCAAATTTGATCTAAATATAAATTTTGAAATGAGTCTCATATATTTTAAACACATTTGCCACAAATTGAATATACAATTTGTATAATCTATGAAGGTAAATGTCTTCCAATTACTTTTTATTTACAATTGTAACACAAATTAAAATATTACAAATTCAAAAGGAAGCAAGTATATTGTGTGAATCTGTATTATAGTATGAAATCTTACTATCATGTTGAGAAGAAGCTAAAGTAGAATGCTTCCATAAATTCTAGACAAGTAAATATTTAATGAAACACATAATTATAGAATTTTTAAATGAATGTTTCAATATTTTTACTTTCACATATAGGAGAAACATATTACTATATTAATATTAGACTTAGTCAAATGCCATTTGTTTTAATGTTCAGCTAAAATGAAAATTCCAAGATAAATTATATTATATTAAATATGGCACAAGGACTATTTAGCAACATACTGACAGAGGAAATGTGTGTTTTTTCTGCCATATCCTTTCTCATTAAAAATATCAATATTAAGTGCTATATATTTTTAATTACCTCCTTTTATAGGGTCTCACATACCTCAATATAAAGGATGACACAATTACGCGCATAATTCTCTTAATCTTGCTGCTGCAAAAAGAATTAAAAAATCAAATTCCAGAGTTCTCAAGTTTATCACAGATTTATTCTAACATATAATATGAATTTAACCGATAAACAAGAGCCTTTATAAGTGCAATTCTTTAAAAAAATTCTTCAGAAATTTCATAACAAAATGCTTTTTACTAATAACTAAAATCTTTACCTTTCTGCTTCATGATTTTTTTCTTTCAAATGTGGAATATATATGAGTAAAACACTAAACTTTGGATGTTCAGTAGTAACATTTCTCTTGACTGTAAAGCACCAATCCCAACTTTATGGTAACATTAAACTTGGAGTCATCAACTAAAGCAATATAACATGGAGACAGAAGGAAGTGGTAGAAGAGATCTGCGTTCCAGCTCTGCCATTAACAAGCTGTGTGATCCTGTGCAAGTCATCACACTTTTCAGAACTGTTTCCACAGCAGGATAATAAGGGACTCCAGGGATGGGTAGGGAGTAAATGGCACTCTTCTCTTGTAGTACTCATCTCGTAAACAAAACACCCCCATTAATACAACAGCTAATTAGAGTCACATGTGGGGTTGCAAGTGCATTCTGGAGGTGAGGAATTTTAGTAAGCTATTCTTCAAAGGAGAAATACCCTAGCAACTGGGATCCTTCCATTAACAGGAGGAGGAGCCTGTTTGATGGAGACTCCAGTTATGCCTCAGTTTACCCTATGGCCGGAGACAAGGCAGCCATTGAGAAGCAATTTCTTGCCCTGCTGAAGCCTCTAGCAGGGGACCCAAATTCCACTCCACACGGTACTGACCCTAACGCA
Organism: Cnephaeus nilssonii; assembly: GCF_951640355.1. Taxonomy (NCBI): domain Eukaryota; kingdom Metazoa; phylum Chordata; class Mammalia; order Chiroptera; family Vespertilionidae; genus Cnephaeus; species Cnephaeus nilssonii. Next base: position 91,199,350 of record NC_137079.1, on the reverse strand, counting down.
GTGCTCATAGCATGCTCCCAAGACTGGAGAATGGAGAGGGTGGATGCTGAACAGAACTGTGACATTGCCAAAATTGGCCATGGATTAATATTATCAGGCTAACTCCTCCCTCCCAATCTCTCTCTCCTACACTTTCACTGGTTTAGGGAGCTGAGGCTGATGTGAATTCTCCCCTATGGTTGCCATTCTCTTAATGCAGGCCCCTTCTGACCTCACAAAGACTACCAGTTATATGGGTAGCAAAGAAATGTTATAATAAATCTGACTTTGGCTGACAAAGTGAACATACAAAACCATGTCTGAAAGAATCGCTGGGGCACAAAGGCATGGTTTGGGAAGCTTTAGCCCCTCCTATCTTTTTCAGTGTCTCCCAAAACTAACCCAAGTAAATATACAATTGATTTTTTTAAGTGTGTGTGTAAATATAGCTCCAAACAATGTGTGCAGAGTTTGCAGGGAAATGACTGTGACTTAATTCTACATCCAGAAAAAGCACTGTTTATATTTAGGAACAACAGACAGATATTCTCCAACATGCCGAAACTCAAAGCACAGCATCCTTGTACCTTTTCTAAAAGCAGTTACTCCAGAAGTGCTCATCACAAAACCATAAAAATCCTAGGAGAACACATATATAGCAAAATCTCAGACATCTCTCATAGCAATATTTTTGCAAATATATCTCCTTAGGTAAGGGAAACAAAGGAAAAAAATAAACAAATGGGACTACATCAAACTAAAAAGCTTCTGAACAGCAAAAGAAACCATCAACAAAATGAAAAGGCAACCAACTATATGAGAGAACAAAGGATACATTTGATAAGGGGTTAATATCCAAAATATATAAAGAACTTATAAAACTCAACACCAAGAAGACAAACAATCTAATTATAAAATGGGCAAAGGACCTGAATAGACACTTTTCCAAAGAGGACATACTGATGGCTAATAGATATATGAAAAGATGCTCAATGTCCCTAATCATCAGAGAGATGCAAAGTAAAATGACGTGAGGTATCACCTCACACCTGCCAGAATGGTTAACATCAATAAATCAACAAACGACAAGTGCTGGAGAGGATGTGGAGAAAAGGGAACCCTACTGCCATGTTGGAGGGGTGCAGTCACTGTGGAGTTTCCTAAAAAAAATTAAAAATGGAACTTCCATTTGACCCAGCAATTCCTCTTCTGGGAATATATCCTAAGAAACCCAAAACACCAATAGGAAAGAATATATGCACCCTTATGTTCATAGCAGCATTGTTTACAATAGCCAAGATCTGGAAACAGCCCAATAGATGAGTGGATAAAAAAGTTGTGGTACATTTACACAATGAAATACTACATGGCTGTAAAAAAGGACCTCTTAACCTTTGCCACAGCATGGATGGACGTGGAGATTATTATGCTTAGAGAAATAAGACAGTTAAAGAAAGACCAATGCAATATGATCTCACTTATATGTGGAATCTAATGAACAAAATAAACTGACAAAACAGAACCAGACACATGGATACATGGTACAGACTGGCAGATGTCAGAGGGGAGGTGGGTGGGCGGGCCGGGATGAAAGAAGGTGAAGAGAATAGCCAAAGAACATATATGCATTGTCCATGGACATAGACAACAATATGGTGAGGGCCAGAGGAAGGGAGGGCGGGGTCTGGATGGGGGGGGGGAGGGGAAATGGAGGACACCTGTAATAATGTCAACAATAAAAATGAAATATAATTTTTTAAAAGTTCTGCCCCCACAAAAACAAAGAAAGAAAGAAAGAAAGAAAGAAAGAAAGAAAGAAAGAAAGAAAGAAAGAAAGAAAGAAAGAAAGAGAAAAGAAAGAAAGAAAGAAAGAAAGAAAGAAAGAAAGAAAGAAAGAAAGAAAGGAAGGAAGAAATGCTCAAGTCAGCTGAGTAATGAATCAAAATGAAGAACCAGGAACAAGGAAGACACCTTGTAGAGAAAATATGTTAAACCAAATCATCAAAATGCAGAACTAAGTCTAAATAATCATTGTTAATGCAGCATGTGACCATGTAAACAAACAATTCTATAAGCAAAAATAAAATAAAATTCTTGTAACAGTATGGATTTAAATGTGCAAGTTTTCTTACACAATCTAGGATTTAAGGTTTGTAAAGTGGTAGAAGGAAAACATGTTGCATTTTTTATCTTTCCCAGGTACAAGCCCAGTTTTAATCTGGATATTAATTGAGAAATAAAGGTGCAATTGTTTTCTAAATATAGGTTTATAACCTTTGTTTTGTTAAAAATTGAAAGGATAAAAGCAAATTACTTAATAGGAAAATACAGAAAAATTTAAAGGGAAAATAAAAAGAAAGTGTGTAATACAGAAAACAAAGTACAATGATAGCAACTAAAGCCTAATAGACCAGAAGTAATGACAAACACAAGCACCTAATCTCATATTAATATTGACAAATGCTCTCAGATAAGTTTAAAGTTAAATGTACTATATTCTGTATATAAGAGGCAAAAGTAAATAACGTGACAGTTTGAAAATAGAGATGGACAAATACGTAAGATGCACGTTAAATCTCAGTACATTAAAAGTTGTAATATGGATATCAAAATTGAATTCAAAGCAAAAATATTAACTATGACAAAAAATATTAACTATGACTTATTTTATATTGATAAAAGGCAGACCCTGTTGGACACTAACAAGGCCATGTTGAACATGGGTGGGATCCGTATTAAGGGCAGGTCCTGTCTTTCCCAATGGACACTTAATTTTCTGTTCAAACTCTGGGGGAGGCATGTGGCTACTCAAAGCACAAAGGGCACTGGGATGATTCTTTGGTCTTCCTGCTCTCACCCTAGGGCTCTGGCTCTCCTCCCTAAACTACCCACACCACACAAGGCTACATCTATTCCTACATTCTAGGTAGAAGAGAGCAGAGTCCGGCTTTAGCTGTGATTCCAACGTAAGTTAGCTCATTCGGATTTTCTAGTGGCGTTTAGAGAAGAAGCTCCAAAGTACTGAGGAGTGTCCTCTGCCTGGCTTGGTCCTCAGGGATACATTTCCCTTTGGAACAAAGTGTTAGCAACAAGGATAGGATCTGTGTGTCTCTAGCCAAATACTATCTGTTCTTTATATATATATATGGTTTCTACTTTCTAAATAACACAAATATTTAAAGAATTTATATGAATATTCAAAGAAATTCATTCTGTAATAAAATACAAAAGCTTCAATGTACTCTAAAATATAAAAAGAATGCAGGCTACATTTTCTGACTACAATGTAATAAAAACCAGTGCACTGGGGGAATACTGATATACAAACTATTTCATTGCATTTTGTCACTAAAGAAGTTAAAATGGTACCATACATAACAACTTAGATTAAATGCAGACATTGCTTGAAAATACAAACTACTAACATTTACTCAATAAAAATCACACAGATAGCCTGAATATTTTAAAAGATAACATGTCTTAAAGAAATCAAACTTATAAGTTAAAAATTTCCAACAACAACAACAAAATCCAGTTCCAGGTGACTTAACTGACGAATTCTACTAAATTTTTAAATTTTTTATACCAATTCTAAACAAACTCTTCCAGATAAGAGAAGAAGAAAGACTACTTCCCAACTCATTTTAGGAGACTATCATTACTTTAATATCTAAACCAGTAATGACACTGCATGAAAAGAAAAGTACCAACCAATATCCCTCATGAATATAGATGCAAAAATCCTTAACAAAACTTTAGTAAATCATCCCAGCTGGTGTGGCTCAGTGGTTGAGCGTCGTCCCACGCACTGAGAGGACACAGGTTGAATTCCCAATCAAGACATGTGCCCAGGTTGCAGACCCAATCCCTGGTAGGGGCCTACAGGAGGCAGGCGATAGATGTTCTCTCTCGTCGATGTTTCTATCTCTCTCTCTCCCTCTTCCTTCTCCTCTCTCTAAAAATCAATAAAAATATATCTTAAAAAGTCATTAGCAAATCGAATCCAGCAATATAAAAAATACATCATTACCAGTAAAAAAACAAACAAATGTCCAGAAATATTTAACTATTTAAATAAATTATGGCTCATTTATACCACACAGTTGTTTAAAATAATGTTTTGCTTTATTTTTATAGATAATGAAAAATACATTTTAATAGTACATAATTGTAGAGAGCAGCTATAGGGTTAAGCCTCGGACTGACCTGTTGGCAAAGCCGCAAACAAGTCCCAGCTTAGAGGGCACAGCCCTCTTAGCATAATTAAGCTTGACCTTATGACTCTCCCTAGATCTTATCTGGGTAACTAATGGGCTGTGGGAGGTGCAGCAAATGCTGCCAAAATAAGTGAAACTCACAAGAACATTGTAACTATGGTGACCACTACCTTGTTTACCTCTGGCTATAAAATAAAGGCTCAGCTTGCTGTCTGGATCTGTTCTGTGGTCTCAGCCAGGCACAGGAGATCCACCTAGACCCAGCTTATTCTCTTTGTCTGTCTTTTCTACATCCTTCACTGCCCTCCCCAAGGCTCGCCAAACCCTTGGCTGTGCTGACGTGGCACACATAATAAATACCCAGAAAATTTTGTTTTATATATTTAAGTAATTTCCAGTTGTGTAAATTTAAAATTTTTCATAAAAACATAAACTTATCTGAGGTGAGCCTTGTATGAAACTAGAGATATTTGGAATAAATAGACTATTCAATCTAACCATTATTAAGTACTTCTTCAGCCCTATCCGAACTGCTAAGATAGTTCAGTAAAGAGCAGTCCACTTGATGGATGCTTCTTTCTATGAATTTTAACACAATAAAACATAAGATAAAGTAAGCATTGTTGTGCTTGCTACTCCCTGTTGGTGGTGTTACTCAGAAATAAAAATCTGCCTGGAGGGAAGGAACTCCAGTGTAAATACGAGTAGAGAGAAAGGATTCATTCAACCTTATATGTCACTAGAGATTTAAGCTGCATCCGAAACCTAGAGGACTGTCTTTCAGCTGTGAGACAAAGATATTTCATGAGATCAAACTAAAGACTCAAAACATATTCTTCAAGAATAACCATCACTTTTTTCTCTAACTCCACTCTCCTCAGTATGGGATCTGCATTCTCCTATTCAAAAATAAAATGAGGTACACTAACTTTTAGGTAAAAAGTGTTCAAATTTTGTATCTATTATTTGAGGTTCAATAATACTTTATAACATTATTTGAGTATATGAGTTTGGGCATGAGTTAAGCAATTGAGATTAATTGTAGATAAATCTACATTAATTCACATTAGAGCAGTGGTTCTCAACCTTTTTAATGCCGCGACCCTTTAATACAGTTCCTCATGTTGTGGTGACCCCCAACCATAAAATTATTTTCATTGCTATTTCATAACTGTAATTTTGCTACTGTTATGAATCGTAATGTAAATATCTGTGTTTTCCGATGGTCTTAGGCAACCCTGCTAGTGGTTCTCAACTTGTGGGTCGGAACCCACAGGTTGAGAACCACTGCTGTAGAGCCTAAGACCATCGGAAAACATAGATATTTAAATTACGATTCATTACAGTTATGAAGTAGCAACGAAAATAATTTTATGGTTGGGGGTCACCACAACATGAGGAACTGTATTAAAAGGTTGCTGCATTAGAAAGGTTGAGAACCACTGCATTAGAGGGAAAGATGAGATTGGAGAGGAGCAGAGCAGATCAGTCAAGAATGTGGGCTTTGGGGCCAGACTACTTGAGTTTAGTTGTATGACCTTTCCCATCTTTCCCAGCTTTCCCATCTGCAAAATGGAGATAATACACGGAGTAGTTATGAGGATTAAAAGAGTCAATCATGTAATATATTTAGAGTCTGACTCATTGTCAATATTCAACAAGTCTTAGTCATTTTTACTGGATAATCCACAAAAATGGATAGTGGAGTTGCATGGAGTGGAGTTGTGTGCATGCCGTGAGACCAAAGAGGAAGTGGCATGGAATACATGTACATCAAATTGGCTTGCTGCACTGAAGTTTTGGTGTTTGTTTCTTTTAAATAATTTTTTGTTTTTCAATTACATTGACATACAATATTTATATTAGTTTCATATGTACACCCAATGATTAAACATTCTATAACTTACTAAGTGATCACCCTGTTAAATCTCATACCTGACACCATATTTAGTTATTGCATTATTATTCCCTATACTATACTTTACATCCCCATGACTATTTTGTAACTACCAATTTGTTTTTTCAAAACCTTAGTGTTACCATGACCTCTAGTTCAGCTTGAGAAACTGAGGCCCAAATGAGGGAATGATTTATTTAGTTAGTTATTTTTAAAATTAAATTGGGGTAACTATTGGTTAATATAATCATATAGGTTTCAGGTTTCTATGTTACAAGATCTGTATATTGCCCTGTGTACCCACCACCCAAAGTCAAATAATCTCTGTCACCATATATTAGGTTCCCTTTACCTCCCACACCCCTACCTCCTTCCCTTTGGCAACCACCACACTGCTGTTTGTGTTCACAAGCTTTAGTTTTATATCCCAATATGAGTGAGATCATATGGTTCTTGGCTTTTTCTGCCTGACTTATTTCACTTAGCATAATATTCTCAAGGTCCATCGATGTTTCAAATGGCAATATTTCTTCCTCTCTTATGGCTGAGTAGTGTTCCATTGTGTCCAGGGGTCCTCAAACTTTTTAAACAGGGGGCCAGTTCACTGTCCCTCAGACCGTTGGAGGGCCGGACTATAGTTTAAAAAAAACTATGAACAAATTCCTATGCACACTGCACATATCTTATTTTGAAGTAAAAAAACAAAACGGCAAAAACACCCGCATGTGGCCCACGGGCCGTAGTTTGATGACGCCTGGTGTATATGTACCACATCTTCTTTATCCAATCCACTTTCACAGGTTTCCATGTCTTGACCACTGTGAATAATGCTGCAATGAACATAGGGGTACATATATCTTTGCGAATACATGTTTTTGAGTTTTGGGGGTATATATTCAGGGGAGGGATCACTGAGTCATATGGTAGCTCTATTCTTAATTTATTGAGGAATCACCAGACTGTTTTCCATAGTGGTTGTACCAGTCTATATTCTCACTAGCAGTGAATTGAGGGTTCCCTTTCCTCTAAAACCTCTCCAACACTTGTTATGACTTGTCTTGATAATAACCATTCTAACAGGTATGAGGTGGTATCTCATTGTAGTTTTGATTTGCATTTCCCTAATTGCTAGTGAGGGTAAACATCTTTTCATATATCTATTGGCTGTTTGAATGTCTTCTTGGGAAAGGTGTCTGTCCAAGTCCTCTGCCCATTTTTTTTTTTATTGGATTGTTTGTTTGATGTTGAGTTTTATGAGTTCTTTATATATTTTGGATATTAAACCTTTCTCGAAGCTATTGCTTGCAATCATCATCTCCCATTTGGTCGTCTGCTTCTTTGTTTTTGTTGTTGGTTTCTTTAGCTTGATATAGTCTTTAGTTTCTTTAGTTTTATATAGTCCCATTCATTTATTTTTGCCTTCGCTTCCCTTGCCTTTGGGGTCAAGTTTATAAAATGTTCTCTATGACCAAGATCCATAAATTTGGTACCTATGTTTTCTTATGTGTAGTTTATTGTTTCAGGTTTTATATTTAGGTCTTTGATCCATTTTAAATTAATTTTTGTACATGAGAACAAATGTAGTCCAGTTCTATTCTTTTGCATGTGGCTTTCCAGTTTTCCCAGTAAAGAGACTATCTTTACTCCATTATATGTTTGTGGCTCCTTTGTTGAAAATCATCTGCCCATATACATGTGGATTTATATCTGGGCTCTCAATTCTGTTCCACCAATCTGTGTGTCTGTTTCAAAATGGCCAATATGATGCCATTTTGATTATTGTAGGTCTGTATTATAACTTGAAGTAAGGTAGCATGATATCTCCACCTTTGTTCTTTTTTCTCAGGATTGCCTTGGCTATTCAGGATCTTTTGTGGTTCCATACAAATCTGATGATTTCTCATTCAATTTCTTTAAAAATGATATTGGAGTTTTTATATGGAGATTGCATTATATCTGTGTATTGCTTTGGGTAATATGCCCATTTTAACTATGTTTATGCTTCCAATCCATGAACACAGAATAATTTTCCTTTTTGTTGTGTCATTTTCGATCTCTTTTAGTAACATTTTGTAGTTTTCAGTATATAAGTCTTTCACATTCTTTTTTAAGTTTATTCCTAGGTATTTTATTCTTTTGGTTGCAATTGTAAAAGAAATTGTTTTTGTACATTTCTTTTTCTGAAGTGTTGTTGTTAGTATATAGGGAGGCAATGGATTTTGGCACATTGATTTTGTACCTTCAACTTGACTGTATTCGTTTCTAATAGTTTTTTTGGTGGAGTCTTTAGGGTATTCTATATACAGAATCATGTTGTCTGCAAAAAGTGACAGCTTGACTTCTTCCTTTCCTATTTGGATGCCTTTTATTTCTTTCTCTTGCCTTATTGCTCTGGCTAAGACTTCCAGCACTATCTATCTCTATATATAAAACCCTAATATGCAAATAGACTGAACGACGGAACAACCAAACAACTGGTTGCTATGATGTGTGCTGACCACCAGGGGGCGCATGCGGAAACATGGCAGGTGTTGGCCAAGGCAGATGGTGGAGTAGGTGAGCTGGGGCGCCAGACCAAGGCAGGACAGGGCGCCAGTTGCTGTCATGGGGCAAGCCTCTGGTGGTTACTGAAAATTCTTTGCTCCCATGTGCTGCGGTCCTGCCCGGTGCTCGCACCTGCTGCTGGCACCAGCCCCGCTGGCATCTGCTGCTGGCACCCGGCACCTGTCCTGATAGCTCAGTGCCATCAGCAGGTGCGAGCGGCAGCTGCTGGCCCCGATCACCCTGAGGGCTTCTATACCTTCCCCTGCTCCTGAGGGGTGATCGGGACAGCAGCAGCCGTTTGCACCTGCTGCTAGCACTAGCCCCAAACACTCTGGTGGAAGCGGTGCTGCAGGCAGACAGGGGACCAGAGGCCACAGTGGGAGAGGCCAGGTGGGGGCACGAAGGATGGGCCAACACCCGCCCTGTGCCCACCACAGCCTTGCAGGCCACAGTTCCTTTCAAGGTGCACGAATTAGTGCACTGGGCACCTAGTATTGAATAAGAGTGGTGAGACTGGACATCCTTGTCTTGTTCCTGATCTTAAAGGAAAATTTTTCAGTTTTTCACCATTGAATATGACATTAGCTGAGGGTTTATCATCATGATTTTTATGTTTTCTTTTGTTAATGTGGTGTATTACATGGATTTATTTGCATATGTTGAACCACCCTTGTGCCCCTGGAATGAACCACACTTAATCATGATGTATTATTTTTTTTATATATTCAATTTGCTAGTATTTTGTTTAGGATCTTTGCATCTGTATTTATCAGAGATACTAGGGGCCTGGTGCACAAAATTCGTGCACTGGGGAGGGGTCCCTCAGCCCAGCCTGCCCCCTCTCACAGCTGGGAGCACTCAGGGGATGTTCTACTGTTGGCTTAGGCCCACTCCCTGTTGGTGGGAAGGGGCCTAAGCCGCAGTCTGGCCTCCCTTTGCGGAAGGCGACCGGGCTGATCAGGGGAAGGCGCCAGCCCCATCACCCCACTGCTGCAGCCACTGCCAGTCACCACAGCTGCCAAGGTGTTTTCATCAACACGGACTCCAATCATTTCACCACGAAAAAATGACAACTTTCTTTAGGCATTTTCAAGATGTGTCTTTCATAGGATATGACATTTCTTTCTTTATTTTTCTTTTTATCCTCACCTGAGGATATGTTTCCATTGATTTTTTTCCCCCTTCCCTCTGATCCCAGGCTCAGCCCCTGACCAAGCCTAAAGCCTCCAACCCAGGCTTTAAGCTTGGGAAGGGCCCCTCCCTCTGCCCCTCCAATGGCCAGCTGGGAGTGACCTGGGTGCCGAGGAGGTTCCCAGGACCCAGGTATGTATGCAAATTAACTACCATCTCTATTGGGTTAATTTGCATACTCACTCTGATTGGCTGGGGGCGTAGTGAAGGTATAGTCAATTTACATGTTTCTCTATTATTAGGTAAGATTGGTCAGTAGTTTTCTTTTTTATGTGTGTTACCCTTGCTAGGTTTGGGATCAGGGTTATAGTGGCCTCATAAAATGTGTTAGGAAGTATTGCCTCTTCTTCAATTTTTTGGAAGAGTTTGATAAGGATAGGTTTTAAATCTTTGAATCTTTGTTAGAATTCACTAGTGAAGCCGTCTGGTCCTGGGCTTTTAATTATTGGGAGGTTTTTAATGGCTGTTTCAATGTCCTCACTGCTAATCAGTCTATTTAGATTTTCCAGTTTTTCATGATTTAGTCTAGGGAGGTTATATATTTCTAGGAACTTAATCTATTTCTTCTAGGTTATTGATTTGGTGATATATAGTCCTTCCTAGTACACTAGTATGATCCTTTGTATATCTGTGATGTATGTGGTGGCTTCTTCTATCTCATTTCTGATTTTGCTTATATGGGTCTTTCCATTTTTTCCTTAGTGAATCTACCCAGGGGTTTGTCACTTTTATTAATTTTTTCAAATTTATATTCTTTGTCATATTAAATTTTGTATAGTCTTTCTGTTCTCTATTTTATTCAATTATGCTCTAATTTTTATTATTTCTTTTTTTTATGCTGACTTTGGGTTGCTTTGTTCTTCTTTTTCTAGTTCTTTAAGATGTGATGTTAGATTGTTTACTTTGGATTTCTCTTGTTTCTTGAGATAGGCCTGTAATGATATAAACTTCCCTCTTACCACTGCTTTCTCTGCATTCCAGAAGTTTTGATATGTTGAGTTGTCATTTTCATTAGTCTCTATATATCTTTTGATCACATATTTTATTTCTTCTTTGATCCAGTCATTTTTAGTAGTATATTTTTTAATCTCCATGTATTTGTGGGTTTCTTTACTTCGTTTTTGCAGTTGATTTCTAATTTCAAGGCATCATGGTCAGAGAATATGCTTGGAATAATTTCAACATTCTTGAATTTGTTGATGCTAGTTTTAAATCACAACATATGCTCTATCCTTGAGAATGTTCCATGTGCACTGGAGAAGAATGTATAATCTGATGTTCTGGGATGAAAGGTTCTGTAAGTGTCACTTGTGTCCATTTGGTCTAGTTTGTCATTTAAGGCTGGCATTTATTTATTGATTTCCTGTTTGAATGATCTATCTTGAGCTGTCAATGGAGTATTCAGGTCTCTAACTATGATTGTGCTTTATCTGTTTCTCCCTTTAGTTCTGTGAGTAGTTGCTTTATATATTTCAGTGCTCCCTGGTTGGGTGCATATCCTATCTAATAAAAGAGTACTATGCAAATTAACCATCATTCCACTACACCCACCAGCCATGCCCACCAGCCATGCCCACCAGCCAATCAGAGCAAGTATGCAAATTAACCCCAACCAAGATGGCTGCGGCCACAGAGAGCAGGAGGGAGGCTTGTGTTTTCCTGGCAATGGAGGAAACCAAGCTTTCCACATACCCTGGCGAGCCCAGGCCTCCACTCAAGGGTACAAAGTTTCAATTATAGAAGGTAAATAAATTCCAACAGAAATGGCAGCAGCCACGGAGCTGGAAGAGCAGAAGGCTAGGGTTGCCCCGGGCGATGGAGGAAGCCTAGCTTCTGCAGCCTTGGCCGGCTCAGGCCTTCACTCCAGGCTACGAAGTTTCAATTATAGAAGATAAATAAATTCCAACAGAAATGGCTGCCGCCACGGAGCGAGCAGGAGGCTTGGCTCCACTCCAGGCTACAAAGTTTCAATTGTAAAAGATAAATAAATTCCAGATACCAGGGCCTCCGCTTGGGTCTCCAGGGGGCGTGGCTGGCCTGCAAACCACCACAGGCCCCTCGCCCAGGCCGCCCCATGCCCCAAGGGAATACCCACCCTGATCCGGGACACCCTTCAGGGCAAACCAGCCGGCCCCCACCCGTGCACCAGGTCTCTATCCTATCTAATAAAAGAGTAATGTGCAGATTGACCATCACTCCAATACACAAGATGGCTGCCTCCATGTGGTCAAAGATCCTGTCTCCATGTGGACACAAGATGGCCACCACAAGATGGCCAGCAGGGGAAGGAAGTTGGGAGGCACCAGGCCTGCAAGGGAGGGCAGTTGAGAGGGACCAGGCCTGAAAGGGAGGGCAGTTGGGGGCGATCAACCCTGCAGGGGAGGGCAGTTAAGGGTGACCAGGTCGGCAGAGGAGGGAAGTTTGGGGCAAACAGGCTGGCAGGGGAGCAGTTAGACATCAATCAGGCTGGCATGGGAGTGGTTAGGGGGTGATGAGGCTGGCAGGCAGAAGCGGTTAGGGGCAATCAGGAAGGCAGGCAGGCAAGCATTTGGGAGCCAGTAGTTTTGGATTGTGAGAGGGATCCCAGATTGGAGAGGGTTCAGGCTGGGCTGAGGGACAACCCCCCTCCATGCACGAATTTCGTGCACCGGGCCTCTATTATATTAATAAGTGTTATGTTTCTTGATGTAGTGTCCCCTTTATCATTATGAAATGTCCATCTTTGTCTCTTGTTAGTGTGGTTATCTTTAAATCTATTTGTCAGATATAAGTATGGCTGCACCTGTTTTTCTGTAGATGTTATTTGCTTGGAGAATAATTTTCCACTCTTTTACTTTGAATCTACCTTTGTCTTTGCAGCTTAGATATGTCTCTTGAAGAAAGCATATGGTTGTTTTTTTGTTTTGTTTTTTAATTCACTCTGCTACTCTGTGCCTCTTTATTGGTGAATCCAGACCATTTACATTTAGGATAATTATTGATGTATGAGGATTTTCTATAGCCATTTTATCTTTTGTTTTCTGGTAGCTCTGTACATCTGTTGGTTCTTTTGCTTTATGTTCCTGTTTGCTGGTCTGTTTGGTGGTATTTCATAATTCTTTACTCTGTTTCCTCTTAAGCGATGTGTCTTCGTTTGGGGATTTTTATGTGTGGTTACCATTTGTTTATAAAAATAAAGTTGCATATATATAGTAGTTTGTTTTTTCCTTTGAGTGCATCTGATCTTCAACTTCTTCTGCCAGTTCACACCTTTGCCTCCTCCCCTTTTATGCTTTTGTTGTCACAAGTTATCCCTGTTTATGCTGTAAGTTTTTTGTTGATCTTATGCATAGTGTTGTGTCCTTATATTCTTTGTTTTAGGTAGAATAATTCCCTTGAGTATTTTTTCCTGCAACGGAGGTTTTCTGGTGATAAAATTCCTCAACTTCTATATGTCGGGAAAAAAATCTTTATTTCTCCTTCATATTTAAAGTATAGTTTTGCTACATATATTGTTTGTGGCTGTAATTTCTCTCAGATATTTGACTATTTGGTTCCACTCTCTTCTGGTTTGTAGAGCTTCTGCTAAAAAGTTGGATGATATTTTGATGGGTTTTCCTTTGTAGATCACTTCCTTCTTTTCCCTGGCTGCTTTGATAATATTTTCTTTGTCATTAATTTTTGACAATTTTAATACAATGTGCCTTGGAGAGGGCCTCTTTGGTTTTGAGGTAACTAGGAATTCTGTTGTTTCTTGGATTTGAGAATCTAGTTCTTTCCATAGGTTTGGGAAGTTCTCATTCATCATTAGTTTGAATAGGCTCTCCACTCCCTTCTCCCTCTGTTCTTCTTTTGGTATACCTATTATTTCTACTATTACTTTTTCTGATGGAGTAAGATAGTTCTCATAGAGTGCTTTCACTTTTTTTATGCTTAGATCTCTCCTCCCTCTGCATCGTTTCTAGATTCTTAGCTTCTATATCACTAATTCTTTCCTCCATCTTGTTGGCTCTGTTTCCTGAGCTCAGTAGCTCACTCCTAATCTCCTTAGGCATGCTTCATTTCCAGGATTGCTGACTGGTTCTTTTTTCAAATATGTTTTTATTGATTTTTAGAGAGAGAGGAAGGGAGAGGGATAGAGAGAGAGAAACATTGATGAGAGAGACACATCATTATTCAGCTGCCTCCTGCACACCCCCTACTGGGCATAGAGCCCACAACCTAGACATGTGTCCTGACCGGGAATCAAACTGGTGACCTCTTGGTTCATGGGTTGATGTTCAACCATTGAGCCAGGCCTGTCGGGCTAATTTTTCTTTTTTAGTTTCCATCTCCTTGGTAAAGTACTTGTTTTGATCATTAATTTGTTTTCTGAGTACATTTAATTGCCTCTCTGTATTTTCTTGCATCTCACTGATTTTTTTTCAGAACTGCAATCGTGAAATCTCTGTCATTTATATCACATATTTCCATGTGTTCCAGTTTGCTTTCTAGGGATTTTTTGTTTTCTTTCTGAGCTTCTTCATTACTGTAGTTATTCATAGTATTTGCTGGTCTCCTTTGTATAGACATGTATGTATGTATATATGTATGCATGCATGCATGTATGTGTGTACTAGTATTATTTTCCCTTCTCTAGCAGCTTTCTCTGAAGAGATCTTTCTATTATTTTCCAGCAGATGGTGCTGACACATAAGATTTTTTAAATTTTTTTATTGATTAAGGCAGTGGTCGGCAAACTCATTAGTCAACAGAGCCAAATATCAACAGTACTACGATTAAATTTCTTTTGAGAGCCAAATTTTTTAAACTTAAACTATATAGGTAGGTACATTGTTATTAACTTAATTAGGGTACTCCTAAGCTGGCCTTTGTTAAAAACGTGGTATTTTGTGGAAGAGCCACACTCAAGGGGCCAAAGAGCAGCATGTGGCTCGTGAGCCGCAGTTTGCCCACCACTGGATTAAGGTATTACATATGTGTCCTTAGCTCCCTATTACCCCTCCCACCCCCCCACACACACACTAATGCCCTCATCCCCCTGCTGTCTGTGTCCATTGGTTAGACTTATATGCATGCATACAAGTCCTTTGGTTGATCTCCCTTACCCCCACCCTCCCATACCTTCCTTCTGAGGTTTGACGGTCTGATAAATGCTTCTCTGTCTCTGGATCTGTTTTTGTTCATCAGTTTATGTTGTTCATTATATTCCATAAATGAGTGAGATCATGTGATATTTATTTTTCTCTGACTGGCTTATTTCTCTTAGCATAATGCTCTACAGTCCCATCCATGCTGCTGCAAATGGTAAGACTTCCTTCTTTTTACCGCAGCATAGTATTCCATTGTGTAGATGTACCACAGTTTTTTAATCCACTCATCTGCTAATGGGCACTTAGGCTGTTTCCAAATCTTAGCTATGGTGAATTGTGCTGCTATGAACACAGGAACACATAAGATTTTTACCTCTGTGATCTCCCAGAATTGATCTCCATGGCTTCCAAAGACAGTATGGCCATGCTGCTTGGAGGTAGGGGTATTTTGCCCTCACCATAATGGCGACCCTGGACTTCTGTGGGCCTCCTCCTCCCCCTCCCACAAGAGCCCCACCTGGGGATCAATCACTGAGGGAAACAGGGGTTCTACTGCAATAGTTCTTGGTTTACAAATAATGTGCTCCTTGCCTCAACACCAATGACAACGGGATGTGAGTTTGGGGAGTCCAAGGGGTGGCAGGGTTCTGCGGTTCTGTTCCTTTGTCTGAAATATCACCTCTCAATAGTGGATAGCCACCTGCAGACCCCTGTGCTCTGTCAGGCATCTCTGCTGGCTCAGTTACTGTTTTCTCTGCTCTCCCTGCCGGACTGTCTGCCACGACTCTTTGCTCCTCCTGGCCGAAGGAAACAGCTGCTACTGCCGGCTTCTTCCCCTCTCTTGGCCAAGCCACAAGCTGCTGGCTTCAAGGCTATGTCAGTGGCTGTCTGAGCTTCCCTCCCTTCTTGCCTCCTTGTTTATTCCTGGTTGCCCACCTTTAGATGCCTCAAGGTGCGGGTCTCTCAGGCATGCCTCTATACTAAGTAGGGAAATCTTTGTTGGGTTATAGTTGGTTAACTTGTTAAACAACATTTAATTATGATGTGTCTTGAAAAATCCAGGGGGAGAGGCCAACAGGATCTGTCATGCCACCATTACTCTGATGTCCTGTAACTTCCAATTTGTACTTCTAAATCCCTTCACCTTTTTCACCCATCCCTCCACCTCTCTCCCATTTGGCAACTGTCAAAATGTTTTCTGTAGCTCTTTGTCTGTTTCTATTCTTCTTGTTCATTTATTTTTATTTTTAGACTCAATTATTGATAGATATGTATTTATTGCCATTTCAATGTTCATATTTTTCATTTTTTTTACTTCTTCTTAAAGAAGATCCATTAACATTTCATGTAATACTGTTTTGGTGGTGGTGAATTTCTATAGCTTTTTCTTGTCTGGGAAGCTCTTCATCTGAACTATTCTAAATTATAGTTTTGCTGGGTAATCTTATTAGTAGTTGTAGGTCCTTGCTTTTCATCACTTTGAATATTTCTTACCACTCCCTCGGGCGTGCAAATTTTCTGTTGAGAAGTCATCTGACAGTCTTATGAGAGCTGCCTATAGGTAACTAACTGCTTTTCTATTATTCCTTTTAAGATTCACTCTTTGTCTTTAACCTTTTGTATTTTAATTATGATGTGTCTTGGTATGGATTATTTTGGGTTCATCTTATTTAAAACGCTCTGCACTTCCTGAGTTTCTATGTCTATTTCCTTCACCAGGTTAGGTAAATTTTGTGTTATTATTTTTTTCAAGTAGGTTTTCAATTTCTTGCTCTCTTTTTCCCCTATTATGCGAATGTTAGTATGGTTAAAGTTGTTCCAGAGGCTCCTTACATTATCTTCATGTTTTTGGATTTTTTTAATTTGTTGTTTTGTTTTGTTTTTATATTCAAATTGCTGATTTTATCCTCAGGTTCATCCACTCTACTGTTGGTTCCCTATAAAGTATTCTTCATTTCAGTTAGTGTATCCTTCATTTCTGCTTGTTTTTTTATGGTTTCTATGTCCTTTCTAAGGCTGTTGAAGTTCTCACTAAGTTCCTTGAGCATCCTTATAATTATTTTTTTGAACTCCGTATTTGGTAGTAGGTGTCCTTTGGGACCCAGTGGTGCAGTCTTCTTGGTCACCTGAGCTGGGTGCTCCAGGAATGTTCTTTATGTGAGTTATGTAGGCCCTCCTGTTGTCATTGATTCTTGATTGCTATTGGCCCTTTCCAGGGTAGGATTGACTCTCAGGTTGTCTGACTGTGAGGCTTAACCCTGACCACAGTGTGCAAGCTGCTCTACAGGTGCTGAGAAAACAAAACAATACAATATAAAAGAATAAGAAAAGGAGAGAAAGAATAAAAATAAGAAAAGAAATAAGAAAAAGAAAAAAAATATGAAAGGATAGAAGAAAACAACAAAAGAACAAGAAAAGAAAAAAGAAATAATAAAAGAAAGAATAACAAAAAGACAAAAGGATGAAAATAAATATAAAAGATAAAAGAAACAAAAAAGAAAGAAAGGAATAAAAAGATAAAAGTGGAGTTTGCCTTAACAGAGTTCAGTGCCTGCTGCAATCTCCCTTTGTATATGCTGTGTGGAAAGCTTGTTGGATCCTGCTTCACTGTTGTCTGAACCTGGCCACTTGGTGTGTTGGTTCTGGGCATCTTATGAAGGACTCTGATGTAAGCCAATGTCAGACACTGTGTATGTCTGCTCCTTAGCAATCTGTTTGAAGCTACAAGCACATGAGGGGCTCCCCTCTGCTAGGCTTGGCTATGCTTGGGAAGGACTAAGCTGTGCTCCAAAGTTGGCTTTTACCAGCACTGGGCCCAGGGGCAGGCCAGCAAATGTCCTAAGGCAGCCCAGTAGCCACCTCCACCTGCCCCTGCTTGCTGCCTGCCTATTAGGCTTAGTCACCAAAAAGACTCCCTCACTGCCCTGGCTGTTCACTCAATAGTTAGAGCATCAGCCCACAAAGTGAAAGGTTGTGGGTTTGATTCCAGTCAAGGTCTGGGTATGTGTGGGAGGCAACCAATCAATGTGTTTCTCTCACGTTGATGTTTCTCTCTGTGTGTCTCTCCCTATGCCTTCCACTCTCTCAAAAAAATCAATGGGAAAAGTATCCTTGGTGAGGATTAACACAAAAAAAATGGAAAAAAAATTTAAAAATAAAAGAAAGGAAAGGGTCAGTCACTGAAAGAGCCTCTGGCAGAATCAAGATGATGGGCTATGCCTCGGTTTATGCCGCTGACTCTTCAGCAGAGCTTAAGATCCACAGAGTGGGGTGAGAGAGATTCCCAGGCCGAGGGCACTCAGAGAGGATTGCTTCACCCAAGAAAGACGGCTGTGTGGTATCAGAGGATGACTCCGTACAGGGATCCTGGTGGTTACTCCTCCACATCTTTCCTGAAAGCCACAAACTCCAGACTCTCCTCAGGTGACTTCAGTCTGCACCACCCACTCTGCTGGAGCTAAGGGTGAGTGACTATAAATGAAATTTTGCGTGTTGGCCCTTTAAGAAGGGACCTTTGTCTCCAGCAGGTTCTGCTTCTCCTGGGTGGACAGGAACCCTGCCACTTTTCACAGCCGGATGCTACATGGACACCTCTTCCCAGCTCTGGCACACCGGGCTGGGAGCCTGGCCTGGGGCTTAGGCTTCACACCGCTGAGGGAACCTCCTGTGGCTGAGCTATCCCTTCACAACCTCCACTTCTTCCCATGGGAGTCGGGCCAGCCTTTCATGTCTCTGCCCTGCCGACCAGTCTCAAGGTGGCTTGTTCTGCCAATCGTGGGTAATAAGATGCCCTAATCCCCCTCGGGAGGAGGGGGAGGTGGAGAAGCCCTAGGGGCGATCAGGGCCGGCAGCTGCTGCTTGCACCCCACCTGCTAATGGCACAGAGCAATTGGGACCAGTGCCAGGCGCTGGCAGCGGGTGCGAGCAGCGGCTCCAGCACCAGCAGTGGGTGCGAGTGCTGGGCGGGACCGTGGTGTGTGGGAGCAAAGAATTTTCAGTAACCACCAGAGGCTCACCCGATGACAGCGATCGGCACCCCGCCTTGGTCTGGTGCCCCCGCTCACCTGCTCCACCATCCCACCATGGCCAACCCCCACCATGTTCCATGCGCGCCCCCTGGTGGTCAGCACATGTAATAGCACCGGTTTTTTGGTTGTTCCACCATTTGGTTTATTTGCATATTAATTAGCCTTTATTATATAGGATACATTGTCTGTGTCAAAAGGAATGCTGGTGAAGCTGTTGATATTGACATGCCTCCCCACGTCAAGATTCAAAAGTGTATATTTCCTTCCTTCCCATCCTAGCCATCATTGATATTTTCAATATTAGTAAATATACTAGTTCCAATGCACATTACTTTGAGATGCTTTTGTTTATATTTTTCATGTTTATATTTCATTGTTTAAAAACTACCTTGCCCTATGGTGTGGCTCAGTGGTTGAGTGTCGAGCTATGAACCGGGAGGTCATTGGTTCAATTCCCGGTCAGGGCACATACCTGGGTTGCAGGCTTGGTTCCCAGTGGGAGGTGTGCAAGAGGCAGCCAATCAATATCAATGATTTTCTGTCATCATTGATGTTTCTATCTCTCTCTCCCTCTCTGAAATCAATAAAAATATATTAAAAAACAAAAAAAAGACCTTTACCCATTTCAAATTGAGGTGTTTATATCTGTCATTGAATTGAAAAGTTAAATATATCAATCCTTTTTACATTACTTTTTGCAAGTAATTTTTACCAGCTGTCTAGCTTTTCTCTATTTTGGAAGTTTATAAATCTTCATGCAATTGAATATATCTATTATTGTTTAGATGTCTTTCGTGTCATATGTAGAAAGTCTTTCTCTACCTGCTATCTTAATGTATTCACCAAAACTTTTTCTTCTATGTTTTGAATTTATTTCCTACACGTAAGTAAAACATCTGTTCAGAATTTATTTTGTATTAAGGTATAAAATGTAGGAACCTACTTTTCTCCCAAGTGATTATCTAGTTTGCCCAATATCAAAATTGCATCCTCCTCCATTTCCCTTGCTCTATTCTTAATGATCTCTATTGCACTAACCATCGTAAAACTTACTGTGTTATTTACTTACTTAATATACTTATGGTCTGTCTTCACAACAACAATACAAACATTATGAAAAAAGAAAATTTTGTCCATTTTGGTAATTATTGTATCTCCAGTGCCTAAAAAAGTATCAGTTATTGAAAAAATAATAATAATAAGTAGATCTTACAAAAAAACTTTTGAGTAATTTTCAAAAGGTGCCCTGGGAAGCGCTAGGGTTTCCACAGAGATGTCCATAAGTAAATTGTCTAGAGCAGGTGATGGTAAACTATGGCTCTTTGCCCAAACCAGATTGCCAGATTTTTTGGAAAATCACATTTTATTGGAATACAGCCATTTGTTTACATACTGTCTGCACTGCTCTCATGCTAAATGTCAGGGTTGTATGAGAGTAGAGACTATATGGGTGACCCACAAAGATGGTCCTTTTCAGAAAAAGTTTGTCAGTACCTGTTCTAGGTAATGAAACTCTTTCTATTAATATAGTTCAATCCTTTAAACAAATAAACAGTATATAAATAAATAAAATTCCAGTGAGCAAAAAATTTAATCAGCAAAACATGCTCACTTTTGCTAACAGCCCCATTGGCTCATAATCAACAAAACTGGGAACCAGAATATATCTCCAGGAAAAATGAGAAAGGGGTGCAATTGAAGAGTAAGTAGTATTCTTCATTTCTCCATTAAGAAAGGGACTGTAATACAATTGCACTCTAGAAGGATATGTTTATATTTTCAAATTAAAACATTTAATTGTGATAAATGTGCTACTTTTCTATAAATTAAATTAGAGTGATTTACTGTGTACTTTTCCCTCAAACATTTTATCTTTCCATACTTTTACATTTTCTTTTTACCTCAGCATAGCCCATCGATGGTTCCCTCCTTCCAAACTTCAAACTCACTTACTCATATGAATTAGGAAAGTCAAAGTCTTCATCATCATCATCAGGCCCGGAGAATTGTTCTATTTTACTTTAGATACCAACAAAGGAAAAACATATCATTAGAGATTTATTTTTTTTAAATAAATCTTTATTGTTCAGATTATTACAATTGTTTCTCCTTTTTCCCCCCCATATCTCCCCATCACCCGGTTCCCTCCCCGCCCCCCGTTGTCCTTATCCATAGGTGTATGATTTTTGTCCAGTCTCTTCCCATACCCCCCACACAGACACCCCTTTCCCCCTGAGAATTATCAATCCACTCCCATTCTATGCCTCTGATTCTATTATGTTCACCAGTTTATTCTGTTCCTCAGATTTTTACAAGGAATAGTAATGTGATTAATTTACTTCAACAAAAGTAATTCCTTGATCAAAATATACAAGGCAGGGGAAAAGTAGGTTTACAGTTGTTTGTGTGGAAAATAATAATTATAAATAATAATTATAAATAATAATACAAGAATAAACACTGTGTTTCATACCTGTAAACCTACTTTTGTCCATGACTTAGCTTATTAGAAGTCCTAACATTTTAGTCCTAGCTGGTTTTGCTCAGTAGATATAGCCATCGGCCTGTGGACTGAAGGGTTTTGGGTTCCATCCTGGTTCAGGGCACATGCCCAGGTTGCAGGCTTGGTCCCCAGGAGGGGGAGTGCAGGAGACAGCCAATCAATGATTCTCTCTCATCATTGATGTTTCTATCTCTCTCTCCCTCTCCCTTCCTGTCTGAAATCAATGATAATAATAATAATAATAATAATAATAATAATAATAATAAAAGAAGTCCTAACATTTTAGAAATGATTTTAGATCATTTTACAGAAATTTCTGTATTGCCATGGATAAGTCTGAATTTCCCCACCCCATCCCCTCTCAGTATATACCTCACCTTTTATTGATAGTTTCATCACAGATTACTGATGTCAGTTCCTTTGGGTCATTTCTAAGGAATTAAAACATAGATGGTCAGATTCCAAGTGACTTCAAAAATTACACTTTTGTTTGAAATTAGTTATGAGTAGTCTTCAATCTATAAACTGGTTGAACTCTAAAATCTATTTCTAAATTAATTACATATTTCAACATTTCAATTTTCCCTAGAAATCAGGCTTTATGTTTTTGTAATGAAGATCTTAGGTCTATCAAAAAGCTTAATGAATCATGACAAGGACAATTCTTTACTGTGAAGCCAAACTCTCAGGTATAAATGCATTGAGGTGAATTTACTTCAAAAATTAAATTCTGTTTATAGGTATGCATTGTTCTAGCCTCTTCTAATTTCCCAATTATCAAGACCCTTCACAGCATCCTTACTCTACATGTATCTTGCATGTCCTTTCTGTTCCTCAGTTGGGTTCAAATAACCGCAAGACTGAGCCCAGGGCTCCTGCCAACATGAAGGTGATTCTGCATTTGTGACACCAGGTTTAGGTGGTAACAGCTCTGGAGGGTGAGGGACAGAGCCAAGGTCTCAGCTCGTCTTTCCGTTTGAGAGCTCCACTGCTCCCTGTCTACTGCTACTTCCTCCTTACTACACGTAGATTCTCCCTCTCCTGGCCCCTCTAGTAGAGTCTCACACAGACATTCAGAGAGTTTCTAAGAGGCTACTACCTACTAAAGGTTACAAACAGTCTATGAGTAAGAAGTTTCCCTCTTAGGACCTGCTCTTCTCTTTTCCACATAGACCCCAAAAGAAATTTACCCACAGAAGCTTACAGTCTCCTATGGAAACCTCTAATTGCCATGGGTGATCCAAATACCTTACACCACAAAAATCACACAACTCACCCCTTGTTGTCATTGTTGTCAAAGGGCCCTAAAGAGACATCCATAACTTTGCTAAAGGGTGAAAAACATACAAAAAGTAGTCAGACATTTTGGAAGAGAATCAAGTTATTTTTCCTCATGGAATTTCAGGTCATGAAAAGTAAAATCATGAGGAAATATGACAAAAACTAACAAACCAGTTTCAGTGTATATAGCATTGAGACCTCTGCGATAGTCTCTGAGCTGTGTGTGTGTGTGTGTGTGTGTGTGTGTGTGTGCACGTGCACGTGCCTAAGCACACACACACATCCTCTGGAAAGAAGGAAGGGAGGAGTAGCAGTCATGATTAAACCTGTTTTCTTCTTCCCCATTTTGTCAACTGTTCCACACACTCTGAAATCTATTTGGGAAACATGAAAGAGATCTGAGAATGTAGGGATGGGGGAGGTGAATCCATGTGCTAATAAAGGGATACAGAAAAAGAAAAGAAAATGCCAGAACAATGAATATTGATTGCAATGTCAAGGGCTAGTCCCTGGTCACCATTTGTTAGAGAAGAAACAAGGAGGGAAGTCAAGGATGGCCTAAATTATTTTTTAAAGGTATTTCTGGCTCCAGCCAGTGTTGCTCAGTTGGTTGGAGCATCATCCCGTACCTAAAGGTTATGGGTTCGATTCCCAGGCAGGGCACATACCCAGGTTGCAGGTTCAATTCCTGTCCAATCGATGTTTCTCTCACATTGATGTTTCTCTCTCTCTAAAATCAATAAAAAGATTTTTTTTAAAATATATTTTTCTGAACTGAAAGTAAAGCATGTGTTCAGAATGGTTTCTTTTTCTTTGAATTCAGGCCTAAACCGGCAGTCGGACATCCCTCTCACAATCCGGGACTGCTGGCTCCTAACTGCTCACCTGCCTGCCTGCCTGGTTGCCCCGAACTGCCGGCCTGGTCACCCTTCACTGCCCCCCTGCTGGCCTGGTCACCTCTCACTGCTCCCCCACCGGCCTGGTTGCCCCTTACTGCCCACCCTGCTGGCCTTGTCGCCCCACGCAGCCTGCTGTTTGGTTGTCAGTCTGGTTGTTTCGGTCGTGACAGCCCCTGGCTTTTTATATATTAGGATTATTTTATGCAAATCACAGATCTTGAATATTCAAATATTTCTAACAACCATCATGCTGATTTGTAAGCCACTAATCTCACTAATAAAAATCCATTTGTGACCTTCACTGGGTAATTAACAATGCTTCAGGTGTTGATCAAAATGGGACAACTGAAGCCCTTGTAGTGGCCATCTCTAGAAAATTGTCACCACTCCCGGGCAAAGTATTCTCCATTGGGGCAACCCTAGAGAAGTTTACAGTGACCATGACTGGCACATGCATATTATTACTGGCACACTGTCTAAGCTGTGGTTTTTTAAAAGAAATTACAGGTTTACACATCTTTAAATTGTGAGTTGGTCAAAATAATTTACATATAATTTACATTTATTATGCAAGTACACAAATATTCCCTATTCTATTAACCAAAGCTGAGAATTATGCTTAAAATTCAGTAAATTTGAATCTTACCACTTACCTGTTAATATTTTGAGGCATGAACCAGTGATATAAAAGGTTCCTCTTTAACCTTTGCATGGTAGTATCTATAATTAATTCTAAGAGAAGGAAAAACACATAAGAATTTTATAATCAAAATTTTTAAAACTCATGATATCCTCCCAATTAAAAAGTCGCATGTAGAACTTATTAGGTATGGATCAGCATTTCCAAAGTCTTGAATACACAAACATAAAAATCTACAGTACTGTGCAATTTTATCAATTTCATGAAACATATTCTATATTTGCTCTTAGTATTTCAGTTCAAGAAATAGAGGAAAATGCTTTCTGAATGTTCAAAATTTAAGTTTAGCTCAAGTACAGAACATTTCAAAGATTGCCCATTTGCTATACAGGATCCAGAAAGTGACATAAAATCCATTTCAAACCAATTTTACATAATCATAGTGATTGATGACATTTCCATCCTGAAATATTCTGTAGAATAAATCGAAGGAGTGGGAAAGCAAAGAAACGTACCCCCCCCCCCAACATTTCACAGAGCAGATTTATGTCATCAAGAAAACTGGAAGTCATTGGAGAATAAAAAGACATTGCCAAGCACATTGCCAAGCTAACAAGTAGTAACTTCATGTCTGCACTGAGGCAGCCAGAGATGTGCCACAAGCCCCTAAATTCTGGAAAGGAGAGAAAAATGAAAACAAATAGGAAGATACTTTTTTTCAAAAACAGACTAATTTGGACATAAATTTTTGAGTTTTGGGCATGGGACCCAGCCATCTGTGAATTCTGTACCTTTAAGGGATACCAGTTTATACACAGTTGAAGTACAAATCCCAAACCTCTGAGGCTACCACAGTTTGTTCCAGAAAGGTGGCCCTAAGAGCCAAGGGAAATGGAAGGAGAACCCAATTTCTGGGGTTCCTCCTCCGTGTAAGCCCCGGACCCCCTTACCTGCAAGCAGGGCTGCTTTCACTGAGGTGCTGTGGCTTGAAAGGGGCTGGGGCCTGGAGGGGCAGGGGGACGCAGGACTCAAATCCTGTGATCTTGGTACAACTTTTCTTATGTGGGAGTGAATGTTACTGGAGATCCTGGTGGCAGTTTTCTCTCCTGCTGCCTTTCTGGATATCGCCTTTTCATTAAAAACAACTATTTTTTAATTTACCTAAACCAACCCGTTCAGTCAAATCTTGGCCCAATTCCTGGCAAGCAACGAGGTTACTGCTATCTGGTCCTATAGTGGCCTAGTGCTTCCCTCCCCTTCTCTGGGAGGGCCTGGGAGAGGAGAGCACAGTTAGTTAGTGGGGTCTACAACTGAGCACTTGGCAAACGGTCCTGTCTATGCCCCCAAAGACCCCCATTCTGTCCATTCTCCCCACCCTTCCTCTCCCCCCACCCTCCATTGTACCTCTAAAACATTATACTTTCCCCACGCTCTGTGAGGGTGAGAGGGGAGAGCACAACATTAGACAACATAGAGGGCAGAGGTTGGGATGGGACATTCTTGTCTAGAGACACCCCCCCACCTTAGGTCTTTACCTTGTGCTGGTAACAAGCCAGTACTGGAATAAGAACCCCTGTGTCCATGGTGACCCCAAACAAAAGATTCCAGTGTTCCTGAGGTTATTGTTGAGCGAGGAATAGGACAGGCTGCAGGGACTTAAAAACAGACACTGTTCTCCTTAAAGATGAGGGGTGGAGGGATTCCAAGATCCAAAATCCGAGGATAATTTTAGAACAGACTGTGTCACCTGCTACTTTTTCTTTTGCATTTAATGGAGTGAGTGCTCCTTACATATTCTTATTCTGAAGAAGGTTACAATGAGCTCTTTGCTTCCCTTGTAGATTGGAGAGAATAATCAGAGGCTTAATGTTTTTAGGATAATGTTAACTGTGAACTTAAAATATTTAGTACACCATGTTGTAAACAGATGTGCTGTTATCCCGACTTTTTCCATTTATAGACCACAGGCAGAGTAAGTTTAGAATAATTCTTAAGGTCCCTAGGATTATATATATATATATAATATATAATATACATCCTACCTAATATATAATATATATCCTACCTAATAAAACAGTAATATGCAAATTGACCGCACCTTCGCTACACCCATAAACCACGCCCACCAGCCACACCCACCAGCCAATCAGAAGCAAATATACACGTTAAACCAGCAAAGATGGCGGGGGGAGAGGGCAGCACCCATGCCAGTGAGATCCAAGCCATGATGGTGGACTGGGGCAGGCGGTTAGCGCTGGCAGCCGGCTGACCAGGTCCACCATCACCGATCATGGACCAGGGCAGTTGGCATGGGTTAGCGCCTGCAGCCGCCTGCCCAGGTCCGCCATCACCGATCTCAGAGCTGGGCAGGCGGCGTGGGTTAACGCCCACAGCCGGCTGCCCAGGTCCGCCATCACCGATCTTGGACCAGGGCAGGCGGTGTGGGTTAAGGCCTGCAGCCACCTGCCCAGGTCCACGATCAGGGATCACGGACCAGGGCAGTCGGCGTCCAGGTCCCGGATAAGGGCTTCGAGTCAGCCATCGCCAGTGGCAGCTGACTCAAAGCCCCTATCAGGGATCATGGACCAGGGCAGGCAGCGTGGGTTAATGCCTGCAGCCAGCTGCCCAGGTCCACGATCACCGATCTCGAACAAGGGCAGGCGGTGTGGGTTAACGCCCGCAGTCGGCTGCCCAGGTCCGTGATCACCAATCTCAGAGCAGGGCAGGCGGCGTGGGTTAGCGCCGGCAGCCACCTGACCCGGTCCGGGATAAGGGCTCGAGTCAGCTCCTGCCAGCAGCAACTGACTTAAAGCCCCTATCAGGGATCATGGACCAGGGCAGGCAGTGTGGGTTAATGCCTGCAGCCGGCTGCCCAGGTCCACGATCACGGATCACGGACCAGGGCAGGCGGCATGGGTTAGCACCCGCAGCCGCCTGCCCAGGTCCCCAATCACGGATCCAGGTGGCGTGGGTTAGCACCCACAGCCATCTGACCAGGTCCCCGATAGGGACTTGGAGTCTAGCATAACGAAAAGAATAGTCAGCAAAAGCAGGAGACAAGGTTTCATAAGTTCTCCCCCAGGTCACCACTGTTCTCTTATACATTTTAATTATCCCAGACTTTGCATGATGGGGTTTGATTTGAATTATGCCTGATAGAGATTACATGGCATGAATTGTAGGCTCATTCTTTCTTTTTGTGGTTGCCTGACTGAGAAAGGCCTTGGAATGAGAGAAGGCACTTTTATTTTCCTTTTTCATTCTTTAGAGGCTGAGGAATTACAGTTATATGAAGAACTTAGTGAGAGAATGAAAGTCTCATGCTGTATTTTTCTGTAAGTTTTATCATGTGGACTATCAAAAACTTGGTGGGATCCTTTTCAAGAGGTGTTACAAAAATTATGTTGGAATTAACATTCAAGAGTAAAAGGAGAGAAGTGAGTGGTGGGTAAAGGAAAGAACTTTGTCCTAGAAACCAAATAGAAGCCACATAAACCTTCAGATTCTTACTCATTGTGCTTTGGAGGTATTAAAGGATAATTTTTTAAAAAGTTAAAATCATGACTTATAATCTGTATAGATAAAAGGCTAAGTGACCGACATTTGTCCATCCGTCCGACCAACTGGTACATATGACGCACTGGAAATATAAAAATAAACTTTGACTCGCACACGTGCCATACATATAAAGCTCTCGCTGGTGCTAATTTGAATGTTGCATTTGGTGGGAAAGTTCTTTTCAGAGGGGATTTTTGTGTTGCCATGCTATACGATTGGCCATAGTACAAATAAGTTTTAAAGTACTGTAGTGTTTGGGGATGTTTCAGACAGTTGTCTCTTAAAACAAATATGAGATCAGAGGATTCTGCTTATAGTGAATGGTTAGTAAAACTTGGAGATGGCAAACTTGATAGCAGTTTTCATTTAGGAATGGATATTATTGAAATTCCCCATGAAATGATTTTTAATGGATCTATTATTAAAGCCACCTTTGGAAATAGTATATCTATAGATAATATTAAAAATATATCTAAACATGCAATTCTTTGTTCAAAAAATGAGCACGTTCAAAAATTAAATGAAGAAATTTTGGATATACTTGATGGAGATTTTCACGCCTATTTGAGTGATGATTCCATTGACTCAACAGATGATGCTGAAAAGGAAAATTTTCCTATTGAATTTCTTAATAGTATTACTCCTTCTGGAATGCCGTGTCATAAATTAAAATTGAAAGTGGGTGCAATCATCATGCTATTGAGAAATCTTAATAGTAAATGGGGTCTTTGTAATGGTACCAGATTTATTATCAAGAGATTGCGACCTAACATTATCAAAGCTGAAATATTAACAGGATCTGCAGAGGGAGAGATTGTTCTGATTCCAAGAATTGATTTGTCCCCATCTGACACTGGCCACCCATTTAAATTAATTCAAAGATATTTTCCTGTTATGCCAGCATTTGTGATGACTATTAATAAATCACAAGGACAAACTCTAGACAGAGTAGGAATATTCCTACCTGAACCCATTTTTGGACAAGGTCAGTTATATGTTGCTTTCTCTCTCTCTTTTTTTTTAAAGTATTTAAAAAAATATTTTATTGATTTTTTTTACAGAGAAGAAGGGAGAGGGATAGATAGTTAGGAACATCGATGAGAGAGAAATATCGATCAGCTGCCTCCTGCACACCTCCTACGGGGGATGTGCCCGCAACCAAGGTACATGCCCTTGACCGGAATCGAATCTGGAATCTTTCAGTCCACAGGGCGATGCTCTATCCACTGAGCCAAACCAGTTACGGCTGTTGCTTTCTCTTGAGTTCAAAGAGCATGTTACGTTAAAGTTAAAGTTGTAAATACTTTATCTCAAGGGAAATTAGTCAAGCACTCTGAAAGTGTTTTTACTCTTAATGTGGTATACAGGGAGATATTAGAATAAGTTTAATCACTTTATCAATCATTATTTGCATCAATGTTGTTTTTATATTATGAGTTTGTTATTGTTATATCAGTTTCTTATTGTTATATCATTTTGTTATTGTTTACTTATTAATAAATTTATGTATTATTTTCATATACATTGTACTCATTTCCTTTTGTCTCTCACACTTTTATTATAGAGAAAGGGCAAATAGCAATATTAAAATATTTCATCTAATTAATTCCCTTTCAATGTGCACGAATTTCGTGCACCGGGCTACTAGTATATATATATTAGAGGCCCAGTGCATGATTTAATCATGTACGTGTAGGCTGTCTGTCCGCTGGTAGGGACCCGGTGTGGCCGGCAGCTCCAAAGTCCCTGGGCCCCTAGGGCGAGGTGGGGTGGGGGCGTGGTCCTCCTGCGGCCGGAGCCCAGGCCGGGGTCTTGCCTTCGCCTCCCGCCCAGGAAGGCTGGGGCCGCCACCGCCGCCTCCTCTGCCTTCTGGCTCCCTCATGAGCCCTCCTTCAGCCGGCCAGGGCTGCGCAGAAACCCGCATCCTCTGCGGACACCGCTGCGCGCTCCTGCAGCCCAACTGCCACCAGACTCCTCCCCCGGGAGCCGCGCTGCCCGCCCGACAGCGCCGCCTCGTCAGCCGGGGCCTCCAAATGCCCGGCTCGCTGCCCCAGAGGCCCATCTGTGCTGCAGCACAGCCATGGCGCAGACACTGAGCTTGCACAGCCACTGGCGACGCGAGCTCAGCGTCCTGCCGGCCCAATCACCACCCCAGCCACCCCGAGTCCCGCCCCCTGCGTCTGCCGCTGGCCCAATCGTGGGCGTAGCGGAGTGATGGTAATTTACATATTACCTTTATATTATGTAGGATAATTGTTAGTAGTATTACAGATGTCTTCTATTCCCCACCCTTTACTCCCCTCCTCCCAGGCCCTACCCACCCCCAGGTCTTCACCATCCTATTGCCCATGTCCATAAGCTATGCATATCCTACCTAATAAAAAGGTAATATGCAAATTGACCGTACCATCAACACACCCACAAGCCACACCCATACGCCACGCCCACAAGCCATGCCCACAAGCCAATCAGAGCAAGTATGCAAATTAACCCAACCAAGATGGCTACAGCCACAGAGAGCAAGGTTTCCCAGGTAACAGAGCAAGCCAAGCTTTCCAAGAGCTGTTGCAGGCCTAAGCCTCCACTCAAGCTACAAAGTTTCAATTATAGAAGGTAAACAAATTCAAATGGAAATGGCGGCAGAATGGAGCATGAGAGAGCAAGCCAGGGTTGCCGGCGGCAACAGGGGAAGCAAATCTTTCCGCACACCTTGGCCGGGCTCACCCGCTTAAGGCTACAAAGTTTCAATTGTAGAAGGAAAATAAATTCCAGATACCAGGGCCTCCGCTTGGGTTGCCAGGGGGCGTGGCTGGCCTGCAAACCACCACAGGCCCCTCACTCAGGCCGCCCCACGCCCCAAGGGAACCCCCACCCTAATCAGGGACACCCTTCAGGGCAAACCAGCTGGCCCCCACTCCTGCACCAGGCCTCTATCCTATCTAATAAAAGAGTAATATGCAGATTGACCATCACTCCAACACACAATATGTCTGCCCCCATGTGGTCAAAGATCCTGCCCCCATGTGGACAACAAGATGGCCACTCAAGATAGCCAGCAGGAGAGGGCAGTTGGGAGGCACCCGGCCTGCAAGGGAGGGCAGTTGAGAGGGACCAGGCTTGCAAGGGAGGGCAGTTGGAGGTGATCAACCCTGCAGGAGAGGGCAGTTAGGGGTGACCAGGCCGGCAGAGGAGGGAAGTTGGGGGCAAACAGGTTGGCAGGGGAGCAGTTAAGCATCAACCAGGCTGGCAGCGGAGTGGTTAGGGGGTGATCAGGCTGGCAGGCAGAAGCAGTTAGGGGCAATCAGGAAGGCAGGCAGGCAAGCAGTTTGGAGCCAGCAGTCCTGGATTGTGAGAGGGATGTCCCAGATTGGAGAGGGTGCAGGCTGGGCTGAGGGACAACCCCCTTCTGTGCACGAATTTCGTGCACCGGACTTCTAGTAAGTATATAAGTTCTTTGGTTTATCTCTTCTTGTCCCCACAACCCCACAAGGTATGTCAGTCTGTTCCATGCCTCTATGCTTCAGATCTTATTTTGTTGGTCAATTCACTTTGTTCATTAGATTACACAAATAAGTGAGATCATGTGATATTTGTCTTTCTCAGATTGACTTATTTCACTTAGCATAATAGTCTCCGGGTCCATCCGTGCTGTCTCAAAGATCCCTCTTTTTTACAGCTGCATAGTATCCCATTATGTAAATATCCCACAGCTTTTTTATCTATTCATCTACTGATGGGCACTTAAGCTGTTTCCAAATCTTAGCTATTGTAAATAATGCTGCTATGAATATAGGGGAACATATATTCTTTCTCTTTGGTGTTTTGGGGTTTTAGGGACATATTCCAGAAGTGGAATCACTAGATCAAACTGAAGTTCCATTTTTAATTTTTTGAGGAAACTCCATATTGTTTTCCATAGTGGCTGCTGCAATCTGCATTCCCACCAGCAGTGAACTAGATAGTGTTCGCTTTTCTCCACATCCTCACCAGCACTTGTTTGTTGACTTTTTGATGACAGCCATTCTGACAGGTGTGAGCTGATATCTCATTGTGGTTTTAATTTGCATTTCTCTGATCATTTGTGGCTTTGAGCATTTTTTCATGTGTTTCTGGGCCTTTTGTATGTCCCCTTTGGAGAAATGTCTATTCAGGACTTTTGCCCATTTTTAATTGGATTGTTTGTCTTCCTTTTGTTTAGTTGTATGTGTATTTTTTATATCTTGGATATTAGCCCCTTATCAGATGTATCATTGGCAAATACATTCTCCCATACAGTGGGCTCCCTTTTCATTTTGAAGGTGATTTCTTTTGCTGTGCAGAAGCTTTTTATTTTGATGTGGTCCCATTTGTTTATTTTCTCCTTTATTTCCTTTGCCCTAGGAGATGAATTGGCAAAAATTCTGCTACATAAGATATCTGAGATTTTACTGCCTATGTTTTCTTCTAAGATTTTTATGTGTTGTTTTCTTTTTTTACCTTACATTTAAGTCTTTTATCCATTTTGAGTTTATTCTTGTGTCCGGTGTAAGTTGGTGGTCTAATTTTCTTGCATGTGTCTGTCCAGTTTTTCCAACACCATTTGTTAAAGAGGCTGTCTTTACTCCGTTGTATGTCCTTGCCTCCTTTGTCAAATATTAATTGACTGTAATGGTGTGGGTCCATTTCTGGGGTCTCTGTTCTGATCCACTGGTCTAAATGCCTGTTCTTGTACCAGTACCAGGCTGTTTTGATAATAATGGCTTTGTAATATAGTTTGATATTCAATATTGTGATCCCTCCAACTTCATTCTTCTTTCTCAAGATTGCTGTAGCTATTCGGGGTCTGTTATGGTTCCATATAAATTTTTGGAGTATTTGTTCTAGTTCTATGAAGTATGCCATTGGTATTTAATAGGGATTGTGTTGAATCTACAGATTGCTTTGGGTAGTATAGACATTTTAATGATATTAATTCTTCCAATCCATGAGCATGGTATATGTTTCCATTTTTTGTGTTTTCCTCTATTTATTTTTTCACTGTCCTATAGTTTTCCCAGTACAGATCTTTTACCTCCTTGGTTAAGTTTATTCCTAGGTATCTTATTTTTTTGTTGTTACAATGGTAAATGGGATTATTTTTTTAGTTTCTCTTTCTGAGAGTTCATTATTGGTGTATAAAAATGCCATCAAATTCTGGATGTTGATTTTGTATACTGCTACCTTGACAAATTTATTTATTAAGTCTAGTAAGATCCTGGTGGAGCCTTTAGGGTTTTCTATGTACAATGTCATGTCATCTGTGAATAATGACAGTTTTACTTCCTTCTTCCCAATTTGGATACCTTTTATCTCTTCTTGTCTGATTGCTGTGGCTAGCACTTCCAGTACTATGTTGAATAAAAGTGGTGAAAGTGGATATTCTTGTCTTGTTCCTTTTCGTAAAGGAAACACTTTTAGTTTT
The DNA here is from genome assembly GCF_951640355.1 of Cnephaeus nilssonii. Taxonomy (NCBI): domain Eukaryota; kingdom Metazoa; phylum Chordata; class Mammalia; order Chiroptera; family Vespertilionidae; genus Cnephaeus; species Cnephaeus nilssonii. Next base: position 91,166,101 of record NC_137079.1, on the reverse strand, counting down.
TGCCCATTGAGAATTATGTTGGCTGTAGGTTTGTCAGATATGGACTTTATTAGGTTGAGGTATGATCTCTCTATGCCCACTTTACTGAGAGTTTTTATCAAAAAAAAAAAGAATGCTGTATTTTGTCAAATGCGTTTTCTGCATCTATTGATATGATCATGTGGTTTTTATCTTTCAATTTGTTTATGTGATTATCACATTTATTGAATTACAAATATTGTTCCAGTCTTGCATCCCTAGAATAAATCCCACTTGATCAAGGTGTATGGTATTTAAAATATTGCTGGATCTGATTTGCTAATATTTTGTTGACGGATTTTAGCATCTGTGTTCATCAGGGATACTGACCTGTAATTTTCTTTCTTTGCAGTGTCTTTATCTGGTTTTGGAATTAGGATCATGCTGGCTTCGTAAAAAGAGCTTCTAAGTGTTCCTTCCTCTTGATTTTTTTTTGAAATAGTTTGAGGAGTATAGGTGTTAGCTCTTCTTTAAATGTTTGGTAAAATTCTCTTGTAAATCCATCCGGTCCAGGACTTTTGTTTGCTGGGAGTTTTTAAATTACAGCTTTAATTTCATCAGTTGTTATTGGCCTACTCAGGTTTTCTGATTCTTCTTATTTAAAAAAAAATAAATAAATATTTTTTAAAATATATTTTATTGTTTTTTTTACAGAGAAAGGGAGAGGGATAGAGAGCTAGAAACATCGATGAGAGAGAAACATCGACCAGCTGCCTCCTGCACACCCCCCCACCGGGGATGTGCCCGCAACCAATGTACATGCCCTTGACTGGAATCGAACCCAGGACCCTTCAGTCCGCAGACTGACGCTCTATCCACTGAGCCAAACCGGTTTTGGTTGATTCTTCTTGATTGAGTTTAGAAGACTGTATGTTTCTAGGAATTTGTCCATTTCACCCAGATTGTCCAATTTGTTGGCATATAGTTGTTTATAGCATTTGCTTACAATCCTTTGTATTTCTGTGGTGTCCATTGTTATATCGCCTCTTTCATTTCTGATTTTATTTACTTGGTTATTCTCTCTTTGTTTCTTGATGAGCCTGGCTTGGGATTCATGAATCTTATTTTCAAAGAACCAGTTTTGGATTAATTGATCTTTTGTACTTTTTAAAAAAATTCTCTATGTCAATTATTTCTGCTCTGATCTTTATTATTTCCTTCCTTGTAATTCTTCAGGGCTTTTCTTGCTGTTCTATTTTCAATTCATTTAGTTTTAGGGGTATATAATTTATTAGTGTTTTTTCTTGTTT